>NC_040880.1:28394199-29722311 GCF_003676215.2 Rhopalosiphum maidis
GTAAATTTATTTATAATGGCATTTAAAAGTATGGATTGTATAGAGTCCCGAGCTGTATTTTTTTGATATTTTAATTTCGAAACAACTTATGTGAGCATTTCAAATTTCACGAAAATTTGTATCCGTAATAAAGGTTGTTTCCCTGTACCTACAACTGCACCAACGCGTAACGATGTTATGTTGACATCGCATCGGACAGAGACTGGATTATAGTATTGTTCCACACAATAGGCTCTGAAATGAAGTCGATCAATGAAAGTAAGAAATACACGTTTCGTGCGCGACAAGAACTGCAGGAGTATATAATATACAAAATAACAAACAAATGTCGCTCGGGCTTGTATTTAAATTCGTTATAATATTCCGATAACGCGTGTCGTTTTAAGCGCCGACCTTGCAATGGAAACCCACCCACGCACACACACGCATGCACGAGCAATAGTTCATTGTATGGTAATTTTTCGAACCTGTTTAAAGCAGGCGAGCATAAACATATAAATAATAAATAGAATGTCATGTATTTAAAAAAAAAAAAAAGTAATCCGTCGTCTGAGGGTGGTGGTGGTTGTGGTAGAGTTATAGCAAGAGTTTACGAAAAACAAATAGACCGTACAAATATTTTATGAAATAAAATAATATATTCATTCATGCGAGAATCATTTGTGTGTTGTCGATGAAAGAAAAGAACGAACGTTGCTGCGTCCGCCGCAGTCGTTTTCAATCCCAAGTACCGGAAAATTGAAAAACCCTGTTTAAATGATCTCGAATAGTATATCGAAAAAAGAAACATTACTTTAAATGATAACTTTTTACTTTGCTTAATTTGTCAATCATTATTTTACCATATTATAGACACAATTATTATGATTATGTATTGTGTATTAAAAAAAACCGATGCCCCCCAACTCGGGTGGAAGGTCGGAACAGTGGAGTCCATCGTTGATCTCAGGTACGCCACTGCTGCTGAGATGTTGTTGTATTAATATAATATTATACAATATGATTATTATTCATCTATTGTTGATATTTTAGGCAATTTAATCTGCCCGAAAACGATTATAATTAACTATATAAATCACTATTATAGATCTATATACCTACCGTCGTACTTTATAATATTGTACTACATTAATATAGTGGCAGAGGTCCGCTCCATACGAAATTAATTCGATTAAATCCCGCGTGCATGTGCGTGTGAGGTCTCGGCTCAGTGGCAGCAGTGGTGCTGCTCATTGATGCATTATTATTTGATGTATTTTCTCCGATATTTACAATATTTTTAATTACTACCTATATTGTATTAGTGTGTAATACGACGTATTCCTAACTACATATATATATATATATACTGCGACTGCGCTGCAGTTAAATACTTTAGTGTGATTTAGAAAGCTGTTGACATAACTTAAGAAAATCGAAACGTTTTTTTAAAAAACCTCCAATTAATTGGACAAACAATTTTCTCCCTGGGCTACATAACTGACATAGACGTGGATACGAACAATCGCATTAAAAAAAAAAAAAAATTGTCTACTATACTTAACGCATTCATTATAAAATATTGTCAAAAACACGCAGCTGCACCAACGCCCAGTAGCGGTTCAAATACCTTTTACCGTATTTCTTGTTGTTGTGATGAAAATTATGCAAACTCCATTCGATTAAATGTGACGCGGCGGCGTTGCGTGGGTGGCCGGGTGGGATATAACTAGTTTTAAATATGGTCCAAGGTTTTACTGTTCTAGTCAACGCGGTATTACGATAATAATTAATACCGTAATATGTTGGTACTGTATATGTTTTATATTTAGCTGTTGTATAATATTATAAAATATTGTCATTTCGACTCGACGGTTGCCAAAAATATTAACTATAATAATCATCATATGGTATACATACAAGTATATTATCCTATAATATACACACACATGAATGAATGAATAACCTATACTTGTATTATAATAGTGTATACAAACCGAATAGTGCAGTAATTGTCTCGTCCTTACCGGCCCGAGGGTGAATGCTGCGTGTATACCCTGGTTCAGTCATAAGCCTGTTGTACCTATACCGGACGTATTATAATATAATACTGTGATTAATACAATAATAATATAATTGTGTGTATGTCTAATTAATATGGGTATTCATCGGTGTGAATATCAAGCGAATCATTTCATTGTTCATCAGGATTCGCTCGAATAGCTTACCATCCGTCCGAGTCTTCAATAGTGTATGTAGGTAGGTAGGTAGGTATAATAAAATCAATCGTTCGTCTTCGCACTCGCGGGGTGTCCCCTATATAATATAATAATGTCCTATTTCGTTGTTTCTTTTTCATAATGGTAAAAACGATAAAAATCTATCCGGCGGGTATTAATGTATTATAATGTGCCTATATCATCAGTCTTATAAAACGCGTTTTGGGACACGCACAGACAGTGGTCTATCTGTCTCTCTGTCTCTGTCTCTGTCTCTCTCTCTCTTTCTTTAAATCAATTTGCGCGTCTGCACAAGCCAATAAAAGCGTAACTATTATTAGAGATTTTATATCGATTGGGGCAATTGATTTATACCTGAATGAAAAATTGTTTTTATTATTTTACATTTATTAATTATTATCATACTATAGTTGTTATCTGTTATATTATGTTATATATACACACACACACACACACACACATATATATATATGTATAGTTCTATTATTTATTGAGTTTGCAATTTAACAATTTAAATAAAAACTAATTATAATGTTAAAACGAGGTCTATGTATATACGTAATTTATCATGTTATTTAATTTAGGAAATTTATTGGTATCAAGTTCAAAATGTACCCAGTACCTACCCACTATAAAGTTACGCGAGACAATAATATACTATACAATAAGCACTAAAACAACAATAAGTTAAACTGCAAACTTAATTAAAAAAAAATAGTCTACTACGTTTTATTCATACGATTTTATATCTATGTGCGTCTGGTATTTGTATACATTCCACAGTAATATTTTTGCGCTCGCTTTTTTACATAAACGTGATTGCATCAAATGATTTTTTTCTGTGAAGACGATAGTTAAAAAAAAAAATATGCTAACGTCCTTACAAAAATGGGTAAAAAGCAATAGCTGCTGATATTGACAAGAATATCTCAAGGCTGGACACTGCAGCCATAAAGAGGAGACTAAATATTCCCGGGGTACTCGCATCGTTTTCTATATATTAACTATATGACTTATTCGAGGCGAAGGATTCACTTGAGCTCTACGATGCTGGTGATACAAATAAAGAATTTTTTTTCTCTATAAAACCTCAGAAAATGCGGAACATTCCGTATCCGGCGTCAATTATATTTCTTCAAACTAATAATTAGAGCGTTTATTTAATATATACGAAATATTTGAGTTTGATCAATAACTCAAGGAGAAAAGAAACAATAGGTATAAAAAATAATTATAAAATACCAGATAGACAGATAGGTCGCGTAGCTATTTATTTTTTCTTTGTTTCGTTTACGTTGACTTGCACTTGTCGTCGAGTTATCGACATCTATTGATTTTGTTTACTCGTATTCGACAGTCGGTTCAAAATCTCATAGCGACCATTGCGACCGATACCATCCGTGACAACTGTAGGGAATCCGAGTGTCTTGTGTTCTCGGGAAATTTTTTTATTTTTACTTTTATTTCCATCATTATAATTTATCGTACACAGTAAGTTTATATTCACTCATCTCGGGCGCGTGTTGGATACGCAACGAAATATATAAGTAGATTTTACGATATACCTACATATCATTATATAATATACAACATAATATTATCTGTTATTGAAGATATAATATCCTAGTTATATATATGCAATAGTGTATAATAGTAATAAACTAATCATATTAATAATTGTTATTTAATAACTATGTTTTTTACTTGCATACTATGTCTAATGGATTTAACCATTTAAAATTATAATTTTTTAATAATGTGTATTGTTATATAATACATTATATAGTTATATGACGTGTGATCGACTCATGTATTTTGATCGTAAAGCATTTGTATTAATATTCGATTATTTAGTGTATTTTATCGAGATTCACAACTCGGTGTATAAATATAATTAAGACATGACATGACCATTTATGCAATTGTATTATTAAAACTAATTAGTATAAACTATAAAGTATTTTTCTTTTCGTACGCACGCGCTTCTGTTGACACTGTAGAGCTCACACCAAACGCTCTTGGACGCTAGAAAGCTATATATAGGTACGTACTATAATTATTATGATATACATCACGGACGACAACTGCGACATATATTCACGCTCGGCAGCGAAACTTCCAACTTTGTCACCGACTGCAACAGGAATCATAATATTATTATTATCGTAATTACTATTTATACACAATGGTTATAATAACTTCAGCACAAACTCGCGCGTTTAAACACGCCAAGTTGTTTTATAAATTTAACGTAATAATAACGAGTGATATATACGGTATAATGTGTTTCATTAGCCCCGAACGGTGCACACATTTCGCACCGGAAACGTTCTATTTATGCTAATCGAACTACGTGGAAAAGGTAAAAAGAAACTTTACGGTTTTCGTATTGATATTATTTTATATTTCAATGATTCGACTAGATCCGATCCGACCCGACCCAATCGGTCAAGGCGTACATATAGGTACATATCGTCCAAGCGCTGGAAGGATACAAGACAAGGCACTTGTCTCTCTTGCTTCAAATATAATTTTAAAAATTGTTTAAATAAAAATTTCATTGATTTTTTAATTCAAGTATAGATTTTTTTTTACATATTTCATTTTATCATGCCCCTCACTGCAAATAAATTTCCCGCGGGCGTTCATGATACCGTCTTTACAATATGCACCGAAACCAACAAGGCGGTTATGGTATTGCAATGTGTCAAATTATACCTGTTTTCGCGTGATAAGTGATAACACGTATATCATAGATAGGATAGGTACACTGTTTATGTTTACCGACCGTTGCGAAGTAGTAGACGAAGGCGCGTATATCACGAATTTCCGTGACGAGAACAGTGAAAAGCTATATTATCGTCGTCTACAGCTAACTATATATACTTCTTGACGTGCATCTGATAGGTATCCGACGAGCGACACCATACGTATATTATTATAACAGCTGTGGTCGAGGTGGTAATAATGCGATAATCAAATTCTTCACGCACTTTCCTATACGAGTGGAATGCTCGGCGTTCGGTTGCATTAAATAATTTTGGCCTGCGGGGGCGCGCGACCGCGACACGTAGAAAGCTGACCCTGGTCTAGAAGAAATCGAGAGCAGTTGTTCAAGCCATGGGCACGGCCAAGGCAAACTTTTTTCTCCCTCCCTTCGCCTATCTCTTCTCGCCGTCCGTATTTACTATATCTATGGCGCTAAAATATACCTATATCATATTATTATTACCGGGATTTTACCGTTGCACGAGAAGTACGAACTCGGAGGAAATTTACTGCCGTGAATATGATTTCGATTTGAGTTAGACTAACCTTAGTAAGGTTACTCATCACAACACAATAAGTCTACTACTATACCTAGACACGTAGGTACCAAAATACCAAATAACGTACCGTGTTCTTCGATAAAAGACCCACCAATCCCGTGTACTATACAATATATATATATATATATATATAATTAATAATTTAAAATTATATATGTAACGTATATTGTTACGTGATTGAGTGCCGCGGCGCCGGCGAATCACACGCGTTTCGTTATGGTGTGATGTCGGGACAAGAGAACGACGAGAATGGGCAGGAGGACATCGCGTGGTCAATTCGTCGCGCTGCCCCCGCCGCCCCTCCCGCATAGAGTTTTGTGTATGAATAGAAAGAGACGCGACGAATGCGTTAGAAAATCGACTGCGATAATGTAGTACCAAAACGTAATCGACCTCCAGCGGACGAGGAACACCGCCGCCGCCGCCTCGGCCGATGGTAATGAACCGCCGCTGACCAGTGTTATTACAATATAATATATATTCGTGTTTATTCCATAATATATACAATATAGTCATGTATATTTTGTTCATACGTGTGGGTGGGTGGGTATGTGTGTATGTGTGCGAAATCGGCTCACGTACCGTAGATACACTGCTATATAAAATTAGATAATATACTGTACACGCTACAGCAAACCGCCGGTCATTTTCCCGCACATGATATTTTACACATCAGGATAATTCACCAAACACGGTTACCTCCTTTTTATTCTTCTTTAATAACGCAGTTATTCAAAATTTAAGTTTTGAAATTTTAAAATATACTTAAAATACATATTTTTAAATTCTCGACATTTTTTTGTACCACCCAAGAAGTTTCCTGTGAAGAAAACTTCTATTTTTAAATGGCGATCCGTTTTTAAACAATAAATTATTTAGCAGGTAGTTTTATCGTGACTATTGACGTATCAAAATCAACGTTATAAAGAGACTCTTGTTTTTAATATAGTAATTAGTATAGCTGAAAAACTACGTATTCGAATTTTAAGCTAGGTAAATCAACATTTTTAAAAAAATTGTCCACTAAACAATTTATAATAAAAAAGGAGGGTTCTTATTTGAAAAACATAATTGTACATTATCACATAATACCTACTCCTAAGTAGTACAAAAAAATCTCAAGGATTCCAAAATAATAGTCTTGATATGTATTTGAAAATCTTAAAAATCATTATTTGAATAAATTCATTATTAAATGTAAAATAGGGGTGAGCAATGAGCATGCCTGGTGAATCGCTTGGTACACAATATCATGTAGTAGTATTGTATGCTAAATGCTTTGCTCGGACGTTGCATCTTGCATGTATACAATATCTATTATAATGTGATGGTATATAGTAGAGATCGCTATATTTAATAACATACAACTTACACCGTTTACCTACGGCACGACAAAGTAGAAAATACTACGCGAGCAATTAATGGTTATACTAATATAGGCAGTGACGTGCACTGTTGAGAGAGGACTATAGAGGAGCACACGACGACGCGCATTAAGCAAACGCAATAACAGCTTAATAACAATGATAATAAGTATAATAACTATGTACAAATAAGACGACGTGTTTATTATATGCAATAGCGGGTAAACATGAGGCTGGATCTAATGTATTCAGCGGAGATCAAAGCAATGTAATAATGTTCGAACTGTCACATTATTTTATGTCCTGCAATATATCGTCGGCTTGTAACAAAAACTATCACCGTTCAACATCTAAAAAAAATTGTTTACCATTTTTAAAGATCGTGAAGTCGATATCATATTGATGTTATTAAGCCAAAAACAAAATACAAGAATGTTAAGATAAATAAATTCATCGTGGACCAACAATAGTCACTTCTTACGAATTGAATAAAATTTAAATTACTAATAATGTTAAAGATCGATTACGATCTAACTTTGTGTTAAAGTTGCAGTGTTTGCTTCGACTAAATGTTATATTTGAATACACTCGGACCGATCAGTTGACGCCGGACGAGAATTTCAATATTTTTAAAAGTGGATTAAAAATGCAAATTAATATATATGTACTTATACGCATATTTTTTCAAACTCTCGGAGATATCCGAATAATTCGATGATTTCTATTTAGCTAAAAGTAGAATAATTATTCTTCAACCAACTCCATTTGGTCGTCGCTAACTGAACACGTATTATATCGTATGGTACATAAATATGTCGATAGAAAAGAATAGAGTAAGAGAAAGAGAGTGAGAGAAAAGGGGGGGGGAGATAACAAATACAATATTTACGACGCATGAATTTTATTTTTCTGGCGGAAAAATCCTATACTTTGTGTAATATTATGCGTTTATTTATTATAATACTTTGTTTTTATAACTTTGTTGTTTGTTTTTCCGTTAAATAGGATTATGCGACTGCCGTTTTACGCGGAATTAACATAATATTTATCGATCGGGCGACCGCCCGCACGAAAACCATTAGAGCGGAACGGACTACTTTGTTTTTTAGCGGACAGGTCACGCGTAGGATTTGCGACTGTATAGGATCGTACATGACGAGGGAGATAGAACCGTTCGTCGTCAGAATTTGATACAGCCGCGGTGACGAAGACGTGGCGGCGTCAGCGTGGCTTGGGATTTTCAGAGTGTTTTATCATTCTTTATTTGCTTTCAATTCGGAACGTCGAACCGGTCCACGTATTAGAATGGGCGGGGACAGACGGTGGCGCCCGCACGTCCTTGGCCGGCCTCTGTGCCGGATGTGCGTGGAAGCTCCGCGGGAATATCCGCAACCGATTATTTACGACAATTATTAGATTATAATAATATATGTCATATAAGTATACATTTTCTAGACTACGAAACGCTATTTTTGATTTCTTCTGCATAATATTCCACTTCGAAAAAACGAGATTTTTTTTTTATCGACATGTTGTTTAAAAAAAAAAAATCGTCAGCGTTTAACAATTAACACAGCACACGTTTAACAAATTTATTAATTAGATTTTAGCAGTTTTTTTATTTTTCTTTGACATTTTATTTTATTATATCATATATACCTGATATGTTATGCAACTATGTTTTGTGTTAAAACAAAGAAATGACATTTACATTTATGTTTATATGATAAATTTATACACTTGATTTTAGGCATAATATTTTATACAGTTGCATAACACTATAACAGGATATTTTGAAGATTCGTAATAAAAAAAAAAGAAAAACCGATAGTTAGGTATATTATAATGTTATTACATCCGATCTAGCTCTACAACAACGATAGTTTTCGTTCTTTATACCCAATGAGTATAGGTATCATATAATAATTTATGCGTCAAAACTATCGTATCAAATGCGTTTGTATTCGTCGACTACAACAACAGTCAATGATAATTACCACTGCATTGCGCAACAACTATCCAATTGATTATGTGAACGCTTTGAGAAAGGTAGTCGATCGTGTGGTTGCGGATGACTCGTGTCATCGTCTAAGCCATCGAGAAAATATTTAGCTTAATATAACATACTCGTGTCTAACTATTGTAACAGCTCCCTACATACATCATAGCAGATATTTCCGAGTATACCGGAATGACTTCAACATCACTGCTGCAATATGTTTCGATAGTTTGGCCTTTGTGGTAGATCTGAGACAAATGAACCTTTTGTGACCGCATAGCTATACAACATTGTTATAACACATTATGTACGTACGACAAGGGAGTAACGAGACTGCCCTTGATTAACGTTACCTAATAGAGTCGTACACTTGTATACGAAAAACATCAAACAACAATCATAATGTGGTTGGTCATCTTTGTCATGATCGATGACAAGGTCTCGTCCATAATACGGTGTACTATATATCATAGGTTGGTAGGTATAAACTTCAAGTACTTAGTTATTTTCAAACGTATATAATGTCATGTTCTCAAACAATTCACTATAAACACAAACAATATATATATATATGTATACACGTATAATATTTTACGCACTTAATTTTGTTTGCGTACCAATGATGTAATTTCTAAACCGATAATGTTAGAAAATAGGTTTGAATGGTGCATATATTATACCGCAGTGATAATTGTTGTCTAAAACAACATTACCATTGCCTAACTGTAGTAATAATTGTTTATTTCAAAAGTCAACTGCTGCATGGTATTTGAGGTTAATCACCGAGTTAAAAAGTTATCGGAAAAAAAGCATAAACGTGATGTATACATGGACTGAATTTCGCAACTCGGACCTATTGTATACGTACTATATTTTATTATGTGGGTACCTACCGCCTACATTTGCTTTATTGGTTCGCGGTGTCTACGACTTTTGTTGCGTTTATTATTGCAGATGGATTGTGTTTGTCGCATTAAAACCTTGTAACCGGCGTATTATGCGCGTGTTGTAATCCGCCGTCGGATCGAGTGCAGACAAATTCGCTCAGACCTCCTCTCGCATACCCGGACGATAAATGTGTAATAAAATTATGTAGTGAGAAAAATAATAATATAACAAGTACGCCTGCCTCGGTGTACGACATTCGCGCGCGTCGTACACTGTATAATTCATACATATTTCATACTGCATTCAACTGTTATGACTTCGACTTTATAATAATAATATATTATTACACAGTGTTTTTTCGTATTTTTTTTTATTAACGTATATTGGTATTGTTTCTGTTACAGCCGGTAGACGTCGAGGACTCGAAGCTAATGATCAATGAAGTAAGTGCACACGTGACGTGACG
This sequence comes from Rhopalosiphum maidis, assembly GCF_003676215.2. NCBI lineage: Eukaryota > Metazoa > Arthropoda > Insecta > Hemiptera > Aphididae > Rhopalosiphum > Rhopalosiphum maidis. Next base: position 28,404,465 of record NC_040880.1, read on the forward strand.
AAAACTCATGCAATTATTATATTACATTTAGACGTACCAGTTTTATAATAACATATCGAAACTGGCTCGGAGAACAATATAATAATTTGTGGATTGCGTATTGGGTAACTAATAATATATATTCTTAAAATCCGAATCCGCGCGTTATAATGATAATAATGTATATTATATTGTATGTATACAATATACTACACAATAATATACGGTAGTACTATTAACGCATTTTAAAACTATGTAATGATGTTATACGCATACGTTCACGTATTCGACATCGCCTATTTGGCTATGTATAATATACAACGCGTGCCACTGGAGTTATGAAATCTATACATTATAATACCATCATACACCATGCACGGCATTATAATATTATTATATTATACAATGGCGTTGTTAATATTTTGTTTTGGGTGGAGAGGGGGGCTAATAATTCGTTATGTGTAGAAGGGACTTAATTAGGATCCCGCACAAGTTTGGTAAGCTGATGCCGTGCAAGGTATATAAGTATAACGTTTTAGTCTTGTGCAGTGTTATCTTCGAACAAATTACAATTGTATAGGTATACGATGGGTACGTCTTACGTATTACGTTCACGGAACGCTGAGAGCGTTTTTAAATTTTCTCGAAATTTCCGGGAGGGATGTGTTCTATTCAATCCCCCGAAGTTTACGACACTAATATTATACACTAACGGGGTCGAATCGATATGCCTATATAATACCGCGGTCGTGAACGTGCGAACGAAAACAATGCGCACTGCACAGCACAGCGTGGACCGGCTGGTTATTATGTGATAATTTAGCAGTCACCTCGGCAAAACTATACTTATAAACGCTACTCGCCCCCGCTCCATAAATGTACGGTGCACCATATTAATCGACATAGCGCATACACATAATAGTAGGTATAATAATAATTATTATTATTATATTGTACACATAATTAACTATGCCGCCGACCTGTCGCCACTCTCCGGTACGTATTTTATTCTAATTTATAGTTTCGCAACGACTTTTGTGTTCACGCGACAAACGCTCTATGTACAATGCGAATATTATAACACTGTACGCATATTAGCGCGGAGACCTTCGGCCCGCTGCAGCAGACGGCTTCGTACGAGTAGTCGTCGTCGCAGCTGAGTGGACACGGTCGTCGTTGCGATTCGTCGTATACACCTAAACTAAAAACGAAAATATCTTACAAAAACTTCGACGTTAATGATCACTTTACACGGAGACAGAGATAATTAAATAATATCTGGAGGGATGGGAAGGAGATAAAAGAAATACCGTATCCGATAATCACGTCAGACCTAAACAGCTAGTGTGATAGTGGTGCGAATAAAAAGTGTCTCGGGTCTCTAATCCTGCAGTAAATAAATAACATAAGCACGCCTGCCACGTAATATTGTAAAATATATACGTACACGTCGTACAATATACTGCACGGTTTGTGCACAAAATCGCTGTAACGGCTGACCTTAAACAATTTAAACGCGCGCGTATTTCACTGCTGCGGGTCTGTTTTTTTTCTTCTACTGCAGTTCCCAAGTCCACCGTCGTTATTTTAGTTTAATCCACATTGTTTTTTTATTATTATTATTATTATTGTTGTTGTTCGTCAGACCGAGGTACTTGACCGAAAACGTATGCATATACACACACACGCGCGCGCGCGCGCGCACACACACACACACACACACACTGCACACGTAGGTATATACGCGACGACGACGAACGGCTCGTCCTCAATTATCCGCGTGTAAACGAAGATGACGACTACAATATTATGTATAATATTATACGTATGTAATTTATGTATACGATACGACCACGTCGGATGTCAATACGACGCAGCAACGAATTTACGACGATGATAATAATAATCACCCTGATATACGCTGACGCGTGTGTTAGACGTCTCACATCTGTACGTAATTTAATAATAATAATAATTTAAAAATATTATGCCGTCGCGTTTTTTCTGCACAGATTGCTCGAACATAACGTTTTTAATACATCGTGGGCTATGACGCGAGTAGTAATAATAGAATCGACGTAACTAATACGTTTCCGTCGTTTCCAGATAATAACCAAATATTTTTTTATTATTTTTTTTAATTAACTACTTTTCAATGTACGGATATACTTTTTAGAATAAAAGGAACTAATTATTCACAATATAAATAATAATGTATAATATATGAATACATTATACATATATTTTTAGTAATTAATATACATTTAAAATGCATTTTATTGTAATTCCAAAGACGTTTTTGTTATTTGTATTCTAGTGGATCTATTGTGCCAATAAATACCCAGTCCTAATAATAATAATTATTATTATGTACATATATTTTAGTTTTCATTGCCATGCGAATAATATTAGTGCATTGACACGACGAATTGATTTGTCTTGGCATAACTTTTATTTATTTTTTCGACAGTCATTATTTGAAGATAGCATTATCGTGTGATTTTGTTTCGACGTCGACCGTGGTTGTTTTGGACGAAAAAAACGTACCATCGGTCGATCGCGTCACTACAATTATTATATTATGATACGTCGTCGACGTCAGTTCGATTTAAACGCCACTGCGCACCGTTGGCAATAATGCTCAACTTATTATACATTTTGAATTATGATATTATATACTATATAATACGTGTAAGACGACTAAGACGTTTACGACACAATAGAGACGTGTAGTAGTGGTAATTTGATCTGTCTGTTATCAGCGGTAATGTCATTCAAAATATGATTCGTGGGTACTTTACATCCTACACATAATACTGCAGCAGTGGCGTGTTCAGGATTTTGATTTGTCAAAGCTTATAATTTGTTGTGAGGGGGAGGCTTGACTAGATATTGTCTAGGATTGCTCGTAAGTTAAGTTTGGCGATTTGAATACATGATCACATTTTACGTAATACGTAATTCGCAGAACGCTGAAAGCATATAACCCTCCCCCTCAGTCGTATATTCGGTCATATAGCGTATACACAAGCTGCGACTGTTATCGGCGGTATAATGTCATTAAAATAACGATTTCTATACATTATATCCTACACGGGTTGTTGCAAGCGCACTAATATTATATAGCTGTCGGCCATCGCCACTGTTGCGGTAATTCGCAACGGCGAAGTCTATGGATGACCCGGCGCGACGGAGTCTTTGCCGCGTGGAAACGCGTTGTGTCGTGATCGTCTGCTTGCAGTGCTGCGGTTGTCGTTTCTCTTCCTCTTCTTCCGCGTCTATAATACTGTTTTACCACGCAGATATACCGCACAATCTATGTATCGTATATACTCTCAGACCCGACGGCGACTTTCATGTGTACGCGCCTCCCATTCACGTTCGTCGTGCATTTAGGACACACGAAGTTTGTTCTTTACAAGAAAGAAAAACGAATCGCATACACTATTGTCGAATTTTTTCACGGCCATCTGAAAAATTTTTTACTGTAAATTCCGTTATAATTTAGACACTTGTATAACATATAGGCAAAGTACTTTTATGGTTCGGTGTAACGAAGGCCAATGTCACTATGTTGTGATATTTAGATATAGATATATGTTTAAAAATTATTAAATACGATGAGCAACTTAACATACACGACTTACCATTTTAATTTTAACAAATAGTAAATGACGTTATTAAAAAAATAAAAAATTATAATAAGACTTTTTGATTTTGCTCTTTTTTCACTAAGCCACAGCCATGTGTTGTATCTTTGATACTGTGATCAGTCCATAATCGCGGGGCAATTCAATGAAAACAACGTTAAATGGTGTAATTTTATGTAGTCTGTAATCGTTTGTTATCTGTTTATCATTACCGATAACAAATTATACATTACACAAACTTCTTTATATTGCAGATGGTACAATAATATCATTCGTTAAGTGATAACAATTATTACCTAATACAGATCAAGTTTTACGGAACGCTAATAAAATTATTGTTTTATAAAAATGTCTTTCTTTCCCACATTTAACACGAATTTTCTGAACATTATTTTTACGCACAATTCCGACGTTATGCGTATCAAGATGCAATTATAATAAATTACCACTGTAAAAATAATGTACCAGCTGCAGTAATCTCTGTGCATAGCTGTTTCTTGAGCTCCCGAGTAGATAATACACACGTGCGAAGTATATTTGGAGCAGAAAAACAATCCGGCAAAACGCCTATCTATAATTATAATAGAATATCGTGTATATATACTATTATTATATCATCATTATGTTACTTAGACTTAATTGATTGTAGCTATATAGATATAGGTTATAAAATATTAGCGGACAATTTGGTATTTGATTCGAAATGATTAAAAATTAGTTCAAGTTATGCTTTGCAGGTTTATCCCAATTGAATCTTCAATTAAAAACGAACGGGAATTAACATCTTTTGGATGTCTCAAAGTAGGAGCTATTCGTGCACTTAGCGGATTTGCAATAGGTTCAGATTATAGGCCCAAATAGCATAGGCTACCCGTGTCGACTCTGATTTAAATTTATAAATTAGTTGTAGAATAAAATATAAAAGTAGCTGGTGTAATTGATCACGTTGTTTTATACACTATAAATTATTACCAACTGTAGTTACGCTTTAAACCCAGAAAAAAAACCAATTCAATTTCTGAAATGTATACACCGTCTATTTAATAGTTTAATACATATTGTTATAATAATAATTAACAATTTATTTTTCCTTGATAAAAATGTGTGCACAGATACTACGTATCTAGAAAGTTTGTAAACGTTCTGTGCATACAGACGAACATGCAGTAAATAAACCTATATTTCAACTTTCTAGACACACTATACAATATTATACAATATACATAATACACACGTACATATATAGGACATTGTTATATTAATTCGAATCCATTCGTTTAGAATGATTTATTTTAAGTAAACCTATACAAATTCAACAGTTTATCAGTGTATAATTTACAACTATACGTAAACCGACTACCGACAGTCAATTATAATTATATTTACACATTTTAAAATGAAACTATACCTATATCTTATAAACATCATATTATTGGTATTAAATAAAATAATTAATAGTATTGCAAATCATAATGAAATATAAAATGTTTTTTCGAAATAATTTCGATATAATATAATTAAATATATAAAAATATATGGTTCTAATCATACGTTTAAAATAAATTGTATTTTGCATACATTTACACTATATTATTGTTAGTTCAAAAACGAATGTCGGGATACCCTATAAATTGCCAACGGAGAACGATAAACTGATGCCAAAAACCATTTAATTCAGATTTTAGCATAAGAGTACAATATTGTTTTGTACGTTTATGTATGTATATGTGATTGTGAGGTGTCTGCATTGCAGTGTGTCCTTTGGCATAAAATCGAACAACATTTATAGAAAATTAAATTTGCATCAGATGGACGGCACAATAAATAATGCACGACAACATTTTGGAGGGAAAAAGTATGTTGCAGTGGTGTCAACGAATCGTGTCATTTTCTCGTCGGCAGTCCGAACGGTATACATATTTAAACGCGTAATTTTCTATATTTTTATTTTTTATTTTTTGGTATTCATCGTGGACAAAAGTTCAAACAGATCGATGCGATCTGAAATGCTCAGTCTGAAACATTTCTCGAAGTATCAAATCTGGATGGAAATAACGTATATGGCCGTTTAAGGACGGTAAAAAACCTGACGTGGTACATATTACATATACTCACGTAGGTTAGGTTGTGACGACAGCCGCGCTCAGGACGTGCAGATATTGTTAGGAGTTAATATTTTTCTCTCCCCCGTACACGTGAGTTTACTGTCACATTTTCCCGCTGTATTCGGACGGGACTGAAAATCGGGTTAAATTGCGTTTTCGAAAGAGGAAAAAAGGAAATAGAATACACATTATATAATATATTTCAAACGTCACATAACCGTCTCGGTGGACCTTTGGGCGCGCAGTTAGCTGATCACATCGATGTCACGGCGGTATAATGTATATTATAATATTCACCGGTTTCTCCTTTCTGTAATTTGTGAAAAAAAAACACGAAATTGTCACAAACGAGACAACACTACCCAATGGTTACCCGAAATAACATCTAGTTGTTAAGGGAGAGAGGGGTAGAGATCGTTTAGGGGCCAAAAAAACCGTGACATCCAACACACGCCCCTCTAAAAAAAAAAATCATCACGAACATCAAATATTGATCACGTCTCCTCCCCCCCATATATTTGTACGCCTTTAATATACGCGTATGACTGAATAGTGTATACGCATTGATGCCGTTTATTGTACACATTACACGATCGTTGTACCTGAATTATTGTTATTATTATTATTATTATTCAACCGGTAAACGGTTTTAGTTTCGTGTGCGCGTTGAGTAACGACACGGCGATTATACGTATAACGTATTAATAGCTATTAATGTTATATTATATAGCAGTGGCGAAGACGCGTTTGATTTTGCATTTTACGTGCCGTAGCTTTTTTTGCCGCGGACTACTACCTAAAATACGCAGTAATACGCGTCGCGCGAGTACCTATACAATATAGGCAGTAGGTACGAGTTTTCTCTCCGACAGCCGCCGAGTTTTACATAACGTCGTTATTACGCAAATTTGATAAAATATACACATTTATTTTGTGTATATATATATAAATATACATTTGTGATATTATTTCGTTTTACCAAACGAGTCGGACAAGTGACAAAAAAAAAAAATAATAATAATAATAATAATAAAAACTAAACGTAATACATACGACTAATGCAGTTAGATTTTTTAACGGAAAAGAAATATCCGGTCCGTGACATTAAGCGCGTAGGTGCCTATAACCGCAGTATATTATAACCGCTGCGTTTAAAGGTTGTCGGATGAAAGTGATGATGTTCCTCTCGAATTCGCAGCAAATAACAATGACCAACTGTAAGACCATCTAACCTAATTGCAGTACATGACTTGTACGCGCGAATAATGTATATATAGTGTGCGTGTATGAGAGAGTGTGTTTACTTTGTCATGTATTAAATGAACCCTTTTTTATATTTGTGAATCATTCTGATTAACATGGAAATCATTTTTCCACACAGACTAGAAACCATATATTATATTGTCATTAACACGCACGCCAATGTTTTCCCTGAATAATGAGAAAAATACCGCTTTTCTAGTTCAAGGCAATCGTTGAACCGAGTGACTGCATTTATATTTATGAATATTTGACTTTAAATATTAAAATATGAAATATATATATATATATATATTATAAAAAATGGGGAAAACGTAAGCGTATCGAATTTAACAAACGAGTCTTTAAATATATATATATATGTTTTGTTGATATATAAATAAAATCTCATTAATTGGAACGTATTACCATTAGATTATGTTTAGAAGACCTATAATACTTTTATTTAATGAAAGCAATTATGAAGGTCCCATTAGAAGTCATAATATAAGTCACAAACTAATTTGTATATAAATATCAACTTGTAATAATATTAGTATAAGAATCAAACTAAATTAATACTTACTAAAAATATCTATTAAAGTATATATTATCCGAAAAAAATGGCTTATACGACAATAATACCTTTATGTTTAAAATGGTCAATGAAATAAACTTCAATGCACAATATAGTCAAAAAAGAAAGCATAGTTATTTATAAACAGCTGATTAACTGGTATGTGTATGTTTGAAAACTAATCAAATTTTAGTATGTCAGTGTCTTGGAGTTTTAAATGACAATCGCTTACTGTTACCAGTATACACACGATGATCACCAGCTATATTTAAATATTATTTTAAGAGAATCGTAAATTCCATTGATCCGTGAAAACATATTGATTAAAATACGTATAATTATTCGTTTCAGTTGAAATGTGTTGACGTATTGTTTTGATCAATTAATTTATTCTGAACACAGTTTTTTTTTTTTTTTTGATAATGGGTTTTTGAAGAATTCTGATTGTATTAGTCATCAAATTACCTTCGGAATATTTGCAATGTTAGGGTGACTAATTTGAATACGGAATTCAGTTTTTAATTGAATACCATTGCTCGTGTTTTGTTTTGCTTTTTTCTATTCTCGTAGTTATATTCTACACTTGTAAGAAAAATTAAGCCTATATATATTGGATATCTTAAGTAGACGCTTTATTATTTGATAATTTCTATTTACAAATGAGTTAAAAATTAACATAATGCACTTTATAATAAAATAGAAAAATTACCTTAGCATATTATTAACAGCTGTTATTGTAACACGTTTAAAATAAATTAAAAATGATTGTCTATAAGAAATATTTAAATTAGGTGGTAAAAAAGTATTTAACACGACCTTAAATGGGCTAAATTATTTGAAAAAAAAAACAAAATATTATAATGTACAGCATACCGTGTACACGTGTATATTATTATATATTATAGTGTTATGGATCTATAAAAATGAAAAATACCCATTTTAATAATTAACCATGATTCATGAATGACCCTCTACAGAACATTTAAATCAGCTATAACATTTAAAATTCAACTTAATACCTGTAATACTTCATTATAATATATATATATTATATGAATAAGTATCTTTTTATATTTCATATTTAGGTAAGAGCATCATACAAATAAACTATTTTAATTTTATTTTCTTTGATAGAATAATAGCCGATCGACAAAGTATAATAGTGGGAGGGGGAGAAAGTCGTGACTACCCAAGTGGCGTCTGGCGTATGGCGTATTGCGCATACTGCAATTATTTGGCACTGTGATCGTGCGCAATGTATTTTCCACCATTCCGACTTAACGGTACACTTATTAAAAAAAAAAATTAGATGGATAACCTCTGTAAACTAAGGTGAATAGAAAACGATTCTCGCAAAAGTGTGTAGATCTCAGGTACGCATTTCTAAATGAATCGTAATAATTGTATTAACTCTCAACAGAGCTTATAGAAAACCTATTATATTAGCTAACATTTTTAATACAATTTTAGAAATAGTTTGTTAAAATTTTATTGAAAACAAAATATATTGTCACCGTTACTTGGTTGTTTTACGTATAATCACTAAAGCCCATTTTTTACTGGATAATTTTTATACATAAATACTAACTAAATAATAAATAGTACTAATTCATAATATACCGTTAATTTAATATTGAAACGCAAATTTTTGTTTGTATTGGGTCACGTATAATTATTCTTATAGGGATAGACACCTCTGCTGAATAAATAATTAAAATTTATTTTGAAAATTTAATAGAAAATGAACAAAAAAATAAGTCATTTAAGACATTTTAGGTTTAAAAGCTAGGTATTTGGTTTAAAGTTTGAGTTACTAATCATTGATATAAAATGTGGCATAATAGTAGATGGTTTGAGCAAACATAGACAAAATAACTAAACATCGTGTATACATAATTAATAATAAGTAAACACGAGAGAAACGCGAATATACACAAGTCGATTAGTCAATCGTGAAGTTAGTGAGCCCTGAAAGGCAAATTTTTTTTTTGTGTGGACTTATAATTATATGTTTGCGTGGTATAGCGGACATGCGATTTCTGATTCAAACACTTTACACTTTTAACCCTTATGCGCCGCGTGTCGGATAATGGTGTGAAAAAAAAAACAAACACGTGAGGAGAAATCTCCTCAGCAATACGGTACTGTCTAAATGGATAGACAACCTAACTCGGACGAGATCAGAATATAATTCAATGCAAATGACATGGCACAGAGGCGTAGACAATCGACATAAATGTAAACCGGCCCCATCGTGTAATGTACGCATGTGCTATTTAGCTGAATCGATATTATATTGTTATTTCGATCGGGATTTATACAGGTCGCATTCGATCTATACACACGGCGCATGGCATTATTATTATATACCGCGCATAATATGTATAATAATATATTATTATGATTTGTATCACTTTTAGGAGAAATATTTGGCACGTGGGCTTAATATAATATCGCTGTACACTATAACGATCGGTATAATTCAGTCGTTAAATATGTATCGACGACAAACGAACATTCTAATCTCTAGGTCACGCGTAAATAATAATAACACTATTAATAAAAATATATTGTGTACGAGAACATCGAATGTTGCCATACAATTACGAGTATGCCATCCAATATTGACAACCTATTTGTTAAGTATACATGCAATACACATGCAATATAATATCATAAATTATTATCATAAAATCCGAATACGTGAATTTACTCGTACGCTCATTTTTTGTCTAAATATTGAATCTATTAGTTTTGTCTAATTTTAATCACTATAAATCTTTCTGAAATCGATTAATTGATAACATGGTACCCGTGGATCGTACATTATCCGCGTGATACGCTGTGCAGTTTAGCGTAACGCCTCGCGAGACCAAAACTCTTCGTAAACCGACACGATCATCGGAAGTCAAACGACGCCCACAAGTGCCGGATCGGCGTACGAACGCGTTTTAGTGACTGCAGCTGACCGTTATATGCATATAATATATTAAGTCACCATACCAGCTCCTTAGTTCCACCGGGACGTGATACATAAGACGTTATATCGTCATCACACCGACGTCCCGGAAACGATTGTTATTACCATGAGGTTTTGGCGTCACGCGCGCGTGTGATTCGGAGATTCGCTATCCCCTCCCCCCGTCGGAACATAATAAAATATTATACACGTCGTCTGTAATCGGGTATTTATGTAAATATTGTCGTATGTTTCAGGTTCGGTAATGGTGTACAAGACGTCGTGGCTAGAGAGCAGTTTAGATTATGCTGACAAGACGCAACTGGCTACTACGACTCAGTGTCGTTTTGAATGTAGCCGTATTGTTCTATTTCGGGTCCTACTTGACCATCGGGTATGTGAAACGATGACAACGGCGATGACGATACCCTTCGCTATCGTCCTACGTCAAGTGTTATACTGAATCTATTCAATCCGTTAATCATCGAGTGTATTATACATGTATTATAATACTCTACGATTAACTGTTTATCATTGTATTATTATATAATAACCGTTATGTAATGTTTCGAAACGGTTTTGTTCTTATAGAAATGGAAACTCGGAAATTGTGGAGGAGGTGCAGATGTCCGGAAGGAACTTGGCCTCCTTCGCCGAAATCCCTCAAAACGGGGAAAAAGAAACGGCGGCGTATTACTACCAGAGCGCGTCCGGCGGATCAGCCAACTATCCTGAGTTAGCGCTTTTGGCCAGCATACAGCCAATCGCCGGACAACCACAGCAACAACAACAACAGGGTTCATCCGTCCAAACACCAGTCCAAGGTACGTCATACAAAAAAAAATGTATAATAATAAAAGTTGTACAATGTACAATGTTAATAATTTCTATATTTCCGTATTTACCCGCGAGAACGCAACTGAATGCCATTCCTTATTCGGTTTTAGAGTAGGTATGCCCGTCGTGTTGAATCGTTTATTTAAACATTTATTTTAACATCCACTTCACTCGCATCCACTTGAAAAGTGTATTATGTACAGTACACAACATGGTTGATATTATATTATTATTATAGACACTATCAAACCTCCTCCCCTCATTACGTCCACTTATAACCTGCTCTTTCCGCACAACAAAAAACAAACTCGCAAACTCATGGCAAATACACTAACCTCCCACCTGACCCGACGTGGGGTTTCCCGTAGACGGCAAATATATATGTATATATATATATATATACATAGCTGCTGCCCACGATGACACGCTTTAGTATTATATAATATTATTAGTATCATATGTACGCATGTATCCCCGACCGTAGCAACTGTAGGTAGATGCTCTAAAGATGTCAATATATCATTTAGATTTTCTTTTTTAACACGCAACTTTAACGAACGCGATAAATTTATGGTGGATGATACTACGCGATTCTGGGTGGCATACTGCGTTATAACGAGTGTCGGAGTTTGTTTTCTTAACAACATAATGTATAAGATAAATAATAATTCTCGATATACTTGTATAGTGTTCGCCGCACACCCACAATACATATTATGATATTCGTATGAATACTCCAATCCTCTTAAATATTGCATTCACCTTGGAATTTAATTATAAATTAATGGATAAAAAAACGATACAAGAAAACCTTGTCAAAACTAAAAATAAATTACATACATTTTTCAGCATGTATAATACGTATCATACGTATCTTCGCTATTTTCTACGTTGGTATACGATTATTATTGGATAGAATAGTATTCAATTTCCTTTGCTCCTCATAACAAATCATACACGTGTACAAAGGGATGCGCGTGTGATGATGGGGGGAGGACGTTTTACTTACACTGTATTGGTTATAATTTATGAAGACTTGTTCTCCGTAATTTTTACCTGGTACCACGCACACAAGTAGTGTTTGGGTTTTTGATTTTGTATTTTTATCGTAATATCAAACAAGTACCGAGTACCTATATGCTCCGAAATATCGTTCACATAATACACGATTTTTCAAAATAAAATGATTTGCGTTTGCAGTGTTCCCTATACCCTCTGGGGACAGAAGCGCAGATGTTATGCGAAAAAAATAAGTCTTTGTTCAATTAGACCGACCCAACACTGCGGGTGTTAAACGCCGTACCTTTGCGGGCGCGCACAATGACGAAAACGCAACGGACGGACGGCCATCGTTGTTATATGCGTTGTGCCGTTGTCGTAATACACACAATGCGAGGGGAAAATATCTGAAACGAAGGAACGCGTTTGTTTTAGAATTGCGTTTATTGTCGAATTACCTCGTGCTAATAAAACTTGCTACTGACCAGAGGTCGGCCTTCGCAAAAAAAAAAAAAAAAACATTACAGCTATAGGATGGTGAGCGCGCGCTTCTCAGTGCGCTCTGTACAGACGCATTCATCCGCCAAGGCAACGGCCGGGAGATAAGATATTTTGTTTTTAAAAGATTGATGTGCTGCAAAGTCGAATAATTCGATTCTGAATAGGAAGTATAATTTTATACAAGGTTAGGTGAAAATAGATGACATCACTTATGCGAGAAAACCAAAACGGCGATATGCATCATAATATAATAGTAATAGAGGAATAATATGCTATACCTATATTAGTATGATGTAATAGACAACCATTAACCATATGACAGTAACAGACCCTCTTTAATACGACAATTTAGATCAAAATTTCGATTGATTAAAATATATTAGCTGGTTAGAATATTCAGTTGCACAGTTTATCCATAGAAAACCTATCGTATACATATAATATGAACATAAAATAATGTCTGATTTTTTTTTCATCAATAAACCGTTATCATTTACGACGCTGCAATAAAATTATTACACCAAGAAGTGAAATTATGCATTTATACCATATAAAATCTATATATACTTAGGTACATATAACCTTCTACGATAGTCTAGATAAAATTGGGTTATATTTAAATTAGTTTATTATCAATTAAAAAAAAACCTTAAATAAATAAACCTACATAAGAAAATAAAACTTAGTCGTTATAATTTAATACTGATAAATCATGAATGCGCCTATCTATTTAATTATTATAACGTACTCTTGAGGATTATGATTCGGCTACAGTAACTACAGATTTCTGAAGATAAAGCATACCTGCAGTTCTATCGACACTATAATCGTACTAATATATAAAGTCATATTTAATTTTAATTAGCTGATATTTAACTTTTAAGTTGGACAACATGTATAAATAGCTTAACTGCAAAAGGAAAAAAATAATTGGGTAAACTTCTCAAGGATTTCGTACGAGTGGCCAAATAATTCCCGAGAGAAGTAGGTATATACTTGCATCATCAGTGCGTCCGTCCCAGTAAACTCTCGACGTTCTAAAACACTACTTTACATTAAAAATGAGTAAAAATAAATAAATACACTCGTCGATCATCTATGATAAGCTATTACATCCAATAAGCTATATTGATTTAGTTTTTAAAGAACTAATTTTGTCCATGCAGTTTGCACAATACACAACATTAAAACTGTAAATATAATAAATACATTACTGGCGCATTGTGATTTGTAACACTAATACACATATCATAAACACTAGAATATAATAAATAAAAAACATGTTTACAAAAAATCATAACTAGTTTAAACAAATTAAAATTGAACTTCAAGGCGATCCACAATCACTGTACTAAATGGGCGAGGTGATAAAAATAATATGTACTTTTTATACGAATTTACTCTCGCCCGTTGCTATTTTCACCGTGGTTAATTGAAGAAAAAAAACCGCATCTTCGAAAATAAATTACTTATACTATGGAACAGTTCCCCGATAATGTAAATTGGATTCCATTGCACGGCAGTCTATCATTATTCCTTAAATTGCACGGCGGCAGAGTAGTAGTTTAAAGTTATATATACATATATAATATATTATATAATATTAAAGTGTTACCGTGTTAGGTACATCATGTACGCGTCTTGTACTTCTCGATATAGCCTTATAGTTTATTTTTAGCGTAAAATTATGCGTACCAGATTCTAACGGTGCAATTCACCCGATTAAACCGACTATGTACACACATACACATATATTATATATATATATTCTTATCGAAAACGAAAATCAAGAAATTTCGTCGTCTCGTAATGTGGATTAACCAAAAAATCTCGTCTCTCTAAAAATCTGCAATCACGGACCGAAGAAAAAAATGTACATCGCTCATTGCTTATCACGGACGCGCGATGTTTATACCTATTTATTATTTATGTTCGTGAACCGCGTTCGCTACCGCGCCGCGGGTATAATATAATAATATAAACGCCACCGTTTTAGCGATATACATAAAACTATGTATACGTATTACGCATATTATAGGTGCATATAATGTAACGCACATAGCTAGGAGGTACGAGTTATGTGTTTACGTTTAATCAAAGTAAAACCATCGTCGTCATTGTATTGTGTTTTTCTCGTGGGCCCCGGCCGCAGGGTTAAATATTTCCCTCTCAAATTAAAAATAATAAATAAAAAACACTCGTAGTTTTGTCTACATAATATAATATTGTATAAACGTTTCGTGCCGTTTTGACTGACTATTCAATGTGCTTACATTGTGTGTGCTCACGATATAATATATTCCACGCTACTATAAATTATTTCGTACTGTATAAATACATGACGTATAATGATCTGTATAGCATTTTCCCTCCGCGTGCTTGGACGACGTTCGTGCGGTGCTAATAGTAATCGAGATCATCGTTTAAAGGCGCAGTACCAAAAAGCAACAAAAAAAGTGACTGAATGCGACTTGTCACGCGGCAGTCGTTGTCGAGGGCGACCCCCCCCCCCCAAAAAAAAAACAAGCAAAACTCGGCACTAAAATTATATTCGGTTTTCGCGCGCGCGTTATCTCGGCCGCGTAGTCGTCGAAATCCTGCTACTCGGACATGAATATATAATATAATATTATTACGGACATAGTCGCGTATTATATAGGTATAGTGTTTAATTACGTATAATACGTGTGCCGCGCGTAAAACAAAATCATTGTTCTTAGCGTTGAAGGTTCGTGTCATTATCATTATTTAATATACATAATATTGTAATTTCGTATAATTATATCTCTGGTAACATCACACACGTGTTGGTGGCGTATTTCGAGGCGCTATTATACGTTACATTACACATTATTACGTCGCGCTTCCGAATCGCACGCGTTCTCGTCAGACCGACTTACGAGACAAATCGAAAAATTACGTTGTCGCCGACGACGATTGTTCGCGGTGCACTCGCCCGATCTCGCCGCGGTCTCGCGTTCACGGCACAACTTTCCCGCCGCTCGGCATCCACACTCGGACGACCGACGATTTATAATTACAGTGCACACTTGCCGACCGCCACAGCGACGGAATCGCACAATATACAACGTAACGAGCGCATAATTAAAACGAAAACCGCACGCGGAGGAATTCGATTGTGACGCGTGTCCTGATTCACCGATTTCCCTTACGTCGAAAAACCACATGACCTTCTCGCGCATTACCCCGCGATGATTGTTATTCATTATAGGCGCTATACCTATATGCGTTCACTGGTAACACTGCCATTACTATGTATAGTCATTACACGATATTATCACGACCTTGCGAAAAACGTTTTGATATTTTTATGCGTTCGATCGTGAGTCTGTGTGCACCGTCGTCGACGACCCCACATCCGTTGTTGATGTTGCGGTTGTTTAGTGGTAGTCTTGGTGGCGATGGTGGCGTTGTTGGTAACGATGCGGGGAAAAAGTTCAAATCGACAAGCGGTTGTACAAACTATTTTCGGAGACGACAATGATTCAATTCAGGCTGCTCGTTTACCGTACCAGCACGTCCGATTATTGATGGCTGCTCATTAATAATATGGTACCCAAATAAAACCAAACACGCGACACAATAATAATCTGCAGGCCGCCCCGTGACCCGAATCTGTAAAGAGTGTATTTAAGTCTTATAAAACACAATATTGTAAACCGTACTTTTCGTTATTAAAGAATAAACCATATATCTAGTTTTACTTACGGAAAACGACAAAAATCGATAATACTAATAATATAACCATTAACTAATAACATAATTTTCCGCGCCGGGGAAAAATTTTCGGATTTTCAATAAAATAATGGTTTTATAATATAACCACACACATAATAGGTATTAATAGGTATCTTTTACTCAAATATGAGTAAAATATTTTAGCGCGTAGAGTCGGGACAGCTTAACAAAAACTAATATTTTAGAAAATATTTTTTAGACTCCTCCGGAACTAATTATTCGTATTTTTGGTGTCAAGACACGTTGCGTTGCGTTACCACCAAGTAGACAATTTTCTCAACGAGTTTGACCCATTCGATTTTAAAATATTTAAATTGTAATGAAATCGGTTTGAATGTTTTCTCAGTCGTGTTTTTCTAGCATATCAATATACCATTATAATGCCAGTATATCTATATATTGTTATAAAAGTATTCGTTGTTTACAGGGACAACGTTGCGAGATGACGGCCATGTAATGCGCATCAAACCCAAGTCAGTGGTCGCGGCCGAATCGTTGGATGCCGCCGACACTTCGGCCGCTTCGGGCAGCGGTGGATCAGCCGCGGCCGGACCGGCGGAATCGTGGACGCCCGAGAAAAAAGACGCGCCCACCCAACAACAGCAAACGTCGACCACGACCACCACGACCACCACGTCGGCCACGACTACCGCCGGCACGTCCTTCGTGGCCCAAGTTGCCATGGCGATGGCCAACTCTGCCGTACAGGTGAGGCCGCTCCGTGAGCTACTCGGTTGCCAGGATAAATCCAACCACCGGCGGATCGCCCAGCGTGGCGATTATTGGGTGCTGTACAACTACGTGCCGGCCCGCCGGTGGTTCCGGTGCGACGAGTCCATCACGTACACGACGCACGCCGACTTCACGTTCCTCGACAATCTAGAACCTTTGTTGGACAGGTAAATATATACGTGATATAATACATAAGAAGAATTAATATTGACTCCTAAATACCATAGCTATTTGTGTCTTTGGTTCTGCCTCATTAAAAAATAACTGAAGGGCTTATGACTTATATGAGATAACGTTTTTTCTTATTAAACATGCCTCTGAATCCACCTTTTTTGGTGATTTTTTTTACTTATTCTTTAAAAACTACATTTTTAAAATTAAAATTAAAAAGTATTATTATAAATCAAAAAAAAGACCACCTTTATAAAATGATTTAGAAATAAATTGCCAAATTAGTTTATTATTATTTTTTTTTTTTTTGTATGTATACATAGAATGTCGTGTGCTCATGTAATTTAGATATCAAATTGTGGACATTCACTCATTGTAAATATCGTATACATTTATCAATCGTATTTATAATATTATTAATGCGGAATAAACGTGAATTTTAAACATATCGAATACACATAATGTATAGGCACGCTATAAAAGAGCGTTACATATAGTAGGTACCATATGAATGGCCCACCGATAAGTGTAGAAAATAACATGTCCCCTTCTAATTTTTTGATCGCCGCGTATTATAGAAACGCGGCTACTTAATACACCGAAACACATCCCAAAAATACTATAAACCATGATTTGGCGACATCATTATAATATCGTATACCCCCGATCCGCAGGTGGCGAGGACCGATATCGGTGGCGCTGTACACGCCGGGCAACGACTTCGTGCCCACGCTGGCCTCGATCCGGTACTTGCGGCAGTGCGGTTCGCCGCTGGTGGCCGAGTACGTCACGTTCCACATGTACTTCGGGTCGGGGCACGTGCCCAAGTCCGTGCCGCACTCGGACCACGACATCGACGCTCCGGTGGCCAACTGCTCGGCACCGCCGCCGTGGACGAACGCGTCGGCCGCGTACAAGGGCCAGAAGAAGCTGCTGTACCCGGTGAACGTGGGCCGGAACGTGGCCCGCGAGTCGGCCACCACCCACTACGTGCTGCCGTCCGACATCGAGCTGTACCCCAGCCCGGGCGTCATCGAGGGGTTCATGGACCTGGTCCGGAGGCAGGACCCGCCGCTCCGGCGCCCGAAACCAATGGTGTTCCCGTTACCGATATTCGAGCTGGCGTCCCACATGAAATTGCCGGCCGACAAAAAGGAACTGGTGAGTTGAAAAACGCGCAGATATTATTACAACTCGCCGTATCATCGTCCCGATAGTATTATCGTATGTGTAATATATGCGTATGACCGTGTCGTTGTCATCGCGTACTGTTGTATTCGACGACGACGAATCACTGCCGCTGTGTTATCTCACAAAAATATTTTCAACTCCAATACATATTATAATGATATGTATCGACGGTATACGACAGCCATCGGTCGCCGCCGTCTTTTCATGCGTATATGCGTAACATATTATTATTATTATGTTCATCTGAAAATCGTTTAAGACCCTACAATATAACGTGAGAATTTATTATTTTTCTTTGCGCAACAGCTTACGGTTTTAAACGAGTTTTTAAATCATTGAAAGACCTAAAAAGTATAAGTTTTCTGCTATTCAATGGAAATCTCGTTAAAATAACTTAACTTTTTCTTTGCATCGTGTGTCGAACAATAAAAATACGCTCCGTTATAATATTATAATATACGCAGTGCACTGGCACCGAGGAGAAAAATAATTTTATAATGTAAATATAGTACTTTGGTGGTAGCAGCGGTAGGTAGTTATACAGCAACAACGGCGTCGGTAGCAAAAAAAAAAAAAAGAAATTATAGTGTAATCAAACATTTCAAATCGCCCGAGTTTTATGATAAATAACATGTATTAAGGAGTTAAATTAAAATTTCAAGGCGACAATTATTATTACATACAATACGTTTTCGAGATATATTTAAAATAGACACAATCGTGTGCATATTGTGCGTTTACACAAATGAAATAACCTTAACAATTTCTACTTACCAATTATCGCATAATATTTAGAATTATTGTGCATTATTACAGTTACATCACCAGTAACAATTATATTGGGTGAAAGCAAATGTAAGTAACTACGGTCAAATTTTAAATGCAATCCGCCGTCCTGATGACGACGTTGTTTAACGACATGTTATTATTTTACATTTCAATATTCAGTATGATAATCTCTGGTCTGCGGCTGCAGCGTTAAACGTTGAATGGGTACAGAACATTATAAGCGTTTCGGCGTTGTAATCACTGACTACCGATCGCTGATCACTAATCGGCGAGTCACACCAGGTCGGAATAAATAGTGTAAGGA
Source organism: Rhopalosiphum maidis (assembly GCF_003676215.2). Taxonomy (NCBI): domain Eukaryota; kingdom Metazoa; phylum Arthropoda; class Insecta; order Hemiptera; family Aphididae; genus Rhopalosiphum; species Rhopalosiphum maidis. The sequence goes on from NC_040880.1 coordinate 28,424,257, forward strand.
ACGTCCGCAGTGGTAATTAATCAATATATCACCCGGTTTGTCTGAAAATTAAAACGTTTTGTTTTAAAATTTGTGCGTTTAAGTTAAGATTCCGAATAGCTGCCAAGGTATAATAATAAACATTGCACACCTATACTCGCTTTCGCGAGAGTTAGATTCGAATAAATTAAAAATAACGCACAGAAGATCTTTATTATTCAAACAGTGTTCATACGTCTGCGTACAAAACTACACTGTGAGCACATTAAATATCGCTGAGTACAAACTAGCTGTGGTCGCACTTAAATTTCAAACGTTTCTGTTTTTCCTGTAAATTACGCGCATAATAATAATAATTGAAGTTACGAAATAGCTGTATATATGATATTTATAGTATTTTGTTGAATCACATTTAAATTTAGCCTGCTCAAAAAGACATAATCATTGCTCAATCACAAGTCCCGGCGATTCCGTGGACAACAGTATAATATACCTATATAATAATTATTGTCATCTCGGACTGGTAAAACATTAATTTGGGTTTTCTCCAAATAGCGTAAGTTATAAATAGGTTAAAATTTTTTTTGATTACCGTGTGGTTTTTTACTAATTAAATTTATTGCTATAGGTGATCTATACATAAATACATTTCAATTCTACTAATACTTACCGATGCAATATTAAAAGCTGTAGGCGCATATTTATACTCATTCAGGCTTTTTAATTCCAAGTACTTGTGTTTTATTATTTTAACACATAGGTGGTATCTAAAATAGAAATATACAGACTTAAAACTTCGCAAATATATTGATTTGAAATTTTTATCTTACTGCGGTGACATGAATTCATGAGCTCATGACTAACAATATTTATGATATTATAATATGTACATATAAAAGCCCGTGGCTGTTTTTATAATGCAACGTATCTATATTGTACATCGATTGTTGATTTTAAAAGTAGAGAATTCAATTATTTATGTTAAAATTTTAAAATCCAAACTTAAAATAAACTCAATATAATTTTAAAAGAAAAAATATGAAAGTTTGAAAAAAAATTTAAATGCATATTTTTTGCTTCATATTTAATCGCATAACTTCTCTTACATATTATTTAAAACATTTTTATGGCATTTAAGTCCCCTAAGATCAGAGATAGTTATATTATTCAATAAAAGTTAGATACAATATTTATTTCTAGTCGTGTGCTATCAAAGAAATGACATAATAGGACTGCGTTTAATATATATTAAGCTATTACACAAAAATTAATGATTTTTCCCTTAACGATAAAACAAATACCAAAGAATACGACCGTGATATGCACTTTAATGCGTTTTATAGAGTTGTACTCACGGTAACAAACCAGGCATATCATTCGATATATATACTTGTACGTGCGTTATACATTATAATTTTTATAAGCTCGTGGGTGTTAAGTTAAACCAATACACGGGAAAAAAGTTGTCATCCATCGTCCTGAATGTTTTGGATTATACCTTAATAATATATCATTATGGGTGTGAAATACCTAACCTAATACGCGCATACTAAATGATAAATTTCAACACTTAACATCAACACGCAATAAACATAAAATCAAAAAATCAAATATAATATAGAAATGTATTTAAAACAACATTTTAAAATATAGACAATGATTATGTTGTATATATTTTTGATTAAATTAGAAAACCTGAATAAAAATGATTTTTTTAAATTTCACCAATAGTCAGTAGTTCATACCTGTACTATCATCTTACTACTTTCTCAATAATTATAAACATATTAGTTATATTATTAATTTACATATTTTTAAAACGACCGATGCAATATTCATGATCACGAATATTAATTAATTAATACCATCGAACATCGTTTAACTCGATAGATGATTAACTTTTTTTAATCCCGTATTCTTTTTTTTTCTGGTTATGTTACATACAATATGAATCGTAAGCTTCCAAAAAACAAATATTCAAATAATCCCAATTGAAGTCGGACTAAAATTATAAAATATCATACGTCTAAAACATCTTACATCCATACTAACATCATTATTACTTATTATCATTATTATTATTATTATTATGTCACGTAATTGCTGTAATATACAAAACGCAAAACGGCCGGGGTTTTGGCTCGTACAATATAATATATTATTGTAATTTATATGCTGTATTGCTGTATATTATTATAGCATAGCTATTGTTCGGCCGTTTTACAACGCGCAATGCACCGGATTGGCAGTAAAACTTGGTGCAGCATATCTATAAACACGTATAATATTAAATTATGCCTTCGGTGTTTCATGTGAATTTGCGCACAAACCGCGCACATTGCATTATAATGATTTATCCGAGTCTTTGGTGTTTTGCTGACATAGGTAGCTTTTCTGTGCAACGACGTTTGAGACTGACAAAATATATCTAAGACTTACTGCAGCAATGGTAGTTTTTAATAAGGTTATATGTTGAGGACCTTCTTACGACTTACCTACCAATAATACGTTCACTATGAGTACAATGTTTTCGACAAAATATTCGATAAAAGTGGTGGGAAGTAAAATCGGAAATATTATTTTTTATAATTTAATGTCAATAAAATGTAATCGAGTCAACTGTACTTGAAAGAGAAAAAGTGTTATCCTGGAAACATTATATATTTTGCATACAATTACATTATATATTTTTTTTTTTTATATAAAAAAACGATCTTAGATCGTTGAGCCGATTGGGCTAATTCGGATATAACATATAACATCAATATAACATATATTATAATATTATATATATCATACAATATTGGTATCACTAGTTTGAAAACTTGGTTTTAATTCTTAATTTTTTTCTCGCCCAAAACATTTTTATATTCGTAAAAACTCTTTGTATGCGAGTATCGAGCGTTTTCTTTGCGCGAAAATTTCCGTCTCGGTAAAATATACAATTTTGTATACAATGCACGATTATTTTTTTATTATTATTATTATTCGGAAAACGCCGCGGTGTATATTAATAAAATCCAGAGTCGGTCATAAAACTTGAACGAGAACCTAATAATTAACTAGAAAAAAAAATACCTTAACGGCGGGAAAAACTAATTTCGGTTTTACTACCCAACATACAACCAGCTGCAACGGCCGGCGGGGTAATTCCTGTTTGTCGGGTAGGTGCATTATTAAAAGTCGCCGGAGCAGAGGCGGCAGCATTTATTTTACGATTTTCCGGAAAAACCACGCGTAGACATAGCGCCTATAGTACATGATATATTTATATATCATTATATCAAGGCCTCCTTCGCCATGGTGAAACGCGACCGACCGCGACGAGGACGGCGATGACGATGACGACGACGACGTCGATATTCTCGTCTTCAATTCGAATCTAAAGTTCAAGTTCAAAGAAACGAAACCCAACGACGAACAATGCCTAAAATATTATAATATTACACGATGTACGCGCATATAATGTATATTTTCACGGTTCGTCTATTGGCGGCGTCCAACTACAACAGGAAATATGTTTTTATAAAAAAAAAATTAAAAAAAATTATCCGTTAACGGTATAAAAACGACGATGGCTAAATATTATACATTAAATGAGTAGGTACGTAAAATACACGGTAGTATGGTTTAGTGTTTATTACATTACATATTATTATATGTACATATTATACAGGGTGGTGATTCACCAAACTTGTTTACTCATTACACATCTTTTAATCACTAATTTATTTGATTTCTACTTTTCGAAATTTCAAATTGTAGAGGTACCTACTAAAAGATCATATTTTCGAGTACTTAATTTTTTTTCAATGGAAGGTGTTCAGTGAGAATGATAATAATACAATTTTTTTCAAAGATATAACACTCCTTTTTTACTGTAAATTGTTTAGCTGATGGAGTTTTTATAATAATATATATACATTAATCTAAATCCAAACGAATGGTTTCTGATTTATTAAACCTCACGAACCAAGAAAATTCATGAAGTAATCAGAATTTGAATAATTAAAATAATAAAATGGTGGTGAACGTGTCTGACGAATCACTCTGTATAATCAAAATACCTAGTAGCGCATAATCCGATCGTTATCGCGTCATCGTCGTCTTCACGCGGATATATTATCTCGGCCGCGGGTAAATCAACGTAATAATATTATAAGTATAGGTATATTATAATATTATGCATTTGTATTGTAATAATAATAATAATAATGTGTACTACTGCAGCAGTAGGTACCAAATACACTTGTCCACCGAACAATAGGAATTTTAAAAACAAATACGTTTGAATTATGGTTCCATTGACGAACCGCAAGGTTGTAGCTCGGCAGGTACACAATAGAATGTAAGAGCGAAAAATAAAGAAAAGGATGCTATAATATATTATTATTATTATTATTATTATTATTGTACCATTTCGGGCGAACGCCGCGACGATGCAGGTATCCGCCGGTGTCTGCTGGCATAGACGTTTTGAAATACCCGTAAAAAACCGTATTTATATTTCGCAATAAATCTGTCGGTTCACTTCAGTCGTTGTATACGCTGACCTTTTGGTTTTCCATTTGCCGACACTGTCGAGATATACGAAAGAAAAACTGCACCTTGCAGATGTCCTGCTCCACGCTGATGCGAACCCCGATGACGCGGTCATTATCTAGTTAAAAATATTTTTTTTAAACTTTTCAACTTGCGGGATTGATTTTGTGACTTAATTTAACTTTTAAGTTTTAGAGTAAAATATAAAATATATATTATTTTTTGTTTTTTAACTATTATTATCTGACTTCGTCTATGAAATTACACAAGTATAATGTACTATGTATACATATAGGTGATATACGAGAAAAAATGTATATTATATTATTAATATATTAGTACCTACGATACCATAGCGAATGTTCTCTGGAATCGGTCGCCTTGAGATTCGTCGCGGGTCCGGTTGGAGGGACGACGACGATGACCTGTAAGAGCCAAATGACAAGTGTATAATTTACTTGTCATCATTTGTATTATCTAGTTTTAAGTAGACAAAAATAACCTGTTTGGAAATGTTTGATCATACAATATTTACAAAGCCGAGTAACTAATACGTTTTTCGCATTACAATAATTTCTCACTTAAAGAAATTTGATTTTAATAAGACTATATAAAATATTTGAATAATAATATTCTGAGTATTATGCTGACCGACGGGAACCGATTCAGTTCAAACATTTCGGATCCGATACGAAACTATTCCGACGTAATAACGGGGCGAGGAAAACTTTTTACTAAAACGTATATTTATTATAGTTATACGATCGTCGACGGGTAGGCAGCACAAAACTATACATCGCACAATGCGAACGTATTGTACGTATGTATACTACATTGGTAGTGTCATGAATCACGATCTTTAGTGTTTTCTACGTCTAGGTGTGAAACGGTTGTCCCCCGAAAAAAAAAACGGAACAATACTAAAATATAATTTATACGATTTAAATAATAATATATTATAACAACACTATTTATAATGGTTCAGGGCTGTACAGTGTTAGATACACCTAAATAGTTGACAAACACGCCGCCGTTTGTGAAACCCATTCCAAGGTCGAAGAATAATATACTATATCGTTAGCAAACGCGTGTAGGTAATTATAACATAGATATCGTCGCGCCGTAATCATACAGTATTATTTTTTGTATTTGTTATTCACACCCTCTCCCACACTTGCAGTGGACATTTCGATCGATATAGATGTACTCCGCCGCGTGACTATAATATGTACATGAGTAAAAAACCGTATTATAATATCATGTTTTTCGTATGTTATAAATAAATCGTATGTATAATAAGTGACTCGCATAACGGAAATTAAAATCATCTTTCGACATTCGAAACGATTATCTTGACGTCTATCGCGTCCTATTATTTATTAGTCGTTTTTTTTTTTTCTTTCGTCTTCTGGTGTACAGGCCGATAGTGCGGGATAATACCCGACTATTAACTACATTATATTGTCGTAATGGATTCCTCTCCGGCACAGAATTTACCGCTTAATACACGGAAAATACGCGTTTCCGGAGCGTAATTGATTCCGTCGTAAATTACGAAGTCCCGTAATAATGAGACGACGGCAATTATTATATTATTATTATTATATATTATAACAAGCGGTCGAACTCGTATAACGAAAATAATATCTAAAACGCGTATGATTTATTTATGAATGTCTTTACATATGTATTGCGTACGGTGTGCCTACGTGTGTGTTACGTTATAAAAATTATCCGTTTTACCCGAATCCGCCGCGGCAGTCATAAATATTATATGAGCTGCGCAGCCGACGGTCACGAGCGGCGGGTAACCCGTTTGTGTCTGTATATTATAGTGCAGTTCTCGATAAAACCGCGCGCGCGTGGAAAATACATAAAGAAAAATAACTAGTTTGGACTATTTTATTTACAACACGGCAAACGCACAGTAATCGTTGTGGCGTTTGTCTGCGCTACGATATTATTATTTTATTTTATACGAATAATAATAATAATAATAATAATGATGATAAAAATTAAAACTGTTATCGCGAGTACACCGCCGCGACGCAGAACACAAAAACGCGAATGCCAAATGACTCTACACGCCGCACTACGTATTATACAGTGCGAAATTCTCAGGGCGTAATAATCCTTATAAAACGCTTTTTAATACGCCAACGGTCGGCTGTCGGCGGACGGTGGTTAGCGAACCCCTCATCCCCCCCAAGTATTGTAAAAGTTTGTCCCCCCCCCCCGCTCGCGCCCCTCATCAACTCGTCACCATTACCGTTATTATAATAATATTAATGGTACGGCGAGAGGTGAAGAGACGAGCCGACGACGCGCGGATGGAAAAAAACAAAAGCCGAGCCGCAATAATAATAATAATAATAATAATAATGGCGACGACGGCGGTGTGCGTCGTTAATCCGTGACATTGTTCGTCGCCGGGTATTACTAAATAATATTGTTAATGAAATAATAGTTCGCGGCATTCGGCTTTTATCGAGATTACATCATTACGTTATAATTCCGTTGCGTGTGATGGGAATTAATTTGACGACGAAACGACCAGAAGAGAATGTTTTTAAAATGTACATTTCGACAATCGCGATAGGAATTTGTTTTATTTTTTTCGAGCGAGAATCGTTCTTTTTCTGTTAAATAAAAAGTGTCGATCGGATGAATATTTCATGATCGTTTTGACGCGTCTAAATCGAAAACGATAAACGAAATATGTTTACTCATTTTACCGAGGAGATCCGTGCGATAATGGGGTTTGGCAAACACAGGCACTACGATAATTGGAAAATCTGAGTATATTTATATTAATGTGTCGACATTTTACAACTTAAATCCAACATTACGACTACTTCGTTTTTATAATTTTTCCAAACCATCGTGAAGGATTACTGTCCTCAGTGTACACATTTTAATGACTCAGAAACAATACTATAAGTGTACCTATATAAAAGTATACTAACGTTGCGTGTTATAGTTTATGAACTTCATCACGAAAACATGATCGTATAGCCACGGAGTCTAAATTATGACCGTATCTTCGGTACCGGATACAAGGCGTGATTAAAAACTAAACAAAACAGATTTCTATTTTATACTGATCTCGTCCCGATGGCGGATACATAACTTATTCAAGTGGAGCAGGGGCCATTGTTCAATTGATGAAGCTATAAACATTTTCAACGTGTCTCCTCACACCAAATAAAAATAATTCATACGAAATTAATATCAAAATTATTTATCAGTTAATTTTTAATCAATAATGTTTAGTGCCTACTATATTGTCACTCTTAAATTGTTATCAAATAATACGTACCTACTTAGTTTAAAAAATGTATTTAAAACCTACAATACCTATTAAACCGATACATGATATCTTTTTCTCCGGAACTCAGCTCAACAGAGTGGAGTAGACGATCACAATCCTCCTCGTAACTGCTACTATCTCGTAGGCTACTGGCTTCATCCGATACACGTATTTCGTACTTCTATGTTCATATAGACGTTGCGATATTATAAGCTTTCAATCAGTCTTTGCAAGATTTTGGTTTTCGCTGGCATCGTCTACCGATTCGCGTTTCATCCGATACAATCATAATCATATATAATAACATTTCTAAATACTATACACATCAAAATATATTGCGATAATTTTATTTTTTACACACAAGAGACGACCTTTGCAAATTTTGATTTATTCATTTTTTTTTTTCCTACAACAGGTATCGATGCTTAAAAACGGTTCGGCCATCACTTTCCACAAAAAAGTGTGCCCCGACTGTCACACGGTACCCAAATTCAAGGAATGGGCTAGCGCCAAGCCCAAGCCCGGCGTCAGCGTATTCCACACGGGCAAGCGGACCGGGTACCATTTGCATTGGGAGCCGATATTCATCGGCACACACAACGATCCGTTGTATGACGAGAGACTGAGCTGGGAGGGTAAAATGGACAAAATGACTCAGGTATGTGTGTATATGACCATCGTTATGATCAATAATAATAATTATTATAATTTATATAGTAATGAGTAGGGTTCGGGTTTGTACATGCCAATGCATATACATCTATATTAAACTTGTAATAATTCTGATTAAATATGTCAACGTTTTATAATGCATTTATAGTTTATACACGAAAGTTAAGTTTTTTTCATACTCAATTAAACATGAATATAACTTATATACTTCAAAACAAAATTATATATTTTATAAACATTAAAAAATATATAAATTTAAATTGTGCCTGAAGTTTGATTACATTTTTAGTTGTGATGGGCTTTGAGACTAAAATAATCGAACAATCGACCGAATAAATTTATAATTTTTAAAATGTCTTACACAAAACTAAATCTATAATTTATTATTATTTCTATTTAAATTAATTCATAATTAATCGATAAAAAAAACTGAAAATTGTTACCTTTTAAGTTACAATTTGTAAATCTCTTTAAACTATGCTATTTTTAGAGTATTTGTGTATTTAGGCTATAAAAGTTTAATCAAATCGTGCATATTATATTGTCGATTTCCCGATGGACGTCTGCAAGAAAATAATAACAATAATCGATCATTGTCCCTTAATAATAATATAATGTATGCTAATTCGCCGTCATAAAAATATAATATTCGTATACGCACATTATACATATATCGAATAATAATTTATACTGCATGGTTATAATGCCCTCGGGATCGTAATATTCCGACCGTGGTCCGGGTAATACGCGTATTCGTTTAATAGAGCTTTCCTTTTATGCATAATCGATTGTTGTAGAAAGGGGGGGGGAGGAAGGTAATAATCATGATAATTATGATTATGATTAGTGCAATAATCGGTACTTATTTTTGTTTACAGGGTTACACGCTGTGCGTGCTCGACTACGAGTTCCACATACTGGACAACGCTTTTCTAACGCACAAGCCGGGCATCAAGACGTTGAAAAAAGACCCGGCTCGACAGGTGCTCGCGTCCAAAACGTACAGTCTTATCAAAAAAGTCATACTCCCCGAGCTGAAGGTCCTTTACGGCGTGAAAAAAGGATGCGCCGTATAGTGATAATAAAACATACATACGTATTGTATATATATATAAATATACACACACACACATTTATTATAAGGATGCACGGTCGCGCCGAGGACACTCGTGCGCGTTAGGGACCACAGGTCAGTAAAACATCCATCAGGACTTTAAATAGTTTTTATTTTCATATAATATATTTTAATAATGTATAGATATATGTACAAATAAGTGATTATTTAGGTATACTCGGCCCATTTTTGCGATTAATATATAATGCGTTTAAATATATTCTTTAAAAATGATCATTTTTAGTGTAAGAAATTCTTTTTTTGCTAATATTAACTTATCCTTTCTACTAAATAAATTATTTGAACTTTTAATTTTGACATTGATATATGTATCAAAATCAAAATACGAACTACTATTATAGTTGCCGTGTTATTAAAGATACCAGTGTTTCTCAATCAGTATGTCGCAATACACTGGTGTGTCACCAGATAAATCAAATACTTCATCATTTTTATGAAGAAAAAAATTAAAGTTATTAAATAAATGAAAAAATAAAATTATATCACCTTTAACACGGTCCCTAATATAGCCATAAAAATCTTAACAAGCAAAATAATGAGTTTTATGAGCGAATATTCGAAAATTTTAAAAATCATAATTTTAATAATATTTTACAACACCATAAACGAACCATAAAAATGGGTTGTGAATATTTAATAAATTGCCTTGTACCTATATTATTGCAACAAAAATGATCAAATAACAAAAAATAATTCCACTTAAATCTGTTACAAAAAAGTTAAAGATTTATTATTTTATTACTACCTAGGTGTTTTACAATGATATTAAAAACCTTCATGTTCTTTTAAATAATAACAACTTAATATTTTGTTAAAAATACATCTTATTTTTAGACACTAAAACTGGTTTAGGCAATTACACATTTGTATAATTATTAAATAAAGAAATATTAATTTGTTTATTTATATTTAAAATCATTCTATATGTTATAGTGTTATTATGCAAGAATTAATTAGTTTTATCTATAGGAACATATTTATAAATAATATGTATAAATATAATTTTAATTTAACGTATTATTTTTCAAATTAACTGTAAAAAGCTAAATTGTCACACAATGGATTCTTTTTTAATCAGTTAACACCCATTACCTCTGATAAAAAGTACATCTCATATATTAATACTATACATATATTATATACTATGTAGATATACCTACTCAATTTTAAACCAGTTTAATTTTTCTAATTTATTTATTTCTTTTTCAGATAGACTCATCGACTGATAGATTAAATGTATACGCTTCCTTTATTATTTTCCCCCGGACATCAGCCAACGTACAATCACGTGGTGGTTGTGTATATGTGTGTGGGTTGGTGTACAGTACTTATTGGGACGAGTGTTTCATTTCCGACAGCGACAGTCGTGTTATCTCTCGCGTCACTTTTTTTTTATTATATTAATATTATATCGTAAAACTATCGTGTAAAATAAGTTTATGTACATGTTTTAATTATAACATAGCCCATATACGTATAAAAATGCGCGATTTATATAATATTATCTACTACATATGTATCGCGTGTGTTCTCATCGAGAACCAAAAAAATTAAGTTGTATTTTTTTTTATTTTTTTTTTTTGACGCCTGTACAAAATAGATGCCAATTTTTAGTTTTATACGTGTACATTTGAAGCCTTCAATCAAACGGAATTGTTATTCTTTTCTTACGACTCGACACGCTAAAGCTCTACATAATAGTATTTTTCACTTTTATTCTTCTTCTACATTATGTTGATTTCTCTATCATGTATCTTCTTTAACGCGCAATACTTATATTTCCTTTTTTATTGTTGTATTTTCATCGTTTTGGTGTTCGGGATATTTTCAAAGGGACAAAAAAAAGATCGCCTCCAATTGCAAACGTTTAGACAATCTTCCATTGACATCGAACCGTTCACCCTTCCTTCTTCTCCCTCCACGCACACTTAATTGTCAGAATCTATTTATTTACTTAATAGATATTTTTTTTTTTTTTTTTGTAGTCAATTTTTGTGTATCAAAACGTTTATGCTATTCGATGCGATCATAAGTATTGTTTTAAATCCTTCTTGTAAACAATATTATCATTTTATTATTATTATTATTATTATTATTATACTATCATAAGTAGTTTGTGATTTAATATCTATGCCATTATATAAAGTTATAATTTGCCAATCGATCGCTGATCTATTATTATATATTTATATTTTATATGCATACGTATTGATGATATCAAACAAATACGTAGACATATTAAGTTAACCTAACTAGCATATAAGAAAAATATGAACGATAAATAGTTATTAAATACACACGAAAATAATATATACAGTCATTATATTAAACTATTATTATTTGTATTCGTATTATTATTATTATTATTATTATTATTATTAGTACATGTCTATCGTTGATGCCAGATCAAATTTTGATTATAAAATATATTAGTACACTTACCTTTATGTTTATAAAAACTATAAAAAATGTTTACGAAAAAATCAGTGTAACGATATAAAATATATTATAACGTTTTACTGTGATCTCTCGTATGCTTGTAAGATTATTTTTTATAGACTAATCAATGTTGGCAACGATATAACCAAAACGATTATATTTGTAACGATTTTCCATATTATATAATATATTTTAGATCTATGTATAATATATAATATATACATTTATGACATTATATGCGTTGTACGTGAATATCGCAATAGTATAAAAAGTAATAAATATTTGATAATTTAAAACGATAATTATCAATATTCAATGTCGTACCATTTTATTATTATACGGAATAACGTGCAGATAAATAATATTTTTATGGATAGGATTACTTTTTATAGCTTCAGTCAAAAAAAAAAAAAAAATTTGCTTGTAAGAATTAATTGCCAATACAATATAATAATATATAATACAGGCATGATATTTTTAATTTATTTGAAAAGTAATAAAGTTATATATGTTGTAACGTTTAGTATTTGTCTTTTCTTGCCATCACTTTCCACAACACGTTTAAATGCAGAATGCCATTTCCAAGCATTTTGTTGATAATTTAATATTGTTGTTGTATTTTTACAAAAACAAATGCACATAATACATGTAAATACCACATAGTTTTTTATTGAAGGCAAAGTTATATATTTATTTTACGGGATCGTTGAGATGATAACCGAAAGATTATTTTTATTATTATTGATCTCGATTACAATAGTACTATAGTATGTCGACTATCAATAAATAATTTACTCCAATTAAAGTAAAAAAAATAACGTATTTTCCATAATAAATTAAATTAATTATTGATTAATGTTTCGATCTAACGATACCATTCCACCATGTACAGTATACACCACTTTAAACCAGTTACTGTAGATATTTTTCAAACTCTAACGCTTTTATCTATTCTAAACGACACGACTATTAACTTAATATTGATGACAATACATAACATTTATCAGAGATTTTCAGTACTTAAGTAATATTATCTCCCGTTTGATTTATATTAACTAAAATACTTAATGTGTCATTCAAACATTTATGATTTTATGTACTCTTTTCACTATTATGTTTTGTTGGCGAATTCACTATCCGCTATTTATTATTTAATTTTTAACAGCACTTTTATTTATTCTAATAATGATTTATTTATAATTATATCGAATATTGAACAAATATTGTTTGACTGATAAGCATTAAAAACGTGGGAACTATAAGAGTGAAAAGACTGAAGACCATAGAAAAAGATAAAATCGCATGCGTCTTAAATATCAGAAAGTGTATAGGAAAAAACATTATAATTTTTGAAACATTCAGTAGATAATAACTCTTTATATATCTACTATTAAAACGGTCATGTTTTGTACGTATCTATACATTTTTTTGGACGATGTATATTGCTCTGTTAACGCACTGTGAATGCACTATATTCCGTATAATGTGGTAGCGTTGCAGCAATAGGGTTGCACAACGATTATGTTTATACATCAAAAACGTAAACTAACATATTATGATAATTAATACACTACCCAAAACGCGTTTTCGCGTATACGGATCTTATGTTTTCTGTCAAATATTGTTTTTTTGAATAACACATAACGTTCGACGCAATAATTACATTACTGTGTATTATATACGTGTGCTGAGCAATCGCGATAGGTACCTGAAGTATAATAATATTGCACCACACGCAAAAATTGTTTTTTTTTTGGTGATTATGTAAACAAATCGTGACGAAATCGCGAGGGTTTTAAATCCAACAAATCTGAAGTGTCTACGCGGAGTATCGCGGATAGTGGATGAACCACTCGAACATTTTTAAAACGAAGAACGTGCGCGCGCGTATAATTGCTCGCGTCGCGGGGCCATCGGAGCTTTATGCGCGAAGGCGAGTGACGCGTGACGTGTATTCGCCGGTCGGCGTCGCGGGAGTCTTTGCGGGAAGTGATAAATTCGCTTTTATATTCGAGACACCGTTTTTGGCATATCGATAGCTCGTATCAGTCACGCGAACGAGTACAGAAGTCGTCGTCGTCGCTATACCATTGGCCTAATAAATCAGTCTATATATCATATCGTTACGGGTTTTTCCATGTATTTGGCTTTGGTGTGGGTATACTTCGCCTGTATCTCGAAGGCACCTAAATCGTTGACAGGTTTTAATCGTCGATTGCGTTGTTGTGACGGTTCAGCAATAGTAATAATTATAAAACACCGAAACCGGTATAAGTCACCGACACATGATATTATTTTTAAAATGTTGAGTACTCGCCTAGAATATGAAAAAGTCAATATTAATATTATTATTATTATTATTATTATTATTATTATATAAATCAATTAATTTTTATACGACTGAAAATATCATTAATAAGTCATATTGAAGCACACAAAATGAACGATTCGTACAAAAGTATCTACCTAGGTCATAGTTCTTGGCGGTCTTGATCTAATTGCTTTTAATCTCTTTAGACGACGAAAAAGTATTACCATGATTCGGATCAGTGGCAATAAGCAGTAATGACAAACGAAGAAATAATCCGATTACTACAGATTAATAATATAAGAAACATAACTCATTGTCGACGAATGCTCAAAACAAATTGGGTAGCTTATAAAAATACTATTTACTTGAAATATTCTCTTTTATATAGGTTAGGTTATTTAACATTTATCTGCCATATTTACTGGTGGTTATAAACTGAAATAATTATTAAAAAGTAAAACAAACGATAAAATCACAATTACCTTTGCCATCAAACAGTGTAAATAACTGAATAAAAATACAAATTCTTAAAATATCAGGTTTACCATATTATGTGTTTTATTCGCAGTAGTTTTTTTTAGTTTTAAAAAAACCAATTTGAATTTAAATTAAATAAATAAAATAATAATTTATACTAATACAACATTTATTGAACAGTTATTATTTTACTATTTAGATTAAATATTAATTTTTTTTTAAAGACGTTTTTACTTTATTATAATGCAAGTAAACACACTATTTAAAACATTTTACATTTTTTTAAATGGGAATTTTAATCTTTTAAATATTTAAGACAGTTATTTGAAAACGTTCTCGGCCAAACTGATCCGAGTTTTCAACTACTACTATAGTTTACACGGGATATTATGTAATACACAACTTGCGTCGACACGGCGTAATATATAGGCAATATAGGTACTTTACTGTGTCGAAAACATTTTTAAATATTTACTAACTTTGCACTTTTTGTATACTTAATAATTTATATTATACTGCAGAATGCCTCGTCCTGTTTATCCTGGAACACACCCGCCTACCTACTTAAATGTAATCTTTTCAGGCCTGAAACTTTAAAACTTACACAACTATTTGAATACCCAATGAAAATTAATAATTTAGCTTTTTAAATATTTATACCAATTAGCTATATGTATAATTATAGCTGTTAAAGATTTTAAAAGTTGAGATAAAACCAAGAAAATCTTTAAACTTCACTACATCACTGTGGCTCTTTAATACAGTAATAATTAAAAAAAAAAAAAAATTATTAACTAAGAAAAATATTGTTGACGAAAAATTAATATTGTAACTATATTTTATTATTTTGGTTTAATATAATTTTTTGAATTGTGGGCTGTCTTGGGGTCTGAAATGAACTGAAGTTTTCCCACAAATTATATATTTTATTCATTGAAATTAACAAATGGTCGCATTGAAATGATTAAATTCGAAATCGAAAATTGAATAATAGATTTTTGCCTCATGTACAGTCCATAAATATCCAACATTATAGGAACTTAAAATCGAAAGTTAGAAGAACGGAGACCAAACAAAACTCCAGTTTAAATAGTAAGTACATCAAAAAGTTTCAATTTATGTAAAAAAAATGATTACGGACTCGTCTTCTGATTAATTAAATAATTGGTTTAATTTATACAGATGTTTTATATTAAATTTAAACAATTAATAACGTTGTGAAATAATTTTCCAATATAAAATATATCTATGTATAATTAATTTTAACATAATTAGATACATATTACATATCATTATACTTGCTTATTTTTTAAAGTTAAAAGCTATAAATGATTCGATATTTTAACTTATTTATCGATAATTCTTAAGATAAATAAAAAAAATATTTATACAACTATGAATAATTATTTTTATTGAAGTATGATAAGAATTTGCAATAGAATGGATTTGACACGCGATCATGATAGGTATATGGCGTGGAGGGCAAACCTCTTACGGTTCTGGGCAAATAAAATACGTATGTGGGTGGTGTAACTCAAATTATCTTTTCTCAAAAAGTTTGTGCCGCCACTGCATGTGAATATATAGTTGTAGGCTACCTAATTTGTACCGTGACGTTCTTTCGGGGATATTATTTTTTTAATGGTGTAATTTGGCATGGGTGCCAAACTGGCGAACGGCGATGATGCAACTGAACAAACGACCGTTGCATTATTTTGCTGTAATTCTTTTTACGGGGTTTTGTTCTTTTAAATTAACGAGTCCAAAAAAAAAAAAAACAAAATAAAAAAAAAATAAAGCTAATCTTTTTGTACTAAGCGGATCGATTGCCACCGTAGTCGTCGCAGAATGTTCTATTTTATCGACGCATTTACACACACGACCTGGTAGAGTGCCAAGCAATTCTTTTTTCCGACTTCCGAAAATATTTATATCGCAAAACCTAGCGCAAAAAGTATGAAAAAATATATCAACATTATTATGCGATGTGGATTTTTTTCAGTCGCTTTCCGACCACAAAATGACTGCGGAGGTATATACATAATACATTATACGTGTATAATATGTACATAGAATAAAAATGCGTTCAGAGTAGCCCGCGGAAACGGTTCATTCGATTTCACCGAGAAAAAAGGCAACGGGGTGGCAACATTGGGTAAATACGTTTTTAAAAGTAAAACAGCACTTTTAAGAAGGCGTCGCACGATGTGCGAAAAAAGTCTACCGACATATTAATTTGTCATATAAATCACGTAAGATACTCTTGAAATCACTCGTATACCGTCAAACGTTCCTCGCGTTTATTACATCGTAATTAGACAGTATCCATTGTTCGATCACTGTCAGAAGAAGGTCATATAGTATTATATACATAATAATATTATAACTTAACTTAATACGAGTACATCCTTATTCCTATATGCGACGCATAGAAATTAGAAACAAAATATTCACTTTTAATTTTGTACTGTATATTTAAAAGTTTGTATTTTGTAATATCGTGTGTTGATAATTATTTCGCAGACGACTTTTTTATTTTTATTAAATATCGAAATGGAACAAACATTCTCTTATAGATTTTTTGATATATCTATCTCCTTTAACCGGTGCTGTTGTCGGCTAAAAAAGAGTTTTACAAATGTAAATACGATTGTGATTTAAATATAAATAATATTCAATACTTACACACAATAAATATATAACCAGTAGTAAAAATAATAAAACAAAACAAAACAACAATTATAATCTTATAACTACACAGAAATGTATATATACAAGGTAGTTTGCGTACTTTTGTTTATTCAAATTTTGATTTTTGGAATCTTTAAATAAACTTAAATACCACATTTTCAATTTTCAATTTTTATGATTTTTTTTTTTTTATTCTACTCAAGTATTTTGTGACACTAAAAACTTTTGTTTTTAAAATAATAATCTCTATTTTTTGCTGTAAACTATTTGGTGAATAATTATTTTTAAACATTTTGATAAACGAGTACCTAATTTAAAATTCAAACGAGTAGTTTTTCAGTTAATAAAATGTTTAAAATAATATAAAATCTTTATAAATGGTTTTACACAAATACAAAATAAATATAATAGTAAAAATAGTATTCACTATATATTTAAACCATTGTTACATGTCATAAATGTTGATAGATTAATATTAATTGATGATATTTTCAAATCATCATAGCTCCATAAATATTGAACTTATTCATATACACCTTTTATTTTGAGTACACAAATTTGAATATAAGAAATTCAAAAACTATTCGTTAAAGTTTTGATTTTGATACGAATACGTTTTCAGAAAAATTATTCTCTAAATAATTTAAGTATAAAAGGATGATTCTAATTTGAAAAAAAAGTTTTCCTCTCCATAGGATACTCTCGTGTTAGTACAAATAATTTCAAGAATTTTAAAATATAGTCACTAAGTATTTTTACAAATTCCAAAAATCATATTTTTAATATCTGGAATATTAAAAAAAGGTGAAGAGTATGTTTAATGAATCACCCTGTACATTAATATTTATATTAATTATTACTTATTTAGAATTATAATTATAATAAATTCTTAAACCTTTACGATATTATTATGTATATATATAACTATTTATTTACAATTGTTTAGCATATTTATCGTTATCATGGGTAATATGCAGCCATGCAGGAATCTTTTATCAAAATATGTATTTGTATATCGTAATGGCAAGTATGGTTGGTAAATCACTCTGTATAATATATTCCATTTAATGCAACTACTAAACAATTAGATCATATATGGTTAGGTTAAGAAAAATGTCTCAAAATTAATATTTGTCAGAATAATCTACTATTTATCTCCCGGCAAAATAGGTTTATATTATTCATAATATCATTATTCATTACATATAAGATACTCAATCGTAAATCGTATCACGAAGATCGGTAATTTTTATAAATTATAGGTTATACGATATAGTATACATATTTCTAGTTTTTGATTAAATCTATAGACTGCTTTTCCTGTTTAACATATCAATCATTTTTGATATTTAAGTAATGATTTGCAACTTTATAATATTACTATGTAATTATTGTAAACCAATTTTAATAATTGTTTCACCTTGTAATACGAATACGGAATATACTTATAAACGTGTTAATTACATTCGTAGATTCATACATATATGCTATATACATATAATACGTTATTATTTACCAATTTAGCCCATGCGCGATTGTAACTGTCAGTTAGATTTTATAATTATATTGTACTTAACATATTATATTTTTGAGTTTTGATTTATCGATTTTTGACGTACATAATATTCGTTTTATCATCGATATTAAGTGATTATTATAATATATTTAACGATTTAATTTAATGTATTTTAGTATAAACTCTGAAACAAAATATACCTAATAATTTACAAATAAGATTTCATATTATTAGATAGAGAATCGAAAGGTTACGTGATTGAAATTATATTTTATATTTATTTATTTTCATCAATATTTATCCTCGACGTAATATTCTATGAACGCAAAACCAATACTAACTATATGTTTAATACATACACCAACTCACACTTGGATTATAATAATATGCAATCATGTAAAAATAACTACATTGAGCGACACCGCGAAATCATTCAAAGTCATCACGCCAATATTATATAGTTTACACCTTTTCAAAACTGGTGATTTTTTGAAAATGAAATTAACGATTTTCTATATAATATTATCACCGCCCACTTTTATATATGACGTGTAGTTTACAATATAATCTCGAAACACATTAAGATACAAAACACGAATTTATAAGCCTTATCATAATATATAATATTATTATCTCAAAAGTCATTATATAACACTATAATATCGAACTGCATCGGTACTACTCGTATTATTATTTGATTAGTTTTGTATCCAAACAATGCAATGTTTTTTTCAAAACACAATATAGATACAATAATTATAAATCTAAAGTATAGAATGAGTAATATGACAAATTTTAAATTAAAAAATGTACATTTATACACGTACACAGAGATATCTCAACTGTCTGATAGTGATTATTTATGAAAACACGATAAATTAACTGCTGGCTCATTAATCAAATTATCAGTGTTGTATTATAAAATTAAGTTAGTAAATTTGAAAAGAAAAAATATAAATATTCAAAAGGATAAAAACCGTATTTATAAGGGTGAAATCGTAAAAGAATGCTTAATTAATTGCGACGGTCATTAAGGTCGGAAATAAAAAAAATTGTGAAACGCATACAAAAATAGGTATATAATATTATAAGCATATTTATTGTGTAGTCAATTAAAGTATACTCGTGGAGAAATTGTATTTAAATATATTTATAATTAAATATTTATTTAATATTATATGGCATATCATTATTTTATTCGATTTTGTTTGCACAACAACATTTGTTTCATTGTAATATATTATGTGCTTTATTTGTATCGTCAGTAATAGATTTTAATTTCATTAGTTAGAATACGAAAATACACAGTTGAAAATGAAAAAAAAACAAATCCAAGTTAAGTTATAAACATTTACTAAAAAAAAAATGTATTTATGCACACGGATTACAAATGTATATAGAACTGATTTATGCGTTCGCCTGACTGACTATAAATTTAATTTGAAAAAAAAAACATTCAAAATACTTAACGACATTCGAGCCATAGCCGTTAAGATTCACTTAACAGTAAACTTTATAGTTTATATATTATACATTTATATTTATGTATGTAATTATTCTTTGTGTGAAATGCATAACGTTTGAATAATTTAACGTACTAAAAAAAAAATAGTGGTTAAATTAAATTATTAATTATCAATAGGTCCAAATTTCGTCGACATAAAATAATATATTTATTGTTCAACCAAAACAAAATAATTATAATAAGAGTAAATGAATTGTTAAATTTATAGATTGTATATTTTATATGAAAATATATCCGGTCGCAATAAACCACAATAACTAAACCATCACTGAAGTCTTATGATAAATACGATAGATCGAACATTAAGAAAACTACATGTCTTCCCGCGGTCAAGTTAACCATAAGTAAATATATTTACTTATATATTGCTACATAATGTTTGCTATATTTGCATTACTCGCCATCGATTCGATGAACTAACTTCACTAAGTAATTTCTTATATACTATACGTATTGTTGTCACAATTATAAAAATTCGATTATATTGATAGATCTAAAAAAAATGTTCAAAATCATATTAGTTTAGTTACGTTTAAATAAACGACTTAACGTCTAATAATACATTCAAAAGTAAAACACAAACCCAAAAACACGCATAGATTGTATTATATATAAGGTTAGTTTATTGTTTTGATCATACATTATACTAAAAATTGGTTTAACATTTTCGGATGGACAAAACAATCGATAGAACGTTATTCAAATAGTAAATAATAGTATATTATAACACAATAAGTTGGTTTTCAAAATCTGTGAATAAATATTAAATCAGATTAATACCACGACTACTTGTCTTGCTTTATTACCTTATTCTTTCTAGAACACCATGCAAGGACTAACCATGATAACTAATAAATTAGGTATTTCTCAATGTGTAATTTGTAAGATTTGTATTATTACATTGTAAACAACACTAAGTTTATTGAGTGTCGTTGACACAATTAATTAAATAACGATTATAAAAAATGTATACATTTATATATTACCTACATTAAATACCTTACACTCGTTTACTAACCTAATGACTAATGTCTACCATCTCCAATCAGCGTTTGTTTCTCTTTTAATTATTTTACTATTTATTTCCAAACGCGCCGCGCGTGTTCGTTTAAAGACGAGCGGTATCGACAATAAAAATAATATGTTCGACACCATTTATAAAATGATATTATACCAATACATACGTACTTATACCTTTTATACAACAGACGGACAGCCCGTACTACGGTGACCTTCAACAATTGCACTTAGAAAAGTGTTGTTATCAATAATTGTTCAGTGAAAGTGAAGATCCTTGGTTAACAACCATTAGGGTAAACAAACATTTCAAGAACTATAATAATAACGATTTCTGTGTATATAATAGCAAGTATTAACGATCTATAATAGCGGTGCTGGGGGAGTTTATCGAGTTTCTTATCATAGCTTAAAAATCTTCATAAGTCACGAGTCATCTCGCTCGTTCAATTTCATTCAATACGCCAATAGGCAATAAGTACCTTCATATCTAGATAATATACGTGCCTACTTTGTATGCGTGTATAATACTGACGCACTACACACATATTATAATACGTGTAGATTATTATCAAGAAGACCTGAGATACAATGAATAGAAGTAATATAATATATTGTGATGTTTCACTTTCTCACTTTTTGAAATATCCAACTATGTCAATAATATTAATATAACCATAGAGTAGAGTCCAATTCTTGTAATATTTATTTCACGGAATGTTTGATTTGGCACTCGTGCCGTCTACAGTTATTTTATATACAATGTGATTCACCGAGCATGCTCTCCCTTTTCTTCTTCAATAATGCAATTGTACAAAATATTTTTTTTTTTTTAAATTTTCAAATATACTTGAAGTTTGCATTTTAAAATAATTGAGTTTTTTCGTACTAATTAAGAGGGGCTTCCGATGATGATACGAAATTCTGTTTTTCAAATGAAAACTCCTCTTTTTTACTGTACATTATTTGACAGATAATTTTTTTCAACATTTTATCGTATCAAAATCAAAATTTGAATAAATAGTTTTCGGTACTAAGGATAAATGATCTAAGTATAATAAACATCAAGTCCAATATTAAATCTAATTTGTATTTTTATAAAACTAATTTTTATTATCTTTTTTATGAACATTTTAACAACTGAGAGACTAATCATTTTAATTTTGAATTAAATACATTAACATTTTCAAAATTATGATCCATTAATTAATTATAAATAAAAAGAAGGTTCTCAATTGAAAAACAGAAATTTTTATCACCATAGGATACTTTTTAAGTAATGTGATACCATCATAAGCAACTAAAACTGTCTAAAAATATAATTTTTAAGTATGTTTAAAAATTAATAATATCAGAATTTGAATAAATACATTATTAATTGAGGTAAGCATTCTTGGTGAATCACTCTGTATACAAGTAGCTAATAACTCTAATAGTAGTGTACTGGGTCTGGGACGAGTCCCGTCAAACAGACTCGACTAATAAATCATCATTATACCTACAGAGTTATTTTGTTTTCTATAAATCTATTACGTGCTAACCTCGGCGTTGAATAATTTTACACTGAAATGCACTCATCGCAAATGTAATAAAACTAGGCTATCATACACATACATCCGTCTCTCGAATTCAGTCATATTTATATATATTGTTCATTTATAATACGAGCAATATCGAGTGAGTGGCACACACGCTACGAACACAATTTCCAAGGATCGCGATTTGAATAAGTAGACAACATATTATAAATGGATCGTCCGGATCGAATAAACTACGCATATTTTATACATTTCATACGTTACTCGCCATCTTCAAATCGAGTATATTATTATTATTTATCATAACCACAATAATTAAAATAACTAAAATGAAAAATAAACCTAAATGGTAAAATAATATAATGTTATATATTTTCTCTAGTGTCTTATGCATAATAATAGCCGAACTACGGATGATGCATTTACTAGCTTACAGCATAATATATTAATATTACGTACTTTGCAGTTTTCATTAATCAAATGACGACGACGACAATAATAATTATTGTAGTTATAATGTAAGCCTTATAATAATAGTAATAATATAATTATTATGTGCTGGTACTTTTACAACAACATCGATAAAAAAAAACTACTACCACTTGCTACGTATTACTGCTACTGTACTAATACCACTGCAATTGTGGGCAATTATATCATTGTCAAACAAAACGTTTTCGATTGACCCATAAGCAGATGTGTAATTTTCTCATATTCTAGTATTTATAGAACTAAACAAAAATTTCAACATACTTCTCGAGGAGAAACAGGTGTACACAAACACACAATTCATAAACGTTGCACGTTGACAGATTGAATTTCTTTCGGCACTGTTAGATGAAAAAAAATGTAGGATGAATCTGTATGAGACACCTACATATAAAAATATTGTTTAGAGCACATATTATAATATAGGAACTGCGACCCATAATACTAATTTTACCGTAAAAATACCGTATTTTTGTTTTATATCGAATATTTTTAAGGTTATTAAGACTCCAAACCGAAGTACTAACAATATCTAATTTGTTATACAAGAAACCCTTAAACTACCCACAAATTTGTAGATTAACGTATTTTTACTGATCCAAAACGTAATGATAGACAAAAAATATTTTATCGTTATAAAAAGAAATCCATTTATCGATTCACTAAGAATCTAAAATCGGAGCCCAGTTTACATAAAATAAACGAATTTCATTTATCCTCATTCGCAACTATAGACAGGCTGGATGACTCGTCGTGGTGGCCTATAACACACAATGTCAGTATAGATCAGCGGTTCTCGACCTTTTTATACTCGCGTACCACCCACACAGTTTGAAAATTTTTACGTACCACCTGACCATTTGTTTTACTTATTAATAATGTATACGTTTATGTTATATGTATAGAATTATATTTTATTAGGAATTAAAAAATGACGGGAATTAAGTATTTAATGTACAAAAAGAAATTAAATTAAATATGTACAATTATTATTATTATTATTATTACGATTACAAGCAACCTTCACACCACCAAATAAACCAAATAATATTTAATGTTAATAATGATTCATTCCAATTTTTTTTATAAATTTTTTTTTCTTCGCGTACCACTTATGAGCTTTCCACGTACCACTAATGGTACGCGTATCACAAGTTGAAAAGTGCTGGTGTACATAGTTATTTTGACGACAACATATAATATTTCATTACAATAATAAATTATTAATAATTACATTATAATGTGTTGCTTTGCTTTGCCATACCTCAGAGACACGCACTAATAAGTAATAATATTATATTTGATTTATTATTTTCGATAAACAATATCCTTTAACTCCCCGAGTTAGTGCACCACAGCGTCCCTCAAAGTTTCCATAGTAGTCGATATCTGTGCTATGTATCTATTGCCAAGCAATAGTATTACTTACTATAATATATTATACAATATACGCGAGACTGAACGCAACCAATCACATTGCGGATCCTATAAACAACGTGAAGTCTGCAATATAATAATAATATATTATCGGATATACGCGGCCCGGGCACGTAAGTTTTACGTCGTGCGACGGTGAAAGTCGCAATATAAAACGCGTGTTCAATCGGTCAATCAGGACTGCTGCAAATGTGAGCGGGTGGACGGAAGAAACAGAAGAAAAAAAAATATAAAAAACCGATAAAAAAAAACCCCGATATATACGCGGTACCGACGACGTTCGAATACTACTGAGTGATTATTTTTTCATGAATCCAGTCAATTTCCTGGAAAACGGACGTGATTGGTGAAACTATTATTAAAACCAACCGGACATTTTCGTAAAAAATAATTACAAAAATATAAATAAAAAACATTATTTATCAAATTATAGAAATATTATAACTTATATAATTATTATTTATGATCGTTAAAATTGTTCACATTTTATTTTAGCTTTTTGAAGACAATACAAGCACGGCACGTTTTCTAAGCAGGATATTATTACTTAATAAGATTTATAGAGTATAAACATAATCAAACTTTAAACAAGTGTACCTATTATGCCACTAATTAACATTATAGGTTATAAGCATCTACGTTTTAATTGAGGCCGAATGAAATGGCATTGCAGGAGAGTAATAGCAGTAATACTTTTAAACGATAATGCACTAAAGCTATAGGTACTAAAGTTTATTTTATAGTCGTTAAGTCATAAAAATTAAGTAATGATTTGATAATCGATTTTTATGTACCAAAATGCTCAGAAAATTCTATGATGGTTCATAATAAAAAAAAAAATCACAAAATAATCTTGTACAGCGAGGTGCCCTGATCCAGTCGCCCATATTTTTTAATTTTTATCAAATAATAAGATTCTTCAAATTCTGATTCTTAGATCTTTTGAATATACTGAAGAACCATATTATCAACTAATTCAATTATTTATACCAATTCATATCCTGTGATAAATGATGATACAATTTATTTTTTAATGAGAATTAACCTTTAATTTGAATTAGGGATTAATATTTGAGTTGAGTTTCATGTGGAATCACTTATACTAAAATCTTTTGATTTCAATAACGATGTCGAATTTCAAGACTCGAAGATTTTAGATACATTATTTGTACCGACTATACAGTCATCTACCTAAATAAAATCTCAAACTATTAGTTTCCGAGTTATTAAAATGTAGATCGGAACTTACTAAGAAAAATAGTCTTTAAAAATGATTTTACAAAAATATCAAATATAGTGTTCATTACCATTATTATACTCGTCAATTTAATAATTTTTATTTGAAAAATAAAAGTGGTTTCGCCAGTGGTGGTTGGAGAATACCGTTTTCGTGGTATACAAATCATCTCCCTTTATGTATTTTAAAATATAGTCATTAACTTTACTGGAAAATCAAAAAATTTAAAAACAGTTGTTATTAAAAGAAACATTGGGAGTGAATGTGCTCATGGTATATCACTCTGTAACTGTATACCTAGTCTGTATATTATTTTACTTTTATGATAATAATATCATCGTCGTAACGTGCTGCAGGCGATAACGCCGACAGCGCCGCGATCTGCAGGTGCGCTTCACGGACGGAAAACAAACACATAATAATAATAATAATAATATTATATAGGTAGATAGCCCATAATAATAATTATATTATTACACGGTTTATGTGGGTAGGTACAGTGACACATATTGGATACATAATATATAATAATAAATATGTACCTATGGACGCCGACACCGGGCGATCCGTCGTCGTGACAGCCGCGGACTCGATCGTAACGAAACTCACAACTGCACCGACGCGGCCCCGATGGAAATTCATTATTCGTATCATTAAATCATAGCCGCAGCGTGCAGCGTAGTTATCCGCGGTATACCTATGCAGATAGGCGTGTTTGTCTATAATATGTCCGCTTTATGAAATGGATCTTCGGCACCGCTGCTGCTGCTGTTGCCGCTACAGCACCGAGGGCGGTAAAACTCACGAATTCATGTCGAACGAAACGTATCTGTACCTGCCTACGCGTGTACGTCGAACGCGCGCGCGCACACACACACACACACACACACAACCGTCGAAATGACGATCGGCGGAGGACGCGCGCGACCGTGTAACGTTTCGATTGTTTCGCGCGGAGGAGGCGGCTGCGAATCCCGACGGGATGATAATAATAATAATAATAATAATGATGATGCCGACGACGACGACGACGACGGTAATAATAATAATAGCTATTACGAGAAAAAAAAATAGTTTATATAGGAATACGATGAGTATTACAACTCGTGCTCGCATAACGCGTCGAGTGTAATAATATTGTGAAATGTGCGTGTATTTGTTGCCTTTTTACCGTGGAACGGTGCACAGGTCCTCGTCGCCCGCGGTCCACGTGTGCCTCTGCAAAGGTACTCTGTGCGGCCCATTGCAGATTTCTAGAATATATAACATCGAAATCACACGGTTTAATGTCAACTCATTAGCGTACACTATTATAACAGCGTACCGGTGATTAGACCTGCAAATAACAACTACAACTCATATATTTCTATTAAAATATATCCGATCTGCGCGATCTTAATGAAGTCAACAATAGTTAAGAAGAACAAGTCTGATTTAATTTTACAGTATTTATGATTATACGTAATTTTATACTTGGTGGCGCGTCGAAGAAAAAGGTTGGGCATCACTGCTGTAGACGGACACAATTTATATATCATAATATATTGTCGTAACATTACCTACTTATTGAAATTGCTTTTGAAATATATTTTAATACAATAATAAATAAAGTATTCAAGTATAATATTTCCCAATAACTATATAAATAATAATATAAATACATTTAGAACAATTTTAAATACCTACTTGAGTTTAGTCTATACAAGAGCTCGTCAATACCGAAATGTATTTAGTTTCTTTCTTTATTAATATAATAATATGTTTTTATGAGTATGGAATATTTTTAAAATTGAATGGAAACAAAACCACATAAAACTATACTTGGACTAGTATTCCCTAACCTTTGTATAAGTGTTTTGTATTTATAAAAAATAACCATTTAAAATATATTTTTTACGAATAAGTTTTCAGTCCAAACTTTAAATAATGCACGTGTCTCCGTAATCAGTTGAATAACTCGAGATATTAAATATTCGTTTGACTTTGTATATATTATAATAAACACACATTAATAATATATAAATCATATTTTTGGGTCACTGCTTTCGACATCATATTTAGTAGTAGAATAATAATAATAAAATTATATTTTATTACTCGTGAGTGATGGCTAAATAGCATATAATATTATTAACCATATTTTATCTAACTTTCTCGATATACTTCAGTGATTAACAATTTTTTATTCTGTAAGAACGTGTTCGAATTTTTTCGTTCAAAATGTCAAAACAAACAGAAAAATGATCGTATCTTATATAATAAACCTTTGAAATTATCCTTCTTCCTTATGGTAACCTATTAAAAATAAAATTTAAATAATTAACGTTTATAATTAACCTTAATGCGTAATATTTTTATTTACTTCGATGTTTAAATTTCAAAACCACGGTGATAATACATTTTACTGTAACAATCATCTCAGTGTGATGAAAACCACAACTTTATATCTTATGCCGAAATCTGCAATACCCCTGCCAAATATTCCCTCTGATATAATAATTAAATTATTGTGAATGCGTCGTCAACAAAAACTTTTGATTTTTAAAAAATGTTATAACTAATCACAATCTCAACGTAAAAATACAATTATTAATCAAAACAATTTAAATTTCAATAGTAATGTTAGAAACGAGCAAATTTCTGACAGCACTCAAATTTGAATGATAATAATATTTCGGACCAAAATTAGCTACGAGCTACCATATCAAATACTAAAACATTCATCCAATATAAATAATAAGAGTATTAGAGCATAATAAATACATCTAAACAAAGAATTAATTGTTCAATTAACTTCTTTCATAAACGAATAACCCTTATCAATACACTTATCCATTTCACATCTGACAACTGTCATTGCCAAATTCATTTTTAAAATTATCAACTAACCGTAATATTATATTATATTCTTTATAAAAATTAGTAATTAGTATGGGACATAAATTGATTACTTAAAATAAAAGTTAACTTTAATATTTGACGAAGTTTCGTCAATGGGTAGGTTCTTCATTCAAATTGTTCATGTTTTCTTTCTTTTTTTTTTCACATAGCTCATACTTGTATTGTGCTTGCTGGTACAGATCGTGTATAACTTAAAACAAATAAAATATATATAACTTTAATATTTAATGAGGGATAAAAATAAATTAATATCACGTTAATTACAGAAACTCATTTAGCACAAACAAAAAGATTAATCAAAAACAAAATTAAGATGCTGTACGTGACGGAATCACCATTTAACTGTTCAATTCTTTATTTATATTCTTTCTGTTATTCTTAAATTTACCTAAAAATAAGAAAATATTTTTAATAATTATAAAAATGCGTAATTTTATGGTATTATATTTTTAAATAACAAAATAAATAATATGCATGTTATTATTTAAGAATTATTTAGTTACCTAATAAAAAATTTAAAAAACTTATACTAAAACAAGTACTGGGACATCCTTGAAGGTTAGTTCAAATCAAGTAAGTTTTAGAAAGTAGTAATACTAACATTTACATTTTCATTTATTTTTATTATATCGTAGCTATGTTGTTTTTTTTGAGTGCATTACAATAAGTCCAATTATTGTGACTTTAAGACATTTTAATAATTTATAAAATATAGAAACATATCCAACCAGATTAATTATTTTTATTTAAAAATGTTCATACTGCCACAAATATCGAGTTATTGTTTTAGATTCATAAAATGAGGTATAATTTACTTACCGTTTCAAAATATATTAGTTAAATGAGTTAAATGAGTTATTACAAAATGTTTCGATTTGAGTTGTAAATAAAATATGACATCAGCATCGGATCATGACGAAAATTATTTTTAACTTTTCAAAAACAATTTAATTTATTTATGTTGTAAAGAAGATAAATAATTTTTGAAGAAATAAGGCGGGAGAAGTGTCAATAATTTTAAGAGTATCTATTACATTGATTAAAAATATATTTTATAGAAACATATTCATACAACACTCAGAAGTAGAATAATATTTATTTTTACGTGTTTACCTTGATTTGTTTCATTATTTTATAATCACAGATTTTTAAAATAAATTGTTACATAAATCTATATTTATAATATAAAGAAAGAGTTTACGTATAACACGGTGATTTTAGAAGTATAATAGACAAACCATAGAGTGCAGAATTGAACCTATACATTTATTTATAGTTGTAAATTTTCAATCCCTTTCATTATTATTTTACAATAATACTTTTCAATCGATATCGCCATAATTTGTTTTATACAAAAGGAAATAATTTTAAAATATTTAAATAATTTATGTATAAAAAAAAAAACCAGAATCATAAACTTAACGACAAGGTGAAATAATACGGATCTAACATATACCGGTTCCACATAATATAATATGATCATCTTAGAGAATCACTACACAATGACTGGATCAGTCTGGTTAGCGTTCTCGTTGGTTGGTATCGATTCGTTGAGTTTTCGTTTATACGTATAAATGTGTATACCTTAAGAAGCTGTCACGATAGAATTTATTGTCTTTGTCCATTTCACACGGTTTACGTAGCATACAAACATGGGGATCTGTATATTTTTAAAACGCAAGGTTAACATGCGTTATACACTTATACTGTAATATAATAGATCCATTAAAAACATAAAGGGATACACGTAGTATAAATCCTCATAAGGGTTTTTATTTTAAATAATTTAACTTTATAACAAACCACGAAACATATAATATATATATATATATATATACTTTCTGCAGCTTCTCGATCATTAATGCGAGGTCAAAATTGTACTTCAAAACTTAAATACAGAACAAATTCTGTAAATGTATAATACGATTAAACGACAATTAAATTTATGTAACGCTTAAACATTTTTATCAGAGTTATATTCGTGAATTATACAAAAATTCAGAAACCAATTTTATTATTAATACTTAATAGATGTGTGTAGCGCTCAAAGCGTAAACAAAGACGATACAATCTAATTCTATAGGAAGTCGTCTATATACGTGGTTACTTCATTAAGTGTTTGAAACTCGGAAGTCCACATAATTAATAATACATTTTACAATTAGCAGGGTTTTAAAAATCACAACATATCCTATCAATTTGTACGTTATTAATGTATTGATTCGGATATAATAGCGTGCAAACGATTTAAAAAGATCGAGATAAAAAATTCAGTTAAACGGATTTGAAAAACAAGCAACGACAATAATATTAATGTATAATAATAGTATAATACTGAATGCTTATAACAAAACGTGTTTTTTCCTAATCTCTCAAAGCGATATTAACGATATTTTTGTTGGTGCTGTATTTTAATTGATGGCCATTAAGGTTGTAGGATTAAAAATATAGAATTGGCATCGAGTAAATATTTATACTAATAATCTTTGATAAAATAAAAACCCTGACGAGTTACTAAAATCTTCAATCACCATAGTCTCCATATATTCCAAGCTTATCGTGGACCAATTTTTATCCTTAATACACAAATCATTTCTTTAAGCACCTGTTAAAGCGTAAATTCGATGTATACCAAAAGGCTTAATTTTAATTAATTCATAGCTATATGTAAAGCCTATGAACTATTCATCTACTAGGTATTTTTCTGGAGACTATATATAGTTTATATTATGCTAGAACGTTAAAAATAAATAAATATTATGTCTTTCAGATAAATATTTACCTATATGAATGAATAATAAATACAAAATCTGTGCAGCTAATAAATGTGCATAGATAATGTGTATATTTCGGTAGCCAAAATAAAATATCGAGGAAAACTGTTGGAATATTGTAAAATCCATTAAAAAATTATCGAATACACGTGTATCGGATTTGCATGTTCTATTGCAGTTATGTTTATTAATTGTTTTTGAGTTCATTATTTATTTAAAATGCATTTTTACTATCGGTGATCAACGTTTATTGATGAAAAATTCGAACCTTTTATTAGAGTATAATTCTGTACTTATATAGTGATATCATGTTATAAGAATGACGAAAAACAATAAACCTATTAATGACATTTACTAATATGAGAAAATCAGAAAAATAAACCAAGCAATTGCATACAACTTATAAATGCGTCTATAGATCGACCGACGGTCGCAGGAACGCGTGGAAAACGGATGTGCATCGTTTAGGCTTACACACGACGTGACCGTGTGTTTTTGATTAAATTAAATGCACACGCTATATACTGGTGCCAAGAGAAAAGACCAGTCGATGATGAGCGGTGCTCGGCGACCTCGTGTCGAAACTTCCGATGTTCGGCGGCAACAGGTAAAAATATGTATGATATGTCTATCCGATAACGCACATTACCGAGAAAAAGATGTATACATATATAGTAGCAGGCATGTTCGTTTTAAATTACGAGTCTTATTCGACTATAAGAAGATACACGCGACTTGCGGGTAAATTATACCTATATTGATGTAACCACAGTAAAAAATTATATTAAATACATTAAGTGCTTACTTGTACTTGTACACAATACAGATATGAATATTACATATTAAAACTCTGTCGCGGCGGCGGCGCGTCTACCAACATGTTGTCGTCGACCTTGCCTTGACGCCGTCGACGACGACGACGACGGGTGTCGTAGTCGCCCCGAAGCCAGTAAGAGGGGGACTGCAGAAACGAATAAAAATAAAATTTAAATTAACATAATATATATTTTTAATATAAACCGACAAAAAAAAAACACCATCATCGAAAGATACCTGTATGGCAATACATATAGGTAGGTACAATAACTATAATAAGACATGAATTTAAACTAAAATTGCTTTGATCTTCGAATGCTCAGGAACATGATTATTATATTGCTTCTCAAGCATAAAATTCGTTTCATACATCAAAGAAAAAAGAAACTTTTACTTGGTTTTTTTTTTTAAGTACTTTTATATATATATTTGCCATTTCGTCGTATTCAAATGATGAAAGAAATAGTTTAAGATAAACAATCTCTAGTTTAAAGACGACAGTACCGAAAATAAAATCTTATTATAGATTTGAAGATTTTATATTTTTATGTCCCAAATTTATTATTGTAATAAATGCCAAACTATCTAGTATTAAATTCAAAACAATTATCAGGCTAATAAATAATACACACAATTTACGTGAAAAAATATTTTATACACGATAAACACTAAGCTATAGTAAATATATATAATTATGTATAATTTTAACCAACTATGAATTTTTAATATTTTTTTTATGACATTTATAATGCATTTAATCGATAATGATAAAAGTAATATTATTACACGCGATGCTACTGTAGTTGCAGTTCCTCAATCCTCACTACGAATACACGCCATAAATATAATATAGGTAATATGAATGCATAATAATATCTGAAATACCTATGGATTACTACATACGATATCA
The DNA here is from genome assembly GCF_003676215.2 of Rhopalosiphum maidis. Classification (NCBI taxonomy): domain Eukaryota; kingdom Metazoa; phylum Arthropoda; class Insecta; order Hemiptera; family Aphididae; genus Rhopalosiphum; species Rhopalosiphum maidis. Next base: position 28,457,973 of record NC_040880.1, read on the forward strand.
TTACGTTATATACCAGAAATATTACCTATTTAATATGATAATACAGAGTGATTCGTCGATTATTGTATCGTATGTATAATAATAAAGAGTTTTTAAATTTTTAAGTTCAGATTAATGCGTGACGGAATAAGGTTAAAAACAAATCTCCACATCGCACCATAATAGACATGATGGTAACAAAATACAAATATTATCTGCTAAACGGCATTATCTGACGGATCAAATGAATTCTTTCAGTCCCCTTCGCCGCTAACCTAACCTAATCTTGTTTTGAGTAACCCAGTCTATTTTCGACCCTATTTCTGTGATCTACCCTCCATATTCAATGACTATATTTTTACATACCTACTTACTTATATTATTTTATAACTTTTAAGAAATATCCTGGACCAACTTCTGTTTTTCAAATAAAAATTGCCCTTTTCTTCCCATAGTTTGTATATTAGATGACTTTTAAAAAAATGCTGATGTGTCTAAATTGGAAGTTGGTTTTGAATTCTTTAATTTTGTATACTACGATAATATAGGTCCTTGCGATGACAGGTTTGAACGATATGGCCTCATGGCTATGATTATATTTTGAAATTCAGAGTATTTAATAGAAATCTATTACTTACATTAGTTATGTTATAACGTCTTATAATTTGTAAAAGTAGTCGGAGTAAAAAAATGCATTGATTCTCGCTCGAAAAAAATATATATGAAAAATAAAAAAAAAAATCTAAATATTCGAAAATATGGGTCCTCGATACTTTAAAAATTACAAAAATTGCAATTTAAATAAATGGATTAATAAAGAAGGAACGGGGGTGAGCACATGCTTGGAAAATCACTCTGTATATCTCTAGTATATTATTGTATCGGTGTGCATGTGCTCGGGCGAGATGGAAGAATGTTGTTCGGATCATCTGGCGCGAGCATTATGCAACTTTTGATAATGTTATGGCGGACATTATAATATTGTTATATAGTCGTGTGCGTATTATATCGTACGCGGTCCTTCCTCGTCCCACCGCCGCAGCAGCAACACCGACAGACACACTCGCGGCGGCGAGCACGCGCGGTCGATGCAGTGCGTTTTTGTCGCTCGAACCGATTCATCCGAATACGTCTAACGGACATTATTTTAATATATTATTACGTTCGTGTTATGTTTCGCGTACTCGTCGTCGTCGCGGTGATCGCGGCCACGTCGGTCATTTATGCAGGTCAGTGCACTACACATCACATTATTAAATATATTATAATAATATTATGTTCTACTCGTATCTCACAATGCGGCCAATAAGGGCATAAATTATTATTATATTTTACCAGCGAGTTACAACGGACTGTTTTGACTACCGCTGTTGCATACGCGACGAGGTGACTGATCGTGACTAATGTCTTCATCGACCAAATCACTTTATAAAAAACTGGACTTGAATTTCGAATTTATTTTTAGATAATATTTGTGGTTTTTAATTTAAATTACAATTATTTATTGATATTATAATTTTTAAATTGTCACGCTATACTGATTGAATTGTTAAATAATTTTTAATCAAAATCTCAACATTATTTTTCTTTTTCGATTTATATAACACCTATATCTTAGATTTTTTCGATTTTAATTTTGATTTTTACTTAATTACGATAAACCCCCGTCGTCGTTCACGCGTTCGTATTCGTCATAACACGCGGCTGTGAAACGGACCAAAGAAAACTAAATATTAATTATTACTCATTACCTACCGGTGAAAAGTATAACGGTAACTATTTGCTATTATTGAATTCTAAATTTAAGTTATTTTATTTTTACATTTCAAATGTATGTGCATATAAAAATCATACAACGATTGGTATAAATAATTACAACTTTTTTCAATTTCAATATAAATTTTTAATATCGTTGAAAAAAAATCGATTTTGATATTACTTTTGATTTCTTTAGATAGGTTTTTTTAATAAGTGGTGGATACAGAAACGTGCGTTGCCAGTTTGACGAAACTGATGCACGGCATCGATCCCTCGGAATGGTAATCGCGCGCATTTTAATACCTATAACATTTAAAAAAATAACATTAATAACGCAATGCCACTTCGCCAATAGTGCAGAGACAACGGTGGTTCATAATATTTTATTGTCTATAACAGATGCGTATGCGTTTCGTAATAGGTCGCATCGCGTGTTCTGTAATATTTCGTATTAATTCCGTTTCGGCTGCAGCAGAACTGTAATTTTGCCGGATTACGTATTCGGTGGACGAACGGACGAGCATAACACAAATCATGCGCGCGATGTTGTTGTGGCGTCGTCCTCTTAAAACTACTTATTTTTTTTCTGTTTGCATGCGCACAACACACTCAAAGTATTTATCGATCCGATTAAACGATTTTTGCGACGATGTTCACACGCAAACGTGTATTATAATACTGTATAATATTGTAATATATTATATATGTGTTCTCGAACGCGCGGGTTTTTCGATTATTAAAACTTTCACATTCAGATTGTTCACATTATACATCATCTGTTCATCTATCAATTCGCGATCGGTTTGCGTGCACCCATGCGGCGGTGTATTTATATTTCGTTTCAACTGTACCGCATAATAATAATAATAATATCATTTCCACGGACGACCCATATTATTGTTATGCTTATAAAATAATGCGCACGACCTTCTCATCGAAAACAAATTTTTTTAAAAATCCATTTTATTGCGCTATTATAGGTCGACTGTCGAGTGCGGGTTAATACGCAATTTTGTAAGCACAATGTAACATTTTAATAACGGCACTATATATAGAACGTTATGATAAACGTTAAGTAATAATAATTGCATTGTATTTGCCACGTTTGGTTGATGTGCATCGTTATTATAACATTTCAAAAAGATCCGCATGCGAGTATTCTCCAGCAATAACTATAAAATATAATTATACGTAATTTCTTAATATTGCGTAGGAAGCGTATAATAGGACATTAGAATTGAAATTGGACTTCTGAAACATTATAAATCGCGATTAGGTGGTGCACTCCGGTTGTTTCGTGGGAGTCGTAGACAATATAAAATATTATAATCCATTACAGCTTGTCTTAATTTGCTTTCTTATGTAGACTGTATGATGGCCAACATTTGCATTCATGATAGCTCAGAATGATCAAATACGTCATATTAAAATATGAGATGACATTGTTTAAGTAAACAATTTCTTTTTTTCCGAACAAAAAGAAAATAAATTGCACACATGGCTTAAAATAAATCGTTCGTAAAAAACTGTATTTGTTGAGGAAAGTCTATTGATTTCAAAATGAAATATCAAAATGTATATAATAAATATAATATATTAATGATTCAACTAATCTTTAGTCACTATTTTAGCTACATTTAAAATTGTCTGTTCAAAAAATCAAGTCAAAGTAAATAATAACAATACTAATTTAAAATAAAAAATTTGAAAAAAATTATGATTTCTTTAATCTTACTCGATCTTTAAGTACCTTCTTTTTTTCAAATAATAGTCGATCTGGAAAATAAATTGAGTATAAATCATGGATCAGTAATAAATCAGACTTTTTATATTTGTAGAAAATCAATTGTTATTCGTTAGTATATCCACACATATATTAAAAATGTCATAGGTATTGCACTTTCAATAGGCATTGAAATTATTAAACAACATAGAACAATACATTTATAGGTATAACTGTATCAATACATGTCAATTTATCAAATGATTTACGCTGTTACTGACCAATAATAAAGATTGTAGGTGGAATAAAATCTTTGTTTATTATAAAAATAAACATTTTTTTTTTATCGAACAGCTAAATAAGCCCTTACATGGAGTTAAAAAATATAAAAACAATATGATCAATCTGATCAAGGTTAATACTGATTTGGAGGTTTTTTTAGAGAAATTGAACGTATAACGAAATTTCACTTAATCGGTATTTTATCTTTAAAGCTTTTTAAAGCTCCCAGGCGTGGAATATAATGTATTATAATTCATTAGTCAAACGTGATTCTTTAAATTTGCAAGGACACTATTTTATCGGATAATCAATATCGCCCAAGGACGAGGTCCTTCGAGATAATCATTAAAAGGCATCACTGGCTATTTGCCCAAAACCACGACTACAACTTATACGAGACATCTCGATCACAATATTATAAAACAAAACCTTAACCTTTAACTTTTAAAATCAGTTTTTAATTTTTCAAATACCTATGGCATAATTTTTCACTCGTCTGTATCACTCAACACGGAGATGAAACGTTTGATTGTTCTGACTGCTATCTACGAACATTAGAATTAAATATACTTATTTATTATTATTAAATTTTCCCTTAATATCTTTAGGAATAATAAAATTGTTGGCATTAATCATTGCATTATATTATTCCGTCCTGGAATTTATGAGCTACCGTGCGTGATGTGATCTCCTTCCGTACGTATAACAAGCTAAATTATATAGCATTATATGATCATTAGTCGGATTGAACGGCGATCATGATATTACACCCAATCGAGTAAAATTCTTCGTTAAAAAATATACATTTTTCATTCAGACACGTTCGATAGATATGTTTACATATATTATTAAGTATTATTATCGTTGATGACTTAACCTATCCGTATTCTCGGCTATTTACATTCAATGGAAGCAGTTTTTGCGAACGATTTTCTACGATATTTTTTAGTTTTATATTGTATAACATATGTGAAATGTGAGTCGCATTTATGAAGACAACAGTTGTTTGGTTAGTATAATAATATATGTCCGTCATTGGAGTAAAAAAATAAAACACTTTATTCGATATACTTATTTGGTAATTATATGTAACTATTTTTCGTAGTTTTATAACAACTATAAATTATAAAGAACTACCTAGTATCGATTTTACGACGATATATCCACGGCAATTTCAGGATCGAAAAAATCAAAATCATTAGATAATATGAATAATATTATAAAATCTCTTTCTCTTAAAAACAACGCTTGAATTCATAATTACAAAATAAATTTCAAAAATTATCTATAATAAATACTAGATTTTGTATTGCGTATGTCATACGTCGTATGTTATAAATGTTTATCTTTCGTAAAACCATTTTTAAGGGCTGTCATCCTAAATATAATCATTTAAAAACTGAAAATTACTCGTTTAAATTTTAAATTAGGTATTAAAGTATTCAAAATAATAATATATTAAATAATTTACAGTAAAAAAGAGGGAGGTTCATATTTGAAAAACAGAAGTTTGGATCGCCACAGTATTCTCCTTAAGTACTACAATAAATCTCAAGAACTTGTAAATATGGTTGTTTAGTTTATTTAAAAATATCAAAAACCAGAATTTTAATAAATTAAATTAAAAAATGGAGGTGAGCATGCTTGGTGAATCATCCTGTCTATATATAGTTACAAGGGCCACTAGATAGCGGCCTGTGGACAAACCTTATTCAACCTGCAAACAATATATATTTAAATTATTATTTTTACGATTAATTAAACGAGGTTTCTATTTTTTTTCGCCTTTAATGACAAGTTAAATATAATACGAACATGGTAACTCGATATCTATCGAAAACTTCACAAATCCCTCGTTGTGGAGCCCTCCAAAAATATTAGTAGATGATATACGATATATAGGGATGAAGTCTTTAAAAAACAAAAACTATTATAGCGACAAAAAACCGCACCGATTAAAGTCCGCGGTCAAATCGTCCGATTTGAATCCTAAACGCTTTCTTCTACTCGGGCTACGATGATGACGATGATAATCAGTCGCATACAGACGCCGCTTTAAATCACACGCACGCGTATTGTTTGCACGTGATTGCGAGTGGATATATGTGCACGCGGCCCCGGTCGTTATATAAGTGACTATATTATTAAATATTAAAAAACCGCGAGCTCATCCTCGCCGGAGCCGCCGCCGCTGCAGCGTGATTACCTCGGGCTGGAATCTCGACCCGACTTTAACCTCCGACACTCGTGTGCTCCGACGTCGCATCAACAGTCTCCCCTTTTAGTCGTCACCGTAGCCGTGTTCCCTCACCACCCCCTCCCCGAGTCGAAACACGACACGGAATCGTTTGGACGCCGTTGCGCAACGTTCCGCCGCAAACCTTTCGCGGATCTTCACGCAGCGAGCGCAATCCACGACCCGTTTCCGCCAGCACAAATGTGTCTATTGTTTGTTTGGTCCAATCTGAGATAGATAATAAATAATAATAGTATTCATTACACCGACGAGCACTTATATTATTTACATCCCACGCCGCCGTCACTGTGTGTATTGCTCACCACCTGCAGCAGTCGGGTAATACCCGAGAAACGAGATCCCGCGCCAAAATTCCTCAAATAATTAATAAACTACTAGTCGAACATCGTCATCAAATTTTGTTGTTTCATGTTCCAAAACACTGGTTTTGCGCTCCTATCCGTGTGCATAATACGCAGTTCAATAAATTAGTATTATATATTCTTATACGAGGTTGTTAATTACTGTAAGCTGACGCGTGTTTTATATACCAGACAAACAACTTTATGTATATAATGACACATAGATACCAATATATCGCAAGAACTGAAGAGACAAGTTACTACTATTATACGTCTATTATACTGCTGTAATATTTTTCAAAACGAACACATCTTTCATTGAAAAATTATAATTTAAATTATCATAATATGGAAATAATATAGGTAGGTACCTAAAAAAATGAATAATATATATATATATATATACATATTTATAAATGAATGTATAAGTTTGTATGGGATCTATAGATTACTAAACCGATTGCCACCAAATTTTGCACATATATAATCTGAGATTCAAAAAGTATTAATATTGTTTCATTTTTCAACCCCCATTGATTACCGTACAATGCCTCCGAATGGTACTAATTTGAATTTCGGTTTGGCTTAAAAATCGAATAATTTTTTTGTTTGTGTATAGTGGAATACCATTGGTATCGAGTATTAATTCTTACATTAGATACTATTCGTTATTAATGACTATAATTTATTCAAGTATTTATATTATTAATGTGTACATATAATTTAAATATTAAATATGAATATTTAATTACGGGTCTGTATTTGAAAAAAATTGAAATCTACATAGGTAATAACATTATGGAAAAAATCGACCGTTCAATTTATAAAGATTATGATTTATACGATTTAAATAATATTTAAAAATACATATAATGTGTAAAATAGTATAAACTCGTAAGAATAAAATTGGGAGCATTAATTGTTATTTGTTATTGATTCTTATAAGTTGGTTTTCAATTGAATTATAATGTTCAATAAACATAAAATAATAATAATATAAATTTACAAAAATATAATAAATTATACCTATGCGTGAATCTAAAAGTGTAAATATAATATAATAATAAGTTACTCAAAAAGTGATTTCAACGATCATCTACGTTATTATTATTTTTTTCATTGGGTTAATATACACCATCAGGTTTGTCGGACATTATATATGATACACTTGGAGTTGTAACTTGTATTGGTTGTTCGGTATCAACGCCGACAATGGTCGCGATAGTAGACTGCAGTCATCACGTCTATCTTACTAGTTTTGTCAAACGACGAAGTCTTGGATATACACCAATCCAATAAGTGAAACCGGGCTTTAAGACGTGTATCTTAAATGTTCCATACTTAAATATGCTGTTTATTATATTTCATTAGTTTCCAACGATGGTCGAATAAATTTTAATATACTAATAATATATGTACGTTTATTATTCATCGCGATTGATCGAAAATCTTTAAAATTTATCTCATAATTACCGTGCAGTTGTAGGTTGGAAGTTCTTCTGTTACTGGGATTTCAATGTATGATTCGCTGTCACAACATTTTTCGATGTCTTTAGATGAAATTTCTTTGATGTCTACTGAGAACGATTCCAGATCACCGTTGAGTATCCATGGTATGTCTCATTTCAGGGAAATGTATGTGGAGTCTACGTCTGTTGTCCTGAGATTTCTCGATTTACCCAGTTTATCTTCAACTGTTTAGATTCGTTGTAAGACATATACTGTTATTTAACGTTTTTAAGACCAATAACAATATATTATATATTATACTTATATCTATCGCTGAAAATTAGTGACGACCAATGTCGTCAAACCACCTGTTGAATAGTCTAGTGTTGTGGTTTTTATCTATATAAAACAAACAATATTACGAAGTGTTATAACCTAGTTGTTTACAAAAATCTTAAATTTGAGATAAGATATATAATGTTATACTTGTATGGTGTACTACTTGTTTGGTATTAGGTTATCAAAAGTAGTGCAGTAAAATGTAGGCCAAGCAACGCATCTTTCGGGTTCTATGATATTTTGCTTTGCAAAATTATATTATCATCGATTGCAAATCACCATTTGCTTACACTGCGTTTGGTGCGTATTTTATTTTTGTTCGTTCTTTTTTTCTATGACATTATCGGGGCTATACAGTTGGCAATATTATAAAAATTAAATTTACCTATTTAGCCGTAGTATAAACAAAAATATTGTTGTTAATTTAAAAAAAATATAAAACATTTTTTATAAAACTAATAAATTGTATATTCACCGTAATTTTCACTGAGCCACTTGTTTAACGCAGTTTGCCAGTGCAATAAACTGGAAACATTATATTAAAATTCTTAGAAAACTCAGATCAACGAATCAACTTCACATAATACATCATAATATTAATTATAATATTATACCTACTCGATCTACTCATTACTCATCGTTGCCCTGTAAATGGCAGATTACAGATTTTATGATAACGCGCACTTGTAACAAACACATAATATTACAGTAAAATGTTAATAGTTATTAAATTCGAGCTACAGTTTGCAGTCAAGTTTTATCCGTAAACATTATTTATTTATAATGACATGTCGATTGCATGCTACTTCAAGTAAATCGTTTAACCTTTTTGATTGTGTGCAAATAAGCGTAGAACAACGTTTCAGTTACACGAATCGTATATATTGTCAAACGAATTTTACTCTACATCCTTTCTTTTACGTCATATAAGCTGTTTAGTAGTTATGAATAAATCGTATAGCACGTTTATTGTACGCGTTTTTGACACATCCGTGATGATACTGCCTAATTAATCAGTAAAATATAGTATAATTAATCAAAACTTTACAAAACACGTAGCCATTATTAATACTTAATCATAATATGTAAGTATATACAACGATAATAAATTATTAAAACTCTTAAAAAAAAAATGAATAAGACTATACGCGTTCAGGCATTCTTACGATTTCTTATACCAACCATTACCAAGACCACAAAGACAAGTGAAAAATGATCATTAAATAAGCTAAAAATAAAAAGTTTGTACGTTTGCGCCATATAGGTAAGTCTACTATAAAGACAAGGCTAAAAGTTCAACTAGTATAATACTGTTTGAAAACAAAACATAATATTAATATCAAAATAAGTAGATATAATATTTTATAGTTTCAAATGTCATCGTGACGAGAAAAGTGACACGGCAATTATTATTACTCAGCGTAAAAGGTTATCGTCAAAGCTACAAAAACTTTGGCATTGCAACGCGCCGTTTTACATAACAATAAATAATATTACTTCTGTAATCCTATAACATAACAATATATTAATATATACTAACATAGTGCCGAATATCAATATCGAATTTTGTCATTGTGTTCAAACATGACTGTATAGGCTGTAGTCCGCAAATACTGCAGTGTACGTATAATATATATGATACACGCGTACTATTATAATACGCCTATAATAGTACTTATAAACAGTGTATAAACAACATACAACGATCATAATTCAAAACGCGCAAGTCTCCGGGTGGTCGACGCGTGGTCGTCGGGCGACACGTATCGGCGTATTCACGAGAAAAGAACCATAAATCGCCACCCGTTGTGTAATAATTAATAACAACGACGTACAAAAACGTTTAAACCGATATCGTAATAATAATATTATTATTATCATAATACTCCGCCGACCGTATGCAAATACGATGATGAATAACGTATATTGCCTGATACGAATTTTTTCCCGCCTGTTCGTGTATTTAGATAGGCTACGTTATAATACTATAATAGTATTACTATTTCGCCGGTAGGATGACTACGATGCAGACCTAAGTTTTACCGTATGTACTATGAAACTTCCATGTAACGAACTCCATTCTACGAAATTTTCTGTTTAACGTAATATTTTTAAGAACTATGAGCTTCATTGCTAATAAATACGTAATTCTATTTAACGAATTCCTCCATACTACGATTTTTTTTTTTTTGTTGTTGTTGCTTATTCGACTTTGTTATATGGAAGTTTCACTGTATATGCATGTGTGTGATTTTTGTCTCGTACCTTCGGGCTGAATAAAATGACTACAATAACGTTCTATTTTTAGTTTTTTCAAAAATGTAAGACGTAAAACATTAAATCGGCTATCCTGATATTTTGTGTATTATGAGTGTATTTGGAGTAACTTTTTTTCATCACTAGTATTCCAAGTCGCTTGGAAAAAAATAATTTTTGTAATTGTTTTTTCGATATTTAAATAGCATTCACGAAAAAAATATAGCTGATATAAACCATATATAAAACAAAAAATGAAATATAATATAACTTTTTAATTAGTATTAACTATTTAAAACCTCAACGTAATTTTATATTTTATTTAATTATTCTTTAAATACCTATAAAATATATTAAAAATACTTCAAAATTGATGCAGCAAATAGTTAGAAAAATAAGTAGCATTTAATTATTTTTTATATACTGATTATACAAATAGTTTTTTTTTCTAAAATTATTTTATTGTGTGATATAAGTATTAATCGCAGTAAATTTTATATCTGAATGAATTCAGAGATTTTATAAGATCTTATTATTTTAAGACATCGCACGGTAACAACTCAACTTTTATTACGCGTGAATATTATTATTGTCTAATAGCAATTTTTTTTTGTCTACCAAAACTATTATCTATTTATTTACAATTTTTTTTAAATAAATAAAATACATTATTTGTGTGTTATAAATTAAAAATGCGATATATACGATTAATTATGTATAAATACACGCGTTCATCAACGTCACAGTCATTACGTTCTCGATTCGGAGACACATACATACATAGTAAACTCAAAACAGATGCAGTCTGTCATGTGTATTGGGGGGAGACTTCACCAGGATGGGGGAGTGTAGTTATGTGGAACTAGTGTGTTTGTGAGGGGAATCATTGCAAACACATAAACGACAGAGGTCACAGACAGAGAATAATATGAAAACGTTTGCTCTGGTCGATCCGTCAATAGTCTATACTGCATCACCTTTATCATTTATTATAATATTGTGGATAGATATTATCGTCGGATCGCATAATTTATTATATTATCATTTGCAGGTGGTGTTACGCGTAGGACGGTCAGGAGGCAGCGACAGTATTTGGACAACGGCGGATACGATCGCGACGCGGCCACAAGTATGTAGGCAACACACTGCATGAAATTAATAATCGGAAAAATGTTTGTGTAATTTTTGACGTGTTCAGGTAGTAACGTTTGTCCAGAAAGAAACGGACGGTACCCGTTGGGCAATCAGTGCGACAAGTGAGTTTTGACGTATGTCATTATGAGTAATAACATTATCGAGTTGGCTAAAAAAATACATAATAGATAACGTAGGTACATGTGCATACTATTGCACAGAGATAACGCCAACGCGTGCGATATAATAATATAGTACGACGATAATTCAGAATAAGCCCCTCGATCTATGTATATGAAACAATAAAAGAAATAACATAATAAAGCATAAATATTAAAATTAAAAATTAATTGTTTTCTTTTTTTTAAGAGTCATACTCCATATGTTCCATTTATCATTAAACTAAAAAAATTGATGATACAGTGTTGATTTAGGAAACCATTTTTATTTGGTTTATATTAATAGTGTATTTAAAAACCTAATAGTTTTTTTAGATACATTATAGGAAGTACAAAAGAACATTTTTTTTTTTTTTGATAAGTTATATATTTTACTATTTTTACTGTTATAATTGTTAAAAGTTTATTTTCTGTTTTAAATTATGCCACACATATTTTATTTCATTTTAGTTAGCAGAATATTTTTGTGAGAATTTCAAATTAGTAGTTAATTAGTTATAAGTACTTACGTAAAGGTCGGAAAAATGGATCAATGTTTTTCTACCCTTGCCCTATGCCACTCTACTACACTCATCTACATTTTTGTTACTAATTAATTACTCTTTTTTTCATAATTTGATTTTTACATAAATCGCTTTATATATATTATATTAGTCATTTTTCGATCAAAAATTTCGATTTTCGTGAACCATTTTAAAGGATTAAAAAAGAAAACTATAAACACTTCTCAAGTCTCAAGGTAATAAATGAAAACTTTTCGAGAAAATAAGTATGTATCTATAAAAGAATGAGTCTGAATATATTTTAATATAGGTGAATAGATTTAAAAGATAATAATAGTAAATAAGATACGAATCAATTATACGACATACACAGTAAAAAATCTCATGAAAGTACATGACATAAAATTAAGTTTAAAATTATTTATTGTTATTATTCAATTATGGTATATAACACGATTCAAAAGTTTACTGAAAATGTAATTTAATTTTATAAAATGTAATTGTTTTTTATCATTATTATTCTTTTATAACCACCTCATTGTTAATTTTATTTTAACGTCGTCGTTTTTAGTCACTGTAATAACTTTTACAATATTTTTTTTTTAAGATTTTTGTTGAAATAAAATGTATGTTGTATTAGATATTTACAATGCGAGAACGGCGTACCCACAGAAAAACTATGTCCCGACGGACTTTTCTTTAACTCTAAGTCATCGATATTCTCTTACCCGTGTCAATATCCACCAGAAGTAGATTGTGAGGGAAGAACCCAATTGCGTAAGTTTTATTTAAAATAATAACTTATTTATGATTTCCATTTACAGTACAATAATAATGAATCGTGATTCTAAATTAGTTATTTCAAAGCTTCAGATTTGATAGGAATCAGCGGTGGAGTTATACATTATTTTATATATTAAAATTCAGCGATAAGTAATGCCTTAAAACTAAAATTTTTGCTTTAATACCCTTACAGAACCCCCGCAATCCACCAGCGACTGTCCAAGACAGTTTGGTTACTTTCGGCTGGGCGACGAAACAAAATGTGGTAAATTTCTTAATTGCGTAAACGGCATAGGATATAAATTTGATTGTCCTGAAGGATTGGCATTCAACGAGTTGACGTTTAGATGTGACTGGCCGGATCAAGTAGACACGTGTGACGCAGAAGGTAAACTATAATTTAAAATATACACGTTATATTAGCTACAATAATTTAAATAATACAACATGTAAAAAACTAAAACCGAAGTCAAAATCTATGCTAATTCGTATTATACGAAAAGTGTATACCTACTGCAGACGCATACACACATAATAATAAAATGATATATTTACACACGTTGGTATTATAATGAGTAGTATACAAATTGATTGATATTATTATGCGCAATGCGCATCAATATGAGAATCACACTTATAAATCCAATTCCTCATAAATGTGCACTTGGTGAGCGTTATTAGTTTTCAAAAATCTAGTTAAGTATTGAATATTTGAATTGAATGCATACATCGAACATGAAGTAAACGAACCTTAAACATTTAAATTGACGATCTATGGTTCCGATCTGTTATTGTAAATACCAAATACAAGACCAATTTATAATATAATTAATCTGCATTACAGAGTTTTATGGAAATACGTCATAATAATAAAATGAGATGAATATTGATTGGTTTTCCTAGTTATTATATTAGACAGTTTATTTTTGAATAACTATAAATTTAATAAACCGTATTCGTCATTAACTACAACAATGTTGATAGCGAAGACTCAAACCCGAAATTGCAATACCAATTACTTTTTCTAGTTGCAGTACCTACATATCGCGCGGCAATTATACACGAATAAAATAATTTTAAAAAAATCTCATATAATATCATATTTGAAATAGGAATTACATAACAAAAATCACGATATGTTATGAAACTATTTCGTGTTCAGACAAATCTATATAATCATAGTAAATATAAATAAATATATAATTTAAAATTTAAATTACATTTGTTTTAGCATTTCTTGGATTCAGATGCCCACCTGAAGAGAACCCGCTGGAAGGTCACAAGCTCCATCCTAACTCTATGGATTGTCAAAAATTTTACCTTTGCGTTAGCGGTAGGCCTAGGCTATACAATTGTGGAACAGGACTAGGATTCAATGAACTTATTGGTGCTTGCGACATCAGGGAAAACGTAACTTCATGGTAGATACAAATAAAAACATTTTTATCATAATATTTATATACAAAATTAAATTTTAAATGTTTATGCACCTTCTAAGTAATTTATATAGAATCACATGTAACGCAATAAGATTTTCTCATATCTACATTCCAAAATTTAAATGATTAGATGAAAAAAAGTTTAAATTGAATATTTTTAAAAGAATTCATTCATACCTAAGTTTATAAAAATTCCACTCTAATGGAAAAGTGGTATCTTCGAATTTTAACTTGTAAAATTAATTTGTAACTAAATTGTACACTTATAATTTGTAAAATATGATTTTTTGATGGTATAGTCATATGAAGCTAGGGAAATGTACAAAAATTTACAAAAAAAAATCAATTTTAATTGCTAGAACGAGTGGTACTTACATACATTTTGGCATTCAACTTTGAAATCGACATAAATATAGAGCTCTAATATTTAGCAAAAAAAAAAAAAAATGTTAAATGTATGATTTTTATGTTAGGAAGGCTAAAAAATGCGCAAAATAAAAAAAAAAATTTTTATTAGTGCATATGTTGCAAAATTATAAATATCTGTAGCACAATTCATACAACTTCCTTAAGTAATTCACATTAGGAAATCATAAAAAGTACCTTCAAAAAAAAAAAATAATAATAATATAATATTTAAAATTTTAAGTAAATTAAGATTATCATAAACATTAATTTTACAATAAACTTGAGTTTTTATGTGAAAAATCAATTGAATTTATGACAGTGGAAAGTGAATGAAATTTTATTATAAATATAAAAAAATTCAATATAATAAAATTGGTATTAAACGTGACATAAATTATTTAGAAAAATATTTTATTAGATGTATAGTAACATTATAGGTTTAACGTTTAATTCACGTATAATTTAATATTATTATTATCCCTGTACAATGTTATCGTTGAAAAATCCATTATCGATAAACATACTATAAATATTCAGATACCTATTCTGCTTAGTAAAAAAATATACATTTTTTAGTATTATACCTGCTTTGGCGTTATATAAAATCATATTATAATTTGGTACGCCATGTGGTTGCCGATTTACCATAGTCATAACACCTATAATAACCAATATGGATAATGTCTTATGAACACGAGAATATGAATCAAAATATATTTGAATTTTTATGTTTTTACAGTTACTCCAGAACACCAGATAATTTTGTTCGACTAGGATGATATTTAAAAAGCATATGGACAACAATTATAATATGAGTATTTATGGAAGTTACCTTTAATTTCGACTTGTTCCTGTCGGATGAACACACACATGAAACTATAACGGAAGTATAATAAGCTGTAATGTGACTATAATACTTTATTTTATTTTACCCTTGTTATAATAAATTAAGTTTTAACCATCACACGTGCCAATAAACAATTTCGTTAAAATTTAAATTGTATCTAGTTTATGATTCCTTTAAAAAATTACCAATTCTTCATGTTATTACAAGTTTAATATTCATAAAAAAAAAATATATATATATAAATAGTATTGTTTGTTGTTATATTTAATATTAAACATTTTTTTTTATATGTCAATAATATTGAATATGTATTATTATTATTATATAATTAATGTTATGTAATCCAAGTCGATTTACTTGAATGTGTAATATATATTTGCTATGTGTGGTAACAATTAAATGGTTGGTACCAATGACATATTTTATTTCATGTGTTATTTTCACAGATTTCTATAAGTCTGTGGTTATTTTAATGAAATTTTTAAAAATATTAAGATAATGACACATCAGCTACAATACTTATACCTACAAATTTGATGATATTATGTAAATATCTTATTTTATAAGACTATGTAATTTAATAAAATAGTATGCTTTATTATTTTATATCCTCAATTATGTTTTAAGACTTAATTATAGGTTATAGAATACATTTTGTGCCATATATCACCTTAATTCTCAGGTGGTCACCCATCCAAAAACAAACAACCTAAGTAACAGCTTAACGATATACCAGCTTTAGTGTCTAGAATGTTCACTCTGACACTTCATACAAAAATAACACGAACTTTGAGTTAACGATTTTAACGCCGGTACCTACAACAATCAAACTTTACTAATTTAAACAAAGGGTTGCAATATACCTCGCCACTCACCAGTGTGCTACGTGTATGCATTATTGGGTTAGACTAACCTTACTTTTGAATAAGGGTTGCAAAATTATCGTAGTAACTTATATTTATATTTTATATCAATTAATAATGTACCTATTTGTTTTGTATTTTATTAATTTAGAAAAGTTTTAAAACGACTGTAGCGTCAGTTTTTATTTTTGTACAAAATTATTTATAAATATTATACTTATTAATTAATGATATTGTATTGATTTTATTAAAATAATTTATACAACAACGTATTACTTTTAAACCAAACTAATAAAATAACTATGTACAATTATTGCTATATTTTTACTTCAATATTTTTAACTAGAACATACTGTTTCTGGCTTGCATCAAAGAAGTTGTAAAAAAATATTGCGAACTACCTAAAATAACGATACAATTATCATTAAACGCATAGTATAATACAATTTTACTGATTATTATAAATATTAAATAATACTTACTACTTAATAATTAATTTAATATTTAATTTAAATTTTATTAACAATTCCATGAATTTTCTTATATCAGGATTTACTTTTACTAAATTCTAAATATAATTGAAATAGCAATAACTTTTTTTCATTGTATTGAAGTAATCTATGTATACTTCACAATGAAGAAATAAAAATAAAATATCTTAATTAGAAAATACAGAATGAAATCATCGAACTATAGGCATTTAATATTAAAAAATTAATTGAAGTTTCATATAGCAATTGTTCATCCTCTCATTGGTATAACTTTATTTCAGTAACGAAATTGATTTAAAGGACTTCGTTCTGTATCAAGAAATTTAGAATTTTTACTTCCATAAAACATATCTACCTACCATGAAAGAGTCAGAAAGAGTCATCTTGTTATAATTTAAGATCATTTTACAATAATGATGTGACATCAGATTTAATAAGACTAATTAATTCAAACAATTCAAAATTGATATTTTTTGTTATTGAAAATGATCTTTTATCCCTTTATAGTGAAATGCTTGATGCTTGTATTATATATTTAAGTCTTCCAGTTACTATCGCTACGATCGAAAGATTATTTTCCAAATAAAAACTATTAAAAAATTATCTTCGAAATTAAATTTTTCAAGAAAAACTAACTGCTGATCTAAGTATAGTATACTTATTACTTAATATTAAAAAATCGAGAATAAATTAACTTTATCTTGAAAACTAATAAATGACTTTGCAAATATGAAATTTAGAAAGAAAAATATTTTAAAATAAAACCAATTATATAATATTTAAATTGATAGTTTATTTTTGTTATTTAAATTTTAATATAATAATATTATGTTAAAATTTAAAAAATAAAAATAACTATTACCGTTTTTAAATAAATTATTTGCTTTTTAATTAACATGACTACTGGTTGATGAACTGTATAAAATTATAATGAACATGATATTATCAAAATTACTACTATACTGTACTTGTTACTATACTGAAAAAAATGTTAAAAATTTGAGAGCATAAATTTTGTCTTGCATTAGGACCTAGGGCACCTAGGGGCCTACCAAAGGTTAGTTGCGGCACAGTAACTTTATGTTTAGTATGTATATTTACGCGTTACCACTTACCGCTTGTGTTTATAAAATAAAATCCAACCGAATGTCTAATTTTTTCTTCAGACTTAACTTTAATTTTGGAACAACGCGACTGGCTGGCTGCACATACATGCGATCACGATGGTAATGAGAATCGAGTATATACTATTACAATATTTATAGTGTAATGTTTCATAAATACCACTTCTAGCTATAAATGTTATATTTACTTGATTATACAATGAATTACTGATGGTTGTACAAATATTATATTATAAATATACAAATTGTAATATATAAATATAGAATGACAATATCAGACGGCTCAAAATCGATTATCGTATCTATTACAATATATAAACGATTTATCATTGAATTCAAATTTAACACATTACAACGTTAGGTTCGTTCGTATGTATACATTATTAATTACTCGAAATTGAATGTATACGATTGGTAACCCCCCCTCCCTGGACTTGAAGGGACGTAACCCAATGATGAGTATTGAAGGAAGGGTTATTAAACTGTGTTTACATGGACGGATTACCTAATTAATATTTCTGATCAGGTGACTAATCACTTTAAAGAAGTGGAAGTTATACTAAAAATGAAGTATTAACAAAATTATTATTATTTTTTTACAATTTTGAAATCACTTCTTGAAAAAAGTTTATTTATAAACTTGTATTTTATACTTAATAAGTACTATTTTTTTTCCATTTTCAATATTTCCTGTTATTAGAAAACTACTCACCTACAGATTACATCCACAATAATGAATAATTGAAACACTTTTTTTCCTGAAATTGGCGCCACTGGTAATATGATGTAGGTTTACATTAATTATTATTTTTTCAAAGACTTAAATGTATAGGGTACAAATAAAACATAAGTATTGACCAAAGCTTCAAGGTTAGTCTATTATTTATAATATTTTGATAGCATTTTAGCATGTCAATAAAATTTAAAAATAAATAAATAATATTATAATACCTCCCTCGGAGGTCAGTATAATATAACAAAAAATAAGCTGTTAAGTAAATAATATATAAATTAGTGGGGTTAGCCCACGTTAGTACCAGTTCTATACTAATGTAATATAAATAGTAGTTAATTTTACATAATTAATTAGGTCTTACATAATTAAATGCGAACCTTTGGACTAGTTATGGCCTGTAATTATAAAATATTTTATATATCTTTACGTGTCAACATTAATTTATACACACCAGGTCGGCGTTAAATTTTAAACTGAAAAAATTATTACACTCAGTATGCCCATAGTGACACTACTGACACAACAT
Organism: Rhopalosiphum maidis; assembly: GCF_003676215.2. Taxonomy (NCBI): domain Eukaryota; kingdom Metazoa; phylum Arthropoda; class Insecta; order Hemiptera; family Aphididae; genus Rhopalosiphum; species Rhopalosiphum maidis. The sequence continues at coordinate 28,477,390 of NC_040880.1, forward strand.
GGAGCACATAGTTGATATATTTTTGAAAAATATGGGATGCAACGACGACCGCAGTTATGACACAATGTGTCTAGTAATTTTTACCTACTGTGAGTTAGCCGTCTCTCTGTTCTTTGCAGTGTTGACTTACCCGTCGATCACCAACTCGAAAGAAGATCTATCAGTTCGCCTCTATGGGCTACTATGCTTCCTTATCGAAAGTCATATTTTCATTTTTATAGCCATCCGGTTATATTATCAGTCACAATATCGCGATATGTACCAGCGTACGCTGAAAACAGGAATCCCGGAACACTTTAGACAGAAAATCGCTATGATGATCAAACACTACTTTATCATATCGAACGTATTCGTAGCAGTTTCCATATTGTATACGATTTCAATGGATTGGGTGCAGATGGGCGATCCATTCACATTTCCTTTCGTAGACATTCTGCCGATAAAAACCACAAACTTGGTTATTTACGTGTGCAAATATATATTATACACTTTGCCCGTGTACATCGCACACTTAGAAATTTGTTTCTTAAATGTGACTTTTATGTATTCGACGGGCGTTGTGAAGAGATATTTTCAGATACTCGACAAACAGGTCGAAGAAGCGATAGTAAACAAGGATGAACAGAAATTAAAAATCGCGATTAAACGCCATCAAGAAGTGTTGAAGTGAGTTGTGTTTAATACTCGTATAATTTTTAAGGTATCTATATTATTTGATGACATGACATATGACTTAAAGTTTCTGTCGGACAAAGAAAAATATTTGAAATAGATTAAACTTTCCTATTTATCCAAATTTAGCCATCTAATAATTACGGTAGGTACCATAAATATAGATAAGGAGTCTCTCATATTGGCATATATTTGTAAACATTCCTACTCGTATTTAGTAATGACTTTTGAATTAATCTATAATAACTTTTAATAACTATAACCTACAATAATCATACAAATAATATCGCCCATATACACAAAAGCGTAAAATTGAGAGAAACTAAAACAAAAAAGTTTATGATATCTAAAATTAACCTTATTATTTACTGTATTTTTAGATTTTTCAATGATATGAAGACGGGATATGAGAAACCAATATTATTTACTATAGAATTTTGTGGATTGTATGTTGGTTTGACTAGTTATTTCACTAGTTTAGTCATACAGGTGTGTGGTAGTAATATATTTGATTAATTTAATTAATAGTTTAAAAAATATTTAATAAATAGAAAATTTAAGATATTTCGAAACATTGCTACCCTATGCATTTGCAGTGCAAGTATAAAGTTTCTATTCAATCCTTAAACCAAAAATAAAATTAATATTCTAAAAATAAATAAACAAAATAATTGTAGTCTTGCAAGAATATAATACTATATATTATTAATTACACTTATATTATGTTTAGGGTTATATTCACAAAATAATATTGGGATTATGTATAGTTAGTAGTATGGCGTGCCTCTTAACAATCATAATTTATTGCATTAATGCAAGTAATATGTATGATTTAGTAAGTATTTATATGTGTATTACCTATGTGTATAGTTATTTTATTTACAACATGACATTTCATAAGGTAAACACTCGTTTTCTCGAAAACTACTAATGTTTTTGGAAATATTTTTCCTAAAATTTATCTTAATTATATTTAATAATATATAAAAGTATAACAATACAATTTGGTAAAAAATATTGTTTTACGATGACTTCAAATTATGTATAAAACAAATATTTCCAAGAACCATTATAAGCACGTTATATTACACACATAATTTTTAATATAATTATTGTTTGCCGTGTATATATAGCTATATTATACTAACCAATATATACAATTGTTTTAACTTTTCAGCACGATGGTATATTGAACGCACTTTTTGAACATCGTTCATGTTTTTTTCGAAACAATTCATTTAAAAGTCTTATTTCAATAATGATGATAAGAGCCACAACACCATTAGAATTTAAAGTTGGTTCCGTTTTTACCATAAACTCAAATTTACTTATAAAAGTAAGCAGTGTAATTATTTATTTATTTTAAAAATTATAATCAACGTTTAATTAATATAATAAGTGGTTCCAAAGTTTGTTTGGAATACTTAAAATTTCTCACTTGTTGTTTTTCAGAAAACATAAATTACAAAGGTATACGTACATTTGTATTTATTTCAGATTCTAAAATGTGTGTATACGGTATTTAATGTATTATTAACTTCAATCAACCGCAAATTTAAAGAAACTGCAATATGAAAACAAATTATACTGTCAAATTAAGTGATTATAACGATAAAAACTTTTTTATTTATAGTTCTGAAATATTTTTTAAGCCAAATTTTGTTTTAAAATGTTTTATTTTATTTTCATCCATCTATTTCAAATCTTAAAGTGTCTTCGCTTATGCTGTGTTTACATCTTTTCACTACTCACTACCATCATTCGACAAAATGTCACAATCCAAATGCTGTTTTTAAACTTTTCTCACATATCAAATTATTAATGTGGTAGAAAAATGTTTCGAGTGACTGTATTATAATCATTCTAATTTCTACACAAGTTAATAATTATAGTAATAGGTATTATAAGTATTATAGGTACGCAATCGTGGTATAATTAATACTTAAAATCAGACTACACCTTGGAGTACACCTAGTGATTACTAAATTCACTTTTATATAATATTGTTTATTTGTCCAATATCAAATGCATAAATTATTACTAGTAATATCTTAAACAAATAATTAGAAATTTACTAACAAATAAAGCGTAAAATAATAATAATAATATACCAGTGTGGAAAGGCTATTTAAATACGCCACTATCGTCAATAGAATTTCCTGATAAAAGTATAGTGTTAATTAATCTATCAAAGTTTGATATTAGTGAAGGAGTATAAGGTTACTAACTTATAGTATAAATATTTATCTACAATTGAATATAATATTAAATTACAGCTAAAAATGAAATAATTGTAATACATTTGTATTTTGAATAGGTGCCAACATTTTAAATTGCCTACAATTTAAAATGAAATAACTATTTTTTGTTAAAATATGTATGAAATGATACATACACATAATATCTCTCAAACCATAACATATTTTATATTCGTCATAACGTACAACTTGTACAAGTCGTAAATAATGTGGGTATTAACAATTAAGTAGATAGTAAAGTAATAACTGGATTCTGTAATTATATACCTTTTCTACTGTTTCGGTGATTGCAAATTGAATTACATTAGCACGATACTTTAGACTATTATTACTATTAATGATTATTGACGTATGAAGAATGTAAATATAGGATAATCGGTAGGTCACAATTATAAAATTATTACGCAAATATGAATAAATATTTGTTAAACATATTTTTTTGAGGCAGTAAGAATTTTTAACATAAAAAACTTTTTAACTAAAAATAAATGACTCAAACACTATAGTTATTTAACAAATTAAATTTCATAAATTATTTTATTTAAATAAATAAGAATTTATTTTCTCTTGAAAATAAAATGTACAAATAATATTTTAAAACAAAATAATATAAAATCATAATTTTTGTTAATTTTAATTTTCTAAAAACTACCTAAAACGTATAAATCGAACCATTGTAATTTACATATCATTGCATCGTGTCCCACTTTATGGTTTTTATTTTCAGTTTTGAAATTGTAAATGATCATAAAACTTTAATGCCTAATAGTAATTATTAGTTAGTATTAATTTGAATAAATTTTTTTTTATATATCCAAATCAATAGAGTTTATCTGTATAATAATAAGTATTAGCTATACGTAATTATTGATTATTATTTTTACTACATTTTATCTGTACAAGTACGCTCGACCTTTGTACAAAATACAAATCAATTTTTATTTTTTACCTACTATTTTGATTGTTTTGAAATTTTATCCTATCTAGGTATATTTTTATTCATCTAACTTAAATACTAGTACCTATTATTATATTATCTAAATCGTATTTCTGTAAAACTAGTATAAAAATAATGTCGTGTACACAACTATACAATTAGTAGTGTTGAAGAAGTACCTAGTCTAATTACATGTTTGATATTATGATACGCATACTAGTATTAAACAATTAAAAATGTAATACATAAATTGCTTAAATTGCTTAATAACTTAATTAGTAAAAAATATAAATTAACTATATTTTATAATACATTAATACGTAGTGTTTTTGACTTGTGCTAAATTGCAATTTTGGTAATAAATAGTTATTGATAAATATCTTAAAAAATTGTTTAAACCTTTTTAATTTGCTTATACGCTGTCGTTGTACATAATATATACTATAGATAAACATTAATTTTGTTGTAAATAAATTTTAAATATTATGTTCAAACTTACTCAAAGTCGCGGTATCATACTGAATTGTGCTTTGACAAATTTGTAACTTTGTGGCGTACATATTGTTACATTTTTATTTTCATGACCAACTAGACGCCTCTAGGTATAATGTTTCTATTATATCTCTCTTTATGTATAAACATAATGAGAATAATGATGAATTTCCAATCTAGTTTAGGATTTTATTTCTTCTTACTAAAACGTCTCTATACCATATGTATAATTCACATATACGACAACAAGATTTAAGAAAAAGCATATATAGTATAGGTACCTATACTATCTACTGTCAAACATACATTTTACTTGAATCGCAAATAGAATAACTTTAAAAAAAAATTTAACGTCAGACTGCTTAAATGGTATAAATATGGCATACCTCAGATACTTGCAGCAGCAGCATCAAGCTATAATGCTATAGATATATCATAGAATTTCTACTATCCAGCAGCTATATATAGTACAACACCACCGGGATGAAGGTCGTCCAAAGACCTAATGATAAATACTACTTTTTTTCATTCATACGTTTATTCTATTCTGCGTATTATATACGAGTACGTATACTCACCTCGACCCGCTTTTCGTCACCGGCCGGTTCCAGCCACAGCACTCGCATAAATTACGATATTAATATTTTATCGCCGACTATCGTCGTTTGAATGTTCAATACGGTGCGCAATTCTCCAACTACCGACGCTACGTGTCGCGCACATCAACAGTTTATATAATCGTATAAAATATACCTAGTCGAATTCTGTCCGGCCGCACAGCAACCGCTCGTATCTTGCACCATGTACTTATGGTATATGAAATGCGAGCTCGTGGGCTTAACCTCCGAATTAAAAACACATAACTAAGTTTACGATAATAATATTGTTTTCTCCAATTTTAATCGTTGAATTAATAACTTATGTGCCTTATAACACACTACTATAGTGATCGACGCCAAAATTCAAAGACAACTGCTACCGCATAATTACTGTTTAAAATCCAACGCAAATAGGACATAGGTAAGTAGTATACCTCCAATCGATTAAGTATATTATTATTTATTAAGACAAATATTACAGTTATTGTAAATTCTGTGTTCTGAGTCACTTTAAATTAATGGTAAAATAATTATGTTAAAAAATAAAAGAGTAAATATCTGTTATACTATACTTCTTAGTTACTAGTATAGTATTAGAAACAATATAATTCTCCGTCGACTCAAGCGTGGACTTCCCCATGATGTTATCGCTTAACAAAAATATTTTAAAAAAAATTTATGTATTATTATCTAGATTATATACTATTCTGTGTATCATTTATTCTATATCTCTGTGTACATTTTTGTAATTAATTAATTTTATATTACACTCAATTGTTAAATTGCTAAAAAAAAACTAATCAGTAAGTTAGGTGGAATTTGTCAGAAAGAAATCTTAAAAAGAAATACATACTAGTTACTAAAATATACATAGTTGCATTTGTTAATAATAAATAATACATTAGTTATTGTAACTTAAATTTTATTTAAAAAAATTACACTAACACAAAAAGTATTCAATTTTGGAATAAACGCCTACAAAAAATATGGCAAAAATAGTTCATTATTTTAATTTTAACATTCAAATTTAATATGAAATATCTCATACATAACATATGATACAGTTAGTAATTATATAAATTTAATAATGACGACATTAGAGCATAATTACTAAACAGTAACTTAAATTTGGTTAGGTACTATTCAACACTATACAAATGTTAAAATATATTATATTATCTATTTAATAAAATTATATAAATATTTAACAAAAAATCCATTTTTTAGTAAATTTTCAATTAATAAGTACTAACCACCAATAAATACTTGTATTTAAATAATTAACAGTTAAATATATTCTTTGGTTTCCCTTTAAGATTTTAATTCCAAGGAACATATTATCTTTATCGTGCATGCTTTATAACTTATTTTAGCATATAGTTATCATAAAATACAAGGGTATATTCGAATACGAATTATATATTATGTATTAAATATATTGTTTTTACACGTTAAAAATGTACTTAATAAACTCCTAAGTTATTTATACGTACAAGAAAATAAGATACAAAATGCATAGATATTAAATAATACTTTTTCTTTTATATCTGTTGTTAAATGTAGTTACTTGTTATATCTTAGTTATTTGTCTATACTGCGAGTAGAAAATGCTCATTAGTGAAAGATTATAAGTAGTGATTGAATAATATATACTTATATTATATGACATACTCGTATACCTATATATACCAGGACCAAAAATAATTTACTAAAAAGATTTCAGTTATATTTCAATAAATCTATAATTAAGACTTTAATGTATTCATGAATTGGCCATCAAGATTCATTATTGAAAAAAATATTTATTATTCATTCCTTCAATTAGTAAATCCAGTTATCAAAAACGATATAAAATATTAGGTTGATGGTAGTTATTCTATATTCCGCTTTTATATTCTTTATGCGAATTGGATGCAAGTTGATTATGCAGTGAAAATAAAAATACGAATAAATCTATTTCGAATATTAGGATACATATCAAAATAGTGAAATTAATTGAATTTAATGAGTTGGTAAAAATTCGAAAATTGTACGCGATATATAAGTGATAGGTATGTTAAGCAATTTTGACAACGCTAGTACAACATTGTATCACTCGGTACCTATAACTACAGTAGGTACCTACCTACCAACCAACCTACAACTGATTATTGACCCGATTCAGTATAATATGATCTATACATAATATGCACGTACAAATTAAACTTCAGATTATTATTATACATCAATGTCATAAGTATTCGATATTTCTAACTGGTGGGTTTATCATCAAGTATAGAACATTCGTTTTCGTCATCGCACACACACAGTGCCGTGTCAGAAGTTTGCATGGCATAACAATAATAATAGTAATATTACAAAAACGCGCACTTAACACAATATTTACAGTCGAAAAATATAAAAACCTGTTTTCATTGATCGATACAAGTAAATTTGTACACATAACGCTGCATGTTTATCAATATATAATAACGAAAATAATTAAACGGTAAAATTGTAATACACTACTCTCTGCTGCAATTATAATATGCAGTAACCTAAGGTCAGCAATAATTGTAGCCCACTATATAATAAAGATACACGATAATAACATTATAATACAGTCCATGCAGGTAAACGCGCGTTTACAACATTTTATCCAATTGACATGTATGGCAACATTTTATGATTTTAAATATATTCATCTATATACAATGGAAATTGCATTAAAAAGAAATAATACTTTTTCACTTAAAAAACTTATTTTGTATACAAGTAGTAATATATAATTATATATATAATATTACTAAATTAAATAAAATAAAAAAATTACGTTTAAATTATATAAAGTATGTAAATTATTATTTGTTTATTTTTTTGTCGAAGAACTCTTTCTGATATCCTATTGGACAACTGGTATACCATTATGACTATAAAAATTATCTCACTTGATTGACAAGTGCGTACTTTATATACATGTAACAATATAATACTTTTTTAAATTTTCTGTAGAAAAATAACACAAAATTAATTCGTTAAATAGAATTTTTGAAATTTGTTAGAAACGTTTTTGAATAAAAATGTGATGGTTCCATAAAATATTTCGTTATTTTTAGAGTTACGTTAAATAGAGGTTCCACTATTATATTATGTATTATAGATATAATATTATAGTAGTTAGCACAACATATGCACTTCTATATTATGCAACGATCCGGATGACAATAACCGCGTGCTGCGTTAAAAAATATACCTACCTGGCGATGTACCTGTAGTCAACACACATAAGTCATAGTAAGCTTATCTCATGGTTAATATTTAATAATAAAATATTCTTCAACCCATATATATTTTTTGTGCACGTTACGGCTACATTTTGTATAAAGCATATACCCTTTTATGACTGTCCTTTCCTTCACTTGGTCTCTCAAACTAGTATAGTTGGTACATAGACAATAATTTATTAATTTAAATAATATCAACTAACACTTAAACTCCAACAATTATTATTAATAATATTAATAATAATAATAATAATAAAGATGGTCAATTTTCCAAATTAAAGTGCCTAAAAATTATTACATAAAGATTTCAGAAATCTTCGTTTGTGCACTATACACATTTGAACATAATTTTTTTTATCATGTAACTACTAAGACATCTTGTTAAAATTATTATATATTATTACTTTTTATTTTCAACTTACCACGTTTACTCACTTTTTTGGGCCAAGGTTTTAGAATTTGGATACGAATTTAATTTCCCGAATGTAAAATGGTCTCAATCGTCTTAGTAGTCTAAAATAAACATAAATAATTAATTTTTTTTTGTAAAACAAAACTGAATAGAATAACCACATCTGATATTTTTCTAATAAATACTTATCGTATCACCTACTGTACTACAATTTAATATTGACATTTTATGATTTTTTAAACAATATTCAAGTTTATATTCAGTTAAGGGCCTTTTCTTGAAGCACAAATGAAAATAAAATTGCCTTGTACAGTATTCCATTCGATTTCAATATTATAAAAAAAAAATATAGATAGGTATTCAATAGTAGTTTATGTAGAGACTGAACTAAGTTTGACGCTTATCTTATTTAAGAACTACAATAACACATTTCACTCATATTGGTATGAGCCATTTTTTTTATTAGAAAGCAACAATAAATATATTCTAAGCAGAACTTGGTTTACTATAATATAAACTGTGTGAAATAAATAAATATGTATTCCACAGTAAAATAGATAACTGAAAAAAATAGCAATTTTTAACAGAAACAATAAAATTGGAACAATCGTAAATTATATATTCAGCACGATTCTATCCATTGAAATAATTTAAAGATGTGTACATGCAGTCCCATAATCAGAGGAAAGAGGCCACTGAAGTCACGTATCCACCCCCCTCTCTAGAAATTTTGTTTTTCTGGTTTGCTGTAGTATATTGTACAGACATTTTTATAAGTTATATCATTAATATACATATTTTTATAATTCAAGGTAAATCTATGATAATGATGAATTATTTGTAATTTGTATTCATGAATGTCAAATAGTAATGATAAGCACGGATTTAAATAATAAATACAAGAAGATCTCATTTTTATAGTGAACACAATAAATTATAGTTTGATTATTATGTAGGATTAATGTTTATCCTTTAAATTTTTTTAGCTGTCTCATCAAAATCTCCTTTATTTTTGACCATCGCATTTGTGTAAAGTCAACTATATAGATTCGTTTATACTCGTATTATATATTTGATAAAAATTAAGAGTTATGATCTTGTATACTTGTTATTAAATATTAATAATAATCGAGCAAAAATTAAATGTTGTGTTTACAGCATATATTAATATACTTAATTAATACATTAATCTATTATGGCTTACAAGTTACAATAATACATTGTTATGGTAATGTATGGAAATCATAGTTGTTATTTATTAACATAATTAATTGTAGTCATAAAAAAATTAGATATGTATAAAACACTTTATAAACAAAGAGGCTATAAAGTAATAAGTGATAAATAGGTATTCTAGCATTGGAAAAATTTGGAAAAATTAATTAAGTGCTCATAGAAAAAAAAAATAATTTCTGGTACAATACTATGTGCATATTATAAATATTAACATAATATACGGCACACGTGTACATTGTATTATAATTTATAATGCGTATTGTATAATAATATGTTCATGGAGCTTATAAAAATTTGATTTGTCACGATAGTATGATAAAATTAAATATATTTGTGGGTATCCCTACAAATTAACAAAAACTGTAGTTATAATTTGTTCATAAATATTTACAATTTTTAATTTACAATAAAAAAAAAAGTATTAAAAAAAATTAGGGGTACTCTCAAGTACCATGGCACTGATCTGAATTTCATTTATAATACGTAATTAAAATTTAAATGCTATCATAAAAATAAATGATAAGTTAAAAGTTTTTAAATCTTGTATCAAAAAAATTATTTTTAGTTGATTAGTGTGTTATAGAATTAATCTCATCTAAAAACATCAAATCTTTAAAATTAAAATTATACATTTTAATTAAATTAATATAAAAATATTATTTTTAATTATAAAATTCGTAAAATTATTATGTTACTCGTTATTCATAAATTAACAACTATAAACAGAAGAAACAATATTTGATTGTAACATCTTAACTATTATCATTAACTTTTTATTTCTATATTTGATTTTTAATACTAAAACTTATAATTACCTACTTAAATTTTTTAAAACGTACGTCTTTAAAAATAAGTATTGAATCCCAAATTCTTTATTCCTAGATCATATTTCAACCTGAATTTCTGAGTTTTTTTAAATATTTTCTAGAAAACTATACTTGGAAATGTCTAAATTGAATTCCTTATAGCATACAATTTTTATTTAAAGCTATATCCTAAAGAAGTGATCTTTATGGAACCTTTGTAATTTTTATTTCTTCCAAAGAAAAAAAATAATAATAAATAAATTTATGTTAATTGTAGCTCTATAAAACTATAAGAAAAACATATAAAATAATACAAAAAAACATTACAAATCCACCATTATGTTTCGTTTTGACCCTTTTTATAGTTGTGCGTGTTCATTTATAATAATATTACAAGTACATCGTTAAATATATTATTCTATGGATCTGTGTAGGAATACGAAATTCTTCACACACTTCGCATAAAAACGTGTATACCATACAGCCATACAGGATACGGTAGCGCATGCTTAACTGTAAATCAGGTCTACTAAATACAATCAATTTTAAAACTTTCTGTTTATGTACAGAATATAACAACATGCATGTTTTGCATTGACACGTTGAAATGAGATAGCGATCAATGCATTCCCTTTAATTATAATCATGTTATCTAAACTATCTAACATATTTTGAAAATATTAAATTTATTAATCTTTTTTAATGAATAACAGAAAGACAGAAATGATAAATATTAGAATGGTTAGAACTGTACAATTTATATATGTCTATTATATCATCTAATATAATACGTATCGTATCTAATAAGTACATCCTAACCAAAATATAAACTATACATTTATCAAATTAAGCTGTCTATATCTTGACTATAAGAATATTTTGCTTATTTATTTTATACAGTATTTTATTTATCTGTCTTATCAAGGGATAAGGTGTACATTTTAAAATTAGGATATTTAAATAGTTCATATGAGCTTAATTTGTTGTACCTACCTAATATTCCAATCAGATCGAATGGAAAAGTGTCAGTATATATGAAAATGTAATCCAAAATCATTTTTCTATTGAAAAAATTATTGTTTTTTTTTTTTTTTTATTATAAATTATTTAACTTCTTATTGATTTTTATTAGTCTTCTACTAAATTTACTTGAAATATTTTAAAGATGAATCGTTACTCTATCTTCATGAATCCTTTTATTTTCTACATTTTGTTATTTTAACAAAATATTATGACTAAATCATAACATTTTATTTTTTTATAACGTATTTATATGTTAATATAATATTAATATATATTATGATAAATTGATAAATATTTATCTCATGTTCACATCAATTAAAAATTACTTTACATAATACATGATAAAACACAATATGTCACCCCTAAAGTGAATATAAATAGAAAAAATTGTAAGTGCCCACCCCAACATCTTAAAAATGCATAAAAACAAAAAAGTAATAAATGTATATTTTTAACAAAAAAAAGTGTAATTTTACAAACCCATGGTAATTATAGAAAAAGTTTTTCTAAAAAATGTCGATATTACCTGAGAAATTTAAAAAACATAAGCAGGTCTGATTATTATACATATAGTAACATACGACAAAATAATCCAACGTGAATAACGTGCGTCAAACAGTGATGGGCAACATGATTTAGAAAGCCATATGTTTCAACGTGTCAACGTACAATATTTGAATTCATTATGGATATATATTTTTATTTTTCATTACGAAACATATAGGTAACTAAGTAGTAATAGTAAGTATAGAAGATAAATTTAAACCGTAAACTTCTTCGATCTACAATAACGAGACAAGTACAACACACGATGTTGTTATAGTATTATTATACCTATCCTCTGTTTTTAGATTCCAACGTACAAAATCGCATTAGGTACCTACATAATGTTTCCAGCGGCCGTCATAATCGTAGCGTGTTGTACGACAATAGTACTACTCATTTACAACTATACGACATCCACGTACAAGTATTGGAAAACGAAGTCGGTGACGTTTGCCACACCCGTACCACTATTCGGTAACATCAAAGACCAAGTGACGCTAAAAATGACTCAGGGCGAGTGCTTGAAAAATATTTACAAGTATGTATAATGTATAATAAACAACTTTATAGAACGAGCACAATGCTCGGCATCTATCACTGAATTTTCTCTCTCCGAGAAAATCACTATTGAAGGCTGCTGATTTAATGAATAACTACAGATTCTATATTTTAAATAATGATGATTACCTATACCGTTTATAAATAGAAGTCTTTCAGTGTTTATCTCTATCAATAACTTTTATACGGAAAATCCAACACAATTTCCTTAAATTAGCTTTTAGTATATACCTACTATTAGCTAATGGAATAGTACCATATTTAAAAAACATATATATTTATATATTTATAAATTAATAATTAAACATTTGATTTTCTGTATTTCAAATTTTTAAATAACATAGACATTTAATGTTTATCTTAATTATAGTAATTATACACAAAAAAAACTATTAATGCCATAATAGCATTCCATCAAAAATACAGTGAATGTACCTTCGATCTTCTGCAATAGTTTCAAAAATAATATTTTAATAACATATTTAATACCTAGAAGAAATAATTTTAATCGGCAGAGAATAGGGATAAACATAATAGGTTGTATAACAATAACATCTATAAATATTATACCATATCACTTAATAGTTAACAGTTATACTAATACTATATTTTCTATACCAATACCTGTGTAGTGTGTGCCTATAAAGCTACAACTTTGTCTACAATATTTTGTGACTTGTTACACAGTGATTTTCCTCATGAAAAGTTTGTGGGCATGTACCAGTTACAAACTCCAACATTATTGCTCCGCGATCCAGAAATCATTCGGTTGTTTCTGGTTAAGAGCTTCGCACACTTTACGGACAGAGGATTCTTGTACGACGGTCACAGGGAACCGTTGACCAAACATCTAGTCAATTTAGAGGGTGACACGTGGAGGATTCTCCGACAAAAGCTCACACCTACATTCAGCTCCGGTAAAATCAAAAGTATGTTAGGACTGTTACAAGGCTGCGGAGCACAACTCATTGAATACATGGAAGTAAGTAATAATTGTGATTGTAGTATAGTGTTCTTAATCATCAATATTACTTTTTTTTTTTTTTAAAAAGCAGTCATTTTTTCTTCCTATTTTTTTTATTTTTAGATTTCACAAGTAATTTAATTATTATTGCGATACGTTTAGTAATAAAATTATTAGAAATTTATATAAGCTATTAAAACAATATTTAGTGTTAAATATACGTGGGATTTTTTTATAAACTGATTTACTGAAAAAAGGCCGTAGCCAGCAAAATATTTTTTTTTTGTGGGGGGGGGATAGAGTATAAATATGTTATATTATGTAATAAAATATGAAATCTTATTTCAAGAAATAAATTTGGGGGGACTCTGAACCCTTAAACCCTCCCCCTTACTACGGCCGTGTGCTGAAATATATAATAACAATAAGACTGTCTTCTAACACTCATATTTCATAATAAACCAATCCATAATATATAATAAATTATATCATGTATAATCCACGCATAACACCAAATAATAAAAAACAATATTATATACAAAGCTCTACATTACGTTTCATGGTTCATTTGCAGGCAACCATCAATTCTGGAAAGACGGAATTCGAAATTCGTGACCTAACAGCCAAGTTCACTACAGATGTAATTGGTACGTGCGCGTTTGGACTAGAATGCAATTCACTGAATGACTCACAATCCGAATTCAGAAGGATGGGATGTGCGGTGCTCAATTCTTCGGCGTCTTTAGCGTTTGCAAAAATAGTCCGAATATTCTTCCCAAAAATTTTCAAAGCGTTGAAACTCCGTACATTCCCGGCCGAAGTACAACAGTTCTTTATGGGCATCGTGAAACAGACAATCGACTTCCGGAATACCAACCAAGTGCGCCGGAACGACTTTATACAGTTGTTGCTTGAGATTAAAAATCAAAATAACCATCAAGAAAACCCGATTAATTCAATTAAACTGACTGAAGAGTTGATCGCCGCTCAAGTAAATATCAACTTAATATTATATAGAATAATATCCATTAAAAATCCATAATTATTATTCCTCGTGTATAAAGTGTTCACCTATATATAAAATTACTCTTCTACCCTCGGCTCCTAATAAACTTAAAGATTTACATAACTATTTGAATATAATAAACCGCCATTTCATTGGTATCTTGAGGGATTTGATATTATTATCAATTTCAATAATATTTTAATAAAACAATAATCAAAACATATTTATTTGAAATATTTAATTTTATTTTATTTGAATATTAATTCAAAGCATTTTAGATAGTCCTATAATATTATTATTGGTACTTTTAATTTTACGTATTACAAAATTATATAAAAAAAACGCATCAAGCGTGTTGATATAAATATTACCTTGTATTTTATCTCCCCCCCCCGCGCGCGCCATTACCAAACTAGAAACAGGTGGGAACTATTTATCCCAATACTACCACCTACCATACTTACTTCATATTAAATTTAATTATTATAATTTAAGCACGTACCATCCAAAGAATCAAAAACTCAAAATGTTTTGATGAAATATAATACATCTATGGTATATATGAATGAATATATTCTGTATTTATGTTACAAAAATTTGTATATTTTGTATAATATTATTTACTTTACATTTTATCATTTTATAGGTATCTTTACACAAATTGTTTAGTTGTGATTAATTATCAACTGACATTTATATTTTATTGATTATTACACAATCGGTAATATTTATGATAAAGATTTACATGTTTAAAACACCAATTTTGGGGAAAAGAGTGATTATATGAATATTTTGATACCTACTTATTTAAATGTAAATTTTATCCAAAACAATTTCAGCCTCCTAAAATTCAACTAAATCTCCGCCTACTCGTATGATAATACAATGATATTATAGAAATACATTCATAAACTTATATTACAAAGGTATTCGTGTTCTTCTTGGCTGGCTTCGAGACATCCTCCACGACACTGAGTTTTTGCTTGCACGAGATGGCCGTCAACCAAGATATACAAAACAGGGTATACGAAGAAATCAACGAAACAGCCGATAAGTATGGAATGCCATTCTCTTATGAAGCAATCTCTTCAATGAACTACTTAGAACAGTGTCTGAAAGGTAAGTAATCGCGTTTTATCCGACCATCGTTTTTACAAGCCGTACACACGCATACTGATAAACCTACGTTATAATATATACATATTTTAATTAAACTATAATGTTAATACAATTCTAATAATTATTATACAATCAGGTAGACTCAAATGATTTATTTGACAATCAAAATATCGGTGTATATATGCATTTAAGCGATAAATCAATGGTATAATTTTGTTATGTTTGTGAGAGTAAGAGATGAAAATTACCCAAGATATTTTTTAATATTGTTTAAATTTTGAGTAAAAGCCCAAAGCCCCACTCAATATGGGATAATTCTATGGCTCATTATTTCAAAATCTATTTATGTCTTTGAAAATATTTTCTTTACATGATTTCTAGTTTAAATAAAATATTTTCTTTAAATACATTTTTTATCGTTATAATTTTTAAGATTTTTTTTTCAATTACAACATACATTTTTAATTTCATATTGAAACAGAATATTTTTCGTGATATTTCGATACATAAAAGCCAAAATTTGAAAGGTAAATAAAGTTTATAAGTTAAAAATATTAATGATAAGGTTCAAGAGGAGTGGATGGGTACGGGGAATCCCTGCAAAATGTTGGTCTACTACTCTGCTAACCTAAACTTTTAACTCATAAACTCATAAACTACTCGTCCGGATTTTGATTTTTATGTATCAAAGTACTATATTGAAAGTATATTATATATGAATCGTTAAATGGAAATAGCGACCTACTGATTTCATTAATTATTTTGAATAACTTTTTGGATTGATTTTTTTTTTTTACAAATCCACAATGTAAATATTGTGTTAAATTGTGGACTAAACTACATTTCAAAAATTTTACAAATTCCAGTTATTAAAGTTAATTATATTTTAGCAATTCATATGTATTCTCTAAATTTATATTCATAATATTAAAAATGCATGAAGGAGTTATACATAAACAAGTATAACCCTGCACCCACAACAACAAAAATCATATAGGTATTATCAAATTATGCTCAAGCATCTATAATAATAAAGACCATAAATTGTCGATTTTTGTGTAATTTTTTTGCTTTTTTTGTTCGTTTATCGGTCATTTCGCCATAAACACTAAATCACCAACTCTCTGATGCACGTACTCCCGTTGACGCGACATGCACCCCTGGAATCTAACCATTAAATATCATTGAATACTTCAAAAATATACCTACTGCAGAAACGATGAGAAAATATCCACCAGTACAGACGTTGGTCCGGGTGTGCACCAAACAGTTCCGGATTCCTGGCACAGAATTAGACCTGGACGTGGGCACGGCTGTGTTGATACCAGTATACGCGATACATCACGACCCAAAGTACTATCCGGAACCGGACACGTTCGACCCGGATCGGTTTGCTAAAGACTGCAACGGTGGTGGTAGCGACCACGGGAGACCCGCCGGAGTTTTTCTACCGTTCGGCGATGGCCCGCGCATATGCATAGGTATACACTAATTTTTATTTGAAATTTAATGACAGCTATTCAATCAAAACAAATCGGACGATTTTAATTCAAACAAAAATTTAATTTAAACATTACACCATTTTACTTAATAGTATTCATTAATACTTCCCTAAATACATTAAAAAACAACTTATGATAAAATGTGTATTTAATCTAAAAATCTTAATATGATTAACAAAAAATAATACGTCTATAAATAGCTTAAAAAGAAACAAAATATTTTAGAAATTACGCCATTTCTAAAAAATATTTATTAAAAATATCAAGTACCAATTAATATAGATTAGTAATTTTTTAAATTATTACAAAATAAAATGTTGTCAATTTATCAATTTTGACAGATATTAACTGATATCGCGTACCTAAACATTATACTGTTCTTCCTCAATTTTTTTAGTTTTTCCGAATCATTTTAACAAATATTGAGATTTGAGAACATTAAATTGTTGACAGCTGAGCTACAAATCCGTCGATTCACTGTATTTATATGAACTATACTTAGAAACTTTAAAATACAATATTAATAGATTCCTATTTAATGTGTGGTACGTCAGTAGAATCAATGGATTACTGATCAAAATATATTATATATTTATAAAATAACTTACATTTAACTGCGAGTCCATTCACTGCACCAAAATTTAAACGCCGGTTGTATTCAATTTTTTTCGACAGGTATGCGGTTTGCCATGTTAGAAATGAAACTAGCGTTGGCCCAGTTCCTGCATAGCTACTTGGTGACACTGAGCGACAAATCCTGTACACGCATCGAGTTCGAACCTGCTTCATTTCTGTCCTGCCCGAAAGGTGGTATATGGTTGAACGTCAATAAACGTACACAGTGAGATCGCACAGCGTACACCAATATTTTTATATTAGTTAATGTCATTAGATCACGTGTAGTTTTAAATATATTATAAAATCTATTCAAACGTTTATCTTTACTCTGTACAATTCCTATATATCAAAGTGTATTGATTAATACATCTTGCTATACATATATTTATATTGATGAAAATAATTCATTTTTTTTTTCTTTGATAAATATGATAAATTGATTAATTTTTATTGACGCAACCGTATTCTTACAAACGCCTCTCGGTTTAGACCATTATAACATCTTCTTTGCAAGATTAATTCCGTATAGGTGTATATAATTGCCATCAAATAAAATTATATTTTCTTTTTTTCAAATATTGTCAGATGATAGTGTGTTACATTTTTCAACTGATACAGCGCCTTACATGGTAATATCAAATATATGCTTAGGATATTTAGATATTTTATATTAGTGATATTATACGTTGAACCCTATTATATTTTAGATGAGTATAATAAGACATAATATATAAGAACATTTTTTATCCATCCTGCGTAGTATGCATTATGGTACACCTATATTGGGACACACGCCCATATGAATAGGCAATACAGGTACACCACGATCATGACATAATCCTACCTATTCTTATTCCGTTCTGAGTAACTCAAAAATGTTATTCAGTGGCGTCATTTGTGGGATGCAAGGGTGTACAAATGCATCCCATGAACAAAATTATTGTTATTTGTTTTATACTATAATTTCTATAAAATGATCTACATTTACAAGTGTTAAAAAAATTCATGGGATGACTCGACCATACGAGTGACTGGTATTACTTTAAATTTTCAATATTGGTTTTGCATCCCATGAAAAAATGTGAAATTACGCCCCTGATGTTATTAATTATTAAAATTTAACACTGTTAACATATAAAAGAAGTACAGTAAAGGTGTGAACAACCATCACAATAATTATATTTTAATTTAATAAAGTATATATTGTGTACTCGTTTATTTTATATTTGTATTACACATGTGTCATTTGTTCTGTATTTTTCATCCAGTCTCACCACACTACACAACCAATACACAGAGTAAAATTAATTTACCTGTTATAAATAGCAAATTGTGACAAATGTAACATCAAATTCCTTTGCTTGGTATTGATTCATCGCTGATACACCAAATTATCAGGAAAAAACTAAGTTCTATAGTTATGGTCAGATGATAGAATATACACAATATACTATAAAACATATATATATATATATATATATATATATATATATAAATTGATAAACTAGCAATATTACATATTTCATAACCTCCACATCAATCAACGGAGATTTATTCAAAATTAAAAATATTCTTATTGTGCCCATGTCTCCATACTTATAATTTAGGTAACTTGATTGTTTTTTTCATAGCCTGTTGTTCTTGTCTTAGGATATTAATAAATGCTGATATATGCAATTTGTACCTATACTTTTTTTATTGTTTAATATATCTCTGTTACATACTAACATATTGTGAATCTTATAAAACAATTATAAAAATTTAAATAAGATATTTTAGAATAAAAGACTGCTATTTCAGTATTAGATTAATTAAAAACATATTTATATTATATTATTGTTTGACAGTAAATTATGTGAATTAGGCTTTATAGAATGATTATAGAATTTGTAAAAAAAAAAAAATTAATCATTTCTACAGCCACATTTAAACACTCCATTTTCAATAGTTTAAAGTGAGATCTTCATTAAGTATCGCTTACAATTTAATTTAAATTAAAATTACCTATGTCAATGTAAATAATAATTTCCTCTACTTATTCTAAGCAAATTCTAAATAGAAAGTATAATTATGACACAAGTCTCATTTTAATTGAAATACAAAAATTAATTATTCAGCAATGCAATGAATGTGCAATTCAAAAACAATGGGAGCTAATGTATGTTTTCCTATAAATGATTGGGTTATGGCACCTATTTTTTTAAAAATTAGGTTAGGTATATTATATAAATGTCAATTCATATCTCATAAAATATAACAAATTCTTTAACCATTGTATAAATAAATATGTAAATGTAATTATTACATTAAAATATGAGTAATCCAAAAAATCTGTTATTTTTTACAAATTTAGTATATTACATACAATCGACTCAATAATTGTTTACATATTCGTTTGTATGTAAATAAGGTGTGACTTATACTGTATACTGTATCCAATATATACAACACCAGATTATAATTTCCAAAGTAATGTATAAAATAATAAAAAAAAATATACCTGTTCAGTGGCATGTTTAATGCTAAAAAAGTGACACTAAAAATGTGGAAAATATCAACCACACAATTATGCAGAATGTAAAACACCTGTATTATATAATTATTTTCATATATCATAACAAATTATAATTAAGTTTCAAGTTATTATTAATATACTAAAAAATAAAAATAAAAATTGGGCAATTTGTATACACTAACAAAAGTCCACTTATGACCACTTGATATATCTTGAAAATAATAAATAAATGATTACAATAATAATAAAAAAAAAAAAAGATAAAAACAACCTGTGTTATAGATTATTCTGTTATTTTAACTATGTTTAACAATCTTTACACACAAAACTTTGCATAATTATATATTAAAACTAAATTAATTTTAATAAGTTTATATATTATATGTTTACATATATAATACAAATATAAATTTTTTTTTAATTATAAATTATGCAAAAGTTATATTTAGTGAACTAAATTTAAGATAATACTGAATTCTAAGTTGCTAAGGGAGAAAGAAAAATGAATGAAATAATAAAAATTAGTTGATAATAAAATATTTTTCAAATTGTAATATTTTATTTTTATTATTATTATTACTTTTTATTATTTTCTTTGACATACAACTATTTTTAGTATTATACAAGGTTCTGTACAAAATTGTTGTTGATTTATGTACAATTTGATTAGGTACTTTAAATGTAATTATATGTACATGAACGAAAAATATAAATATGGTATTTAGGTAGCAAAATTTTCAGCCAACAGGCACACTGCATTCAAAATACTTGTATCAAAACAAAAATAATAATAATAAAATATGCAAAAATGTAATCCCTATACTTTTTATCCTAAATATGATTCTCAACACTAATAAGATATTTGAGCGCTTCGAACAAATTGTTTGTTAAATATAGTTTACACAAAACAAATAAATAATATGTGTCAATCAAGTCCAATTTGTCTTTACTACATTTTGGATTAATTATAGAGAAAAAAACTACCAATATGTCAAGTCTAGAAAACAAATATTGATATAAGTAAAATAATAAAATTTCTGTCTTAACAAAAAAAAAAAAACTATAACATTATTCCAAATTTGAAATTCATTCATAAAATGAATTATTTACATGGAAGGCACACATTTACTCTTATTTACACACATATACATACTCTAAATACATAGGATGAACAGACAAATAGAAGTTCTAAAGATAATTTCTCTCAGTATATTAAGTCATTAGTCATCGCAGTAATTAAGGTGCCAATGTTTGTTCGAATGCTGCCATCAGATCACTTTGGCGATTCATGTCAATCTGGTTCACCATCTAAATCAGAAAAAATCGTATGTTACTCAACTTTATAAACATATTATACAATACAATAACAAATAAATAGCATTAATATATTTTTATCTGTTATACTTAAGCTTGTAAAAAAAATAAAGTAAGTATACGAGGTATTTAAATTTGGGACTAAAATTTAGATAATAGGTTCAAAAATGTTAATTCCCATTTATAACAAAATTTGTTTATTGTCAACAATGATTTATAAATTAAATTTTTTATATACAAAAAATAAGAAATCATTTATTTTTAACCAGCAAGACAATGATTCTTGTTTTTTTTTTTTTTTTTTACTGAGAAACCTAAATTTCACGTCATCCTTTAATACAACCCTATTCAAAAAGTTAAGAGGACGTTATATCCACAAGTGTTGTCTTTGCCTAACTAATGTAAATCATAGCAAATTTTAGTTTAGCAGAACACATTTTGTGATGTTAGCTTTAATATTAGAATAAATTTACCTATTATCAAATTTAAAGGTAAAAATATTATCTAGGGAATCTAAAAGGCTTTTATTGATATCATAACTTTTAAGCGAGTTATAGTTATGTAAAATATTAAAACTTTAAAATGCTCGTAACTCGCTTAAAAATTAAAATACCAATAAAAGCCTATGAGATGTCCTAGATAATATTCTTACCTTTAAATTTGATAATAAATAAATTTACTCTAATATTAAAACTAACATCACAAAATGTGTTCTGCTGAACGAAAATTTGCTATGATCTACATTAGTAAGACAAAGAGAACACATGCGAATATAACATCCTCTTAATCAAAAATCATAATTTAGTCCAGTAGTCCCCTAACCTTTTTGACCAATTTAAAAAAAAATCTTTGATGCCCATTAATGACTAATGGCACACATATATAATGTATATATTATTTTAAATACATAGAATTTTATAAAATGAAGTATCCTAACCAAATGACAACAGTAAAAATAAACTTACAGCTTCTCGACGTCTCCTCTCTTGTTCCCGTAATCTCTGCCTTTCACGTCCCTCAGCAGCACGGTCTTGACTGGGACTTGAACTATCATCTGTATTGCTAGAAGCTTTCACTTCATCCAAGCGAGATGATTGTTGCTCGGCAACAATTTTTCTAAATAATAAAATTAAAAAATTAAATAATTTTTAAATACTTAATAAATAATATAATTTACCTAGCTTTTTCAAGAGCTTCTTCTTCTTCTTTTTCTCTCCTTTTTTCATTTTCAATACGAATTCGTTCTTTTTCTGCTTGTTCTTTTTGATGACGTCTCATCTCTTGTTGTTCAATCAATGCACGTTGCTATAAAATAATAATAAATAATAGTATTTTAGATATTTAAAAGTCTTTTATTTTTTCAATTTATTTTTCTAATACTTTTTTTGCATTTTCCTTTGCTTGCTTTTTAAACTGCTGAAAAGAATCAGCAGTAGATGGTTTTATTGAAGCTCCAGGTACTTGATTATTAGCTTCAGTAGCAGCTTGTTGAGCTAATGAACTCCAAACACTTGTAGCAGCATTAACAACTCTTTGATCAGATAGCTATTTAAAAAAAAAAAAAGTTTACTATTATAATATTATTAAATTGTATAAAAATAAATAAATAAAGACAAAAGAAGGGGTATTTAAGCTAGTTAAATATCTAATACGGTTGTTGTCTAAATATCAATTAATCAATACATTTTACATTAATCAAAATATCATTGTTCTAGCAATTTTAAATAGCTAAAAAATATAGATTTCTACTCGTATAACCATTTTAAAAGCATAATAAATTTGGAATTAGTCAACTAAGATTTTATAATAAAATGTTCTGTTTTTTTTTTTTTTATGAATTTGCAGCAAATTTAGAATACAATTAAAATATCAAAATTTAAACATTATTTTTATTACTAATTTTATGTTACTCTTTAATTAACTAAATGAAATAAAAAATGTATAAGACATTTAGTAAGATGATACGATATAAATATCTCCCAAATATAAATTTATAAACTTACAAATCAAATACTTAAAATTAAAAAAGCTTAGTAAGCAATAAAAAACAAACTATATAATATGAATCACAGTTATTACCCTACAAGGTAAATACATTATTCATTAGTAATAATGACCTTAAAATAATAAAATAATGAATATACATGCAAAAAAAAACCAAAAATCACAAAAATTATTAGTAATATAAAACTTTCATAAGAAAATTGAAAAAAATTCAAAGCATTAAAAAAGCAAAAACAAATGCATACAAATATACATGATACAGTTTTAATCTATTTTGAATAATGTGTGCATGCCTACATTACTACAAAATAAAATTATTTCTTTCATCAAATTAACTATATAGGTTAGATTCGCAAAAGTAGTTCAGTAAGCAAAAAATGTGATAATTACATCTGCTGTGTCATAAGAAGGCCCAATATTAGGATCCCATGGGACAGGGAAAGAATGTAGATGGTGGTGGTGACGTAATGGTCCCATAAATGACGCTGGAACCTGAGGGGAGGAATCTAAATTGAACTGTGGAAATACCTGAACCCCAAAATAGTGTTAAGGTTAATAATGTGTTATTCATATGTTATGTATTCAGAATATTTATGCCAATTTACTGTCATTAATCAATCATTTACGTCTTTACTAATTAACCATCACCTTTGTGTTATTTAAAGTGGCACAAAATACCAAGTTACAAGTTATGTAATAAAATTGATAAATTTGAATGAATAAAACAAATTGATAACCAACCATTAATAATATGAATATATAGTAAATGATTATAATTTTTTTACAACAGTAAACCAAAATATCCTAAATACATACATGCCATATTCCAAATACATAAAAAAAAACAATTTTATACTGTATAGTAATATAAATACTCATACTTAAACAATATTAAATTTTTAAAAACAAAAACTTTAATGTTATTAGTTTAAAATTAAAATTTATCATTTAGTCATAAGTATATAAATATACATGAATTATATCTTTAAAACACATTTCATTATTTATTTAGCAAACTATTTTAGTTTGTTTTATTTTATCTAAGTGCACAAGTGATAGGAATTAATTTTATTAAAAAGCATATTTTCGAAAATTACCTGATTTGTATTTTGAATAATTGGAGCAATTGGAGTTGGACGAGGTTTACTTTCTATTGGGGGTTGTACCATCAATGGTGGTGTAGCTGAATGATGAACAGCAGCTACAGAATTCATAACTGGTGCTATATCAACATGTGGAACTGAAAGTCCTAAAAAATATACAATTAAGAAAAATAATCCTTCACGAAACAATATTATATTATTATTAAATTTTCATATAATTAAACAAATATAGATAAAATTATCCATTTGTAAAACTAGTGAAATATAAGATATTGAATCATATATTTCATAAGCATCAAATAATTTAAATTTATTTATCATAAACTTAAAAATTAAACAAATATTACCATCATTAACAAGAGAGTTGTGCATGTTAGATGTGGGTACAACTGTATGTGCAGCTTGTTTGTCAGGGACACGTAATGAATTATTATTGGTAGGCTGACTGCTAGGAGGTGTAAGAGGATCAAACACTGATGCAATTGATGAGAGTACTGTATTTTCATTAGGTATCGTCCCTAAGGAAACAGTAGGCTGTGAGATGGTACTGCTAATTGGGAGCCCAGGCTCTGTTTTAACTTCAACTTTAGTTGGTTGTAATAGAACTCCATTAGATGTTATATCTTGAGTTACTGATGAAGTATTTGAATCCCCATCTAAAAATAATCAATGTTCTTAATATTAGATAACTAAATAATTAACAAAATAACATAAATAATCAAATTCATCTCATAAAACCAATAAGAATCAAAATTGTAATTAATAGGAAAACAAATAAAAAAATGAGTTACTTGATATATTTCCATTTGTTGTAGGAAGACTTGGAGCTGTAGATACAACTGGTGTTGGTTTAGAGTGAATAGCAGGATTTGTTTTTGAAGTGTTAATAGTCATTGAATTTGTCTTGGAAGTATTTATAGCCATTGGATTTGTTACTACTGGAGGTTTTTTAGGTGGAACGTCTAAAAATTTAAATTAGTTATAGTTTATGATCTTAAAATCTATTAAATAAAAAGCAATTAGTATTAAAGCTTAATACTAGTATAAATTAGAAACTTAAAATTAAAAGCAACATTCATCAACATACAAAATAGTTCATGCAAGATTTAAAGCATAGAGTATTATAAATACACAATATATATATTATATAAATAATGTCCACAATAACATATCAATAAAATGAATTATCCATTAAATGTTTAGGTATAAAAACATAAAAACAAAAAAAATATAAATTTAATTAATTAATTATAATCAAAATAACTCAATCTATTAATTCATTAATTCATTTTATTTGTTTCCTAAGACAGTGTTTCTTTTGTTTTATAAATAATTTTTATAACTAAATGTATGCTAAATAAAGTTTAAAACATGCATAAAAAATTTTAAACCAAAAAACCGAAATATTTAAATAATTTAAATAGAAGTATTAAATAATCAAGTAATTAAATAGATTGTGCAAATTATTATTTTTAACAAATGTAATTTGCAAAATGAGATATCTAAATTAGATACCAGAACGTACACATACGAGTATACCATTCAGAGATTAAATTTGATTAAAATATAAGTAAGAACAAAAAAAGTATATTATCTGACAATATTAAGACTGAAAAAAATATAAACATTGCCAAAATATGTTTAAAGATGAAATGTGGTTAATAAAAAATAAATAAAAACTGAAGTCAAACCCAAGTAACACAGACACGTGCAATATTAAACATAAATTTATAAAAGTATATGCAAAAATAAAAAGAAAACTCAGTAAATAGTGCAACCAACATCCAAAAAGAAAACATTATTTAAAAAAAGAGAATTAACTATTCCCATAATAATTGAAATACTGACTCTGTTGAGCATTAACAACTGGTTTGTTGATCGAATTGACAGATGTTGAGTTTGGACCTGTTTGTTTCATAGTATTTGTCGATTTTTGGCCTTCAGCTGATTTCTATAACAGACCAAAAATCGACAGTTGAAGAAACAAAATAAATGGCACAAACAAAAGAGAAAAGAATAATACTCACGTTTATCGACACGTCGTCGGACAAACGTTTCTTCTTTTTTTGCTTGTTGCCACCTTAAAAAATTAAAATACTTGGTATTTTTTTTTTTTTTTTTATAAATATTATGATCTATTGTAATTATTGTGTTAATAGAAATTTAAATGCGATTAACAACAAATTAGATTCTAATAACTTGGAGGACCTTAATATCTAAAAAATAATTAACTTAAAATGATAAAAATTTTAATTAATTAAGTAGTGACTGAAAAAATATCGATTTAAATTGAAAAACTTTTGATAGTAAATAATCAAATTAAATTAACAAAAACAAATAAATAAACCAAGAAAATTTTACTTCATAAAATATTACAATTTAAAAAATAATTTTAATTCATTAATAAAAGAAACTTAAATTTATATATATATTTAAAGGCCATTCAAGTTTTGCTGTAACATATTTTAATGACTGAACATTTAATTATACATATCTGCAGTATAAGTAAAATTGATATATATTATATACTTGAATGTAAATAATATTCATTGATCATTAAAAATATTAATAGGTAACATTTATTAAAAAAAAAAAAAAAATGTAGCCACATTTATTTAATAAATATAACA
This sequence comes from Rhopalosiphum maidis, assembly GCF_003676215.2. NCBI lineage: Eukaryota > Metazoa > Arthropoda > Insecta > Hemiptera > Aphididae > Rhopalosiphum > Rhopalosiphum maidis. The sequence goes on from NC_040880.1 coordinate 28,504,967, forward strand.
TTGCTTTTATTGTAATATTTTTTATATATATATAACCATCAAACTGCGCTAAGTATAAAATGTTATCAATATAGTTTTAATTTGTTAATATTCATAAAAATATATTGTACAACTAATAACTGACTGCTTGACATTTTATGGTCAACTGAGAAATAATTTATATTGTTCGAAACACTTTCCATTATTATGAACTTGAAAACCATTTTTTTTTATTTAAATACTTTTAACTGCAGAAAATAATTTCTAATATTGTCTAATATTATCTACTAATATTTTTTTTATAAAAACTTTTGTAAGACATACAAACATCAAAATAAACAAGTAACAACATATAATATACATATGTATATATTATATATACACACATATATATATTTATTTATACTATGAACCATTGTAAGGTAATAAAGATTGTAATAATATTCGACTGGATAAAACAGACAAATTTTAAAACAATAAATAAATATTAATACCCTATTAAAAACTTAAAATATATTTATTGCCCAATTATTTGTTTATCATAAGATAATAAACCAGAGTGCAAATGTGAGCAAAAATTATAAATTAACAAATAAATTAAAAAATATATACATTTTATTATGTTTGTTTTGTATATTATCCAAGTATACAAAATTAATATTTTACAAGTGTACACAATGATTTTTCATGTCAATTTTTTTATACAAAATAAAAAAGATAAAAATTTAGTCAGTTTTGAACACATTTAGGTAGTTAAGCGTAAGAAAGTTAAGTAATGTGTTACTTAAAATTATAAATCTAATATGGCATCATAAATACAATAAAAAAATAATTTTAAAAAAAAGTACAAAAGAATAACATATGGACGGGTTTTCATTAAATTCAACTTACAAAATAATTATCTTGAAAAAATATATAAAAGTTGATAGATAACTGTCTTTATGAGTTCGGGACGAAGGCTAAGAGTGCAAACAATAAAAAAAATTACAATTGTCATAAGTAAATTCAAACCATTGAGAATGTGCATTGTTTGCAATCAATAAGGGGAACTACTAAAAAAACTGACATGTTACTTAAAATATGATAAAAAAAATTCACCATTATAAACTTAAAAACAAATGCTCACATGTTCTGCACTCTAGCCTAATCCCTGAAATATTTTAATTTAAAATAGATCTCCAAAAATCTAGCCTTCTGGTTTTTTCAACCCTTTATCGGTTATTGCATCACCTACAAGAGACAAACAAAAATTGTTGATTTTGAAAATTTAATCTACTTAAATTTTAAAAACACATCACTAAGGTTCATTTTCAGTACAATCACCAAATATCACATACATACACTACTCAGTACAAATTAATGGCCATTAATACTTGACAACTTATGCGAGCATTGAACAATAATTTAAACTAGTGACAAAAAATACTAAAATAAAAATATGAAAGACAACACTTTTTCATTCCTGCTGAAATAAAAAATTGTTGATTATACAAAAAGCAGGATTTTAAAAGTAAAATACAGGACTAAAGGTTGCAATATATAAATTGTTACATTTCAATAGTCTAAAAATTAAATTATTTCCTTATTTAAAAAACTTATTTTTATAAATAGATATTTTAATTTTAGTTTTTATGTAATTTTCTTAAAGTAAAAAAGAAATATTTCTTGAGAACAAATCTTAATAAACAATCAATAGAATATAGAGAATAATACACAACACGTATATTTAAATGCCCAGAAAAAAAGAAAAAAAGTTTTCAAAAAACATATGAAATTTTACTAAAATATATCAAACTTAAATGAAACTTAACTAATCCTTGATTCTATTTTCAAAAATATTAAAATAGAAGTTATATAAGAACTGATTATAAAGACACTCTAGGGAGATTAAATATCTATAAAAAAATTAATTAATAATAGTTTGAAATACAAAAATTAAATATTACAAAAAATAAATTAAAAGAAATATTTTTTTTAATGTTCAATGTATCAAAAGCTCATAACTATGAGTGAAGAAAATATTTTATTGCATATAAATCTCAAAATTAATATAATGATAAAAATTCACAACAAAAAAACAATATACATACATAAACTAAGTAAGTTTTTAACCATTGATAAAAACTAAGACTATCACACACAGTAATAACTAATAATATTTAAACTTAATGAAACAATTATGAATTATGAACATAACCACTTATTATAGTTACAAATACCAAAAGCTACATGACCATTTATTTTCACTATTCTTCTTAATTTATTATTATTTAAATACCAAAAATTTTATACCAATCAAAAAATTATTATATTCTTTAACTATACTATAACTACAAGAATTGAATAAAATAAATATTTTATTTAAAACACTTCTGTTTACTTTATCGAAATATGTGAAAAATAGTCATAATATATGTATTTATACCTATCTGTTTTACTTGAGAAAAAAATGCTTTGATTATTATTCACAATTACACAGACAACAATTGAATAATTTAAAATCATATTTTCAAGATTTGAGAAAAACATCAAGTTAAATTAAAATTGTATATATACAAATACAGAAAAATAGATAACATTTATTTTTAAAACAATACTATCAATTTTTTTTTTTTAATAACTTTAAAATAAATTATTTTAGTTATTTAATTGATATAGGCATTACGTCAAATTTACTTTACCATAGCTTTTTAATATTTAAAAAATATACTTTTAGAAGTAATAAAAGAATAGTAAGATTCATTTTCAAAGCATTTTATAAAAATGATTTAGATTTTTAAATCATGAAATATATAAAATTAGTGGTCAGTATTTTGATTAATAACATATTGAATTAATTCATAAGAAACGACTAACATGTAATATCTTAAAACATCTTATTAAAAAATAATATCTATTTTCTATCATGATAGTATGAAACTATTATCTTTAGATATTGATAATATGTATGCATAAATAAATCTTGATTTAAATAATTAAATGTATTTTAACTAAAAGTCTATTCATAATAAATACATATAAATACGGTGAACATTCTTTATAATAAATCCGAAGAAACTAAGAGGTTTCTTTCGTTAAAGAAAGTTTTTGTAATAGAGAGTTTAAAAAAAAAAAACATTTTTGTTAGGAATTACGTTGATAATAAAATGAACATATTCAACATCGATAACAACAGTATTATTCCGATATTAAAAGTAGATAATAAAAGAATGTATAATCGTTCTTGGAAATTTCAGCATTTTTGCACATTACTTTTATAATTTATAATACTATAATAGGTAAATTGTGTTATGAAACATAAAATATTGTTTTGCTATTGAGAGTGACTATACGTCATAGAGAATGAATTGAAAAATGGGTTATAAAGCAAACCAACATTATTATGTAATGTTTATGTTTTATCCAGTTTTTCGTTGTAAAGAGTTTTGTTATAGTTTTCACTGTATATTTATTATAACTGATTCTTGAAATATACAAATTTTATAGTATGTTATAAAAATATTAACTAATGATATTACAAACACTGATTTATAAGGCTGAATTTAATTTAACCCAAACCAATATTTTTTTCTAATCAACAAATCAGGCAGAACCAAATACACACATTTTTATTTAAACCCAACCAAACCAACATTATCAAATATTTAATGTGACTCAAACCGACCTTTAAAAAGTTAAAATATTCAAAATTCAAAAACAAAAAATGAAAAGACAGCATTATTTAAAATAAAAATCTGTTGTTCTTTGAAACAAAGTAGTTCTTAATATGCAATGAACTGTACCAGTGACAATGCTGAATTGATAGGATAATAGGAAAATATCAATGATTTTTCTATATTCATTATTCTATGCCATTTGCAACATGCAATAAAATATAAATATAGGATATATAACCGTTGACCAAAAAACACGAAAATTAATTTTACCATTCTCAACAGTTTTATTATTAGTATATAAGAAAATAAATTTGAATATAAAAAAAAAGAATCTATATATAAAAATTGCAATCTATAAAGACATTTAATAAAACATTTAGATTTTACGTAAAAATAAACTTATCAATGAAAAAAAATTAATATTTCACTCAAATTCCAAAATACTTATGTGATATTGAATATTAATATGAAAACTTACAATGTTATCAATTGATTTAACATTATTATTTTAAAATATATCATTAAGATTAAATAAAACTGCTATACCTACCATCATATTATGAAATAGGAAACAATGTACTAGGATTTTTTTTTTTTTATAGCAGCTTAAAATTGTTAATTCCAATTAAATTATACAATGTAGAATTAGTATTTAATATTAATATAAAATCTAATATGTATGGAAGTATTATGAGACATATTTTTTACCAAATGTACCAATTAATCAAGTGAAGCAATAAGAAATTCAAATCTGTTTTCAGATTTATTATTGCTTCACTAGATTTATCGGTACATTTGATTAAATCCACATCTAAACTTCTATTCTGCGTATGTTAAACAAAAAGTGTTAAGTATATATCATTGATATTTAAATGACAATAGTAAAAACATTTAATCATTTATAATACCAGAATATACCATGAAGAATAAATAATTTTAAAATCCAATATGTTATCATTCTTAACAAGTAAATCTTCACTAAATACCCTGTTTTAACAGTTTTAATTAATGGGTATACAAAATATTAACAAATTATAACATTAAATGAACATGTTTTCTTAAATTATTTTTTTCCCTAAAAATAAAATAACCAATTGACTTGTACACAAATTATACACCAATACACTTTGTTTATAAGACTACTAATTACTTTTAAATAATATTTTGAGTACTGGTTTGTTTATCAGAGAAAAACATAAATAGTAAAATAAATTTGTGAGCATGATATATATATATATATATATATATATATATATATATATATATATTACACATGAATGATAAATATAAAATAACACATAACATGATCATTCAAAATGATAATTTATAATATAAAAAACAAATACTAAAACCAGATAATAAATATAATACAAATTATAATAAGGACAAACCAAACATAAAGTGTGCTCGACATAAAGCTATCAAATACTGAAGTAAATTTAAGCAAAAGATTATAGCGACACTATTTTAATAACCAAATCTTTGATTATTACAATGATTCAAACGTTCAATGAAAAATTATGATGAATCTTTTAAGTCGTACATTTTTTAACATTTAAATTTTAAGAATTGATTAATCACATTAAAATCACTTACCATGTTCAGAATCACTTGAATCACTAGACGATGTTGAATAACTGGAAGAACTTGAATCAGAATCAGAGCTACTTGAACTAGATGCAGATAATCGAGATGGACCACTAATTTCCGTAGCTTTAGCATCTGTAAAATCAGTAAAAAACTGTTAAGTATATAATATATGTACTATATGTATAAAGGTAAATCTTTGAGTTACAAAAATCATCTTTTCAGACAACTCATTTAAGAAATCTCTAACAGAATTGTAGCACTAATTTAAGGTCAGTTTGTATATCATAGTACACCAAGACTAACTGATATATTCACATAAATAACTTACAAATTATAAATAAAAGTGGATAAATTAAATTACCTTTCTTGCCTTTTTTAGTTGACAGTTGCCCGCTAACGTCTAATCGTTTGTCTATCTCATGTTTTTTCTCTCCAAGTTCTTCTTTAGGTTTTCCAGAAACTTTTTTATCTATAAATGTAGAACATTGATAAAACAACAATAAATTATACAAAGTTATTCTTTATATTACTACTCATTTTAAAATAGTATAAAATACATTCATTTATATCACATTATGTACACAGATTAGCAAGTGAAAAATATATACATCACATTAAAATTAAAAAAGGCAAACATGTAAAGATAAAAGAAGAACCAGGCCAAAACCAAAACTTACTGGTGATCTTACGTGGTTTTTTTCTCAGACATGAAGCCACATAAGACTCGAGTTCCCGTAATGTTGATGGTTTAAGGGTTTCAAAATCAATCTCAATTTCGTCTGGATTAGAGTCCCTAAGTGATGGTTCACGAGACTGGATAATATGTACTACTCGACCAAGTTTATCACCTATGAATCAGTTGTTATACAAGATATTAATATGAAACAAGTACATTTAATTTAATAAATACCTGGTAACTTATTGATATCTAAGCTCAACTGACGTTTTTCATCATAAGACATAGGTTTAGCATTGTCTTCATCTTCAGAGTCAAAAGCTGGGGCACTTACAGAATTCTTTTTCTTCGGATTATTTGCTCTAGAATTAACTCTAGGGCGCTTGGGTTGTGCCGGGGCTTTAGCAGGACCTCTAGTACCAGCACCTTTACCTTTAGCCCCTTTGGTTGTTTGACCAGCTGAAGCATTTGTCATAGGATGGCGCAATTGCTGAGCTGCTGATTTAGCATTCATAGATGGCTCAATTGGTAACATTTTAATATCGTTGGTAATGGTAGAGTTAGCCATAATATTCATTGGTGTACTATTGAGAGCAACAGCTAATGGAGGTTTAGATGCAGATGAAGTTAATTTTTCATTTGTAGAATGTTTCTTCTTTTTAGAACTATTCATACTATTCTTTTTTTGTTTTTTCTTTCTTGCACTTTCTTCAACTAATCTTTTCATTTGATCTTGTAGAGCATTTAACTAAAATAATATTTAATCACAAAATTAATTGTTAAAAATTTCAAATATAATTTCTATCATTTATAAATAAACATTTTTTCAATTTCAGTATCTTAATATTTTATCATAATAAATAACCAAAAATTAGCTTATTACACATAAAACATGCATAATAAACATAACAAATGGTATATCAAATGACGCACATGAATAAAAGAACTCATCATAGTTTTCTTAAGTAAAATATATAAAATATTTATATGCCTTAACTAAATTAAGATTAATTATAATTACAATTACTAGCGATTGACCAAACAATTAATGTCTTCCAAATACAATTCCTCTAATAAATATATATCTTTTCTTACCTTAGAAATATTAATAGTTCTAATAATATATAAATAAGTAATTATTCTGTGCTTAGAAACAATACGTCAGAATTTATCATTCATATCATACGAAATATCTATGAACAAGCTCAATTAACATAAAACATGTAATGAACTACTCAATAGGCAAATCAAATGACGCACATGAAAATCATCATTTCTTAGTTTAATTAATAAAATAGTAAAAACTTAAACAGAAGAATCAGATTATAAAACTTGTATCATTTAGTGATGCCAAAAATATATTTAATTAACATAAAACATGCTTAATTAAATATAATATTAGCAAATCAAATGACGCACATGAATTAATATCATCATAAAAGCATTACCTATTACATTTTCTTTCTGAAATAATATTGAATATTAAATTATCTTCTCATTTTAGAATTCAACACAAATGAAATATTGTTTAAATGTTTCATTTCGTTTAAATTTCATATAAATATGAAAGGCAGGGAAAATTAACATGCTATATACTATTATTTATCATGTTTATATTTACTATAACTAGATTGTTATTTTATTATTTAGTGAATTATATTCATTTTTTAGTTAAATTCAAAATTAAATATGAAAAAATGTTACATAGCATATTCTCATTAACTCTCCAATTTATTAATTTAGAATATTTTATTTCAAAATTAACTAATTTTGTTAAGAGTAATATTACAACACAAATTAAAAAAAAAACTTTTATTATTAATTTTTTATTATTCAGAATCTACAAGATCTATCATTATAAATAACTATTATACAGATCAACTAACATAGAACATGCAAAATTGAACTTAGTATAAATGGTGATCAAATGACGCACATGAGTATATTTCATCATAATACTTTTAATAAATATATTAGTATATCAATATAGTATATAACTATAACTAGCATTAAAATTTAGCCTAAAAACTAAAATATACTAATTGAGTCTAAAAATATTAGAAATATACTAGTTGAGTCCCAAGATGTATAATAATTTATGTAAATTGAGTCCAGACTTTTAAAATTAAAATTTTTTGAATAATAACTTCATTTTAATTTTAAGTGTATAGTTTGATTTTATAAGGTGATTTTTCTTTTATCAAAGAATTCTAATTATTTCAAAAACTATTAACATTTACAATAATATTTTTATTACATAATACATAGCTGGAATAAAACATTTTTTTTTTTAATAATTTATTTTTTAAGATTTTTACTTTTTTCAATAATAACATAATTTAGTCTCATATTCTGAAGCAAAATATGAGGATTTCAATACAAATAAATTTAAAATGGACTAATAATTTATGAATAATAAGTATTTAGTTTAGGTGAGTGAGGAGGAATGGTATAGGAGATACTACGAAATATTATATTGGTAAATTACTTTAATCATTTAAACTTAAATACTTAGAACTCTTATAATTCTAGTACAATTGTTGATTTATATACATCAAAAAACTCCAAAAAGTATTTTGCTTTAGAATATGAGATTAAAAATGTGTTGCATTAAAAAAAAATTATGATAAAAATATTGTTGAAATGTTAATAGATTTTGAAATAATGAGTGTTTTTTGATTGATAAAACAATCATGTATAAGTTTATTTATATTTACTAAATTATTGTAAAGAAATAAATGAAAATTAAAACATTTAAATGGAAGTTATAATAGTCAATATCTATATAGAGAACTCAATAATAATGATGGTGTTTTTTTCCTTAGGACTCAATTGTTCTTTTTTTTGTGGGGGGGAGGGAGGGCTCAAATTAATATTTATTTTTTAATTTTTAGAATAATTCTTGATGCAGTAAATAATTTTATCATAGAAGTCTACACACTTAGTTATGTTATCTAATGATATAAATAGAGTCCGGATTTTTATACAAAAACATATTTTTAAAAAGCATATACTGTTTGATGGGAGTAAAAAATGTTTGCATTAAATAATCTGTAGAATCTGTCAAAAAAAGTTTTTTTTGCATATTAGTGCATATTTTGACTACAGAGAATATTACAGAATATTTTAGTATATTTCCGTAATATTTAATTATATTAAAGGATATTCAGCATAAACAAGACAATTATTATGAACCGCCATACTAACTTTACTCAGGAAAATTTAGAAAAATATATAATTGTACATTCTTTTAAAAACATTGTATAATATATTTTTTTTTTATGATAATGTATTGCATAATGTATCATAAGATATAATTATATAAATTGTGATAAACTATAAATTCATAATCATAATCAATAATCATATTGCATTTTTTTTTTTTACTTATTACTTTATTAGTTAGAATTATCAATATTTTTCAGAATATTTTTGGGAATATTTCATCAATTTTAGCTGCATATAAACATCATATTTCAAACGTTTTAACAGAATATAAATCAGGACGCTATATTTAGCTAGATTGCTAGATAAAAGCAATGTTAATAGTATATTAAATTTCACTAATAAAAAAAAATTAATATGAGCAAGATTACATTTAAAAAATCTAAAATTAGTCTGAATAAAATCAAATCAGGAAGCTTCATTATCTGTACATATAAAATTAACTACAAAAAGAACTTTTAAGAACAAATGTATAAATATATATAAATTTTATGTTATTAAAAAATGATTATTCAGTAATATTAAAACTTAAAAATAATTTTTTTGTTATTAATAAATACTAAATTTCTTAATGAACACATAATTAAAAATGTCTACCATAAAAAGTGCAAACTATTGTTCAACAGTTATGAAAATAAATTTCAGCAAAATAAAATAAAATATGAAAAATTTAAGTCTAATTATAATTTTAATTAAACCAGTCTAGGATAATCAGAATACTCCTTATAAATTTGATTAAAAACAAACAAAATAATTGTTTAAACGATACATTTTAAGTACAATAAAAATGTTCTAAGAATTTGAACAAGAATTTATATAATTAATATAATTTATATATTGATAAGAAATTATATGTAATATGAGCAATCATTATTGAAATAAAAATATCTATTAAAATGTCATGTAAAGGATATATTAAGAATTACACAAATTATTTAACTTACTTTTTCTTGGAATTCTTGAATTTTTCTCGAATTTTCTAGATCTTCAGAATCGTCAGAATCACTAAATGAACCAGAACTTCCTTCTGAACTACTTTCATCTTCAGGTTCCATTTTCATTTCTATTAAAGGTGGGTCTGGTGGTACTTTTGACATTCTTTAAAAAAATAAATTTTATTCAATATAGTTTTAATAATTAAGTATTTAAAATGAACTTACTTAGCTTCAAATACAGCTTGTAGTTTTTTTGCCATTGCTACTACATCGTGATCTTTAGGATTGTACTTATAGCAATTTGAAAATATTAAATTAACATCAGCTGCAAAATCTTTTGAATTTTTATATTCTCTGTTGTCTAATTTGGTCTGAAATCATAATAAATTGTATATGATATTTAATTCAATATTTACCTGAATGTTTCAAAGTTTAATTACCTTTACAGTTCCCAGGTCCATAGGCTTCTTAATAATGTCATGATAATCATGCAGGCCCAACCAAGCAGCATCAACTGGCTTGTAGAACGGCCATGCATATGCCTATAAAACCAGATTAGACATCAATCAGGTATTCTTTAAAATCCCATTTGTAACAAGCCTTATGGTATTACCGCATGTTTTTTGGTAAACAATTCTTTAAGCACTTCAGTACAACCCTTCAATGCCTCAGTCAATTTTTCTTTGGTTTTTCCGTCCTAAGATAATTATATTAAATTTTTAATTGTAATATTTAAGGATTCTTTTTAATAAAAAAATTACTGATATTGAGCCGGATCCAGTAGGTAAAGTCGTGTTTTGAGAGTATAAAATTCCTTCGTCGGGCACTCTTGGTTTTTTTATTTGTCGACCAGATTCTCTACGAATAGATGATTGTAAAGGTTGAACAGGAGTTGTTGGGGTAGCCATTGGGCCAGGATAAACGGTGGAGTCAATTGAATTGATGGGACTAGGATCTGCTTTTCTTTTAACTCCTTTTTTCAGTTTGCCACCAGTTAGTGAATTTGCTGCTCCTATAGGTATGTTTACTGGTTGTGCTACATAATCACTCGTCGTTGGAGCTAAAATCTTAAAATTAAAAAAAAAAAATACATATTTTGATAGAAATTAAAACCCATACCTTAATACGTAATATTTTTAATATTCAACATACAATATTGATATAAACCGTAATGAACTCTTTAAATATAATTTGAATATAGGTACTTATATTTAAAAAAACTTTTTATAAATATTTAAAATAAAATATTAATTTTTAAATAGTTAGGTAATGTAATAGTTTTTATAATGATCAATAATAATAATGGTTACTAAATATTAAAATTAATAATTATAAAAAATTCACAATATATGTTTAATAAATTTTTAAGTTCATCTACATAAATTAAAATTAAAAGCTGGACAATGTATTTCAAGTTGATTGTTTTCTTTATAATATATACCAGGGGTTGGCAATAGACAATAACTGGAACATCACCAAAAATAAAAAAAATGCTGGTTTTCCGTACAAAATATTTTAATGATGTATTTGGAGATTACGATTGCGTTCATTGTTTATTGCCGTTGATAATAATAGTCATGATAACAACAATTATTAGCTAATATTTGAGTTGTTTCTGACCCTTGAAATTTTTTTTCAAATTATCTCAACTGCCATAGTATATAATTGTTGACCCCCTGATATATACAATACTGAACACGTTAATTAATACAGCTTAATACTGTTTATTTAACATACTTGAGGTGGTAGAGAATTATGTTGGGAATGAGGAGTGGTACCCATAGCAGTTGAACCGGGAGCTACAGCTATTGGTTGGTTATGACTGGGAGGAGGTTTCTGAGTAATCGAATGATTTTTCACAGCTGGTTTATGTTGGGGCAATACAGTTTCTTCTTTTACCATTTGACCCATCTAAATAAATACATTTAATTAATTTTATTAATTTATTAATATGAACAGTTGTAATAATAATCCTTACCTTGGCAAGAAATATTTTTTCCAATGTTTGAGCCATGAGAACTACATCTTCTCCAGGTTTATTGTATGTATAACAATTGGAAAACATTGCATTAATATCTTGTATGCATTCATCAGCACACCAATAATAGTTATTTTCTAAACGCTTTTTTACAGTACCCAAATCCATTGGTGTTTTGATTACTTTATGGTAGTCCTACGAAAAATCAACAATATAATTAAAGGTAGAGACCAGAATTTTATGCATTTGCATATTTATACTGAGTGTATGCACTAATACGAGGGTTTAAAATATAGGTGATTCAGACCCAACTGATTCTATAGACCAAATTTAATTTTGCATATAAATGCATATTTGGGCATATTTTTTCATAAGTGCATATAATGTATACATTTTTTACAATCTTAGTAAATACTAAAATTATTTTGTGTTTTTATTTTGGAAATTGGAATTTTTAAATACTGTCATCCTGGCGAAAAAAAAATTACTGTTAAAACAGTATAGCATTTTCTCTTCTCTACTAATTTTATACCGTATTGATAAGAAAAAAAAATTAATATTAATCCAATAGGATACACTGCAAATATGGTAAGTGAACACATTGATTTAAATCATATCTAAAACCGTGATTTAAATTCATGATTTTCCTACCCCAAAATTTTACACCCATGATGAGTTTTTGCATGAAATATGCACCTATAACATCTGTGGACGTTGAACAGTCATTTAGTACATACAAAATTATATTAACTAAAAAAAGAACTAACATGACTCCAGAAAATATGGAAAAGTATATTATTATTAATTGTTATAAAAACAAAAATAATGGTTATTTTATATTTAAATATTTTATTTGTTTAAATGTTTTCAAATCATATAATGATGTTTTTTTTTTTATACATATTAAAATATTTTGTTCATTGATTTAGGTGTTGAAAGGTACAACACTCCAATATTGTTATAAAATATTATTTTATTTGTTTTATATGTTTTAATTTATGATGCATATTTGAGCATATTTTTTCAATTATTTGTGCATATTAATGTATATTATGACATTTTTGCTTTGCATATTTACATCATATTTGCTACATTTTTAGTGCATATGATTCCGGTCTCTAATTATAGGTAACAATAATTACATGTAACATATACAAAATGATTCACTGTGTAACTTTATGAATAATAAAGCTTAAAAAAATAGAGGTACATGAATGCAATTTAACAGTTTTTATAATATCTTCACCTATAATGTTTATTAAGTTGTATCATAATTTTTAGGTATAAATACTATATTTTAATCAAGACAAACATAATATTACATATAAATCAACTATTTATTTTCTAATGACACTCATGGATGTATATTTAACTAATCTATTATTTTTTATATAATATATAAATTGATAAAACTATTAAACGTAACTTCAAAATAACTTTAATAACTTCATCTATCATGCTGCTAACCCATAATATATGGTAAACAGTAATTTAGAGAAGCAATTAGAAGGCGGATGTATGCGATAAATACTAAATCTTACCTCTCAGTCATGCTCATAACATGTGATAAGTATAGAAACATCATGTAATTACCGTTTTAAACTACAAAGATTATTTTTTAAACTGAAAATTGATAATTTAGAAACTTGAATGTTCATTAAATAACAAACAAAATTAATGTAGAATATTTAACAAATTCAATGTACATACATACAATATATTAATACCTACCTAAGTATATTTCTAATATTAAATTTATGTGCCCCTAATACCAAAATTTAATTATTTTTTTTTAATGACTAAAATGTAGACAATACTATTTATTTTATATGCAATCAACAATATTTAAAGAAGATACTGAATCTACTTATGATATTTCCACCTCAATGAGTACAACATGATAGAGTAAATATACTCAATTTTGTGTTGTTATCTTTAATAGGTATACCTAACAATTAAATTTAAAAACTAAGAATATTATCTAATGAATCTCAGGTTTTTATTAATATTTAAATAAATTTTAATCGAATTATGAGCATTATAAAACTATAATACTTCACATGGCAACTAACTTTATAATCAGAATATAAAGAAAAAACATTTTTAGATAATATTCTTACCTTTAATTTTAATAATAGGTTATTTATAGTCTAATAATAAAGTTAGAACATAAATTAGCTAAATAGAATGTATGTAAGATAAAGACAACACATAGGTCTGATTCTCTCAATAGTTTCACTTGTTAAATACTATAGAGAAGTGTATCATATTATAGACCAGCGGTCCCCAAACTGTAAAGTGCGAGGTAAATATTAATATTTTTAGATCAACGATTTTCAACAGTTACGGTATTAACATGTTGACTGCCATGCAACCGCCGACATCCACAAGAATATTTAGCATGGGTACGCCAAGGGCATTTTTCAGTATCATTATAAATTTGTATATATACTATTAAATTTTAAAAAAAAATGTTAAAATTATATTTATTATATCAAAAAATAGGTAGCAATTATTCCCGCTACGCCACAGCGCATTATCTAGATCATTATTATAGCCCACGGAAAAGTTAATAATATAAATCTAAATTAATTTAAGGCAATATAGCCTCCTACGAATGATATGGTGCGACAGCCGGCAGTCTAAACATTATCAATACCTAATTATTTTTATAGACGCCAGAAGCCGCATGGCAGTCAACGTGTTAAAATTTAAGTACCAATTCAAACCTAATGTTGAAAATGAAATGCGAGTGGCAGTAACAACATTGATGCCTATTTTGAAGCATTAATAAACTGGTAACAAGCCCATTTTTCACATTAAATTTTTCAATATACATTAACAGTCATCGTTATTTTTTTAAATAATTTTTGTTATACTAAATAATATGTATAGCTAAATTTTTGTTTATATTTAAATATAAAATGGTAATTTATCTGTGGGAGGCGCATTTATTTATTTTTATTTTTAGGGATGCATGAATCAAAAAAAGTTTAGAAACCACTGTTATAAATTATAGTAAAAATAAAACTTACAGGTAAATTGAGTTTGGTGGCGTCAACTGGCTGATAAAATGGCCATGCATGTTGATGTTTCCAAAGAGCCTTCATTACAGTCTTTTGAAGGAAATTAAGTTTGTTAGTGAGTCGGCCTGGTCGATTTGGTGGAGGTACAACTGGTGGTTGAACAATACCATTCACCGGCTCAATATATGGCTCATTTCGTGGTGGCGGAACCTCTCCACCGTCAGGCTTTGCATTTGCAGTATCCTTTATTTTAATAGAAAAATTTAATTAAAAAATAAGTCATATTATTTACTTGCATAATGTATGTATTATTAAGTATTTATATTTATAATTATTTATTAAAAAATCTTGTTATTTCTATTATCTTTTGTTTTTCTAAATATATTTGTAAATTTGACACTACACAAAAAATCAAATGAATCCTGAATATTTTTAAATCTAAAATTTAAGTTTTCTTCAATTAATTAGATAATATATAGGTTAATTTTTTTGTCTTCAATTTCTCTTCACTATCTTTAATGAGTAAACTTTAATCAACAGACAAAATGTAATTATTTGTTTCGACTGTACTTAGCACGAACAAATATTTCAAATTTTTATTATTTTTGTTCATTAAATGTATATAATATAGATACCACTTAAATTATACATTAACAACTAAGTATAAGATAAATTACAAATACAAGTGCATAACAAAGCAAACTACGTTCAGCAGTTCATGTTTTGCACTTCATTAGTTTTAAATTTTAATAGTAGAGTAAATTAACCAATATTAGAAATTTACATAAATTCTCATGACTCATTTAAAAGACAGAATTATTGTAAAAAACCTACATACAATAATAAATTAAGTTTTTACCATTAAGTAACATAAAAAAAATACATCACTTTAATATTAAAGCTAAATGTGAACTGCTGAGCGCAGATGTGCTATGTTATGCACTTATAAGACAGAAACAATAAATGCAGGTATATCTAGCGTTCTTATGGTAAATATACTTACTGTCGGCACACCACTATTTTGAGTTGAAACTGGCACCTGCTGCATATTGAACCCACTGAAATAATATATAATTATAAAAATTAATGATGATTATTTATTATTACATATGATTTGTAGCGCTTAAAAGGATATAACATTTAAGATTCAATTATACAAAAATAAATAAGAACATATTATATGGTATTAGATTTAACATTATTCAGATTCCAGCTAATTGGTTCATTTGGATAGTATATAATTTGAATATTGACTTTTATTTATTATCAGATCAATTAGCCTATAAATACTTACTAGGTAGCATTTTTCAGATTATATCACTACCAGTTTCAATATAAGATTTATTTCTATGTTAAGACGCTAAATTTATACATTTGGTACCTATCTAATCAAGTATGGTACATAAATATAGAGCTATTAACCAAAAATACTGACTAAAATTGAATGTCTGTACAACAATTTGAATGTAGTGTACAATTGGGTACCACTAATAATCCTACACATTATCTCAAAAAGATTAAAATCAAATCGTAGACATTTTATTCAATATCGATAACTAATTTTATAACACATAAAAGAGCTAGATTGTGTCGATATAGGTCACCCTACAAATATAGAGTTTGGCTGTCTGAAACCGATTAATAATACAATTAAAATATTGCATATTACAAGTTGTAATTGTAACTGTTTTAGTTTCCAAAATAAATATAACCTGAGGATTTTTAATAGAAATTATAGATTTTTAATAATTATTCAAAACTGTATAATAAAAAAAAACTGACGACTATACACAATATAATAACTTGTACGCATAAAATACGACAAAATGGATAATATGAATTAGTTGATGACAGGCAAAAATGATAATTTACTAACGTTCACAATGGAATAACATAGAAATTAAACAAACTACAACAAGAACTACTTACATCGTACATAGCAGACAAGTAATTTTATCGAATAACAACACCACACGTACCGAACAGAACAGTGTCCAGTGGCTGGACCACTGGACGTATTAACAGCAGTTGTACCTGCCTGAATTCTAGACTGATCCCATCCAAGGAAGGTACGTGTGGGTCGACGAAAACCCAAAATGGGGGGCAAAACGAAAACGACGGTAACCGTCACTTACAACACGGGTGATGAGGAGCCCTCAGATACGCGTCGGTCGTACCGAGGCACGAGATATCGTCGTCGTCGGTTTGGTTAACTTAATAAATGCACGACGGGGACAAAACCCAAACACAAGGGGATACCTGTTTGATGGGGCAAACGTAGCGGCGCGTTGGCGGCGGCGTTGCTGGTGCGGTAGCTGTGGTGACGGTGGCGGCGGAGTCAGAGCATCGATGTGACGTTAACGGGCGCGCACCGGACTTGGGCGCGAAAATTGATCAGACAACACTGAAACAGCGCAACGGCGGCATTTAACGCGAACAAAACACGCGCGTACGAAACGCTAACACCCATGTGTGTCCGTAACGAAATAATAATATAATATTATAATATATTAATATAATACAACAATAACATTATAATATAGTTTTTATATAAAATTATATTATTATTATTATTATTTGTTTTGTTATTTATTAATAACCGCCGCGACCAGTAACTGGACGGCGGCCGCGACATGTACGTGGTGCGCGCGGCTTGTGTGTGCGCGCGTTGCCGCGCTTGTGAATGCGTGTGTATGCGTGCGAGACGTGTGTGTGTGTGTACGCGCGCGCTTTTACGTGTACATTACGTACGTACGTACGTGTGTGTGTGTGTGTGTGCGTAAGCCGCCAATACACAGTTAGCGTTATTTTACGGTTTTGGCGCTTACGCCGACATCAACATGGCGGGTTCCCCCGCGCCCGCCCCCCGACAAAAAGACGAAAGCGGTTCCCCGGGGGGGTACCGGACACGATTTTTTTGGCCAACGTGAAAAACCGCGCGACGTATACCTACCTACCTACCTACCTCTACAACTCTACCAATGTAGCTATGGCGCGTATTTAGCGGAAAGCTCCAGGGCACGCGCGTTTTAACTGGCGCCTAGCACCTGACGGATAAACGTACCTTTCGACTGTGGCTGAAACATACATAAACGGTACGCTGGGGCTAATAACGTGAACGACGGCGGCGACAGGACGTGATGATGGCGTATCGCGCGACGAACGACTTCCCGGCGGCGTCGAGGTGGTAACCCGACGGCGCGACCACCATTATTATCGTTAAACGAATTTATGTCGTGGACGTCGTCGTCGCGTTACTATTACTATTATTGTTATTGTTATTGTTATTATTATTACTGCGGTCTGCGACGGCTACGGCTGCGGCTGCGGTGGCGGCGGCGGCGGTAACACGGCGCGCACTCGTCGGTCGCACGTCGACGTATTTCCCGTGTGGTTGATGGCACGCGCGCACGGGCGAAAACACCTATTCCCGCTAATTCGGCACTACGCGGTCATTTCTCGAATGCCCACTGCGGTCCCGGCGCATCGGCGATAAATTAATTTCCGTACCAAAAACGGAGAAACTCACATATACGACCATTAATGCCCGAAAACTACCAACTAGCGGGCGGGACGGGGTGGTGTATTAGGATGCAACGTCCCCATTGGCCGGGCCGGGTCACGTGACGCGCATCATTACGATTCCGATCGATTTTCCGAGAGCTAAATCTCTTCGATTCTACCGATCTTTCTTGGGCTTGGACGCTCAACCGTCGTTTTCGACAATTGCGAACTAGGCCCACAGCGTTTTTCTGCGTACGGATAGTGTCCGTGTTTTGCCGCGACAACCGTTCGGTCGGAATGGTGATGCGATTAAAGGGGAGAAAGGGCACCGACGCTCGTTTTTCGCCCCGTCCATCCGCGCGACGACGGACATCCGTTCATGGAATAAACGCGAGACGTCAACAGTGGTCCCATTGTTTTGACCCACCAGGGCCGCCAACAACGTAACTGATATTTAACGTATTTTTCCTATCATTAACATTCGTAAATCGTGATTCGTCGTCACAACTCACAATCATTAGTCAGAATATTCAGATACTATACTTCTACGACTGTCGTCTACACAGAATTTAATATTAATAAGTATCATGATAATTTGATTCAAGATTTCAAACCTGTTTGTCGTTTATTAATTTGTTAGTGAATCGTTATTTTTTTGTTACTGTAATTAATGTACATTGCACATATTATAATCTACACTGTAAATGTTACATTATTGCAATTATTGAATTATTCATATTATTCTGGACATTTTAAATTTTCACAACAGGATATAATGGATATGGATTTTTTTTGAGAGAATGTCATACCCGTATTTGTATTTTGTTATCTCCATCTAATACACATGTATAATATGACAAATCTATAATATACATATCAAATTATTGCTAATATTTTAATTTTAAAATGAGTTGTCATTTATAAAGTTTAAAAAATATAGGTAAGAAGAAATAAAAGATAACTCCATTGATTTAAATTATTCAATTATATACAACTCATTTTAAAATAAAAATTTAAAAAAACCATCTTCCATATTAATAATAATTTAATATATTATCTATACCTGTGGTACTGGTAACAATATAATGTACCTATTCAATTTTCATGCAAACATGCCATTTATCCGTAACTAAATAAAAAATAAATTAAGAGCCATACTTATTTCTTTCAATATCCGGTTAAGCATCGGTGAACACCCGTTAATCTTAACATAAGTTAATGTATTAACATTAAACAGACGTTAGATATGGACAGTATGTCAGAATAACTAAAATTGTATTTGCGCATATTCTACAGAAATCGAAAATACGATTTCAATTGATTAATGTAGAATTATATTTTTTGAACATTCAATTCCAACTTCCAAATTATGAGAACATTTCGAGCACACTAATGAACTGTATTATTGTATTAACCGTATTGTCTTTATTATAGTTGATTGTTTGACCTTGTCGATCTTGATGCATGTTATTTTTTAGTCCTCAAATCCTGGTCCGTAGTCCTGTTCTTACAATTAGTCTTATAACTATTGTTTATGAAATAATAATTATGAAACATGAACCTATGGACAGATTCGTTGTGACCTACCACATAGGTTAAAGAATTTATTGTGACCTGTCGCTCCGTGAACTGTGAAGATTAAAGCAGCAAATTAACGTTTAGTTAAATCAATTTTTTGTCATTTTAGATTTAGAGCACAGACTAGATAAATCTACGGCCTAAATTTATCTAGTCTGTGTTTAGAGCCATAGGCGGATAGGCCTACCGGGAAACTGGGCATTTCCTAGTAGCCCCCCCCTTCGTATTTCGGTAATGGGGCCTTTATTAGACTTTTTTTTTCATGTGGGGGCCCTCCTTTTTAAAATTTCCCGGTAGGCCAAAAATGGTCTATCCGCCCGTGATTAAAGCATTGTATTAGCTATTAGAGTAAATTCACCAATTATTACCAAATTTAAATGTAAAAATATTATTTTAGAAATCTTATCGACTTATTGATATTTTGAACAGAGTAATATTATATTATGTTTTAAAATGTAATATTTTACATAATTATAACCATGGTCCATGATTAAAGAATTATTAACTTATGTCAAAAATTAAGTAGGTATTTCTTTAATGGTGGTTCACTTCAAAATTAAAACATCAATAATATTATAATACCTACTCAGTATAAACTATGAAATGTCTTGGATTATAGATATATCTATATAATACAATAATCTTGCCTTTAAATTTAATAATGAGTCTATTCACTCTAATATTAAACTTGACAATATATAGATGTATTTATAAACTATATTTAAAGATAATTATTAATTATTGAAGATTTTACGTCAAAGACGGAGACAACTACAGTCTACATGCGGGCGTATCTACAATGTCAATGAGGACAAGCACAAGTTTATGAAGACTGATATTGGCAATTTTCTTTCTTTATCTAACTATCAATACGTACAATATAACAATGTTAGTGTGTTCTATTTCCAACGTACCTACCAATTTATCTAGTAAAACCATAGAATTTTTGAAAACAAATTTAAATTCACCTGTAATAAATCTACTTAAAACCGGATTCCCTTCATTTTAGATTTTATCTCCATAAATTCAAAAAAAGTTAGAAATTAAAAATTTTTCATATTCTATTTTAGAATAAATTAAAAACTTTAAAAAAGGGGTAAAATCTATTTTTAATTCTTATCAATTCATTAATTTTAATTGGTACGTTGGAAATAGAACACTTCTAAATTCTTATGTTAAGAGTTTATATAACAAAGAAAAAATCACTACCTCCAATGTGGTGTTAAAATTGGGAAAAATTTAAGCAATTTACAGTAATGTTATGCAGTGAGCTTACCATAAATGCAATTTGGATTAAATTTATGAGGGTGTTAGATTTAAGTTCATAGTTATATATATCCATAATTCATAATTTATAACCAATAGAAATCGATGATGCTATTAAAAATTTGGGGAAGGGGATACTAATATGAAATTTGAGGGTGCCAAGCACCCCCCCCCCCCAGGCCCCAAGTCACCTTACAACAGGCTGTATTAGTTCTTTGTTTCTTACACAAGAATTACAGGTAAAAAATTACATACGTTAATACTTGATTGTCTTAATTCCTACATAAATTATGTTTAAATTCCTACACGAATATAAAAGTAAGATATGTAAGTTTCTACATTGTTAAAAAAGGTATGATTGTCAATTCTTGCAAGATGGGATAATTTATAAAGGTATTTACATGAGTAAGTAATTTCGAGTATTCAACAAACAAAATTAACTATAATATGATTATTGATTATGTTAAACATTTAAATATCTAAAATAAATGTATTTTTAATCTGCTAGGTCTTATGTAGCCGTGTAGGAGCTTACATTCGCCCCATATTTTAGGTTTACCTAAATAATAAAGGTACATATCGTTTTCGCGCATTTGCTTTTTTCCAATTCGTTTGAACCCAACAGCGTTAACAGCACATACCTTCTCATTTTAATACTTAGGATAAAGAGTTAAGACTATCTCTTTTGCACAATCGTGATTAAAAATGTGTATGTGTTTCAGTGTTTGTTCTAAATAAATTTATAATTATACTATTAAATATTAATAAGTAGTAATAAGTATTAAGTAATAGATAATAGGTACTAGGTAATCTGTTAATTCTGATACTATATACTAATAGGTATACTACTAAATAGTAAATGATATTTAATATACTAATTTGGAATGGTGATATTAAAGTCAGATTTTCTTCATATAAATTAAACGATCGATGGTTATATTTTTTTTATTCATTTTAAATATTCTTCAATTGTGCCTCCTTATTAATAGTCTATTTTCTTTTAAAGATTATGATTTTATTTTAATTTTATATCAATTTTACTTTGAATTTCAATAATTATATTGATTACTTAGTGTATATGTAATGTGTGGATAAACAGTATAAAACAGACTGTTATAATTTTTGTGATAACTTTCTGGACCATTAAAAGTCCAAGCCTCTACGGATTATTAATACTCAATAAGTTCGCAGCATTATAATATTGGAGGAAAATTGTTGTCTAATGTAATGTAATTTTTTTAAACATAATCAAAAAATACAGAAGTACCTAATACTAAATTTTATACTAGGTGCTATAGATACAAAGTCACAAAATCAATCTAAAAATTCTTCAGGGGGTAAATAATCAAATAAAAAAAAAAAAAAACACTATCCATTTATCTATTTTAGAATCGTCGTTTGTTCGAGTATGTTTAAAAGTAGTCTGTCAATAATATTTTGAGTTGTTGAATGTATCTAAATAAATTTTATCCTAAATGAAAGATACAGTATGCAATTTTGCAGTTAGGAAAAGTTTTCAATACTACATTATGTGCAGTTTTTAAAAATCATTATGAAAATTGCTTAAATATATTTTACTATCTCAACTATTTCAACATACATATATTTTGTAACGTTAATGTAAGTATCATCAGTATGTATATTAATCAAAATAAAACGTCATAGAATCATAAAAATTGTTTATATATACGTAAATTATAAATAGCATAAAGTTAAACAACATATATAGAAACGTATAAAAATTTCCCATCCCAAAAAACATGTTCTACACTTTGTAACAATTCCAATTTTTTTTACATGTAAATATGAATAGATTTCCATCATCATTAACAAAACAAAAAGCATATTATCTTCGTAAGTAAGATTATGCCGAACATCAAAAGTGAATTGTTTTTTATCATCTTCTAAACATTTCCGTAAATAAGTTTAGAAACAATATTTTTTGGGTTTCATAGAACTATATAAGTATAGATTTTCAAATTAATTGCATATCAGCATATTGCTAAATTAAAAATGTTTAAGTTATCAATATTTTTCAGTTCCCAGCATCCAGCGTATGAGTTTATTTGGTTTAATGTGTAAATCATT
The DNA here is from genome assembly GCF_003676215.2 of Rhopalosiphum maidis. Classification (NCBI taxonomy): domain Eukaryota; kingdom Metazoa; phylum Arthropoda; class Insecta; order Hemiptera; family Aphididae; genus Rhopalosiphum; species Rhopalosiphum maidis. Next base: position 28,528,468 of record NC_040880.1, read on the forward strand.
TTTGGCTCTATATGTTTTAAATTACTTACTTCTTGTCTTTTTACTACTTATTTATTAATTGTTCGGTTGTCGTACTCACAATGATTATGCATGTTTGTCATTTTTGAAATTTAATTTAATTTATTGAGCACTACACTTTCGTAAAATGTTTTAATTGTACACCTAAAATGTATATTACCACTACCACTAGATTTTTAAGTTTGATATTCTCTAAATGTATACACTTTTTATCTTATATCTTTTTAAAAAATTCACAAACTTGGATATTCATAGTCAGTATAGCTGTAGTACTGCTTGCTGACGAACAACTATTAAAAGTTTTAAACTACTAACTACCTAGTACTTACCTATCTGTAGTAATAAGTTTAATACACGACGATTATTTTTAATACTATTGTGTATTTAATAGGTAATAAATGAACACTACTAATGATATATTTTTATTACAAGATAAACTTGTATTGCTGATAATTTTTACTGATAGTTTCAGTTTGTATTGATAATTCAATTACTTTAGGTAAGTCCAAATTTAAAAATACAAATTATATGTTTACGTTGTATCTTGTACGCAAACGACATTCATTGATGTTTAGGAAAAAATGTTATATTGCGCGCAAACAAACGAATTGAATCGATTATTAATAAATGTTAAATCTATATGTATAATATATAAACAATATATGAATATGATTATAGACATAAATACATAATGATAGTATAAGATATTTCAATTTAAATACTTTAGGATCGGCTTTCATCATAAAAATCAATTCCAGTAATTAATATAACAATGTAATACTATAATACTATATATGTATAATATAGTTATTTTAATATGCAACAACAGCCTATATACATAAGATATAATTATAAATATATTTTAATTGATTTAATGAAAGATAGAAAAGATCACAGACTAAGGGACCAAGTATACTAAATCATTAATCAATGATTAGTTTTACGTATTAAAATTTTAAATGTTAAACTTGTTATAGTAAACTATTTACTATCAATACTATCCATGTAGACCATATCAGAGTACAAATAAGAAGCCCTTGATATTGACTTATTTTACAAGGCCTATAAGTAATTATTACTAATTAACTACAAGCAATTTTTTTTTAACCATTACCTATTCGTTTACACGACTTCCTATTAAATATTTATAGTTTGATCATTACCTAATAAATGTATTACCTAGATACTTATACGCATAGACAGACATCGGGGGGAGACTTAGGGTGGTTTAGCCCCCAAGTATTTCAATAGACCCCCCCATCCAGAAAAAATTGAAGGCAATATGTTATACGAGTATACTATTGTGTATAGAAAGGGGGTGCGGAGGTGAAGCTATAATAATATAATAATAATAATAATGTTATTCGGTATTGTCAGTGTAGGATTTACGGTGGGGGGGTCAGGGAGTCTGGACTCCCTAAATACCCAAAGACACTGATATATACACATATAATTATATAATAAGACTAGATTTTATTTAGAAAATTTTGAATTTTAGGTCCCCATACAATATAGTATATATACATAAACACAATATAGTATAATGAATTTTGTTTTTATAAAAATAATACATTTGAAATACATATTATTTTTCAGGACCCCCCCCCCACAAAAAATGTTTGAAAATCCGCCACTGGGTATGGTAAAGTAGCGATGGGTCTAAATGGCTTGAAATAAACCTAAAAAAAAAAAATGCGGTATAGCCAAGCCTGAACAAATTGGTGATATATTAAAATTTCTATAACTAATTAAAATTATAGATTATATATTTTTCTATAATTACTACGTTTTATCAGCTTATCACTACTATCACTAATATCATTGATTAAATAAATAATACTAATAAATATTATACTATTTTTGTCGTTGTCGTATGTGATCTACCATCTATCCAAGTCCCGAATATAGTATTGAATTTCCGTCCAGTATAGTATTGTATAATAATTATATGTACAATATTGATTATATTTATTTTCGTAATCATTAATATAACTAATGAGTTAATATATTATTATTATTTATCCCTTAAGGCTTAAATTATAAAAAATTCCTATTTAAATCTATAAGGAAATAGTAAAATATTGTATTCACAGTTGCTATCATTGCCAATCGCTATAACTCTTCTTTCAAGTAAAAGTAAATCTCTATTACTTTTACATATTTTTTTTCATAAAACGCCGAAAAATCTCGATAGATTGATTATATAAAATTATGCTGTACCTAAAGTGAAAACGAAGATTACCATGCATTAAAAAAATATAAACAACCAAAAATATTAAATACAAACGAAAACATCAAAAAAAATATTATCTGACCTTACCTGGTAACTAATAAATAATGATAGGCTTTATATTATATTATTAAGTAAAAAATATTAAATCATGTTTAAATAATTTGTTGTTTTAATGATTATAGATTTTTGTTTGTCAGTGCTTGATTCGAAAAGAAACAGGAAAAATAATCAACAATGTAATATTTTATAAGATTACAATTTTTTAAGGAGTTCTGTGTACTCTGACAACATGTATGTGGAAAGCGTAATAAGATTTGTATCTTATAAATCGAACGTTTTAGATTTAAACGATTGGCGTCGCATGTAATTTGAAAGTATTATACTATCTATTTATACTATACATGACATATGTTTTCAATTTATTTTTATCACTTAAGATTAAACAAATTAAAATAATGATTAATGTTTTCAAGTTCTATTGTATAAAAATAATTAAATACAATTTTAAGTTCTTAGTGAAGAAATGAATGTATTCTTTGATACCGTGCATTAACTTGTCACAAAAATTGAATGATCGATTTGATTTAATTTTACCTAACTATTTATGATTAATTTCATATATTCATTTTCTTTTGTATTCAGTATTTTCTATCATAAATTGTGAGCACGGTCATATAGATCTATATGGCTGTGATTGTGATTTGTGGGTATAAGAGTGAAAAAATTAGTCGACCCGGTCAAAATATCTTCGTTATGAAATTTTTGGGCAAAACATTTTTTATACGAATTTTTATCAACTAATTATATATAATTATATTTGCATCAATTTTGCGATAATAGTTGATAGTTTACTAGGTATTTGCTACGTATTTTACATTTAAGCATATGTTGTATAGAGTATACAAAGATCTATTTTATTCTAACATTTACATTTGGTTCTGTTCGTTCATTCGTTTCATTTCTTTGTATTTTTAATTTGTAAGAAATTGCTTTGAAACTCAATTATTTTAGAGATTTATTTTACAATATTTAATAGTAAATACTAGTTTTAATGTAATTTAAGTATTTTTATATAATGGTACATTTTTAATATATAATTATACATGTGTTTAAAATGTTTAAATTCTGAACTAAGATGTAGATATTAAATATATTTTTAATAATAAAACAACTTTTTCATGTATGCAACCAGTGGCGTACGCAGGGGGGGAGGGGGTGTCAAGGAGATATGACACTATGAGTATTTCATGAATAGAATATTATTTATAATTTAGATAGAAATAGACGACTTATATAAATATTATTATGAAGTAGGCAGTAACTTGGAAATTAATATTATGTTACACTATATTGTTATAGATCCGATGGATGTACAGTGGCGGCTATCCTTAAAAATATAGGTGTAGCAAAACATAAGAAGTAACCACCCACCCTCAATAATATTCATCCATATAACATGCCATCTACTGAATAGTTTATACACAGTAGCGTAACTTGATAATAAAGGGCCTATGAGAAAATTTACAGACCAGGGCTCTTACCTAATAATAAAAATGAAAAACAATCATACCCTATTATAACTTTCAAAAATATTGTTTTCTCACATGTCATAGTATTAATTAATTAAAATTTTTTTTATACAAAATCTAACAAAAATTAACTCTTCTTGTTTTTACGGCAGCAAAATCATTAATGATTTTGTTTGTATCCAATTCATTATTATTAGATAGTAATACAAAAATTCTATAGATAGATAGTTTTTGTCTTATTATCGTCAGACACATAGGTAATTTTGTCACGAGTTATGACTTACACAGTACACATACCAGCATAATTATTATGTATAATAGTAAAAGAAGTTTCAAATTTTCAATTATAGTGTATACTCTGTAACTCTTTACCCGCATTTCGGACCTATACTGTATTACGATATACTTAATTCTTCACATAAGTATTCGTAATTTGAATTATTCTTTAATTTAAAAGAGTAAAGACAATTATTTATTATATAAAAAAAATATTATAATATGTGTTTATATTAGAGATTATAGTATAGGAATATCGTGAGTTATATAGATTATATGAGTTTTTTAATTTAGGGGCCCTCAAAACCGGGGGCCCCTGTGAATTGCACACCCAACACTCTCGATAATTGCGCCACTGTTTATACAAAATGTTGAAAAAAATATTTACTATTATACTATTAAAATATTCCAAAGTATTATTGTATTATTCGCTTACGAAAAATTATATAGACAACCCACTCTATCCACCTCTAATTAAAGGTGTAGCAGGCACTACTACACCTCTACTATAGAATAGCCGCCACTATGAATATGTAAGGTGATAATGTGTTTCGGAATCGTATCTGATACTTTAAAAGCAACAAATTAAGAGTACGTTATACCCGCGTCCCACATGTGTTTTTTAAAAACGATACCTATAAATTAAATTTTTTATTTTTTAAATTAAATTAGTATTATGCAACTTGGCTACACTGTATATGGAACGTTATTTTTTGAATTTTCAAAATGGACGAATTGAGAAATAGTTGATAACGATAACTGAAATAAAAACAACATTCTAAACAATTACAAAATAAGAAAAGTAAATACTAAATGCTATATCGTAATAACGTAAAATTGTAGAAAAATAATTTAATACTAAAAATTAAAATAATTTCCAAAAGAATAATAATATATTCTGTGATTATTCCTGTATAACTAACTACTTACCTTGTGTTCTACTGTTTAAGAAAATAAACAAGTTAAATGCTTCTTTTATTTACTTTCAAAATCGTACAAATATTATGAATCATGATATTGTGTTGATGCCAAACTTAATTTAAGTATTAAATTAATCAAATTATATTTTTGTGGATTCAAATTATAGTTTTTTTGAGGTAAGTTTTTATTTTTTGTACTTTTATGATTATGCAGAAGTTACATCCTTTCTAAATGTAAATCGTACAATTTTTTATCAATTCGTATGAATCAAGATCTCTGGTTTTATTATTAAAAAAGATTTATTAATTAAAATAATGATACCTATATCTTCATGATTGATTCAAATTTACTTTTTTATAATTATGAAAGTTGTCAAAATTTTTTAATGATCAGTAATTACATTTTTATTTTATAAGTAATTAGTTAAGGAAAGTAGTGGCAATGGAAACTTCATTCCATCATGTTGCTACGTCTAGTACTCTATGTTATATTATTTACTCATCATATTATTTGTATTATTCTGTATATACAGATAGTAAGTATCTTTCTTATAAATTATTGTAGACTTGCTATTTTTTAAGATTTTCAAGACGATACTAATACTTATCAATATGGTGTAGTTACATTCCGACTCATATTAAAATCAGTCCAAGAATAATTTGTTTCAATTTGCTGGCTACACATTTTACTTTTTTAACGCTCAATATTGAAACAAAATGAGTCGATTCTTTAATTTTTTTTTTTTAATTATGTTTATTTTACTTTGTTTTTTATAATTTAGTCATTACATTTTTCTTAATATAATTTATACATCCTAAAATGTAAAACTTAGCTCTTACTAATGCTTGGACTTGTGCTGTAACTAGTTCTAATATTAGGAACTTTATTAGAATAGTATTTACATTATATTTGCTTATTATATAAGTAGTTCAATATCAATTAAACAATAATAATGTGTAGATAACAATTATAAATAGGTCATGATATGTTTATAGTGGACTGTTTTGTATAAAATTTTAGTTGTATACAGATTATATTATTATTATGATTATATTGTGTCTGATCACTATTAAATTTAATTTAATTTTAAATAGGTTATGATGAACCATAGTATAGAATCCAATTTCTACAATGTCGAAGAAAATGAAGGAGAGACTGATAATTATGTTACATGTCCATTATTGCAACTAAAATATTCTAGATCAAGAAAACCAATTACTAGGTAGGTTATTACTGTATATATATATATATAATTAAAAGAGATATGGATAGCTATTTTTCATATATTATGTATATTTAATTTTTACTCTGATATTTGTATAAGTCCTTATTGTATATTTAATACTCTATAGTTCATTTTATAATAAATATTTAAGATGAATACATAGAAATTTTTTTTTTTTTCTAGTCGTTTGGGACAAAAGGGTAGATCTTTAAAACATATAAATGAGAATCGACCTTTATTTGAAAATAAAACTGCAGAAGCTGATTTGGGAGGTTCATTTCAAATACGTACGCCTGAAAATTTAGTTGGTGGTTTTGAAAAACTTGACTTAGTTCATGATACTCCATTTGTCCGTCCAGCTATTAAAAATCAAAATGATAGTGATTTAGAAACTCCAAGTGACACACTAACTAATATAAAAAATGTAAGACCTAATATTGAATTAAGCACTAAACGCTCATTATACAGCAATAAGGAAAATTTACCAGAGCAAATAAAAGAATTAAGAACACCTGAATCTCAAAAATTAAACAAAAGTAATATTAGTACACCATCACTCACTATAAAAGAAATTTCAAATAAATCATCAGAGAGCATGAAAGATGAAACATATTATGTGTCACCTGAAACTTCAAAATACAATTATGATACCAGTTTATATCATAGTATTAGAGAAACAACTGTTATACCAGAAACATCACATTCATCTTTTTCAATAAATAATTCTTTAACAACTAAGCAATTAGAATGTCAACCCCTAGATGATCAACCTAAACATACTGCACTTGAACTGTCTCCTGCAGCAAATCGTAATAATTTTGTAATAAGAGCTCGATCTCCTATTCGTCATATTCCAGTTGGATTTATTCAAGATGGAGAATTTAAACGGCCAATTAATTCATCAAGTAGTGTGTGTGTTAAATGCGCCAATGAAAACTATATATCTGTTAAAGGAATTAATTATAGTATACTAAATACACTTGGCCATGGTGGTTCTAGTGTTGTGTACGAGGTAAATTTATGTTTGTTAGGATATTTATACTATTATTTCTAACATATTTTTGAAATTTAATAAGGTTTTACATCCGGACACAAACCAAGTGGTTGCAATAAAAAAGGTAGATTTATCCGAAGTTGAAGATATTATTGCAAAAGGATATTTAAATGAAGTTACTTTGTTACAAAACCTGCAATCATGTGAAAGTGTTATACACCTATTTGACAGGTAAATTTAATGTATCTTATTAAATTGTCATTTTTATTTATCAAATTAATTTCATTGTTTATTTTTTATTCAAAATCTAAGTATACACATAGATATTATATTATTTCAGTCAATATACTACTAAAGAAAAAATACTTTATATGGTTATGGAAAAAGGTGATACAGATCTTTCAAAACTTATTCGTAATACAAAACATATGTCTGTTCATATGATAATGTACTATTGGTCAGAAATGTTAATTATTGTTAATGAAATACATGCTAAAGGTAAATATATTGTTATATATTCTGATATTCAAGCCAAAGTTGAAAACATCTATACTTTTTTCCACTATTGTATTTTGAGGTTTTTTGTCGTGAGATGTAATTAGTATGTGTACTGTAGTTTAAAAAAGAAAGTATGGTATATTTTACTATTAGACATAAAAATAAAATTTTAAATTTAAAAAAGTGAGATTATTAATCTTAATTCTCAAATTTTTTGTTATTTAATTAATTTTATTGGTATAATAAACTTTAAATGACCAATAAAAACACACAAGCTTCCCCAAAAAAAATATTTTACTTGGAATTAAATAATTTATTTTTCCAATAGGTGTCATACATTCAGATCTTAAACCTGCAAATTTTCTACTGGTCAGTGGTCGTTTGAAATTGATAGATTTTGGTATAGCTTCAAAAATTCATGGAGATATGACAAGTGTGTTAAAAGATGTGACTACGGGAACTTGGAATTATATGAGCCCCGAATGTATAAGAAGTGGCGGTTCAAATTTTCAAGGACATAAAGTGAGTTGGTTGAATTGTTTAGATTTAATAATAAATACTGATCTTTTTTTACATTCTATTTAGATAAATCAAAAATCAGATGTATGGTCACTAGGGTGCATATTGTATAGTTTAATTTATGGCAAGACTCCTTATTCACATTTGACAAACACTTGGCAAAAGTTACAAGCCATTGCAGAATCTACTCAAAATATTAGTTTCTTGAATCACAGTAAAATATTTACTCAAGGTATACCACCTGTACTAATGCAAACAATGAAGTTATGTTTGATTAAAGACGTGAAAGCCAGACCTAATGTAGTCGATTTACTGAAGCTTATTGAAAATACAGTATTTAAACCTATGACTTAAGTACTTTTTAATATTATATGTACTAAAATGTTGTATTTATAATTCATATTGCCGTTTCAAACGTGTTCTTCAAATGTATATATTATTTTGAGTATTGATAAACATACAGTACTTAAAATAAATTGTGATGTAATTATATAAATAATATATATAATTGTTTTATTTTAATGAATTATTGTTTACATTATACATTTTATATAATTTTAGTGTTTTAACTTAGGTTATTTTAATTAAATTTAAAATTAATTTAACAAAATTGTATATAACTTGCATATTATTGGAATTATAGTAATAAATTAATTATGAATAATATGATGAAAATAATAATTTTTAATACACTTAATTACTTCCATACTGTCAATTTTCCATTTTCGAATATCAAACAATCAACAGGCCATGCTATTGATGATTTATCAAATGGTAATAAATCTTCAAAATCTTTGTCAGAGTCCTAAAAAAGAATGCAATTTATATCAATATTATTGTAAGACAAATTTCATAGGAGTTATGTAAATGTTTATGTAGTTTTTTACTGCCATTATTTATAAAATTTATCAAAATAATTAAATTATAAAATTAATTAAGCACATATAGGTGTATACAGTAATACTGTAATACTGCATATTATATAAAAAAATAAAGAGATTATTTAAATAAAAGAGATAATTGTATGGATATATATTGAATTTAGAAAAAAGAGTTAAGAGGAGATAGAAATCAGGATAATTGGAAAGTATGTAATAATACGTAACATTAACAAAGAAAACTAGAAAAGAGTAAATCATAGAAAGAATTGCTAAGCGTTGAAATGATCGTGGTGATTAGGTATTAGAAGTTAGAAAGGTTGTAACCAAGGTGTGACAGGAAAATAAATAATAAAGATATTAAAAGTTAAGTACACAACATTACTTAATATTGTATAAATATAGTGCAATTTTACAAAATTTTTAAATTTAAAAGGATGTATAAAAAAACATGGTAATTTTAGCTGTGTTAACCAATTTCATTTTTTTATAAAATAAAATATAAATACATCTTACCTTATATAACTCAATAAAATTTAATAAATCTTTTGATAATAACTCATTTGATTCCACAAGTTTCATAACACTATTAATAAAATCAAAAAATTTAGAAAATGTCATTTACATACACTAATAACATGGTTTAAAAATATTATTTTAATATTTAAGAATATTGTATAAGTTAAAAATTTATGTTTTATTTTATTTTCTAGATATTATCAAGATAATTATTAAAATTAATTTTGAAATATTATTTTAAGAATATCCTATAAATTTTGTGAAAGGTCTAAAGCAGTGGTTTTTAACCAGTGTGCCGTGAGCGCTATTGAAGTGTGCCGCAAAAAATCTGTTAATAGTTTTATTAGTATGTATTTATATGTATATATAGGTATATATTATATAAAATATGCTTCACATATTATATAGATTAGTGTGCCGCAAAAATTTTGTATACAATGAAGTGTGCCGCATGGTTTTAAAAAGGTTGAAAACTTCTGGTCTAAAGCCAATAATAAGCATTAATATTTAATAATTTTTTATTTGGTAAGCCGAGTAATCATTTTCAAAGGTCTACAATTTATATTAATAAGTCTTGGGTCCATGTAATTTAAGTTAAATTGTGTAGGTAAAATTTTGTTTTTTCTACAAATAAAAATATGTAAAATTATCTACTATTTTATAGGATTTTTAGTATTATTTAGTTTAAGGTTAACCCCAATGCACAGACACACACACATATATATATATATATATATATAATGTCACATCATTTAATTGTTCAAGAAAACACTGTATCTTGTTAATTTACATTCAAAAGTTCCAATTTTGAATTATTAGCTTAAATATTGGTTAAATTGATCCATTATAAACTTATAAGAGAATATTATCTGTGTTTTATAATTGATTTTTTCACAATATTTTAATTTTAAATGTTATTAAAAAATTAAAATATAGTAAAAATCCAAAAAGAGGACATGTATAATGCACTTTTGTTTAAGTTTAATAATAAATAATAGTTCAATTCATTCCAATATAAAGTATAAAAACATAGAATCAGAACTGATGAAAATTTGTATTTGCCGTTGTCTTGTTACCTAATTTACAAACATGAAATTCTTTTAAATTTATATGTGTTGATAATAAAAACAAAATGTGTCCCTATTTTTCCTGTAAGATGTGTCAATACACATATTCCATTATCTAATTAGAACTGTGCATTTATTTAAAAATTAAATATATAAATTTACTTTTCTTCATTCCACATTTGATTTTCTACAATATGTTTACAAATGTTTTGGTTGATATCTGAATTAAAAAGTGGCACTCCAAAACAACAGTCTAACAAAGTCCATTCTGATGTATCATAAACAGGTTCTAGTAGCAGTGTTTTCTTTATGCACGTTGCATCATTTAATTTATCTAATTCTTCTTTTAAGAGAGATACTCCATTTTTTTGAAAAACAGGTGAAACATCTATTAAAAATAAAAAATTAATTAATAATTAATTGATTGATTAATTAATTAATTAACTGTAAAATTTGCTAACCACTGGATTGTTCTGAAGTAAATTTCTTCTCATATTTAGTAGGTGTTGTTACACAAGTTATGTAACCACATGTATTTTCAATGTTTAAAACGTTTGATAGACTTTTTAAAAAATTTTCTTCATATAAAAATGAGTGTTCTAAACAATTAATTATATTAATTAATGTAATAAATTCTACATTAAATGCTTACATGTCAATATGTCAATATTACTTACCATTTTGTAAATGGTTCATTTTTGGAAATGGTAATACACAAGTATTTGGATTACAAGCCTAAAAACATAAAACTAGTACTGACTTGGGATAAATATATATATTTTTTCAATTACTTGTATAAGAACTGGTGATTCTTTTAATGTGTCATTAATAATGGTTAATAAGTTTTCAATAGATATAAAATGTGGATCATGTCCCCAAGTAGTTATCATTACTTTAGAACAATGTCGAAACATTTTAGGAACATTCCACAAGCGTACACCTATTAAAACCATTCATTAAATAGTAATAACAAGTAACAATTTATTTTCTATATTTATTATTTACCTCTAATCAATAGTAGTGATGGAGGTCCATAACATGTTTTATGATATAAATATAATTTAAACCAAACTGAATTAACTTCAGGTATAGGAGGACCAATATGTGGTAATTTTGGTGATGTTAAAAGAGGTGTTTCTTTGTTTAAAGGAGCCATTGACATTAATAAACTAAAAACAATTAAAATATATTTACTAAACAAATTTAATAAACTAAGACAATCTCACTTGTAATTTTTTTTCAAAAATCTAACACATGTATCTGCTGTTAAGGACTTAAGACTTTCCCATCGAATAAGATCCAGTTTACCGGAGCAATTTTCTGATCTCAATGCTTTCACAGTACTTCTGAGTGTTAATGCATGTTCAAAATATCTTCTAGCTTCGCCTTCACTTTCACTTGCACTAGGAGTTTCACTTCCAAAAACACAACTACCAGAACTATAACCGTCTGCAACTTTGTCAAGTTCATCCAAAAACACATTTAATGCTTCATCAGTCAATTTGCCAGCTTCAAATAATGTAACTGCATGATCTTTTAGACTCTAAATTTGAATGTTTATTTTAATGAAAATATCATTTAATAAAAAATGTTTTAAATAAAATTGTATACTTACAGGGGACAGATTACCCATCATTAAAAATGCTGTAAGAGTTGAATCAAACAAAAAAGCCATTCTTTTTTCAGCATTACTTTTATCTGGCGATGATTCAAGAATATCTGGTATTTCAGTAGGTAATATTATTGAAGAAGATACATCAGATACATTTTCTACATTTACTATTTCTAATTTTGGTATATTCTTTGAACCAGACCAGGATAAATGAGTAGAAAAACTTTTAGTACTTTTCTTTTGTGCAATTTTCAATCGGCAAAATAAGGAGACTGCATTTTTAACAGATTCCAAATCAATCTCTAATACTGTAGCCAACTTTTAAAAATAGACATTTTAAGTATATAAAAAAATGTATGTATTAGAAAAATAATTACCTCACTAACTGAAGTGTGTTCATCAATAGATACAAAAATTTTATAAAGTAGATTTTCAAAATTATCACCAAGCACTCTGTTCATAACAAAACCACCAAGCGTTGATACTATTATATGGTCATCATCATATATTGGAACATCATAGTAAATTAAACCTTTTCTACAAATAAATTAAAATCATATTCTATAAAATATATTAGTTTTAATAAGTAGTAAAAATATTAATAATTATTTACTTGTAAAGACTGTGGAGTATATTGTAATCTAAGCTTCCAGCCATTTGTTGTCCATTATCAATTATATGGTCAATAAATTTTTTTTCGTCTTCATTGATGGTCTTTAAAATAAATTATAACAATTTAATATTTAACTAAAATAAAATGATGTATAGTCTTATACTGATTTAAATTATAATATACTTTAATATCATCTTCAAACAAACATCCAACATCAACAGTCCACCAAGGATCTGGATTTATATCTATTGGTTGAGATGGTAACATTGGTCGTATTTCATTTTTCCTTCTAAAAAGTTTATTTTTTGTTCTGCATTGATTCATTAATTCAATATACTCATTACGACCGATTCCTAGTATTCTAAGACCTAAAAATAGAAGTATAAATACAAAAATAAGTAAATTAAGAACAAAACATATATAGTTAAATTTTTGTGGCATATTTATAGTAAAGGGGTGATTAAATTAATTTTTTTATTTTTCTAGAACTTATATAGGAAAAACAATTTTCACTGATAATGTGATCATCTGTATATTTATAATTAGTTTTAATTTATATTGTTATAGGCACTTATAAAATTATTCTTTACATTCTTCTTCACTGCAACTAACAATCAAAAAACAATATAATAAATATACCACTGAATCAATTTAATAAACTTCAGTAAATAAAACTAATTTATAAGGTATAAATACAATCAACTGCTGTGAAATTTGGAATTGAATCATAGCTTTTGTCTGACTCCATAACATGTATAATCGTTGATATATAAAATTGAAATGGTGTTATTCTTAGTCCTTTAACAATTACATCAGATAGATGGTATGGATAAAGCATCAAATTTTCTCTACTATATGTCATCAAATCTTCATAGTAATTTTGTTCGTTTCTAACAACTGTTCTCACTGCAATAAAATAACAATTAAAACATACTAAAACTATTACTAATATTATAACGTGTAGGGTTACCTAAATTTGTTTTGTATCGAACTTGATTCCTTATGCTGTACACAGAAATACATTTTTTATACTCTTTTAGAGAATTTCCAACTCCCTGAAAAATATAAATAGACTCATTAACATTTTGTAAGAATATTTAAAAGTTGAATATTCAGTTTAAAAAGTTATACACGCACAAAGCACCTACAATAATGATACCAAAAAATTCTTGGAATTACAATTAGTTAGTTTAATCATTATTTTTAATGATTTTATAATAAGCAGGTAAGTAAATTGGAATGTTATTGGTTTTCAAGTGTCTGGTTTCAAGCAATGCCCAGATTTTATTAAATCAAAATTAAATGTAATATTCAAAAATTACTTGTTTTACGGCTGGTGGTAAATTAGCCCAAGGAATATTTTGAAGTACACATTTTTCCATTTCTTCGTTCATACTTGGCAAATTTAACATACAATTTACAAAATCATTTTCGAATTTTTAATTCAAATTTCAACTATTTAGCATTTGGTAAATATTATTTACTTTAACATATTGTATTGATATATTTATCACTTATCAGACTTCTAATCATTACAAACCACCAATGGGCAATGATTATTACGGATTAAGGTATCTTCACATTCTGTGGTATCTTATTCCGTGGCACAGTTTTAGATATTACTATCTTATTTTTAATATATAGATATAGTACCACAGAATAACATAGTACTTTATTCATACTTTCATAATCAATAGAAATTATGCAAGTAAATATATATTATCACTATTTACTATATTAAAGTATATTACTCTATGGGTGAATGTAATGAACTAAATGAATTTGTGTCCAAAACCTTATCAATGAATTTCAAATGGTTCAGACAAGGTGGATTATGATTGTGATATATCCATTATCCACCTTGGGTTCAGAAACAAGTTCAAATAGGAAATACTAAATTATTAACGCCATCTAACGAAAACTTATATTATAATATGACTATTACTTATATTATCCTACAGCCGCAACACAGAACAATAGTTAAGTTTAAATATCATTTATAATTAAACCACCGGGGCCGTTGTCCGTTGATATTCCAATAAGTAATTACTAAAGGATTATGTAAAGTCTCGGTAAAAATGTATTTTGTAAACAATCTTAAAGATATTTTCTAAGACCGTGATGTAAACTATTCCTTTTATATATAAAAAAAGAGAAGCTGTTGATTATAAAAATAAAATAAACATTAAATAGGATAATAATAATACTAACAACTTGCTAAAAAGAGAAAAACGTTAAATTATTATTATTATTACATATTCTTATATTATATTATATTTTTATTTCAAAATTATATTTGTTTCCGGACAATTCTATCTATATTCTATAGTTCTGCTTTTTGCCATTCCTAATCACGAAAACTAAGAACGACATTAATATACAGAGTGTAACAGGACTATTTAACAATTATTGAAACATTTGAAATGAAAGTTTATGAAATAGTCTTTTTATACCTTATAATATAGACGTTATTACGGTAATCCCAAATCAGTAATCACCTTACATCAGTTACACTTTACACACTTACACCACAGAATAGATCAACCTTGTTACTCAAACACCAGCACTTAGATCATATAATATATATAATGTATATTATGATTAGAGCGCGTATTTTTATGCATTTAAAAATATCGAAATATGTCATATAATATGCTGTAAAAATCATGAAAATATGTAAAAAATATGCAACAATTTTTTATTTATTTAAAATTTACAATAAAACTTATAATAATTAATTACTTAAATACTTAATAAAAACAAATTTAGGGAATTTTCTGAACTTAATTTATTTTTAAAATTAATAATCATAAGCATTTCAAGTTTTTCTTCTGTGAAGCTGTGTCGTTTATCGATTAACATATTTTTAAAAACTGAGAACGAACGTTCGACGTCAACCGAAGTTATTGGGGCATATTTTAAGTTTACGTCGTAATCAATTATTTATCTCATAACTAAATATATATATAAAAATTATTATTTAGTGACTATGAAATTTAGTTTTAATTTTTCTACTTGACAAAATATTATTTTATACATTTTTTTTAAATTTTTGCTTTAATATGCAATAAATTTTGAATTTAGTCAAAATATGCAAAAATATGCAATACTCTTTAAATATGCAGAAATATGAAAAAAAAATTCACCATTAGCTTTAAATTATGATGATTCGTGGAAAAAACTAACAAAATCCAAAAATATTAATAGGAAAAAATATGCAATTGCATAGAAATCCACACTCTAATTATGATCAACTATATAAGCACCAGCAGTTTTATACTTTCATACATGGATTTGTATTTATAATTTATATATATACATTATGGGCAATGTGTAAACCATACATTTTTTTTAACCAACTATAATATTATTTTTTTATTTTTATTAAAAATTATAATTTATAGTATTGATTTTTTTTATTCATATGTCATAATATTATTACGATTATTTTTATGGAATAATAAAAAAAATAACAATTTAATGACTTTCTTGTTTTTTTTTTGTTTTAGATTGTTATTAACAAAAATAAGTTTATACACAGTATTTTAAAAATTTCATAATGTATTGTAAAATTGCAGTTTTTTGAAAATTGAATTAAATTGATTATAAAAATAAAATGATAATATTAGTTATTTCATCAAAATAATCGTAATATTATGACACATGATGAATAAAATTAATAATCATTGTTTTTAATAAAAAATTACTATAAATTATTACAAATAGATAATAATAGATAATAATTTATACTAAAAATAAAAAATTTCTAGTTGGTTAAAAAAAATTTCATAGATTACATTGCCCGGGCAAATGTGTAACTACTACCTACATTACCCAGTTTATTCCAAATAGCCCGTAGTATATATATATATATACATACAGTGGGCTAAATTGTCAGGGTTGCAATCAGTGTCTAGGTTGGACACAGATAGCCTGAACGACAAGAACATAATTCAAGATCTCGATTAGAACAATGATATAGTATCAACATCTTCTAGTTATGATTTCCGCCTTCATACCAATGATTTAGAATTTAGATGATCATAGTGGAAAAAATATGGACAATTATAAAAAATATACGTGTGATCGACGTTAATTAAACACGTGGAAACATTGCATTTAATTAAACGTCGATCATACATTCATACGTGTATTTTTGGTTGGTCAAACTTTAGTACTTATTTTGGTTATAACTGAAATAAAAAATACCTACCCTAATTTTCTTTCAAAAAACGTTGGCTTGATACTTATAAAGTAACAATTTATTATCTAATGAAAATTGCTCTTTGGATAATGTTGATAGTTGAGTGCAAACATTTTATTTTTGATTGAGTATGTATGAGTTAAACCACTTTTTATTTTATCTCAAACATTTTTAAAATTAAAAGGTTAAGGTATCACAGGTATGACTGTTGATTTTTTTTAAATATAAGAGCAATTGTGATAATTTTAATTTTTACAGTAGCTGATTTACTGCTTTGAAAATGTTATTTCTGTTTCCCCATGGCTCCAGTATATTAGACTAAACATTATAATAAATAAGCAAGCTAAAATACTAAATAGTCAAATTATTACGAGAGCTATATAACTAGAAACCGGATTCCCGTGCAATTGCATCTTTTAATGACGTGCTCTAAATCCTATAGAAACAAGCTACAAAACCAAACCAAGAAATGTAGATTATAGATTAATTTGTAGAAAGTTAGTACAAATATTTTTGTTTCAAAATCTATTAAAACATCTATCTACTCTGTCATTGCTATATTATATTGTTATGTGATATATGAACTATGAAGTAGCAGGTATAGTACTTTTCTATACGTAGATTGCAGCAGCAGTAGTTAACTCATATTTTCACAATTAAAACACATTAGGTGACAGAAGCCATAATTTTACAGACAAAAACTTGAAAATGTACATGATAATAAATTTTTATCAAATATTGTAAATCTGATTATTATTATTTTATTTAAATTTTATATTTTAATATAATACTTAATAGTTAATGCAAACTAATAAACAATATTATAAAAATAAAATTTGAAGTAGTTACCTATACTGAAAAAATTGACACAATGTCTAATAAAAATTTGTTTTTGGACAATTTGTCATTTTAATTGCATGTTTTTTTTGTGTTTCATACACAAAATCTGGTCTAACTAAAAATTATGATCTTTTGTTTTATAATTACTGTTATTTAGACAATTTTAGATCTATAGTGTTTTCAGTGAGACTGTAGAGTTAATATTTTGTTTAAATAGTCTATTAATTTATTTAGCTATTCAACGTGTTTTAATGTTTTATACATGTAAGAGAAAGGGATGTTTGAAATATATTTTCTTTTCACAGGACAATCCCAAAAAAAATTTATAATAACTTTAATTGTTCCAACTGTATTATGAATACCTGATACATCATTTAAGTCAGGGGTCACCAATAAATATTTTTGAAGGGTCAAACAAGGAATCTAAAAATTTTTGCAGGCCATCAAAATCCTAAGTACATATTTACATTATTTAAAAACCAATAATATTTAACAAAAATAATAATTTACAATCATAACACATAATATTTTGTCGTAATATGTTATTTATTCTTTGTCTGCGAGCCAGACAAAATGTGTTGGCGGGCTGCCATTTGGTGACCCATGATTTAAGTTATTAATTTCTAGAGATTAATTTTGTGTAAATTATAACAAAAAGGATGGGCGTTTAGAAATTTATTTTGTATTTGGTTTTTTAGCTTAAGTCAATTTTTCAGCCATAGTGAAACAGCTATTATACATCCTTGTCTTATAAATCAAGTTCAAAAGTTGTAAGAATAGACAAAATTATAATAAATAAAATATTATATTATATTACAAAACGTACATTTTGAGTAGGATAGTACATACATTATCAATAAAGTATTACAAAAGAAATAAATATACAGTACATAATTACATAGAAATTTAAATTATATTACTATCTATCCATTGTAATATGACTGGAGGTAGCCTGTAGTATATATTAGAAGCTGTCTTCACTTTATCTAGTTTGACTGAACACTTGTACAGACGGTATTCTCTTAAAACATTTTTATTCTCTATTACTGCTACAGGTAGTATTAATTGCATTACCTAAATTAATAAACATAATTGAAAAATGTAATTATAGAAAATATAAAAAAAATTGTAACACTAACTGATAATCTTTCAAAAGCTTTTATAACAACTTGTCTTTTTGTTACAAGTAATGTTGAATTTCGTGATGCAAATTTACTATATCGATCATAAATCATTTCAAAATTAAATGGTTCTTGATCATAGATTTCTGAGTGATGGCAGATTGAAATCACTAAACAAAATTCTAGAACTGATAGTCCTGTGAAAAAAAAAGATTCTAAAAATGTATAAAACATTTTTTTAAGATTTTAAATCTTAATGACATCAACATTTTACCTAATAAATTGACAAGAATCATATCTTTCTTAAACAATGTAGTGTAGCTATTTGTTAAATCTTCAACAGTTAACATTTTGTCTTTTGATATATTTGAAAGTGCCATAAACTGAAAACAAATTAAACATTTCTTTTTTTATTTTATGTATATTTATAGGAAATCCTTTTTTACAAATGAAAAATAAATATAAATTATACACATTATTTGAATACTTACAATGAGTAGATTTAGTTTTGTATTATTATTGCTTGATTTAAATAGATCTTTTATCAAATTTTCTATTCTTATATCTGATATTAACAAATCAATATTATTGTTCCAGTTTTTCAAAACATCAGCTTTTACTTTGCAATGTTTGCTAATTGTAAGAGAATGTTTAAATCTTTCTAACAGTTGAATAGTTTCTGATGGAGGTTTCAACATCATTATATTATGCGAAAACCTAGATTTAACTCGTTTCTCGAGTAATTCAATAACATCAATTCGTGATGTTAAGCCAATAATACACATTGGGTTCTAAAATACAAAATAATATATTAAATCCTATATAGTTATCACAGTATTATTTATTTTTTTACTTGTTGAGATTGGACAGAATCAAACAAATTATACAACAATGTTTGATTAGTATGAGAACAAAACATATCAAATTTATCTAATACCATAATAATTGATTTTGAAGCTGTTTTGTTTCCTGTTCGAAAGCTCTCCAATAAAAAACTTATATTATCTATAAAAATAATTATTTATTAATATTAGTATAGTTAGTTTTATAAATACATATTATTCTATGATTTAAATAATTTTTATTTCTCTTTTTCTTTCTCCTTTAGGATTTGTCAGCTATCAAGACCATCTCGACAAACATAATTTAAAATTTAGTTTTGAGTTAACAAAAAAATACTTAAATATCTATTAGAAAACACGGTTAATACAAGATAGAGCCACATTAGTATTATCAAATTAAATAACAAATTCAACAAGTTTTTAAATTTATTTTCTTTTAACTTTCAGTTTTGTTCACATTGTGACTGTTGTTGTACCAACAATGACATTCTTAGGATTTTTTAATAGAGGATAGAATTATTTTAAAATAATGAAAAACATCAAATATTTAAATATTGATCCTCTTACAACTTATACATATAGAATACAGATGTTAAATTAGATACAAATAAACTAATAACTTTGAAATTTTGTCTGAGCTACAAGTTCTGACTTCACTATTTTACTTAGCACTAAAGTCTAAAAGGTGCATTAAAAAAAAAAAACAAATAATTGATTTAGTTAAGGGTATGCTAAAGTGTATTTTCAACAAAATATACAAACCAGCATAAGATCCTTGAGCAAAAGTTCCATCCAAATTTTCCATTTGAAGTTGTTGTATAATACTTTTAAGAGCTAAATTATCATTAGTATGAATGAGACCATTTAATAATACTAGTGTATGAGATTCAGGTGAAAGAGATTTTATAACTGATTCCATTAACTGTAAGTACAAGTTTAAAAATAAAAATTTACATAATACATTATAAAATTAGAATGTGTTAGATAATATTTAAATATAATATAAAATACACACCATTGATTTTCCACATCCACGAGACCCAAGTATAATGACTGAGTCGCTTTCTCCAAAATCAGTAGTTTTTTTAATAATCTGTAAGAGTTCATTTTGTTCTTTGTCAAATCCATAAAGTTGGTCATTCAAAATAAGTTTTTTTTTTATATCTTGAATACAAACACTAAAATCAAATTCCATGATCTAAAAATAAATAAACAATTTAAGGTTTGTATGAACAGAATTATTAAAACTTAGTTTGATATGAAAAATTGTATAGAAAGATACAAATAATAGTGCATGTAGGCCACTGAAAATCTTAAAAGTTAAATACTCTACTAAATTTTTAAAAGTTTACTAAATTTACACGTGAATTAAGAATTGAAATTGTAAACATAAGAAATAAAGTTGTTGTGAATGAACTGTAGAATAAATCTTTTAAAGAATAAAAATTACTATGGGTGCAACCACATCATAATACTTAAGACTTACAATGGATTTTTTTCTATGAACAGTATTTTCTATTTATAATAAACAGGAAAATACGGATATGTTTAAAACCCTTGATCTGAGAAAGTTTGTAAATAGTAAATTATAAATCACAAATTGTTTTGTATTAGTGTAGGAAATCATAAAACAAAAAATATTTATTGTTTATTTGCCATATTTCTCGAAATCTCGACTCAAACAAGTTTTAACTTATATATTCCTTGAGTGGTTGAGTTTACAACTGAGTTATTGACTATGACCACGATTTAAGATAGTAAAAGGCTGCGATCGTGACTATTATTGTGGTCTGTGAAGACATTTGATAAGGGAATGTTTGGCGGTAAACGGATGATACATTGATAACGGACAAAGATTGACGTTATCAGCACATGATAACCTCAGTAGTGGTTGGCGGCACTGGGTTCGCATGTCCATATGGTACTACGCAAAATGGCGTTTCCACGATACGCCATAGTCCAACTCCATACGCATAGTACGCGTACTACACCGATTGTACTACGTTCGCGTTCGGTACTTTGGTGGCAACCTATACCCTCGATTGCCACCACGGCCCCACATCATCAGTCGTGTTTCGGGCTTTTGGTGTTTTTTTTGCGTGCGTGAAATGTCATTTTGTTTTTCTTGACAAAAACAAAAAAAAAAAAAAAATGAGCCGTACTAATAAGTTTAAATTTATCTCTTGAATTCGGTCGTCCTATCTGCGCCGCTCTCCACCCTCTCACTCACTCTATCTTACTGTCATTATCTTTCTTTTGTTTTTCACCATCAACAATACATAGTACACACACGGAAGCAATCGGGCTGCCGTACTCTACAGGATGGATGCGGACGTATCGAAAAGGTAAAATAGATAATACCTAAATGTTGTTGAATTGTTGTCAGTGGGACAAAACCGAATCAAAAAAACGTAGTACAAATACACGCGTCGCCTTTTGTGTTCGAGTTACGTTACATGTTTCGCCTAGGATTTCGTAACCAACCGGACCAAGAGTAAATTTATAACCCATCATTGCCCATTACGGAAGCGTATCAACAATAACAATTATCGCTATCCATCTTTCTTCGACTGACGCAGTGACGCGGCACTTGCGATTTTGCATTTCTGTCTTCATGTTTATTGTTTTTGATCGTTGCTCCGTTTTATTTCTTGAACACTTTTCATTTTCTTTCACCACTATCCCCTATACTTAATAAAAGCCATCACTTTTAATTTATCGAGCCTTTAATTTTGTCATCTTTTGTACACTAATCTTGTGTTCCACACTAACTGCTTAATTAAGATAACATAATGTCGAAATTCGTTCATCTATTATAAGTTTAGGTAACTTTAAATATATCTACTCCCTTTTTGCCCACTTATAAGTTTTTTTGATAAATATTTACAATTGAGTCCTATTTGTAGTACAATGTTGGTATTTTGAATATACTACCAAACATGTATAAAATATTCTTATCAAATGGAATTCTTGCATATTATTGTATTTAACTACAGAGAACACAGTGTCTAATATTGTTTTACTTAGGTATGCTATTATGTGTCTGGAATTTCAATAATAACTTAAACCAAGCTGTGTATTGTGTGATAAGTTTTGTTTTATCTTAATACTATATATTGTGGTCATGATTGTAGTTAATAGTATTTACCTGTCAGTAAAATGTCTAAAATTAATTGTATATGAACTTTGTTATACTTTAATTAATAGCTAAATCTATAAAATATGTTTTTTCAAAAACACTTGATTTGAAAAGGTTTGATTATATAATAGGTACTATTACTCATTTGTCAATTAAATCTTCAGCTTATCAATTATTTTCACTATGATTAAGACCTACATAATATCTTAATAATATTTAGAATTTTGTACTGTAGATTTATTTTATAGTAAATAATTAGTAATCGACAGGTGATATGATAATTCATAAGATAATGTATTTATTATCATCAAGGTTTATTTCATTGAGTAGGTACTAATTGTTCTCTTAAAAATGTCTGTTTAGTATACAATGTAATCTCTATTATACCTAAAAATATTTACTTACACAAGCTTTAACAAAGATTTAGAGCTAAGTGTATATAAAACTTAAATTATATAGAATCTTGTCAATGAATTTTTTTTTGTTAAATATAGTAGTTAATAACAATTATCAAATGTTTACATTGTACAATGTATAACATTTGCTGAGTTACACGAACAATTAAACAATCTCAAAATTTCTTATGAACCAATAATGTGCTAATAGTCCACTAAACGTGATTTAGTGACTCACATTTGAACCATTAAATTATTCTATTTTTCATGCAGTCCAGTAATTGTATATATATATATTTTTCTAATTCTAATTATTGTTGTTTTGTTTTTAGGATGAAATGAATTGTTGACGGGTTTCCTGACCTGCTTTTTAAATCTGATGATAATTTCTGAAATTCTCTAATTTTTTGTTGTTATTAAGACCCAATTTTAAAACTTGAAAGTCCTGTTTGTTTTTAATTTTCATTTAATCAATTAAGTTATCCTTGTCCAGTCTGCTCAATTAATTTTTATCAATGGCGGATCAGTTGAATGAAACTAGTACTACAACCACTGATCATGGGAATAATTGGCCAAACACAAAACTACCAGCAGATGGTGACGTTCCTGATGATGTTTCTAATGGCCAAGAAACTCATAGTTTTGCTGATATATTAAGCACTGCATTCACGGCCACTGGACCTGTGCCAAGCCCACCAGCAGATACAGAGTCAAATATGCAATTAGGTAAGTACAATGGTAATTTAATTGTTCTATATAATTTTCATTATCATAATATTTGATTTTATTCTTCCATTAAATTATTTACTAAAATATTTTTGGGTATATTATTTATTGAAAATTTTTAATTGATATTTAACATTTTGGTGAAATCAGAAATTACGCTGGTATGCATAGTTAGCATCTATAATTATTATACTTGAATTTTACCCTTTAGGATTGGTTTCCTGCTTAATAATCTTAGGTTTACACTTATCCAATTTTCCTTACCCTGACCCCAAAAGGATAACATCCCCTCTAGTTAAATTATTTCTATTGCCCACTAGGGTTTGATAGTGAAGCCTCCAACTGAGAGGTCTGTAGGACTAGAACTGGTAGATATAAGAAGCGACTACTTGTTAAACTTTAATTTTCCTTTTATAGATTAAGACATTTAGTCGAAATTTCAATTGCTGTATTTTTAACACAGTTCATGTCAATGTGTTGTATACGTTGAACGTAAACTTACTACTATACAACCATAAATTTGAAAAATTGAAACTTCTGGAAAAAAAATAGTACTCATCAATATAATAAATTCACCAAGAACTTCCTTTGTCAATGTTGAGTCACTTTAAAATGGAAATGTTTGAAATAACTTCTTAATTAAAATTATCAAAAAAAAATAAGTATGATAGGTAACTTCTGATTTGACCAAAATGTTAAACACAAAAAACAAATATCTACAAAAAAAAAAAAAAATATCCAAAAATGTTAATTTTTTGGTATTTTAAATTTAAACTAACACAAATTTTGGAAATATTAAACATTTTAAAGTTTTTTGACTATAACTTTCAAAATAATTTTGAGACTGAAAACACCATCCATCTAATTAAGTAAGCAAAAACACACAATTTAAAAAAAAAGTTTCAAAAAATCACTTAGGTGTTAAATTTCATTTCTCTTTAAATGTTATAACTCGATATTGATATGGTTAAAAGATATCCTCTTTGTAATTTTTAGTCATACAAGATAATTTCTACTTTTGTATGTCTTATGTAGTTACAATTATTTGTAAACTATCCAAATTACAATAAAAATTATTACATATATAATGATTACAATGTTACAATTATAATCAAAATTCCACTTAAATATATAAATGTCCAAATCTGAGTGAAAATATCTTATACTCAGTCAATACAGATGTTAAATGTTTTTTTTATTTCTTAAAAAGTAGTGATTTTGACTAATTCATTTTTATCATTTAATAAAAAGTAATACTAAAGTATAAATATAAAATATATGTTTAATTTTTACTAATAAAAATAGCTTAACTTAAGGATAATATTGCATGGTTATACGTTTTCACAATTGGTTGAATTATTTTATTTTATTTCTTTTGGTTTTTTTAATTATTTTTTGTTAACTATGTTGATTAATCAGTTAAATAGTTGAAGAATGGTAGCAGCCCATTATATTATACCATATTCAGTTAATCAAATATAGCTATTTCAATTAAATTAATATTAAATTATATTTTAATACATATTATGTTTTCTTTGTTAATACAATTCTAAACTATGATTTATTAAATTCCTTAAATACCCATGTTTAAAAGTATGTAACAATCCTTGGTATTATTTTCAAAATTAAATTAAATATGTATTTATAATTCTTTAAATCATTTATTTAGCTTTTGTGGATACTAGATTGCCAATTTCTTAGTAAATATTGTCATTTGAACAATTTGGTTATAAAATGCATCATATAATAAGTTTTATTCCTATATTTTGGGCCGGGTGAGCAAAGAAAAAATATCCTGGTATTCTATCCTGAGTGAGTTTGTTCAAGTATAAAATATGTATTGTATGTAATATTTTTATTTATTAGGTATTCACAATTTTATAAAAATAACAATATCAGTTGATGCGTTGACATATTATTCTATAAAATCTGCCCAAAGCCTCCTTGTTAAACTTTGTTTCAACACTGATGATATATGTGTTTGACAGATTTATTAAGTATACTTTGATAACAATTCTCAATTATTATTTTAAAATAATAAAAGTGTTATAAAGTTAATAACATATTTTATTAAAAATTGTTAAATTATATTTTTTAGGAAATGAAATGGATTATGATCCATTATTTGCGGATGGAAGTGATTTAGAGACTGAAGATACACCACAAGAATTTTCTCCATTAAACTCTGATATATGGCGCTATGGAAATACTCTTATAGAAACACCTTGGTCTGTACCACGCACTGATGAATCGTCCAGTCGATCTGTTAACCATCCAGTTCCATCTACTCCAACATCATCTGAGATGGGAAGAAAGAGGTACTTAGATATATTTGTTTAATCTGTTATTTGTTATTATTTTTTTTTATTTATTATTTTGTTAGATCATTATTGTCTGGTGATAACAACTTACGAATGAAAACTGGTAAACCTGATACAAATCGTCCATTGACTTATCCCAGACATCCAATGTCTAATCGAATGTATAGACCACATCGTTATGGTCAAGAACAAATGTCATCATCAGCATATACATCCATGAATAATCATGGAGGAAATTATAAATACACCCAACGACCAAATTCTCAGGTTCATACTACTACAGCACCAAGTGATCATTTAATACCAAGTTCTTCAAATCAAAACAGAATGATTAACCCTCAATCATCATCAAGTAAAATATACATTTTTTGTTAATTACACTTATAAAGCATAATTGCTTGTTTATTATAATATGATTATCAATTAGCTTGTAACTTACAATTCAATAAATAAATTATAGTCTATACATTAAAACCTCAAAAGTTAAAATAAAGAAAGTATTCTTTTTTATGAATTATACTTGTTATGAAGAAATTTATAAAAAATATAAATGTTCCTAAGATGTATTTATTATTATTCATGTAACATTAATAATCTTGATTTTGGTAATGTTCTTAATGTTAACAAAACTAAAGAAGAAAAAAATTAGTAGTTATTGTTTTAGTATACCCACCCTTTCCTTAGACAAATATCAGGATAATAAAAATGTTTAGCTTTTCTTATAAGTTTTTTTGTTTTAGCTGAAGAATACACTGTCTACGGGATGAATAATATGAGTGCCCCTCAACCAGGCCGTTTTAATAATGATCCACGTAGAGCAGAATGGACAAACGTGATGGATGCTGATGATGATGAAGACAGTGGGATAGAGTTAGTCACAGTCAACAATTTTCAACAACGAAATATAAATCAACTAGTAAGTTGACCATTATCTCAATTTATTTCATTTTAATTATATATTTAGTTGAATTATATAGTAAACATTAAAAATTAAAATACAAATTATAATTTAACTATTAAGAATATTATACTTTTTAAATATTATGAGTACCTAAAAGTATTAATATTAATATTATTAATATTTCAACAGCCAACTGGTCCACCTGTAGTAGATTTAACTCTAGAGTCTGAAGAAGTCAATGATCCTTTAATGAATCATTCAGGAAGAACACCTCAAGCTGACATATCTATGGGCCATACAATGTTTAGTAGTCGTTTCCCAATTATACAACCACAACGACAATATGTCAGTCACTCTGCTATGCGTTCTATGCCTGGATACACTCAACAATTTCCTCCTAATCCGTCCCCTCTATATCGAAATGATGTCATTTTCATGGATCAGCCTCCTCAAGCTCCTTGTATACACACAGCTCATCCACCTCCAGGTACTCCCGGTTGGCCGCCTCCGTGTAGTCAGTGTCATAATACATCTAGGGTTGTATTTGGAATGGGTAGTCACATACATCCGGCACACCACCATCATCATGGTATGATGGCTACACATCCAATGACTCCATGTGTACCTTCAAATGTACCTTTATACCACCAAAGATTATGGTATAATCAACATAGGATACAAGAAATGCAAAGAAGAAGAATGGATATGATGAATGGGTAAGAAATTTGATTACTGTTTGAAATAAAGTGTATACTTGCAATTAGTCATTTAGATTATAAAAATAAAAAAAATGTTATGTTCAACATCAAAATAACATTTCTTTTTTAAAATCCCCTAATTATTATTATTTTTATTAGGTTATTAATAGATCTTGTGTAACACAATGTTTTTGTTTTTATGTAAAAACTGGTTTTAATATTTTTGTATTGACTTACAAATTATCTTATGCATATAAGACATTGTTACATTTTTCTCTTTTTAGCAGTTCTGTACGTTCATTAAGGAGTATACCACCAGTGTCATGCATGCAGGGATATCAACAACCACCTCAACCAACACCTGTCCATCCATCTATTCAAGCAATTCATACAGTGTTACCTCCACCTCAGCAACCAAATGTGTTCAGCCGGCCAGAAGTAATCACTTCACGTAGAATTGGTCCTACTGCTGTCATTGTAAGTAAAAGTTTTTGCATCCTTTTTTGTAGGCAAGACTTGAAGTGTATTGGAATAATATTAACATTCCGGTTCATAGTATTAGTTTTTGCATCAGGTCTTGTTTGTTAAATTAAAATTTAAGGATTCTAGATCAAAAAAATAAAGAAATTTGCTATTCTTAAAATGTTTCTGAAAGTATCACGATCAAAGGGATTAAAATTATTAATGATTATTTTTAATAAGAATACAATTTTTAAAAATGCAAGTATCTATGTAAAATTAAGCTTGTTACTGCAGTTAGTACATATTTTGAGAACTATATCTATTGATTATATATAACTACATATAATATTATGGTTAATAATTTTGATTGTAAAAGAAAAAAAATATACTAATTATAGTCATATTACAATCCTAGAATGAATTAAAGTTAGGAATGCAGTCGAAAAAAGTCTTTATTTTTAATTGTGCTGAAACATATTCAAGAAATTCTAAAAGACGACCCCCCTTATAAACTTAATAATTTTATTATTCATTTAAAATAAAGTTTATCTGCATTTACCATTTTGTATTATTTAGATTTAAATTTTAAAGTTGCATGTAAATATCATTAATACATCACTAATTTCAGTTAGTTACTAGTTTATAATAATATATTTTTTTTACATTTATAGACCTTATCTCCTCCTACCGATGGAATAGAACAAGTACCTACATCATCACTGCAAACAGAAATTGTGGTTCAAAGTGGGTCTACGAGGTATTAATTCAACTTTTATTACATTTAAATATATAATATAATATACTTATTTTGTTTTTTTTTTCAGTGATAACGGTCATCCTCATATTCATCATTATTATAATTATCATCCTCCTGGACCACCAGGTCGAATGCATCATGTACGCATTAGTATTGGAGCTCCGTCAGGAACTATTGTTAATGTAATTTGGAATGTTTTTTTTTCTCAACTAAACGATATATATATATTTATTTAAATACATATATGTTTTTAATATAGACAACTCCGGGCTCAACAATTCCATCACAGCCAGGTACTGATATACCTACGATTCCTCCATTAGGATCAATACCCATGTTAACACGTCATTTGTCATATCGGCTAGAAGATTACTTACGATTAATGGAACAACGCCGCATTCACATGATGAATCGTGGGGCCTCAAAAGACACAATAGAAAAGAATACTTTCCCTCATAAATATAAACGTGTAAGTATTTCAATTATTATAAGTTTGATTGTACATTATTATTTAGTTAAATATTCATTAATTATTTGGTTATATGGTAGATTAAGAGATCATCAGATGAAATGGAAGATAACACAGAAAAGTGTACCATTTGTCTTTCAGACTTTGAGGATACTGAGGATGTTAGGTAAATATTAAAATGATAATAATAAACATAATTTAAAATAATAAAAATATTTGATTAATTTTCTAGGCGTTTACCATGCATGCATTTATTTCACATTGAGTGTATTGACCAATGGTTGTCATCTAACAAACGATGTCCTATATGTCGTGTGGATATCGAGACCAAAGAAACTAAAGATGCTGCTTCTGGCTCACCTTTGCCGTCTGAAACTCCATTCATAGTTCCAACATGACACGGAGAACTGGTGGTTTTACCACCAGCTAATTCGTGTTCAACCTCTTCTCGTTGAATTATGTGTAAGAGAAGAGGAACGAGAATGCATAATTGTTTTGCTGTAATAGTATTCCACTGCTAAATATTATACTTCTAAAGGTTTTATTGTAACCATTTAATAAAATTTGTTACCCTCACTATATACTATAGGGTCTTGCGTGTGATAAAATTTAAAACAAAAAACCAGTCACACTAGTGTGCGCGAGCTTTTCCATTCATATGTGATAACTTTTTTTTTAGCAATTTTGCATGTTTTCGTTTTAGTAGAACTTTTAACTTTTGTGTTTTATCCGTTGTGCAATTAGTTGTCCCTGCCCTGCCTTTAATAGTTATGGGTATTTTTTTTAAATGTTGAAGATTTTAAAAATATGTCTTATACATTGTATTATAGATTATCCACAAAATAATACTTTTATTTTTTAAATATTTACATACAACAAATACCTAACATTTTTTGTTGATTTTACTATGAGAAAGTTTATAGTTATTAGATTTCTTTTTTTTAACTATTCATTATTTTTTTTTAAATTTAATCTCTTAATGTTATATAAGAGTGCTTTTCTTTCCAACTTTGACAATATTTACCATTTATTTTTTACAACATTTGAATCAAGAAATCATTTTACTTTTGTGACTTGTTGGCAGTGTTGAACTTTAACTATTTTTAACTTAATCGCTCATTATTATTACTGAATCATGTAGTCTTAGGTATCATTACGTATGTATTATATATAATGATAATAAGCATTTAAATTTTATTTTTGTCCACGGTCTCCTTTATTTTCTGAAGCAACTGCACGTATCGAGTATGAAAATAATGTGCAAAAAAACATATCCGAGTTTTTTTAAATTCATTGTTTTTACTTGATAATTATTGTTATCAGAATAAATATGTCGTGGTCGTGAGTAGTTATTATGTTATATGTAGTGATATATATATATATATTAATAATTATTACATAATATTATAGTTTAGATATTATTTTTACTATTATTTTGTATTTTTAATTAATTGTGTCACACTTATCGAATTTACCTATACCCTAAGTACCTGCAATACAAATTATTTAAAATAAATAAATAAATATTGAATATCAAGTTTAACTATTTAGTATCGGTCGCTTTATATAATATAATCTTTGGATATATATAATATATACATATATTTTTTGTCGTTTTAACAGATCATCGTGAATAATTTCTTATTAATAGATTTTTATCAGAAAATATTTATAACGTGCATAATTTTAATATTAATATGTATAGTAAAATTTCTTTTGATTAAATTACCAATAAAATTATCGAAATATTCATGTTAAATTAAATGTTTCTACCACTACCATTACGTGCTCGTTAATAATATTTTAATATATAATGCTATGTTTAGAGAATATCTGTTTGCGTATTAAATTACAGCTAAATGTTTAGCCATTTCGCATTAAGAAAAAAATACTATTTTCTATCCATAGCAACTTAATTGTCATTGACTATATTATTGCTGTTTCTCGTCTTTTTTAATTGATCTCTTTAGTTTTTAAGCACATTTGGAATATATATTTTTAAAAAATAAAAATAACTTGCGGCGCAAAATCACAATAATTGTCAACAAAACCAACCTTTTTCTCCAGAATATACTAATATTGTTTCCCCCCCCCCCAAGTGTATTGTGATAATAATTGAAAACTTTTTAAAGAAATTTGTATGTTTTTTTTTCTTATTATTATGTAACATTATTATTACTTTATTATGATAATTATTACCTCTTCCAGTTTCCATGTAAATGATGTTGCTTTATTATTATTATACATATTATTTTTTTTTTTTTTATTATTATTAGTTATTGTATGCATTTATTTTGTATAACTATATTGTTATATAATTATGTAAGATAAAATCGAAAATCAATTAGATTTAAAGTCGCCTATTTATGTGTGACAGTTTTTTTTAATGATCAAAACATAATTGAACATACGCACATTGAAAATAATTATACATCTTGTGTAATGTATATATGCCAAATACAACATGAAAGGCAAAAAAAAATAATTATTAAAAAATAATTTTGTTTATTAAAAAAAAACAACACTTATAACAGCCATACACCACTGCAATTATTACATAAATATATATAGAGACATTAACTGAGACATTTTTTGTTGCTATGTGACCATCTTGTGTAGGCACGACAATTATTATAATATAATCTTTGAATGACTAAATTGATTAAAACTATTTTTATTTGTTTGTTCATTACTATATTATGCTCAAAAAAAAAAAAATAATAAAATAATTATAACAAATCTTTGTTTTTCACCTATAAAAAATTTAATATAATCATATACCTTGGTGTTTTTATTTATTAAAAAAAGTAATGAAACAAGTTA
Organism: Rhopalosiphum maidis; assembly: GCF_003676215.2. Classification (NCBI taxonomy): domain Eukaryota; kingdom Metazoa; phylum Arthropoda; class Insecta; order Hemiptera; family Aphididae; genus Rhopalosiphum; species Rhopalosiphum maidis. The sequence continues at coordinate 28,561,068 of NC_040880.1, forward strand.
ATAGTAGAATCCTTGGTAAGTTATGATTTTGGTCGTTGGCTGACATCTTGTGTGTTAATGCTTCTTATTTTAATTGTTTTTTTTCCTTATTTATTTTCAGGTTGTTTTGGTTCTTAAATTAATCCTCATCTTCACCAGACTCGGATTCTAAAACAAAAATGATTAACTTGTGTAAGTACTAAGTACTATAAGCAAAGTCTACCATTTTTCTAGAAGAAAAAGAAGATTATTGTGTCGTTGAAAGTTATTAATCTAGATTTTGATAATAATAACGTATGTTAATGTTGTCATGTGCAATTATTAAAATATAATTTTTCTAAATTAGAGTAGTTTACAATTTATATTAATATAAATTATAAGTAAAAATGTGAAATAATGAAATTATATGAACACTAGAGGGTGGAACTCAGACGAAAATGTGTGAGCACCGAAGGCAACTGTTCATTTACTATATAATATTCCTCTGTTAAGCATTTGATCCATTGCAATATTGAACATAGGCATCACCAAGACAGAGGTTAATAATAACTAATACTCAGGGAAAAATTGACAGTAATTAATTGAAAAAAAAATGGTATGTTTATTGAGATTGTATGAACATAAGAGGGTGGAACTCAGACGAAGGTGTGTGAGCACCGAAGGCAACTGTTCATTTATTTAATATAATATTCCTCTGTTAAGCATTTGATCCATTGCAATATTGAACATAGGCATCACCAAGACAGAGGTTAATAATAACTATTACTCAGGGAAAAATTTACAGTAATTAATTGAAAAAAAATGGTATGTTTATTGAGATTGTATGAACATAAGAGGGTGGAACTCAGACGAAGATGTGTGAGCACCGAAGGCAACTGTTCATTTATTTAATATAATATTCCTCTGTTAAGCATTTGATCCATTGCAATATTGAACATAGGCATCACCAAGACAGAGGTTAATAATAACTAATACTCAGGGAAAAATTGACAGTAATTAATTGAAAAAAAAATGGTATGTTTATTGAGATTGTATGAACATAAGAGGGTGGAACTCAGACGAAGGTGTGTGAGCACCGAAGGCAACTGTTCATTTATTTAATATAATATTCCTCTGTTAAGCATTTGATCCATTGCAATATTGAACATAGGCATCACCAAGACAGAGGTTCAAAAGACCAGTCTTGTTTTATTTAGATACTTAAAACAATTGCAGTTATTAATTCTAAATTGACATTCAAAAACTTGGCAAGTGACAAGGGTTATTAACTGTGGCTTATAACATAATTTGCCTTGATGATCATTAAACAGATAGGCAGACATCACTAACAATGAGGAGGGTGATAGATAAATAACTGCCATATTTAGTATGAAATTAGTTGTATTTGATATTTACCTTCCTCGGCATTTTGTAGCCATTCAATGAATTTTTTCATTTGTTCCAAAAATGTTGTTTTACCCTTAGAATGTCCTTCCTTGTACCATTTCAAAATTACTTCTTCAGTCAACACATCAGCTGTAAAACATTATTTAAATTTAAAAAAAATGATTTTTAAATAACTGTACAATTCAGTAACAATTAAATACTTTTATAGAAGAGTAAAATTATTTTTTGGAAGACTCTCATGAAATTCATATTTTCGTAACAATATTCTTGAACCTTGAGCATGAGTGCCAATTCAGAACGTGCAGTAGTTGAGAAAGCAGAAAACAATGGTGAATATTGCTTCAAATGTTTAAGTGCCTGGTCTGCTAGAAGTTCTTCTTTTTTGTTCCATTCAACTTGTGTCATTACAACTGTCCATACCTGTAAAAGAAAATTTTTTTTTTCTTGGTTAAACTTAATTTAGCAAATAATAAATTAGATTTTTTTGATTAAAATATTGAAAGAAATCATCTGAAATTCCTATCCTTAATTCTAAAGTAAATTTGTCTGTCTATTAAACTTTCAGCTAAATCACTGAAACGATTTTAATGAAATTTAATAGAGATAGATTAGACCAATGATACCCCTTTTTTGTTCGGCGTGCCACTTAGGTAAAAAATATCTCCAAGCGAACCACCAAATATAAAAGTACAAATAATCCCAATCTTAATCTAATAACATAATTTTATTATACATAATAAGTGTACAAAATATATATGGCATATATCTTTATCTTTTATTGACTATTGAAAAGATCACGGATTGAAATATACATTTTAAGTACAATTTATCGACAAATGAAAATTTTTTTTTTTATAAATTTGTAACGGCCACACAGAATACCTTCGTGGACCACATGTGGCCATGAGTTGGGCACCACTAGATTAGACCTTAGAGAAGAACTAATTTGTTACAAAAAGAACTCTAAGTTTTGACCTTGAAAGTTTGTAGTAGTGTGCTGTACACTTTACTAACAGAATACTAATATGTAGTGATAATCTTACTACTCATATCAAATGTTAAACTTAGAAGTAATCAATAATTACCAAAACAATAATTTCATGTTCAGGAATGTCATGCTTAGAAGACAATTCTTTAATATTTGAAATGATCTCTTTCATATTTTTGTTGTCATTAAAGTCATCATTTAGCTGAATTTCCAAGTTGCGCTTAGCTTCCTGACTGGCCTGAGCTAAATGTAACTTAACCACATCGCTCAATCCCTTTTCTTCAAACTGTGCACGGAGATTTTCTTCAGTACGTTTGTTGGGAGGCAAGAAATCCATCAACCGACCTTCGAGTCCTCCTTTTTTCAATACGGTTAGTAGATGGGCATTACCTACTTCTTGTTTATATGTCACAAATAGTTCAATGAGAAACTCTAATGCCAACCCATCTTTAATCAAATGCTCCTAAAAAATGTATTCATATTATAATTATCAGTCAAATAAAATAATTATTTAGGTATATTATAATGAAAACATACATTAGTAAGTACTTGAAGAACAGTAGGTGGGATTGAACCATTAGAAATCCACAATGTAGTCATACGTGCAAGTTTAATACGTTCAATGTCACTAAAACCTTTAATGAACAGCAATATTTTTTTCATCTCCTCCTCGAACATTTTCTCCAAATATTTATATCGGCGCATGAGTTTGATGAACACTTGTTCATAGTTTCGCATAGATACCATGTCCTCGGGCGCCTCAAAAACACATGCATTTGTCTTCCATAATTTGTCTCCATCCTGAGATATTGATCCATCTTGTGATATGGATCCTCCCGGAACTAAAAAGTTTTATAAATAATAATGTAGTCAATGAAAACTTGAAACCGAAAATATTAAAAAAATCTCACCTAAAAGACCTCCAGCAATCAGTATATCAAAGAGGACTTCACCGTAACGGCGATAATCAACTTTAGAACCAGCTTGATCAAGGAATTTCCAAATTGCTTCTAGGTCAGTGCCGGCACCATTGAGGCCCCCAAGGATGTAGTCCCGGAAGCCAAAAGGATCGTATTTTTCTTTTTCATCTTAAAAATAAATAAGATAAAATTAATAAATATTTAACCAAGTAATAAAAATGTTCAGTTTTTGTAACCAATAATTACACTACTTCCAGAAATATATCTAAGGTATATTAAATAAATGCAATTAAAAATTAACCTAGAAAAATATGTTTACCTCTTTTTCTGGTCTTGATGCGTTGACCTGACAGTACCGGTTTTTCTGTTTTTTGACTCATACAACAACTCGCTGAAAAATATTTGTTTTAATGAAACAAAATTGTTATAACATTTATGACTAATTAAAAATTTAGTATATAGTGTATTATTCTTTTGCTGGTCAACAGTATGTTGCATATAAAAGCTTCTGTGTAGAGAAAGAACAAAGAAATTTCAATTGAAAGGAAAAATGTATTTCATCCATACATGTATGGAATACAAAAGTATAAATCCAAATAAAAATAACTTTTTAAGTCTAAAAGATTAATAAAAGTATACATACATTTTAAAAGTGTTAAATTCAATGTTTAGAATATTTTGTGATAGATTTTTTTTGTTTAATTACCTAGGCATTAAAAATTGGTAAATATTTTTTATTTATTCACAAGGACATTAGAAAAATGTGTTGATTAAAATGGAAATTAGATAATTATTGTTTCTAGTATATGAACAGATTGTTGATGATTGGTAATCAATTCATTAGAAAATATAAGATTGTCCTGTCATCTAAGTAACATTAAGCTTATACTATTTTTTTTTTACATACATGACCCAATGATATAATTGCATATTGAAGTGAAATTATTAATTATTTTATCAAGCAATTTCATTGAAAAAATTATTGGTGTTGCAGTAGTTACTAAATTAAGTGCATAAGAATCTGAGCTCTACCTATAAGTAAATAACTCATAATAAGCACCTATATTCTTTCATGAATATGTGTTTATTCTTAAAAAATTAAAATTTTTTCTTTAAAACCTAAATTGTTTAGCACATAGGCAATTGTAAATAAATATGATATACATCAAACACTTATAACTTTCCTAATACATATATCGATACTAATCCATATTATTAATACAGAACTTAAAAAATTACTAAAATTATACAGTTAATTAAATCAATTATAAATTTAAATACAACAATACTTTTAGTTTTATAATTAAATTCATTTTGTCACACCTATATGGGTCATTTTTTATTATAATAAGTAGAAATATATTTTATAATTTCGTTTAAGTAAACAAAAATTTCTTAAACTTGTTTTTTCAGTCAAATTTTAAGTATTTATTTTAATATTAATATTATATCCATATATCACCTTAATTTTTTAGAATTGACAAATTCACAGAATGTTGATTAATGTTTATACATTTACATAAGTTTTTTTTTTGCACAACACTGTGTTTCACACCAATCGAATATTATTTCTATTTTATTTATATGTAGGTATCTAAAATCTATTTACTGGCATATTTAATGTTTTTCATCAGGAAGAATATCAAATTAACAGTTGGTATACTTTCTACTAACTGCAATAAAATGTTGAATGACTAACAAGTAAAATATAAATGTAATTGTAAAATTTTCACTGATTAAACACAAGAAACAATGATCAATTTTTTTATTTTTTTTTAAAGAATAAAAGGTATATTATATATATATTTTTTAAAATAATGCATAACATAAATCAAAAATGTCTACTCTTGGAACTTGCTTCCACTTTATATACAATTTTACTGCAACACGTTGGCACATTCAAATTTATCTTCTCTTGCTATCCCAGATAGGCCTTCTCAATGCTTAAATCGTAAAATAGTCAAGCAATATCCTAAACGCACAGTCTTTGGTTTAAAGTACTAAAAAAATTTAAAAAACTCATTCAAGCTGAAGTAGTATTACTGAATTGGACCCCCTCACTCAAGTCATCAAGCCCTGTTAAGACATATTATAAGTATTGCTTATTGTATTAATGCTATAAACAGATTGTAAATATTAGTTTAAAATGTTTTAATAAATAAAAAAAAAACATAAATCAAGCCTTTAGATAGTCGAACATTTTAACCAATGTTTTACTTAGAAATTTCAATAAGCTGGGTGTAATCTATTTGTTTATAATTCATAGGCATGTATCAACATATCACTAAAAAAATTATCTATACAAGCCAAACAAAACCATACATGCCCAATATAAAACAAAAGATTAGTCTAAAATACTTAAAAATTATATTTCCTTTCACTAACATGATCTAAGTTGCGATTAGGTGGCATATAACTTGATAAAAAATACTCAAGATTTTAGAATGAATAATTTTATGCTATTATTCTATGTATCGACTAAAAACTGATTATCATAACTATGATTTCAAATTAAACCCATTATAATGGTATTTTAAGATTGCACATTGAAAAGACTCTGTAGTGAGGGTAATTGGACAGTCAACAGGTAGGATGATATAATCAAGAATAAAAAGAGCACCCACGCTATGAGACTATGAATAAGGGTAATGAAGTAACGGAACACAATAAGTAATTTTAGGCACATGCCATACCAGCGTCTAGCAGATTGGAGTGGACAAATGATACCCATTGTTAGTGGGCACACACATTGTATCTGGATATCAAAATGACGCTGCTGTAGAGTATCCGGCGCTCGAGGACAGTAAGAGCAGTGAATTCCTCAAAATTGACCAGTTGAAAAACTGTGGGTACGACTAAGTAGGTTATACGTTATAATCAGCCGGGGTAAAATTAAGCTTCGTCGGGGTGGTCGAGGGGTAACGTTACGCGCACATGACCATGTGACTGACGCATTCGTCACACCATTTTGACCGCCCTAGGCACCATTCCGGCATACGCGGAACGAAAAGAGAAGTTCAAAGAAACTGAAAACGATGTCAAGGCCGTACGCGGGCGAACTCTGTAGCAAGAAACGATGGATTTCCGTGGCCATTGCACAACGGTCCATCTCGCACGCACGCGCACAAAGAAGTACGCGTACCCACCCGATATGCAAACACGATAGAATGAGTGAGGAAAAAATATTACGTGCGCTCGATGGCCGCCATTGGTGTCGTGCGACCACGAAAACGGACGCAACCGACGACAACGTGACAACCGCCGCGTCAGGGGGGGGCCGCCGCAACATCGAAATGGCCGTTCGTTCGTTCGGTCGGTGCGACTAACCGACGGGCGGCCGTGTCGATCAAAACGTTTTAATGTTTTAAAAGCAATCTCTACTTGGTACTTACAGATTAACCTGTTGTCGACGCACGTATGTAGTTGAAACGGCGTGAAACGATCGAAAACGGACGCGGAACGGACAAAGGGACAACGACCGGACTGGTAATGATCGTGCGTAAAATTGTGTGCGTCGTACTGTTTTTCGTTCGTTCCTGGTCGTCGTTGGTTGGCTACACATCTCGGTGTTCGTGGTACCGCGGGGCGGGGTGGCGGAAGTCTCCGTGCGGCCGTTTTATGGGTGGACGGTGTTTAGGCGGCGCGGAAAGTAATGCTCCAAGCCCGAAAACCGCCGAATTTTCTAACCGAAAATCCTTTTTTCTAAAGAAATTGTCGTCAGCCAGCAATCCAGTGCTGTGGATCATAGTTGTTTCGGCCAAACGTCCAAAAATTTTCTGAAAAACAATTTCCACGCGCAGTATGTCCACGTATCGCGACGGTTGCCGCACCTGCCTGTGTTCGAAAACGACGCACGGTAACCACGGGGTTGTACTCACGGTATTTATTGTACCTTCATCGTGTCGTACCTCACCGATCGGCAATCGCCGAAACTGGTGAAACTGTTGTGATGTCGTGGCCTCGTCGTCGGTTGACGCCTGACGGTCGTCCGATGGGTTTATTGGAATCGCAAGCTTTGTGACTCGTCAGCCTGCACTTACACTACTTACAGCTCATTTGATAATACAGTTACAGTAGAACATGACAAAATATATTTTAAAATGTTTCGTCATGCAGTAGAAGTAGTAAAACGTAGAACCTCGTTGGATCTACTAGACCGGACAGCTTGCTAAGGCTGTTTTCATATTTATTTTATTCTAAAATACAAGTTTTAACAAGTTCCACAAATTGTCTACTTGTTATCGCGATTAAATACCAATTAAATTTTGTCATTCGCGTTTTTCTTCGTACGCCTTTCGCTTAGTACTATGTGTGTGTATCTTGTATATTATAAATTATAATTCATATTCTTAAATTTGAAATACCTAAACATTTTTTAAATTATTTTGTTTAACCAGGACTTGCATTAAAATGGACAACCTAGAACCCCAATTAATCCTAATTAATGAGGTCCAACTGTAATTTATTTATACATATTATTATTTATTATTATTATTATTATCGTTCCTTTCTTCCACTACCACATGAACACGTACACGTCATAGTATGTTGCTAACCGACGACATAATAATTAATATACGTGTTCCGTTCCAATCCGCCAATATGTATTATCTATGCTATTAAACTTTTATGTTAAGTTCCTAAAACATCATAAGACATCAGTACATCACTATTAAAAGACCTTTTTTATTGACCAAGTTGTTGTGGGATTTATTTAAGTACTTAACATTTAATTATTTATGCGGCTTGATAGCTAACTCATAATTGAACTACGATACATTTATTTATAATGTATTTATTGATTAATTAGTAATTAAATCTCATCCGAGTTCAGATAATAAACTGCCAGCTTCATTGACAACTAGTTTATACATATTTAGCAATATAATTAGGTATATTTGTATAGGTATTTTATTTAAAATAATATTAATTTAATTAAAATTTAAAAAAAAAAAAAATTTTTTTTTCCTAATAAATAATTATAAAAAAGGTATAAAGTGGTAATGCTCTGCTATACGCCTATACATTTGATGACGAGTAGGTCACTTTTATAGGTGTGTTGAATTTGAATTTTAAATCTAATTTTAAAGATATAATTCGTTTTAAACAGAAAACTATTGTAAGCGGAGACGGTATATTATATACGTTCAGCGGAGTAGTTACGGCGGACGCAAAGGGGGTGCTTGCCCCTCCAACCACCCCTGAAAATTAACTTTTAAACAAAATTTGGTAATTTAAAAAAACTGTATATTAAAGTTGTATAAGAAGTTGCATAGTATTGTTTTATATTGTATCATTATATTATATTATATTGTATTATTTTATTATTTTCATTTGCTGAAATTAATTACTAATTACTACCTATATGGCTATATACTTGTGTATTTGACGTTATATAATCCATGATTATTATGAACAATTTTGAAATTTTGCCCCCCCTCCAAACTAAAATTTCTAGCTACGCCATTGAATATGTTTATAAAAATATTGTGAATATACATTTTTTTATATTTTTAATGAGTAAATTAACAACTTATTAAGAAATTATTAATTCAATTTTCAAGGATTTTGACCCATTTAAATTTTTGCTATTAAAAAACACTAATAAAGCACGCAAATATAATTGTCTATAAAGAGCTCAAAATGAATTACAATTATTTTAAAATTATACCATTCATAGAAAAAATGATAATATAAATACTTATTAAACATTTTAAATTTTACGGCTATTAGTTTTTGAATTTTGAGAAAATCAAAAATCACTTTTGTTGAAAACTGGTTAGAGTAAAAGATTAAGAACAATGATTTAAGAGGAATTTTAGCCTATGGTTAGCAAAATCCAAATGTGTACAATCACATATTCACATGCAAACATTTGTATTTTATTATAAGACACAAATACCTACGTAACCAATGCGTCAGTAATTTAGTAAAATATCAAGTTTCAAATTTATATGAAATAAAAATAAAATACATAATAATTAGTAAATAAAAATATGTGTACATTCAATGTTTTAAGTAAAGTAATAGATACATACAATATTTCTGGCAATATTAAACTTGACCTGCTTTTGTTAGTGTCATTGTAAAATAAGAACTTATATAATAACTACTTGGAGTCTTTTTATAACAAGTCAAAGAATATTTTTTTTTCAAAACTATTTTATTCTAATACTTTATAAAACGTTAATATTTCTCGTTTCTTGATATAAATAATTATTTAATTGGTATTTAATAAAAAAATGTATGCAAGATAACTATAAGATAAGAATAATAGTGTTAGGTAATTTTCCACACCACCTTTATTATTAAACGATGCACAATAACATTGTCCGTATTGTTTAATAACTTTATGAGGTATTACACGAGGCGCGTTTTTTTATTGTGGTGTCCCCAGTAGGCCTAATCCACATCGTAAGTGAGAACACATCATATGCAGGGGCATATTTAGGTAGGGGCTTTGGGTCCAGTTGCCTAGAACGGCAAATTTTTAAAGATTTAGAGGGGCGAAAAATTTTAATTTCGTACTTTATGAGTACTGGCGCAATGACGTCAATCATTAATATTGTTCACAACAAATGTGTGCCATAGAGGCATAGAATACTGTACTATTTATATAACATGGTATTCTATGGTATTAACAGTTTCATCATTGCGCGGCATAGAAGTTTTTAGTTGTTTTTTACTGGGGGGGGGGGTGGCAAAATATGTGTTGCCTTTAACCTAAGATTCCTAAATACGCAACTGATCATATGAATGCGTTCAATTAATAAAAAAAAAAAATACAACAACTAAAACTACGTAGATACCAATAATACTACATAATTTGTTTCAATAAGGAAACCTAGGAATAAAACTACGATTTTCGCTATTCTACAAGCTACAAAAACGGGTAATGTGTATAATATATGTGTTGCCGGCCGGCGATAGTCAATGTGTTGGATGAATGGATGAGTGATGTGCTATTAAATAAAATTAAAATAATAAACTACTTAAATATTATATACTACATCATTACAACTATAATATATACTAAAAATAATTTAATAAGTCTAAGTACTAAGTCCTCCTGGTTGAAACGAAGCAGAGTGCCGACACATTTCCCATCAGCTTTGTGACAAATTCTTCTTCACTAATAAATATTATATATAATATACTATATACCTACTACGATTCTAAAAATTATAATATTATACAAACAAATCCTTTCGACAGTTGATTATCAGTTGAATTTGTTTTTGCTGCAGCCAGACGTCCTCCGTGTTGAAATACAGCCGACACATTTTCCATCAACTTTGTGACAAATTCTTCTTCACTAATAAATATTATATATAGTAAACTATACGTACTACGATTCTAAAAATTATAATATAATACAAACAAATTCTTTGAACAGTTGATTATCAGTTGAATTTCTCTTTAATGCTGCCAATCTTCTTCCGGGTTGAAACGAAGCCGAGTGTCGACACATTTTCCATCAGCTCAATGACAAATTCTCCATCGGTGGGTAGTCCATGATCCAGCCAAATGTTCCGTTTCCTATAAAACTTCAACTAATGTGCAGATTAAATGTAATTTAAACTTATAATATAATACAAACAAATCCTTTCAACAGTTGATATTAAGATGAGCTTCTTATTAATGCTGCCAATCTTCCTCCGGGTTGAAACGAAGCCGAGTGCCAACACATTTCCCATCAGCTTTGTGACAAATTCTTCTTCACTAATAAATATTATATATAGTATACTATACCTACTACGATTTTAAAAATTATAATATTATACAAACAAATCCTTTCGACAGTTGATTATCAGTTGAATTTGTTTTTGCTGCAGCCAGACGTCCTCCGTGTTGAAATACAGCCGACACATTTTCCATCAACTTTGTGACAAATTCTTCTTCACTAATAAATATTATATATAGTAAACTATACGTACTACGATTCTAAAAATTATAATATTATACAAACAAATCCTTTCGACAGTTGATTATCAGTTGAATTTGTTTTTGCTGCAGCCAGACGTCCTCCGTGTTGAAATACAGCCGACACATTTTCCATCAACTTTGTGACAAATTCTTCTTCACTAATAAATATTATATATAGTAAACTATACGTACTACGATTCTAAAAATTATAATATAATACAAACAAATTCTTTGAACAGTTGATTATCAGTTGAATTTCTCTTTAATGCTGCCAATCTTCTTCCGGGTTGAAACGAAGCCGAGTGTCGACACATTTTCCATCAGCTCAATGACAAATTCTCCATCGGTGGGTAGTCCATGATCCAGCCAAATGTTCCGTTTCCTATAAAACTTCAACTAATGTGCAGATTAAATGTAATTTAAACTTATAATATAATACAAACAAATCCTTTCAACAGTTGATATTAAGATGAGCTTCTTATTAATGCTGCCAATCTTCCTCCGGGTTGAAACGAAGCCGAGTGCCAACACATTTCCCATCAGCTTTGTGACAAATTCTTCTTCACTAATAAATATTATATATAGTATACTATACGTACTACGATTCTAAAAATTATAATATTATACAAACAAATCCTTTCGACAGTTGATTATCAGTTGAATTTGTTTTTGCTGCAGCCAGACGTCCTCCGTGTTGAAATACAGCCGACACATTTTCCATCAACTTTGTGACAAATTCTTCTTCACTAATAAATATTATATATAGTAAACTATACGTACTACGATTCTAAAAATTATAATATAATACAAACAAATTCTTTGAACAGTTGATTATCAGTTGAATTTCTCTTTAATGCTGCCAATCTTCTTCCGGGTTGAAACGAAGCCGAGTGCCAACACATTTCCCATCAGCTTTGTGACAAATTCTTCTTCACTAATAAATATTATATATAGTATACTATACCTACTACGATTCTAAAAATTATAATATTATACAAACAAATCCTTTCGACAGTTGATTATCAGTTGAATTTGTTTTTGCTGCAGCCAGACGTCCTCCGTGTTGAAATACAGCCGACACATTTTCCATCAACTTTGTGACAAATTCTTCTTCACTAATAAATATTATATATAGTAAACTATACGTACTACGATTCTAAAAATTATAATATAATACAAACAAATTCTTTGAACAGTTGATTATCAGTTGAATTTCTCTTTAATGCTGCCAATCTTCTTCCGGGTTGAAACGAAGCCGAGTGTCGACACATTTTCCATCAGCTCAATGACAAATTCTCCATCGGTGGGTAGTCCATGATCCAGCCAAATGTTCCGTTTCCTATAAAACTTCAACTAATGTGCAGATTAAATGTAATTTAAACTTATAATATAATACAAACAAATCCTTTCAACAGTTGATATTAAGATGAGCTTCTTATTAATGCTGCCAATCTTCCTCCGGGTTGAAACGAAGCCGAGTGCCAACACATTTCCCATCAGCTTTGTGACAAATTCTTCTTCACTAATAAATATTATATATAGTATACTATACCTACTACGATTCTAAAAATTATAATATTATACAAACAAATCCTTTCGACAGTTGATTATCAGTTGAATTTGTTTTTGCTGCAGCCAGACGTCCTCCGTGTTGAAATACAGCCGACACATTTTCCATCAACTTTGTGACAAATTCTTCTTCACTAATAAATATTATATATAGTAAACTATACGTACTACGATTCTAAAAATTATAATATTATACAAACAAATCCTTTCGACAGTTGATTATCAGTTGAATTTGTTTTTGCTGCAGCAAGACGTCCTCCGTGTTGAAATACAGCCGACACATTTTCCATCAACTTTGTGACAAATTCTTCTTCACTAATAAATATTATATATAGTAAACTATACGTACTACGATTCTAAAAATTATAATATAATACAAACAAATTCTTTGAACAGTTGATTATCAGTTGAATTTCTCTTTAATGCTGCCAATCTTCTTCCGGGTTGAAACGAAGCCGAGTGTCGACACATTTTCCATCAGCTCAATGACAAATTCTCCATCGGTGGGTAGTCCATGATCCAGCTAAATGTTCCGTTTCCTATAAAACTTCAACTAATGTGCAGATTAAATGTAATTTAAACTTATAATATAATACAAACAAATCCTTTCAACAGTTGATATTAAGATGAGCTTCTTATTAATGCTGCCAATCTTTCTCCGGGTTGAAACGAAGCCGAGTGCCGACACATTTTCCATCAACTTTTTGACAAATTCTTCTTCACTAATAAATATTATATATAGTAAACTATACCTACTACGATTCTAAAAATTATAATATAATACAAACAAAGTCTTTGAACAGTTGATTATCAGTTGAATTTCTCTTTAATGCTGCCAATCTTCCTCCGGGTTGAAATACAGCCGACACATTTTCCATCAGCTCAATGACAAATTCTCCATCGGTGGGTAGTCCATGGTTTAACCAAATGTTCGTTTCCTATAAAACTTCAACTAATGTGCTGATTAAATGTAATTTAAACTTATAGAAAAATTTTAATGTTTAAGAAATCTATGTTGGTGTTCTTTTATTTTCTGAATTTAAATTAATTTTAAATTTTATATTTATAATTTATCAGTTAAAAATGTTAACAAGAACTAAAAAGATTATAGTATATTGCAGTTTAACTTTCTGTTCGGTGGCCACCTTTTTAATTCCTCACTCTCTTTTATAAGAAAGTTAAACAGCACAATAACTATAAAAAATATAAATTTAAATATACACAAAGACAAACTAGCTATGTGATAAGAAAATAAATTGAAAAAGTTGGTAATTTATCAACGTATTATTAAAATAAAAAGAACACCTAAAACCGTAGTACAGTATATTATCTGAAAAAAAAACCATAAAAATTAAAAATAATTTAAGTAAATATTCATAATATACTGCTCTACTGTTCAAAAAATTATAGTTTTAAACAAACACAGCTTGCGACACTTATTTTTGTTATTCAGATGAGCTTCTTAATGATACTGCCAATCGTCCTCCTGGTTGACATTATACCAGGATATAGTGTAATTATTTCAGTTTTTTTGTTTTTCCAATATTATGGCAAGATCTGAAATTTTTTGTTTTATTTTACTATTTACCAACCAAAGTACTAAATTGATCCATAATTGCTACAAGAATTCATGACAAACAAAAAATAAACTACGTAATTGTAAAATCATTATACATTTTTCGCTACGTCCACGTCCAGGATCTAAGGTGTACTATTCAACTACTATTTTAATATAATATAACCGCGAATAATACGAATAATACATCGTTGTTATTTCTCACAATTTTTATATACTATAACTAATGAGTAAAATAAGTAGGCATTGTGTACTATTTTTTCATTGGACACCCCGGAGAATAAAATATGCGTCTACATCAACTACATCGTCCGACTAGCGTGAATTGTACATATAAATTAATATATTTTATTTTAAGTTTAAAAAATAATTTTAATCTCAAAAAAGAATAATAAAAAAAACTTACCTAAACGTCGACTCTTCCCGGGAAACCAAGTTGTACCAATCTACAGTGTATACGGAGTGGTGCACCGCCGCCGAAGAAACTCCAAATTTTCTTCATACAATCTTCATCGTGATTCTAAATGAGAATAAAAATACATTTTATGAAAATAAACAGCACGCAATGAAAACGAGAGTACTTGTCATGTACTGAAGACTGTTGTTTAACGACTGTTCATTAAGACTATTATAGAATTGTTAATCGTCTTCGACGAATGTCATCGTTGTCGTATGCCACAGATGACGAATATTATAATATGATAAATCTATGGTTTTTTTTATTGAACTCTTTGTGATATTAAACGATATATTTTTCTATTTTAGATGTTTGACGTATTAACGTAAAATTGAAACATATAAACTATAGACCAAATCTTTGTAGATATTGCAAAGTATTAATATTTTATTCTAATGAACATGATTGCAAATTATTTTATTTAATCTATAAAAATAGTGAACTAAACAAAAATAATTATATTATTATATATATTAAAAAAAAAAAGGAATTATTTTGATTAATATCGTTATGTTTCTGAGTTATTATTTCTGCATTATTTTGGTTCTAATCACGCAGTACTTTAACTTAATCTTACATATTCTTACATGTAAATTTACATATATATATATCTGAAGACACCTATCATAATAGAAACAAATTCATACATTTCCTTTATACATTTACATTTTCATGTAACAAATAGTACCTAGTCAGTGCTTTGAGAAATTCAATTTTCAGTACCATTTTACAAAACAATCAAAAATTACATTAAGTTAAAGATAAAGAAGAAGTAATTACAGTTTCTTTATACATTATTGATTAAATTTATTACTGTAATTAGTGTTTGAAATTTGAATTTGAAAGAGACAGTCAGAATACTATAATTTTTGGCTTAATAAAAAAAAAAAAAAATTTAATTGTTTTAAATAATGGAAATGCTTTTAAAATTATACAATTTACCTATAGAGAAATCATAATGTAGATAATTGGTAAATTTTTCAACATTCTATAATTAGCATTTTTTAATTAAAATTAAATTAATTAATTAATTCTGTCGATATTATACAAGTATATAGCGTAATAATGCATTTGTTTTTTTGTATTTTCGATATTATGACAAGATTCGAAATTTTTATTTTATTTTACTATTAACCACCCAAAGTACTAAATAAATCATATTTGCTACAATAATTTATGACAGAAAAGAAACTACACAATTGTCAAATCAATATACATTCATTGCTATGTCCAGGATCCAAGGTATACTTGACGACTTAATTTTATTCTTGGCTATTTTATACATTGAACCAATGGTCTATAACCTTTTTGGGCCACATTCACAAACTAAAAACTGTTTGCGGGCAAGAAAAAAATAAAAATTTAATATTCTTAAATTTGCCGGCCATTATATTGGACGATTGGAAATAAAATATAAGTATGTCATCCAAGTATAGCAGCTTGTACACGTCAATAAATATTTATTTTAAGTATAAAAGATAAATTTAATATTCCATAATTATGGGAAAATTAACTTACGTAAATATTCTTTGACGCTGTTCGGCGAAATCGAGCTGTACCACATTTACAGTTCAAATGTGCACCACTACCGAAGAAACAGCTGGCTCTTGTTTCTTCATTCGTTTTCTTTGCGCTTCAGAATGAAATTATTAAAATACTCTATAAAAATAAGAGCACTTGTCATACACTAAAGGCTGTTGTTTAAATACTGTTCAATAAAACTATTAGAATTATTAACAGTCTTCTACGAATGACGACTATTGTCGATTGCCATGGATGATAAATATTGTAATAATGTGATAGATCATATGTTTTTTTTTATAGAACTTTTTGTGATATTATAGGATTTATTTTTATATCTCAACTATCTTACATACGAAACTTTTGGTATTTAATTAATTTCATGCGTAAAATCATAATAATTGTATATCCTGAATTTTTTTTTTTAATTATAATTTTATTATTTCAATAGTTTTTTAGTAAAATTTTTCATCAAAAAATAAAACCATATAAATATGGTAATATTTCCAGCTTTTATGTTTTTCCGATATTATGGCGAGATCTGAATTTTTTTTTTTTATTTTACTATTTACCAACCCAAGTACCAAATAGATAATATTTGCTACAAGAATTCATGGCAGACAGAAAATAAACTACATAATTGTAAAATCATATTACATTTTTCGCTTCATATCCAGGATCTAAGGTGTACTTATAACGACTTTATATTATTCTTGACGATTTTATCATTAATGCATGATCGGTAACCTTTTTGAACTCTCGAGCCACATTCACAAATTAAAAACAGTTTGCGGATCAGATAAAAATAAAAACTTTATATCCTTAAGTTATATACTATGTAGAAAAATATTGTTTAAAATAATAAAATATAAATAAATAAAAAAAATGTTAGTGTTTTAGAATTTAAAACAGGTCGTATATACCTACAATAACCCGCCGGTTGCCGGCCACTTCATTAGACTGGATGATCGGAAATAAAATATAGGTCTAAGTAATTGGGTGGTAGCTTGTACAACTCAATAAATATTTATTTAAAGTATGAAAATTAAATTTATTACTACCCTAAAATTATAGGAAAATTAACCTACGCAAGTATCCTTCGATGCTTTTCGGCGAAATCAAGCTGTGCCATATTAAAGTTCAAACGTGCACCGTCACCGAAGAAACAGCTAGTTTATTTCTTCATTCATTTTCTTTACGCTTCGGAATGAAATTATTGAAATATTTTATGAAAATGAGAGTACTTTTCGTGTACTTGGCTGTTGTTTGACGACTGTTCAATAAAATTATTGGAATGGTTAATCGTCTCCTACAAATGACGACGATTGTCGTTTGCCATGGATGATAAATATTATATTTTTTTTTTTTTTTATAGAACTCTTTGTGATTTTATGGGATTTATTATTATATTTCAGTTGTCTTGCATACGAAACTTTTGGTATCTAATTAATTGTATACGTAAAATCATAAAAATTTATATTATCCTGAATTTTTTTTTAAATTATAATTTTATAACGGTTATTAACAGTTTTATACGGTTTGGCTGAACTAAATAATTAATAATTTTAAAAATATTTAAAAGTTTAATCATTAAACTGATATTACATACTAAATAGTTAATAGATTATGATCTATTACATATATAATAAAGAAGGACTTACAAAATTAATAAAATTAATTTCTAAATACATTTTTCACATTCAACTCGTTATACACATATAGTCATATATCATTTCCGTTTCGGTGCCGTCCTGTTTAGGAATAATACATACTCATACTATTTTTACTGATTTTAAAATTAATTGATAAGTTCTAATTAATATGCTCAGATAATTTGCGATAATAATATATATATATATATATACAATAAATGCATCTATTTAAGGTATTATGCTATATTGCTATGTTTATTTTATCCTATAAGTGTATAGTCAAAATATTTTGAAAATTATAATATTTATAAGAAATACAAACATTAATATTTGTTAAAATTATCAAATAACTATAGTAATTCGTTTTTAAATTACTACAAAAAACAAAAATTGGTTAAGGAGAAATAGTTATCACAGAAATATGAAGTAAATATCTAATAATGTCATCAAAATTCAAAATTCAGATAATTATAAAATATTAATGTGTCTTTTCGGAAAACTTTATATTTTTGTTAGGGATAAAAAAAACTTATCTTAGTCGGGTACTCTGCCGGTTTAAAATGAAAAATGCTATTTATACAATTAATATAAATATAAATTATTATTCTATAAAATGGGTCTAGTAATATGACGATTATGTATTTTCGGTCTCACGTATTTTATGCATTGCGTGTTGGGGAATAAAATATGCATACGTATACGTCACCCGGCGTGAATAGTAGAATAAAATATGTGCTTACGTCGATTACATCGTCCGTGTAGCCGATTGTTCATATAAACTAATATATTTTATTTTAAGTTTAAAATGTAAATTTAATCCTAAAAAAGAATAATAAAAAAAACTTACCTAAGCGTCGACTCTTCCCGGGAAACCGAGTTGTGTCAATCTTCAGTCTATACGTAGTGGAGTACCGCCGCCGAAGAAACTGCAAATTTTCTTCATATCAATCTTCATCGTGATTCTAAATGAGAATAAAAATACATTTTATGAAAATAAACAGCACGAAATGAAAATGAGTATTTGTCATGTACTGAAGGCTGTTGTTTGACGACTGTTCAATAAAATTATTAGAATTGTTAATCATCTTCTACAAATGACAACGATTGTCGTTTGCCATGGATAATAAATATTATAATAATGTTTTTTTATAAAACTCTTTGTGATTGTATAGGATTTATTATTATATTTTAGCTAATTGACATACGTAAAACTGAAGCATATAAATTAGACCAAATCTTTATAGATATTGCAAAGTATTAATATTTTATTCTAATGAAGATGATTACAAATTATTTAATTTAATCTATGAAAATAGTGAACTAAATAAAAATAATTATATCATTAAGTATTTAAAAAAAAGAATTATGTTAAATATCGTTATGTTTCTAAGTTATTATTTCTGCATTATTTTGATTCTAATCACGCGCAGTGTTTTAACTTAATCTTACATACCTATTACGTTAGATGCAATTACCTCTGTTTGTAGATATTGTGTCTGAAGACACTTATCATATAGAAAAAAATTCATACATTTCGTTTATTGTGGTTTCTTGTAACAAATAGTACCTAGTCACTAGTCAATGCTTTGGGGAATCAATTTACTTTTTAAACTTAAAATAAAAGATATTCATATTTATGAAAAATCCGCTACCCCGATAATGTAATCGATGTTCATCCATATTTTATTAATTTATATATACATGATATAACACTGAACTTCAAACAGTCATAATATAAGTTTCCAGTGAGCATTTTATTTTTGTTTTTGCATTAAAAAAAACTAATGAGAATTCCTATAAAACATTTTAAAATTTATTGTAGATATAAAAAGAAAATATTTATATGAATACTAATGAAAAAAATAATTTGAACATTTTAAAAATTTTAAAAATTTGTAATAATAAAAAAAATATAGTTTGAAAGTATTTTTAAAATAATAACATAAATAAGAAATACTCTCATAAAAAATTAGTTAAAACTTTAAGTTATCGATGTAGAAGATTATTTGTTTTTAAACTATATAGTATTATATATAAAAAAAAAAAACAATATAAAAATCGTTTTACAAGAATTAGTTTTTTTTGGGATGAAAAATTTATAATCAATAAGCCATAAAATATTGAACTTCAGTCATAAAAAAATAATGTGACTTTCCAGTAAACCTTTTATATTTGTTATATTTAAAAAAAACTAATGAGAATTACTATATTAAATTTATATATAAAAAGAGAATATTATATGAATATCTGATGAAAAAATAATTTGAAAATTGTATAGATTTAGACAAAGTTTGTCAACATTTTGATTTTAAACGTTTATACAAATATATCGTGGCTATACATTTTTTATTACAGTAATTTATTGACTTATGAAGAACACTGTATTAAATTTTAATCATATTTGCTATCAATAATTTGTATCGGCTTAAGAAAAAAAAAAATTTTAATTATTTAAAATTGTTAAAATGTTTTTATAATTATGCAATGTATAGTAAATCATAATGTAAACAGTTGGTAAAATTTTCAACATTTTATGATTAGCATTTTTGAATTAAAACTTAGTAAATGAATAAATTTTATCGAAATTATACAAGTATATAGCGTAATGATTCCAGTTTTCCGATATTATGACAAGATCTGAACTTTTTTATTTTATTTTACTATTAACCACCCAAAGTACTCAATATATCATATTTGCCACAAGAATTTATAATAGATGAAAAAAAAACTAAATAATTTTAAAATCAATATACATTCATTGCTACGTCCAGGATCCAAGGTATAATTGACGAATTTATTTTATTCTTGGCTATTTTTTAACTTTAAACTTTTAGAACTCTCATGGCTCATGCCATATTCACAAATTAAAAACAGTTAGCAGGACCAGACAAAAATAAAAATTTTATATTCTTAAATTATTTACTATGAAAAAAAAACATTATCTAGAATTTTAAAATAATAAAATATTAAAAAAAAGATTTTATCGTTTAAGAATTTAAAACGGGTCGTATACTATAACCCGCCGATTGCCGATCAACTGCATTGGACGATCGGAAATAAAATATAGGTCTAAGTAATCGGGTGGTAGCTTGTACAACTCAATAAATATTTATTTAAAGTATGAAAATTAAATTTATTACTACCCTAAAATTATAGGAAAATTAACCTACGCAAGTATCCTTCGACGCTTTTCGGCGAAATCAATTAAAGTTCAAACGTGCACCGTCACCGAAGCAACAGCTAGTTTATTTCTTCATTCATTTTCTTTACGCTTCGGAATGAAATTATTGAAATATTTTATGAAAATGAGAGTACTTTTCGTGTACTTGGCTGTTGTTTGACGACTGTTCAATAAAATTATTGGAATGGTTAATCGTCTCCTACAAATGACGACGATTGTTGTTTGCCATGGATGATACATATTATAATAATATGTTTTTTTTATAGAACTCTTTGTGATATTATAGGATTTATTTTTATATTTCAGCTGTCTTGCATACGAAACTTTCTAATTAATTTCATACGTAAAATCATAATAATTGTATATCCTGAATTTTTTTTTAAATTATAATTTTATTTTTTCAATAGTTGTTTTATAAAATTTCTCACTAACAAATAAGACCATCTTCAACCAGCATAATTGTACATTGTACACAATGCATTAATGTATTATAAATTGAAAATTGAATTCAAATTGTACACATTTGTTAAAGTGACATACTTAACCTAGTCTGCATGTAGTATTGTAGTCACCTACTATAGTAGCTATACAGCAGTTTACGGTTTGGCTGAACTAAATGATTAATAATTTTAAAAATATTTAAAAGTTCAATCATTCAATTAATATTACATACTAAATAGTTAATAGATTATGATCTACTTATAATAAAGAAGGAATTACAAAATCAATAAAATTAATTTCTAAATACAAGCAGTTATTCACATTCGACTCGTTATATACACATGTGACTATATCATTCCTGTTTCGGTACCGTCCTGTTTAGGAATAATACATACCTACTCATACTATTTTTTACTGGTTTTAAAATAATCAATAGGTTCTAATGTTAATATGCTCAGATAATTTGCATATCCTATAGGCTATAAGTGTATAATCAAAATATTTTGAAAATTATAATATGTATAAGAAATGTAAACATTAACATTTGATAAATTTTTCAAATAACTACAGTTATCGTTTTTAAATTACTACAAAAAAACAAAAATCAGTTGAGAAGAAAAAGTTATCACAGAAATATGGAATAAATATCCAATGTCTTAAAAATTAAAAATTCAGATAATTATAAAAAAATATTAATGCGTCTTTTCGGAAAACTTTTTATTTTTGTTAGCGATAAAAAAAACTTATATTAGTCAGGTACTCGGCCAGTTAAAAATGAAAAAATCTATTTATACAATTTATATAAATATAAACTATTATATAAAATGGGTCTGATAGTATACTAATATGACGATTATGTATTTTCGGTCTCACGTATTTTATGCATCGCACGTTCGTGAATAAAATATGCATACGTATACGTCACCCAGCGGGTAGCAGATTGTCCGGAGCAATAAGTATGTATTTATTTTATGTCTAAAAAAGTAAATTAAAGCTCCAAAAGTATAGAAAATCAAACTCACGTAAACATCGATTTTTTTTGTCAAACTTAGTTGTGTTATTTTTAATGTCCACACATTCAGTAACCACATCGCCGACACAGGAACACTTTTCCTCGTCCGTTTTTACCGCGTTTCGAATTGAAGATATTGAGATATTTCATAAAAACAAGCTGAACAGAACGGCATATGCGTGTAAAATATCATATATATTAAAGTATGGTTTAACGATTTGCACGTCTATTTTTTTTCTCCGTTAAAATTATTACAACTGTCAGGCGTCAATCGTCTCCGACGAATAGCGAAGATTGATGATTGTCATAGATGATCCATATCCATAGATCATAATATACTGTATTATTATATTGTAATATTATTATTAGCCAG
Organism: Rhopalosiphum maidis; assembly: GCF_003676215.2. Lineage (NCBI taxonomy): Eukaryota > Metazoa > Arthropoda > Insecta > Hemiptera > Aphididae > Rhopalosiphum > Rhopalosiphum maidis. The sequence continues at coordinate 28,584,049 of NC_040880.1, forward strand.
ATATTTAAATTTATTCGGGAGTCTGCCGTTCGAGAGACTCAGTTGTGTACTTATACAAATTTTATATGCACGACAAGGCGGAGGTCGGGGTAGATTATATAGATGTTGTTCAGTACATTGAAACTAGACTCATTCTAAGTTTCTGCCATTGGCATCGCATAAATTAGTTGATGTTATCGATATTTTTCGCCCGTATTATTATTGAATGACACCCGTCTCCTCATTATTAATGTAAAAATATAATACGAAATATTATAATATTATCAATAATCAATATTAATATTGAAAACCATCATAATTATTTTTAAAATAGATAAAAATATTAAATTATACTACAATTTTCTCCAAACTTTTTTATTGCTTTACTACTTTTTTTTTATGGTGAGTCGCCGTCTCAAAGACCCCTGACAAGCCGCCATTGCAGGTGTTAATAAGTTTATGGCATAAACAGCTGTTAAGCTAGCTTAAAATTAATCTACGTAATATTTTGAATACTTCTCTGTTAGTGTTAAATAATAATACACAAATTGGTGTCTTTAAATAATATTTTTGTAATAATTTAAAACAAAATAGATTACTATACCTATAATCGTTATTTTTCTTTAAAATATCCAGTTTTGTCAATATTCAAATTTGGTATGTACTAACAGTAGCACCAAACACAGGTATGAACTAGAGAAAATTCCTCAGAAATATTTATGGGTGGGTGGGTGGTAATCAAAAATAGTTTGTTATGCAGTATCTTGTATGTATATAGTTAGAAATAAATATAGTACCATTCGAACGTAACTAATTACACATTTTTTTAGTAGGTGGGTCTAACACCAGCATTTTTTTCCTCATAACATGAAATATAGATCGGTGTCACTGGACTTACGACTAACCTCTGAGACTGGAAGTGAGAATATGAATAAAGTTAAAACTTTTAAGCAATAATAATAATATAACAGTAGCTATAGTTATATAGTTATACTAAGTTGTATACTATTGTGTATGAAGATAAAATATAAAAAAATGCTAAAACCTGGGGTGTCATTTCAATATATTTGCTAGGGTAGGGCATAATAATGACTGGCCTTATTATAACTATAAAACTTATAAGTACATAAAAAAGGCGCTCGCTAGGTAACCCAATTCTCATTTAATATATCTTTTTATACTTAATTATTTATGTAACAATAACTGTATATCCACTTTTGTTAACATATTACTTATTAAAACATAAATAATCTAAACTCACATAATTTATAGACCTGCAAGGGCCATATATTTTCTGCCCAGCTCGGTCTAAGAAATGTTGTAAAAAAAAAGCCCAAGCCCAGCCCGAAAAGGCGAAAATCATCCTAAGCTTTTAAAAAGCCCGGTCCGGTCCAATCCAAAATATTTTTGGAGAAAAAGCCTAGGCCCGGCCCGAAAATAATTCTAAGCTCTTAAAAAAATTCGGTAAAAATTAGTTTTAATATATCAACAAGTCCAAAAATATTGCAAATAACCATGCTATTTTTTTTATGCACACATGTAAACGATTTTTTATTTTAATATTTCACCGTTTAGGGTCGTGATAAATAAAAATAGGTTATTGATACATACTAAGTACTGCCGTTTACATACATATTTATATGGTAATGAGATGAAATCAAATAATTGCATGATTTTAACTAATTATGCTCATATGGTTATTACCTATTGGTAATAAATATAATGATATCTTAAAATAGAACTGTGAAGCTATTCTTTATTAGTAATATTGTATTGTATCTACTTGATAATAGGCCGGGCAGTGGCGTATATAGAGGGATTAGGGGTTCAGCCCCCCCTAAATGTATCGTTAGTACAGGGCATTGATATTGATTGTATAATTAATTGGAATTTAAGAATGGACATTTTTTTTAAACCTGAAATTAATTTCTATTTACGCCACTGAGGCCGAGTGCTGACACTTTGACAAAGTGACAGATCACCCTTGCTCAGAATCGTTTTTTTCTTTGTATTGATTTAGCGTCGATTCGAATTTTTAAGTCATCTAAATATCCAATACCAATAAATTACCAGGTGTCCAATACAGTAGTACAGACGTTGAGACGTACAGTGACAAACTAATAAGTTATAAATTATGAGGTACCTACTTACATTAAACACCTATAATGTACAGACATACAGTAACAGTAGAATGATTACCTACTTGCCTACTTTTTTAAGTGTGTTTTCAATTTTCCTGGTACCTACATTTTTTGTTGCCTGCAGATAAGCAAATTAATTAAACAAGATGTGTTCACTGTGATTAATTTTCTAGGGAAATTTCAGAACATTATCTACGATCGACCTTGTTATTACATGCTACTGTAGCCAAATGACAAAATGACCCAGAATACATATCAATATTTTTATTACATTTTATAAAAAATATAAAGTTAACAAATCAAAGTAAATTAAAAATACCTAGCGCGTCAGTAAAATATTTATCTTTTCTACAAACGTATTGAAGGTAGCAAACAGATTATCATTATCCGTATTTCACACATTGTTATTACTTTATTAGGTATAATAATATATTAATGAATTATTGAAATATTAAGGTATCATAACAAATAACAATTACATAATAAAAAATAGAAATAGAATAATTTTTCCTATCTGTGTTATGTTAAAAGCTGTTTTTAAAATAACTTCGATTTTTATTAAGCAGCTATTTATTTTTAATGTAATTTATAACTCAAAAAACAATAATATTAAACAAAATACAGATAATATAATTCCTTAAAGGTATTTGTTATTGTAGGTTACCTATATCACCCATTCTGTGGCTATAATACAGTTTCTACAGTTTAATCAAAATTATAGTCAATGAATGAGATTTTAAATAAGTACAGAGAAAAAACTTATAACTTATACTGCCCTCACCCCTCTTATGTTAAAGGTTTAAATTAATCGCATGGGTAATATGCTATTTTTATTTAGTATTATTGTAGTCTCAACGTCAAGGTCATAACTTAGATATAAAATGTACAATGTACAATACATTATAACCTACAAGTATACATTGTATATACCTATAACCAGACGAGACGATCGAGAGGGTAGCTGCCGTGGCTGTAGCCCTGAGGCCCTGACCTCAAGGAAGGCCCAGGTCCGGCCAAAGCAACCAGATCCTATAATTTACCTAATTTTTACTTAAATATAAAAATTGACTCTCCGCGGCCCTGCCTATATGCCTATATATATACAAGAAGATTACAGATTAAACTTTTTATTTAAATGTTCCTACCTATAGGTATATTATAAAAAATATGTTAATTTAGCGGAGGGCTAAAAATCTATAATAATCCGGAATATATTTTTATGGAACAAAAATTTAAAAATGCATAACTGATAGCTTAGTTGAGTAATTGCATTGTATTAATTATAATTTTTATAACAGTAAATAATAATGATAATTATAATTATTATATTTTGTTTAACAAAATTACAGAAATGAACAAATCACGAGTAAAAAAAAAATTATGAGTTTCTTAAAATAATTATTTGGATTTAACTAGGTAAGACTATAAGTAAATTACATTTAAGTTATATATGACGACGCGCGATGGCTAGGTACATATATAGCATTACGGGTAACGGGAATGAGAGCATAACATAAATAATTGTATCATTATCTATGTATGATATTATTATACCTTTCTACATTCTTTAAATTAATTTTATTTAGTCTTTTTTAAGTAGTTCTGCAGAGTGCAGACTGCAGTGAGGAGCAGCTTCCGGTGGTATTGTACATATATAGTATCCCATACCAGAAATTAAGTACCTTTTACCTATGTTTTATCACATAAAATAAATATATTTTCATAAAATATTTCAGTACATTATGCGTTATTACAATTTCGATTAATTTTTATTTTAATTATATTAATGATAATAATTCACAATAATTTGATATTAATAACACTGGTAATAATTACAACGTATTATTTATAATAATAATGATGATGATAAATGATAATAGTGTTTGTTTATCAAGGATTATTCTTCATCTTTTGATGAGAGCTTCTCAGTGTCTGTTAGGAGGATGTCTTGGCCGTCTTGGAGCAGTTGCAGAGGTTGCAGTCGTCTATTTTGGATTTTGCTTCCTAGTTGGTAATAGTTGGCTCCGTCCGAGTCTTTAAGCTAAGCGTGGAAGTCTTTACATCGAGTGTCGAGTGTAAATCCAGATAATTATTAGGGATATTGAAGTGTCCTTGTGGATCTGGTGATTTCTCATGAACCATGGTGGTTTTAAGCTTATCCTAAGGAATTTAATTTGGAGAGTTAGGATTTTTTTTTTCATTTTAGTTGGTGAGGCTATTGTCAAAACAGAGTGGGCGTACGTTACGAGTGTCTGATTATTGACTATTGAGGTATATAATAGAAGTGATGATTTATATTCGATTAAAGGGTAGAGAATTCTCATCCTTGTAGGTATAGCCCTGTACGAGTTTTTTGTTTATATGAATGTTCCAAGTAAATTTTTCATTTAGGTACCTATGACCTATAGATATTTAACGGTATCATATTTTTTGTTCCATTGAATGACTGGTTGTTTGGGGTAGATACGTTTTGGCGATTTACCCAAAACAGAGCACTTAAGAGTTAAGGGGATAAATCCATACAACGTTTGGGCGTAATATTTCCCCTCACAATAGCACGTTTGGGTACATATATTTTTACATATATCTATTAGTATATCATACTAAATCTGAGCCTATTAGAAGACCCATCACGAACCCGTAAGACACCACGAGGAAGTTGGTTCAATAGTCTTCCAAAAATATTTTATTTTTTATCTTTTAAATGTCCTTATTTAATTTCATATATAACTAGCTTATTATTTATTTATTATTAATATTATTGTATATTATGATCTTTTCTATTAATTAATTAACTTTTTTTTACTTCAAAACCTGGTCCTAATTTTTTTTAAGTAATTTAATATTTTTTTTTCAACTTTATAAATTTCCCAACATTTTTGAACAAACTTGTTTTTTCAGATAAGATTACACAAGACTTTTGATTACTACATAGTTATAATATCCAATATTGTGCCTTAAGGTGCATGTTTTCATAAATGCGCCCAAACGTGTTAACAATTTTCTGGTAATTTTTTTAAACTGCGCTCAAACGTGTCATGTCCAGCTGTTTATGTGAACGTGTTCAAGATAATTATATCTTTTTAGGGTGAATATTTTAATCTCACTTTTAGTTGAGTTTAGGTTCATCTTCCATTTATTTAACCAGGTAGTTATTTCATTTAATGATAGTTATAGTTTTTGAATTGATGAATAATGAATATTGACCTCAATAGAGTTGTCTTGTGTAAAAATTATTATAAAATTGTCTGTTTATAAAATGTCTTGACTTTTTAATGAAGGGAGGGGGGAGAAATCTACAATTGATTTAGGGGGTGGGCTAAACCCCCCAATTTGCACCTCTGTGCGACTGTGCTATGGTAGATACCTAGGTAGAGATAGGTACTATTGTTACTTGTTAGTATATTTACTATTTAGTACTTAAATTTAATATCTACTTATTGTTTGTGAAAATTTAAAATTGTATTAATATGGAAAACAATAATAAAAAAAAAAAATTAAAAATCGTAACAAAAAAATATATATATAATAAAATATATTTATTTTATTTTATTAAAACAAATAATAATAATAAAATTAATAAAAGTCAATTTAGTTTACATTTTCCAAGGCAATTCTATAATAGTTTGGCTAATAAATAAATTCGCCTACATTTCCCATCGAAATTAGGAAGAATTGTAGAAGATACTAATTAATACTTATCAATGTACACGTTGTACGATAGATGATAGTCCATTTTAGCTGTTTACTGTTAGAATTATGGCTAAATCCAGTAAATCCTAAATGTTATATTTTATATACTATTTAGATATGGTTAAAATGTTCGAACATTATAAGTCGTTAATTATAAATACAGATTAAAGGCGATAGAGATGATTCATGAATCATTTAATCTAATTGCTGTAACACAATACAATTATAACGGCATATAATAAAAATTATAATTTATAATAGTAATAAACTAATAAAACAATATACTTCAATCGGTAAAGTGCGCATAAGCTATAAAGTATTATGCTATTTATTAAATTATAAGGTTTTTACTACAACGACGGCCATGATAACGAAAAAAAAATGAATACAATGAATATAAAATATGTTCGAAATTTTTTGCAGTTAAGATACCTAGATATTATATACAAGCACTGAACAATAATAATATGATAAAGATAATCTATAAAGACGTAGTAAAGAATACAATACTACACTACATGGTACATAAGCACTGAGGTCGCATTTAATATTAATAACATGATGACATGACGTCATGACTCATTACGTGTGAATCGTGTGATATGTCTATCCATTCGAGATTTGACCATTCCGTTCCTCTTAGTCTTATGGTGTGTGCAGTGTGCCTACTGACTACTGCCTAGTGAAAACAATACAATATCATGACAAAATATATTTTGTCATGTACAATATGTCAATATCATATTCATTAGGTACCTATCTTATTTTTTAACACATTTTCAAAATTTCAAATATTTAAATCAACTAGGAATTTAATGATTTTTGTTATCAAGAACAACTACTTTTGTGTAATTTATATTATATGTATGATACTTTTTTTGTTTTCATTTGACCACCACCAGACAGTGGGTATGTTATAAGTATCTATATTCAGCTTCTACAGCTGTATTAGCATATTGCTATTATTATCACTATTACTACTAAAAGTTACAACTATGAATAATAATAAATTATTTTTATATCAAGGACGTGCAATTTTTGGCAATTCAATTTTGTTTACATTTCTAATAAAGACATTGCTTAATTTTGTCACAAAGTACAGTATACTCAACTTGAATTTTAGTAAATAGGTAGGTAAGCATGGACTACTGTTATTAATACTATACTGTATTGTGTATAATTATTAATTAGTATTAATATAATTTTATAGAAAAATTAATACAAGATATTTTAAAGTGCAAAAAAACTTGTATTTGGTTATGTTAGGATTTTAGGAAGGAGAAAAGATAATATATATTATATATAATTTAATTAAACTGTTACTTAACTAATTTATTATTTAGAATTTAATTTTTTTTTAACCAATTGTCAAAAAAGCATAGGACATGGTAATTAAACTAAAATTGTTGTATACAAATTGTAAAAAAATAAAAGTTATTTATAAATAAATAATTTAGTATCGGTAGTGTGAAATATCAACAAATCAACATCTAATAACAAAAATAAATATGTCATATTAAAATACTTATTTGTGTACAAAACACAAACAAAACTATACATACATGATACATGTTAGTTTTATTAATTCAAAAATTAATTTTTCCTACAATAAAATAAAATATAAGCTTCTGAAGAACAAATAGTTGAAGAATCAATTTCATACACCCGGATGTCATCAAATTTATACCATCTGTAAAATAAATAACACATAGATTGTTTATTAGAGTTTATACATAATATTTAAAATCTAAATAACTATATGATTACTTGTTTATTGACTTTTTAAGACAACTAGCTGTATAATGCCCACCATCAAGTGATCCAGAGTGATTTGATACACCATATAAACAGTACTTCCAATTACGGTGTTCTAATCCGTTAATAAAATTTGACATATCTAGATCTGTTTTAGAGAATTCAACATTTGAATTCTTTTTGTACCCATTGCTTGAAAATCTAAATAATTAAATAATTAGTATAATTTTATTTCTTATAAAAAAAATCAATAAAATACCTTTTCAAATGTATAATTAAATATGGAGGTAGTCTCATTATGTCTAATTTTTTTGTAGCATCTCTGCTGCGTTTACATCTAGGACAATGCCAACCACATATTGATTCACCATTCAAGTATAACTGTAGGCAATCCTAAAAACATTATATCATATCTTAATTTTATTAGTCACAAACATAGTATAATATTACTTTAATTATTAGAATAGTTATACATTTAAATATTTTAACATTAAGAAAGTTTATAGGTTAATAAAGTATTACATCAAAACAGAGGATACGGCTCTTGCATTTTTTGGATTGATTTTAATAAAAAAAAGGCGGGCAAGTAGGTATTGCTCTACTGTATGGTAGAGATGGAGAGTAAGTCACTGGTCACTATATTAAATTTAAATGCAATGACGGGTATCATTGTATACGAAAAAAGATTCTGAACGGAGATGATTTGTCAGTCAATGATAATTAGTAGGATATATTATATTATTACCTATATTTAAATTGTAATATTTCGTTTATTTACGCGATTTCGTAAAAAATTAAATTTCATACGCTAATACAATTTTTTCTATATTGACGTTGAAATTTTTTTTACAGTTACTTGAAGAAAAACTTATGGATAACCTTGTATTAGGTTTTTGAACGTTAGTTATAAATCACAATATTTTTATAAATTTTCAACTTCAAAATTCCTTGCAAATTTTTGCGATTTTGTTTTATTTCGTAAAGATTTGAACTTTAAATGCTTATAAACAAAAATTGTGACTAACGACTTTTGATATTTTTTTCTACGATAAGTAGAACTTATAATAAACCTTGTATTAAATTTTAAAGATTTTTTAGAAAGCCAAATTTTTTTTATCGGCATTTCAAGAAATAAAATTTAGAAAAATAAAAAATTTCATTGGTTTATAAATAGTTTATAAAAGTCAAAATATTTTGAAAATTTAATCGAAAATAGATAACGCTAATATAAACATTTGGTGAAAATTTCAAGTATTTACAATGATTTGTTTTTGAACTAGGTACAGCAAAATCAAAAAATCGATTTTGTCTAAAAGTGGTTATGCGTAAAAATTCCCGGTTTTCTGTTATTTTTTTTCAGGGTTTATCCTGACGCTTATAAAAACTACTGGAAATTTTTTACTTTAGACTCCCCAAAGTACCAACTAGAAGAATTTTTCTTTTCAAAGAGGGGCTGAAGTCAAAAATCAAAGTATTATTAGTACACCAAAACATGATGACCGACACAAAAATGAAAAAAAAAACACACATCATTGTAAAATCAATACATTCATCACTCCATTTTGAATCTAAAATTGTTTATTTAATTGTCAAAATTAATAATTGTTCAGATTTTTGCTAATTTATAGTTTTTTTACAACTTTGAGAAAATTATTTATTTTTTTTTTTTTAAAGTTTTGTGATCTGTTTTAGCTATTTGAAAATATATTGAGTTTTAAGTTTTTTTTTTTTTTTTAAGTTAAACTTAAACTCACTGGTATTAAATAATGTCTGGAGTTTTTACAATAATGTTTGTTTTATAAACACAATTTAATATTTTTTTTTAAAACATAATATGCAACTTTTTAAATGGTTATAAAAATAGTTTGTAACCGAAATTCATATCTAAGTACATATTTTAGAATATTACATTTTCTAATTAAAATTAATTTAAAAAAAGTAATTTTTCTTATAGCATATTATTTGGGAAGTAATTAAATTTGTTCAATGTTTTATTAAAATCAAAATATAAATATGATGTTATAAAATGTTTCATGTTATTCAGATATTTTATAACTTATAATAGATAAAATAAAAAATATAATTATGAATATTAAGAATAATACTTACTGAAAGAGTGCATTTGTTACTCTCAGATGGCAATGGTAGACTAAGACTTGAAAATGGTTCGAAAGTAACAGACTTTTCAAAACATGTGTCACAAGACACTGTGGACTTTTGCTGACCATAAAAAAGTTGTTGAATAATAGAATTGTTTGCTTTCGTCCAATGTCCCCAATCTTCTTCACCTGTTTCTTTTGAAGCACCTAAAATAATTCTATTATCCTCTGGCTAAAACATAGATAATATAAATTATAAAACAATGATAATAATTTAAGTGATAATATTTTACTTGATTTAAATCGTCGTGAAGCCAATCCAAGAGAATAGTTAAAAACTCGTGAGAATCTTGTTGATCATAGTGTTTAAACATATCTTTATATTCTCCAATACTATCCTAAATTTTTTTTGAAATAATTATTTTGATATTTATGTAAATAAATTTGTTAATAAATTCAATTTTGTATTTTAATTTATGTAAGTTTAATATTTATGTCACTTATAAAAAAAAAAATTTAATACAAATATAAATTTTAATTGACATAGTTAAATTATATGTTGTGTAATCAAATCATTTTTCTAACCTTAAATTGTTGACACTGAAAACTCCTGCCAGATTGTGACCATAAGTTTTTAATGACATTACTAAATTCTTTGGCTACTAAACCTTTTGTTCTACTTTTATGGTTCACAAATTGACTATAAATGTTCATGAAATATTTTACAAGATCTTCAGTGCTACTTAAACATTGTAGTATTGAATTCATATAACATGTATTTCCTAAATTTTGCAATCCTCGTAACCCGTCGCCTCCCTAAAATTTAAAAAAAAAAAATGTAAAAATTAATATGATGCAAGTATAATTATTGGAAATATAACTTTTACAGTATGAATCAGTAGCAGCACAAACTTGCTTTGTTTATGAGCCAACAAAATTTAATTAACCTACCAACAGATTTACCTCAAACTGATTTAAAGTTCAGTGTACCACAAACTCAAAATTTTAATCAGGTGTATCTCATTAAATCATTGCTGTGCTGTAACTGTTATAAATATAACCCCTAACATAACCAAATCAAGATTATAGTAACTATGCCAGATTTGTAATTGAAAGATTTTTCAAAAAACTTAGATATCATTATAATATAAATATTGTTATGATAAGCGATTCTTTTGAAATAAAAAAACAAAATTAAAATAATTTTAATCTAAATTGACATAATAATCTCACTTTTTTTTGTAAATCTACATTTTTAATTTAAAATATTTTGAACCAGAATATATTTAATTGTAACTTTATATCCAAATGGTTAGAAACCAAAAACTTTAATTTATATTTTCAATCAATAAAATAAATTTAATATATTCTCTGTATAAATAGCTGTCACGAGGACATATTATCAGTATTCCAAATTCCAAACTTCCATTGTTTAGCAATGAATACTTTTCATTGAATGAGTTTTTAAAATTTTATAATGATAATAATACAAATTGTATTTATTTCACTAGTTGAATCATAATTTGAATTACATCTGGATAATGAGTGTAATACATTAATAGAGTTACCAAATTTATAAAAGCAAATAAATTATTTTTCAAGTTATTTTGAATACAGTAGTTTAGAAATATAAAAGTCTTACAATGATTTTTGTTCTAGAAACTACTAGTAAATCATCTGATGGCTTGGTGGAACGGTCTACACGCGGAATTGAGTTTAAATCTAAGTCCTAAAAAAAAATTATTTATTATTAAATATTTATACTAAAAAATAAAACATTAAGCATAATACTTGATTTTTGTATTCATGTACATAAGAATCAACATTTTCCAAAAAGCTATTTTCTAGTGATAATCTTCTATTTTCTAGTTGTTCAATATTGTTTGGTAACTATAGAAACAAACAGTAGTTATAATAATTTATTAGTCTGTTTCTTAAATTTATTTTACAGAATTCAATACTTCATTATTTTCATCATCCAATTCGTCATTATTTTTATATAATGGTTTAATGATCTCTGGGTTCTTAAATTGATTAATTTTAACATGTGGCTAAAAATTATAAAATATATGTTAACATTTATTATTATATAGATATTTTATGTCATATTTAGTTATCTTAATAGTTAATACCTTTGTAGATCTATCAAAAATGGGTAATTGGGGTCTGTTAATTGGGATATGAGTTAATTCTTGAGAATCTATTTCTTCTTCACTGGAATAATTATCTTTATGATCCAACTTTGATTTAATATCAGTTGTTAAACCATTATAAAGAGTTGATTTAAGTTTTAATTTGGCCAAATCATTCTGTACAGTGCCTAAAGATGGATACTGAATTTGCTTATCTAATAATGAAAAAACAAAATTAAGTTTAGTTAAAATAAATATTATTTATTTATTACTGCTAGGTTCTTCATATTCAGGTTCTGGATCCAATTCTATATCCGAAAGTGGTTCAACATCATTATTTAATTTTGTCATATTATTTTGAGAAGTTTCCCAAGGACATAAGTGATTAAAATCTTCATAACCACCTTTGAGAAACTTTAATTTTTTGCTATTATCACAAGATGGATCCCATTTAAGTAAGGCACTTCTGAGATTAAGTAATCTTTGATCATCTTCTATATCTTCTGTTCCTTGATCTAATATTACGATATAATTATAATTGTGTCTATTTGTCCATATGTTTTTAAATGGTTCTTCTAATTTGGATGTTAACATGGCAGGTGTTAAACTAGAAATTATTATTTTTAATTAATTTAATAGGTTATATTATAACATTTTGTAATTTTTACCCTAGAACTAAGTTCTCTTTTGGTATGTTAATTACATCACAAGAAATGATCTTATTTTTATAAAAGATTTCTGATGGTCTTGTATCAAGTAAACAAATCTTTTTTTTATCTGTATTTTCTAACAGATATAATAAGTTTTCATTAGTTATCGTACTTTCAAATTCAAAATTTAATTTTTCTTCAGATTGTTTTCCTTTTGGGTTAGAATGTTTAGGTAATTTGTTATTATCTTCTTCAATTGTTTTATCATTATACCTAAAATAATATTATTATTAGTTAATAAATAATAAAAGATTTAAAATATATTTCTTTATATTAATTACCTAATGATCAACATACCTAATTAGATTCTATAATTATAATACTAAGAGATCCAATAGTAAATATTTATAAAATATTGTTTATAGGAGACCAAGATTTATAAAGCTTGTACAAGAATTTAACACCAGATGTGTTCTACTCTACTACAATTAATAAATCCATAAAACACTTTAATATTTAATATTTATTTTTTGCCATTGATATCATAAGTATCACATTTTATTGAGTAATACCAAATAATAATTTTAATTAATAAATAATTAATATTAATTTAGTGTCCAATTATTATTTTTTTGTAATAAGTAGATTCAAGATGAATTATAAAATTAATTAATATTAGAAATAGAAATTGGAAATATATTATAATACCTAAATATAATTTAATATAATTTGTAATAAAATGTAAAATAAGTAAAATTTTAAGTATAAAATTAAATATACTAGAAAATTTAATTAGAATAAATGTCACATAAAGATAGAAAAAAATATGAAAAGTCTAATGAATGGTATATAATCACTAACATTCTTTTGTTAACATACATATATTTAAATGATTTATAAAATATTTTTTTCTTATTTAGGAAATTGTTTGTTTCTTTTTATAATTGATTTTTCACAATGTTATAATTAAGATCAACAGAAAATCGTACCTTTTTTCCAAACTGTCTTTAATATAGGTCAGCATATTTAAAGCTTTTTTTAAATTTTGTTTATACATACAATTGATATAATTTGTATCATCAATAAAAGTTTTTTTCATAAATTGTAGAATTTGACAATATCGCATTAAATAAATATATACAACTTCTTCATCATTATCATTATTTGCAGTCATAGCATTTTCAAACAACATTTCAGCTTTACTTTTTAGTCTGTAAAAAATATTAATTATATATACATATAAATATTTGTTTTCAATTAGTAGTTTATACTTACGATAATACATTCAAACCCTTTATTTTCTCTGGTATTTCTGTCATCATGTTTAAATCTTTTAAACACTTTGCAACGTAAAGGTCTTTTTTATTCCTCATGATTTGACTAAACATTATGTACATTAACATTATTAATTGTGATAGCTTAAATTGTTATACTATCTAGATACAGTAATGTTAAAATTAAAAGTATTGAAGGACATTGCTTACCTTTGGTTTTGATGAGGCGTTTTTAGTTCTTTATATATGCCCTTTAAGCAATGATCTTCACAGAATTTATTTTCAATACAACGGTTTGTAATCTTAAAAATTAATTATTTACGAGATATCGGAGATATTCATTTGCAAACAGACACTGAATATAATTCCAAAGAGAAGAGTGCAATAAATAATAAATATTAAGCTTTTAAGTTTTGACATTATCAATTTCCTCAGTAGATATCTATTAAATAATATTTTAAAATGATAATATCAGAAGGCCAGTCGTCAGTGTATTTGTATTATATAGTGTTAAAAATTAGCCCTCCCCAAACCAGTGTTTTTTTAAAGTTTTACAACTGGTATTGGTAGACCACAATATTTACAATTTAAAATAGGTTTGGTTAACTTTTAAATAAATTGATAAAAATTATGATCTTTTAAAGTTTTATAAATTAAAAGTCATTGTTTTTAATGTTTTTAAAACAATTTTCCTAATAACAAAAACCATAAAATTATTAATCGTAAATTTATTATTACAATTTCTGGTAGCACTGCTACCCGGGAAAATATCAAAATAATTGTCCACCAAAATGGGTCATATGCCCGCCATCCAGTATTATCAGTTTAAAATATTTGGGCACGCCCACGATTAAGATAATAAACGTTTAGGTATAAAATCACAGAGTAATATATGTATATATTAATTATATTATACTTATAATTATTACTCTATATCTCAGGGTATGCAATGAACGTGTAATAACTTAAGCACGACTGACTTCACGGTGAGCCAAAAATTCTAGCGCGATCTTGTGTATTATTTATATACTAACTCTTGTGCATTATTAATTCGTGAATAATATTACAGTATAATATACTGTTAATAATAATTGTTAGTGTTATACACTAATCATATAAGCTATAAAGTTAAATGTATAAAATTACAGCTTTGAGCCTTGTAAATTATACTTCATAACTGAAAATTGATCAATATTAACTATATTATTCATTTGAATTTGGTTAATTTAACAATTTTCAGTCAACATGTCGCTTTGATTAGACAAATGCAGCATTGAAAACTATATGGGAAACACTAAATTTAGACTTTTCGTTTCTAAGAATAAAAATGTGTTAATAAAGTTTTAAATCAAAGATATAAATTTTGTGACGATCACTTTGTTGAAAAAGATATAATTAACACTGTGATAATCAAAGTAGATGATTTAGAAGTGACGTACCAAATAAAGATGGTAGGAAAAAAGTCTCGGAGGCAAAAAAGTACAAATTAGAATACTTTAAATACAATTTGTACAATCACTCTGTATGATATTTTATGATGTAAGCTTATAATATATTAGTTTGGTGTAAAAAACCAAAAATAAAATGATAAAATCTACTATTCACTTAATATTATACATTTATAGATAATGGACTTCCACTTATAGTTTGTTTATATTCGATATACGTTAAGTTGCTGTGGAAAACTGCGGATAAAATGAATAAATTATGATTTTTTTTTATTTTGAAACGTATAAAGTTTTCCTGACATATATTTTATAATCATTTTTGGCTATTATTGTTTTTGAATGATTGTTTTATATATTTATTAGTTATTGCGTATTATTATTTCTTAATTATTATTATTATTATAACTGTACTAGTTTTTTTTTTTGAAAACATTAGCGGTTTTACAGAGTGATTGTGTAAGTTTAATTTAAAATATTCCAATTTCTACTTTTTTTCCTTGAGATTTTTTTCCCTAAAACTTTTCTTTTTGTTTCATCCAAATAACAATGTACACTGGAAAACCACTATATAGCGAGTTCCCCGATTCAAAAAAAAAAAGTATTATAATGAACTTACCTAATACCTACTATCAAACTAAAAATAACTTATGGCCTCACCTATGACTCACGAATACTTTTTATATTTTAAAAATTTTTAAGTAAGTAGGTATTATGAACATTTTAAAAAGCTTAAAATATTATTTTTAAATGTCTATAAGTTTTTCTGCTCCGAATCTGAAATGAAACAATTACATACTTACAAATTCTACCAATATGTTAAAATATTATTTTTGACATATCCATTATTATTATTAATATTTTATATTTTTTATAGAAAGCTAAAAGTAAGTACCTACAAATGTATATTACATATTATAAACTATAATAGATATAAATAACAAATATTTTGAATAAAATAATTTCTAAAACAGGTAGTTTAGGTACTCGTTCTATTTAATTTTTTTCATGATTGTAATAGTACTTTGCAAGTAATACCCAATGTACTAAACCCAATATATTAAGTTTTTATAGGTTGGAAACTTTATGATGAACTGTGGATGTCATATTTAAAAATGGTTTACTTGTTAGCATTATACACAATTTAATTAATGGCATGTAGGGCTACAGTCCTCCCCCTGGCTACGCCACTAGTGTACCACTCCGTCCTATAGAATATAGGATAAAGATAGAATATTAAAATAAAAATAATTTGAGTCAAATTTTAAATAAGTACTTATAAAATTCAATAATTTTAATTAATAATAAAGTATTTCTATATCAGTTAAAAACTATTCAAGATATAGTAAACTATTCTTAATACAATTTAAAATAGAATCGGAAATATTTATTAAAATATAAATTGAAGTAATGACGTGTACAATATGTGTTAAATGATACAGTAGATAGTACTAGAGATATGTTTATAAGAAGTTATAAAAATAAAAATAAATTCGATATAGATGTATTATAAAAATATAAATATATATTTATATAACAAACTAAATGATCTTAACTCTAAAGGTTTAAATTTTAAATATTTAAATATCTAGATAATAATTAAGATGTATTTTTTGCATCACCCAAAATTCATACTTAATTGAAAAAAAGGTAGGTAAGTGGGTAACGTTATACTGATTACTGAATATTAGGTGCCGAGTTAGGTTACTATTATGGATGTTAAATTTGAATTCAATGATATATCATTGTATACGAAAAATGATTCTGAGCGAAGACAGTTTTGTCATAGTGTCAGTCTTATCAATTATCACTAAGTATTTATTAAGCCATTTATTTTACTTTTAGTAGTACAGTATGTTGATATAATTTTTACCGAAAATATTGAATTATAATTAATATTTAATTATCATTCAATGATATGTATTTAAAATTGTAAACCATATTATATCAACATATACAGAGTGTCCCGTGAGGATTTACCCATTGCGATATCTTCTGAAATAATGGAGATATCATAATTCTGGTTATTTAATAAGATTCACAGGGACAAGAACTACAAATATTTCATGTTTTAATTTATTTTTATGTTTTGGTAAAAAAGTTAAAAAATGTATTTTTTTATTTAATTATTTAAAAAAAAATTGAAGATAGAGCCACTTTGTAGAGTTTTTTTTCTGAAAATATTGACGTTTTAACATTTAAATTTTATTAATTTCCTGATTTTTAATATTTTTTCTAGTTTCGAAAAAACTGCGAAATTATTATTATGTTTATGTCTTGCCAAAAAATGGGACAAGATAATAATATCAAAACATTAAATTAGGTATTTAAATTGTGGACTATGCCATACTCAAATTACCAACAAGCCATAAAATATTAACTATTACGTATTTATACTTTGGCGGACAAAACACCTTTTTTTACTAAATTCAAAGTAAAGAAAATGCATTTGTTTTATCTATTTATTATAATTATTAAAATATAACCGTATCTAATACTAGATATAACAAAAATGTACAAATCGATATTTTGTACAATAGTTATTAACTTTATTTAAAAATTTAACAATATCGAAGAAATAAAATATGACATTTATTGCGAGCCACACTGAAACCCGTTCGCTAGCCGTACGAGCACGCGGGCCACATGTTTGATACAATGATACCACTATGGCACTATCGTATTAAATAATTCGCAGTTTTTTCGAAACTAGAAAAAATATTAAAAATTAGAAAATTAATAAAATTAAAATGTTAAAACGTCAATATTTTCAGAAAAAAAAACTTTACAAAATGGCTATCTTCAATTTTTTTTTTTTAAATAATTAAATAAAAAAAATACATTTTGTAACTTTTTTACCAAAACAAAAATAAATTAAAACATGAAATATTTGTGGTTCTTGTCCCTGTGAATTTTATTAATAAAAACCAGAATTATGATATCTCCATTATTTCAGGAGATATTGCAATGGGTAAATCCTTGCGGGACACTCTGTATATAACTCAAAATTGAAATTGTATGTTTTTGTAAATTACGTAACACAGCAAAAGTATGTTCATAGTATATATAAATATATAATAATATCTTAAAATAAATAACGTGTTTTCCTTAATTTTTTGTTAGTTTATTTTTTCGATTATAAAAATGAGTAAATTTGAAAGTAAATGAACATTTTAAGTTTGACCCCTCTATAGTAAAAACTAGATCCAATTTGATATCAAGTTACTCTTATTTTTAAAAATCGAAGCATTTTATTGACAACTTATTGTGTGACATCCAGTCATTCACAAAATAAAAAAAACATATGTTAGTAAAATCTGAAAATCAATACATTCATCGCTCTGCTCAGAATCTAAAATTCTGAATTTATTAAGCTGTAAGTATTTAACTGCGCAACTAGTTAAATCCATTTGAAATTCTTTTAAAAGTTCCATCTCTATTATTTCCATTGGTAGTAAAAATGAGTTACATGATTACTGTTAATACTATTAAATGACAGTTTTTAGTCAATTTAAATATTAACATTTCAAATTAATATTCTAAGGCATGTTAGTATGGCAATGTGTCATTCATAAATCCTAAGTTGGTGAATGAATTGTACTTGTACCTATATAGTTTTTAATACAGTTAGAGGTTATTGAAAATTATAATTGTACTCTGAAAACTGACTGATTGAAGTTGTAACTTTTAATTATAATTATGTTTATATTTTAAAAATTATCATTTATTTTAACATAGACAAGTCGCCAGAATGCCTGCAGTGCTGATCAGAATATTATATTTATAGCTATATAATTAATGAGTTATGACTATATGAGTTGATATGAGTATTTTATACTAAACCAGCGGCCAGTGGTTCTCAATCTTTTTTTCATGACAACATCCTAACTTAAATAACTTTTAAAAAAATGATACATTTCTAAAATTAAAACCAGAGTATCATAAACAAATTTTTTTTTATGTGAATCGACATACATCACGATACTTTACGTCTTGATCTTGGATAAAATACCATCGACGCATTGCCGTAAAACAATTTTACTTTCGCCATTTCAATGTAATAAAACTTATTCACCATTCAAAAATATTCAAGATATTATGATGTGTAATGTGCTTATAGATTAAATACAGCTATGGTAATGATTTTGATTTTGAATAAATACTAATAAGTTAAAAGTTTAATTAGGTACAAATAAAAGTATTTTTATTTTTATAAATATAAATTTAGTATTGTTCAAAAATTTATTCTGATGACATATGTTATTCTCACAATAGTGAGCGTGGGGACTTACGTGTTTGTGAGGTTTATTATAATTTGCAATCGTAGTTAATGATAAATGCACACGGATAATACCTATCAGTGGCGTGCCCAGGAATTTTCGATGGAAGGGGATATATGTTATAAGAAAAGACCGGATTTAATTGTATTAAAAACATACAAAAATTAAAATGAAATCTTTTATCGTTTAAAATATAAAAATATTTTTTTATACAAAAACAAACATATTTGTAATGTTTAAAAAATTCAATAAGTTAGGCGTTATATCTAAATAAACGTCTGCTTTACCTGACATAGTGATATGATTTCATAGTAAGGTTTAATAGTTTTATATCCTTTATATTTTTCAATTATTTACACACATTTATCTTAATTTTTTTCCCATATTACTAAGAATATTTGTTAAAATAAGAACATAAGTGTATAATGTATATAATGTATAGAATATGCCTATATTTTGATCAGATTTGATTTATCTTAATTACAAAAATAGTTGCAATATCATTCGAATCCGAAGTTTATTAGTTATAAGTAATGATACATTTAAAATTTAAATTAATATATTATGATGATCCAATATCCAAAGACACAAATAAGGAGCTTTATGGCTTATGGACCAATAACTTATTAGTAATAATCAGAAGTAATTACTTTATAACAACTCGAATATCTAATAATTTGTTTTCTGAAAGTCAGTAAAAAAAGTCAAAGGAGGGGATATAATTCCTAACCTCCCACCCCTAGGAATGCCACTGATATTTACTTTAGATAGGTGATAATAACTGGGTTTTTCAACCTAAAGTTGGCTGTTTATTATGTTATTTATTTATGCAAATCAGTTTCAAAATGGCAAGTACAGAGACTATTAGTCGGTGTAATGTTTTAGTAATTTAGTATGTAATGGTTGATATGTTTTATAGAAACTGGAAAATTTTTTTTAATGATTTAGAAAAAAATAATAAATGTAAATCTAGACTTCTTACAAATGTGAATGATTTAACTATATTAAAACTAATTGATAAGCACTTTCACGACTCGAGACTAAATTAAATACTAAAATGATCATTCAATATTGTGGTTTTTTTATTTCAAGTTACACTCGACATTTATTATGTATAGTAGAGAGTAGAGCGATACCATTTTGCCCACTTTTAGGTTTCTAAACATAAGTTTAGAACACCTTAAATCGATGTTGTGTCAGTCCGTTCGTCCATTAATTAATAACGTTAGTTCTATTCAAAGTAAATATATATATATTAAAAAGTAAATATACTAAATTATTTTTAAACTGTAGGTACATGCAATTATGTATTTATGGTTTAATGCGTTGTATTAAAATACATTTAAAAATTGGAAATTTAGCACACTCGCAGAGTGAGCTTTTCTAACTTGTTTATATAGGTAAATATTTATTATTACTTTTTAAATAAATAATCAGAATTTATTTTACAAAATAGATGACAATTGTGTTTTTACGGAGACAATAATTTTATCATATATTTTGTTCCATGATAATTATTAATAATATACAATTTGTTTATAATAAGTATTTTTATTTATGTATGTATTGTTTTTTTCTTCTAAGGTATATGCCATTATTGGGCCAAGTTTTTTTTGTCGTTACGAGAACGTGTTCACTAATTATATCGAAGTACCTAATTATTATAACAATGTATTCTATGTAAATAGTATGCAATTTTGTAACATTTTAGTTTAATAAACTCGTACTCAGTATACAATGTGTCGTATAACACTATTCACAACAACTAATTCGATATATAGTTACCTGCAATAAAATATAAGGTAAGTTCTATACCAGACATTTACTTACTTTAAGAACCTTCCATATCTATAAGCAATCTTTGTAGTAAGTAGTTGTTAAGAAACGTAGCTAGATAATTAATTAACTATGTAATAAAAACGTGTATATAGTAAAATAAAATATAGCAACATTAAGTCATATTCATACTCATTTCCTATGCACATAGATAAGATTACATAAATTATATTATGAAATATTATGTTAATTAAAAAAATTTGAAAAACAAAAATATTTTATTTAATTGTTGGTAGAAATAAAAAATATACCAATATTTCAAATAAGTAGTACATATTGTAAGCATACGGCAAGGCTACTAAGATAAATATGTATTAAATTATTGAATTAACTTAATATATTAAATGTGTTAATCTCCTTCTCTAATTTTTAAATCATAATCACTTTTTTGTTTACCAGAGATAAACCAAAATACAATTTTTGTGATAAAATTTGATATATTTTTATTACATACGGTTTAACGAATCCTGCTCTATCATTTTTAAATTTAAAATATCAAAATCAGTAGCCGTTTGTGATTGAAATCATAGTGAAAATAATATAAAAGATATCTTGTTCAAAAATTAGCTATGAGTAGTGTGTCGTATCTACCTTTTGGAAAATGTTTTCACTATAATTTACGAGGGTTGTAAAACAAAATAGATGCGGGATCACGTTGGCGTTAGCTGACTATACGACTGTTAAATCTATTACAGTACCACTGCAAACCAAAATAATATTACAATCTAGTTCTTAAAATTATTTTATAAGTAATACGTATAATAATAATTAAAGGCTAATCAAGTACCTTTGTATTTATTTTATATAAATTTTAAAAACATATTTTATAATTTAAGTTCATACGACTATTCAATTCGACACACGTCAAGGATTATTATTATTAACATTTAGATGAATACTTTGAGTAAATGTATTACTAATGGTCCATAATTCATACGTTTAGCTTTAGTTCATTATACCAACAACATAAGTGCCAGTTGTATGTACTAGGTTACAAATAAAATGTTTCATTTTTTTTGTCAATGTGTTATTTTTTCTAACAATACATATTTTGACGATGTTCATAAGTATTATTCAACTTAAACGTTGTCACCTATTTTTAATTATATTAATTACTTTAATTTTACCAAATTTAGTAACTAAAACTTACTATACTTTCTAATAATAAAGTATAATTTACAGCGTTATGAACATATTAAAATTAATGATTTATAAGAAATTAAAACGTCATAATTTATAATAATAGTAAAGTTGTATTTAAATTGTAAATTTATAACCGATTGATTACGTTTTATATATTACAATGAATCAAATTCTGTAATTGAATTAAATAGATTCCTGTATTAATATCTGTTATGGTTTGATTCGTATGGGTATCGGTATGCGTATCGGTGAAGTATTTTGTATTGGTATGTATATTTTGGGAAAAAAATTGGTCTGTAAAATATTAAATTATATAAAGTACAAGTGAAGAAGGAAATTTAAAAAAATGAATATAAGAATGTGGAAAATAATTCATGAGACAATTATTTAAGATTATTATAATTTTTAACCTAATCATCTAATGTAAAATGTATTCATTATTATAGATGCATTTAGTAATATAGATATTATTAAATTCATAAAATTCTCTTAACTACTTTACTATAATATAATATCGGTGTTGGGAATTAGTACGAGAGGTTCGACAGTGTTCTTCTTTGGGATTTGATTAATTCTTTTTAATATGTAAATATTAAATCATATAAAACAAGTGAAAAAGTAGGTAAAACTATGCTGTACGATAGGTAACAAATGCACGCTACTTACGAATTGTGTCTCCTATAAAATGGTATAGTAAATATAATATTATTTACTTATTTTTTTTCTAAGTACGTCTGAATTGCGCCCCAATAACCTGGGATATATAAAATGTTCGCCTAAAGGCGATATTATTGGTTATTAATTATTATAAATAATTATTTTAGTATTAAATATGAGCAATTACATTTAAACTTTGATAATTTGCTTGTGTATTATGTTATGTAGACAGACATAATTATTGTCGCAGTATAGTGTTAATAATGGTTTATTACTTTACGCGAGTTATTTATTTTAGGCCAAGTTTTCAACTTAAATTATGGTTAAGGTACAGGAAAATAAAGTCAATTCGCCTAAGTTTTAGACACAAAATTTAGAGGGATACAAGTAAATACTTGAAATATTTTTTGGATTCTGTTTCTCTATCTTGACACTGTTTCAGAGTTGATTTATTATCTATTAAATTATTAGTTAAAGAAATAGATTTATTCACTGATTATAATATATTAAAAATTTATATACATACTACCAGAATCTAATTTCTGGGCAGAATACTCGGCTACTACTATGTGTACATTTCAAACTACTAATAGTTGTAATTTGTAAAGCTTTTTATTTTAAACTCAACGCAATGTTTTATAATGCCCATCCAAACTCTCCCTGAAGAGATATAACTACCATTTTTACGTATTACTATCTAAATTAATAAAGAATAATGTTTAAGATTTTTTTAAGAAGCAATGGCAGAAAAATATTTGTCGAATTGTGTTCAACTTTTTTCTATAGGTTTTATAAGAAAAACCAATATTGAAGGTATGAATTTTATACATAAAATTAAAAATAGTTAATATTTTGGTAAATTCGAACTTTAAATGCTTATAAAAAAATACTGGGACTATATAATATTATTGATATTTTTTGATTAACATATGGAACTTGGTATTAATTTTTAAATTTTTTTTTAAACGAAGAAAACTGTTATAGATAGTATTAAAAAATTTATCAATCAAGTATAATATTATTATTGTTGTTATCATAGACTCATAGCTAGATTTGCTCTAAGTTGGTATTATTTTGCTATTTTTTATTTAATATGTATGTAGAAATAGTAGAAATCTAAAATGCATTGTAGTATTTATTTGATTATATAATAACCCTTTATGGTTATTATTTATTTATTGTATACAAAAAGTCAATGACACATTACAAAATGTTAAACAAATTTCTCATATGCAACTTTTTATAAGACAATGTGTTTTACTTCTCAATCCAATTCGAAATAATATATAAGAAACTATTATTTTACCACTAAATTAACAAAGTTATTCTTTGTGTCTATCTGATCATAAATGATATGTACGGTTGTGATGTACACGATCTACCAAAATAAGTGATTTACCTCTATCGATAATCACAAAATTGAAAATATTTAATTATACCTATACATATACTTGGATACCCAATCGATAAACAATTACAAAATATTTTTGAGTATTTTACTTTTATAACTCAATTAATACGATACGATAAAATAAATGATATACAAAACTGGGTAGTGGGTATATATGGCGAAGTATACGCCACATTAAATTAACACGGATTTACACATATTACAGTGAGTCATAGTCAACATTTCATCGATTGAATTACAGGGGCACTTTTTGGCGGTTTTAAAAATAAGATACGATATTGAAGTAAATGGGATTTTGTCCTTTACTTCCAAGGCAGTTGAAATAAGAGTGGTAGTTACTTCATCCATTCATAGTATAATATTTGTTAAATTCCTTATAGACATGAATACGACATTTTTAATTTAAGGAAATAAAAATAGTATGTGAATTCATCAATTTTAATAGTGATTATAAATATATATATGACATAAATAAATGGGGTAATTCAGTACTATTTTCGGGTAGATCGCATACGATATTATAACTTTATGTACAGCTTTAGATTTTTTCCACGGATAAAAAGGAAATATTTTTGATTTAATTTTTTTTCATTAAACTATAATATAGTTATATATATATTTCATATTTTTGGATCCAAAACATTTGAATTCAAGTAGGTATAATTGTAGTCATTGTAAAATTATTTAGTTTTGATTGAATATTTTTAGGTAAGTAAGCTACGTAACAGAAAATAATGTTAAAGAGAAACACAACATTAAGTTATTATAACTAAAAAGAGTTGAGTCGTTAAATATAAAAAATAATAAATTTTGTACAAAATTTTAATTTATTTATTTACTATATATTTTGATCACATGCATTATCATATTACATAATCCAATATTTAATTTGGAATTGAAATAGGTATATTGTATATAGGAACACAGCCATTGACGGTAAAAAAAAACATATATATTGAAATTAATAGATAATTAACAACATTTCGGAGAATGGTTGCAAGAAAGTTATATCTAAAACGACTAAAAATTATCAATTAGTTTGTGAATAAATATTTATTATAATATGTACATTTTTTATATCTATCACACGAGACTAGGAATGATAATAATATTTTTTTACTTTACAAAAATTACACATTTCAATTTACCCATAATTTGGCATTATTTGTGGTTACCAAATTATGTTTTGATAATATGCGAAAAATTATAAATTGATAAAATAATATTACAATAGTTCATACAAGGTTATAAGTATTATAAAATATTTCATAAAATTAACTGGATTATAATGATTTTTACATTTAAATAATACATATTTTTAAATAACTGAATTTACATTTCAAATTCAAAACAGAATAAACTTTATGTTTATGAGTTGTAAAATGATTAAAAATATAAATACTTTTTAGCATACTAAAGTTATTATTATAGATAGTTTATAATATATATCAAATGTATTGCATTTCATTTTAATATGTTTTTACTTATAACTCACATTATTATTATTACAAATTATATTTAAATTTAAGAATACAAATCTTTTTAAATTATTATAATACTGCTTTGTTTTATTAAAATTTTAAAAGTTTATACATTTAGATCAGCCATCATTTTTCTGAAGTCTGCAAGCGTATTGTAATCTGGATCCGCATCAATATCTGCAAAATCCTGATTGGAATCAGATTTTACAAATGTTGGATTGTATCGGCTCAAAGATAAAGGACAAGGTAGTAGCTCTGGCATTACTGAATGATGAGTTATTAATGCGGTCAACGTTGTGAATTCTTTCGTAAAACCCTGTTAAAACAATTTTAATTTAGTCAAAATCATTTATTTTTACAGTAAAATTTGTATAAGCTAAACCTTAATTTTAAACCCTTTATTCGTTCTGAGTATTAGATAATGAGCGATTCCTAGAGGATGAAATTCTTGAGGTACTCTTAATGACAATGCAAAACACCCTGGTTTGGTAGTACTTTCACGAACCATAAAAGCTCCTACTGGTTCTTGTCCTAAAACTTCCAGTGTTATTTCTCTAAAAAAAATTTACAGAAATAAGATTAAAATGGTATTTAAAAGTTATAATATATTTTAAAGTAATTTCATTTAATTTGTTACCTTGGAATTCCGGCTTGAAACCACGGTGCTTTTTTTAACTCACATTCTTCTGGTTTATCCAGAAGACTATCTGATCGTTCTGGTAAAGGTGGAGGAGTTGGAGTTTTGTCCATACTGTTTGATATCAAATTATTTTTAAGTTTGATATTTGAGGGCGAGTCTGGCGATCGTACATTACATTGAGTTAATCTATTAAGTTAATAACAAGTTAAATAATAGTTAGATTAAAAATGTAAAAAAAATAGTCATTACCTATTGTCTTTTAATTTTTCTTGAGAAGATTCAGGAGTACTACAATCGTCACTATTGGTAGACGGTGAGCTTGATACAGAAGAGCTACAAACTAGCGGATACCAGTCTTCGTTAGAGCAGTTATTGTGTACTGATAAACCCATGGCTAAACGTTTAATTAATGGGGGTTTTTCTAACATACGCTTATATGTATTTAAATCTGGACTGTCGTCACTACTAGTTGGTGTAGAAAATTGTCCTGGCGTGAGATCTAAACCTTTGCTATGGTCAAAAGGACGTACGCCTGGTAAGGTAGTTGGTGGAGTTGGTTTAGGAGTTTCAATAAGCTTCTTCGATAAAGGAGATCCATTATGGATTCGTTGTACATTTAATTTATCATTTAATTTCATCTGTAAAATAGTTTAAATAGAATTTTTTATGTATTTATACTTAACGTTTTTATTTTGAACCTACCCATGAAGTATTATTCAAATTGGATTTTGGCGAGTTCGTCACCGATCGTCTTTCCAGCTCCAATTGGGCAGCATACGCCATTCTAAACGCATTTCCCACAATAGAATTTAATCCCTCAGCCTGAAAATAAAAAAAGTAGTTTAGTTATTTAAAATTTTTTTAGTACATACTTAAATTTGCTAAATACATGTGAACTGGGTATTAACGTATACACTTTTATTATATATTATTTCGGAGATTTGTAATAAAGAAACACCAGTCTTTGTTATCTAGAATCGAATCAGCCTTTAGCATACTAATACGCAAAAGTACATACAATGATATTAAAATTAGATATAATCAAACTATTATTTTTTTGTAACCGAATTTTTAAAAGTATTTTAAGTCATTTTGAAACTATTTTATACGTGCAGTTTACATAAAACGATGACATAATTTGTTTATTTTAAAATATGAAACTATTATATTGTACTCAATTCATGAATTCACTAAAATAAATTTATCTATATTTTGGTGAGATACATGAATTAATAAATATATACCCTAGCTTATTTTATTTTAAGTGATTCACAGAAAGACGGAGAATACAAGTCACCAAAGGGGTTTAAAATTTGTTTGTCAGTCTTAAAAAATTCTGTTTTAAAAATATATCTTTCGTTAACGAATACTTATGTATTTGAAATGACCGGATTCTTTGAAATTCTAAAAATGGCAGTTTATATTTTGTTTATAATTATAGAATCAAATAGAAATAAAAACACGATTTTTGGCAAACGAAATACCGATTATACATATACATAAAATAACATGCTTTGCCTAACTGTTTCATCATCGCTTATCTGGAATCACTGATGCTATAAGAATGAAATTTGGTTATATGTTTCGTTTAAGACCCTTAAGAAAGGGTTTTTCAAAATGCAACCCCCTATTGGAGTCAAAAGGGTAATATGAGTAGAAATTGTTACGGTATTTCTTGATCAGATTGTTTTAACTTAGCATACATACTCTGTAATACAAATAATAAAATATATTTTACTTAAAAAAGATGTGCAATTTTTATTTAACAGAGTTTTGGGGAAGGGTATTTCCACAGGAATTTAATTTGTCACGGGCGACGCCGTCCAAGGTTAGCCTAGTTTCAGTACAGATTTGATCAAATAAATATAACAATGTATGATGCTTCTTAGTTCTTACGATCTAACAAGTATATAAAATAAATTGAGCTTATTATATTTCCGTTGAACCTAATATTAATTTATAATATTTCATTGTAAAATCGAATTTTACGGGACAAGAAAGGAATTCAATCTGTATTACACTACTAAATAACTTTATGTTGGTACTCTTAAGAGTTCTCCGAGGCTTTGTGTAACGTGTAATTCTATTTACACACGAACAATATTTATATTTTGATATTGAATCATTTAAAATTTTTATGATTGAACGAATAATTTTTTTTTACGTATTCCGTAGAATTTAACAATAAGAAGAACTTATCGATATCAATTATGGATTTTTTTTTAAACATTCACTTTTATAGGATTGCAATTATTTGATTGATAGATAATAGCAAATAAAATTGTTTATTTTGCTTGTAAAGTATCTAGTATTTTCTTCATACAAATCAAATAATTAAATAATTATGAACCTCGATGAAATGGTGCTAAATAAAATAAATTAGGTAATAGATTTTTAAATAATACAATAATTATCTTATATTTTAAATCTATCTTAGATGCAGACATTTTTTTAGTATTCTGTTGTCTGTTACTTGTTGTCACAATAATAATATTCTATACCGATAATTTCTTGTAAATATTTTGACAAGTTTTGGTATATAAAAAATGTTATTTTTATATTCTACAAAATAAATGAGTTGATCTGTTGAAGAACCGTTTCTTTGGCCACCTCAGCTTACCGAAACTAGTTTAGTTTTAAATGTTAACGGTGAAAAATATATAAACTATCGATGAAGATATTTTTAAATTTCCAAGACAAAAAAAATAAACAAAAACCAATGTGAATGTTGTTTATAGTGTTTATGCGGTAGAGTGAAAATGGGATAACTACGGCGCTTGGTCGTTATTACTACGCGATGGTGTCACCACAGCAAATAAATGTGTGCAGATTATTATAACTAATTTAGGTAGGTAGAATAATAAATATTATAAGTATAATGTGGCCATAAACTCGTTGTCGCCAACAATCATTTTCGGTTTTTTTTTGGAAAGATGGGGGGGGAGACACGCGAATGACACCGGCCAACCCTACTCGGCATGACCTGCACGTGCAACGGCTCGCCGGACAACAACTCTTTCACATAGTATAAATATTTGCATATTACGTGTCGTGGGAGGAACACGGTGTGCGGACGTACAATCGTAGTGGCTGCAGCGGCTAACTGTAAGCGCCGATTGCATACATTTCCCTTCCCGCCCTGTACACCCGTCACACTACGTGTAATAGTCATCTCTACCGTCGGTTCGCGTTCACATGGTTTTTTTCTCTGTTTCCCCTCCCTTACGCCACGCAAGTAATCCTTTTTTTCCACTGCTTCTTTTTCTTCTTATTATTTTTCTACATTTCTACTTCACTGTCCGATGATGACGACGACCGCGACGATAGCGTACGTACGTATAGTGGCCGGTCGGGTAGGGTAGTAGTGGGTACCGCGCGCGAGACTGCATTCCGTACATACTTCAACGAGAATGTGCTCTGCGGGCGGCGGCGGCGGCGGCTGCTGCGACGAAGACGACTACGGCGGCGGCGAACCGACACCACGCTACCGGGCATCATTGCCGCCATCGTAACAATCGATGTACACCTACAATGTGTAGGGGTTATTGGTTATATTATTAAAAGGACAGTGAAATCGTTAAACCAATAAAAATAAATGCATCATATTGAAAGCGCTAAAAACAAAATATGTATCATGCGATGTTTTACCATAACGAAAATTGAAGAGCATACATACAAAAGGTGTACGAGAAAATCTTGTACTCATAATAATAAAACATTATATAATATGCGATGAACAGTGTTTTAACAAATATCTATAATAATTGGTAAACAAAATAGGATATAAAACGACGAATAAAACATACAAATAATTGGTACCTACTTTAAGTTTTTAATTGGAAAAATGTACTACATACTATTTAGATATAATTTTGTTTTCAAAGGAAATTGCATTTCTTTAAAATGGTAATAAAAAATTATAAGCTGAACAATAAATCCGAGTGACGAGGGAAAAAAGTTGCGAATGCATTAACAAAGACAGATCGTGTTGCATATTCATTATACATTATGACTGCATAATACTGCTTAGTTGGGTTGTTAGCAGTTAGATATTGGCTTTTTCTTTTTTAATTTTTCACTTTTGTCTATATAAACACGTCTGTAGTTAGCTGCTATACCATAGCCAAAAAAAGATTATTACAATAATATAGTCGGACGCGTCACTGTTGTGGAGACGATTGCACCTTGCGTGTGCGCATTGGCATTACACCTATACATCATTATTATACCAACATAAATATAAATAAATAACACAGTACACACATTTATATTCATTATACGCGTATAATGTAGTGCACTTGCTACTATATTCTGTTCATAGAACCACAATACTCTTGTGGCGGCTGAAATTTTGTTATCTACATTCTACTACCGCCTAATGTTTTGCCTCTTACATTATTGTTATTATCATAAGTATATGTATAATTTACATAATCATATTGATAATTTGACTTGGGTCCCCATCGTTGGGATGTATTGGTGTCAAAGTTAACGGTTTTTTTCAATGAAAATTGGGTTATAAGTTTATGACATTAATCATTCCACTGCACACACGCATATGGATAATATCGCCACCAACGACGTTGTGTATAATATTGTATTTACATATTGATAGATTATGATTGCGAATTAGCATTGTCATGGCGTGCAAATCAAACAGAAGTATTTTTTTTATTGCTTACGAAAATGATTATGTATATACCAAATATTTATTAATAATAACGGAAACGATAAATTTGTATATATATAAAACACGTCTGCGTGATGGTACTACTATAGATATGTTAAGTAATATATGTTGCATGTATATATAATTATATTTATGTCTTTGAAAAGGCACTGCATTTGGATGAGATGAGACAAGAAAATATCATTATACTTTTCATGTAGCGATTGTAGCGAATTTATAATTATTAAAATAACAATTTAATATATTTAAAGGTACACATATACACATAAATAAAATTATGTATGATGTAGAAAACTTTGATATTTTAAATGTTTTAAATGTGACTAAAATTTAGCATTAGGTATATTTTATCGAAATATACAATTTATTCATAGAAGTATCTTTATAGCTTTTAGAAAAGTATATTATAATCTTTTAAGACTGATTTTTTTGTACAAAAATGATCCTAAAATAGAATCGATTGATGATAAGTAATAATAATAATGAATGCCAATATCAGTATTTTTTATTTTGTTAGTATACTATTTTTTTTTTTATAAATGAAAGTGTACATTTTTAAATTTTTAAATTTGATTACATTAATTTAAAATATAATATATTTAATTAAATTTAACTATAGGTATAGTAAAATTAAATAACTTTTATGTAATTAGATAAATACATGTAAATAAGTATATTTATAGTATGTCATATAGAGTTAGATGGACATTAAAATATTGAAAAAAATGTCCATAGAAATATTTATCTTTAATTGTCACAAAAAATAATGCTTGTTTAGTAATTCCGTAAAATCTTTGTAATAGATCCCTGTTTTTAAAATATGATAGATTATTTTGTGAAAGTGATGTGAGGAAAGTTTAATTATTATTTTATAGGTTTATATTTGAATTTTTTCAACGATTTAAAGGGATTTTTAAGATTTAAAATTTATTCTTTATAATTCGTAATAAAATGTATAAATATGAGCGAATCATGCGTGGCATCAACTGTACACTTAAAATATACTATAGTGATGGTTTTGAATTGTTTTTTATTTTAATTGGTTTTAAGTTGGGTCGAAACTTTATAAGAATGCTTTAAAATGGGAAAAGTATAACTTCTTATATATTGTGTCTAAAATCTAGGGTATTCACCATGTACTATATAGGTATTTTAAAAAGTATATTTATATTTGAATATAAATAGTTTACTTCTTGTTATATTAGAATAGAAAAGAATTTGATATATAAACAATTAAAACAATTATTTTAATACTTAAATATATCTATCCATTATAATAACATTGCACTGATATAAGTACCTAGGTAATGTAAACTGATGGTTTTTTTTATAAGTTTTTCTTTTATAGCTTTAACAATTTCTGTTTCTTAATTGATCACACAAAAACTGTATCAAAAATAATTTTTAAATAATATAGTATAGTAAAAAATTAGGTATAATATTTGATTAATTATCTATATTTAATTTAAATGTTTGGTATGTATCAGTAGCTCTAAATAACAAGATAGCAGTATATAAATTTATTTTACTAAATGAGTACATGGTCTATGCCCTATAGAGTTTCCTTACAAATTATTAGTTAATAACTTAATCATGTAAACACAGCTGTTATTAATGTGTGTATATAAAATATAGTCGCTTAGTGTTGTGTCTATGATATTTATTATTTATCTTAAAATATTTTAGAAAGTAGATAATTGTATAACTATACCAACGTAATTTTTATATTAAATTAAACTTTTTTAGAAACACATAATTGTTTTTTTAAATACAATTTTTTTGATTAAGAAATAATTAACTTTAAAAACGATGAGTATGAAATAAATAAATTATATAATATAGAAATATAGCTATATTTATTAAAATCATTAATGATATACTTAAAAATAAAATTTAATTCTAAAAGTTTTTATATATAGGTATTAGGTAAGTTAAATATATAATAGTTTTTGTTGTACAAATATTTATTATCTTGATTATTTAATATATATCATATATTTTTTTATTATCATTTAATTTATTAAAATTCGAAATTCTAACTACCTAAATTTAATATTTTTATTTAGACGTTTTAAAGTTTAATACAATAAGTGAGAACAATTATGAGGAGAACAATTAATATTGAATAAAAAAAGATTAAAGAACTATTTCGATACCTTTTACACTAAGTATAAGGGTCACTCCTTACGACCATTCTATACACTAAAACTAACATCACAAAGGAACAAAACCAGTAATGATTTTAAAGGGGAGCACTAATTTAAATTCATTACATACATACTTACTCTTTTTATACAGGTAACCAATTTTTTTTAGTGTTTTTTAAGCATGTTTCATCAAAATTTTATTGAAAATTCATAATATAAATTTATATAATATCATCACCAGCTGACAACAAAGCAATAAGGATTAACACTATAGGTTAAGTTAGGTTAGGTATAATTTAATTTAAATAATTAAATTCTTTAAAATATCTGTAAAAAGGCATTGATCGATATTTAGAAATATTGAGATTTAATCCATGATAATTGGTCCAGTTAACTAACGATTTTATTTAAGATTATCTTGTAATAAATACTACAGTTTGATCATCAGCAAAAAGAAGTTGACGAAACTTTATTAATATATAAAAAATCAGTTTTTGGAGAAAGATGTCCTCTCTTAAAAATTCTAAAAAATGCATAGTAATATTGGATTTGATATTGTGTATTTAACAAATTTCGAAGGCGAAAACCAAATTTGATTGAATATTAATGTCAGCATAGAAACAATATGCAAAGACAAAAAGCAACTTTCTTATCATATCGAAAATAACAGCAATAAATAGAGATGGGGAGTATTAATATTTTTAAGTTTAAAGTACCTATTTGTGTTATACTTATAATAGTGTACCTTCCATCTGTACAATTTATAATTAATTTTTAATTTAAAAAATAATTATGATATTTAATATAGGTAGGTTATTTATTGTAATTTTTAAATAAATAATATTTTATTTATAAGTATAGACAAATTATTATTTTCATAATTTATTACCTATCGAAATGTGCCACCGGTATACAAATCACTACACAATTGTTTTTACTATCCTCCAGGCATTTAAGATTACACTCTTGGAATCATAATAACATACTACCTAACTACAATAAAGCAATCCCTAATAAACCATCTGCTTATACGTTTCAAGCTTTTTCGAGAATATCATAGTTTTGTGTTGTATTTTTTTTTCATAAAATGTTTTGTTTTGTTTTATCACCCTTTGCGTTTGATAGTTTTTTCCTCATTTCACACAAAAGGCGCGATTATAAAATGTTGCCGGAAGACTATATCAGAACGCAACACGCGTTTTTCACAAAATCCAAACGTCTATTTCACACAAGTTACATGGCATTGCACTCGAATGCTTCCGGCTGGCCAATTGCTGTTTGGTATTTCAGGAAGATACAGGTTTTATGTTGAGGATTTTTTTAAACTACAATGACCTATGTTGACCCTTACCTAGCATTGTGAGCATATGGCAATAGTGTTTAATCTGTGAAGGCAGAATTATTACTTATAAATTTACTAGAACAGAAAAAAATGTGAAACTAATTTTTAAAAACTTGTTGGACTGGTCAAGTTTTAAATACAATTAATACCTATGTAAAAATCAACAAATCTCCAATACTTTTGAAAATTGTAATAGGATTCTGACACTTACGATCAATGATCTATAATTTATGGTATAAATTATATTATGTATGATATGTATCTACATATTGTTCTCCCTTCCTGTAAAGTCTTATACCTAGTATTGGAAAATTACGATTTTGATAGTTTATTTTATATTTGTTTTCAAGTAGACAGATCATTTAGAGGATGTCTGTGCACTATTTGTTTTATTTCTCTGATCACGTCTAATATAGCCAATTTGCATTAAGAAGAACTAACAATATGTTGTTAGTTTTAATATAAGAGTGAAACTTAAAATTGTGAATATTATCTGTAGTTTTAAGTTGAGTTTTTATAATATTTTAATTTTTACGCAATATATGAGCATTTTTTAGTATTTTACATACTCTTCACTTGTTAAGAATTAAAATATTGTAAAAAAAAACCAACGTACAAGCAGAGATAATGTTCTAAACATTAAATTTGCCAATAAGTTAAATCACTCTAACTTTAAAGCTAAAAATACCAAGTTGATTCTTCTGAACGGAAAATTTTACATATATTTACCGCAAATATACTCTTAAATTAAATGTAACTCATCGGATTTAGTATTATTTGTTTAGTTTTTTTATAAAAATAATATAAATATAATATAATATTATTATGCAAGACACTGTTTTTTAAAGTGGCTGAATAAAACTGAGTATACTGCAAGGATAAAAATAAAACAATGCTGTCAATTAAATCGGATGATACTAAACTCTAGGCGATGGTAAAGAATGTCGTTAGACGCTGATGAGTCAACCATTATGACCATCTGCTTGGGGAATCTGAGTAGCACGTCTCCTCGTATTATCATATTACCTAGCGTGTGCATTTTTAATACATTTCTCTTTGATTTGTTATCAAATAACAAACTTAATAATAGTTATAGATAGATAATATTGAAAGTGGATAGCTATTAAGAAAATGGTTTAAGGACAATAATATTGAAATTTATGTATTCCGTGTAGATATATTTAATAATATTAAATTTGCTATAGTATACTGCTGAATAACGAAAAAAAAAGCCGTAAACTTGAAGTAGGTTCTACATTAAAGCGTTTAATTAAACATCTGCGTGTATTTATTGAATATCGATTTTTATTTTTCCACGGCGAACGGTCGACTATATAATAATGTAATAACTATGGACTTGTTATTTTTGGACCTGTGGAAGAAGTGTTTATATTTCTCTCCCCGGCGGTAGTTGTATAGTATATACACAATAACTATATAGTTAGTGAATGAAATAAAAACAACGCCATCCGCAAAGGTCGTACAAATGCAACGAACGCGATTTCAAGAGCTTATCAAATATTGTTCTTACAATTTGAAAAAATCGTTCCACACACTAGCCGCGGTGAATCTTTCAGGCGATTCTAAAATGAAAATAAAATAGTATCAAATGTATTGACGTTTGTGCGGAATATTATACATATGTGTAGTCATCGTATAAAAACGTGTGAATAACGAAAGTTTCAGATGATACATAGATTGTACAGATATTATAAACTATAGATATATGTAGATATTAAATCTTTTATTATTTTAGCAGGGTAGGCAATGGTAGGCTATCCCGTCGTATATACATACGATGTTTCGTATTTTATTTTATTAAAAAAATAACTAAAATATTAATATTATATGCGGACAGCAGGATTACCTGTAACATTTGCACGCTTCCGCAACCGGAACAAGAGAACGACCAACATCCGTCGGTGGGTTTGTGGTGCGCGAGCTTTCGGTATCGTACACCTGTCCAAGCCGG
Organism: Rhopalosiphum maidis; assembly: GCF_003676215.2. Classification (NCBI taxonomy): domain Eukaryota; kingdom Metazoa; phylum Arthropoda; class Insecta; order Hemiptera; family Aphididae; genus Rhopalosiphum; species Rhopalosiphum maidis. Next base: position 28,620,816 of record NC_040880.1, read on the forward strand.
CTGGCAACCCGTCGCGCCGCCCATGTCATGCCATTTTCACCGGGTCCGGTCGGTGACGCACGCGCGACAACTCACTGCACACACATACACACCGTTTGGACAAGATATCGGCACGACGCGCGTATTAATTCAACGCGTACACACGTACACATACACACACGGGGCACACACGGACGGACAAGCGCACACGACACCACCACAGCGACGACGGTGCGTATACCTACTGACATGTCCTGGCAGTGTCGGCGGCGGTTCTCGCGGTTACAGTAGGGCGCGCGGGTGGGCAGGCGGGCGGCCGGCCTGTGGGAATCACCTCTCCGGTGGCCGGCAACCGGTTCAAACGTGCGGCACGGCGTTTGAAAGGTGCGTTCGTGCCAGGTTCGGTTCATTCATGAACCCTACATGTGCGCGCTCGTTATACGTTCGCACGCGTGCGATCGCCGGGTCCTATTCGTGTTTCCGCCCTATTGTAAAAGACTTCAATATTTTTATTTTTGGTTCCAGTCAAATAATACGAAATTTCACCCGTTTGTCAGAACTGTACGTCGATCGGTTTTGACATGCCGTCCCGGGTGCGTAAATAATACATTATATTGTTACGCATCGTTACAACCGAACCTAACCTAACCTAACCGCGAGTTTTCTCGTAAATGTAATGATGTCAAATTAGCAAAATAACTATTTCGTCATTTACGTTCACATATTATGGCAGAAAAATGTTAAATGTAGCAACATCATTGTATATATTTCTTTTTTTGATTTTTTAACAGGCCTATACATAATACGTGCAGAGTTAAACTCAAGTATCCGTAGATGCATTGTTATATTTTTATCACGTCTATTGTTCCACTGGTCACGATATCTGTATTTATTCGAACGATAAACAGTTTAAAAAATAATTGAACGTCCAATTATATTATTATTCACTGTGTCAGCAACTTTGGTTTGCAAGTTAGCAGCAATTTGTTTTCTGAACTCAATAACCGATATGTTATTATGATGATTTGTCTTGAAATTATCATACATATACATTTTATCATTAACGAAAATCGAACAATTTTTTTAAAAATTGGTGGTTTAACAATAGGCGGATGAAAGAAAATTATCGAAAAATTAAGTATTTGGCGATACTTACATCATCCAACATTGCAGTTTTGTTTTGTTTATATCTTGAATTTTATTTTATTTTTGCGTTGATACATATACAGAAGAGAGCGCGTGATTATATTAGTTTTGCGTGGTACCTACTGCAACCATAAGACCGCAATTTTGTGTTTCTAATTTTTTCCTATACCTACCTATTTAAAGTATATAGGCCCATAATACACTCAAACACGCAATGACAGTTTTCTATTTGAATTCGAAGAAGTTTGTTTTTTCACACGATTAAACATAAAATTTTCATATTTATGATACAACACTTCAAGAAACTATTAATATAATAGATAAAAAAGATTATATGCGTCAATCTTTGTACAAAATAATAATAATAAAAACAATGGTCTCAGTTTCATATTTTAATACTCTCTAAACTGAGTGATATCATTTCTTTTTTATTTTAGTGTTCAATAAATATATCAATATAAGTTCATCTGTTTCTGAAGCAACGGAGAAAATTATAATATTAATCAGAATAATCAGATATACGCCGTGGTGGAAAATGATTAAAACCTGTTATTTTAATGCTAAATTGTATGAATAGTATCTAGTTAGTTATAAACTAGACACTAGTTAGCGAATACATTAACGATTTATTTTTTGAAACAAGATTATATTTATAGTCTATGTGTTGATAATTTGTAAAATTACAGCCAAAATTACATGGTAATTTTCATGCGTACATTCATAAATATCATTAACTGATTTAAACACACGAAAAAATTATACACAATCGTTATAAATGTTATAATATACTTATTGCTTATATATGTATAACATTTCACTAAATAATTGATTTGATTGATTTTGAAAAATAGTTATCATACACATTTATATTTTATGTTATGGCAACCGATTGACCATTTCTGTGTCGCAGGTTTTCATATATGAGCGAATCCTTAACGTGTGTCGTATCCGGTATACACGATTTTACAGCATGGGTTAGTTAAATTCGAGTTAAATACATGGCGTAGGTAGGTATAACGTCAAACACACCGAAACGCACAAGTTAAAAACACACGTGATATATTAGAGTTGTTATTATCTTTCATGTTTTTTCAAAAGTAATTTTTTATAACTATATATGTGTGCAACACACAAACAACACGTAAACATAAACACTTGACGAGTTTTGTACACGCAGGTTATTATTTAATATATGTATATTATCATATTATGTATATAATGTGTTGTCGGTTCAGCTGTGGTGACCACAAATACCGACGGTGAACACGGTCTTTTCATACCGCCATAAGTATGTGAAGTGTATATTATTGTGTAGGCAACTACATTAACTAGTGTCTGGTTAGAAAAAAAATATGTATACATACATACATACAAAAATGTATATGTAGGTACGTATACGTTGAACAATAAAATCGTTATCCGGAACGGTCCGTGAGCGTTTTTTCATGAATGGTTTTTCGTTTAGAGGCATTCGTGTTAGGTATGTGCCCGCTACAAGAATGTATACCTATATAGTACACAATGTATACTATTATTGTGGAAAAACTAATACAAAATTAATGTGTATGTATTATTGTTGTGTGAAAATAATAATACAAATGTGTATCGACTCGGGTAGGTAACGCGTTTTATACACAAAAACGACGGGTGGGCGAGACTGCGCAGTCAGTGCATTTGGGACGAGACTCAAAACGCGATAATATTATACAATACATGATGAATGACGTGTGGTTTCTGTGGTGTGTCGTGTTAAAAGGACGAAATTCTTAGTGAAAAAATGTAATAATAGGTACGTGGTCAGATGATCAATTATGGCATTAACATTTATTCGTCCCGAACGTCTAAAATCCCGAAGTGTTTGATTATAGCTCAAGATAGTTTAAATATACCATCATATTTTAACATAAAATTAATTTTAAGTATTCAGAAAACAAAAACAAGCACGTCTACGTCTTGAATGTAATATGTTTAAAACAAGTATATTGTGTAATTATTTCGAAACTAAATAACTTGACATCGTTTAGGATAAAAATATTTATTTTTAAAGTCTGCTAGCAGTTATCACGTTTTTAATTAGGTTACCTTGTATTTTTAATCGTAACGGAAATATACTATATTATGTCGTGTTGCATAAAAAATTGATTAATTTAATGGTTCATTAAAATCAAATGTACCAATCACGGGCCACTAAGTCATGTTTAAGGGACCCATAGCTCATTATTGAATCATTAAATGTTTAGTGATCGTTTATGCAACCCAGCATAAGTATTTATAATATTAATTAGTAATTACATATCTGAAGTAATTATTCAGAGCCTTCAAGAAATATTTACAATTACTATTAAAGTCTTCCAAATTATACTTCATCAGTGGACAAAATTTGTTTTTTCTGGTAATATTTATTTATGTTGTTAATAGTTTAATAGATTTTAAAATTTGGTTTGGGCTAGTTTATAAATGGAGTATAAATTATTTTGAGTTGTGACTCACAGTTTGAAATTATTAAAATGTATATTATTTATCAGGTCACAAATAATTAGCGTGTGAAATGTTTGTTTTTTAGAAAACTAAATTACAGATAACAATTTACAATATATTTACGTTTATATAGCTACCATTGTTTAATTAAATAGGAACATCATCATTCATTCAAAAACTTAGATCGTTTTCAATTGTATTGTATTAATGACCTCAATGATTAGATTACGTTTGATCGAATTAAGATTTAAAATATACAGTGACGATAAAATCATAAATATCCCCAGTAGTTGGGTGATGGTGGGTTTTTTTATGTTGTCAATGAAATTTGATATTACGGTGTAACGGAGGCCGTACAACTATCGGTGTTTTTATTACTTATTTTCTAAAGCACGGCTACTGAGTGGATGCATTTAAATATGCTTCTGGTCATTCAAGTTATTCTTTTATACAATTATAACGTAAGAATAATAACATATTAACTAACAACAAACGCGCGTTTCAGGCTATATTAGCAGCACGTTTACTGAAGTACATTAAAAGCAAAAAGCCGGTTTGGGTATTATTATTTTATTATGATATGAACGATCAGAATTTGTTGTAGTGAAATATATATGTATAACGGTAACACATATTATAATATGGACATTTCGATTAATAGCATGTAGGTTGCAAGGTCGGATTTGGGGTCATGAGAGCTATAACCGAAGATTTTTTTGTTTGAACGTTGGTTCATAAGTTTCAAAAGGTTATCTCAAAAAAAAGTTGAGAACCTACTCTGCTTAAATATAATATTATATTTTTTTCCGTTTCGAGTATATCTTGATAATGTGAGGGCCACTGTAACGAGTATGTTAAATTTGAACTCAATAATCTTTGTCTATGAAAAACGGTTCTAAGCAAAGGGAAAAAATGTGTAGATAATCATACATTTCTAAATATATTTTATCAGTTTATAGTATACTACAAATTTTATAATATTATCGGTAAGTAATTAATTAATTCGGTGGGTTGAACTAATTTATGCCGTAAAAAATACATACAATACTTATTAATTTATAAACGTAGGCACATATCACAGAATGGTGTAAACAAGTTTGTGATATTAATAGTTTAAATTGGTATACTTACATATTTAAAAAATATAATTGTGTATAGAAAAAAAAAATATGCGCAATAGCGAAATGTTCTTTATGATTAAATTTTTTTTACTACATAAAAAAAAATTACTAACATTTTGTTAAGATATTAAAATAAAATTCTAAAAAAAAAATAATAATGTAATACTATAATTAATGGCCTTGTAGCCGATGTTTCTTTTGTTCAATGAAAAAAAAAACTAATTCTAATGCTAATAAAATAAATTTTAATCACTTTATATTTCAGATAAAAAATTTTGCATAATTTTAGTTTACAAACTATTTTTTTTTTTAAATGTTGTTACTAGAATTTGATACTATTAGTATCAAGTACATACGGAGAACAATTTAAAAGTAGAAAAGTAACTTTCACACACCGCAAATATAAAAACTCCTTTGTTTCGAAGTTCGAACAGTCACGATTTACGACTCGTCACCGGAACTCTATTGAGTTATATTATTTATAGTTGGACTGGAAAATAGTTTAGAACTACCATCAAGCCTACGATTCGTTTACTCGCATATCTAATAGTCGCTACTAGATTTGCTATAAGCGCTGTAATTTTTTTTTTTTTAAGTATAAAAATGTATTGAAAAAGGTGTTATTTTCACAATAAATCATTAAGATTTACTTGTTAAATATAAAAATTTATCTAAAAAATTCTAATTTTAGTTAATTCGGTCCTGTTTTTAGAGTTCGTGGTATCACCTCAAATCCTTAGCTAAGTTAGCTCTGGTTGTAGGTAGGTATTCACCACTTAGATTCGACTTTAATACTTAGTGATATTATTGCCGTAGACATCATCGTATATTTATTGTTGTTGTACGTTGCAAATAGTAGGTATCTATAATAGTATTATTACTAGTTTTTGTAGTTGTTCATAATCCTTTCATTATATGAATATAGACAATATACATACTGAATTTGCTATTGTCTCAATGTATTATTTTAATCATAGGATTTTTTGAATATTGTCTATAATGGATATTTTTTATGAGAATAATATTGTCTATAATAGTATATCCATATGTTACAAAATTATAAAATCTTTATGGAATGTGTTAAATACCACGGATATTCTCAACATATGTCACCGCTATCGGTCTGTGATACGATACAGTAATATAATCAGTATAATCATCGAACGAAGTTTAAAAATGATGGAGTTCGGATTATGTGTACGCAGTTGTCAAACATCATATTAGAAAGACAAAAAAAAAAAAATAACATGTAAAGCCGACCAAAACTCTCTAAATTGTGTTTCTGTAGTAGCTTATTTTTAACAGTCATGTACGTTAACGGTTTCAAATAATTTATAAACGCTAAAAAAAATGTACAGAGACATAATCATACACATTTTGTTTTTAAGAAAAAAACGATAACGCAAATAACGCGCGGGATTGATTGCTGGAGTATTAATTATAATTTATAATTAATATGCACCCGGAATTTATGATGCGCCGTTGAACGAATTTAATGATCGGGTTACTTTGACGCTAGAGAGACGGTCAATGAATAATAGTAATAAAAAAAAAAAAATAACATAATAAAATACCGGTAGCCCATGTCGCTGGACGACTTGTAAGGCGGTATGTGTACAATAATAATACTATATATAGATATATAACATACAGCGCATACTGGAATATTATACACAAAAACATATTATACACACATTTAAACCAGTAATTATATACCGAACGCGTACATACCTTATGATATATTATAACAATAATAATAATATATCTATATATGTAATATGGAAGGGGAAAGGACGAGTAGGACGAGAATGGTAATCGCCGGCAGCAGACATCACCTTCATTGTTGGTTGTGTGTGTATGAGTGTAATAATTACGACCTACGCGAAGGAAACTCGGTCGCTGTCGCAGTGGCGGCGAAGGGTTCGTCATAGCAGTGGTCTCGTTTTGATTTTGGACGTCGCGTAGCCGACCGGTTTTCCACGATTTATTTGTTTATTTTTTTTCACTATTATACACGTCATCGTTTTGGGTCCGATAAAAATTTGTTCGTTTATGGTTTGATATATTATTACCATGATATCCCCGTGTACAGTTGTTATACTTATGTACATATAGCCATATAGGTACACACAGATACGGTAGCTGTAGTCATTATTAGTTAAAATATGTATAAGATGGTTTATAAACATTTTTTGTACTTATTAAAATCCTAAATCATATTTTTCCTCAGTTTCATAAAATATTTTAAGGAAAATACAATTTTTAATTACAATTTTGATTTTAGACACAGAAATAATTAGTAAAGGAATGTCAATTTTAAAGATGAGAACATAATTTATTATTGTAAATTGCATTAAAATTTGTAATTTTAATACATTTTCAAGTCCTGTTCTGCAAAAAACATAAAAAAAATAAAAGAACTAGTTTCTATAAACATTAGTCAGAACTATTAGGAAAATTGTTGAAAACCGCTCTCTTGTACGTTAGGTTTTTAGTGGAATACTATTATGAGTGTGTTAAATTTGAATTTAATGATATATCATTATACATACGAAAAACGATTCTAAACGGAGACGGTCTGTCACTAAATATATTTCGTGATATAACTATTAAAAACTTTAATTTAATTTTTAGTATTACATTTCTATTGATCACAATTTTTCGAAAAATATTGCATTTATTTAATTATTAGTATTTAATAGTTAAAATAATTTAATGTTTATACCATATTATATTAACTATAATTCAAAATTTAATAAAATTTTTCTGTATTAACTGTAAAACCGATAATAATAATATCATAAAATGAATAAAATGTCATTGCGTGTAGAAAAATTCATAATAATATAATGTAGATGTAAAAGTAAAAAGTAAAAGTTTATAGTTTAAGAAAATGTAAAAGTTTTAAGTTCCCACAAATAATATTTTTAAATTATAATAACATAAAAAACATTGTTATTTATTGTTTTACTTAGTTATTTCGTCCAGATTTGAACTTAAAATGAATATACAAATAATTGCCTTTATATATTTACCTATCTACTAAATACGGACTATTGTTGTAAAAATTACAAAGAACCTCTTACATTAAATTAATACGAAATCGTAAAATAAGCATACGTATAGTAACTAGTATGTGTATTAAGTCAACAATTAACCAATACTACTTTAAAATATATGAAATATCGTAGTAACAACTAACGAGTAATGATGAACTGAGAATGAACTATTATAATTTATAGATCTACACTTATGTCAGATAAATAGCATGCATATAGTTCAATCCCGTTTTGAGTCAAAACCGGGTTATAAAAAGTAATGAGTTAGAATATCTATTGAAAAATGACGAAGATAATACGTATCTACATGTTATGATGGAATTTAAACTTGAACGATAAGCATAAAATTAAGCTTTAGCTGAGTCTAATCAGAGTACACATAGTGTACTTTTATTATTTTGAATTGTCGTTGAATAGTTTGCGTAGATATCAATCATTGTGACGTTGCGGACGATGGGTCCGTTTACACGTTGCGCCGTTCTCTGATTTCTCCGTTTTAGATACGCGTGACGATCAAATTGAAATTTGGAGATTGAATAAAAAAAATATAAGATAAAAAATTGTCACTTCTATTTGATTCCCCCAGGGATGATGGCCTCTTTTTTGTTGTTATACACAATGTAATGCCGAATTTCATTGTCGTTTTTCACGTTCAGTCCGATACGTTTGGGTGATAATAGAGACCCGGGAAAATTCCATGTGATACATCATGTCAGATCTTTTTGTACTTCAATTTGTTGCGAATACGAGTTTGGACATTTATATTTTGTATATATATCTTTCTGAATAGTTAAAAAGTTTGCTCGTCGTATTTACTTCCAAAGAAGGGACATTTAAAAACTTATTAATGTTGTTCACTTCCTTAAAGTTATTTATGCACTTTTTATGTGAATAGACTTTTTTGAAAGTATTTTTTAAACATCCATCCATAACCAATGAAAACGGATCTTGAATAGGTACTTTAATTTATTTAAACTTACTGTGTAGTACTTTTTCGAATACATTAATTATTAGGTAGTAATATAAAAATGTTGTATAATAACATGAGTATTACGTATATAAGAATGCACATAATTGTTATAAAAATATATTATTTGATTGAAATTCGTGTTATTTTTGTGGGTTGGTATATTATACTTATTTAAAGTGTATATTAGATGTATACTCGAAATTAAATAAATTGTTTTTCATGATAATTTTAAAATTGACTTCAAAGATTATTGCTTATTATAAATTTGTTATTATTATTTCATCTACAATTAACGGCTAGTATTGTAATAAAATAATCTCGAATCAGATCTTAAAGAGACTTATTTCAAGGTCTGAAAAATAAGACTTACTAAAAATGATATAATCTATGATATACTGAAATTATAATGGAATTCGAGACACTGTATAGACAATAGGGCTGTATACTCCTAGCATTTTAAATTCGATTTCGTAGCATAAGACTTCGATAGAATTTTTTTTGTCGAATGGAATTATATTATTTTATTTAGCATTACGATAACAAAACATAAAAGGTCTAGAATGGGAAAAATAAGGTAAATCATTTTTATATTTTGTCTACATTAAAGTTTGTATTAACTTAACAGCAACTATCCGTACCTTTGGAGTATCCTCATATAATATGAGTCATATTAAAATGAACTCAAATTGAAATTTCTTTCGTGTATCGTGTTTATATTATATATATATATAACTGAAATATTTGTTTCTTAACAAAAATGTACAATAATAATAACAATAACACGATAGTAATAGCAATTTAAGTCATTTAATTTCTTATTTATACCAGTTTATTATAAAATTGGTAATGTATCTACTTATATTTATTCCTATGTAATTACTAAAGAAACTACTAAACAGTATAGGTATATATGATTATGGTTTGAATTTTGGTCATCTTTTTAGTACTGTTATTTATTTATTTATTATATATTAATATTAATAAATGGGCATGATGCACAATAGTATAATTTAAAACAAAACAAATATTAATTTACAAAACAATTATACTTAATATTTTATAGACTTGATAATTTAAAAATAAAATGATTATATATACAAATTATAAATAAGTTGAATGTACAAACTGAAATTTGGAAAATGATTAGGAACTAGATTCTTTTTTTTTAAAATTAGTTTTATGAAATGTTTTCGTGTTTTTAAAGAGCAAATTATATATTTTTTATAGTTAGTTGTAATATTGTTTTTTATAAAACTTTGAGTTTTATTATAGTTCATTTATACTAACTACCATTCTGGGGAAATGCAAACATTCAATGATGTTATCAACCACTTAGAAGCTTAACAAATTTATAAATCTACTGGCAACCCATTACGGTTAGAGCGGCACACGGGACGTGATTATTTAGTGTACCATAACTCGTTAAAAACACAAGCGCGCTCGTTTTCTATATAATTTTAATGAGCACTTGCAGGAAGCAATGATTTCTCGCCCGCGGTGTGTCTATTATAATACAACCAAATAAACAAAATTTGTTTATCGTTCCGTTTGGTAAATATTTGGCAAAACGGCTTAAATGTTTTAGCATAGCCATAACAATTCGCATCACGCCGTTTCTAATCAAAAGTAAACCGGAGTCGTTTTTAACTCCGTGACTAGACCGGAAATCGTATTATTAAAGAAACCCGAGTCATGTTTATTATCACTATTATTTTTTATGTTTTTGTTGGTCATGCTTATGATGGTTGCCTTCGAGTACCACAATGGTAATTCCGCGTGCGGCGGTAGTGTTTATTTGTAAAAATAAAGTATAAAATATTAGTAAACAAAATAGGAAGGGGGGAGGCAAAATTCGAATCACGATAGTTATATATATTATATATAGTATACATACTGTAGTAGAAATGGATCGCTTTAAGTTCTATAATATATTCAACGCGACTTTTATTTGTATTCGCGTTATATATCTTATTTTATTCGTATTTTTCATGTGAAAAACTATACAATTAATATACCCACAACCCACCATATATGAACTTATATATTATGTATGTATTCACCAGTTCGTTATATTATCGTCTCACAACGGAGTTTGAGGCGGTCGACTAATCCTTGAATATACACCAGTATTCGACATACGTCTCGTTCTTATATATATATATATATATATACATATATAAATATTTAAGTAATAATGCAATGACTTGTTTTTTCACTGGTAAAATTCTTTATGTGTCACTTCGCGTGGTATTAGTTTAGTGTACAGAATTGTAGTTGTCTAGCATTAAGTATTATACATAAGCGCGGTAAATAATTTACCACGTAGTTAACATTTATTTTTAATGTAATAACCCAATGAAGCGGATACGACCTTAGATTTCGAAAATTCCAGTAATAGTTTGGCTTAATTTCCGGTAGAAAATGTAATTTTTTATTTTCTTATTCTATTTGTATAATAAAGTAAAGTTAATTTCACTAAAGACTTTGGTATGCTTATTAATGCATGCTATTGATGTGAATTTTTTTAGTAACTGTGGTGAGGTAGGATAGCCTCTATCCTGAATTATGAATCCATAAACACAAATTTTACTTATTATTGTTATGCGGTGCTTTAAAAATTGTAGTTCTATGATAGCAAATGAGATCACGATTGATGGTACGCATATTTTATTGATTCAAATTTCAGGTAACTAATATAACGGACTGTAAGTTGATAAAGTTGATTAAGAAAAAAATCAATGAGGGTTATAAGATAAGGGTATAGAAAAAGTGTAAGTCGGACATCCACGGTATGGTTTTTACGTGATCATGACGCGAGTGATGTATAAAGCGTTATTATACTGCGACATGTATACAAATCATTGTCGCTTAATATACTAAAGTTGCTTGTAAATCGTCTATTTTTTTTTATCATGGTGAGACATGAACTAATGGCGGATTGTTGCCAAATACTAGTAAAAAATATAACAACAAGAATCTTCACACTAATATAAAGGCGAGTGAGGCACGTTTATCGTATAATCCGGACAAAAGTCTTTGCGAAAAAGAACGTTTCAATCAAATCGCAAAGTCGTCGTCGGGTGTCGTGGATATGAAAGCTGAAACAGCTCAATTGGAGATTATATTATGTACACTGTATATTAGGTACATTATACTATAATGTGAGTACACGTGTGGAGAAAGTTAATTATCTCACCTGTACCACCAACCTACAAGGGTTTAGTCGCGATGGACAGCACCGTGCGTTTGGACCAGCTTCTCGTAAAATTTAATCATTTACATCTTATAAATCAGATTATAAAAAATATTTTTTATGCATTTTGTGTTACGTGTTTATATTTATTATTTACACATTGTACTTACATAATTTATTATTAATAGTAATACATAAGAAATACACATGAATAATGTTATACCAGGTGGAAGGAATGTTACTGATGTATTTACCTTTGGTAGGTTTAATATTTCCTATCGCGTTATTGTAGGTCTATTTTTAAGGTTTACCTGGTAGTAAAATTTGCTGATTCAATACAATTTACAAATTTGTTATTAATAATGATTATTAGGGTTCGGAAGTTGATGCATTTTGCATTGTTTTTTGGAACTTTTTAGACGATGCTCTCCTGGCCACAAATGTGTTTCATTAGCTTGTGAATCTGAATAACTAATTTTTATTTTGCATTTTTAGGTGTTCATTACTTTTTAATTTATTTTTTGACATTTTTAGTAATTTTTACTGATTTCATATTAGTTCACTTCTTATTGATTCTCGTCTTATGCCGATAACTTATTTAAAACTTTGAAATTACCACGGACTAAGATTAGTACCTATCCGTTTTTATCTCACCGATTACATTCGTCATTGTCATGTTGTAGTGAATATTATTTTTTATATTAATTTTTTTATTTAATTTTTAAGGACATTTTTTGTAATTTTTATGTCATGTTTGCATATTTTAATGTTTTTAAGGTCATTAACTTCCAAGCCCTAGTGATTATTAAAACCAATAGGTCTTATTTACATGATCAAGTTACTAAAGTGATACTAAAAAGTAATAAAATTGTGTAAACCATACACCCAATTTACCATGATAGTAAATGTATTTTTTTTTAATTTACATAAAAACATTTCAAAAAATAATTCAAATATTGTCGTCCATAACTGACAATATAACATAGTTATACATATATTATGGTAAAAAACAAAAACAATTAAATGCATTGTAAAATTTGTTAAAATGATAAAATAATATAACTCAAATAGGTACTAGTGATTTGTTTTTTTTACAATTAAATTTTTTTTTAAATAGTGGTTTGATTCCAGTTTCATATAAATGAATCTATCAAAGTTATTATTTAATTTATAATCAAAAAATATTGTTATATATATATTTTTAATTTCATTTTTTTTTATTTTTGCTGTTTTTATGATTATTGTTAAACATTTAAAATGTTGTTATTTTTAAAATAAATAATTAACAAATATTCAGCAGAGTTGATACACGACGCAATTGATAGATTTTTTATAGATAAAAAGGTCATTTTTGTGTCATTGATATACATTCTTTTGCGGAATCGCGTGTCGCCTATTTGTTTAATCAAAATTTTGTTTCTCGGGAAACAAATTATATTTCATTTAAAACAAATCAATTTTATGACAAATTTTGTAAAAACTGTGTAGTTTATTTTCAGTGTAATTTTTTTTCAAATATTAGTTAATTTAATTTTATACCATTTAAATTTATTTTAAAATATTTGATCATTTTAAAGTTAAATAATTGAAAAAATTAAATGTCGAATTTCAAATGTTTTGTCACAGTCGCACATCAATAATTAAACAATTGTTATTTATATCTGTAATTCCAAATGAATTAGAAAAATATTATTAAATTGGTAAACAAAAATATAGTGAAACATTTTAAAATTTTTATTAGTTTCAATTAAAAATGTATTTAAATTAATTGATAATCAGCAAGCCGGCGCACTGTGTATGCAATTTTAGTACATTGCTACGCGCGTGAACAGTTTGATATATACGTCACAGTGTCTGCCAACTTAAACAAAACTAAAAACGAATCACAAACAAATTTCAATTTGCTCTTTTTATTCTTATGTCAACTCTTGCTTTCTGTCCACTTGAGCCCACTTACGTCACCGGGGACGTGAAATGTAAGCATTAATTTCTACTGACACCGATGGAGAAATCGTAACTCGTTTGTCAAGTACAATGTTGTTTTATTGCACACCACGAAGTCCGTGACGTTTACACTCACCCCATTTTTGTAATGTGATTTAATTCGTAGAAAAAAAATGTGAAACGTAAAAGTAAATATAAATATAAATGATATATCTACCTGTTCAGCCGTCTTTGTAACGAACAAATGACAGTACTGTTTGTTGATATGACCACCAGGCTGTCTGGCCAGGAAACAAAACTGTTTACAACCCGGATCGCACGTAGCGTACGAAACTCTCCTGAGTCCGTGAGCCATTAAAACCTCCTGAAATGAGAGTTGAATAAAAAATTATTAAAAAAACTCTTTAGGGTTTTTGGTTTTTTGTTTATATAAAAAAGGGTTGCAGATTAGCTAGGAAGTGTCCGGAAGTGAAACGAGTGGGTAGATTCTGCTGCAGGAAATGAACTAATTTCCTGGTGTCGTTGATAATACCAATGCGATCGAAAACCATGCTAAGTAGCCGTAGAAATTGAATTTGAAGACATTTTCATTTCCTTATACATCTCAGCAGCTTCCGACGTACACCACACATTGGGATGTATTACTAGCAAACAAATTGTGTATATGTCGTATTACATAGGTAATAAATATTAAACCAAATGTGTATACTGTAAATATTCAATTTACAATACTGATAAAATAGCAGTATAATTTAATATGATTCACGATTCAACAGACGACATATAATAATTCCAATTTACCTACGAACTGATTTCTTCATAATCATATTATTGTCTTACTTGTTTGATATTGTATAAACATTATATGTAATATTATGTAATATGATTAATCATTAATTCATAATCTAAAATTTCCTCAATTATTCTATTGTTATTAATACGACTTGTTTTTAGTATAATCCATATTGAAATTCAAAATTGGGGTGGATGTATAATATTATTAACAATTATGTTTGTAGTTTAAAATAAGATTTAAAACATTAAAACTTTTGTGTTTCATAAGTATAATATTTTTTTGTATCACTTATTATTATTTAGTTTCATTTAATAATAAATTATAACAGTTGTGTGAATCATAAAATCTATTTTATGTTAAAGTATCAATGTAGTATACTGTTGTAGATAATTAAAATAGCAAAGTGCATTTGTGTGTTATGTAAAGTGTTTTATGTTTTTATGTAAAGCTTTTTAAGGAACCACAATTGAAATGTAATACTCAGCATACATTTATTCCAAAATGTATTTGAAAACTATTTTAATTAATTGTAAATAAATACATGAAAACAAAAAAAATTAAAATTAAATTGTATTTAATGTTAACACATATGTATTATGTATGCTTAAATATAGTTGAAATTCATCATTTTATCGATTATTGAAAATGATGTGTACTGACTAACGAAATTTTGCTCCAATTTGTCCAAATAATGAATAAATACTTATTACTAAAAATATTTTTAAATTAAACGTTATCAAGAGAATTGTAATCGTTATTTTTGCTTGTGTTGACTTATTTATAAAACACGACCTCTGACCAATGTGTAAATCGTATTTGCCGTTATAAAAAAAATGTTGAAACCCGTACAATTACAACATCATATCCAACTAAATATTAATTTATATTTACTTGAAACCATGTCAAAAATTTGAATTACGTAAATGAAGAGAGTAAAAACATGGCTCCCCTAGCTGTGATATGCCAGAATATGCTTTGAATTTTTTTAAACAAAAAAAAATAAATAGCAGTTATGTAGAGAATATAATACACCTTACTAGTGGAGCGTTGCTGTAGTCATTTTATCGGCATCGGAGATGTTTTTTTTTCAGTTTAAAAAAATAAAATATTTCATTCATTCTACATAATGTAGTAGTTATATGTACATAATACAGTATCACCAAGAATGCTTATAGACAGGCACGTGCTGAAAGGTATTTTTTATATTTTTCCTCTAGATTTAATGATATTGTGAAAAACGCTTGTATAAATTCATCTTAAATTCTTAATACGTTTTTAATGCTAATTTAATTATAATATAAATATTCATCGAGGTTTTAATAAATTACATCACTATTTTTATCTTTCTAGATAAGTTTGATTTCTATAAAATTAATTAGTTATATATCAAATTAATTTCAATTGGTATTATCGAAAATACGATATTTCTTTAAATTAACTGTAAACAATTTACAGAAAAAAAAACAAAAATATATTAAATTATATGATAATATATTGTTTTATAACCTAATTATAAAAATTTCGAATACTTTAAATAATTAATTTCCAGTAATATATTTTAATCATTTTTGATTTGGAGTGTTATCATGTCTATTTATTTTACTATTGTATAATATTTTATAGAAATAACTCAAAAAGCTGCCTGCAATAATTCTCTTAATTGGAAACAAAGTATGCGTAAACTTTTAATTTGATAAAAAATGATTATACAAATATTATACAAATATTAATGAGATATAAATAGTAATCGTCTAATAGTTCTATCAGTCTAAAATAATTTATAATGTATTGTGTATATAAATGTATCAATGAGTGTAAATAGCAAATATATTTAAGTGTCTATTATCCAGATGCATTGGAATTATTTTAATTTCCTATAATAGTCATCGAATGATTCAAAAAATTGCTTATTTGGCATTGTGACGATAACATATTTCGGCTTACAATACGGATGCGATATTATCATTTCGTCCATCTAGACTCTAGAGCATCATTTAAGCATAATTATAAAGTATCATGAAATTTTGAATCCAAATAGTGAACATATTAGTACGGCTGATTGCAGAGCTTTTTGACTTAGAAAAGCTGTTGGAAAGGATGTTTTCTGGGAATTAACGTTAGGCGTTATTCATAGGAGACTGCTGAAAAATCGTTTGCGACAATTATCTATAAAAGTATCTCAATTGTATCTAACATTTATGTACTTGAAATTCGTAGAAGTATTTATAAAAAAATGTTTTCTATTGTAAACGAGTAGAAGTGTAAAGAAATTATTTTAACTTAGATTTTTTGTAAATTATAGAATTATTATAAATTACAGAAGAAAGAAATCAAATAATTATTGAATTGAAGGTAATACATTTTTTATTTTTCTCCTCTATTCTACAACAGGGGTATTATTCGTCACTCATAAGTTTTCGCTATGCAAATATTACGAGTAAAACAATTATTTTTAGAAATTTAAACACTCAATATGTCTTTACTCAGTGTACTTATCCTCTTTCTCTATCCTACGATTCAGTATCTTCATGTGCCGTTTACCTTTTCTAGTTATTCGTTCCAGTTGCTAAAACACCTAAAACTTATGACAAAATATAAAACGCACAATAACAAAATATATGCAAATGCAACTCAACAGATTTTCGTGGTCATAAAATTTTGATATATGCAGACGTACTTATAATAATGATAATGATAATAATAAATAATATTATATATACATGTGCAAAGGTTAGGAAAAACGCAAGTTTCTGTACCTATACATTATTCATGTATATGGATTATTGTCACGCGGTAAACTTGCATATACAAATAAATATATATTATAAAGTATACATAGAATGCGATTTATTTCCGTCTTTGCCTCCCCCTATTCCATGTCATCTCGGCCACTGATGAAACGGCGAGGTGGAAGATGAGTTAAAAAAATACCTATCATTTTTATGTACTCAAAGGCAAGAGGAAAAGGCGACGATAGGGAGAACGAGATGGGGATGAAATATGCACTTGGTCTGAATATTCTCAGACGCGGATGGTCTATTATAATATGTGGTGTGAGCATAGGCAGAAGGGTTTGAGCCCTTTAGGTGTTCATGCGTACATATGCACATACACGGACTATACATATAAACTTATGTAGTGAACGGAAATCGTAAGCTACCGTCTCTGCTACTACCGTAGTATACCGTTGGATAGTCTGGTACCGCGCGTGGAGAATTTCAACTTTTGTACACTATAGTATTGTAAAGTGCGTGTATACAGAGTGATTTGTCAATCATGCTCACCCCTATTGTATTCTTTATTAATAAATCATGCATTTATTCAAATTCTAATTTTTTAATTTTCAAGTATAAATAAATACCATCATACTTTCAAATGCTTGGGCTTGTGAATTATGAGTTACGATTATTTTAAAATCATAGTTTCAATATGAATCGATTAGGATTTTATAACTTGTAAGAATTCTCCAAGTATAATAAGCAATATACTATATATATTTAATATTTTATACTTTAAGCATAACTATAGCATATAGCATAATTGTATTTTTATAAAATTTAATAATTTCAGAAACTGATTGCACGAATTTCTATTTATAGGTACATCTGCACTTGACTATTGGTTCACTAATAATTTACAGTAAAAGATAAAATTTTGTCAACTGAAACAAAGAAGATTGTATAACGACGGGACACACTTAAATGGCATAGAAAAGGTTAGAATTTAAATAAATACATAATTAATAAGGATGAAAAATAGTTGTGAATATGCTCAATGAATGCATCCTGTATAATACTATATATTTATATATAATGTTTACTATCGCCGTTGTTGTTGGTTCTCTGTGCATTGAACGTCTGATAGATAATTCCAATTGGAACAAAAACGTACCTATACGACTATATATGCAATATTATATATTACATCCACATCGCATAATATATAATAATATTTATGCTACAGAATCGCACTCGCGCGTATAATAATAATATGTTCCTATATTTGTATATGCATGTATAATATTCAATTTGACGAACAAAACCAAGTGTTTCGTCGTAATACCGAACGGATTTTGCCTCGGCAAACATATTTTCAATCTTCATACGTAGTCGAGACTATTAGATTCGTCATCGTTGCAGGATTCATTGACTATTCAGAGTTTTTTTTCATGTAAGTCTTTACATATTGTTTAGCGTTCCACTATATTATGTACATACAAATGGCCACATCGTCGTCCTTCGCCCTGTACGTTTTTTGACGTACGACTCGTACCTACCCGTATATTAATAATGTAATATAGTAATATGATGTATACAATTATGCAACGTTTATAGTATATAGAATTATATATATGTGAAATGTACATAATAATATTCAAGTTATAATTTGTTATTTTTCTACTATTCTCTATTAACATACAAATTATCATACGAATTAAATACCTACTACAATTTTTCTTTCAATAAAACTATTATATACGAGTACGGAGTACTGTGCAGTATAATGTAGATCCAATTGAAAAAGATAATGTATTTTTTTTAAATTTTTTATTTTGTAAACAAGTAATGAAGTAACAAATAACATATATGAATCCTTTTATTATACAAGTTATAAGTGTAAAATCAAATAGTTAAGCATTTTTAAATTAACGACTTACATTACGTATGTTTTCTCTATATTTTTAATAGTCTTTTAAAATGATTTAAATTGAAAATATAAAAACTAAAAATATTTAAGAATCATTGAATTAATTTTGTATTATAATAGAATGTACCTATCTTAAAGTTACATTTTGGACTTTAAACTATAGATACTTTAATAAATTGGTTTTAATTAGAAGTGCTTCGTCATTTAAGAGAAATTGATTGTTAAAATATATTAAATAATGATTTATTTTAAGAAATAAAATAAACTTCATAGGCATTCCAATTTGTTTTCAAGGAAAAATATTACATTTAATACCACTATTGATATTATTATATTTGGTATACCATAACCAATAAAAAGTTTTAATGTTTAAAATTGTTTGTCTATTCGTGCTATTTTAGATTTATTTATATTTATCTATATAATCTATACTAATATTATAAAGCTGAAGAGTTTGTTTGTTTGAACGCGATAATCTCAGAAACTACTGGTTCGAATTGAAAAATTATTTTTCTGTTGAATAGTCCATTTGTCGAGGAAGGCTTTAAGCTATATAACATTATACTGCAATCAATAGGAGTAAAGCATCAGTGGAAAATGTTGCAAAAACGGGGAAAATTATTCATATTTGAAGGCTTCCGTTGCGTGCGCTGCGTAAACGGTTCAAGTTACCCCAAAAATATGTATGACAGAATTCTTCCTCTTTAGATGATCTAAAAAAATGTCCGCGACAGTATATGTCTATCTTTTAAGATTGTCTCACTATAACCTTTTTTATGGTAATCAAATTTGGTCGAAATTAATGCATTATTGCCAATTATTTGCCAATGAGTTTTATCTACATAATATTAATCCTTATCTAAATAAATGTGTTGTTGATTAACACGTTGAGTGCCACAGTATTTATGAAGTGCATATAGTGTGTTTCCACGGCGCCGAGAATTTATTGTTTACCATTGACAATAATTTCAATACGCATACGAATTACGAAGGAATGCATCGTTATTGGTCGGTGGGTAACGTCGAGTAATTTATTATATAAAATAAAACATAATATTATAATTTGTACTTTTAATAGGCAACGGAGTGCACGGGAACAGCTAGTATATAATATAGGTACAACACAACTCTTATAACTTATTTTATTATATATCAATATTCAATACCACTATTTTGGGATGTTAAATGATAGAATATGCTATTCGTTTACATATTTGTATGGTGATAATTATGAAATACTCGTATGCATACATCTATAATCGAGATATTCGTGTAAATCAACTCATAGTTAGTAAAAAAAAAAACTTGACGCTGGACCTGGTTTTTTTACATTTAATACAATATTATATTGTTTTATTTCTTTATCTTATTTACACACTATAGTGTACTTTGATTGGTTTAATTTTATATTTACAACTTGAACAAGTGTGTAATATAACCATTGTTTACTGTTGTCTGTTTATTGATGTTTGATAGTTGTATTTTTATATTCCATTTCATTTCCTATTCTCTAGTATGTTAAAAATAATTCAAATGATCATTAAATTCAATAATTCTTTTAGATAATTATAGCTAAATAGTTTATAGTTCTTTATTTTGTATTTAGTGTAATATGATATAATTTTATTTGGGATTTATTAAACTATTAAAATCATTTTTATGCAATGAATTAAACATTAATAGTTCTATTCATATTTAATTTATGGACTTTAACCTTTCGCAGTTAACAATCCAGGTTTAAGGTGTTTTATTTATTAAATATGGTGTTTCAACACTCATATTTAAAGACGTATTCTATAGTACTTAAAATAATACTTGCATGGAATGATGTAAAGTGAAATATACGAGTAAGTAAGTATAATGGATACAAAATTGTTACATTTTTGTATTTTTTCATGTATTTGATCATAACGGACTTAGGTTTTTTCAGAAACATATACAACATACCTAATGGTAGAAGTTATTTTAAATTATAATAATATTGATGAATGCATTTTACATTCGATACACTACTAAAATGAGATACCAAAATTTAAATTTTACGAATTTTAAACTAACTATGTAAATGTTTGAAACTACCATAACATATTTTATACTTGTAAAATCAATTTTGCATACCAAAAACGTATCTATGATATTTTTAGTATTACTATTAGTAATTTTCATATTATTCATATTATTACTATTTAACTATTATGATACCAAATATGTATATCATATTATTATTAATAATTTTCGAGTCAATATAAACTTCCCATGGAATGATATTGATGGTTCGTGGTGTGAAAAGGCAATATCATAAAATTGTCTAGATATTTTAAAGATGTCGTTGTGTATATAAAATATAATAATATACGTATAAGTTTTAAGTAGTCACAAAAAATATTTTGAATTTAAATTTAGGATAAAATAAATAAAATTGTAATTTTTTGATTAAATAAATAATTTAGAACAAATTTAAACTAAATATGTACATAAAAAAATTATGTTTATATTTTTTTCATATGTATGGTTTCAATATAAACCTCTTATGAGAAATCGTGTAAAATATTTTAGTCTGAGTTAGAATAATTAATCGTTTTATACATTTTTAGCTACTAAATAATTTGCATATTTTCCTTAAAAAACTATATATTTTTAATACTTTGAAATAGTTACGATAAATAGCTCAAACAGAAACAAAATAGTTTGTAAGGTATACCATGTACAGAAAATACTAACATAAACATTTATTAAAAATTTTAAGTATATTTAGGTTTTAATTAGGTATATATTTGTTTTTAATGTACATACATACAAATATAAAAATCGATTTTATTGAATACAGGTTTGTTTTTTGTAAAAATTCTAGTTTTCCTTTATTCATTTTTTGTTTTCACCGTTATTTTGAGAAGTATTAGACATTTTTTTAACTTTAATTTTCTTATTAAATCTAAAATAAGATTCAATTTGCTATCATAAGTTACCCTGAAATGTGAAAAAATTTTTATTATTCCAAAAGGTGATTACAGATATGAATATATTGCTAAAAAGTCACATTTTATTGTAAAATTAATTCATTTATTATTCCGCTTAGAATCTTAGATGATTTAAAAAACAGGCATTGTTATTTAAATATGAAAAATTACAATTTATATATATATACATTATTTTTAAAATATTAAATACATATAGTTATGTATTTTAATTATGTGTTAACACATTTTTTTTTTAATGATTAGTGTTACGTATTTCTGTATACATAGTTCAACTATGTTCATGATCAAAAATCATAATAAATGATTAAAAGTATGTACATGCACGGATATTCCACCCATTACGAACAAAGTAATTTTACTGATCACCAGATGAAAAAGATTCTTTTTATCTCGAAAGGGTATACCGCATGATTTGCATGCGTTAGATGAACGCGTTGATGGTTAACGATAATATATATCTTTATATAGTGCTACTATACTATAACAATTCTCTAATATTCAATTTGACGTCTATCACGCACTATACATATTATTATAAACATTATGCAGAAATAGGGGGGGAGGTGACGCTTATCTCTCTGAACAGTTCATCTCCAGTGTATGTGTGTGTGCGTTGTGTGTCGATGAGACCACATGGGTGCGAGGGTGGTGGCGCAGGTGACTAAGGGATGGGATGTATCGGCACGCTGAAGGGTAGCTGGGTGGAGGGCGAGGGATCGCGGCCGGTAGGAACTGATGCAGCAAAGCGTCGCGCAAGCGAGAAGCGTCAAAAGCCGTTTGATTGATAGTCGTATCCGTATATACAAGCCTTTGACGGGTTGATTAATTAACGATAGCTAGTTGCCGCCGCCGCCATACATCCCTACGCGGGTTTCTACAGTGGCACACGCAGAAAGGCGAACGCCAATGTTGGACCAGATGAGGCGGGATGTGATGAAAAAAGCTATAGGTACCCAGGTATAGACTTTAGCATCACCGCCATCTTGTTTTTCGCCTTTACCTCTGCTTGTCGTGTTTGTTCCGACTTCCACTTGCCTCTATAATCCCAACCACCGTCCCCATGCTATATTGCAGACAGTGTTCGAATTTTGATACATGTTCAATGTTGAGCCCCCCACCATTACATTATACATCTCAAATACGCTCATTAATCAATTCGTGCAAAAAAGTATTTCATCATCGTCCCTATATAATATAACGCATACAGCGTATATTTCATCTCACGGACCTCTACGAAAAGACGAATACTATGACCTCACTTCATCGCAACCCCTTTCAAGCGATTTCTCCTCACTTGTTTTCTGGTAGATACCTTTTTTTTTTAAACAATCGTTCTTCGTAATCTATATTCTGCCACGTGTCTTCTATTTTTGTGTAAACTAAATAATACGTATAGTGTGCACTGTATAGTATATAGTGGTAGTCACTCGAATATAATATGGCAATATTATTTAACTGTACCATGTTCGATAAGATTATAAAGTACAAAAAAATAGTATACGATATAAGTTTTGAGAAATGTCAGAACTTATAGCGATTATTTATGGTATTAAAAATAATGATGAATAGAGTGTCTTCATTGACATTTGTATGATCTTAATGTCTTCATCATGTATAAAAATAAAAATAATAAACATGATTTATTTTTTATAAAACTATTATTTAGCTTGTAAAATGCCTATTTTTAATGATATTATATGATACAATTAATACATATGGAACGCGTGATACTGTTGCATACTGTATAGATGTAAGATATCTTACATTATCCGGAAAGACGGAGATCGTATATTATAATAGTTATGTACTTACGTTAATATAAACATAAATATTATAGTTTATAACCTATCTATATTTTTTATAGAGGCTTCAGTTCATAAGTTATGCAATATTAAACGATAACAATCCCATCTCACCATACATTATTGTTAGACGTTAGTTACAGTTTGAATTCAAAAGTTTTTTGGAATGTCATTGAGGATATAATTTTGTTATGTAGATAATTCAGATCTATTTTACGTGCATATGAATTATTATTTATGTACTTCTTAGTGTCTATACGGGTGCTTATATTATTTTTTTTAGCCTATACTATAGGTGAGATTATTGTTGTCGGCGTATAGCTTTAAAGGGTTTTCCGTTTTTTTTTTTCAAGACAGTTGTTACCATGGTTCATCTTTTGTTTAGTTATTTTTCTTTATGCTTTCAATAGATTTTTTTTTGTTTCGTTTAATTTTTTCATATTCTATTCACGACCATTGTTTGCTAGGGATTTCATTAACTGGACCTACCGGGTTGGTCCCAAGGCTTAAGTTTTGGACTTAATCGAAATGCCAAACAAGAGATCCTCTGGGGAGGGTAGACCGCAACAATAGGAAAATAATAATTACTTCCGCAAGTGAACCCCATAAATCTATGCCTTGTATAGTAACCAGAGTTGGACAAACGAGACCATATTGGATATTTTTTGACTTACTTGGCTATTGTCGAACCACACCGATATTAAACCTAAAATTTATTGTACAATAATGAGCTTATGGAACGAAATGCAATTGATTTTACTACGTGTATATATTACACATACATTTATTAATATAATCATAATATTATTTTTACTAGGTACCGATATTAAATTCTAATAAGTATTTTTTATTAAAATATTTATGAACATATATAGTTCATTTTAGTCATAATATTATCGGACGTGGTTTTTAAATTTATATTTTAGTGTTAATATTAAATGTTTGTTTATAAAAAAATCAATCTGGGCTAAACCGACTGTATTATATATATTTTTATTGAGGATTTTGACATTAAATTTGAAAGCAATATTAAATCATAGCGTTTAAAAGACTATTATTTATTATTTGTATGATAACATTGTAAGGCTAGAGTTGCTTTAAATTACTTAATTCAAGACTCATCTGTAGTTTTTTAATACTTACGTCAAAAGAAACAAGTTATAAAAATTACATCTTCAAACATTTTAAAGCTGGAATTTAATATTTAATATACAAAATCTGTTAAATTATTCTGATATTAATCGAAAAATTATTTTATAAATTTAAACTTAAATTAATAAATAATGATTTTCTATTTACATTATTAAGAAAAAGTTTTACTAGTCGAGGATATGCATCACACAAATCTACCAACTGTTCTCAGCCGATTACTGATGTTTATATTGTTTGTAAGAAGTTTTGTTTTTTACTTTTTCCATTGGTACCTACTATATTAAAACTTATAAATCCATATCTTTGACGTTTTGGGTGTCTGTACATATTTTAATTGACTTTGTCATCAATTTTTATCTAAATAATGAATATCAAAATTAAAGTTGTATTTTCAGTTGAATATATAAAACTCATTTAAACTAACTAATACAATTAAAATTCTATTTATAATTTCACTATGACTTAAAAAGTTAAATAAAACAATCAAGGGAGTTTAAAATTAAAAATTTTATTATTTTAACATACCAACATTTAAAAATTAAGAAGTATTTAAATGTGTAAAAACTATGATTTAAGTGCACAAATATTAAATATTTTAGTTGTACAATGTATACTTAAAATCTATGTAATCTAGTCTTATATATCAGCTTCTATTACTTGTTGATATTTATTAATCAGTAATTTAGAAAGTACCAATTTTATAACTAAGTTGCATGCTCAATAAAAGTATTACTTTTTATATAAAATACAAGACGTGAAAATTGTAAAATGATAACTAAAGTATCAAATAGGTTAATTATTTTACTATAGAAAAGAGATACAATTATCTTCTCTA
This sequence comes from Rhopalosiphum maidis, assembly GCF_003676215.2. Classification (NCBI taxonomy): domain Eukaryota; kingdom Metazoa; phylum Arthropoda; class Insecta; order Hemiptera; family Aphididae; genus Rhopalosiphum; species Rhopalosiphum maidis. The sequence continues at coordinate 28,646,916 of NC_040880.1, forward strand.
TTATACAAAACTGTACGAGTCATACACATTTTTAAGTTATTAAAGAACTTTTTAAACCGTCACATGTAATTTATAATATTATTTAATCTATAATAAAATGTATAAAATATACATACTTACGAGTCACGGTTATAGTTAATACAAGGATATGTGAATAAAAAATAAATTTGATACGATGCTCTCACGAGAACCAAGTATTGAATCAGTTTAATAAATAAGGTATGAAATAATTTACTAAAAATGTATGTTTAGTGTAACATATGAAAAATAAATAAATGTAGCAGAACTGAATAGGAATAGAAGAATCAAATATTAAAAGAATAATCTAGATAAGTCGAACTGTGTAGTATTCAAAATTATTTTAAGTAAAGATAGTTTTGGTATACTACTTGTATATCAAAAAAAGAAAAAAATTTAGGATCAATGACCCCTTAATTAAACTTGAAGGGCTGATAAAATTTATCACGAAACACGGGAGCACGAAGAAAAAGACTAGTTAGTATGTGCAATGTAAGAAATGATCAAAAACCAAGGAGGTTGTTTATACTAAACATTTGACCATTGAAAACAGCTAAGGCTGCAATAAAATCTACATATTGTTGACTAAATCAGAATAATATTCTTAGTACTCCATACAACGATAATAAAAAAGAGAAATGTATACAGATATTTAATTTAAAAATTACTAGGAATAGTAATAAGTAATAGTACTAGGAATTTGGTATTTTAATAAGTTTTTTGCACATTTTTTAATTAAAACTATTTATTAAATAAGCTTGTTTGATAATAGTTTTCAAAGATATCAATTAGTAATTATTAATTACTATTGAAAGACTTAAATTGAATACAATATAAATAAATAATGCGACTTTAGTGTTTGTTATTTTAATGAGTTATTTAACTTTACTTTTTTATGTTATCGTTTAGATGCGAATGGTATAAAACTATAAACTGACGGGTATTTATCATTGGTTATAAAATTATACTAAAACCACAGGGTATAATAAATTGAATTAATTTTAAGTATGCAATTTTCTGTTAAAACCGCGTAAAATAAATCCTTAACGATTATTTAGAATGATATAAATCATAAATTATTAAAACACACAAATAAAAAAAATCCAAGATGGAAACAATCTGGCACATCTGTGAATTTAATGAAATTGTTTTCCACAAGAGTTGCTACTTAGGACAATTGATTCGCTGAATTATATTTTTAAGGATATTAATTATTAGTAATTTATCAATTTCGAATAAAAATCTATAATGCAGCGAATTCATTGTTACAGTAATCAGATAAATGATGAACCAAAAGGTTATTTTTAAATACATTTAATAAAAAATTAAACACATAGAGAACATAATAAAAAAATATAATTTAATAACGGTAAATGCTTAAATTGTTGTCAGATAATAATTAAAATGTACTATTGTATTAAAAAATATGAACACGCTTAAATGAAAATAAAATACTTTTAATTGATTTTTTAAATTAATTAAACTATTATTATATATTTTACCAATAGGCGTATGATGTCGTTTACGTAGAAGTCTGGATGGTTAAGTATTCAGCAATTATAGTGTGTGTATTAATCAATAGTTCGTTCTTCATTATAATTAAAAATGTCTGTGGTTAAAATGATATAACATATATGTACCGAAGTATGAAATAATATTGTGAAAATTAAATTACTCTATTGATGTGTTTTTTTTTTCAATTATATACTAATATATTATATATATATATATATAATTATATGCCATATGATAATTAAAAAAAAAAAAAAAAAATGTATAAGTCGTTCAAAATGTATTGTGCAATAGTGGATGATAACGTAAAGTCAAAACGAAAGGCTGCAGGTGCCTTGCAGTCTGTTCTATCATTATACAATACATGCAGCTGCTTCATCGTAACCATATAAATTAATAATAACGAACAAATATTTTATAGTTCGACTACAATTCGAAAAAATAATCAATAAAATAAAAACATAAAATGCCTCGTGACAAATGGACGGCTGATTTTTACGAGAGAAAACTTTTTTGCCGATCATCCACCTCTCGTGCAACGCGACGCTTTTCGACGGTCATCGGTCGACATCGACAACGACGACGATGTTCCCGAGAGACCATTATAAATAATATATAATAATATCCAGGACTACCACCGCCACTTACGACAGTGGTGCGGTGAAAGTGGTAACCGCATATGTTTGATCGATTATCCCCTGGACGGTTGTTTCTTATCTGTTTTGGGACAGATTTATTTTATTTTCCAAAGTGCTGGATTCAAACTTTAATGACCGTTGAAATGCATTTTTTTCTTATAAATAAGCGCAACCCAGAGTCCACCGAGTTGGGGGACATCCACTAAACATCAAAAACTTTGCGTTTTCATGATGATGATATGTATATAATATATATATATATATATATATATATATAAAGGGAAATATTGTGGAGATATCACTGATATCACTGCGTGCGTGAGTAGTGTTGTAACAGTTTGGCAGTTTCCTTAACGGTCTGAGCGCGAAAATCAAATTAGCGGCGTCAAGAGACGCCAAAGTTTTGTGCCCACCCCATAAAATCAGCGGTTGCGCATGGTGGGGCGAGCCTGTTCGGAGAAATATCCGACCCTTGGCCAAAATAGTAAGGAAAAACCAGCGTAATAGCAGTGGGTGAAGAGGGTTTTGGCACGGATTATATAGTTAAACGTCCAACCACCACCACTACCACCACCTCTTGTCCTAAATTCATCCACCCACCGTATAGTTCCCTTACCGTCAGTTTCATTCATAGTCACCGTATATATGTATTTATACTGAATATCCGTAGTCATACCACGTAATATAATATATGTACTTTACACATACACGAGTGTGCTTGAGATTAAATTTATTGTGGCGACGACGGAATCGAACAAATTGCGGTTTTCAAACGGAATATTATCCGTGTATTCTTCTAGATTCTTTTATATAAATATATATATGTTTATACTCCACTGAAGAATATAGTTGCACGTGGACGTTGAAAATTGTCCTGGTGTGTCGGGGGTATTATATTTTAACACGAAATGCCGAAACAGTTTCTAATTTTGTTTTTCTCCGCGATTTTGAGCGCAAGATTAATATTTTACCCGCAGGTTATTTTGCCGTCAGCTCAATATAGTTTTTGACAATAGCTCGACTTTTTTCTTTTTGTTGCGAAATATTCGATATTTGTTTGTTTGCGTTTAATAATTTTAGTGAGTCATGGAATATAAATATTATATTCTAGGATTTTCACAATGATTAATATCATTATTATCTTATTTTATGAATAAGAAGGAGTAATGATACGGTCGGTACGGGTTAAAAAAGATTCATGTATCGTTTTTATCGATTGATTATACACGTACATCAATAGTAGACAATAATAGATACCTACATAAATAGATGTTATAACTTTAAAAAAACTGTGTATATATCATTATTATCAATAAGATGATGTTATAATGGTTTTAGATCCACGGATACTTGAATTTTCACTGATAAATATGATAGCTCAAACTTTCAGTAAGAAAGCCTGAGTATCCATGAATTTCAAACTGTTTTAACGCCTTCATATAAATATTTTCTCTTTCTCTCTCTCTCCCTATATATATATATATTATATATGCAGTCGTTAATGGACATTAAGTTATTTTTGGAGTTAGGTACATAAATATCGTTTTAATTCAAATTAAGCTAATACTTCTTAATTTCTTAATTATTTGATTCAATCGAAATCGAAATAACACCTAACATTAAGAGGATGCCAGCGTAGTATTTGTTATCTTTCTTTAACCCACGCGCAACATAGCAAATTTTACGTTCACAAAAATGACTATAACCATATTAATTTCTCAAATTGTAAATTGTTTATACATCTTAAAAAACTCATAACTCGCTTTAAAATAAAAATATAATTAAATGCTTATGAGATGCCCTAGATAATTTTCTTAACTTTAAATTCTATAATAAGTCATTTCACTCTAATTTGAGAAATTAATATGGTTATAGTCATTTTAGTGAACGTAAAATTTGCTATGTTTCGCGTGGGTTAGAGAGAGACAACAAATACTACGCTGGCATCCTCTTAAATATTAAACAGCTTAATAAAAATTTATATTTTCGGTGGGAATTTCAAAATAATACATACCAATAACCTGTTACTTCAAAATATAGTTTTACCTAATCATTGATAGATAATACAGATCATAGATTAATAAATGTTTTGATTAAATTTTGTTTAAAACTAAATAAAGTATGTGAAACATAGTCGTTTTTTTTATTTTCTAAACAAATGGAAAATTACGTTTTTTGTCTACCTAACTTTTTTTTGAGGTATAGAATTTTTACCTATATATAATAATAGAATATAATGTTAGCATACTTTGTTTATATGATACATAGTATGTATTTTAGGTGGTTGTATTTGAAAAAATTAATAAATTATTTAACAAAGATAATACTTATTTTATATGATTATATATAAATTCCACAGAGAGGAAATCAATGAAAAATATACATGCATAAAAATGAATGTTTGAAAAAATATTAGCAAGCGCAAATTTGTATTATAACTTTATAATTTTACTGACATTGTTGTATGGCTATAGTAAGTCTCAATCCCACATTCGTTTGAATTTTTATTTTTTGTTTTACTAATACCATATCGTTCTATAATTTACGATTCTTATAATGTGTTCTAATAATTATATGTGATAATGATACGTCTGTTGTTCTGTAATCATTTTATTTCTGAAATAAATGTTCGCAAACATTGTTCGTAGATATAATTTTACTGTACACTAAGAATTTGTAGTAGTATTTTTTTTTATTAACAACTAAGATTTCTAGATGGAGTTTTTTATTACTAGGACAGAAAAATAATGCAATAAAAGTGTAGTTTGTATTTAGTTTGTAAATAACTTTTGTTAACTCTTATTTCGACAAATTAAATTTAAAGTAAGATAAAAATATGGTTTCAGACTTATTTATAAAATTAGATGTAAGATCATATTTTTATATATTAAATGTGAACAACACAATGAGGAACTATTTTTGGGGAGAGGAAGGGGAGGGATAATCCGGTTATAGCCTTTATATTTTGTCTGTTTGAACAATTTCCAATTCTCTTCTACTAAGTGTCTAAGTTTATATATTTGTAATTGGTTAATAGTACTATGGTGGTAGTCGATCGTCCCTAATCTTAATAGAGTTCCGATAAAATTGGCATAAGCGTTACTGTGGGTTATGATTAAGACTAGATATATTATATTAATATATTATATATACTATATAATAAAGCGTTGGAACAATTGAATATATTTTGTTCTTGTAAGAATAATAACTAATTAGAGATGGCGACAAGAAACGTTAGTCGTTAATTATTTTAACACACCCACGTTATAAATTGACAGTTGTCATGTTTATAGGAAACTATTTTTTTGTGATTTATCCAATGTATATTTAGAAGAATGGATCACAGTGCCATACTAGTCACTGTATAATATGATATTATCTTAATTACCTCGCCATCTGGACTGCATACTTTAATACCGGATACAGTAATTAATAGCGAGACTTCTTTTTCAATTTGCACCTGAAATAAAAAATGTATTAAACGATATGATAAGGATAAAGTTCAAATATATTTTAACCGATAACAGCTGATTGGGGCAGCCATTAAAAACGTCAATATATTATTACTATTGAAAAATATCATTTAAATATTAGTTATCTTAAAAATAAAATATTTTTGAAATCTAAAAAAAAAATAAATAAAATAATAATTGATAAGAAACTTATTATGCAAACATGCACAATTCCTGGTTTCTGAACGTATTGTATTATACGATTTAAAAATAATTTGGTACTCTAGGCCTATATATATAATTTTTTTTTTTAAATATTGTCTTATATGAATTTATAATAAATTCTCATGTTTTGATATTTGTTAATACACGATAGTACAATTTTTTTTGAATAAATTTATTATAAATTCATATTACAAGCAATCATAACCATGTATAAAATTTCTAGTAATTAAACTGACAATACATAAATATCTAGATAACAATAATCGTAACTATGTACTTATTATGAACTGACAGATTGACGGGCCCTAATGGGATATAAGGTGTTCTAAACTTATGTTTAGAAACCTAAACACCCAAAGAACTCTTTTCTTTACATTCATATTCATTAAACTCACATCTGTGTAAAATATAAGAGGATGAATTCGATTTAATGAGATTTTTTTTGGTATTGTAATAAATAACAAAATTTCTTTTTTATTGCCCATAGTTTTGTTATATATAATATTATATTACTATAATAAGTATTATGTGGTATAGAATATAATACAATTAAGGTCGAAGAAGTCAATATTCCTAAAATAATATTATTAAAACTATCATAGCGTTTTAAGAACAAGCTGTAATTACATTATACATACACGTTTTGTATTTAATTAAAAATGAAATAATAATTAAGTAGGTGTTTAATTATTGTAATAATAAAGAACATTTTAAATAACATACAATTTAAAAAATATATCTACAACGTAAACTTTCGTACTTTGTACGAAAAAATATACCATTCAACTTTAAATTAAAATTTCGCAAGTGGTGACAAAAATCTATGAAATATTCAATAAAGTACATATTTGTGATTAAAACCCAAATCCTAGATTATCGCATGAACACGAAAACAAAAGTGTCAATTTTGGATGAAAACGGATTCGACCGTTTAATGGTTTTAATAATTTAATATTTCTTATTTATATTGTAATACTACGCATATAATATTATTCTTATTTACATTTCAAATCTAGCATATTAAGTATTTAAGATACGCATAGTACGGTTCCGCGGGGGTTCTTCGAAGACGGGCTTTGTTGTAACTTATAATATTTATTATACTCCGGTTGGGTGTACAATATACATTGTTTTGCGTATTGTATATTTTATTTTGGCGGGTACGACTATATATGCGTTGTCGAGCCTGATCGCTTAAACATTTTAATCCGTGCGCGGCGCGGATGGGAACCGCGTTTTAATGAATATATTATTAGCTTAATTTATTATAATATTGTATACGGGATGATCATTTTATTATTGGCCAGTCAATTATTCGCTAAGATTCACTAAGGTTGAATTTATTTTTTTAATTTTTTTTCGTTGTGGATTATCTCAAATCAGTGTTGTGATATTATTTATTGAACGATTTTGGTTTCTTTGATTATTTAAAAAAAATTTACATGAATTTGTTTTTGGCCCGGGGAGTTAATCCAAATTATACGTGGAAATGTTCGTAAATCGTCGTTAAATCTAATGCAGTTATGTATTTATAACTATATGAACAACTGTAATCCTTTTTCCTAGAACATATGAAATGGAAAAAACATTGAACATTTTTGTTATTTTAACATGGATAAATGGTCTGGATATATATATATATATATATATATATATTTGTTCTATGCGATGAAAATTAATTCTAAATTTTACAGCTAAATCGAAGAGAATTTAAAAACTTCTCCTGGAAAACAAGAAAGAATTAAAAATGTACTTGATAAACACACATTTTTTGTCAATTTTTTCCGCTTAAATCGTATACTTAACTAAATATTAATAGTCCGAGAAACATTGAATAGAATGAAAATGATTTTTTAAAACAAATATCTTTACTTATACATATTACGGGTCAAAACAAATTTACCAAAACCTTAACATAATATTATCACTTGTAAAAAATACTTTCACGGACGATCGTTGTCTGGTAAATACAACCACTCTGTATAAACACACACTGTCGTAGTTGTTTATAAAGTCGTAGTATTGGTAGCAATCATCCGGTATAAAGCGCACGTACGCATCCGCCCCTGTACACGATAACCCTTTCTGAATTTGGCTCGAGGTCTATGTAAATTAACCAAAAAGAAATGTCGAGAACGAGTCATTAGATGCGCGCGTGTTCTGTTCCATCGTTGCAGTCTTCTTCTTAATAATAATATACGTATTGCGTAAACAAACACTGCAATATTTTGCAAGTCCATTTAACCGAGGAGTTTCCACCCACTAATTAAAGTCACTACCCCGATCTCTAGAGGCCGATTAAAATATATAGTACCTATTATTCTAATATTTTTTCATCTATTAAGTATTAATGGTACAGATATATATAGTGTACTCGAAAGTGAATTATTTCCTTACATCCAGTCGTTCACCCTATCACAACAGATTCATATATTAATATGTATATACATTTTTTTCAATAAATAGTGGTACATCCAAACCATTTACCGGCATTTGATATCATCGCAAAATATATTTTTGATTAAAATTAAAACACATTAACGACAATTTTACCAATGTGCGATTATACTTGTAATCAATGTAGGTATACCTACTATAATATAGGTATATTACTTGTAAATTATTGTAACTGATGATAAATAATCGGGAAATAAAAATTAATTACTCTACTGGAAAGACCACCGGAGGATTGATTGTGAAAATAAAATAATAAACTGTGATCGTGGAGGGCGGTACCGGTTAAACCCCCACCATCTCATCTAGTCACTACACTGTTTTTTATAATTTTAAAATAGTGCAAGTGCTCGTATTTACATACATATTATAATATGTGTACAGAAGAATCTTACTCCGCTAGTCATGCCCGTCTCGTCGTCACGTCATTACTCGTTTATTAGACACACTTTATATACGTTTCTATTGTCTTATGTACACGCGGTGGGAGACCGCATAAATATAATCTTACAAGTTTTTGACGATTTTGTCACAATGGTATAATATAATAGTGTCGTAATATATTGAAAAAAAAGGTGGGTATACTATAATGGTAAGCTAAACTGTTAAAAACTTTATACTCAAAAATGAGATGAACATTTGCTAAGAAACAAAAATTATTCTTTTTTTTAAGGTTTTATTACATCGATGTTGAACGTTATATTATATAGGTAATACGTATTTAATGATTTAACAGATATTTCGTTAATATAATAGCTGACTTATCATAAATAAGATTTGTTGCCACATTGTTGATTATATATATATATATATATATATTATACTTATATTTATATTTGAATATAATTTATTGAATTTCCTTGATGAGATTCTATTTATCCTTTCAGTTGTGTGTGATCTCAAAAACATAATATTGAATATGTATCACACGGGTAACCACGTAACTTTGATTAAACTAAGAACGAAGGCGCGATCTCTGTCGTATTTACAGTTGCTGATTGTATACACGGGTCGAATTAGATCTAATTATTAGGTACTAGATTTATTTTTTGTGTGGTATACTGTGAATTTAATAGTATAAAGAACCATAGATCCTTTGATTGATCTTATTTAGAGAACAAAGGGTTCTATAACAATTGTAGTGATACTTGTCTTAGCATTCTGGATCACTACTAACCACTTTTTGGCAAAATGTGGATGGTATTTGAAATTTAAACATCTCTTACATATTATATAGATAACTGTCTATTATATTGCCAAGAATTCACAATTCGTTATTATCCATAAATTTAGAGATAAGAATTCATCTAACTCTGAATAAACAATGGTTATAATACAATAGTTGCCGTTTATTAGATTTACTTTGGGATCAGAATATATTTACAATTCATTAACGGAATGATTCAATATATTAAGCTCAAGAATAAAAAAAATATTATACTATATATGTAATACAGGTTTGTTATGATAAAAATAACTATAATTTATAAGAGCAATAGAAAAATAAGGCTGTGATGTACTTATAAAAATATAAATATTAGTTATTGTTTATTATTTATTAAATTGTATACAAAATGTAGTAATTTTAGTGAATTTTACAATCAGAGACAATCTATAAAATGTTCAAATATTCACCAAATTGTTGGTCATTTATCCAACTATATATTTTAATTAACAACATGTGTGTACTAAATAAGAACAAACGAATTTTTTTTTTTTTTTTTACATGCACATTGGGACCAACGTGTTTGGGTTCAATAGGCCAATGACTCAATAACCATAAGTCCAATAAAAAATGAATTTTTTATAATATATTTTATAATAGAGAACTGCGAAAGTCTTAAGTATATGATAGTGATTCGCGAGAAAAATCTATAGTTATACGATCCTGTCAATAATCGATCTTTTTATGCAACCAAGATTATGTGTTAATTTTTTCATTATACCCACGGAACAAAAATGGTAAGAATATTATGTAACGATTAGACCATAAAACCGATGACTTAAGACCCATAAACTCAATACCTATATGAATAAACTTAACCTAACCATGTTAATATTTTAAAATTATATATTTCTCAGTTAATAACAATTCTAGACAATATCAATAAAACAGATATGTTATAATTAATATTATCTACTTGACTATTTTTTATAGGTAGTTATTATACTATTTACTTTAGTTCAGTAAAACATACTTCTACATGACTCATTTGTGTAACCGTCTTTAAGATCTTAATAAATATTTAAAATTTTACCTTACACATAATCCATATTCTACAGTAATAATAACAAATTATTAATAAAATTACTATGAAAAAATTCACGATAATAATTGACAAATATAATAGTATGAAATATAAATGAAATGTTATTTTATTCAATAAATTTATTTTCAGATTGTTTTATTATTTGAATTATTTTTATTTATTGTAAAATCTTAGAGCTTAAAAAAAAACCAATTCAATTCACAATATTAAGCTCTATTAAAATAATTTATATAGTTTTTGAAAAAAGTATAAAATTTAATTTTAGAGATAAAAATGAGCTATAGTTTTATATATTATTATCTTTAATTTATAGGAGTAATGAGAAACAACGTTTTATAATCATTTAGCATTTACTTTCTAGCTTTTGAATAAAATATAATATCATATATATATATATATATAGAGATATATTATGTAAATTGGTTATACGCTATGTATATGAACGCTTATTGTACATAGAGGAATCTAAGAGACTATTAGCAATACTTGTTTATACATTATATTTACATAAATACGAGTGCCGAAATAGACTCAAAAACCATGTTAAAATTGTAACGTATTAAATAATAATGATAATGAAATTGTTAAAATAAATTACGTTTTCGATCAGAATATTAATATTTATCTGAGGGTTTGTGTAAAAATTCTGTTTTTAAAAATCCTGTGATTTTTGTTTAGAGCGCAGTGTGAAAAACGTTGGGATTAGCCAATTTGTTATACCCAAAGCATTGGAAGTATTTTTTCGTCGGCTTTATTCTTTTGGTTGTATTAGTATACTATTTATTAGTCTTATAAATGTATCAAAAAAAAAAAAAAAATGTTGAAGTATTAAATACTCTGTTTTATTTGCGTTGGTGATTCGTTGGATTCAATTTTTTTTTTTTTTTTATTAAAAGCTTCTATTTTTTAATTTTTTTTTTTTTTGATAAAGTACAATTTTATGACAATATTGATACTACCCGTGAATTGTTAGAATACTTAAATTAATAGTTTACTATTACTACACCTATTCATAGGCATTCAATACTTAAATAGTTCGATGAGTATATAGGAGAGAAATTTTACTGCGCTATATATACTCGCTATTTCGCTAAACTTTTAATGCTTATAGCTCATAAAATATTATTGGATCAATAGATATAAGAGTATTGGCGTTTTGAGAAAAATATTTTGCTTCATTCAAAAGTTATTATTTTAATGAAAAGTATGAATTCTCGTATAAATTAGTTTCTAAAATGATTTACATAACTATTATAAAAATAAGCAATAACTTAAAAATTGTTATATATTATATTTATATAATTTGATTTACTTCACAATAATTAGTGCAATAGATCTCACGAAACAGTTATCGCCGATATCGTGGTGGCGTGGTCGGTTTTCATACCAATATTGAATATAGTACATAAAACTATTTAGCTACTATATAACTAATTATTAAGCTTTTCTCTAGCCATTTGTGATTAGATAGACAGAGGGGAGAGTTGGAGGATATTTCATCAAATATTATATTATATACGTAAAAAAATGTAAATAAAAACAAAAAGATCAACTTTCCAATAACGACAACAATAATATAATGTATACAGGAATAAAGAATGCGGTGTTGAAATAGTACCTATTATATTATGTATTTATGTACGTTGTACATGTAAAGAGCGAGAAAATATAAGGACTTGTTGAAGGCAGCCGATAATAGTAATGATATTAAATCACTCACACACACACACACACACACACGGGTTGGTGGGTGTTGACAAGTACGAAGACGATGAACAGGGAGAGTAAGAGATTCTGAGAAGGTTATATTTGGATACAAACAATGTTAATCGGACATGCATATATACCAAAGGCTGTGGCATGTGTGTGTGTGTGTGTGTGTGTGTACATTTGTATACGTGGCCGTTTTATTAAACGTATTTTGTTTAAAATATATATATATATAGGTGCACATGTACCCTAAATTTCGGGTGGGTGTTTGTTGGCAAACGCGTGTGGCTATAAGCCGGCTGCAACCGCCGCCCGTGGTGAGTTATGACCGTGACGGCTCGCGCGACCCCCCCGCGCGCGCTCGTTTTCGTCGCCGCCGAGTCGGCGTTTAAATCCTGATCGTCTGAATTTACGACATCGACACATACATATACGTTTACGACTTTAAACCAAATCACCATTTCGTATGTTGTAACAAACGGTACATGCAAGCGAGACAATTTTGAAAAATTGCATTTAGCTATAGGCTTGATCAGCTACAATATTGCAGGATTATTGTATATGTTAAAGCACGTATAGCTTACATATGTGGTCTTCGTCATAATATATATTGAATACTCATTGTTATAATACTGCATTCATGTTATTTCACTATTGCTAATAGTTTTCTGATCGAAGTTGGCTTAAAATAAGTGATGGTGACATGGTCAAAATGTTGTAATTACTTTTCTGCTCATTTTCCATTTGTGTATATTACCCGTACAGGACTAATGAATACGAGTAATGTGGGTATAAGTGGTATAATAACCAATAACCATAGATGGGTAAATTATATAACTAAATTTATAATAAAATAAGTTATGACTTAAAAATATTCTAAATAGAAAACCAATATGTAAATTAGGTGTCGTGTTCGTTTTGAATTTAAGTAACTTATAACACAATATTGTACTTTTGTGTTTTCCATATTTTTTACATTCTTGAATGTACAATTTATTAGAATCTTGTTTTAAATTAGTACAGGTACCTGTACATAATAATATAACATTATTTTATATTATACATTTCTTAGCTACCTATATAATATTGTACAGGAAAACAGTCATTTTTCAAATTACATAGCTTTATCATTGTTTTCGAATAAACTACAATGCTTATCAATACATTTTGAAATACAAATTTTCATAGTAGGATATATTATTTAATAAAAAATAATCGAAGTAATGAAAAATTGAAGCTAAAATATACACGGCGATGATATCTCTCGACTACTTTGATCGCTGTGGATTCGTTTGAAACTATTTTCTACCCAATCTATAAAACCAAACGCGGTACTAAGCGCATCGTTGTATAAATTATAATACATTTCTGTATGCAGGTGATAATATATGTTTAAGCTTCACATCTATTTTTTTTTTTTTTTTTGTAAGACGAAACGATAAATATATGTACGTATATAAACATTTTTTTCTCCCGAAGAGACGGTTTTAATAACGGTTATGATATGTACATAACACATACTTTTACCTATCTACTGAATATGTTAGTCGATTTGTTTTCGTGTCTGCCATTATTATGCGATTCTGTTACTCTAAGCACATAATATATATACACGGATGTGCATTTATATGGGGTAAGTTTTGTATGCGTAACGTATGGCTCGTTTATCCGCTTCGTATTATGTGTATATGTGTATATGATCGGCCCCTTTTACCATCGATGACGATGATAAAAATATGTATTTTTGTTTTATAAAACTCGCGAAAACCACACAAATCATAAATATCTACTTTTGAAGATTTCAAAAGCGAGTATTACGTATTATATATTTAATATACGTCGTGTTATACGTTTTCAAAAAAAAACCTGCATACGAAGAAATTTTCCAACATTTTCTGCTGTGGTGTGATTATGCAAGATCGTATACGACTACCATGCGTTCGTATTAGCGATTTATATTATCGTGATCGAAGGACAAACGATTCAACAAACATTTTAATTAATACAATGACACTGTATTCCACTGTTGGTAAGAAATGTGCAATTTTTTGCAAAAAGTTAAAAAATAAATGAGGGAATAAAAACAGTGTACTGTCGAGCTTAGGATTTATTCACCATCATCATAGGCAACTGTATAAAAGTGAATAACCATTGTGCAACAGTATACACTCACACACATACACACAAAACCGCAAACAGAAAATATATCCACAAGGATTCTTCTCTTCTCTTCTATATACATGTATAATGTATATACCGATATGTGTATATTTTATTATATATCTGCGTGCACTGTGTATGTTTATTATTGGCCGATATCGGTCCCAGCAGACCATTAGACCGTATAGAGTGGATTTGTTCGTGTTGGAAAACTCGGAAGATTGGCGAATCGAAGCTTTTTAGGTATCGGAATAAATAAGAAAAGGGGATAAAACACGAGTCCCTTTGTTCTGTAGTCCTCTTAGTCCTCGCAAGCTGACCCCTCACTTCGCCTGTCCCACTTCACTATCTCTGCACAGAACACAGTTACTCGTCTCCCGAACAAAAGAGTAAAAACCTTTCGCTGAACGACGACAACAACGCAGTGGATAGCGTCTATCACAAAAATGGAAGGACGTCAAAGTACTACCATTACGTCCAGACTCTCCGCTATCCGGCTACGTATTTTTCTGTTATTGCTATAATATATATAATATTTTCAATTCAAGTCGTGTGCGCATTCCACGCGAGTATTTCAGCTACATTATATTTTGTCGTTATTTATTTTTCGAGGACACTAAATCTACAAGAGCTAATATTGTATACAATAGGTTAATATACTCTTTCTATGCCTAACCCGTTCTAAGTACGACTTTATATTATACAAGGTGATTCGCCAAGTATGTACACCTCTATTTTATTCCTTTAATTATGATCTCCTAAATCCATTATCGTCGAATAATTATTCTTCATATCTACATAAAGTTAAATAACATATAAACAACAAAAACTATTCGTTTAAAATTTACGATTTTGAAATTTTCAAAATTTTCGAAAAATGTTTTATTAAATTATTTACAGTTAAAAAATAGAGTTCTGATTAAAAAAAAGAAGTTTGTATCTTCACGGGACACTCCTTAGTAAACAATGTCAGTAATTTGAAAAAAATTGTCTTTAAGTATATTTGAAAATACAAAAAATATCTAAAAATAAGAAAAATAAATTTAATATACATTGTAAAATGTATACCTATATTTTTTTGTACTTGAAGTATATTATCTTTTAAACAGCTATTATGTACATCACTTACAGATTGTAAATTAACAAAAAACAAAAAATCTACCGTTATAAATATGTAACCCAAGTAGACAATTACATTAAATATACAAATTTTGTACAATTTAATACGTATAGCTAGTATAAAAGTATTAACTAATTAAATATATATATTATTTTAAATAGGAATTAACCTATAATGTTTTTGTTTTTGGTTTAATGTAAAATGTGTGATATATGCGTATATTATCATGGCATATTTTTATGTTTTTGATAAAGACAATATGTTTGAAATAAAAACAAAAAAAACCCAAGTTTAGTCACTTTTTGATAAAGGTATAATTTATAAGCCTTATACTTAACGTTTATTTTTTAAAGATTTAGTTTTCATATTTAATGAAGTATTGGATTCACTACACGCTTTACACACTCCTTGTTTTATTGGGGTATTACTGCTTTGTTTTCACATATTTATACGTTTTAAATGTTTTAAAAGATTCGTTATTTAAGTTGATATAAACCTATACGCGTCCTGAGACGGCGTATTACATTTTATCATAGTAAAACAAATTTATTTGTTCAAACACTTTAAGGTAAATAAATTAATAATTCATTTTAAATCTGTATTAGCTTATGATAACAATGAAGCGGAGTTTTGGTGTTTGCCCTGTAAATAAATAGCTTATATGGAATAAACTATGCGGTGAAATTGTAAAAAGTGTACATAGGTATGTACTTAATGAAAAAAAATATATATATATATAATATGTTATATATTACATATATTTTAGTGTTAAGCATTTTACTGAAAAATATTTTCATTAAATTTTGAATACTTATAAAGTTATAAGGAATCAACGTATTTTCAAAACTTTCAATACTTTTTTGAGGATTATTATACTTTATTTGTTTGAGAATAATTGAACAACAAACTTATAGTTTTAGCGATGTTAATATTTGTTGATATATTTTATCATATATCGTACGGTTTATATTATTAACATTATACAGAATATATGACATTGTATATAAACTAATTAATCAGTTATATAACTCGGCTTTGACCTGAAAAAGCGAACAAATATAAAATACGGCGTTATATCTCAGAAGTGTCTCAGTTTACAGATAACGGTATAAATTGGCGTTAGTGTAACTTGCTTCGTGAACTAATTCGTCTAAGACAGGCACTTGTATCAGATTGGATAAATCACTCGTTAGTCGTTATGTTTTCGAATACGATTCAAGTTATTTTCTAACTAAAATTTTCTAAACTTCCATGATATTTCTAAATTCAAGTAGTTTTCAGTATATAAGCTACAAACACAAGGCAATTGATTTTTAAATATATAAATTCTAAACAATTATCCCTTTTATATTTTTTTTTATTTCTAATTGTCATTGAATTAACAATAATGATGACTATTTTATTTTTAGTAACTAACGGTAACTTATATATAAATTGTGAATTATAGTAATATTAGTAATAATATATTAATATGTAATTGACATGAATATAATAATATAATATGTACGCATTGAATCAGTGTATGTAATTTCAGGTTTATCCATATGAA
This sequence comes from Rhopalosiphum maidis, assembly GCF_003676215.2. Lineage (NCBI taxonomy): Eukaryota > Metazoa > Arthropoda > Insecta > Hemiptera > Aphididae > Rhopalosiphum > Rhopalosiphum maidis. The sequence continues at coordinate 28,664,024 of NC_040880.1, forward strand.
ACTCGATACAATTAAGTCCACAAAGTAAATATACAACTCAGAAGAACTTATGCAAACCAATTTTATGAAATCATGATGAATTTAAGATTGAATATAAAACTTTTAGGTTTTATGGTTTACTTTGATAATATTACGGGTATTTTCAATTTCAAACAGTATTTATGAAATTGAAAACGTTATTATAAATTAAGTAAACATGATTTATCTTAAAACAGTCAGGTATAGTTGTAGTAGAGTATGTAACAACAAACAGAATACTAAGTTCTGTCAGAAACATAATGACTTCCAATACGATTATCGCTTTAAAGTTTAAACCGAAATATATGGTTATGACGATTACATTTCAAATCCCCTTAAACGTTATTACTTGTTACATATTTATAATATCGACAATGAATCAAAAAGTATTCAAAACTTTCAGCATCATATTTATTAATAAATGTAATTTTTTTTTAATTGTGCTCCTTAAGTCGAGTCAAGACTCCAAGAACAATGCCAATCACTAGTTGGATGTGAGGAAATCATGCGAACGATTTGTTTATTTTAATATTATTAGGTACTCTAAATAGTTTATCATACTATACTCAATGATATTACTTATACATGCATAAAATTATTCATCTGCTTCAAGTGTAATCACTAGTGGACTATATTCTAATTGCAATTTTACGATAGGATCCTAGTAGGTAATTGGATGACACAGTCAGATGAAAATGCGAAAAATGTTGACAGTGAGTAATTACACTTATTTTGTACTGCGCTATGAATTGGACCGATAATATTGTGCACGGCGTGGTCAACTGCGTATTCACTGCGTAACCACAGCGTCATCCAACCACAAATTCGAAAGTGAATGACATATTATCGCGATAACATTCCTTCCTTAAAACGTACAGAAAATAGGACGATGTTTAATTATCACTATAATACACATAATTGTATTACTATTACACAATTTTGAGGTAAATGGTCGTAATATTTACTATAACGTTATTATTATATAGTACTTTAAGACTTTTGGGGAGAAAAAAAATGATTCATATTGATGTTGTTAAAATTCAATTAACTTTTGAAACCACTATACTCATAATTTTATTAGGTATTATAACAGAAGTATTTTTGAGGTTGTTTAATTTTTGTTTGGAAAAAAATATGAAGTAGAAATACATTTTTATATTGTTGCGCATTTTGCTACAAAACAAGCAGCAATATAACTAAGTGCCCTTAAGTGATTAATTACAAAGCGCTGGTTTTGTTTTATGCCGTTCTGCAGCAACAACGTTACAAGTATCTTTATAGTGAAGTACTTAAACGTGTTTTTATGATTCAACGGTTAGAATCCGCTAGTAATGAGGTTATAGACTTATAGTATTTGAATTAATAATATTTTTTGAAACTTACAGAGCACTAAAGAAATATATGTATTAGGATATAATAAATTTTATATCTTATAATATAGATAATATCTGGATGAAGGTAATCAGTGTATTCATTTTTAGCGATTATGTTTTATTACAATAAATATGGCGCATAAAACTTTATTATCACGAACAATGATAAACACATAATAAATACATACCTATAGGCATCTGTAAACGAATAAGAATAAACAATTCTGTGTTAATATTTAATGAATATAGAATATGATTAGAGCCAGGTTAGGCCAAGGGCGCAATAACAATACTACTTATGTAATATATTTTTCACATAATATTTGAATAATTTATGTTTATTTTATTTTAACAACTTATTACAGTAAAGTCTCGTTCTATTTTTATTGTATAAAAATTATTTATGTTAACACTGTTGGAGCACAAATTTGAAATATTGTAAATTCATTATACATGAAATATCTATATATTATGCGTATAATTGATCTATATGGTTAATATTCTTGTAAAATAGTTATAGGTATGTCAGGGCTACGGAGAAAAATGATAATAGTCAAACGAACATTTTTTTTACAGTTATTTTTCCTCTTATAAAATCTAAAATGTAAATTTAATATTTTTTTTTTATTCATTGTATCTAAAATAAATTGTATAATTACAATACATTTTTGAAACTTTAAGATTGTAGTACTCAACATTTTAGGAATATTGACTGTTATCGTTTTTACCCGTAACCCTTCGTATGTAAACGACTAATAATTGTACCTATACGAAATTTATGTGGTCTGTCAAATGTAAATTTCCCACTTAGGGGGAGGGAGGCGCAAATGCATTGATTTGCCTAGGGCGCCGCCACCAAACCTCAATACTACCCTGAATATAATATTATGTATTTTAATTGTAATCATTGCTAACTTGCTATCATGTTGACTGCACAGATTTTCAATAGTTATAAGGATTATTTTGACCAAATACTAATTAAATGTATACATTTAATCATAATAACTATTTTATTTGTTATGACCAATGGGCAACAATATATAAATAAAATAATATTTTTTCGTGATTTAACTATATGTCTATATATTCAACGTTGTCAGTAGTGTAGTAGGCTACTATTTATTGCTCACTTCTTACCTTTCAACATGTATATGTTGAATATAGTTGACTCACGAAAAGCTATCATTATTTTATTTATGTATTGTTCCCATTGGTTACAAAAAATAAAATAGTTATTATGCTTGAATATAATTTTATACCTGCATTTTATATTTAATCAAAATAATGATAGTTTTTCATGAGTCAGCTATATTCAACATTTACGTTTTGAAAAGTAAAAAGTAAGCAATAAAAATAATCCATGACAATGTGGAATTTATAGTAGAAAATTTGATGAAAAATGTGGATTTGCATAAGGATCAATCATTTTAAGTCTTTAATTTAATATATTTATTAATTATTGTTGATCCTGTTTGGCGTTGCCTGTGACAAATTAATAATGCCAGTGGGTTTACCTTGTCTTAAACTCCGTCATATATTTTCAATACATTAATTTGGATGATTTTGACCAAATAATATAAAATTCAAGTCTATAATTATATTTAATTAAGATAACTATTTTATTTTCTATAACTAATAGCAACCCTAGACAAATAAAAAAATATTTGTTTTTTGTGAACTAACAAATCTCTGGTGAGCTTATTTAATAAAAGTTAAAACATGGTAGGCAATAACCTAGCTGTAAATGCTAAGATTTACAATCCTACTGTTGGGAAAATGAAACAAATTTTCTAAGTATGCACATATGTTGTACTTTAAATTGCACTACCACCAAAGATCCTGCAACAGTTTACACCAGCGTTTCTTAAACTTTTTTATCCGTGGAACTCTTTTTGACGTCCACTTTTATCGTGGAACCCCTACTTTGTTTTTTAGCTTTTAAGCTTTTTATAGGATTATTTGCAAAAAAAAAAAAATATAATTATTTCATGTACTAATATTGTGTTAAAAGTATTTAATTAAAAAATAATAAAAATAATAATAATTCTCTATAATATTACTTTAATAATAATTACTTAATGAGATGCGTGAAATTGCTTTTTATTATTACATATATTACTTAAGCTTCGCGGAACCCCGGAGTTCCGCGGAACACAGTTTAAGAAACGCTGGTTTACACTATTATACGTATAATACATAAACACCCCAAAGCAGTGCTCGATTTGGGGGGGGGCGCAAGGGGACGGATTACCCCAATTAATTTTTCAGAAATTTTAGCGTACCCCTACTTTTATTTTTAAGGGGAACGCAGGGGACACTGCATCATTCTGAATTTTTATTAAAATGCACGTGATAACACCATAATAATTTTTCTTACCATAGATTTAATAATTATTAAGATATTTATTATTATTATTATTTAACTAATTATCTTAAATCATCACTACGAATTGTGCCACAAAATATTTGTTCCGCATTATATTTGTTCTAATTACTAATGCATTCTAGAATATACGTCTTATGATAAATTATGGAACTATTTAAATAAATAGTTAAAATGAATTGTTTTTTATTTAGTTAGTTTTGAGTTTGTAATTATATTAGTTATAACTAAAATGTACAATATAATATTTACAGTAAGTTTTTTTTTAGTTTGATTATTTATAAATATTTTTCATACTGATTTAAATAGGGGTAAAAGGGGGTGTGGGGGCTACGCCCCCACTCCTTAGTAACGCTTAACAAGTGATGGAACGCTCTTTTTTAAAAGTTAACAGAGTCCCCCTACTTTAATTTTGCCAAGTCGAGCACTGCTCCAAAGCCTAACTGCATTTATTGAGCTGTTATTAGCCGATATAAACAAATATTTAACGACGTCCGAATAATAAAATATAGGCAGAGTACAAATCGCACAAATACCTAAATACACACACGAAAGTTCTCGGAATAGCATCGGCGTCGACAGTGGAGACTCTCCTTATGAGATAAGTACGCCTCGAGCAACGCTCTTATGGCGGAAGATAGAGGATGGGCCGATTTGAGCACAGCTGCAATATACAATACACATATACACGGAATCGGAAGGTCGATCGAAGGAAACGGAAGGAGAACAAAAATAGAGAAAACTAGTAACTTTTCTTCCTGTACACGGGCGAACGACGCGAAACGTAATCTAGACGAAGCCCGGAGCTATGCGCTTTAAATAAAGAAGAAAAACGGTAAAAGAAGTATAGAGAGACGCTGCTAAGAAAGGATATTTATTGTAAGTCCAAGTGCAATCCCGTCGTCGGTTTTCGGAAACGCTATAGGAATAAAATTGCCGACCGACAAATTTATATATTGGCATCCCGATAACGCTTTTCTCCCATTCATCATGGTCCAGTCGCACGATTCTCATATGGTATAAAAATATACACAATAATAATATGATGTGTATGTCCTAGGAACATGTATAATATTTTGATCGCCAAATTGCGTATCGTTAAATCGTTTTGTGAATGCCCCAACACTATTATTAAATAACGTTTTTATTACTTTTACTATGCATTAAAAAAAAAAAAAAAAAAAAACAATATTTCTATTTATTTTTGAGTACAGTCAACAAAATAGTTTCATTTGAATATATAATGCGCGTTTTGATCATTAGAAAATTCAAAAAATCTAATGAGAACTGAAATAATTTATATAGCGAGCAATACGGCAGCAGTTAATATTTGATATTTTTAGGTAACTGACTTAATCTGCGTGGACTAATTTACTGTCCTAGTTATGAATCATCTTAAAATCCAGAGTTGATTCTTCTAAAGTATTTTAAATTATAATGGATTATAGTTTGTGTATAATTATAGTATTTAGTACCAACTACTGTGTTTTATGTATAATAGATATTATTATAGGTAAATTATAAACGATAGTCGGTATTTGGCAATAAAATAAATTGTTACAAATAAATGTTAAAAATGAATAAATTTAAATTTGAATAAAAAACTTTACATTTTTATATAAAAATCAAATTTTAAGCAACATTGTTCAGATATTTGATAGCATCATGGAATATTTCATATTATGATATGATTAAAATAAATGATATAGTTAAAATATATACTATAATACCTTATGAACCCAATAAACGGCACTTATAAATATTTTCTCCGAGTTCTAACTATACTGCACTACAATATCTTCATTCGAAGAATACTGGTTTTTTTAGTATTACGTTTTGCTCATTTACATCCTTTGTTCGAAAACGATTATTCTCACACAATAACATAAAAATAATCTTTAACCGTTTTTATACTGCACGTGACATACCACTTAAGACATACATTGGAATATGTATCGATTGAGTTTGAGAATATATAATATTCTCTAATATTACTTTTTTTTTCTTTTCGTGTTAATGACTTTTTGTAATTTGAATGACCTACTCACAAGCCTCACATTTATACATTTTAAACCATAAAGCGTCAAAAGTCCAAAAGTCCAAAGGCTTTGATGTGCCTACATTATTTTACGTTGTGTTAAATTATTCACTTAAGTGTGCTCAAGAAATATCTGAATAATTTTATACTCTATTTAGCTAACCAGTAATCACATATTGTAGATTCGTAAAAAAATCAAAGTTTTTTGACATTAAAAGGTATAGTCTTATTATTGTTTACAGTGTAAAGAAAAATTAAGACATTTACATTTAGGCGTTTAATTTTTATAATTATGTACTGATATTGTATTAATATCTATAATGAATTTTACTATAGCCCAGATTGGTACAGATAAACGCATGAGTATAGGTAGATAATTGCATGTAAACATATTTTACAAGCAATAATATTTACATATTTATGGTATCTTCAAATATTTAACAATATGAAAAAATCACGGTTAAAAAATATGAATTTCGTTATTATCTATCTAAACATATTGAATACCTAGCTTACCTATTTTTTCCATTAAATTAATAGAGATATAATTTAGTAAATTTCGATTATTTCATTTTCTATTTAAAGAGTTACTGTTTAAAATAACGTATAGTATGAACTATGAGTACGAGTACCGTTATAAATTCTACCGGCGAGTAACTAATTTAATTGTATATATCATATGCAACTGTTTTCAGACGCTTTTCCGCATAATAAGAATATTGCACCCTCTCGCAGTCTCGGTTGTTTGACCGATATGTTTGTAGTTGTAATAAAAAATTCATGAAATGTTGAGAGGTACATACGTATCCTAATATATTATTATTATGGTATATATTTTGTATGACTGGCGGTAAGGTCGTCATGGTTATTTTATTTGTTTGAAATTTGCATTGTTCTGATGCTTTATTTATAAGTCATTGTCGTCGTTGTTACTTATTATTGTGTGTAGATACACGATATTATATTGTGTATGGATACGAAAAATGGACGGGACATTGTGTATTACAGGGTTGTCAGACCTGTGATTCATATAAAAAAGGATTTTGAAGTACGATACTCAGACCATGGTGTTTATTTGACCGAAGGGAGAAAAATAATGACTCAAAGGAAGTCCGGCAGTAATTGGAGACCTTATAATAATGCCCTGCATCGTATTCGTATATTTTACTTTCTATATTATCCTATTCAATTTAATTTAACATCGTTATAAGTAATCTGTTTAAAAAATAGATCACTGTTGAAATGTCGAGTAGGACATATGATTTGGACTCGGATTTGATTAACCGTCGTTGTTTTGGACGCGGATAGTTGCTTTGCTGGTTAAATAAATTATACTCCTAGGTTGAATCGCGATCATTTATGAAAAATAATTTCTTTTATATTTACGCTTAATAAACGAATAAAAATCATGTATAACAAATATTATGCATTAAACTTGAATATTATTTGTTTCGTCTAATTGTTTACAAAGCATACTAAATGCATTATGTTATAACTTAAAATTATTATATTTTGTTTTCGCTTGTACAAGGAATAATATCATGTGATTAAAAAAAACTACCTTCTTGAGTACTTGCTATATTTTAATTGTATTATTATAGGTGCGTATACATTGTATAAATTAAGAATACTCGAATATAACTTAGAATAAAGAATTATTCCTATCAATATGTTAAAGTTATACTTGAAAATATTACGAGTTTTTAAAGAAAAATTTTTCAATTAAATAAATTAAGGACCCAACTTATAATCAATAACTCTATAATGTGAGGAGATGATAAATTACATTCGAATCATTTGCTGTATAATAAATTATATAGATCTGTTAGGAGGATAAAAAAGAACATAAACTACAACACAGAAACAGCAATGCATGCATTACAAATTACAAAGTCACGAAAAAAATTAGTAAAATTTAATTCACAAAAGCAGTAATATACAAGGTATTAAAAAAAAAAAAACAGAACTCTTTAACTATAAGATGGTGAAGTGGTTAGTGAATAATTATTTGATAAATTAATTAACTAACGTATTCACATTAATTATCTAAAAAAAATTATTTTAAAATAATAAATAAGTTAAATTTGTAAAATATTTATTATAATTATTATTAGTGTGTAATATGCAAATAAATACTTTATTTTTTTACTTTAATACGAATAAATACGATATTACAATTGTTGTAAAAATGTAAAGTTGTATGTTTATATACAATATACATATTATATTATATTTTTATAAAAGGCACATATCATATAAATACAAAATAAATAACCAATTAACACAAATACATGGGCGGTGAAGGGGAGGGGGGGGGTACCATATTTACAATGTAAAAACTTCCGAGAAAGTTTGATTACAGACCACCAAATACGATGTATGAGTTATGTGGTATAAACATCGTATCGAAAAATAAATCGTCGGACATTAGGAAACAGCGTATTTTGAGGCACAAGCCACAAAAGCGACTAAACCATGAACCACGAAATCGATCCGAAAAAAAAAAATGTTTTGAGGTAATGGAAAGTGATATGGATAGATGTGATGTGATTAGAAAGGTATACGACCGAAGGGAAATAAGATGGCACAAGGGGTAAAAAGGCGGATTTGTCGTGAAGAAACATGATGAGTAATAGTAATAATAATAATACGCACAGAGACAAGTGTTCTAAATATATTCTACGCTGGTATTTACATTATTTGGTTTCATATTAATGTATTAACTGTGTATTTATATAGTGTCTACCTAAACGGCTATAATATTAAAGAAAAGTGTAAAATTAAATTTCATTTTTAAAACGATTATGTAAACTAGCTACACCTATATGATTAACTATTAACATTTGTATTTAATTTAGTTAAATAAACTACCATAATGTCTATAATTCACCATTTGTGAATTAAAAAGTGATAAGTGGTATTATTATATTTATACGCGATACTATGTGATTTGAAAATAATGAGATTTTGCATCTCAAACCGCGATTGAACAGTGAAAACAAACAGCGTTTAGTCAGAAATGTTTTACTTGAAAGATTAATTGTCTTAAAATATTTATAAAATCCTTAGACAGACTTGTGTAGATATAAACGATAATAAAGTTTACTATAATGTTATTAGCATAGAATATATATGCTAATGGGTTTTTTAACGACTTAAAAGTTCAAATTAGATAAAAAAAAATAAATATTTCAAATAACGTTAATACTTTAAAAAAAAAATGAGTTAAATACTTATAATCAAAATAATACTGAAATGGTATTGAAACACGGTATATAAATCGTGCCTATTATAATAATCAATAGAATTTAAACCATATTGAAACTTTATTATTTTAAAATATAATTCTATGTATGTCAATATAATAAAAATTAGCAAAATAATTACTAAAAAGTAATTATTATACAACAACTTACTTCGTTTTAAAAATTTATTCAGTTATCAATTTATCACTTAGTTCCAGTGAATAATTTACAAAAATTAAAATATAGAATAATAAATAATCGCCGTATAGAAAATGTGCAAATAAATGTAATAGATTTTTAATCAAAGAAGAATAGTTTTTTTTATCAAACATTTATTTTGATTAAAAAAAAATTATCTATTCCCTGGTGCGTACTTTGAAGGAAAGTTCTTTTTTTAAATATACGTCAGTTATACAGCTCATTTAGTTTTTCAAAACGTTATTTTTATTTCTTTTTTAATCAAATAATTTTCACGAAATAGCCGATAACACTTTAGTCTGCTATAAGATGAAGAGTTTAATAAGTTTTATATGATACAATATATTATAAAGTATCGAATTTGTCTTTAGGGTCGATTGTCAAGGTTAGTGTCAACGGGGTGTGCATTATCGGGTATGATGCATTATGGCCCGTGTATATTATAGTAGAATACAGAATATGCCAATATTATGGTTAATGTTATGGCTGATTTTTTTTCTTATCGTGAGCCAGCGTATTTACAGTTAAGTTAAATGTAGTGGATAACCTTTGAAATATTGGTGAATGTACTGTACGCCTAACCTAACCGATCCAGCATTATATCTGCCGTACAGGTCGATTATTTTAGTAAACAAACCTGAAATCATGGAATATCTGAAAATATATAGAATTTTCCATAATTAATACTATTATTACTTTAATTATTATTTATTATTATCAAATTAGGTATTCAATTTTGTATTAATACAACATGATGTCGATTAAATAAAATACATTTTATTTCTCGTATACAATATTAGCAAGTACGAACATTTTTTTTTTTTTTGTTTAATAAAAATATTTTTGAATTTTGTAATATATTTTGTGATGAGATAATGAGTTTGAAAAAATGGAAAATGTAACACACTAACATGTTTGAAAATTATTTTATTTTTTTAAATTAATTTTTAAAATGTATAACTATAAGTGCTTCTTATTCTTTTTTTTAGTAGATTTCTACAGAATTTTTTATCCGTGAAAAATGAAAATATAATAAAAAATGCATGCGTTTTATTGTACATTACATTAGTCTTGTATATCAAAATTAAATTAAAATTATCCTAACAATAAAAGAAAACCACTCGAACTGTACGTAGAATTGTTCACGCACCGAATGTGATAACTACACTAAAGATACGCGTATGTATTTATTTTACATGCATAAGGATTTTACGGAGTAACATAATAAACAAAGCTATACTAGTATAATACGTATTATAGCATTTTATATAAATTGATAATAAATTCCATAACATTTAATAACTTTTATATAAATTTTAATAATAATAATAATAATAATAATAATGACGAGGATGACTGGTGAATGGTCTATTAAAATTGTTTTATAAACATCATTAGCTTGCGTAATGTTAATTAACTTTAACCTGCGATTGTGTGATTCGTATTCCGCAACCTTCCAACCGATTGTTTGAATTTTAGTTTCATTACATTAACTGTTAAAACGGCTTATAATGGTTTCACAGATAATTTCGAGCGAAACTTTTCGTCCTGATTAATTGACGCAGGTGTCAAATAATGATTTACGTAAAATAAGTATAATACGTATAATCATATAGTTTTGACGAATAAAACAATAAAACCTAATTTCGTTTTAATTTACTTGTCATCAAACAGGAATACAATGTGATTGGAAATATCAAAGTAGAAGACATAAATATTATTATCGTAATTAAATAATGGAAAACAGTAAATATATTTTTATGTAACAGGAAACTGCAGGCAATACGCTTTTAGCGAGATTCGACGTTTATTATAACATCAAATGCGCAAACACGAACACATTGGCAACGATAATCATTCAAATAACAATTAAAAACGGGATAGGTATGTGTTTATAATAATATATATAAATAATATGGATAGTTAAAAAGTTGATTTTTCATCACATTCAGAAACGATGTTTCATGCAAGAATTAACATTAAAAAAGTGTGAGACGATGATTTCTGATCGCGACATCAAGTATACAATAGAAACTTGGACTGCGTTGGATAAAAAATATCTTTGATTGACATATTATAATGCATGGAATATACATGCAAAATACGATCAACTGACTTCTGAGTTACTGCAGTTTAAAACCTCATACGAACTTGGACAAATGACAAGTGATTTTATCTTCTGTCTTTTATGAAAGTTTGATATTAACTTATAATAATCGGTATAGGAATAAAGTTTGTTAATATAAAATGTTATCAATGTTGTTGATCCATGTTAAAAAAGTTTGCAAACATACCGTGGTCCGGCAGAAAATCTTAAGAAATTCGATAACTTTAGGACCGCTACGGATTGTCGGTAAAGAATAAATTATAAAACAAAAAAAAATCAATAAACATGATATTTTTATTATTGTCCCGATCATTATTCGAGTATAATATTATATAGGTAATAATATTTTACCGGTGAAAAATAATTATGACGCATACTTGTAAATGATGTATATCATGTGCAAAAAAATACAATTTAATTTAAATATCATTATTATTATTATTATACGTTTGTTTATTATATTATGCGCTTAATCTTTAGTTATATTTTTGAACAAACTATAACAATAATAATATGTTATATCAGCCAATGGAGCTTCCTTGTATAGACGTTTAATAATAAACTATAAAATATATTATACTATGCAACGGATTTCCTTTTTGTCTTTCAGCAAATAAGTCTTCCTCCCTAACTTTCCACTCTCTCACAAATCTCGTATAATATGTGTTTATTTTGTTCGGCAAACAAATGATACGTGAAATTTTATTGAAGATATAAGATTTAATATTTAAAAAAACCATTATTGAAAGTCATTCACGAATCTCGCTAAATTGAAAACACAATTACCGTTTATGAATTATGATCAATAAACTACAAAGCGTATAATAATCACAATTATAAAGAATTTTATAATTCGAAACAATATTATTATAATTTTTATCTCATACCAAAATACTGTTATTTATTTTATTAATGTTCATGTTTTTATTTTATTTTAGCATACAATACCTATGCTAAATCTAAATTGAATTTGTTTTACTAAAATTAAAATTATTATTCTACGAAATTGTATCTATGTTTGAATTATTATTACGAGTATATACTCCACATTTTGTTATTTATATGTATTTGAAACGTTCTAAACGCCCCAGTCATAATTTAGAAACTATATATTGATATTTCATTTTTTTTTTTTCAAAGCGTAGAAACAAATTCAATCGATAACAAATTAAATGATAAGAAAACTATATTTCATTTTCAATTGCATGACCACAGGCGTAACAAGCATTTATGTTAAGGGGGAGGGCTGTAATCTTGATATTTTTGTATAGAAATAAAAGATATGGGGATAGAGTCACCCTCGCACAGTCATAAGACTATTTTTAAGCAAATATTATATAAAAACATAACAAGATCATTTAACATATTTTCAAAGTTTTTAATTTTACCTATTAATATAAAATACAAATAGATAATTATTAATACTTCATAAAAATACTTAGTTTTATCTAAATTTTATAATTGTATTAATTATTATAAGTCATATTTATGATACATATGTAATGATGAGTAACTGTTCGAGCTTGTAGTCTTGCAATGAATGTTATCCTTCTAGGATCGGACTGGTCTATGGTATAAACGTGCAATTGCACGGTAAAAAAATTTAATTCTTTTTGTGGGCCTTTTTACTAAATTGTATGGTAGCCGTTAGGCTTCTTTGAGCCAGTACCCTGTATCCTACTCCAGCGTCTAGTGTACAGTAGTCTACCAAATAAAATCAATCAATATATTATTTAGTATTTATTGTTTCCATATTATAACATATTTAAATCGGGATTTAACACTGAATCAAAAAGTACATATTTTTCGTAGAGTTTTCTGGATTTGTTGTTTTTAGAAAATATGAAATTGACCTTTTTGAAGTGCTATTTGAGTTCTATTTCTGTAAGGAGGGGTTTACATAGATGATGAGATACTTGGAGTACTCATATTAAAAGTGAGTACTTACAAAACTAAAACAAACAAAAAAAACCTCATTGTAAATCAATGAATTTCACGTTCCGCTACGCTAACTCCTATAAGATTATAAAAAAAATATTATTTGCAAGTTTTATATTTTTTTTTATGTTGAAAAATTTGAAAAAACTTCTCAAACAACTTTGCCCTGAACCGTTGTCTGTTATTATTATAATTCAATTATAATTGCTTTCGGATATAATGTTCTAACACAGCCGCGCCAAAACTGCAGGTGGTCCACCCAAAATAGTGGCGCGTACCCAAGTTAATGTCAAGAATATATATTTTTTATTATTAGTGGTAGTAATACGACTGCTGTACTCATAATATATTAATATATTATATATATATAAGTGCATACGTATATACAAGTATAAATGACAAGAGATGATATGATTAAACAATCAAGTTTGGTTATTATTTTTTAAATATAAAAAATGAAATAATATTTTTTTTTGTTACATATTAAATACGCAATAAATTAAGAACTTTGCGAGGTATCATCGCAATTAAACATAACAGCTTATGATCAACTGTACGTCTCTTAAATATACAGGAAAAACCCAACAAAGACCAGTGAACTAATTTAATACTCGTAAATCTGCGATATTCTCAACGAATGAAGACGCACGCGAATTTTGTTTACTAAGTTGCATTACAATATGCGCTAAACTTACATAATATATTAATAATATTTACACACAGTATGCAGCGTGATTCATTAATTCAGAGTGGTATAATATCTTAAAATATTGTAAGGAATTACAATTTCTTTTTACATTAATTTCATAACAAATACTGATGATTATAGACAAATTTAAAGCTTTGAAAGAACTTTTTGAAGATTTTCTATGATTGAACGGTTCACCGATTTGTTGGGCGAGGGGGGAGGACTACAGACTCCAGTGGCAGTTTCGGTCGGTCTTATTTATACTCTCCCCCAAACTTATTTACGTCGCTGTTGGTTCATGACAAAAGAACCAAGCTGTATATAGTTAGTTATTTTACGTCATATCAAATAAGAGGTGATCGATAAAATAATAATAATATTAAGAAAAAAAGAACAGTTGGTCGAAATTAATAAGGTACGAGTGATGCGCGTACAAGAGTAAGCATAATCCAATAATACCCCATCATACTACGGAGCTAGGATTCGTGGCGCTTAATTATTGTTATATATTTTCTAATCGGCTTTACGGGCATGCTCGTAAATCGTAACTACCGCGGAGCAATTCTATACGGACGATTATGTACGGCGGCGACTCTCGACTCGATTGGACAGTAATATTTTAAGTATTTACGTCTACAACTGTGCAGCCGGATGATTTAAAATACTTCATAATATTGCAGACTACGCGTATTGTCTATCATTATTATTGTTGTATTCGCTCGCATTTCGTTTTTGAGTCTTTCAACGTGTAACGTGTGTACTGTGTATGCCGAATGCAAATACAAATTGTGAATACACTCGCAACCCACTGCAGGCGGATACGTTATCAGCTAAGGATATTTACTAAATATTATTTAAATAGCTGGTTCGACAGTTCAAATTAGCTCCATCCCTTCACTCATCGTCAAAATGTCATTACGTAGATTGGCAATCAGATTTTTATGATATTTATTTAGGTACCTGGTCAGCGTTTGGGAATGATAATATTTTTCAATTGTTTCAAAACATTTTCTGAAGTTTAGAATCTACACAATATTTGGTAAATATATAATAATAGTTTATACAATAACTCGATTGTTTTTTTTTTCTCTCAAATCATTTTATTATTCACATAACAATGTATAATTACCTATTTATATATCTCATAACTAAAAAACCCTAAATGATATCTACCATTGAATGTAAATATATATATTTTTGTGCAGAATTTTACTTAATGGGAACACATAATATAATAGGCATTTACATTCTAGATGTGCGTTTACCACCGCATTAGCTGCCATCTACACTCATCGTAGCTATAGGTAGGGCAAATATGGACATGATATACTTTATAAAAGCTGTACTGACGTTGGTTTGAACGCATCACAACATATATATCAATGATAAATTATATATGTATACACTATACAGTAAGTCGATTCATCAAGCATACTACTCAACTCATCCTCATTTTTCTATTTAATAATGAATTTACTAAAAATCTGATTTTTAATTTTTCTCAATGGTCACATTTTCAAATAATTGAGATTTTTCATTCTAATTTTTGTTTTTTAAATGAGAACCCCCATTTTTTACTATAAATTATATTCAATGAATATTTTTTTAATAAAATCGGTAAATCTAATTCAAAATTCTAACCAGGGTTAGGTTAGTCAGTTATTTAAATGTTTTTATAATAAGGATCAGTGGCGGTAAAATAATTTTGTCATGGGGGGGATGTGGTTGATTTTTTAATATGCACTACTTAATCATTAAAATATAATTTATGGTTATGTACACGTATGCTTATATAATATCAATTTTTTAAATTAAGGTAAATTAGTAATTTATTTATAACAAGTGATGAGCGTGTTGTTATTGAATATTCACGAGCATCGAGCGGGGTAATTCTAGTATATTAAGTATAAGCAATTAAATATCATTACAGCCTTGTTCGAAGAATGAGTCTATAATCTAGATAATAATCATATTATGTATACGCTCTTATGGGTGTTGTTTTGAGAAAAAATAAAATAAAATTTAATACATTAACATTTTAGTACAATAATATACATAAATTTAATTGTTATAAATATTAAAGAAAAAATTCATGAGGATCTATCCCCCTCACCCCCACCGTTTGACCGAATCTTTACAAATGGTCATACAAAAATATAAAATAAATCTAATAACGGAGCAAGTATATTGTTATCATTGAACGATTTTTAATAATTATAATTATAAATATTGATGTGTTAATACTAAATAGTATAATAACTTAAAAACTACCAGTTTGAATTTTGATTTTATTACGTCAAAATGTTTGGAAAATCCATTTGTGTTATAGTTAAAAATATGAAAAGTAGAAGTTTGTGTATGCACAGGACACTTTTTAAGTAGTAAAATCTCAAGAGTTTTGAAAATATGGTCTTTAAGTAGTATATTTGAAAATGTCACTAATTAGATAACTGTATTATAAGAGAAAAAAAAATTGTTTAATCATCCAGAATATTTAATATCATAATATATACAGTATCATACGAAACGAAGAAAAAAACTAGGTTGAAATTAAAATCTATTAAGCCCGTAAAAACCGGAAGTGTAAACTATGTGATCCATATTATTATGCCCGTGTATAAGGTGACGGCGGTGGTGGTCGAGGCATTCGGGATTTTAAAAACAATGTTACCATGGCCTGGACAGAATATAGGTAGGTATTGGACGTACATAGACCCGCAGTACGAGATACACGCGCTCTGTGCAAGACAACATAAAAAAAGAATAAAATAATATAAAAAAAAATATAAAATATGATGCACGACGGCGGTGACGGACGGACTGGAAGTTCGCATATTATACTGTACCTCTATATTATGTTATATGAATATGCGCTCGAGCGGATATATCATTATTACCTTCCATCATATTATGGCCGTATTGCCGCGCGCACGCATGTGTGTTCGTGCAGATGATTTTCATCCCTTATACCTACAACACGTACATGTATAATATGTGTATATATATATATATATGTATATAATTTAATATAAGTCATACATACACTTATAATACATAACGTCTATATCCGCGAAACCGTGTGTATAAAATAATATCCTCTCGGCCGCCCCACTGCACTCCTGATGATGCTGCAGGAGCAGCATCGTTATTATTATTATTATTATTCCTATTACCCTGGGAGAAAACTGGGCGTTTTAATAATAATAACAACACATTTATATTTTCGTCCGAGAAGAGTATACGTCTTATATGCGCATTATGCCGCCTCTTCTTTGACAAGCTCTCGCTGGAAAGGATTACGCGTGTCAGTCTGGAGCGCCCGAGGATTTTTGTTGCCGGTTTTGTTTTTATTTTTTTTTTTCGCTCGGCGCTCGGCGCACCAGCCGTCATTATTAATGCCGTTCGTCCGGAACTTTTAGTTAGATTTTAGTTAATCACTTTAATCCGCTTCGGGCTCACAAAGTTATACATAATATAATAATAAAAAAACACTTTGCTTAATAAAAGTTGTTCTGCCCCCGCGCGTTTTATCTCATAAAATATAACACAAGACACCCGCGCTAGTTATCCGTTTAATATATATTATATTCAGAAGACATCGTTTAAATAAAGTGTCTACCGACTACCATCGGTTTTTGATCTCGCGCATTATTTTCCCCGTGATTTTACTACTAACTATATTGACGTATGTTGTATTCTTATAGACAGTTATTACAATACAATATAGTTATACAATTACATGATCATCGAAAACTTAAAACCGAGACACGTTTCACAACCTATTATACGTTTTATAAAGAACGATATTTCCCGTGCATTCCATCTGGATGGTTTTTAATATTTTCATTTTTTTTCCAAGATAAATGTGTATTAATGCAAAACTAATGAGTATAAAAATATCTATTATTAATAACTTATTAAAAAACAAATAAATAGGTCCTTTGCCTGTACTGAACGAGAGTAGGCGGTATCTAGTAAACTTAAAATATAGGATATCTTTTTAACTTTATTGCGCGGCTCTTAAAGGTAATTAAATAGAAAAAGAAAATCAACGTCTCAAAACACTATTACATTATTATATATTTTAACGAAAATTAAACAATATCGATTAGTAGTTACGTATTTGTTTACTGATTAATAAAATTACTTAAATTCGTAGTTTTCCGTTTGAATGTTCATCTGCAATGTTGTAAATGTATACAATAAATCTCGAAGTAAAACACCATGACTCACCATTTAGCAACTCTTCAAAAGGATTATCTGTTTAATTTCGATTGATATATTGGAAATTACTCAGACAAGAAACGCTAATCGATACGCATTATCAAACTTTTAAGTCGAAGACGCAATAAATAATTCATTAGAAACACGTTCTCACGAAAACACATTTGGTGTAATATGTAATATGTAATTTTCAATAAGTGTATTAAATTTATGTGATAATCTTAACATCATGTTTATACTTGTGTACTGTGTATATTTTTAAAAATCGATATATAAATTATACGAATGCGAGTTTATTAGAATGAGAAGAAATTATTGTCAATAAACTTTGATTATAAGCGATAATAGTTATTTTGATTTTAATTACGAAACAAATTTATCAATCTATGTAAAAAAAAAATAAATACTAACAAAAAGAAAAAAAAAACGTTGGTAGGTTAATTTAATTAATAATATACAAAATTTTTATTAATCTTGATGAGGTTGACGAAAGAGACTTGTAGTATGGAAAATCAAATAATACTATAGACACAAAATGTATTCAATGAAACTATCAAAATTAACTTTTATAGGTTTACAAATAATTGACAGTTAAAACTTAATATATTTAAAATATTCAAATGTATGCTTGGTAGAAAAAAAAGTATAATATGTGCGTTAAGTTGTGCCAAACAATAAATTAACAAAAACAAAAACAAATAAAATAAAAAAACGTGAAAAAAATTATTATGATATCTAGATATTTATAGATACCATAATGATGCAAAAAACTTATAGAGCATAAGAAAATTAGAATATAAATAATTATGATAATATTGACAACCTGTTTGTTGAATAGTAATATGATGTCCAGTTTTATTCGTAGATACGAATTCGATTCGTGAAACGATTTTTTAAATAAAAAAATATTCACAAGTTAATTTAATTCTGGGTTTGTTTATTAGCAGCGATTCGAATATATCATTATATATAAATAAATATTTTAGAAACTTGTATGAAGGTACGTTTCACCATTCACGAAAACTTCCAATAATACATTTTAGTATAATATCTGAAATTTAAACTTATATAAATATATATATGTACCGGTATATTTTACCAATTCTATAAATAACATATCAAACTGAAAAATAAATCATCTTTATGGTATATATTATAGAATATCTACACTAGGTACAAAAGTTGAATTTATTATATGAGTATGGACTTAAAGTAAAACCATTAACATAGAACTAAACGGCGTGACATAATCACCAAACGGCATTTATCAGTGTAAAATAAATATATTTTTAAAAAAAAAAACAATTAAAAAATTTATATTGTTTTATTTGTTCTATCTCAACTAAAAAAAAAAAAAAAAATCTCGACATTAAACAATAAAAGTACCTATTAATATATATCAATGCATAAATTATATACATTATTGTTAAGTCGAACTTGCTTTGTTCACTTTAGCTTAGAGTATCTACACATGTGTCGTATCTCCGTGAATTCGTGATATAAAATATTTATAGGGAATCTTATATTATACATTTTGAAAGTATTGTTAAATGATCACATTCGGTTGTCACTTATTGGTTGTTTTTCCTTATGCTTAGTGGAAATCGAAAAATTACCTATTCAGAGTATCATCTAAACTCAATTTCCGACATTTAAAGACGCCGATGTCTACACGAAACTTTTTGATTACATTTTCACCTAAAAACACGTTTACGGAATAAGAAAATAAAAATACCAATACATGTTTCGCTTCATCCGGAATCTAAAACGTAAATATTTCAGAGATCAGTAAAATGTCACAGTATTATTATGCAATACAATATCAATATGTTTTAATTTAAATATAAACATCTTATATTTTATTTTTGTTTAGTCATGGTTGCAATAAGGCAACTAATCGTATTATTATTTTATTCCTGTGAGTATGAACTTAAATTGAAAAAAAATTATTTACGAAATAATTAAAATATTTGCTATTATACGTAAAACGAATTAAAAGCTCGTTTCAAAATAGATGCGCATAGTTTTAAAAAGTCAGTCGTTCTCTCAGTTTTAAAATGTCGACTGAATGTAATATTATATATACGATTATACACTTCTGAACGATATCACGCTGTAACTTCAAGCTGACGGCGGGGATTAACTTTACTAAATTATTTTTTAATTAAAAGTGAATGTTTTCAGTGGGTTGGATAATAATTATGTACAATTATTATAATTTATTTTTATATACGAATAAATAATAGACGCAGTGACACGTGCATAAAACTACATTAACATGCGTAGGATACTTGTCAACAGAGTGCTGTACATCAAGGTCTGTTAAGATTTGAAGAATTCAAAATATCTCGATTATTTATCATTATTTTGCAACAAGTCAATTGTATTATATATTTGTATAATGTGTACAATTTCCATTTTATTATTATTTTTTATTCTGTATTTAATAATTCATAATAAATAACTTAAGTTAATAAAAACGCTAAGAATTAGACTTCAGTAGGTACTCTTGCATTGCAATTTTTGTTTTGAAGAAATAAAATGAATTTTAGTAGAAAATATTAATTGAATACGTATTTTAAAATATTATGAATTGGCTCTTGAGTTTTAAAATTTCTTACTTTTTAAATACGTATTAGAATAATATTTAGTTTGATAAATATTTTTGACGAGTCAAGGTTATTTCATTATTTCATAAGTCATTAACTAAAAACCTAGCAAAAATAAAATCCTTTTCATTTTATGTTAAATTTTAATCAGTATAAATATATTCGTTAACCCGATCATAAGCAGAGCTTAATAAACTTATTTGAAGAATACGAAAAATAATCTAAGACCGTAATGTGAATATCTAAATTAAATACATAAACGTTCCATTAAAAAACTTCAATTTAATTATTAATTTATATATTTTATGAACAATTTTATTATAAATTTATTATAAGTGCCTACATTCATAATAACATTAATAGCTAATAAGTACAGTGTGAATATTGCGACTTTAAGTTTTTACTTTTTTGGGGTGCTTATTTTATATTTTGAAGGGCTAAACTTCTCAAGCTCCACTAATGGACTCGAGTAGTTTCTTTTACAAGTCTATAATAAAATATCAATACAATATTGTAAAAACCCGCGTCAAATAAATAATACCAAGTCCAATTTGAAAATTTCAAATTTTTTTCTTAATACGGTTAATACGTGTTATTATTATAATGTTAACTTAGAGAAGAAATATTGATGGAAATCTACACAATATGGAGGAATTTAATAAATGTCAATATTAAGCATTACATTATAATATATTCTGTCAGTTTATAAAAAGCTAATAATATATAATATTATTATATGAGTAGTTTAATTTTTTTTTATGTAATTGCAATTAATGTATTAATATCATACGATTAGAAAATTTTAATAAAAATTATTTTTTTAATAAATAAGGATTGAAAAAAAAATATTTATATTTAATTAGTTGGAAATTTTAGATAAAACGAATCTGATATCACTGGTATATCACATGATGGTATTATAGTCGTGAGAACATAGTTTGGGTTTGAATGATTAAATTAAGTTTGTTCAAGTTATAATACTTTCATTGATAAAAAAATATAATATATTGGAAAACTGAAAATTACAAAATTACTAAATTTTCAGTTAGAATAATTAAGAAATATAAAAAATATTTAAACAATAATTAGCATTACTTAATTTACATCATAATACGAGTAGGTAAGTATACTGAGTGATTCGTTTATTAAACAATATTCATTATTTAAAAATATATTAACGTTTTTGTAAATATTTTTTTTACATGATTTTCAATGAGTATAATTGTTATAACATTTTAAAAAAATATACTTTTATCATTATAATTTCTTAAGTTTTTTACTTTTTTGAATGATAACATAAGTAAACTTTTTATTTTATATTCTGAATCAGAATATTTTTCATTTTTTAGTATATTTTAATACATAAAAATCGAAATTATGAGTTACGAGTATACGTATTTAATATTTGGGTGGAATGGAGTAGAATGGTATACAAGGAAACCTCGCAAAATTAATTCAAATTGTTATGTACCAAAAATATTCAGTGTATATGCTTCAGAATAAGAAATTTTAAATATATGTTGTCATTCAAAAATATTAAAATAAAAACAATTTTTTCAAGAAATGTATTATGTTGACTGGAAATTATGTAAAAATTATTTTCAAAAATGTTAATAGATTTTGAAATAATGAGTGTTGTTCGATAAAAGAATCAACTTGTATTATTTCAGAATCCTTCACAATTTGTACTATTGTTATTATTCTTAATACCTAATAAGTTCATAAAAAAATGTTTATGTAATAAAATCATTTCTTATCTCTTGTGATTTACATAAAATTATTATTTTATTCAAACTAAAATAATTTTTAGTAGTACATTTTTTAAAAAATAAAATGACATAGACAATAGGCGGTCGCTTACAATTTGACAATCAAAAATGTTTGAGTATTCACCTATATATTTAAGTTAGATTCAATTTAACACAACTTCGCTTAATTAAGGTATTGTCGGTGTTACGATATGAATATTCAATAGGTATGAAGTGCTGAAGTGTTTAATACCCTTTACGTTCGTAGTAACGTACTTCCGATTATAAGTTCATTGTATTTGTATTTTGTGTAGGAATTTTTTAAGTAAGCTAATCGTATTATTACGATAATTATATTTTAAAATTTAAAATATGTTTTTATAGTTCAAGATAATCATAATTCACATGCTTTATTTTGGAAGCAGTTTATTAAATATTACATACAGTTATAAAAACTGTAAGAATTTTTTTTTTATAATAATATTATAAAATATAAACAATAATATTACCAACAACTAGGTATGTAAAAACATTGTTTTGAAAACATAACGATGGACTGAGATTATATGTTTGACACTCTCTCATTGTATATTTGTATCAATTTTACTCTTTATACATTCAATCTAATATAATTAATATAATATTGTACAATATTGTAAGTAATGATTGCTGGCACATGTTAGAAAATATAAATCATCCCCTTCACATGTTATGTAGGTAAAGTATAATTGATGTAACAAAAAGTTTGTTCGGCTTCGTACGCGTGAATACCACTTGGGTTTAAATCGTTGGTACTTACCCATATTCATCGTGGCGTCAGTGGCTAGTTAAAAAAAAATATATTATTTTATATATTGAGTATTCGTGCCCCGTGACTTTTACGCGTGAGAACTCGTAACGATGGCGGTTACCGCAGGAATTACGCGTCCGTCGTCGTAATGGTCGGTGACAGTACTGCGAGTAGCGGTGCACTCCCTATCACGATCACGACGTTCAAACCACGAGGGTGGCGTTTCAGAGTTGGCGCACAACTTCACGGTCGCGACTCGGGAACGGCAGGAATGGCCTATCCACCGCCGAATTATCTACAAGGCTACAACCACCCGTCCCATCGCTTATTTCGACCGTCAAACGTAAACAGCGATTTTCCGCCGGGAAGACTCCATAAATACGTTAAGTGTCTGTTCACCGGTTTACCAAACTCCAAAGCTGGCTAAAGAAAAAAAATTGAAAGGTACCAATGTGTCCTATGGTAAATTCATTGTACATTTTTCCAAGCCTCCAGGTACACATAATACATCATCTATATATTACGATTATTGCCTATATTATACCTAGCCATTACCTACACAAAGTATTTTTTTAAATGTACGTTCTCGGGGCATTGTCGTGTGGTTTAGTGATATTTCATTTTACTAAAAAAAATTGACATCTTTTTATTAAGGTTTTTACTTTTTATTTCAAATTTCAAATAGAAACCATTATTATTTTTAATTTTACATAATATTATACACACTTTGTTTAAAAGCAATAAAAAAGTATTATTTTGAAAATGTTTTCATATCATACAAATACATATACTGTATTACTTACTGGTTACTGCCTACTGCACATATATGTAATAATAAATCAATAATATATAATATTAGAATCTTCTTATTAATTATATTTAAGTAAAATAATACTACTGAGAAGTGGTGTAGCAAAGACAAATATGCTCCTTGAATGACAGACTGACAGAGAGAATGTGTTTAACTCTGTTCGTTTAAACTTTAGATACAGGCGTCTATGGATAACAGGATTAGAGTATTGTACAACAAAGTATAGCATTTTAAAATAAAACACGGAAAAGAAATTACATGCCACGATGATAAAATTTGACTTTTCAAAAAATTACAGCGTTTTATTTCTTTAAATATCTCATAAACGTTTTGTTTGCATTACTTTATACAAAAACGGACTATTTAAATACATACTCTTATTTTATATACCTATATTATGTGTATTATAATCATTAATTATGTATTTTACTTATCACTACACATTTCGATATATTTACGACTCTATTTTTTCCTTTACCAGGTACTTTTACAAATGACATTTTTGTTTGCCGGAACTTTTATTAAACTATTAATAATGTCCAATAACTTACACCAATACACGGTGTATTATACACCATATTATATACACCTTGTATACTTTCTATTTTTACATGCTCACATATTAATATACGGCTCAATCTAATAAAATGTAAAAAATGGCTAGACGATATGTTATTTAAATTGTCAATAAGTCTCATTTGCATTGCTATGTCTATGTCAAATATTAAATTATTATGACCTATAATAATTATAGATAATTTTAAATATATAATGATAATATTATGTTCACTACATACAATATTTATTTAATTAGATTGTACAGTTGTTAAAACACTTAAAACTAAACAAGTGAAATGTCATAATAAAATAATAATAGCACCTACCATTCAAAGATAATTGAAAATTATGTTTTCGAGTTATGAAATAATTATGTGTTTGGTTCAATTGTGCTTTTTAAAAGTGGCCGCTAGTTGTACATGTAATACATTTTGAACGACCTTTCAATGATTCAAATTTAATTCTGTAAAGGAAAAGTATTTTAAGATCAATAATTATTATTTTAACACACACACAGGTAGTGTATTTAGGGGGGCGTGTTCTAAGGGTTAAATCCCCTCCTACTTTTTTTTCAAGTTCTATTAATTACTGATGTATTACAAAATATTCTTGACGAATGACGAATTATTTTAAAATCTTTCAAAAATTGAATACTGTATTGTTTTCTTTAGAAAAGGCTAATTGGATTACCTAACCATGTTATCAATCAATCGAAAGAATGGCAAAAAAGTAAACAAGTATTAGACGAATTGTGAGATTAAGGTTTTTAAATTTAAGTATATATGTGTGTATGTGTGTGTGTGTATTTAAGTAGCAAACCTAAGGTTTTTTTACAAGAAAATTGCCACTTTTAAGTTGTATTATAATCAAATATGAATTCATGATGAAACTATGATAATATTTATGGAAAAAAAGTATTGCCAGGAGTAGGACCCCCCCCCCTAAATAGTCAAAAATACGCCATTCTACTTACACACAGAGATAATATAATATACAACTAATATATAAAATGATTTTCTATTCACTAATCCTTAATAATGAATTTATTATACTATTCTAAGAATACCTTGTTGTGTATATTTCAGTTTTCAAATGTAAACTTCTCTTTTTTCAATAAATTATTAATTAGATAGCTTTTTTGGAAAAGTTAATGTATCCAAATAAAAATACAAACGAATAGTACAAACTATGAAGAATAATACGCCCATGATGATGGGTTTAAAAATATATGTCCATGATTATTTGAGAGTCTTAGTAATTAATATTAATCCAAAACAATTTACAGTTTTGCAAAAATAATGTCCGAGTATAGTAAATACTTGATTTCAATATTATATTTATTTTATATTATAAAACTAATTTCAAGGACTATCATATTTAGTTTATACTTTTTGATAACTCAAAAACCACAAGTATAAATTTTGGTTTAGATATATGTAACAAAATGTTCATAAAAACCATGTGGTATAAATTTGCAGAAAAATGTTTGATTATTATTTGTGAAAAAAAATTACATCTTATATTGTGATGAACCTATGTATTACCATAGGATAAATAATCTTTAAATTGTTTAAAGAATCTAAACAATGTAGTAGGTCAGCGATTCCCAACTAGAGAAGGGGGAAAGGAGATAATTCCCCTCCCAGGGGGAATATAGTGATGATGGAATTACGATAAAAATTATGTTATTTTACAATGTTTAAAATTGGAATCACTATATTAGTTTTAGAAAAAGGTAAGAAAAAAACAGCCTCAATAAATTACTCATTAAATTTACTTATATTTTATATTAATATTTTTGTTTTTATATTCAATAATTTTTTTAAATGATGAAAATGATAAAAATAAATAGTTGTATGATGTATAATATATAGTTATTTTATATGATTTATTTGTATCGCTCACCAAAAAAAAAAAATTCACCTAAATTCTAATTTAAGGACGGGGGAATAAGGTTTTAGTAAATTTACAAAGGGGGCGTAGAATGAAAAAGGTTGGGAACCATTGTAATAGGTATATCAGTATATGGTCTATATGTATACTTAATAAATAATCCAAAAACAGAATTTGAATAAATTCATAGTAAAAAATTTAAAAATAAAATTGGGGTAAGCATGCTTGGTGGTGAATCATCTTGTATAATTAATGGTTGTCTGTCTGAAGCGTCTCTAAATTATCAAAGGTTTTACCAACGAAGTATTTGTATTATAATTAATGTTTGAATTCGTCGCTATAATAATGAGTTCAGTTGATTATAAATTATAATAGTTGAAACATTATTACTATTATTATTATTATTATTATTATTATTGGATTATAGTCGTATTTACATACCTACTTATTTAACTATGACAGTAAATAAAAAATAAAATTGTTTATGATAATAAGTTAATTAAGAAAATATAATAAAACAAAAAAAAAAATAATAAAACGTAATTTGTTAAAATTATTTTGATTTTACGAACCATAATACACTTTTTTTTAATGAACGACAATTTTCTTAACTTCTATATTAGTAATAATGCCTACTTATATTAATTCAATAATAAATGTACCTTTGAAAATATTGATTAAATATTAAATACTATTGTTATAAGTTATTATATCACTAAGTAGATATTACCTATTGTACATAATATAAGTATACAACACCATAGTAATTAGTAAATAAATTATAACAGATTATTTAATCGGTTTAAGATTAAATTAATTGAGGATAAACCTATATATAATGTTTTATAATATTTTTTTTTTTAAACTAGAAAACTATCACAATTCACTTATGAATTGCATTCTTTCACTTCACGAATATTTTTTTCTCCCAAATTCTAAAAAAAAGAAATGGTGTTACGATTTTTTATTTAATTTTTTTTTTTAAGCTTATAAGTAATGTGTAATGAGTGTCTTCTTATGCACATAACTAAAATTTATATTTTTTGTCTCCCTAATTTATTATACACATTTGTTGTGAATAAATCTATATATTATATTCAGATATTCTTATTAAATAAAAATGTCTCATGTCTTTATTAACAATAAGTTTTCTAAATTTTTTATAAAATGTCCACAAATACTAGTAGAAAAAAAGTATAATATTTATGTATAAATTAGTATATTAAAAAGTAAAATAAATAAATCATAAAATGGTAATATTTAAAAATTTTGACTTTCTAAAATAACTCTGAGCTTTATTACCTATACAGTAATATTATAAGTAATTCATAATTCATGTCATTCGTGATTCTACTTAATTGTATCATAAATAAATGAGTAGGTAGCTATGAACATGCATTGTAAATGATTATTAATAATAAAATATTAGGCATGATAAATTTAGGTGGTTTTAAAAAATTAAGAAATATTTACTTGCACAAAATAATGTAAAAGAATATGATAAACATACTTGATTAAAAAAAAAAATATATAAATAATAAATATAATTATAATTAACATCCGTTCCTAGTCAATCTAAATAAAAAATATTTAAAAAACAGATAACATTAAACACATATTTATGTTAAACGTTTGTCATAAACAGTGTCATTCACAGTTTTTTGATTTGTGCAAGTATACCCAACTACGCTGAGGTAATATACATCAACTTATACAATTTATGTTTAGAATATTAAATATAAAAACCTCGGCTTACAAATTTGCATACCCTGAAATACACCAGAGTACATAAAGTATGTTAATTTGCATTGCAAATTTGTAATCGAGTAGACTTTTTTTTTACGCTAAATTGCAATGACATAATTATGAATTTTTTTTTTATCGCGTAGGCATGCATTAATATTAGAGATTATTATAGAAAATGTTTCCATACTATGTTTTGTGTAATATATATTATACTTGTTATCATCGACTAAATACTTATAACGCATATATTATTTTATTATTGATTCATATAGCACTAGGTATGTAATATTCTCGTGACATACTACTACGTTATTATATAATGCAAGTTTCCATTATCGCAATTGGAATTTTCCGAGTTGAATTTAATCTGGTGTATGCCAAGCGATTTCAGTGACTTGTAGGTGTACACAACACTAACGTAGGTATAGTAAGTCAGTACTTTGCACTATCACATATTATGTGTGTGGGCGTGTGTGGATTGGGACTTGCGTGCAGAAAATGTAATAAATTGCGATAGATGATATGATTTAATATATATATGTATATATTGTATCTTATACCGTATCTATTGTTGTTGTAGCCTATTGGAGTGAGGGGATTAAACATTTTTTTTTTCGTATAGAAAATGAATAAAATTGAAAAAAAAATGCTTGAAAATAGTGATGGAAAATGTTGAGTTCTTACAAGAATATTATAATTAGATAATGATGTTACAACAATTCAGTGGCTTAAATTCAGAGTTTAGGATTTTTCAAAAGGGGGATATACGTTATACGTTGGCCAACATAATATCCTCAAATTACGAGGGGGGGGGGTATGCAGTTACCATCAAAACATCAAAATCATCACTGTTCTCTAAAATGTTGAAAATTGATATTATCAGTAACTAGTAAGTACACGCTACACCCATATATTTATAAAACTTTTCTTTAAATAAAAAATAGTGACAAATGTAAATACGTAAAACAAATTTACACATTTTTATGTAGGGCGACAAGTAGCATAAACTATTTATGATTTACTGTGAACACATAAATTAACAACAACTAAACTACAAAACCAGTTGATTTTTAAATTTAAACAAAAATCATAATAAAAGTTTGTAGGTACTTGAAGTCTCGAACAGTCGACATAACCATAAATATTAATGACAACCGTTTCAGTAGTGCACTAGTGCGTGTGTGGCGGCGTGTGCGACTATAGTGACAATGAATATAGTGGGAATAGTGATACTGGAATAATTACAAGGTAATTCAATAATAGATGATACATTTTTTATTTGTTTTTGTTTAATTTTTATCTGTTTCTGTTGTATTATAAAAATTACCTAGAATATCAAACGGAGAAATATAATATTATTTATATATATATATATATATGTTAGTGATGTTACGATATTTTTTTGTTATAATTTATAACATACTTATTAATAAATTAATACATACCTTCGCCATTCAATATGTTTTAAATTATTGACGCATTATGAAATATAATTCATTTAAGTATACTAACCAGGTCACTGAATATTCAAATATTGTATAATTTGTATAATGTTTATCATTTATACTACGAATCCACGAACTATTGCTTTAAAACAAAAACGAAACTCTTGATTAAAATCATGGTTATTGGTTGGTTATATGATCGGATGGTTATTAAAAATAATGACGATTGACGATATTTTGCGATACTTTACATTGTCAATCATATTTAGCAGTAAACAGTGTATGGACTATGAGCATTGACTAATATTTTTAATTCTAAATGCTTAATGTATTAATATTCAATACCTATTATAATAAAGTGTAGAATTTTCAATTATAATATTATCTTATATCATCACAAATATTTAAAATAATATTATACCTATAATAGTATAAAAACAGGAGGGATCTATCCCCCATATTTTCCTCGCAAATACGACACTGTCTTACATGAGATACTATCATTGATTAAAAATAATAATATAACTAACAGTATCATATGGATACTATGTATTTAGAGGATTTTTTATAAATATAAATGAATATCGTAAATTAAACAATAAAAATAAATCTCTTTTCCACTTCGTTCAACACAGGTCTATATAATTGGTACGGTTAGAAATGTTATTTTTCGGTAGTTAGAAAAGTCGTTATTATTTCGTTGCTGTCAATCAAAATACATGTTGCTAGTTTAGTTTTCTGGATTGGGAATTACAAACTCGCTTCTAATATTACACAAAATGGCTTTTTTTTTATGAATTATCATAATATACACGAATGCAAGATAAACGTATTTAGTAGCTTTTTGTAGATCTTAAAAGTTAGTTTGGATTAATTTAAACGCACTTAAGATCTGGTCATTTCCGTATAATAGGCGCTTATGAACTTTACATATCTTATCTAGTTTTCGTGTAGAATCTAAAATATATAATTGTATTGGTATTCGTGTCGGAACTAACATTCGTCCCAATGACAGTCAGTCGAAACAGCAATAGCTACATTTTAATTGTATACTTACTTGTGTAGTGAATAGTGTATTAGTGGATTACTCACAAACATACACATTCAAAGACATACCTATTTATACTAGGAATCTTTAGAAAATTAGAAAATAATGTCGAGCAAAGGAGTGGTCGAAGTAAACTAAGCAAACAGACAATACGTAAAATATAGATAGGTCACATAAACATTAAGCACATATAGCGTCATAGCGAATTCAATACTTCGTTTCTGCCGCAGTGGGGTAAGTATTAATATGTATAAAATATTACGTATACATAGTTAGCGTATGTAAAATGTTAATTAGAAATAGCCCGATGTGAATAAATTACTATGACCTGTATTTAATGATATGCCCATTAAAAGTGGTTTTTCTATAATTTTTCCTGTTTAAAAGTAAATAAATGACATAAGATATTGCACTCGATTATATAAACATATAGTTAAATTTAATATTATTAATACGCGATGACGCTCGGAGTCGGAAAACCTGGAGAAAAGTATAAAACATAATTTTTTATAATTTTTTTAGTAGTTCGTACAGAATAGGAAACTTTTATGAAACTGGTGGTTTAATTATATCCGAAGTAAACTTTGGGATGTCAATGAGAAACTGTCATCGTAACAGATATATACCGAAAAAACGATCAAAATCTTCATTTTACGCGAGAATATAATGTAAACTCTGTAGTTCTTATTGTACTCTCAAAGTTTGACAGATATCGCATCGTCTCTAGACGTGATTGTACGAGCGTATTATATTGTAGAGGCGATAACATTTTTTAGTAAATCGTCAACCACGGTAAATATTGTTCAATGTCAATCGATTTTATTTGATACGCGCACAATGGACTAATAAACGTAATGTATTTTTTTTAAGTATGTAAATTAAAACGTTTAGTGAAGTGTATCGAGCGGACTACTCGTATCGATTAAATATACAAAAGCTAATTAATATCATCATCATCATACATAATGTTAATATACATTAGGTTTGCACGGAGTATGCGCCTACTTGAGATTCCTACTCGTCTAAAGTCTGAATTATGTTGTAGGTTTATATCATAGCAGGTACACTGTACACACATACACACACACACACACACACACACACACACACACACACATGACACAATAAGACGATTCCGGGTAAATAGGTGACGCAACTACTTAACTCAACTTTCAAACTAAATACCTGTTTGCAATGAAAACTGTTTCTGGGAACACGTATTTCCATAGCATTTGAATAGATCCGCAAGAGGAGTGGATAGCATAAAATATACAATATACGTACACGAATCGCTTATAGCTGATAACATGTGTTGTGTGTACATAAAACAATGATAATAGCACGTGTTGAAAATGAAACAACAATGAGATCGCTGTATACTTTATTATATTATTGTATAATAGACGTGATCAAATCGTCGAGAGAGTTAAAAATATTTCATCGGTTTCTGGAAACGTTACCGGGTAGGGAGGATTGATCCCGGAAAATCACCCTCCTATCGGGCACACCATACTACGATTACTGTGATGTGTATTGGACGTCAGTGGTAGGTTTAGAAATAATGTTCAGGGAGAAGGATTAAACGAGGTCGGTGTAGTATTTAATTATAGAGATCCTTAACGCGGGGGAGTCGAGTCGTGTGCAAAATCATTATTATAATAGTATTAATGTATAATTAAAATAAATCTAATTAATAGTTACTAGTTTATTGTTACCTATATAATGTATATTGATTAAAAATTTAAAACGTATAATTTCATATGACTTAACAATAATTTAAATATCTATAGTATTTATATTTTGTAAACGATGGACTTTAAAATTAAATGATATAATATATACAGTGATATATTAATATTATATATTGAGTAATAGATACTTTAGGTACTATACTCTATTATTACAAATACAATATAATATTTTATGAATAAATAGTTAGAATATTAATTATATTTTAGTCAGGTAATGGCGTAATTTCAATATTTATTTAATTTTATGTCCACAATTATTACAGTTTAGTATCTACTTATTATAGTATTCTCAAATTCGCAATGCAGTTACACTTATTACTTATACCTATATAATATATTATTTTTTGTTTTAAATCTATACCTGCATAATATCAAGGCATAAATTGCCGTATATCTGATAAGTATTTTTTTTTTCATCTGGTATAACATGAGGGGGTATCCTAAAAATAGTTAGGTTGTACCGCCGAATTATTTTATCTGTATTGTAATCTGTATTTTAGTATAATAACTTATAACAATATCAAACTTATCGATTTTTATCGTTGTTTAATTTATATACATATGATATGAGTGATATGACAATATGACACAAACACTTAAAAATTAATTATGCATTTTATCAATCGTCACTCGTCAGTTTTTATAGTCGATCGACAGTGGGAGAATAGGAATGACGAATTAATAATATGACTAATACAGAATAATAATTAAAAGCCATATAATTTCAGCGTTTGGCTGTGTGGAGGTTTTTCGTCAAGCAAACGATTCCTCAGTCAGAATCTTTCTATACGTCCCCGCTACGCGTAGCGATAACGTGACATCGACGAGTGGTTTTTGCAACGTGTTTACCGACCAATGAGCACATACCCGGCTGCAGTGTATTAAGCCTTTGGCGGGCACGATAAAACAACATTATTACCGTGTACTGTATACCATGCATGTTGCTGTACTCGAGTATCTGCCCACACGCATACACCATTATATGATAATATTATGATGTGTTTAACCGTAAAACTATTATACATACCAACGAATAATGATTACATAAGCGTACATATACCTAATATTAATTATTATAAATTATCGTGTGCGGATTAAAGAGCCCCTCTCGTCGTCGTTCACGAGCCACGACCGCCGGGGCGAGTAATAATATAAAAGAATCGTTGACAATTTTAAAAGCGGGCTTATTAATGTCGACGGAAGAGCGAGACCGCCGCCGCACGTGCGGTTTTCGCTCCGCAGACTCTTTTCGACGGCGGCAGTGCTGTAGGCGGAAGAAGCACTCGTG
Source organism: Rhopalosiphum maidis (assembly GCF_003676215.2). Lineage (NCBI taxonomy): Eukaryota > Metazoa > Arthropoda > Insecta > Hemiptera > Aphididae > Rhopalosiphum > Rhopalosiphum maidis. Next base: position 28,697,923 of record NC_040880.1, read on the forward strand.
TTAAACACGGGAGTAAAACATTAAATCGGCAAAACCCGCGAAAGAGCACGTGGCAGTCGTCACACGCCCGTTTTACAAAGGCTGCTGCGGTGATGGGACGAACAGTGTGCTATACCTATATATTATATAAAATTATACGTGTAGGGTTTTATTTTAATTAGTCAAAGACGACAAATGGAAGACCGACCGACCGCCGCCACCGCCGCCACTGTGCAAGGGGTACCTTTTAGAAAATAAAACGCGTCTAGACAGAACATACACACACGCGCGAACACACGAGAGGCGTCCACAGGTGCAGAAAATTCAAAGGAGGCACTAACCAATTTATTCGTCGAGAGTAAAATGAGCTTTTTATTATGGGCTTTTAATTATTAATGCTCACTTATAAAAGTGCTTTAATCAAAATCTTCAAAAGAAAAATATTCATTTGGTTTAATCCAATTATATAAATGCTTTTTGTTTCCATTCAATTGAGAAATATTTTTAAACAATAAACTGTTATTTTATCGTAGGTTTTTAGAATATTATTATATTTTAATCAATAATTCTTAGCACAAAAACATCTTTATGCTATGGGATAAAGGTAACAAATAAGTAATTATGTCAACATTTTGATTCGGACCAAAGGGATAAAAGTTATTGTTTTTACAATTTTTGTGTTTCTATTGTGTGTATCCGTTTTCTAAAGTTGAGTTTGTCGCCCGTAGGAACAATTGACATTTATTAAATCATTGTTCAATAATTCGTAATCTAAATATATCTGAATGTTCTGAATATACGTACTAGCCATAAACAAAATATGGCGCGTTATAATATTATACTTATTATACTGTTATAGACTTATAGTAATAATTACTATATAAGTAGGTAGTAAGTATCTATTGGCAAGTATAATATTATGTTCCGTAATGGTTGTAAATATTTAAAAAAATTAATAAAAAAATTGGGGGTGCTGAAGCCTCTTATTTTATCAGTTAGTCCATCCGAATTAAACACAAATACTAAAATAATATTGTTACAATAATATGTTTGTATCCTATAAATAATTTTTAAATTTAAATTATAATTTTAATATTTTATGATTGCATAACAATACTTTTGCGACCCCCCTTCATTTATACCATTGTTTGATAACCATTTAAATATTTTAAATTGTTATGTTATAAGTCATAACTTTTTTTTGTGTAATGCTTATTACGTATTATGTGTGTATACAATATTTTTTGTATACAATATCGCCAATCATTTAATATTTATAATAACAATAATATTATTACTTTTATGTGTATAAATTATTTGTTATTAGATTTAACACTAGACTGGGGTCATTTAGTCATTGAAGATATTTGGGATGCACATCACACCGTAACCCACCGACGTTTTTGTACGAGTCACGGCCCACGAAGTGTCCGCTTTATAGAATAGCAACAATTCGTAGAAAAACTGATAGTATTAATAACATATTCGAAGAGTCTATTCACAAAATAAATTTAACTATGTATAGAAATAAGCTCAACCTGTGATAACATATATTAGGTAATAGGTATATGATTATTATAGTGATATTTGAACGAATACGGAGGTTTTTATAGTTTATCAATAAATTATCAATTGAAAATAAACGGTTAAACGGTTAAATGATGATCAATCGAATACAGTACGATATGGTTGGTGTGGATAATTTAATATTATCATTATATGATGTATTTTCACAAATATATTTCGTCGATGTACTGTGCTTACCAATACGTACATCATGCATTCTGATTTCTAGTGAGTATTCGTGTAAAGATCATCTCAAACTATCGGAGTCACACGATGAAGTCATAAAACATCTTATTGTTTACGGCACGTAAACAAAAATACAAATACGACGTCTAGCGGTGACGGTAGGCCTGTGGCGGCACGACGTTGACACAAGTGATATTTGAGATAGGTTACGTAATCCATTGATAGATTATAACCAATATAATGACGGTAACCACTATACGAGCCGGCATTATGATAATTATGTCGTTGCGTTTCGTTCGTTGTAGTCGTGTGAATTCCTGTGATTACATTTATAGCTATTATTATATTTAGAAGCACCGCGTACTTACGACAAACTAAACTTGGTTTACGGCGTGGCCGATTTTTAGCGATTCGTTATCGATAAGTGCATTATTGAATTGTCGCGTAAATTGTCTTACTAAAACTCGTGTTCTAGTTCAGTCGATATATTACTTTTATTAATAAGTTACCTACTAAGTAGGTAGTTAGTATTCTAGTTTTCGTCGTACGTATGTCAATCCAATTAGCAATTTGTATTGTACTTTGGTAGAAAAACTGTGCGATACCACGTAAGTCAACTTTTTAAATACGTAATTGAAAATAACATAATATTTACCAAAAATTATGTAAATGTGAAATGCGAATCTTTAGATAGATTGTAATATTGTGTTATATCATAATAAAGGTGGTGGGAACCTATTGCAATAATTATTATCGGTATTCGTTTAATTTTCGATTTATTTTTATTTTTATTTAAATCACCACAACTCATGAAAGGTGAATTAATTAAAGTAAATTAATAATAATAACAACGTTGACTAAATAGTAAATAATAGTAAATACCAAGTATTAAGGTGCGTGTTCAAATGCATTTATAACAATAATGATATAATCACGATATTCAAAAAATGTGATTATTTTATATTGTTTTGAACCAACAAACATAAATTGGAATTGATAAAATATATATTTACGTTTTTTTTTTATATAGTCATATACTTACCCACATTATAATCGAATTAGTATTCTAATTTTCAGTACGTAAAATAAATATGGTTGTAAATAACACATAAATAAGAACTTAATTACTTTAATACACTAGTGTTTACTATATTTACATTGTAGTGATTAAATTATTTAAATTATATACTTTTAAAGAGTACAACAGAATTATACTTAAACTATTATTATTTTTAAGTATTTTTAAATTCATAACTAATTTATAATAATTAAAAAAATTAACCCTTGTTATATAGTAAAAATTTTCATCTGTAAATTTGATAAAAATAAAATAAATTTACTTTTAGTTTTAACTCTGGAATAATATAAATAAAGTGTATGTAGGTACTTATATAATAATATTACCTAAAGAGTAAAGTGATCTATTTAAATGTTTATTCTCATCATTTCGAAAGGTTTTTAATTTGTGGGAAATATTATTTTAGGTAACTTGATGTCTTAGAAAACAACACTTTTGTACAATTTTTTATCGTTATAAATGTTTAAGTTTATTTGCTTAATTTAAGAGAAAACATCTATATATTAGATTCTGATAGGAGCAATGAATGTATTGGTTTCACAATGATGTTGGTTTTTTCATTTTTTGTCTGTTAGTAAGCCATGGTATATTCTAAAATTTGAAAAATAAATAGAAACATATTTCTTAATATTACCATGGGAATAGTTTTTGACAAAATGACAAAATACATTTTAGTGTAACTTAAAAATGTATACACTTGAAATGTTGACTATGTATATACCTGTTTAAATTATTATTTTCATTTTTCTATGATACAATTTTCGAAATATGTTGACACTTATTGAGCTAAATTTATACATTTCTTAATGTTTTTAGTATTTTTTCCCTATAAATGTCGATAAAGCATTTTTTGTTCGGAAGATCAATTGAAAATATAGTACAATGACTACAATGTGCCTTAGAAGTTTTTATAATACCCATGTAAAAATATTAAAAATATATTAAAATGTTGACAGAATTAGTCATAATAACGTAAATTTGCAAAGTAGTTAATAGTTAAACATTTATTAAAAGTTCAATATGTATATAGCTAAAACTTGAAAATGTAATACAAGATTTTTCAATAGCACTTTATTGCCCGTAAAATACGCATTGGTGTTAAGTTTGGTTGTCTAATGCTAACATTTAGTATACGCGAGTGCATAAATAATATTATTTATTTATATATTATATATACATATATTTATTTATTTTAATACTTAAAACCCGATTTTTGTGGGTTGTAGTGCCGGTAGTGGGACTATCGGAGGATTTAAATGGCTATAATATAAACCATTCCCGGACTACGTGGACCTTTTTGTAAAAATGGGTTCAGTAGTTTTTGAGTCTATTAATCTCGGACGGATAAACCAACATTTATTTTTATAGATATATAGATAGACATATCATTTATTATAAAATACGTTATAGTAAATTTACTACAAAGTTAAATTGGAATAATAAAACAATGTAATCAATTGAAATACATATTTAGTCTGTACTATATAGTTTTTATCTATATGCAACATAATATTTTAAAATAACTTTTATGAATTAGTTGGGGTATAGTAGGTATATAATATTATTATAGTATATCAAATATTAATTCATTAGTTACTTAATCAATTAAAAGTTATTTGTACATAAAAATTATTTCTTATTGTTGTATATATTATACATATTATACATATTATTGTATTTGAAAATTGATGGACACGTCAGGTAGTATACCGTGAGCATTATGATGTCGAATTTCACTACTTGAAAATCCAAATTATGTCACTGAATGGTGGAGTACTTGTGTTATTTGTACGAAATCACGAAGACAGTATTTCCATTGTGCGTCGGAAAACAAAAGACAGAGAAATCGCTAAATCTTGAATAAAAGAAAATAAGAAGCCATTTGAATTAGTTTCAAAAACGTTACAGTCATAATATTTTACACAAATATAATGAGAAAAACAAACTTGCACACAACAATAATAATATATAGACGATATTACTGCTTTTTAGCGGTCGTATTTATAAACGAATAGAAATATAATTTTTCGGACGCGGTGATATAAGCGATAAATTATTATTATGTATACGCGAATAATGGATATTTATTACAATATGGATTTATCAGATTAAAACAAACTCAACATTGAGATTCCGACATCATTATTTATAGTTTTTACTCTTTTATTAGTCTTGTATTTCTTTTATTTTTATTTTTATGGCAGATTTAGTCACTCGGAGAGATATATTACCCCAATCAATTTTCGACTATTATCGCATCGGTAGGTACAATAAATATTATATACGTGCGTGGTGCGTACAGCTGTATTTGTACAGAGCATACAAATGTGTAACATGCTAGAGTACGTCGCACCGTTCCGACAATACCCCTAATTCAATATTGAACTTTTTCTAACGCCATCATTAATTTTAAAAACCTCGTAGTAATGTACATTAAAATAGAACAATAAAAGAAAATAAGATTTGGGCGAGGATTTGGGTGATTTATTACATACTATTTTCGTGATTGGATAGATCGTCCTGCAGTATGAATATTATAAACCAAAAAATGGTAAATTATCCCGAGTATAATTAATATAATAAATAATAACAAATAGTTTTTCGACAAAATGTTTATCATTTTATTAGCCTTTAAGTGTAACCTATAGCCGAAAATGTGATGCACTCCGAGGTCAATTTATTTAAATTTTGCTTTTTCAAGAGGAAATTAGATCGGTATTCGTTGGCTCAAAATAAACGAATAATCATTTTACTTGTACATGGTTACCATTGGTTCATATAGGAAATAAAATAGTTATTATAACTGGATATAGTTTTTAGACCTGCATTTTATATTTGGTCAAAACTACCCTAAACAATGTGTTAAAAATATGTGTAGCTTATATTTAGCCGAGGCAGGATAAATTCAATGGCATTATTTAGTTTATCGCGGGAAACGCCGTTCAGTATCAGCTGCTATATAAATAAATATTAAATATAAATATAAATATATAAATAAATGTTAATAAAATGCTAATATATGAATGACGATTTGCGACTTTAAATTAATATATTTTCGTCATCATGGTTTATTATATAATAATATATATATATATACAAACATTACAAACACGCGATATATTATGTGTTCACGACATTATACGTGTACATAATATATACAGCACATATTATCTAACCTCTCTGGTTTTCCTCGCGGAACGGGTCGGAAACGACCGTCGGAAAATTTATGCAATCGCAGCTTTGCGTACACTCGCACAGGCGCACGTGTGTGTTCTGACGGCGACGGTAGTGGTATTACGGTACATGTGTTTTCCTTCCGACGACCACTTATTCCCTATCTGCAATAACGTATAGGCTGAGCACGGAGAAAACGACGACGAAAGAGAAAAACCTGCATATATAATGTATATATGTATTACACGGCGGTTTCCGAAAATTATCACTCCGATCGTCTGTATAATATTATCTTAGTGTTTCTCGAGCGAAACAAAGGCCCACCGCCGCGCACAGCTACTACGACTTAGTCATTATTATTATATTATACTCTATTATTGCGATTTACATAACTAAGGCATATCATATCATATAATTAATACGACACTAATTCGCGCACTACTGCAGGTATATCTGTTCTTAAAAGGCGCGCTCCTTAACAGTGCAGGCGGACAAACGTCGGGTTCTGCGGAAATGCGTGGCATGACGTGTCACGCGTGTCTGTATGAGACAATAATAATATTATTAATAACAATGATAACATCCCTATCGGCCTCGTTTTATGGCGACGCCGTGAAGTAAATGTACCAATTAAGATGCGAGACACCAACTAAACCGGTATAATATCATATATTGTATATTATTATAATATTGTGTTTTAACCCGACCAGAAAATTATTAGTCAAGACGCGCGGATTGCTTGACGTTTTACCGCAATCATATTATCACTATTATATACTACTGGTTGTATTATAGTAGGTTCGAAGTAGGTACGGATTTCAGTTTTCAGCCACCCACTCGGTTTTATTTATTATGCATTTTTTTACCTACGGAACAGTATTTAAAAAAAAAAAAACATCTCATTAAAGTTTATATTATAGTATTTCGCCAATTGGGTGTTTTCTATAGTGAACTCGTGATATACTATTAATGGGATTGGAAATGGTGACTTTCTATCTTTGTCTAACACACGTGGAACATAGCTATACGCCTGACAAAAATTAAGGTACTTCTAGTTGTTCGATTTAAAATATATGAAGATGTTTTACTTGGTATACAAGTTTACTTTGCATCGGTAGAAGCACTTTTCAATTGTTTTATTATTTGAAATAAATATTTTGATGAGAATAAATATTTTAAATTTTATAAATTTGTCAATGTTTATTATAAATTTATTAAAAATATACTTCCACCGATGCAAAGTGAACTTGTATACCAATTCAATCATCTTTACATATTTTAAATCGAACAACTAGAAGTACCTTAATTTTTGTCAGGCGCGTATAGATATTTTTTCTATGTTCCACGTGTGTAAGACAAAGACAGAAATCACCGCTTTCATTCCCCTCAAGAAATACGAGATTACGGACAATATTGTGCAACTAAATCAATTAATTATTATATTTCTATCGCACGTAATCAAAGGTTAGACGTTAGAGAATGCATCAACGGCGTTCGCCTGTTCTGTATATAAGTACCTAACTATATTAATTTACTTAATATTCGACGGAAGGACTTTATTTATAATAACTAAAACAATACATTGGGAGTAAACATTAGCTTTTTTCAGGTGTTGTACAATTAGGGTTAGGACAGGTATGTACTAGGTATTATATGTATAAAATAAAATCGTTCTTTGTTTTCATATTTCATACTTTAAGCCTTCTAATCTATTATGCGCTCGTGAAAGTCTTTCAACTCAACGTAATTGTGCTACACATTTTTTGTTCCGTCTATGTGTATACACGCAGGCTATACATAATATTTCTTTAATGTTTTTTTTTTTTTTTTTTTTGGTTACTGTTTTGGAGCTCGCCTGTAATCGAAATAATAATAACACGCCCAAACGTGTTATTTCATTTCATATGGTTGTACCATCTCTTAATCGTTTCTATACCCGTGTTCACTCGTTATTATGACTGCTATATTATTGTACACTCATACAGTTGCACTAAACCACCTCAATTAGGGGTCTATTAAGATGTTCGCCACATCTTAGATCTTAGAGCTAAGCGAGGAATGTATATTGTGATATTTTTTTTTGTGAACAATTAGTAATTACGGATATAGAATCAGAGCATCAAAAATTTCAAATAACTTTGTTGAAGGTGATAGGTAACATTATACACGTCTTATAGATATGGGCATTTAGGCATTCGGTTTAGAAGTAAGTATAGTTAGTAGTACTGGCTCAGTACGCAGCTTTCATTTTGAACGTAATGGAGAACTACCAAAAATCATTGAAGTACCTGATAAGAAATGTTGGTAATCGCTTTTATAATCAAGTTCCGTATAGATTTATTTTTGAATAAGATAATCTATATATTCTGTATATCTATATATCTTTATATCGAAATGCATTGCTCTGTTGTGTTATGTTGAGCTAAATGAGACAAGTGTTAAAAGGGTTGTATTATATTTTTATGTTTATTAGTTTTCTCAAATAATGATTATTATAATAAGAAAATTTTATCGTTTGTATAGTATTGTATTTTATCACATTTTAAATCAGAGGTACATTAAATATTGATTTTTGGTTTTATTTAATATATATGCTAGTAAGTAGGTAGTCAGAAATTTAACGACCGGTATAAAACTGCAGAATTTTTTTTCAGAGATTACTTATAATTTATAATTATAATTAAAGTCATTAATAATTTAAAAAAATAATAACGGTTGTCTGTTTTACCGAATAGGGGGGGGGGGCAATAATCATTTTCTATTACCTGATTATTATATGGAGCAGAGGAAGTGAACCTAGACCTAGTATTTACAGATGCCTCCTCCTAACCACACGAATACTTAATAATATATTATTATTATTATAAATACTACGTGTGAGAAAAAAATTATAATATGCACCATAGGAGGCTCGTTTAAAACTTGGAACTTACATAATTTCTATTCCATTAGTACAGGTATACATAAAATATAAAATATTTTAATTATAACTACTATATAAGGTAAAGTAAAATATAAAACTGAACGATAAATAATTTAATATCGATTGTAAAAATATTCACAGCTCATAACAGAACCCAAAGTTGAGGTGGTGATGGTGGTCGATTGGTATAAGGGGTTTATTATTGTTCGCAGAGGAGGTCACTATATATAATATTATTGTAATAATATACACACTATTATACACCTCACTCCATTTAGGACCAATGCCAAAACAACATTATAATAATATTATAATGTGCCGTATGTATGCGATCGTTTGCATCGCGATGATGCCTGGTAGTCGCATGCAGATACTATATATCTATACTATAACGTGTCCTTTTATAATGTACACATCCGTAACGAACGGTCATTATATCATACTACACAGCTTATATGTATATGTATAGACAAAACATTTACTATATATATATATGCATATAATATAATATATTTATAATTTATATGTATTAATTATACATTAATTAATAGTACTATGCGCATACGCCATACATACTATTATCGTAGTATATATTATGATCATAACACACCCTTTATCAAGCGATTGTGTGGCGAGTACCAAATTATGGTTATCGCTCGATCTACCATTGCAATACCCATCCACATATGTGTACTTACAACATAAAGCACATTATTTATAGTGTATCATACTACGCTATATTTTCCACCAGAAAAAGGCTTAACATAATATGGTTGTAATATGCCAATTTTTAACCGTGGAAAATTACCCATGCGATTTGCTAAAAGCCAATAAAAACCGGCCAGATAGCATGGTTTCGTGCACGCCAGTTTTTCGACATCAGCATTTATCGAAGTGTAATAAATAAAACGAAACAAAACAGGTTTCAAATACTGCAACATGTCTGTACAATTGTATAATTCAAAAATTATATACAATAATATACAATACTCGTATAGTCGTATGTGATGTACTTAGATTTTTTTGGTCATTTTTTTTTCTCATATCATATTCACCCGCATAATTAGGTATTATAAAACGCGATCTGTCAAAAATTAAACGTAAATCTATTTAGTTAATGATCTTGGCGAAATAATATTAAATTCCTATTAACGCATTATTATTATATGTACACAATTAGGATTGTAAAATACTTGTGATTACTGAGTGTACATTAATCAATTGTGTAATTAATACAATAACTAATAAGATATGCGTATTAGACATGGAATGCGATTTTTTTTATGTAAGAACACTTGCATTTTGATTTGAAATTAATGAAATTCCGACGAGAACTTTGTAGTGCGTACATAATATGTAGTAATACAGACCTATATATAATATTAATTAGAATACGTGTATGGCCTGTTGAGTATATAATAGTTGTTGTTGAAATAGGTTTAGCAATAAATCGATCCCTAGGTGAATGGTAGTCACATCTAAAATCTAAATAAATAATAATGAAATAAAAATGTACAATATTCCTATTACTTTAGATACATACAACATAACGCTAAGTCTCTATTATGTATAGGTATATTTATACTGCTTGTGAATTGCACAACGTGCAAATATATATATATATATATATATATTGTAAATTGTAAATAGGTGAATTTTATTTCCATAAATACTAATACTTTCACTGACTTGTGAGAATATGTTACACTCAATGTAACTGAAACTTGTATAGAAATAAATTTATTAAGCAATAGTAAAACTAAGGATTTTTTTTTGACAAAAAATATATATCTATAAATATTGGATTATATATTCTAATATAGGATGACTTATCAATCATGATCAATACAATTTTTCTCTATATTAATGTATTTATTAAAACTTTGGCTTTTGGTATTTGAGAGTACCTCAGAAGTCAGGATTTATTATTTAAGGACCATATTTTCAAATGCTCAGATTTTTATATCATTTAAAGAGTGTTGTATAGGCGTACATTAATAGGGGATAGTTATTTATTTTTTAAAATAAAAACCAACTTATTTTAATTGTAAACACTGTTAATCACATTACTATTTTGGAAATTTAAATGTATCCAAATTTAAATTTATTCGAGTAGTTTTTTATTATTTAATTTAGTGTTCTGAGGATAATAAGATTTGATCGATGTCTATGATAATGCGTTTGAAAGATATTAGAGTTATGATGATTTAAACATTTTAATGATTCGTTTTAATCTACCAACATTTTATAATATATATAAATAAAATAGTACGTTTAATTTATATTTGTTTAGGAAAAAAATTGTGGAGACTATGATTTGTGAATCACTGTAGTATGCTATATAGAATTTAATATGGATAATTGGCATTAGATTACTTACACGTGTATTATGATTAGATATCATATTTATAAAAAAAAAAAAATATAGGTAAATATTTTAAGGATCACGATATTATTTCAGAGCAAGGACAATAATAATAATAAAAATAATAATACTGAATACACCACCGTTGCAGCGAAAGGTGTAGCAGCAAGCACCACTGCAATAGTGCATTGACGAGACCAGTTTCCGTGAGATGCAAGGACGAAGTTGTGGAATAATATTATATTATTATTGTTGTTATTTATCGTGCGCACGCAGCCTCCGCCGCCGCTGTCGCTACTATAACTTAGTCGCTGATGACTTTCGAACGGCTTCTCGTGGGTAAAAATAAAATAAAACTGACTCTGCTCCTGGCTACTGCAGCACTTGTATAATATTATATCGTACAATATTATGTTATCGGCGGATAATTATTACCGCGACACGTTACGAACGGTTATTCTGAATCGAAAAAGGTATTAGCGTACGCAAAGATATATTTTAGGTACATATTTCAACAACGTGCAGTACGACCCAAAGACGATATTATAGCTCCATATAGACTTTAGATATCTTGAGTTCATTATGCCATACGATTCGCAGTGTCAAAAAAATAAAAATAAAAACAACACGTCACAGTAAAGTTGTAGTGCGAAACTACGACCGAAATCGATATGCGTAGTGTGTACTGTATATAAGTGCATATATTCTGTACATCGTGATTTACTCGCAGAGCTCATTGTTTCCCGTTGTACTGCAATACATCACTTGCTCGGGCAGAATACTATTTAATTTACGTCGAATAAAAATAATAATTTTCCGTCGTATATGCGGCGGAAACAGTGATACGAACTAGAAAAACGATACGTTTTATTGTTATTATATTACTTTTGTAATAAAACGGTCGTCGGGAGAAATAAAAATTTTAACTGTATTGCACACATACACGCATCTTTGTACCATATTGTTTTGGCACAATAAACAGTGTGGTGACTGTTCACGTCTGCAATAACACAATATCGTGAATAATATCGGTACATATGTAATATATGTGTATAATACCTTATCTAAAAAAATTATAAGTTAATGTTCTTTACGATTACTGAGTTTTACTTCAAAGATAAGCGTTTTCCTTCTTTCGATTATTATATATTTGCCTAGAAACTTATTACGCGTCAGAACGGGATTTTTCCACGTAGTGTTTTCGCATTGTACGTTTTATCGCGACGATATTTTACATTACAAAATACACGTACAGACATACGTGCGTGATATAACAAAAAAAAAAACAGCTGATGCGTTGGAGCGGATTTCATTATTTTAAACGAATATTTTTGTACAGTCAGGCGGTTTTGGATCGTCTCGTTTTCTTCATACTTTTTCTGCAGATATAACATATTATAATATAAATACTGCGACGGGGACCACATAATAATGTTAGTAATAATAATACGAACCTTACGGTTAAATAACGGCGTCTAACCTCTGTCAACAACAGTAGGACGTTTATGATCTATATATTATTATACGCAATATGTATTTAGTATGTTATGGTATATGGTATATAATATGTATAATGTATGTAACATAGATTATATGTATGTATACACATGTTGTAGATTATATATCATATATGATGTATGTATTATGAACAGCGGTGTTTAGAGCATACAAGGTGGTTAGCAAATTTTAATACTCTATCGATTGATAAATTATGTTTTATAAATTTAATTTGTGTTACATTTTTATGTATAATCAATATACAATTTGTATAATGTATAAACCATTTATAGCTATGTTAACGATAACAAATATGTATCCAGCTAAAATAGACGCAGTATTATTATACGGTATAGGTTAACTCAAAACTGGTCGAATTTTTTTAATTTCGAGTCACCTGTAGTTTTACCAATCTAGTTGGAGAGTACTAAAAATGTACAGTATTATAGATATTCGAATGCATGTGTTTTATCACGGCAAAATTGCGCTGTATATAATATAATTAATAATAAATAATAATTTACTATATTATATACGTGTCTAGCGTGTGTCGCAACTGGCGAAAAGTCTAAACTGCATTATAAAATATACAATACCTAGTATAATTGTCAATTATTTTCAAACGTGCCAGACTGTCGCCGCGTGTATCTGCACAGGGCTCGCGTATAGTTGCATCGTATGCATTCGTATGTATAAAATATACATATCATCATGATACTGTAGTTAATGAATAATATAAACAATGAATCTAAAATGAACGTACAATTACACTATATCTAATGATCAATAATTATTTTGATAATTTATAGAATTGAAATAATATTTTTACTATTTTAAGCATTACGAAATGGTGTAGTGGTTATTATGGTACTCAGAAAATTGTAATGTTCCAATTGTTCCAAATCGTATGTTGAGTATGTCATTTAAACAGAGACAAACAAATCACCGTTTCAATCTCCTTAATTTGGCAATTTGAAGAACCTAAACTGAAAATGAAAATCTACACAACTATTATAGTGTTTCAGTTTAAGCGTTGGTGGAAACTAGTATATTTTACGGACAATTGAATAGGTACAATAATACATTGTTGACTATATTATATAGTAGGAAAATGGGGTGATAAAATATAAGATCAAGTCTTATGTTTGGACAGAATACATCATTTGGAATATAGTTTTATCGTGATGAAAATAAAGAAAAAATAATCAAACAACGATAGTAAGATTTTTATTGCTTTTTGAGCTATTATTGTTTAATTATTGATTTCAAACATCAATATTATCGCCTTTAGATTTACGCTCGCCAGATCGCGTACGGTTTGTTTAACATTTCCCCGGGACTAAGTTATTTATTACGGTTATTAAAGTACACAGCTATTTTAAATTGCTATTTGTTGAATAAACACATATTATTTATAAATAATTTCATCTATGCATGTCTATAGTTAAACTAAAATAATTGCAATTAAAAAAACTTCAATACATAGGCTAGGCATATCATATTTTGTGTTCATTGATTCAAACACTACACTGACGTCGCCCACGCGATATATTATATAAATGTTGTAAGTACAAAAATAATATTAAAAAATATATCGATCGTTATATAAATGGATTTTTTTGTTGAAAAAAAATATAAATCAAACTCATAACCATCCCAGTTGTGTATACGTATATAATACATATCCGCACGTGATTTGAACATATTATTAAACTATATTGTTCATTTTCTGTTTGATTTCAACTCGAAAATATTAATTTAAAACTAAACCGTTTGTGAAATACAACGATAGCATATATAGAAACCATGACTACGATATTATGTATTACATAAAAGCGAAAAAAATCTATTGTAAAATGATGTTAAAGCAAACCATAAGATTAACGTTTATAATATACTTTTTACATTGATGTATTATATAATTTATAACTATAGTTCTTGCAATCGTACATTATTTGTCACTAGATATAATTATTTCACTTTTAAATTGAAAGCGGCGATTCGTTTGATAACACGGTTACACGTATATTATAAAATTTTAGTATCAACTAATCGATGCGAAAAAAATATAAAATATCTCACGTGACTGAGTGTACAGAACTGTGTTTGGAAGATTTGACAACCTTACACCGAAATCATTATGTGGTTTCTGCCCTGGTATAATATTGTTAAAATATGTTTAGCGTTAATTCTATCTTAAAAGAAGAGAATAATATTTTTATCACGATACTCGTGTATATATATATATATATATTATATACTATGTATCATAGTACAATATGATATAATGTATTATAATAGAACCTATCAAATAAAATTATATTATATTATCATGCACAGTATTGTTATGACGACCATTGTATATCCAATTTGACATTGTGCGTTATCATTATTTTCCAGAAATAAACAGCGGGAGATCAAAGGACACTGCAGCAATCAAATGGAAAACAAATCGCAATGTGTGGACAGGGCGGGCTACGAAGGTTTCGAGCTGCTGGGATTCAAATTCGAAGTGGAAGACACGGCGTTTTCGATGGTCGCCACCGTCTTGTTCATGGTACTCTTCTACTTCGGGTTGTACATCAGACAATGCGATGAACTTGGCGTGGAGAGGTTCAATTGATGCGCAATTACAGCGGTCTACACCTCGCGACATCCGGTCGAGCAGCGAGCTCGATAGTGTAGGAGTGGGGGGAGGGAAGTAATTATGTTTACTTTCACACTACAACCGTGGTACCTGAGCACTTTTTTTGGTGTACCTGAACACTGTATTGTACACGTAACTATCTAGTATACGTGTTTTGCGTACACTAATTTTCATTTTTTTTTTAGCCATAAAAATAAAATAAAAAATCTTTGCACTGTCGATGGCAGCTGTTTGCTGGTATCCAAAAAATAAATTAATAATAATAATAAAAACATTTTGGTGTTGGTACGGAAGATGTGGGCTACATAAATATTGAAAATGATAAAAAAATTACTCATATTATTATTTGATTTTAAGTCGATGCCCGGACGACTGAATATTATAGTGGAACTGTTAATATTGTATACCTACGTCTTTATGAGATTAATACTACATACCTATACACACTACACAACACTGAAGTCGCGTCATCACAATGTTATGTATCTCGTCAAATACCTATACATTTCTCAATAAAATTATCGTAAGTCTCAGTAGCACAGTGAGATGGGAACCCACATGAATTATCTACAATGTATCATACATTATTAAAATATATAATATGTTTTATAAGTGATATAAAATCGCATAATTGTATGTGTTACATAACCGTCGTGAATGGTGTAAAACCGCGAAGGACATAATAATATAATAATAACAATGGGAATTAAAAACAAATTTTCCAGTTCGCGAGTTGGATTCGCGTATAGACACTATTTAAACAAAACCGGTGTCATTGCAATAATAGTTGCACAGCGGTAAACACACTTCCATGTAACACATCCGATACGAATTTAAAATAATTTAAATTAAAACCACATCGATACTATACCTATATAATATTATTAACTGGGCCTACGAAACATTTACTTAGTTGTCATTTCTTATATTATGTTTATATATGTATATTTTTTTTTTTATGTAAACTAGCATACCCATAAAGAGTACAAGAACACGTAGGTACTCGTCATAATAAAAGTATTTTACAATATTTTAATATAATTATGTCTGTAAAAAAATTATTGTCAAAACTCAACACGTTCCTGTGTATTGTATACGTGTACCTATACATATTTTATTGTTGATCGTATTAATTTATTATTATTATTATACATTTTTTATAATAAATAAATTTATTTATACATTTTTGTGTGATTCATCATATTTTGATCCTTTGCCGCAGGATAACTTCACAAGACTGCAAACCTACATGGCGGAATATCTTAACCACGACGACCGTGAATATAATATAATATATACAATTATTATATCTATATGCGATGGGTAGTATCATTGAATGATTTAATTAAAAGGAAATCATATAAATAATATTCTACTCCAAATGTATATAATATGTAATTCGTGTAATGTGTGTATTTTATTATGTATATCTTTGATAAATCATAAATGTATTCAGTTTCCTCTTTAATATATATTTAGTGTGCACAATATAATATTTTGTTTTATTCGTAGAACTTAATAATATATAATATACATGTATATTATTATTATTATAATATTATTTATATACATATGTTAATGAATTTTAATTTGCGTAGTATAAACATTGGTTGATATAATATGTACTTAATATTATGTAAAACGGAAATTTACATTTCAATATTTAATTAATTATATAATAATAGTATACACTATACAGTGAGTACACTGAATATACACTATTATTACTAGTATATCACTTAGTATGTATTATTACTATTATGATAGATAATAAAAGTAGAAATTCGGATAAACTGTGTAAACCTATTAAGTGTATGTTTTTTTATACCGATTTAGACA
This sequence comes from Rhopalosiphum maidis, assembly GCF_003676215.2. Classification (NCBI taxonomy): domain Eukaryota; kingdom Metazoa; phylum Arthropoda; class Insecta; order Hemiptera; family Aphididae; genus Rhopalosiphum; species Rhopalosiphum maidis. The sequence continues at coordinate 28,715,177 of NC_040880.1, forward strand.
GACGATGTGAGAAACTGAAAAATATATAGGTACGATTAAATCCAGAGGGTAGCTGTTGTAAAACTGAGTCTTTTACAACAAACTCATTAAATGAGGATACAAGTTACGAGAACAATTCTTATAAATGGTAATAAATTTATGATATCATTTCTTTTGAACCTATCGTTTGAAAAGAGTTGATTCCGAGTACACTTAATTTACAGTAAATATTAAAAGGTATATTTTACGTTGGTATACATTTTTTAAATATTTTTTGAGGGAATCGTTTATGAAAAATCTAAAATAAACAAATAAAAACAACATTTATTCATTTGTGTGACCCGTCGAAAACTAAACACAACACATATTACATTATTTAATATGCTTTTAAGAAAATATTGAATTTCATTCATAAAAAGCTAAATTTTAAAATCGATCAATTATTTATTTTTTGGTTTGTGATTTTAGTAATTGTACATTTTTATTTAATGTATTATAATAATAACATGTTTGATAGTTGTAGACTTAATACAATAATTGTCGTGTTTTTTAAGTCGTCAATCTTATCCAATTGCATGCATACTACTTATATCCAAAAAAATGGTATATTTCAACTTTAAAATGTGTTAACTCGCGTTCTGTTTTGAGGTCGCAATCACGCAACTCAGCTATTATCATCATTATCGATTTTATCATATCACTAAATTCGATATTCAATATTAATTGATGGTTATTAATTTATTATTGATACCAGAATCAAATCCCAAAATTAAAAGTCGAACTATTTTTACTGCTCTAAAAAGTTATAATGGATAGAAAATAATATAATTACATAAACATTAAAAACAATTTGGAATTTATTATATAAAGTTCATAAACACAAACTGTCTACTCGTATGCATAAAAAAATGGATCTTATTATTATACTTTTCATTTGAAGATGAATTGAGAATATTGTTAAAAAATAATAAATTTGATATATTTAATGCGAGATTTACTAAAACGAATATGTGAATTATAAGAATATTGGTGAAATGGGAATGTTTTAAAAATACCTATTATAAAATCGATATGTTTTTCGGCGAACTGGGATGTCGATGAATTGGTATTCGTATTATTGATTCATTATTGTAATAGACTGTAGTTAAGCATAAAAGAAAATATATTGTTTATCATGGATAATTTTCATCTAAACAATAACAATAAGAGGCTTAAAAATATTTTATTTCGCTTTTTCTATATCCACTGTTCACTGGAGAAAACATTGATTTTTATTTTCAATCGCCCATGTACAACACGCGTAATTACATTTTGAATATCATAATATATAGATGTTTGCAGAGACAAATGACCTCGCAAACATATACATAATTATATTCAATGGTCCTAAAAGTTTTCGGATCACCAATTAAGTCTTATTTATCGGTCTTTGAATGGATATTGAAATTGCATTGGCCGCAATTCCCGTACGCTGCCACCAAGTCATAAAAAACAAAAATAAAAACAGTAGGCTGGTACTAACAATTTTCAGATGACATAGATGATAATTTATTGCTTAAAAAATAAAATGTAATATTACTATAGTATAATGTTGTCTATAAAAACTACAACCCCACACGACAGTCATCATCACGCGCGTTGTAATCTGTGTTGAAAATGCTGGTAAATCATAGCATTCGCAGCAAGTAGGTACGTAAAGTTATATTATAATTATTCTGTGTTGACTTAAAATTCAATTCAGTAGACTGACAGAGAGTATAGCGTTGATAGATTTTTGAAATTTTGATGATAAATAAATTAACGAGATAACAATGTGATAAACAAATAATATACGTACCTATAATTGTTGTTAAACAACAATGGGTCGTAACTATGTACGAATGAATGCATAATCAACATAGGTGCATAACTCGTAAACATCTTTAATGGGAAGTGAAGAACAGCAATACGCATACCAAGTCAACTGTAAAACTACCGACGACGTCAGCATAAATATTGTAAAATACATTGTTACGGCAGAACTCGGAAATAAGACGGAAGCAAAGCGTCAGGAACTTTCTATGTCTTCAAACAACGTTTCGAGTAGTCATGGTAAATGGAAATAACATTTGGTTCAAAGATAACGAAGTTCTTAATTTATTGAATGAACAAAAAATGTATAAGCAGATAGGTGATTTACTTGAAAAGATATAATAAACAATTACTTGAATGCATTGATGAGTGGTGACTAACAACGTCCAATTGAAATCTTAATTTTTGCTTAGTATACTCATTAGTCCATATAGATAAAAAAAAAAATACAATAGAAAATCAAAATATAAAATACTGTATTCATAAGGTAATAATAAATTGAATGTATTGTAATAATATGAAACAATATTATGCTGTGTAAACGGACTACATGACCAGAGTGTACGTGAAAAGCCTAACTAAAACGCCGTGTGATTATGATATTTCATTGAAATATATTATTTTGAACAATTAATTATTATATTATTAACTTAGAAATATAACTATCAAACAGATCACATAGTGATGATCATAGAACGGATGATAAATGACAGAATAGAGGTGAACTTTGATTACCGACCCTCAATTTGGTGCAATTACACCAATATTTTTTGATACACTAAATTCGTTTACGTAATAATTGTATAAACCATGATATAAGCATAATATAATTATTGCATTTGTATGTATACTTTCATTTGGTTGATTACGCATAATTCGTTGATCAAGTGATCAAATAAATTAAGTAAAACGAACATTAATTGTTAATAGAAATTGTTTTATGTAATTTCTAATACTGTTTATTGAGGCTGTTTGATTTGAATAATAAAAAACATAGAATTGTTTTTATTACATACAAATTCAAGTAAGCTTAGTATATTTTATAGAAGGAAATGCTCACTTGACACGTCATACTTGAAATTAGTAATCATAATGGCGCTTATTACATATAATTATTTCGTATAATATATAAAATATAAATGTATACATAATGACGTATAATTTTAACATTAAATATCAGTATAACTAGCACGAATCATTACATTGGATTATTACGTGTATGACATATTATACCTTCTACATTTTCATAATGTAATATGTTATACATATAATAAAAGTATAAGCCTTCGGATTATAATAAGACAACAAAGTATCAGCGCGGTGGGTTTATTGTGAAAAACAGATTTAATGAAATACGACCGTTTTTTCCTCTCCGAGATAAATATTATTTTTTATTTAGTTTCCATGTCAAATGATTTTTACGACGGCAAAAAGTTTTTCTGTGCCTTACACGGTATACATAATATACTTGTTCGAATTTAACTTTGTAATTGGATGGCAACGACATAATTGGTGTTAGTGACATTAGGATTAAAAACGTTATGAATAAAATATGTAAAATCTATTATCAACATATTATTATGTGTATTATCACGTCCCTTGTACCGTCATTAAATACTTAATTATCAATATTTATTATTTTATGAAATATCTTCATGCTATATTATAACTTGTTATGTCTATCTACATAAAAATGTAAAAACCAAAACATGACAACATTTTATTTTTTATAACTACTATGCGTATAGAGCTCAAAATCAGCGTATCGAGTTTAATTGATAAATAATTTATTATTTCAAGAATTTATTTTATTCTTTATTATAATAAATATTTATCTATAGTTGTTTTGTCTATGATACAGGAGTATTATTATATATGATGCCGTTTTACTACACTCCTATCGAATAGAAATGTCTTGTTAAAATGTATGTAACAAGCGAAAACAATATAACAGGGAATCACAAGAAATAAAAAATATTGTATTAGTTCAAAAATACACATACCTTTAGCCCTTAGGTGTGGTTAGAACAGTAAAATATATATAATATTCGGTAAGTATACGAAGTAATTGGGTCGTTATCTCCTGATAAATAAGCACAAACATCGTTATTTATAATACAAATAGAAAATATAGATACGATGAATATTACTCATAATACTACATTAAACTGAATAATTAATTTTTTTCATCTAATTATTAATACTTTATTTAAAATTTAATAAAACTAATTGTCGTGATGTTGATGATTTTGCATATCAATGAATTTCATTATTAATTAGAAATAAATAAGATAAATACATATTGTATCTTACTATATAGTGGTTCGAAATACAAAGTCATACTTAGCATATTCGTGACGTTTGGGCATATTCAATTGCTTTTTTTTAAATTATTTTTTTTTAAAAAACGACAATAAGTTCAAAAAATATAAATATATATACAAAAAATATATTTCCTTGTATTATTCAATTTTTATAATTGATATGTAATATCATAATCTTTCAACCCATATACAGTATTTTTAATTAATTTTGAATAATTTTGCATAGTTTGTAATTTTTAATGCATAATTGTCTGTTTTTATACGCATAAGTTTATGCATGTTTTGTTGTTTTGTTAGCATATTAACATCATAGCCCGCTAATAACTAATTCGTATTTATCAGGCTTCAGTTAATAATGTTAGTCTATTTTATTTCAAACTAAAAATCACCAGACACATGAATTAGTTATCATAATAAATTAATCATTTTATAAATAATCATAATAATCATGTGTCTTATTATTTTGATTAAAATACGGGATTGAAATATAGTTAAATTGAGTAAAAGTTTAGTTGAGATAATTAATGTCAAACGTTAGCTAGGTTATTATTATAATAAATATAGTATGGGGCTTACTACTTTAATAAATAATAATATTATTACGTGATTGTGTGCACGTTTTAAAACTATCTTTAAATTTGTAAATTGTATCATAACAGTTTTGGTTGTGATGGGATTTTATTAATATTATGTAGGTAACGAGGTACACATATATGAGCATACAATAGTTTTTAACATTAAAATACCACCGAGAAATCTAGTAACGACATTAAAAACACCATAGTCTTCACTGAAACATAAAACAAAACGTGTTGATTTCGACGAATATAAGAGTACTCTATCATTGCTGTGTACTAAATTAATGTATGAGCGTAATTTATTTAAATTACCGTGGTAATAACATATGCATGTATTACGAAACTTAATGTTTTGGTTTTCAGAAAATTAAATTATACACAAATATTTTGTAAATAGGCTTAACATTTTACGACATATCTATTAGAGTAATATATATTTAGATGACTAATTTATAATAAATTATAAAACTGTGAATTATTATATCTGCATTCTGAATGTTATCTGTGTAGGAGTCAACATATGAAAATAAACATAAATTGGCAATAGCCAATAATGCATAATATTATATGTAACAAATAATAGGTATACATAAAAACAAATCGATAAATGTATTAACTTAAATTTCATACTGCAATTCTCAATCACTCAAATGTTTTATAAATATTATTTGTAAATAATTAACGATTTGTATATTACAAAACAAACATGATCGTGATCTTAGAAAAATTAAGCCATAGATCATCTTATTGTGTCATAGAAATTAGAATCTAAAATAATAACTAAAAAAGTGTATAATATATCAAACGGACAAAATTAAAAAATAAAAATAAAAAAATGACAGATTTTTTTCGATAGTTGTATCATAAAATTAAAATGACGTTGGAATATTAAAGGTAATTAAAAATATGTACATATTTTTTAAATGTTAATACTATATAATTAATAGCAACCATAGCTACTTAAGAGTTATAAGTTAGATTATAAAATGATTTAATAATTATTTAATATATACTGTATAATATAATAAATTATTTCCACGTATTTATATAGATTATGGAAAGATAAAATATAAATAATATAATATTCTTAGTAGTATAAAGAACCTTATATTATTACATATACCTGAGTATTTTGTTACAAGAATAATTTATAAACTGTAAAATTATCGTGTTTTTACTGTGAACTGTTAATTTTTTAACATTGTTCATATTATTCATATTTAACATAGTTATCAAAATAATTTACCAAATCGTCGCAATTGCTAATTAGTGTTTCAATTGAATGGATTACCTATTAGCCATTACCCACATTTAAAATCTTACCTGTTGTAAAAAAATAAGCGAATAATTATGTAATGTGCATGAAGTTGGTGGACCCATATATGCCTATATCTTGTAAGTTAATTGCATTATAAATTGATTTTTAGAATTTGCAAATACATTTTTATAATACGTATTATAAGCTAAAAACTATTACGAAAGGCTAACTTCACAAAGCTACTCGACTTGGTCTAATTGGTTCGAAAAATTTACCAATATTTTGTAAATTAATTGTAAATATCATAATATCACAAATTGGTTTTTAGTTTTCAACGTTATATAGGCCAACTTCTGGACGTACTGCTGCTGTGTATTAATATATTGTATTAAAATTATAGAATATCTACACCAATTAAGTGTCAGGTGTGGAATTGTATCGTATATATATATATATAATGACGTGCATTATATGATTTTTTTGTAAGTAATAAAGTTTATGAGTAAAAAAATAGTAATTCAGTAAAGTTATAGAATATTCAAGAGAAGTATCTATATAGTAATATACAAATATCTTCCCTATTTTATTAAGTACACTAAAAAAATCAAAACTGCTTTTAAAACTGCGACACCAATCATATTATTATATTTCTTATTTCTCAAGCGTTCTTTTTACTCTTTTTAACGACCATTTCTTATTGTATATACTTCCACTCTTAATATCAATCTTGTCTATACATTCCAAATACCCTTCTGTTATTAATATTATTAATTAATCTGTCATTAATTTAGACTATATACAATCGGCTTGTTAATTTCTTACATGGAATAATTTCTTAGTTTTTTTTTCATACATGTTTTGTACTATAATACATCATTGTTAAAATGTATTGGTTTTCGATAGAAATACATTAATTAATAATGGTGGTAAGAAATGATATAGTATTATGTTATATTATTCCAAATTATAGAAAAATATAACAATATGTACGAAACTAGGTACTTTTTTTTTCAATTAAGGTAATAGTTTTAAACATTTAAATTATTATATTGGCCCAATAATATTCTCAACTTATATAATAACCATGAGTCGCAATCGCATTCGCAATCCTACACCATTTTAATTTAATAGCCAATAAGGTAATTTATTTAAATAAATGATATTGCAACAATTTATAATTTAATGTAACTAAGTTTAAGATCTGTAAACTTATAAAGTATACTATGCGTCGTTTAAAGGTAATATTTTTATGATCGAGATTCTATTATAAGGGCTAATAGAAAACTATTCAAATATCGTATAAAAAAAAAATATTTTTAAATACTTATTCAAAATATTTGAATTATTTGGTTATATTATCATTATGTACGATTGTTGACGAAAATTTAAGTTTTTAAAATAGCTATTGTTTTTGTATATTATGATATGCGCACGAGTAACAAGTGAAAACAACCGTTATTCAACTGTTTTTAATGTTCATGATGTGTTCATGAGATAATTTAATACCTAACCCCGGTAACCATAAATACGCGAGAGTCCAAATAAAAAAAATATCTGCACTGTTATAATTCGATGTGTACCATTGTATCAAATGTAGGGTTCAACTGATATAGAATCACTTCGGCCGAATACTTTTACATTATAATATACATATTATTATTATAATGATAATATCGACCGAGAGCCCATCCGTGCGAATAAACGCATTAAAAACACGTACGCGACTTGGGTAGTAGATAGTTATATATAATACAATATGTGCATATAATTTACACAAATTGCGTTCGCCGATACGGTCATAGTAATATATAATATTATAATAGGTGTATATTATACGCGGGGAACAATTGCATCGTTTTCGGTGAGAAAACCATAATAATATTTATTATTTTGTTATCGGATATCTCACCTGAAAAGTAAGCACATCGAGATAATGAATTCCCCGACGTCTCTGCGATGATCGACGAAAGAGATTAGGATGTGGTCACCGACAATCGCCAACATATTACAATATCAACCAAGTCAAATAAAATTGTATAAAAATAACAAAAATCGAAAATGTGATTTACATTTTCGACAGCGTCGAATAATTTATTATGATATTACTTATACACAGTGCAAAGGTTATATAACTAGATTCGATAATTAGTACACCTAAGAATTCGATTTAAAGGTTATTTGTGGTTTTAGAGAATACGTAGCACAGTGATCTGCGGCTGCGAGAGAATACCAAAAATAAAAGCATGCAACGCATGTAGTAAGTGCCCTCTTCCGTGTAATGGTTTCCACGACCATTATCAGGATTTTTATTTTATGCGCACTGCTCATTCGCCCTCGTGACTTTAATACTAATTGCAAATCTTGCGTCAATCCCTCCATACGGCATTATATTATTACATTAGTATAGATCATTTTTTACGTCAAAATATTATTGTATTTATACTTTGTGTCGTTCTCTAAATTTTAAAGTTTACCATGCTTATATAATATATAAATACATATATGTCTCTATATGTATTATATTTACCTGATGGACCTAATGGTCCCCAACCGATTGATACTTAAACAAAATGTAATAGACGGTAAAAATATAAATGTATTACGTTTTATCATTATCTGTCGATTACACTCGTAGGTTATTACTAAACGTAAATAAAATAAAAATAAGCGGTACTGAAACTTAAAAAACATTATAATATTGGTTTATAATGTTGTATTCATCAAAATGTTGGTCATGATGTTAAAAAAATCTGAATCCGGTTATAAGAATAATTATTATTTCGTCGTTTTTTTTTTTTTTTTTTTATTAACAGACGACATATTATTACAGGCATTCACGAGAACCTTCCTATTTTAATATTATAAAGTGCAATATTATTTCTCCAAAGGTAGTTACTAACAAAAAGTTATTATTTTATTTTAAATACGAGTACTTTTTCCGAGCACTATAATATTGAACAACAATATGTTTAACGTTTAGCAGAAACGAACCAATACGACGTCAAAAATGACCGAGAAGCGAACGTTATTACACTACAGTTTGAACTGATCGAATACAAATGAAATATTTTGCATCATATGTGTGGGAGCAGATTTTTCTCCTTCTGTTATAATATTATAAAATAATATAGTCACACAGTTGTCTGACTATAGGTACTCGAACACGACGTACCAAGTATACTTGTAAGTGGTTTATTTAATGTGTATACAAGTATGAACAACTTTGTCCAAAATTAAAATAATTTAAAACGTCACAAAAGTGTGTATAAATTTGTTTCCTGCAGTAAATACGGTTTTTAAAGATAATATTTGAGTTGAGTAGGCACGAATTCCGACCAACTCTTGTATTCGATGTGTGTAAAGAGAATTTCGATAAATACACACGTTTGATAAACGAATATCATTGTGAGCACATCTAACCTCTGTATGTGTGGTATAATGTACCATGTACGATATTATTATACTTTTAGGTACTATAAAGTGCAAATGTCTAACAGGCTTCACTGATATTTATTTTATTTTCAGGTTCGTTCGTTCTTTAAACTCAGTATACTCGCGTCCATCGATAACTATTAAACATACGTTTGTTGAATAATTGATCAATCAATCTAATTTCGAATGTAACGTGTACGACTACAGGATGATCTTTTAAATGAGGCGCGTCTATTCACGTGTTAACGATTTATCATTGATATTGTTGTAACTATATATATATGTGTGTATGTGTATGTAATTTACTCGTGACAATATGATAAATAAAAAAATATCTTTTCATTGGTGTTTGATATAGTGATAACGGCTGACATGACGTGTGGCCGAAATATAATAAATTAATATAATTGTATGATATCGTTAATTTACGGTATATATTATTATTATTGTATAGTTGTATAGAAGGTACATTGTAGTTTTTAAATACGTATAAGATAGTCTTTTGTGATTGTGCTTTTATACCGATAAGCACCAACTGTCAGAAATCAATTATTTTTTTTTTTGATAATCTGTGTTCAGTGCATTATAATTCAATATCATTGTAATCAACGCGAAAGTATATGGTTACAAGCTTTACGGATTTGTGATAATGCGTTGAATACAAAATAGAAACGTTTGGATTAAAATAAAATAGTATAGTACTTTCATATACATAAGTAATACAGTCAACATCGACCATCGAAGACGGAGATTGGTATATTACTACACACTTAATGTATAGGTATAATGACTATGATGTTATTATAATATAATAATATAATATATATTATGATATGATATACCTTTCTGTGTTTGGCCATTAGGTTTCTGACGAATTCGACTCGTGTCATCTGATCGTGACAGTTGACCGCTACAGATCCGGTGTACTGTAACAGAAATAAAGGAAAAAAAACCAATAGTCAAAACGATATAATAATATATTTTATTACTTAAACGCGTACACGACGACCAAACTCGTGCGCTTATTATTACGCCAGTATAGATACGTAAGTATCACACACGTACCGATATTATAGTATACATATAGTATAATACACACCTATATATTATTATTTTATATAATATATTGTAATGCACGAGGCGCGCAAGACATTCCCTACAACGGTCGCCACTCGTGAACTCGCGCGTATAATGATAATGATAATAAAATATATAAAGTGTATAATATTACGTTATTGTGCGCCGGGTTATACTTATATATATATATATATATATACACACGATGACGGATATTGTAATATATTTTTATATATATATATATATATATATGTATATTATACACTTAGTTCGTTCGGTTTTCTCGTATTACACGTTTTTGTTTTTTTTTTCCGGTGGTAGTATAATATATATATATATATATTACCGTTTGTTGTGTACACGATCGTATCGTCGCGACATCACTTACTATTGTACAGAGATCATATTATTATATATTATACGACAACCGGGATGGGATTGGAAGTCCATTAGAAAAAGAAAAAAAAAACACTTTTTTTCCGCGAGACGTGTTCATGTGTACGGACGACAATGTTTTAATTTTAAAAGTAAACACAATGATAAAACGACAACAAAAAATGGCCCCGCTCTTGACTCTTGTGCTACATCGCGTTTGTGATATAATATCATAATATTCATATTGGTTAAATCTATAGGCATACATATTTTACACAACGCCATGTTTGGTTGTAGCGATTGTTTCGACATTGATAGGTTGACGACGGTCATATACACAAAGTTATTACTTTATTAGGGTTACAATGATTAATATAGTGTTTGACATAGATAAAAAAAATAGGGAACGCAAGTATATTCTAATAGAACATTTTCGAGGGTTGTCAAATTGATTTCCATTTGACTGACATTTTTTCCTGTTCGAAATTTTGTATTTTAAAAGATGAGACCAATCGGTTCACGTTTAAATTGAATATGTACCCCACTGTTAAAAAGGTAGTAACAGGAATTATTTGATTTTTGTTTTTAATTTTGTACATTATAGCTGAGTCTCGTTTGATAGATTCACCCTCCACACATTGACACATCTCACTTACTTCAAAGATGTTTTTGGGTTTGGTATTTAGAATTTTCCGTCTGCGAAATGTCTTATCTGTAAAAAAAACAACTGTTCGCTAAAATAGTTGTGCCATCTACGTTAAAAGCAATTTTTTCCGAATTGCCATCAAGTGTAACGCATAGTGTAATGACTAGATCGCGCGAGCTTTACGTCCGCCAGAGCTTATGTTTAGCACGAAATGTAACGTAAACTTACATAGAATACGTGTTCAAATGGACAAATGGTACTTCAATCGTTCGGCGTAACATTATAGTGATAAGTGGTTAATGTATAGTACATGCGAATGTACAATTGGTTTATTATCGTCGTGGGATATAATCTTTATATATAGATTATATTACACATATTGTATAGGTTTAGACGTATTTAAATAGACCTTCGAATGTCATGATGGATTCACTGCTTATTGTTTTAAACATTAATAAAAAGAATCAAACTGACCTATTCAGTCATGAGTATTTTTTTGCGAGTTTGATTATTACTGACAGAGGTATATATTATACAGACAGTTTATACGGATATACAAGTTTCTTTGATCAAATATAAAAAGGCGCAATTTTGGTTTGGCAGTTGTCATTGTTGACGAACAGCTCAAACGAACGATCAGACTATTAAATAAAGACATATTTATCAACAAAAAGTATTATCGTGAATAAGTCTACAGCCTACTGAAATGGTATACAATTTCAATGGACATAAATAAGGAAAGCTAATCATTTAACTGTTGAAAATCGTGAATGGTTCAGCTGATATAGGCATAAGGCTACTAGTCAAAGACTTTAATGAATAAATTACAAAAGATAAATTTCAAAGCAATCTTTATTAAAAGTAAGTTACTTTGTAACGTATTACTTTTCAAAGATCTACATCGTTTAATATAATATGTAGAAATATATTACAAAAGTTATAGTGTCTAACGCATAAATATTCAAATCTATAAGCTGCATTGCATATAAGCAATGTTATTTAAATTGATTTATGTGGGATAATTTGTTCTTGTTCATTTTATGTCATATAGTTGAATAAAAATTGTAACCAAAAAAGTATAACTAACCTTTAACAAATAAGCATTTACATTTTATTTAAGTCGCACTTTTATTAAATTGTAATTTATACTCTTGAGTTTTAAACTTGGGTAATTCGACTTACAGTAAATTAGATTTCATTTAAGTGAATTTAATGTAAAATATTTATAAATAACAATTATAAAACGAAAAATAATAGTATTTTTTTTTAATTAAAGTAAATGTTTCAATAACATAAGTTATTTAGCCTACAATTCAGTATTATTTCACGTTATTTCGTTATATTAACATTTACACTGTATTTTGATTTTAACTATACTAATTTAATCTTAAATGTATTCATACCCGTCATAGTATACATGTATATATATATATATATATATTATATAATTAAATAAAATATTTACATTATACTAATCATTATCATGACTAACGAAGAAAAAAAATCATAGTCTATATTTGAGCACAAAGCACAATAAAATTAAGTTTTTTTATTATACATATCTACACCAGGATCACAAATCTAACAAAAACCGTCATTTAAGATATCGTGAATTGTGTATACAATTAGTAGGTATATGTATATAGGTGGTATAAGATAACTAAATAAAATTAATAATGATGAAATATAAATGTGTATTTTTTTGACTTTTTATTATTTTTATTGTAAAGTTTTTCAGACAGTCATCTAACTCATTGATTACAGTTTTTTTTTTTTTTTTGGTAATTAAACAATTGATTATATAAATTATTTACAAAAATGTGCATATATATATATAATTAATGAAACATAGAGTAGAAGATATTTTGATTTAAGAATAATATAACAAACTGATTAATTCACAAATACATACTTTTGTCATTAATTATTATTATTACTATATATTTTTAAAATAGCATTATTATAATATAATGATACATATTATGTATCAATAGTAATTATGACTAATTTTTCGATATTATCTACTGTAATAGTAATTAACATTTAAACTACTTACTTAATAAGTAGTCAGTAATTGTAATGATTATTACTTATTAGTAATACATTTATTGTATTTACTTAACACACAATAAAATATACACATATAGGACAACCAACTATTGATTGATTATTGTTAATTTACATACCGTAATGAGCGCATGTTTGAAAATTTCTAGTTACATAATGTTCTCATTTTTCGTTTATAAAGCATTTAAATTATTTTTTTTAAACATGTACGAACAATACATACCTATTAATTATATTTTGAAAACTTGTATAAAAAATAATATTTTAATACACTATTTCTCAAAGAGATTTTATACGATTAGTACTGTAACAAAGAAATCGATTAGTTTAACCTTACACATCGGTCATAGTAGATAATATTTCCCGTGAAAATATGTTATCTGTAAATCGCCACGTCAAATCACCTGCGTAGAAATACTTGAAAATCGTTAGTTTGTGTGCAGTGGTGTTATTTTTTTTTTTTTAACAACGATTTAGGGCACAGCATTATTAACCCGTTCGAAATAATTTCAGACGGTATGTCTAAAAACGGGTTTAAACCGTTGTCATTTTTTTTTTCTTACGGATCGAATTTCGTATTGTTTTGTGTTATAAGTAATATATTACGATATAACACTACTGCAATAACTCTGACGTACGGTATGGGTGCACGGTACGGATAAAGTTGTATAATGTTTATACTATACGCGCATTAGTGTATTACATATTACACAACGTAACAGCATGTTGATCGTTTGATATTTTCATCATTAGCCATTGATAACGCATATAAAGATCTTAAGTAAAACCAATTCCAGGGTTCTTAACTATTTACATCGTGTTTATTTTAATTAAAAAATTAAAAATTCACATTTTCATTTCTTATTCTATTATAGCTGATCCTGCACGTCCGTGGTCCGTGACAAATTAAATGCCCATGGATTTACCCCTTCTCAAACTCTGTTAAATGTAAACTTCACAAACTTCGGATTGTTTTGACCAAGTTTAAGTTATATAATGAATACCAATATAAATATTGAACACGTATAATATAATTATTCATAATTTATTCAATCAATTGAAGTTGAGATGTTTGTAATATATGTGTTGTAAATATTTGTGTAGATTGGACCACAATGCAATAAAATGGACTAATAATTAAGAAATCTTACAATTTAGCTTGTGATGTATATTTTTACGTTACATATTATATAAATATTATTATCTAATGAAAATTTTACATACGTCGTGAGAAACCGATTTGTGAATATCAAAAAAAAAAAATAATAAATATATATTTTCGCAGAAAACGGCACTGTCGACGGATAGGTTTTTTTGTTTTGGGTTGTCTATCAGCCGTCTATAGCGCGTGTTTTCCGTTTGCATAATGATATTAATAACACGATATATCTTATTATTTACTGTTATCGCCCACACGACTACCACTTAGTACGAATCGGAACACATTGCAAAAAGTCTTAGCTTACTTATAGTATTATCGTGTCTATAGTCTATTTTTTTTTATTATTATCAATTAATTTGTTTTTACATTAATTATTGAAGTTTCTATATTCTATGCTGTATGTCAAAACAATTAACAAGAAATAAAATAGACTAAAAAAAAAAAATATTTGAAAACGCTTCTACAATATTTACATATAATAAAATACTACATTAGTACATTACTTTATTAATTATTACTATTATAGTGCTATAAAGTGAATCGAAACAGGTTTTATATTATTATTTGTTACGTATTATGCTCGTATAATAATAACATAAAATCACAATAGGTAGAATATTATTATTTGATTTTAGGTTACTCGGGTATCACAGGCACATTAAGATTTTAGCACTATTTTTTCCCCTAAAAAACTTATACTCTAGAAATTTAACTTCTAGCGCAGTGCCTTTTTAAAATACTTACAATTTGGCCTTCAGGGCGATTTTCCCTCCCCTCCAAATATGCTTCTGTCACGCATACAGATTGTATACTTATTGAAAGAATAAATGAGGCGCTAGAACAGCTTATAACACATGCAACTATTATTTTAGAAAAAAGTGTTTTATGAGTTTTCCGAGCTGGTTTTTAAATTCATTATTTGTATGTAAGTAAACATCAAAATAAATTATGTGCTTCTATGTTGCATATGATACTTTATTATTCATTGTAGGGATAACGTTTAAATAAAAATTAAACAAAATTTAATTTTTGGTGGTTTAAGTTATTTTGACATAATATGTAAATCAAGTATTGTTATTACTTATTGCACGTTTTTTTTCCAAATAAACTACAACCACTACAGAAGCCATAATTTTTTTTATTGTTTTTTGCTCGACGATTTATTAATAAAATAATACCGAGGATGACAGTATGCGCAAGAATGTGCAACGTACCTACTTATATGTTATTTATTATTATAATTTACATTGTACAGACTACAGAGTAACAACGAAATACAGCTATTATATTATTATAATATGTTGTTCAACCGCTAGGGGGCCCCAGACCGTTGGAGCCAATAATTTTCAATTTTTCATATGCTATCAATTATTTATTTATCAGTTTACATTTTGTGTATTGCGTATTATAACTGTATATAGGATCTTATAATAATACAAGATTGCTGATATTTTAATGTTATTATAAATCACCAACGATGCAAATACGCCTTTTAGTGGAATGATGTTTTCGAGCAATCGGCAAAACGAAGTTATGATATACTACTTATATTTTCGATGCCGACAAAAATACATTTTGGCATTTGTGTATATCTCAGAATTAAAAAAAAAAAATTGTTCTTAATTCTGTATTATAAGCTAACTAGTGGTTAAAATGTATATTGTAAATTATATTATGTATACATATTTAAACACTTTACATATTTAGATAATGCATATAGAATTGGTATATGAATTTTTTATGATTCAGTCAAAATTGGTAGAATATATGTCAATATCCACATGATGGTTCGCATATACATGCCAATCATGCATTTTTCTAAGTTAAGTAAAAAACAACCTATGCTTAAAATTTGAAATTAACTTAATATTTTAAAATTACTGTAATGAATTATGAGGATTTTAATTTATAAAGTTTTGCAAAAAAGATTACGCATTGAAGGTTTGAAGATAAAAATCATAATCTATATATTTGGTACTCATTTTTTTATTTGCGTTTCTTTTTTTAATATCCTCAAATAAACATTTTATTCGTTTCGTTTGGACTAAAATACGAGTATATACGTAACGTCTAGAAAAAAATATTATAGTTTTTGTATCATGATTAATGGGTGCATCCACGGACTAAAGGCTATAAAGACAATGTCACTAGTTATTTAATTATCACCATCATCCGTATGTATACATTTTATCAATCGTTGATATAATGACGTGTACACTGTCCCTACGATGGCCTTAATAATATTATAACGCCACGAGTGCCGTGGCTGTATTTATAAGTATGTACTATGATAAGTCCAAACAAAAACACGACCTTTTCTCTATCTACATAATATAAGCACGGCCCAACGATATGGGTATTGTAACTACGTATCTTATTAATGATTTTATGTATATTATAGCACACGTGGATACTTACTAGGTTTGAAAAATAAAATTACAATTTACAATTTTTTTTCATTCGCTCTGGATGTCAACGTGGTATGCGTGCACATTATCGATAAAAACGAGTTTTTTCGCGTACCGACCGACGAAAAAAATCATTTGGAACCTGAACTGTTTATTATATGCACTTATAAAATTAAAAATAAATTGATCTGTTACCAACCTTCCACAAATTGTGCGCGTACAAAAAAATATATTAATTAATAATACTTATAATATTTTACATGCCACATGAATGTGTCGTATTCATGCAATATACACCAATAACGCAAATTCATAGGTATCAGGTAGGTACCTACGTGTATTTTAAAATTGGTAAATATAAAATAGATTTTATGTATTTTAATTGTGTAATAACTTTGAGAAGGGACTTACTCAAGCTGTTTTAATGTAACAATTATATCATTATAAAATTAATTCAAACAGAAATAATAATTTGATAAATCAAATTGTTACTTGAAAAACTGCAACGGCACCTATACAAATTATACTTTTTTTTATACCGACGAAATATCTCCAATGGAGGGTATTTTTAATTCGTTATTCTTGTGCTGATTTAGTTATTTGTGTATTAAATATTAATTAAAGCTTATTTTTCATGTTGTAACAGATTTAAAAAATTATGTATATATATAAAAAAATCATTTTATACCATACCCATATAAATTATTATGAAACCGTTTATATTTGATTACACTATTAATGTTCATTTTTTTGACACATTTTATATTTAGTTACATTTTTCATATGCACGCGTCCCAGTGAGCTTTTATATAAATAAATTATACAAAAAAAAAAAAAACTTAAAAATAATATTTTTTCTTAGGAATGAATTTAAACATCTATGACGGGTGCTTTAGAAATAATAATAATAATAAAAAAAAAAGACATTTAGTTTTACGTAACAAACATCTAAGTTGTTTTTATGTTTAGTATTTTGTACTTGAATTTGTTAGAAACGATACTATGTAATACATAATTTATTTTAATGTTAGTTTTTACGTTAGATTATTGTAGATTATTCGTAGAATTTTCTGAATTTATACACTTTATAGTGACAATTAATACTAACTATCTAGGTATATCAATATAATACCTATACAAAAACAATTATAACGATTGATTATGAACTGATTTTATGAGTGATAGATAAATTTGAATATCGTCTACTAGAAAAAGCATACTGATGTATATACATGCAGTTTATACACATCGTAATGTCAGCGTTTATTGACGATGGGCCAGATATTACATTGAATAGCGAGTATAATATATTGTTATTATTATTATTTTATTATAATATACGTGTATAGAATAATACCAATGCGTGGTCGTTTCAGTCTTTTATTATAAATTATAACTTGTTATTTGATTTGGCCAATGGCAATAACGCATTATATTAGTACCGGCGATACGTTACGTCATAAATAAATTATATAAACTATTAATAGGTATGTTTTATAAATCTATTTCTCGGTCATCGTCTACTTAATATATTTTAATATCAAATACGACCACAAATAATGTTGGAAAACAATATTCGCGAACCAATCGAATATGACCACAAAAGATATAATATTTATATTACCAAAGAATAATATAATAATATTATAAGGAATATTATCGTGCGTACAATTCTAGACATCATATCCACAATAATATTGTTATAATGTACAATAGATAGAATTCTAAAGTATAAACATTTTATTAGAAAATATTTGTTTACTTTAAAAGTATTTACTACGTGTCTTATATAATATTAAATTGTATTTAATCTAATATTATAGCAATATACTTATTTGATAAATTGGTACTGGTTAAAAATGCTCGTAGAAATAACCTCAACGAATAAAACAAATTTAACCTGATTATAAAATTCGGCTGATTCTAATCTTAATTTATTATTTGAAAGAATATAAAATGTAGCACAAAATTATGCAAAACGGTGGAAAAAGCCATTATTTATTTATAATATTTTATAAAAATGTTTAAATGTGTAATGAAAATGAAATAGTTGTCGCTCCAAATTTATTCAAAAAAATATTAATACAAAATATATATATTATATCATAAACATATAATATATTTTAGTATATAGATTGAAAATAATACTAATAAAGTTTATTTTTTATAACTAGAGCATGTACAAATTATAATTTACAGTTTACATACACGCATAAACTCATTATGCCATGTAAAGTAAAGGATAAACGATAATGCGATTGTTTTATTTTTAATTTTTTACAGTTTGCTTACGGACAATAAATTATAGCTTATATAATAGTGTATAATTAATCTATGAGAGTTATTATTATTATTGCATATGATAATCGATCGATGTCGATAAAATTAAAAAAATATTTATTATAGTACACTGTCTCGTTTTGAATCCACTTGCTTGATGAAATTTAATCATTCACATTATTTTATATACATACTCGTATATATAATATTAGAGGCGCAAGGTTATAGGTTACAAGTTTACAATTTATTTTACTAAGAGCACTGTACCGTGATTGCGCACTTATGACGTTGTGTCTCACACGTTATTAAAATATTCTTGTATCAATCAATACGCTTCAGTCCACGTACAATAATATTGTTATGGTAGTAGAAACTAGAAAAGCTCGTAATAGTTCCTATAACATATCGATTATAAACTTCATATATTATTGGTAGGTACTTTAGAGGAGTGATTTTTTGAATTTATCCGTCGTTTCTCTAATAACAGATAAAAAGTATTAAAAAAACAATTAGGTAAACAACTGTGATTTTAACAAAATTAATTTGGTCCGATTCGTATGGCTAAAAATCGATTATTTGGTACCATTATTCCTCATATATAGCGTTCACATTTAGTATCACAACACAAATCAAGCACGCTAAGTATTTGTCTATCCGCTGCAACTTCCTGCATCCCTAAACTCCTGTAATGGGAAGACTGTTTGATTCAGTATAGAGTGTTATTATATGTATAATTATATCATTGGTAAATTATAAGGCATATAAATATGATATATGAGTACACGTAGTGATACACATGTAGCCATGCAGGTAATTATATTCGCTTCATCGGTCGTGATATTATCATATTACAAATTATAATATTATAATAAGAAAAAAGCTTACTTGGATTATTGATGGAATTTTATCGAAATTTTAATAATAGGTATATTTTGTAGATGGGTACGGTATATACATGTTGCGCTGACGTTCATTTAAAAAAAAAGATAAGAATTATAAGTATAATATTATGTATAGTTGACGAACATAATTATATTAATATGAGACGATTAAAACGGCTTAATATACATAATAACATGAGCGGAAATACTAAATAGATTGTGTTGCTAGGAAATTGATCGACAACGACCCCTCGTAGAACCATGAGTGACTTATGCTACTGTTGAAACTACTATAGTAAGTATAAATTATAATATCATCGAGAATACTTTTGAACGTCGTTTTAAAATTTAAAATTTCGATTCCTCTCATTATTGAAATATTTAGTGTCATAGTAAGGTACCTAATTTTAATACAAAAAATACAAAAATACAATGTTCTTTTTTAAAGCACATATTTTAAAAACAAAATCTCATACAAATTCAAAATCCATTAAATGTCAGTTAAAAATGTTTAAATGAGTAAAAAAAAAATAAAATAGTTATATTATATATATATACTGCAGTATACAGATATATACTAATTTAAATGACTTTAGCGTGAAGTTAAATTATTTGAATGTAGAATATTTACGATTATATACGTATAATATAATTATTTACCATACAATATTTTTTTGAATGACAGAGATAGAGAGAGTAAAACAAAGAACATAGGCACGGACACAAGAAAACAAGATGACTGCAAACCCCGCGCCCCTCTACAACTTCATCTTATAAATAATATATAATCTCTGACCGTCGAGACCCAACGACTGCAATACAATAACAATTATTTAAAAGGAAACGGTTTTTTTCTTTTACGGCAAATCGCATATTCACACAACGAATTAACATAACACTAACACATAGTTTTATTCGTGATCTCATTGATTCAGTGGACACCGGACATGTCATCTGGCTCATGGCAATTAACAAAACAAATAAATCTTAGCGCGAATAAGAGTCCGGTTAATGATTTACACAGCATAGAATAGAATAAAATATAATATAATTACAAACTCATTGACTTATAGACACATAATACGAACTTACAGAAGACGACCGAATAGCGATCGTCACTAACGTTCTGTTCACACATATGTGTATTGCATATATGTGTATTATAATAATATATTATTTACGTGGGATAAGAATAAATAAACAAACCAGAACAAACCTGTTTGTATTTTCGAACGCTTACGGATCATTAATATATTTTATACTTTTAAACGTATAGGTAACTCTACCTACCTAGTACCTAGTCAATTATACTACTCACCGTAAGTCTATTAGGCACCCGCGTTTTTGCATCTAACGTAACTATTATTATTATTTGTTTTAATTTTACAGGTAAAATTGTTTGAAAACAATTGTCTAAACTATGATGATTTTTGTGTAGGTACATAATATCTACATAATTAATGTGTTTCAGTACCTAGTCACTATGAAATATTTCTTAGTGAATACTAAATATTTTATAACATCAAAAGTAAACAATTAAAAAGGTACAACTACTGAGGCACGGACGGTTATATTACATTTTTTTTTATTTGATTGTTTCAGTATATTATATTTATGTTAGTAATTAATTTTAAATGCGAAAAAAATTTTACTATAAAACACGATAAATATTATGAATATAAATTTAAATATATAATACATAATGAATTGTTTATGATGATAATGTGAGAAAACCCATTGGTATTGAATATATTTTCAGACATAACATTAGGTCTTATTGACAACGTAATTTATGTGACCGCATAGCACATGAGTTATGACAAAATATTGTTTAGGTTTTTTTTAATAGTTCACGAAGTCATAATTTTTGTTGTAGACTGTTTTATAGGCTAGAAATTTAAAAGTTATTTAATAAATGTACGTAAAACAGGAAATCGATCACCTTAAAAATTATATCGACAACTTTAGGGCTTCTTTTGTGTTTTTATTGCAGATAACTACGAGAACTAAAGCAAAATACACCATAAAACCACATTTGCTCATATAGATAAGTTGTTTATCTTAAGTAAGTTCCACGTGTATCTAAAATTGTTATCACATTATCTTTCAACAGTCTCAAAAGTCATCCATTCAGTATATAATAGTATATTCATTAGGTAACTATCTCAAACTTATTTTTTAATTTAAAATATATTATGTCTTAAAATTGTATGAATATTTGGACAATTATTTTTAAATTAAAAAAATGTCAAGCAAAAATAGGTGGGTTAGGACAAGTGTCTACCGTTCTGCTGTACAGTTGTAGGTGTTGAGTGGGTCACTTTAATGGGTGTGTTAAATTTGAATTCAATAATATTTCATTGTATATGAAAAACCAGCGGAGATGGTCTGTGGGGCTATATTACTAAGTAAAGTATATTTCATGATATTTTTTAATATTGATATTTTAATAAGTTATTTTATTTTTATATTTAGTTGATTTAGTTTTTATCATAACATTGTAGCTATTCATTATATTATTAATATTTAATCATGATAATAATATATTATATAAATGTCATATTATAATATTACTGTTGTTAACGTTTAAATCAATAATAGGTACCTAACCGAGTAAAATATTTATTTTATTATACATTTTGTCAGTTAAATATTTTCAATAAATTATTTTACAATAATTGTTTTTAAATAGCTACCTATATAGTTCATCACAGGCATATAAATATATGTAAAGGTACAAACATAGTAATGTATAAAATATCTAAAACTAATAAAACTGAAATTTTAATACAATCCATTAACATAATATTATAGTGCAGTTATATAATAATTAGCCAAATAATCTAATGGGATAGACTTTACTATAAAATTACATAATTTTCACATTGAATTCTTCTATATATGTTATTTATTTAATTAGTTTGTATAAACAATTTAAGTTAATAAAAATTAAATATATTTTATTTTCATATTATATCTCTAAAAGATAAGGCATATTTATTTATAAGTAAATTTGAAGTTAAAAACGTTGGATTAATCATGTAGATACGTGTACTATTATAGTTGTTTGTAGATATTATCTAAGTTTGTTTCCTGATCATTTTATTGTATATATCATTAATTATAAATATTTATAAACATGCCATTATTTATCACTGTTGACTCTTATTATTATTTTGTGTTTTTATGAAGAAATTGTTTAAGTTGTTATGAATAAAAATATAAAACAACTTTAAATGAATAATGCTCATCATTAACAATTTTTTTGTCATTAAATAATGTTAGTGCGTAGGAATTTAGATATCTATAGGTGTACAGTTATTTTATACAATTTGATAATGATAAATGCAATAGCAAACCTATAGGTCCTACCTAGGTATGTCAATTTATATTAACATATTATTATTTATTTCACTAAATTATTATACTATAATATTATAGACTATAGAATGTAAAAATGTGGAAAAATTAATTTTATATGTACTATGATTATTTTTATCATTTTTAATATCTGTTACGGATACAAAATGTTTATACAAAATATCGGTAGTTTTTGATTTTTATGCATATCATTATGATAGTTATAGTTCCGTTGTGTCCACGCATTTCAATTTTCAATTCCTGCGTAATATCATGATTATACCAATACCACATTGGTTGACATTGTTAACAAATTTTAGTACGATAAATGTTGGTTCTTATATTATTATGTACTTCTATAGAATGATTTTATGTTTCTTACATGTGAGGGAGATCCGTGTACAATTTCAGACAATTTGAATATCATATCATAATATTGGTAACTAACATTTTTTATGCGATGTTAAATTATAAATATCCTTCTTACTAATTCATAAACTATATAAAATTATAAAAACATACTATGTAGAATACCATTATTTTCGTCACTATATATACATATGTATAATGCTAATTTATTTATAATTTACCGATTTTATCAACAAAATAATTTTATTTTGGTACAGTATATTTTATTTATAAAAAATATTTTACATGTAAAGTATAGTATAGATTAGAAATTATTTTGAATTCAAAGTTATAATATTATATTGAAAAAATGTGGGTATGAAGATTGTGGTGGTCGTCGGTAAATTAATTCACTTGATTGGACATGATAATGATTACAGTACGTGAAAGAAATTAGTAGACATTATTATCTGTTCATATAGTATATATAAATATAATATAATGATATTAGTATACTATGTTTCTAATATATGATATAATTGCTTATGGGAACGACGAAAAAAAAATGTAAAAGTGAATAGCCATCTCACTGCGAAGAGTGCTAATGATATATAATTTTCAATTCGAACACGTTAAAAAAAATATTTATTGTAAAAGTCAGTTAAATGATCAAACATTTGTTAAAAAATTTAAATAAAATACGGACGTATTGTATTTATATAAGATTATAAGGACATGATACATATAAATTATTTAATATTGACAGTAAAAATAAAACAAATTATGAAAGACTTACTTTTATTTTGAAATATTAAAAATAAATATTAAATAGTGGTGAAGAAATTACAATAATTAATGTTGAATTAACTCTTAGTAAGATAATATACATGTAAAATACGATTTATGCGATTAATCTATTTTTGATTTTTACTGGGGAACCACCTTCGAATAGAGCTACGGAGTTCACATTTTGAATTTCGGACTCGTGTATAATAGCTATAATATGATAATGCATTCAAGTCTCCGTTATAAGTGTATACAATTCTATATTTTAAATTATACGTTTAAATTTATAACATAAATACCTATATTATTATATAATGTTGTATATTGTTTTTACAAGTGCATAGCGTAAGTTGCATATCAAAACTAATATAATAATATAAATGATAATTATAACAGTACCTCATCAGTTATACCATATTATAAAATACGCGTTAAGATTCATCGAATAAAAAAAAAATATACATATTATATAGGGCGACAGATAATTTAAGATGATATCATCATCCGTTCGATGGCATCACCTATAATATTTTATATTCACCTCGGCGGGATGTCGTTTTCCTGGCTATCACTTGGAGGAGTACCTACCTAACGGCATAACTAAATAATGTTTACCGAGTTTTTTATTTAGTGCCGTATAATGCATATAAATATATTACATTATGACTTTAGATACGTTATTGATACATATTACATACATGGGACATGCAATAATCAATTTTTTACGCGAAGTTTTTTTTCATAACTAAAAAAAAAAAAAATTCGAGCGAAAAAACCACGAAATCAATGATTTTTAACGATATACCCTTCATACATCATACAATAATAATATGTGTTCAGACAGTGCCCACCTATGTACGCCTGTCCGGTATAACTTATAGTGCCGAATTTATATTCAATTGTATGTGTATGTAATATTATACGCCATATGGATATTAAATGAATATTTATTTTAATGCGTAGTTTTACTCACATTTTGATACTTTAAATTTTTAAATTTTTTCTTGCTTATTTTAAATTACTTGGGTATTTATAAAAATAATTTTATTTATTTTCCAACTATAGTTTAACAATTTATAAGAAATCTTCTATTATAATTATTAACATAAAATTGTACGTCTTCTTGGTTAACATTTTCTGATTAATTTTAAATAGGATTGATAAGCGCATTTAAGATCAAGTGCTCAGTATCTACCAAAACATAATATATATATATATAGGTGCAATAGATAATAAACGCCATATGTGTTTAATAAGAATAAAATAATTATGCATTTAATTTCAATATTCAAGATTTTTACTAAATTTTAATTTAAAAAAAACAACACCTTATATTGCTTAAAAATTATAAAAAAACTAGACATTATAATTAGTTTTCAGTTAGGATATGTACATATACCTGTTCTGCTGGGATTAATGAATTCTATATTATAGTTCTCTGTATTTTTATGACATTAACATAAAACAATAAACATACAGGCAATAACTGTTGTAGTTGAGTACTATAAATAATAATGTAATCTAACAAATCATTTGAAACTGTTGATAATAATATAATAAAACAATTTATTTTTTTACTTAAATATTTTAAACAATTTTTACAAACACTCAAAATATTACTTTTAAATAAACCGCTAAGACGAAATCAGAAAATAACGCAGAAAGGTGCAAATATTTACAGAAATCATATTATTGCAATGAACAAAGAGGCGATGGCCACATCATATCATTTTATTATCGTCGCACGACGGATAAATACGCACTGCAGACGGACACATAATATACTATTCCCGCAACGGTCAAATTTATTATGCTCCCCTCACGGCACATACAATATTTATATAATGCATTTATAATGAACGCCAAGTAATATAAGTGTATATGAGTTCAGTACGA
The DNA here is from genome assembly GCF_003676215.2 of Rhopalosiphum maidis. Lineage (NCBI taxonomy): Eukaryota > Metazoa > Arthropoda > Insecta > Hemiptera > Aphididae > Rhopalosiphum > Rhopalosiphum maidis. The sequence continues at coordinate 28,741,885 of NC_040880.1, forward strand.
ATATGTAGCACGCTCACTTGCGCATGTGTGGACAATTATAATATACAGACTCGGCGTAATCTTATATTCGCGATAAATCACACTACATAATATAATAATATACGCACGTATAATATTGTAATCGCGACAACAGCACGTCATTTAAAAACAATAGATTTTCTATTGGAGACATGAGGTCCGTACTCGAAGATTCCGGTACACGCATTTAAATATAGAATGTATAATGCACATTAATGCATTATTATATATTACATTATTACCTACACGAACCTAAAAAAAGTGATTTAGGTAAATATTGAATTTTTTTAGAGGTCGGTTTTCGAGCATTATAAAATATAGCAATATAAAATATTATAAAATTGAGTACATTTTTTTTATACATTTTGCGTTCAAATATAACCGTCAGTGGTGGATTAATATATATTTTTGACCATAAAATAAGAATGAAATATTTTATATTTTCCCTCAATATATTTTTTTTTGTTTATTACTGTTTCATGTATCATATCTAATAACAATTTATTGTGTGTTAAATAATATCACGTTTGTTACAATTTAAAAAAAAACAATTTATATTTAACTCAATAAATAAAAAAAACAGTGTTTTTAAGATTTTTAATAATTAGATATAATAACATAATATGCTACGAGTATATAATTATACTCGTATACTCGTAATTAAAACATTAAATCGTACAGCTATACGTTTGCGTTTTGAATCGTTTTTCATAAAACTACTAACATTAAATGAATTAATAAATACATTTTAAATTAATAAAACTATCAATTCATTTAATTTTTTTTGTCTTACGTGGGACAGTAAAAAGTTTTTTTAAAAAAAGGAAAATAAAACGATGTTACGAACAATTCGTAATTCCAGGGAAGCTTAAAGAGTTATTAGTATCAACCCTCCTGCTTTGGACGTAGGTATTATATGCCTATTGTTATTTAAGACTTTAAAACGTCTAAGTAACTAGTCTTATAGATTTCGCCACCCACCAATTTTCTGTTTTTAAAACTATAAAATATTACTTCTTATGATGTGAATTATGTTGGATTATAATGTGAATATTGGAATAGAGCATAATATCGTATCGTACATATTACTCGATTTATAAGGAATTTCTAATAAAATATTCAGTTTTTTCTTGAGTTGATTTAAAAAAGTGTTAACCATATAAATGTGATAAAACTGTTTATTTTATTCTCAAAAATATTCATATAATTCGTAATGTTTGTACGAAAGATTTATTTTCCCCATACTTTTTTGGTTTGACTAGTTTGACTTTTTTTGGTATTAATACTAAATCAATAACCTCAAATATATCACTCAATAATAAAGTAAAACCATAAAAATACCCAATAAAATTGAAAATTAATTTAATATTAATTTTAATTTTTTTTATGCATATATATATATTTTTTTTGAATTTTTCCAATCATTCATTATTTCAATTTTAATTTTCAAAAATATTTCGAGATTGATAAGTTATATAATTAATTTTAAAATGTGTGGTTTTTGGATAGAACAATTTTAAAACATTTTGCGGTTTTAACCAACACTAAATATGTGTGGTTTTAATTTACAATATATCTTAAGTGTGTGGTTTTTAGAGTCTACAAAATGTACATACAACTTTTAATTAATTTGTAATGGAAACGACGGACTATTGATCTTTCTTCATAGTAAAAAAAAGATCTGGCGATATCGGTAAAATACTCGTAAAATAACCTTTTTAGGGACTTTAACATTCCTATAGTCACGGTTGCAAATGTTACCAAAGATCTGAATGGAATATGATTTCGTACAGGTTAACCACTATAATACTCATACGTGCCGATTATTAACGTTGTGCGGTTACAAAATATCGTTCACCCCATTTTTTTTTTTTTTTATCATTTTTCACTAGTTTTATTTTTATCAATAAAAGTGTTCGATTTTAATAAACAGTGATCGTCTATCGACTATTATTATAATAGGTCACACGTTTTCTTTATAAAAGCATATTTATTTTTTTTTTTTTGTGTAACAAAAATGCTGGCCAAAATATTTTTTATACTATTTTTTGACATTTTTGCATTATGTCGACATATTTTAAAAAGTATATAAATCCTAATCCTGTATAGTGATAGAGGTACCTACCTTGACCGGATGATGGTATGCGGCGGTGTCCGGTGTATCGCGCGTGGCCGTCACAGCCGAATCAAAAGTCTCGGGCGGCGGCGGCGGTCTCCGCAACGACTGGCGGCGGAGGTGGTCGCTTATGTCGTTTGCCGTGGTGATGGAGGTGATGGTGGTGATGATGACGGTGGTGGTGCCTGTAGTGGCGGATGTCGTCGGTGGCTGTCCCGACGACGGCGATCGAGTCTGACGACATCTGCGGCGGTTGAGGCGGTGGAGGCGGCGAAGGCGGCGAAGGCGGCGGTCCGAGATGTGACCGGGTCGGCGGCGCGTCTGCCGTCGACGGTGCTACCGCCGCCGCCACCGCCACCGCCGCCGATGCTCTCGCGCTCGACCGCGCGCCCTCGCCAGAGGTCAACAACCGGTTTAGTGTGTGTATAATATTATAATGGTTCGCCGTCGCCCGCGCAAATTATATTTATTATAAATAAATAATAATGCGAAACTTGCTCGTCGGACGGACGTTATTATTATTTATTGTCGAAGACGACTGCGAGCAACTGATGATACGACGCAGCGGTTCGTCCGTTACAGCTCCGCGGGTGGAGGTCGACGAGCGATATTAGAAACGAAACGATGTCGCCCGGACGAAAATCAACCCTCGACGGTGACCACGCAAAAACACAAAGGCGTACCGGAAAAAAAATTGTGATATTATACACGGTCGATAGCTTTGAATAATTATAAAAAATAATAAAAATTTCGCGACTTTATCGGATCGTACTTAGGTGGTGGGAAGCGATTCGGTATTGTATATTTGTTGTGTGCGCACGCGTCGCGCGTTCAGACTGTACTGGGACCGGTGCAGACATGGTCCGGGCGACTCGTCGTGGCCACAACGGTCTCCCGAGAGAGTGCGAGAGAGTGAGAGTGGGCGAGAGAACGAGAGAGAGTGAGAGAGATATAGAGCGAGAGAGAGTAACCGGTCGTCGTTGTTGTCGTCGTCGCGGCAATGGCACCGAACTTATACCTATCATCGACGTAAATAATAATACAAAATATTTTACATTTTAACGTCAAGTCTTTCTTATGAGTTAGTACGTCCATAAAGTCGAAAATCGAATCTGAATATTTTGAACTACAATAACGGTACTTATTACTACGGCAATTGTATTTTTAATTTTTTAAAAGTTTCACAGGACTCAATCTAATTGAAAGGATATACTGCAACAACCACTTCCGAAACATTTTGAATAAATGTCAGCAAAAATAGTATTGGCCGAGCCCCACTTAAAGTATTGTATTTCAAATACCAATACACAATGGTATCTGTGCATACAAATTTAAATATCAACATAGGTGAGTAATCCCCTGCTGAATGGTATTTCCATTCCGTCTGGCTTTTCTATTTAATTTTTAATATTCCAATACAAACATTTTACTAACTATCAATTTTTAGTGAAAACCAAATATAATAATACATTTTAAATTATTCTTTTTAATATTTAATATGCATTTAAAATTAATACTAATAAAAAAAAAATTAAATATTCAGCTGAATTTATTATTTTTAAATTTTTAGATAATATTTTATTCAACAATTTAGAGAACTATAAAAAAATAGGTACTAATTTTATAGTGCATAATGAATAGTTTTTCGTATAAAAAAGTAACGAAATATTATCTTAATGATTTCTAAGTTTTTTCGTTATAATAATGGAAAAACTTTAAGTAAAAAAAAATGTAATTTTATTTGCCTTTTGAATAAATATTAATTAAGTATTCAAGTGGCTAAATATTACACGAATTATTTGAATCTTGTAAACGTTGTATACATTAATATATATTTATATTCAAATATTTCATAATGAGATTAAATCGTATACAATACTACTGATACGATAAATATAGGTAGTATAATATTTTGTAGACATTTATAACACAATTAAAAAGACGGCGTTCTGTATAGGCAATTATGTTGCTCTTTTTTGATACAATTATTATTTACCCATATAATATTACGAGTATACTAATATTATAGTATAGTATAGCAAGAATAAATTCGCAGTGTAAAATAACTCAATTAAACTGTTAAATAATACTTAAATATGTTACAAATATTGTACATATATGACACTGAATTATTCAAACCGACTTTATTGAACGGGGTAGTTTTAGTTTATAATCCAGTTGTTTACAATAAACTTTATTTATCCAATAGATTAAATATACTAATATATAATACCGTGTATTCTATAAGTTTAGAAATGTTTTTTATAGATTAATTGGGGCCGATAAATTATAATAATATGATATAATTAATGAGGACATTAAATATTTTGCATTATAAATGTACAACGGTGTTATCTGTTTTTGCTCCATTTAGGCATTAAAATATGCATACAGTAATTATTCAGAGTTCCCAAACTTATTGAAAACATGGTATAGTAGCCCTATAGTTTAGTATACTATTAAAATTAAACCATGATTTATCTACTTTTTATTTTTATAATATAATTAAAACTATATACATTATTGTGTAAACTGACAGCAGCTAATAGCTGCGATTGTATTATTACTATTTTATAAAACGTTCAATTAAAAGCGTCAAATTTGTCGTCGTTGCTATATGGATGACGCCTTTAAATTGGAATAAGATTAACTACGACAGTCTATACGTGTATTACATGTAATCATTCAACATAATATGACATAATATGACAGATACAATGATAGTTTGTGTAGGCATGAAAATATTATTGTACATTGTGTACACCCACAATACAAATCGTAGGTACGATAGCTGTAAACAATGTAATGTACGCATATAATATCAGCATGATTGACTAATATTACAGATACATCTGTACATCAGTATTGTACGTGCTATTCACAATAATAGTAATAATATTATTTACCTTTTTATTTTTACGCCGTTCAAAATAAAGAGATGGGTATAATATTATTTATTTATATGACCTATCGCGACGGCAACCGGTGTTGCGAACTATAAGGCAGCAGGCGAATATTTATGATTTATATCTAAAATGCTACTGCTTTTATCGCTGGCTTTAAATAACTGGCGAAAATATATATAAAATGTTTAAAAAAAATAAGAAAATTATTGGGACGATAAACGACACTTTTTATCGCACGAATCTCATCGTCGATCACGTTTATCTCTGAACAACGGATCCAGTAACTCGTACCAATACAATATTTTTATTTTTTATTTACTACGCTGTATATATATATATATATATATATTCATGGGATAGTATCGCCCACGACTATTGTATACTACTTCATACAGAATACTTGGAATCTTAAAAAAGCAATTTAACAGTTTAACACACGCAGAGGTCAAAGTGGTCGAATCCTATTTTTATGTTATTTTAGAATTTAGAATAATTTATTATCATGTAACTTATTTTGCTTAAAATTATCTATTTCTTTTGGATTTTGAAAAACTAATTAGTTCCAGGATTTGAAGCTTTTATAAACGATATCAACTAATTTTTTTCGATGAAAATAACTTTAATAAAAGTAGTTTATTTTCTAAAATGTTTATATTTGATACCGATAGTCAGAAATCAAACTATAATAAATTTAGGCATTAAGCATATAATTTCACATTATCTACCTTATTATATTATTATGATAAAAATGTAATCACTGATCACTAATGACTGATTTAGATAATAACACGGATTAACATAGGTAAAAGCTAAACTGGAGTTTATGAATTGAATAATGTAGAAAGTAACGCGAGTAACTATAATACGCGTGGTTACTAGTACTATCCAGTCTTGTAAAGAATAAAAAGTATTCAGAATACGTATTCGAATAATTTTTGAAAAATATATTTAGAATACATTCTGGAATACTCAAAAAATTATTCGAATACTTTGATAATACTATTTATTAATACTTATTTTGCTCAAAATACGGATATTATCTACACTGGCAATAACAAATGACTACCACTATATTTATCAGGTTTTTTGTGCTAATACAGTAATACCATAGACCTAATGTCCTAATACTATAAGTAGACGGAGTATGGTCGTATGGATGGATGTAGTTCAGGCGTATAAAGTATAAACCCGACAGCGCTGGTAGCTGGTAATACATCGTACACCACACGTCTGCACATCAAGTCAACTAGTATAAGGTCTATAGGCTATGGTTAATACTATATTTTATGTTTTTAATGACCACTATCCAGGATTATAATTTAAAAACATAAACATATTTTTTTTTCAAATTTAGTATTTAAATATAAAAATACAAATACTAAAAAAAGATATTCAAAATACGTATTCGGTTATATTTTTTTTTAATGTGTTTAGAATAGTATTCAAATACTTTTATTCGAATACTTTATAATACCGGTGCTATCTATAGCTGCGCTGATTTAAATATACAAGACGATAATATTATATTGTTCTTTGTCTAAAAATGTTGTAATTAAATATACCATATGAATATTAAAACGATATCATTTTTAGTCAGGTATTGATAATAATATTATTTATATGGAAGTAAATACAAACTGAGGACAATTTCAATCAGAACAATGTTGTTTATCTTTATAATTACTTGACATATATTTTTGGTAGGTATGTTTACATATTATTTATATTATAGTTCAGGCCGTTCAGGGTAAATAATTTATTTCGGATTTCTATTGTATAATATAGTTGCACACACTAGGTAAGTTATTTGCCACATTTTCTTTTTAAATACAATACCATTATTTATTAAGTTTATTTGAACAATTAGAATCTTTCATTTATCACGAAAAGAGCGTTTAATTTCATTAAAAAATGAATGTAATTTGTTTATTTCTTTGCACACCAAAACTAGTTTATTGTTCAAAAAACTATCATTAGGTGGTCGTGGGTTATAAAAAAAAAAAAATACTTTCTTTAAATTTTTACGTATATAGTTTCAACAATACACCTGATTGTGTATGTGCAGTTTCGAAATTCAAAACTTACTCCTTCACCCAGAAAATACAAATAATGTAGTTTTTTCAAAAAACGGGTTTTTGTGGCCATCCGTTGTACATTTTTAGATTTTCGAAATTATTTCTATTCCAAAAAATAAAACAACAGTTCTTTATATATTCTAGTCTACTTGTAGAAGTCTCACAAACACCTTACACTCTTAAAAAAGGTAAAACTAGTTTTTTTTTCATTCAACACCTATTGACAGATTATTAAAAAAAAATCGTGGGTTACATGAGAAAAATTGACTTTTTTCCTTTTTTGTATGCGTATATTGTTTCGGAAACACACTTGATTGTATACGTGAAGTTTTGAAATTCAAAACTTATTCCTTCATCCAGATAATGCAAATATAGTGTAGTTTTTTCACTTTCGTTGTTAATTTTTAGGTTATCGTAAAGTTTTTATATGCGTATATTGTTTTGGCAACATATTTTATCACGTATGCGAAGTTTTGTAATTCAAAAATTATTCATTCACTAGACCATTGTAATAACAGTGAAATGTAGAATTAATTTAAGACTTTCAATTTTAATGAATAATACATTTTTCAAAAAAATAAAAAATAAAAATTATAATAATAAATTTTCTTTATATTACTTTGAATCTTGATTATACTGTCTTTATCTATAAATACGAATCCAAACATTTAATATTATCAACTTAAGTTCAAATGACTTATACTATGAATTAATATCAAATCTTTAATTATACAAGTAAATCAGTCAGCAATAAATTATAAGAATGAATGAATGCAAGTAGGCAGTCGTTTGATAATCAATAACTTATTTTTAGCTTGAATACAATTAACATAGTTATAATAACATGAAATTAATTTTTCTAATTTTCAATTATTTATATTTATACCAATCTTACGACGTTAATGAGACTGTGATAAATATATTTTTAAATTTTAAACCTTGATTATAATCTTACAACTTTATTGTCAAGTTATGTCGACTACAATAATTAAATTAAAATAATAAACTATTTTTTAATCAATATTATTATATTATTATTTGTCATTTTTTAGCTGTACCGGTGCAGCATAAAATTGAGGTAGGAATAGGTACGGAAAAGAATAGGGCCACCAATGCTTACGCTTGAATACCTCAAATGGTGCCCCTGGTCTGAATCATGACAACTGTGGGATCTAGAATCTGTCAATAGTACTTAATCCCTTTTTATTTACGGATTAGGTACATGAATATTATTTCCAATCTGGATCAACTTTTACTGTACAGCTCAACACGGATTTGACAATATTCTATACGTCTGTATTCATATTGTTATGTTGTCAGCGAAACACGAATATGCATTTAATAGCTTTTAACAAATACGAGCATTTACTAATCATTTGCATCGGTTTGTATCAGTATAATAATAAAAAAATAATATCAATGCACATGTAAGTGTATAGACTATACAATAGAAGTTCGGTGATTTGGTTCAAAGTACAAATGAGATCTTTATTTAAAATTATAAAACACAACATAATATCTAAGTATCAATAATAATATTGTAAATACAACGGACACTATTTAATTATTATGTCTTGTTCATATTGATTATATAATCTGTCATAAACGCTATCTATATAATTATATTGGGTGCTAGGGGAAAACAACGACGTTTTATCGTCAGTTTTGTTTCAGGCAGTACACCGATCGCGTACACAAAATACACATCATACTATAATAATCACTAAATATAATATTATAATTTATATGACTAAACATTTTGTTGTTTAATAATATTATATCTCTAAAAATAATTATAAATATGCGCACACGTAATTTTAATAATATGTAGGTATATAAAAAGAACATGAAGGTATGTAAATATCTTATAATATACAGTATATAAAATGTTATTTGACAATTATAAAAAAAATAAATAATAATAATAAAAATAGAACAAACAGAAATTATAGTACAAAAGGTTGTATGAAAATAATGGAGAAATGCTCAAACTTTAAAAAAAAATTATAAACGTATCATATAGCACCAAGGATAACAACAGTCTGTCGAAGGGAATCGTGAAAACAAAATGGATCGATAAAAATAACGAGTCATAATCGGAGTCGGCTGGGTTATATTTGTAAGATAAAAAAAGAAAACGATATACAAATATAGATATTAATCATATTACGGGCGAGACTCTTTCCAAGCTCGAATGATATACCTGTGACAAATCCCGAAAAAATTCGAGTCTGGGCTGGTATTGTTTATCGTCGGCGAATCTTTGGATCGCGGTAAGTACCACCAACCTTAAGAGATTACATAGAGTCGGTGCTCGGAAAGCGTATTTTTTGTTTACATCTCATTATATAAACTCGCAATATTGTATTACCATAATATTATTGTCGCTCGAATCGTAAACGGACGTTCCGTAGTCGACGCGTGAACGATCATGATAATCTGATTTTCAAACAATAAAGTCGGGTACGAAATAACGTAATAATGTACGACCAACGGTAATATAATATATGATATCATTACATCATTGCAAAGTAAATTTATATGAACTAGATTGTAAATAAATAATTGTTTCCCCGCGCTCGCTTGAAAATCCCTTTGGTGGCAAGGACGGAGTCTTGTTTTCAATCTACTCTACATCTACGTGTTGGTTAGTGTCGTTCAGTCTATCGGGTGATAAAAAAAAAACAAAAAAAAAAAAAACAATATAATAGTCGGTAAGCTCAACACGACAAATTCGTTTGGGTCGTTTGGAGGTAAACATAATATAATACTATACTTATACACAGTACGTATTACTTACATACGTCTTATGTTGTGTCGTTTGTCATCGCGTAATATATATATATATATATATATATTATAATATAATAATTGTCGGTACAATTAGTGACATTGGATAAGTAATATTATAATGATGATAATAATAATGATACGTAATTTATATACTTAGATAAATATCATATATAATAGTAATAATTCCGAAACTAGAGCCGCTTAACACAATATCTACGAGATAGACGATATGATTATACGTGGATTACGGGACAGACGAGGGGACTAGATCGTTATAATTATTTTCAGGAATGGTAGGCGGAGGGAGGATCGGTCGTCGTCGGCCGACTATTCCGCACGGAGGTAGAACATAAGTGGTTGTCACGGTAGTGGCGTAAACGTACCGCGGCGGTCTACGGTAGGCATATATAATTCGAAATTTCATCTGTTGGATTTTTTTTTTCTCGAAAAAGCTCCAGCCGTACGCCGCCGAGAGGGCTCTCCTAATTGCCACGGGACGTCTTCTGAGTGCCTACAGAATACACCCGTGTACCTACTGCGATCATAATTTTCTCATATAGCGAAGTGTACGGAATAGGAACGATCGCCCGACACTATTGGCCGTACGACTGCTGCTGGTGCTGCTGGAACAGCCTGACGCCGTTGTGGTGCGTGGGTATGGTCGAGTGGTTCCGCGACCGGACGGCAGACGCTTTGGCGCCGCCGACGCCCGCGCCGCCGCCGACGCCACCGTTGTACGACGACGACCACTGCCGTTGATGCTGCTGGTAGTTGATCTGGTTCTGCTGCTGTTGGTTCTTCTGCTGCTGGTACTGGTGATAGTGCGACGGCGCCTTGACGTGGTGACCGGCCGTCGTCTGGGGCGGGGCCGGCGGCGCCGCGTTGTGCGGCATCGTCCTCCAGCCGGGCACCGACCCGGGCCGGTTCCGGGCGCCCCGCGGTTCCGTGAACGAGCTGAGCGACACGTTCGTGGGCCTGGTGCACGGGTCTGGCGGCATCCGGGCCTTGGCCCCAGGGCCGCCCTTGTGCCGGATCACCACCGTGTCCACGGTCTGCAGGTCCGCGTAACTGGCCCGGCGCCGCTGTTCGTCGTCCGTCGGCGACAGCGTGGCCGTGGACGCGGCCGGCGACAGCTGAAGCGGCGGCGGCGGGGGCGGCAGCGGCATCGTGGCCGCCGTGTCGTGGCTGCTGTTGGAGTGCACGCCGCTCGACGATTCGCTGTGGCCGCTGCACGCGGCCTGCGGCGAGTGGCCGGCCGCGGACGCCTCCGACTCCGACTTGACGGTGTCCTCCTCCTCGAAATCGTCGGCGGCCGTCACCGACGCCGGACCCGTCGCGCGCTGCGGCCCCTGATGGCCCGCCGCCGTCGTTTTGCTGTACACGCCGCCGCGGTACCCGTGGTCGCGCAACTGTTGGTGTTGCTTGGACACCTGCAATGAAAACGGTGAATTAATACGATTATAATAGTCGGCTGTCCCGAGTGTAGGTACTATACGTCATTGTACGACGGGGCAATTTATAACGATATACGACAGCTTAATGCGTTAATCCGGCTGATATCGAATACGCGCGGCCGTGATATATTGTTACACGCGGTTGACGCGACGGCAGCCGTGCCACGTTACGCTATTTATACGTTTTTATTTTTATTTCATTTTTTACGTCGTTCGAGTCAAAGATATCCAGACTTTTCACGGTCTGACTCGTTATTTTGAAAAATGTCTACGTTTTAACGATCCACAACGTACTAATGGCTTTATTATCATCATTTTTTTGTTACTTTGCCGATCGCTATCCTCGCGACAATTTTTTGTCTGGCAGTGTCGTAGTGTCGTAGTCACTGGTAAACTTTTAATCGCTGTGAATAATTTATTATCAATGATAAAACTAAATTCGAAAATCGGTTTATAACAATATAGCTGCGAGGATAAAGTTGTATACGTATGCCTGCTACTAATTTACGTACGATCTATCTTTTCTTTTACTATATCATAGTTAATATGATAGAAAATACATAAAATATATAAATATTTCAATACTTGACGCGCCGCGACCCACCAAATATATAACCAGGACACAAGGGACCTCTGGACAGTAGAAAAAATACTATTTTTAATCAAAACGCACAGCTATATTGTTCTATAGTTTTGATCGTTATATTATCATATTATGTTAGATTGCCGTTTATTATAATATATTGTGTGCGTGCTGGCGGCGTCCGACCAGACAAAGAACGGTTAGGTTTGAATGTTTATTGCTCTATACTTCGAGACCACGCTCGTGTTATAGGTCGTCGAATACGCTGTTATTTAATTACGGTACGAACAAGTCGTCTGCTTATTTCGGATGACATCACAGAAACTTTTTAATAGCCGTTTGCCGTGTGTACACCACCATAATGCGAAGGCTTTGCCGCGAATTAAATGCGGAAGGACGTGGGCGTTCAATTAAACGGGCAAACTTTTTGCGCGCTCGATAACAGTAGCGGTGTACGCACGCGGGAACGACGGCAACTTTCGAAGCGATAAAAATTGAGCTCGCCCAATGTGACCAAACTATACGTACACGCGGATATCGTGATAGTATAATATTACTCGACCGAGGGAAGATGATCCTGCTGTGTGCAGTGACACCACTCGTCAGACCGTCAACAGTTGCAATCTAGAGCATAAAAATAAATATTTTAATATCTCGCATTAATTTTTTTCGGCGTACACCTGTTGATTCGTTTCCAAAATCTATATCCTTACGGCTCCTACTACACTCGGGTCACTTTCAGAGTTCCAATCGACGTCCGCACATACATTCAAATATTAAAATATTATATCGCTGTATATTATTATATAATATTTAAAATTAACCGCAATCATTACCGAACGTATACGTCTATTCTATTATCTCGGTATTTAATTAATGTGGGAAACCTTAGTAATGTGTATAGTATTGTTTGTTTAATTGCTAGTTTTTTTTATACAAAATTTAATTATTTGTAACAGGTGGTGTATTAGTGAGGTTATGTGTACAGTTATATAGGTGAGGAGTGATTCGATGAGTGTGCAACTCCCTCTTCTCACAGAATTACGAAACTTGATTTTTTTTTTTCATATGTACCTATCTATTTATAATTTGATATGTTATGTAATAAAACAATAATTATAAAATTAGTATTAAATAAAATTAATAACGATTAAAATAAATGAAATCTTTACCTAACCTAACCACGGGTCTTGGAATGTGAGCCCTTTTACCAAAAATAATATTAAAATCATTTTAAAATCTCTTTCCCTCTTATATTGAGGCCTGTGTAGAATTTATTTATCAGATTACTGCAGTGTAGCGCTAGTGCAACAGTCAAACCGCTATACACCGCAACGTATATATGATATCAAACGCTGAAATATATATACATAGCATTAACACAAAACTTCCGAGACGAGTTTCTGAAACTTTTAAGAGGATTATATGCACGAGGGTATATGCATGTTGCGTATATATATATATATAGTATACATTTATGTATTTATATTTATTGTGCGTGTGCGCGCGTGCGTTACCGTGTTGACGAAATAAAATGATAAGTTTACACTTAGCCCATTTAAAGCTGAGCGACGGAAATAATATAATGTAATACGAGGTACATATAATATTATAATAAATATTGCTACTCTGTGTAATAAATGTTAAAATGCACTTACTAAAAGTCTACAGCGACAGACTTAATATAGACGAGTGCTACGAGATCGTATACGGATATCAGTGTAGGAGTGCTATATAGATTATTAGATTGTAGTATATAATAAGCATTATGTATATTGAATGATGTATAATTACGAATTGAGCTCTTCCCAAAATCAAGCTCCGCAAGATTCAGCAGTTTTAATATTTTCTCTGATCATGAAACGAAGTTGTTGCTAATTAATATTGTTATGGCTAAAATCGGGTTTCCGTCATGAATAAAAAGGAATAAGAATTGATTATTACAATAGAATATATTTTTACAAAAAAAAAAAAATACCTGATTTTATGTATACATATTATATTGTATAATTATTTGCATTTTATAAAAAAGATTTTGGAATTGTTTACATTTTTAATCAGTTAATTCCAGTGTGAAAATGCGTATAGAAATAAATGTATTATTTTAAGTGTATATACAACGTGTAGTTGTATCACCTCTGAATTTGATTAAGCGTTGATGTGCTAATCGAATTTTAGTCTAAAATGGTCGGACAAATATAGAATATAAATATATCCGAAATATTATAGGGTGTTCAAAAATCAATACGCAATTAATTTCATATAGTATATATAGTTACATACTGAATCGATTCATTTTAAACATAAAATACATTACTATATAAACTGTATAATGGTATTATTGTTATAGGACACATTGAACACAACAATAAAGGCAGATATGTATATCGGTTTCGTCACGCCAGCCGTAATGCGAATAATATTATACCGCGCATAGTTCAAATTTTAAATTACAAATATTTGCATAGGCAAATAAACCATCGGCTTTGATAAAATCTATTTAAGTGATAAAATTGTGATGAGAGTGGCCATTAAGCTTTTACAAACATATAGCCTCGCCGATTGTGGTTTATAATAATATTAAACCGAAATAAAAAAACGGACGAAAAAATAAACGAAATCAACGCATATTATTGAAAGCTAGTAGGACGACATTTATCGTTTCACTGGGGCTGCTCATATTATTGACAACTTGATAAGTTAAATGTATTAATAATAATTTAACTTGCTATATTTTAATAATATAATTACTCATTACACTCTAAGATACAGATACATTATAACTATATTTTTTCTTTATATTTTTGTTTTATTATTATTTTTAACACATTAGTTGTTTGATAAGAATAATGGTGAGTTAATTTTAAACTTAAAACAGACATTAAGTCTTATGAATTACCGAGGTATATTTTATTACTACTAATTTATGTTGACGATCCTCTCATTCCTGACAGAAGTCTAATATACAAAATCATTTGAAAAAAACGTTTAAATTAAGTTAATAAGATACTTTTATTTTTAATTGGCAAAGTTATTTTAAAATGTAATTATAACTGTCAACTTTTAATTTGTTGAATTTTTGTTTTCGTTTATTTTTTCTACTCAACAAAGCTTTAAATTATTCATTAACTCGGCTAGCATTAAATTTTAGTTGATTGTATATCAGATACAAAGGTAATTAATTTTTCTGCCTGACAACACATTCAACTGTTTGTTTCTATTATATCGTCGAGAAAGGTGTATGTATACCTTTACTGTATTACTAAGTACTCACTTGGGTTTTGCTGGCGTGGAATTCCGCCGCTGAACTTATGTCTTCTTGCAAGGGTGGCGGAGGTGGTGGTGGTGTGGCCGGTGAGTAGAACAACTCTCTTGTGTTGGCGCTCGCGTATGTAATTACACCTTCCCGGACTGTGTCCAAAAGCTGTAGGTATGAGAAAATCCCATATATTATACAATCGTAATTGTGACCAGAAGTTGTATAAGATTATAGTAGTACAACTACAAATCTAGATTTACAAGCCGAACTTTTTAATGCTATAACAAACCCAAACGAAACCTAACTTAAAGTTTTGTATTTGAACCTTAACCAAAGTAAAAAATTCGAATTGTCTCAAAAATAGTAGCTCACGTAGGATTTTGTTTTAAATATTATACTATTTTAATATACTAATATTTTAAAATAGATTTTATATCATTATAAAAAGTATTATTTATCACTAATGATATAATAATAATGTATTGTTCTTTAGAAACCAAACAGTTAGGATTTTATATTGGAGTGAATAGAAATAAAATGCCGTTATTCTACAGCCCATTAAAAACATTTCTATGAATGAAGAATAAATAAAATAGTACAGACAAAATCGCTGAAAACAATGCAAGTTATTGATTTTTTTTTGTCTATCACGAAATCGAAGAAAGACCGTGAGTACAATCATTTTTTAAGTTGTCGTTTATACACAAAATAAATTTGGAACTCTGTCTGCATAAATGAAATTAAAAATATATAGACAAAAGAAATATATATTTTGACCGGTGGGTAACCTAAGAAAAAACTTCAGAACCCAATAATATTATTACTACACTGGGTGTTTTTCTCATGCTCGACCACGTCATAATTGTTTCTTTTTAATTAATATTTTTGCTATACTTTTAGACTTTAGTACACTTAACTTCTTGTAATATTTTTCAGTTTTTAGTGTCGGTAAAATCATAAATTCCAAAATCAGAATACCTACATATTTATTAATGTTTTTTTTTTTTTAATTCGTTACATGTATTCACGAGACTGCCTAGTGAAGTTATAATATTTTAAAAACAAACATGATAATTCTAAGTACATTAAAGGTGAACGGATGGTATCAGACACCCTATAAATAGTATCTTCGTACACGCAAACGATACACGTGGTGGTTTCATATTTCGATTACGAACCATTATGATCGATTTTACCTTCGTGTCCTCAGATGTATTGTCGTCACTATGATCGTTTGTGGCTCTAGCGACCATCGGTAATTCACGGAGCTTCGCATAATCACCGTCGTCTTCTGGACTGACTCCTCTTCGGTCGATTTTGTCCATTGGTATACCTCTGTGATGAAAAAAATATATTAAGATTAACACTGCCGTAGTCCTCTGTATTCGACTCAAGATGATTATTTTAAAAGTAAATACTAATAAATTATTTCTGAAAATAAATGGAAAATTTAAATAGAATAACTATTTTCAATTCTTAGGGTATTATTTATAGGTATTGCCTTTGTTTTTGATTTATGTCATTTATAATATTTATAAAAATAATTTTTATCTAACGAATTTAGTCTTTAAAATGTATTTTAAATTATACAGATATTAAATGTTATTGAATAAATAGTTTTATTAATAAACGTTTAAAGCGTTTTAACGAATTAATTGTGCACCATCATCCATAATATTGAATTCTTTCATTGTCACGCAACTACAAATGCTTATAAATGAGATAAATATTGGTTGGCTGATTGAAATTATTATTATTGTTGTTGTTATTATTATAATTATTATTTAATATCACTTAATATTTGATAATCATATATTCATATTATGTAAAAAGGAGAAAGACGGTAATCGCTTTATGCAGTATCTATACCTCTTCATTGAGAAAATCTCCGTAATATAAAATGAATGTTAAATTTGAATTCATTGCTTATGAAAAACAATTTTACCTAAGCTAAAACAGTCTGTCAGCCTTTATATTACTTTAAGTATATTTTATGATATATTTATATTGTTATTACCTATAGTAAATTATTTTATTATTAGTAATAATACGGCGAGGTCCAGTATATGTACATTACACGTTTTGAAAAAACATAAATAACAACTTATGAACATTTTTGTTTTTAATATTCAACTTTTTGACCAAGCGAATAAATTGTTATCAATATTTATAAAAAAAAGCTTAAAAAACGTAGAATGTCAAATGTCTATTAATACCTTAAACAGAGTCAAAATGTTTTGAAAATTACACCGTGTAGTTAAACATTAAATTAATATTTCAAGTATTTACAGTTATTCTTTTTGAATTATAATAAAATCAAAAAAAAATCAATGTTGTCAAAAACTAGTTTTGCATGAAAATACAGTTTTTTTAAATTTTTTTTTTTTGTATTTGTTTTTTTTTTTTGATTATTTTAAAAATACAAGAAATTTTTTATTTGGACTATTCGAAAGTGCCAACTAAATCCAATATTTATTTGAAAAACTATCTTAAAAGTTTAAGATCAAAATATTCTTATCTACTGTAAATCGTATACATAAACATAATACACAAAAAGAGATAATGATCGTTGTATAATCGATACGTTTATCATTCTGGTATCTAAGAGTCTAACATGTTCCATAAATATTTGACCATAGCTTATAAAAATAAAACTAAAATTATTGGTTGCTTAGTATAAAATCTTGTTACGATAATGGTTCACTATTAAAAAAAAAGTAAGTAAAAAAATAGTGTAATATAAAAATCATATATATTATATTATTTAATGTTTGTTATTAGAATTGCAATATTGTACATTTTAAAACATTTTTTTTTTAATTCTTGAAATAATGAGTATTTGATATTAAAACAACTGTCCTATACATGTATATGATATTTTTGAACTATTATAAGCTTGTATAAAAAGTCAATTTGATATCTGGAAAAATATAAGCGTTATAAATATTAAATAATTGATGATAAAAACAATTTTTTTTTTTTGTGTAGGCTATAGAAGACGATTATTATTATCATTTGTTTTTTTTTTTTGACATTGTTTTCGTATGCCGTCATTCATTGTTAAAAACCGTTGTAATGAATACGTAGGTGCGGTCAGAAGAGAACTACTATCGTTACTCATTAAATGCAGTTGACAATACGCGTGACTGTTTCGTTACATTGAAAGTTCTTAATTGATATATGTTGTTATGATATATTATCTGCAGTAGACACCGTTTGAAAAAAATACATAATCTATTATGTTACAAGGTTAACAATCATAATTTTACCGGGGCAGTATAGTTATGATAATTATGAACATTTTTCATTATTATTGTTATTTGTTTACTGAACAGTTTAAACCGGAACAAACGTAATAATTACGAAAAACGGTATGACTGCTATTTTATAATTTAAACGAAAATACATTTTTTAAAACACGGTTATTTTAAATGAATTTTAAACAAGAATAACCCCCAATATACATACCTTGTAGATTTCTTTGTCCGTTTACAACCAAAACAACTTGATTGTTCGTCCGAGTCTTCCATTTCACTTATACAGCTACGACCTGAACTCGACTTTGGTCTAGGCCAGTATATTTGTTCATCGCTCATTGTCTTTGGTGTTCTTTTATACTTGTGTTTATCTGAAATAAGAGTGGTATAATTTTAATAAAAGTACTAAAACAATTTAACCAGTTAAAATTCAAGGTATTTAATTCATTTTTAGCGAAAAACAAAGAACATCATTTTAAGCCTTCTGAATTGTATGTAACCTACCACATTATTTAGTATTATATAATAATTAATTAATTTTACCGTTAGTTTAATAAAATATTGCAGTATATTTTATTTAAGACAGTATTAATTAATACGTATAATATGTATGTATATATATATCAGTAAAAATAATTGATAAAGTGACTCTGTTGTATAGTTTAAAGTGTTTAAACTATTCGATTTATAGGTTGAAGTTTAAGAAGTGTAACTATTTTAACTTAACGCGATATTTCTGATTTTGTTCAAGTTATCAATAACATTAATTTGATTAAATAAAAAATAAACAAAAAAAAAATTGTAATAAATTGAACTATTTTTTAGTGTAAGCGACTTTTCGACTCTCATATGTTTTTTGAGTAATTAGGTATATATATATATATATAAGTATATTAATATTATAAATGATGTCTTTAATACTTGATGTTGAAAAATTAATTATCCACAGATGTCACACCACCGTTTACTATGCAAAATACAGAGGAAAAAAATTAAATTATAAAACGTGAGTTAATTTATATTATAATTTAATAAATATACATTCATTAATTTGACTGTCATCGAATAATTAACAGAGCCTAACCTATTATACCTACGTACGTCGGTGCTACATTTCGTGCGTATATGCAATTATACCTACTACATTGCTATTAAAGTAATTGGTAGGCCGCCATTTAACAATCAATACAAGACCAGTTTAACGACTTCAGAATAGAGACGAGTAAAATAGTGACTAATCGGATCCAAAGCTGGGCACTTATTTGAAATGTTTTTTTTTCTTTTACAAAAGCTATTTAATACGACGATCTTAAAGACCATAACATTACGCGTGTAACCATATCACCGCGTTTGGTTCTCAAACACGGGGGCCAACGTTAACCGGCGGTTTCGAACACCAATACCATAATATATTACAGTGTAAGAGTACCGTACAGCGGTATAACGATAATATAATAACAGAAGCATAAGCACGAGCATGAGCGGTACCGCAATGATATATACAAGCTCACCCGAATTGGCAGAGACGCGCGTGTAGTCGGCCACCACCCGTTCCACTACAGACGTGACGATGCGCTTGGCCGTCTTCTCGGTCAGCGAGTACGTGGCGCCCTGAGCCACCACCAGCAATGGCACGCGCTGTCCGTCGTCGCCTTCAACGCCGCCGCCGACGCCCGCACTGCTGCCACCACCGCTACCGCCGCCCTTGGGGTCGTACTCCAAGTACAGGTGCAGGTCGAACATCCAACAGGGCTTGAGCGTGAGCACCGACCACATGGCTATCCAGACGAACACGTGCGCGGTGGAGTTGAGCAGGCACGCCAACACCACGCCGTTGAGCGACGACCGGAACACGACGATGGCGTTGTACAGCAGCGGGCTCTCGGACGCGACGACGGCAAGCAGGGCCAGCACGCTGGCGCAGTACGGCATCAGGCTCGAGTAGGCGTCGGCCACCGTCTTCCGGCCGCCCGTCTGCCGCTTCACGAACCCGGTGAACCGCGTGTACCCGTAGTAGTACACTATCGAGTTGGACACGAATATCAGTACGGTGGTGACGGTGAACAGGACCGCGGTGTCCAGGTGATCCAGGACCAGGTGGTACGTGGTGGGCCCGGCCGGCAGTTCCTTCACCATTTTGCAGACGCCCAACACTTGCATCTGCGGGGCACGGTAATTCAACGATTACGTTAATGGCGATAATAACAACAATAATAATATATTTATGATGGTTTTTTTTCTATTTCGTTGGCACGTCTGATCTGTTGACCAGTCTACGGTGGTGTCTTACCGTCCAGCACGTATCGGGTAAAATTACTGTCCGCATCGGATTAATTTAAGCAAACGCAACGATGTTTTTATACGCTGGTGTACAGGGGGGTTACTCCCGTGCTGTTCTGTGAAAAAGTTTGACCGATCTATAGATACCGAAAATAACAAGAAACAGTTCGTTATGGGCTAACGCGATATCGGTAAAGACTTTACGGAGGCGGTAGAGATGTGAGCAAAAAACAAAAAAAATAATTATTTACTCGAGCGGGAAGGCATTTTCAGTCGTCTTGAGCGAATTGCACTACTGCAGCCTTCGACGCGTGTGTCGCGATTGTCACACTTGACTGAAATTTTATTGCTGAATTCTCGCTCTTATCACACAATATATATTATACTATTATTCGTTGCTGTGTGGGCGTAATAAACGGATACCTTGTGACTAATGATCAGTATTTTTTTTATTTGATTAACTTAGGGTATTCACTTACACGAGTACGTACTTAGTGCAACCTATACTCCTCTGCTCGCATGCAGTATAAATTCTCCACCGGCCGTTAGCTTCACAAGCAAGATAATTTAAATTTGTTAATTTTATATAAGAAATTATAATTGCTTGTACAGAGTAAGTACTCGATTAGTTCTCGGGTTCATATCCCCGAATTGTTCAGAACAACTGGAGGAAGACGGAGATGATCTTATTTCACTATTTAATTAAGTTTTCAGTTTTTGCCTGTATTTAAATTTAATCTAGACGTTTTTTAAATTATTTCAATGAAAGTTATTTTCATAAATAATTACAGTATAATATGATGCAATGTATTTGATAGTTAAGGATAACTCACTTTTACATTAAATTTTTAGTTTATATTTGCGAAAATTGTCTTACCAATTACCACCGATATTGCTATTACTTATCACTTTTATTTCTAAATGTGCATAGTTGGTAAGTAATTACTTTATTATTGGAAATTCAATAAAATTTGGGTTAGGTTACAGGCTTCGCCGTGGTTATAAATTGGTAAAGTATAGGACCGGAGTAAACATTTGGAACATCTGGTGTCAGGACGGACGATCAAAAATAATTGGAAAGAACCATTTGAAACTAATTGAAACCAAAACCTTAGGTAGGTACCGTAACCGTTATCTCATTTACATTCAAGTACTGAAATCAAGATTCTTTATGGTGCTATATTGTAATAAAAATTTATATTTATTTAAATCTAAAATTTACCGATAATAAAATATAGAACTATAAATTTATTTTATTTGGAATGCAGTTTTATACCGCGATATAGCTATATAAACCAAAATATATGGTATCATCGCGGTTCAAATGTCTGATAACTAAATGTAATTCAATTATTAAACATTTCTTCGACGAAATGACAGTAATCGAGTGTAAATAATATTGTCTCACCTTGTAAAGGATGCAGGTGAAGAGATACAGTGACAGGCACTGAATAGCGTTGGCAAATAACTGGACGGAGAATAACGTGGCGAAACATTTGTTAGTCTCCCAAAAAACGGACGCATACCGCCCGCAATATATGAACAAGGCCATGGCGTAATTGAAAAACTCAACGGACATGACCCCATCAGTATCAGCAGTGTCTGAAAATAGTCAGGGTTTCAATCGTTATTACATTGTAGTAGTTTAGACTAGCAAAATACTTAATATTAGGTAAAGTAAAGGATAATACACCAAACCTTACTATTTTACTCTGCTCGCCTAACTTTAAATACTTATGTTTATATATTGATATAACTAATGATTAGTTCAACAACCAATATATTACATCAAAACTTTTTAGAAAACTAAAGCGCTGTGGTTTAATATTAAAAATTTGGGTTGTCATTAAGAAAATGATCAAATAACAATGAAAAGTATGTCGATAATTTCTTATAAAAATATATCTAAGGATAAAAACATTGAACATCGTTGAATATATTAACATTTATTATAATTTCGTTATATTATAGGAATTATAATTTTGGTATATAATTAATTGCAGCGAAATTTTCAAAATATATTTATATGTTTTGAATGAATAATATAATTTATTAATATATAATGTATATCCGACTTAATGCACCACGTAAAGTGTTAGTACAAATTCTACATATGCACTTATTCATTAAAATCTAATAAAATATACAAAATGTTTTTTTTTCTTTTACTAAATTTAGAAAATATTAATAAATAGTTAATAAATGATTTAAAAAAAAAACCTTTGTCAAGATGGCGCCTGTTATTATTACGTACTATTTATCTGTTTATATTATTATTTCTATAGTTTTGTTATTTACAGTGAGAGTATTGTAAATTATTCTATTAGGTTTTAACTTAAATCATGACAATTAAAAGGGGTCTATAATAATTTTTATTCTATTCATCTACTGAAGCTATTGACCACAAAAATCTAATTAATTTTGGATTCTGTATTCACGGTAAACAAAAAGCAAAACAAATATATTATGTTATTAAACATAGTTAAAAAAAAAATAAGTACATTATTACACATATTTATTGTTAATCTGCAGTAAAATGTAAAATATAAAATAATTTTTGTTAAAATAAATATTAACCAAATTTATTTTATAAAAGGAAGCATTAAATCCACATATCTTCTTTTAACGTTACCTATTTAAAAATTAAATCATACATTTAAAAATAACGATTAACTAAAACTTAATTTAATATTTCAATAATATTGTTTCTATTAAATTAATTAAATAACTACAAGTCACAAAATGTTCAATTATAATTGTATATGAATCTGCTACGAAAAATAAAATAATGATTCGATTGTAGTTTAAAAGTTTCATAAGTTTTTATTTTTCAGTTAAAAGGTTTAATAATCCATATATTTAACAATATTCGTGTCGTTTTTTTTAACCTAAATAGAAAATAACATTTACCATTAATAATAGATTTCCAACAAAATTACGTATACACAAGTATTTTGTTTATTTCAACTTTATAATACATTGTATTAGCGACTTAGTCATCTGTTTAATTTATTTTCAATAAAACTTTGTACGATGTAAATGTAAATAACACATTATAATCATACATTTTTTCTGCGAAATCAATATTATTATAATCTATAGTTTATTTACCATTTAAATATTTAATATTGACGTGAAATAAATAAATTTATAAATTCGTTGAAAATATTTATAAATACATTTATTAATCGCTGTTTTCAAATAAAATATCATACATTTTATTTATGATTCATAAACGATATGCAATACTTTACAATTTTATATCAGTGTTATTAAAAAAAAAAAAACAAAAATTCATGGTCGATGAATTAAATGATACTTACATGATCTATTCGTTGATGGCGGCGGCGACTGTGGGACGAGCACTGACTGTGTCTTGGGTTCAATGTGCATATTTTTAAGCGTGATGTTGGGCGGACTGGACTGATGTCCACCGAGGACCAGAAAGTCCAAGTCGGTATTCCAAATATTATCTGAGAATGCACATAACAAACTTAGATGAGAAACGTAGTAGATTACACTGCGTGGGTTGTTTGTGGGTTGCATCGTGCTTTACGACGAACAATATAGATATACATTATATATATATATATATATATATATATATATATAGAACATACTCTCCTATTGTGTATAGGAATTAGTGAAAAGGCATACCGCGTAAGGCGTCATTTAGGTACCTTCCGTATATTATAATATTATATAATACACTTATATCCACCTACAGTTAATATTATAATGCTAGGCCACTATAGGGTTAATATTCCAAGGGTAAACTGCATGAGTTTAAGCGAGTTATTATTATACAGACTTAGTTAGAAAAAAAAATATCATATATCGTTGTCATACAGCATACGCTAGTTGATAAACGGATTAAAAACAAAATTATGCACGTAGCGCATAATACTACACAAGCGAGTAAAAATTAAAAATGACACAATGCATACGCTACTTGAATATTAAAACAGAGGATGTGAAAATTCCAACAGCAGTCAACAATTAGTGAGTTGTTACATTTGTTAAAAAACATTTTACACATTTTTGCTTTAATAATACATGAAATATATAGTATAATATTCATTTGACGTTAAAAGAATAAACTTGAAAAATTCACTACATTAACGTTAAAAAATATAAGGACTATATCGCTTACACTGTCCTCTACATCATTATCCGCACTTTCGTATGACTTATAAACGCTTATATGATACACAATATATAGGTAGTATAGTATATATTATTATTTACTTGTGGACATGAGACCGGCCTGTATGAGCCTGGCTTCGATCATGAGTTTGACCACCAGCAGGGCGAGCGCCGTGAACGAGTGTAGCGTGGAAGAAGACGGTGGCCCGTGGGTCCAGCAGGACGACAGGCGACGTCGGCGGACGTCCAACAGGTTTCCTAGCTTGTCCGAGTCGTTGGCCATGTTTCCGGTACGAAAGGCGGAGGTGAAAGCCACCAAAGGTACTAGCACGGCGGCCATACCGATGGTAGCTACGAAGCAGTGGACTTCGTACCGGGGCGGGAGTACGCTCTTCGGTGGCCATACTACTTCTAAGTACTCTGAAATTTATTTTCAAAAATTGAAATGTAAGCAAGTATTTAAAATGCCATCGTGTGTACCACGAGATGTTTATTAGTTTAGGTCAAATTCAAAATTCACTATCAATGATAGTTTATTTGATGACAGCAAATCGATTAGTTCTAAAAATGATTCTACATTATTTTTTATATGGCTGATACCAGCTACTATCGGTATACGATTCAAAAATACAGACACGTCGAGATGGACGCAAAGTGTATTTTATTGATAAAATTATATGTTAATATATATGACTACGTAGTACATGGTACTATGTAAAGTGTTTATTATTTATCAAATAGTGTTTGAAATTATACTTTTATTAACCTAACTAAACATCGTATTTATGTGTTATATAGTATTAAAATAACAATTTGAAGGAGTATAGTAATTTATTTGAATATTGGGGTGGTTAGAAATATTAAACACGAACTTTTTTTATTTGTTCTTTAATAATTTATCAAACAATCACTAATTCTGTTTTCTATCATAATATTATTAACAATAAATTATTCAAGACCAAATGAAAAAAAAAACAGTTTTTGTAACTTATTATATTTATGCATTCGGAGATAAATATTTCATCTTTCACAAAGTCGTTAACTATGTTAATAATTCTGTAACAGTTAATATTTTACTTGAAAATTTACACCCTAAAGTAGGCAACCCTTGTATATCATATTATATAATAATTTATCATAATATACACTATTCATGTAAATAATACATAAATGTACAAAGAAATGGCGAAGATCATCATGTAAAGTGTTCAAGACATCCTAACAACGATAACGCATTATACAAATACTAATGATAGAATATAAAATAATAATAATAAACAAATAACGAACACAAGGACGGACGTAAGTGGTTTAAAGCTGCCAAAAAGTATAACACATAAATATCACGAGAATTGAATAATAAAAATTTGCTGTGTACGCACAAATTGTTTGACTGGACTTTTGAAAGGATTATTATTTGTATTTCGTCGGTTCGAATGTACAACGTGCACCGTAATACGCACGTTCAGGTTATAATAATTTGCATACCTACGCGTTTTAATACATAATATTATTAGTGTTATGGTAAGCACAACTAGACTATAGGATCGTGTTGTACAAGTAATAGGTTTACGTATCGTGCACCAGACCGGTCGGTGGCGCAAAACCGTTTATGATAATAATTTACTAATATGTATATATATATATACATATATAGTATATTGTACCGTAAAGTTTTGAGTGTCTTCCGACGTACTGAAGTATTATCTCTGCAAAACTTTCGATAACTTTCCTATTACGTTTATATAAGTACGTCGTTATATTCAATTTGCCTTTATTTTTTCCGCTACAGTTTTGATACGTACGTACGTATCAATCAAATTATTTACTGAGTTTTTTTTTTAAATATTAATTTATGCAAATATAGAGGCAAAAAGTATATAATACTATATAATACTTAAAACCAGAACCGTGTTAAAGAATTTGCTTCCTAGAGTAAAATTGTATGGCGCCAGGATTTACCTATTATTCTCTTACTGATCACAGACAAATTATTGAGATAAATAGGATAAATTAGTAGTGAAGTCTATGTATTCATAGATAATCATAATTATTGTAGTCAACAACTGAATCAAATATTTTTAAAATAAGTGCATACTTTAATATATGTTAAAAATAAAATAAAGAGAATTTGAAAATATTTTTTATAATTTAGCCAAAATAAATATTTTAACTAGATATTCTCGGATAATTGTTGTAAGAAAAAATATTATTAAATAGGGAAATACGATGAAAAATCAAACCAGCGAGGCATATACCATCTAAAAATGTATACTAATATATGTAATATGCATACCATTTTATGTGAAAATAATACGGAATAACACAGATTCTAAGGTTAAAGTTGGACGTCGTTTTTTTTATATCAGTATAACTTAACTATATACGAAGGCATGAACCCATGTCACATCACGACAGTATCTTTGGAATGTTATTACTGTAGTGCAAGCGCGCCTTTGTGAACGCACACCACCATCATTGTAATACATAAACTACATAAACATCGAATAATTGAAACAGTTTTGGGTTCGTTCATTCTGCTAATCCGAGTGACGTGCAACGACGAAATGTTCGTATATTATATTATAATACACGTACATGAGATTTTGCGAAATTCATCGGAAACGCGTACGGCTGATCATCGTAGAGTATCACATTATATTATACTCTTCACAGTCTACACCAAGACGAGGTCTTTGTGATATGTTCTACTCTTTGCGGCTTTTCGTAATCATTTGTTTCTGTGAGCATTACTATCGGCAGTAGCATAATCGCTCTCGTCACTAAACAATATGCGTACATAATACACCCGACTTAATACACACGTTTAATTATGAGTATAGACCTATATTTAGCTATATAGTTTAATAAAACGTCAAATTTTTACATTACGGGAGCTTGGAATTTTGTTGGTTATTTTAGTAATAATGTTGGGTATGCTTATTCACGTTTTATAGTAAGTGATTGTTCTTTAATTTTCACGATTTTTTTTTTTTTTTGATAAACAAAAAACTGATAACAATTTTTATTGTTGCTACGAATATTTCCTACAAAAGGTGTATCTTTGACATTTCAACAAAGTTTTACTTGAGTACCTATACTAATTAAAAATGTTTATTTAGTAGTTTAGTACACTTTAAATTGTCTAAATGTTTTCACCAGCTTCATCGCGTAAAGTTTTTCGAACAAATGTAAGTACTGCGTGTTGGTACGCTGTATAATAAAATAAACGTAGAGCTATTCTCTCGACTATTTCCTCGGAGAATATATGTATATATAATAACAATATATTATATGGTATCAGAAATCAATATAATATACATATAATATTATTATATATACGTTGTTCAAACAACGAGATGTGTACTAAGATAATTGAAATTTTTACATCCCAGTAGGTCTAAACAATATAAAGTAGAGTACCAGGAGGAGTTAATACATCGATTGTTTCCTATACATACATAAAACAATCAAATAGAAGGTTCTTATATAAAAAAAAAAAAACAAAATACAAAAAATATTGAATTGAAGATTATAGTGGTATAATAATTGATACAATATATTGTATTATTGTAATATATATATATTAGTATTCACAATATTTTATGTTATCTATAATTTTATGATGATATTACTATAGACTCTAAACGATTTTGAAAATTATATCATAGTTAAAAAATAAACTATAAATTCTGAAACATTTTTAGGTAACAAGGGATAAAACAAAATTATATGTTCATACTTGTAAAATAGTACTGTTGAATTTTTAAAATGTTGTGTTTTAATCAATGATGATGTGAATAATCACTCAAGTTGTTGTATTTGTATAATTATTATTATAAATACAATTTAGCATATGAGGTGAAAAAAGATAAACGTCATATCAATATTTATTTTCAAATATACGTATGCTGCATAAATTAAATATAAACATTTATTAGTATTAACAAAACCATATGCATTGTTATTAATTATAAAGAAAACGCTTTATTCAGTGTCAGCTCAAATATTTCAAATATCCTATTTTTTTACGTTTACAAAACAATAAAACAAGTATTAGTATTGAAACAAAAAGGACATATATTAACCATTGTTTTATTCTAAAACCAAATTTTTAACTTATATGTTTATGACTTATACACCTGATAAATTAATTTATGATTTTTAAAATTTTATTTCATTTTAAAATGGTGTACAAAGTTGAGTGTTACTGAAATCAATCATTTACAGATAGTTTTTAAAATAATTCTAATAATATTTTAATCGAGAATTTAAATAAGAACTTAAAAAAACAATTGTTGTAATCCATTTTCAATCATTTTTGATTTTAATTAAAAACGAATTAACTACAAAAAAACGCATTAATTATTATTTATTAGCTAAATTATTATACAAAACTATTGAATAATATTTAATTATTTTCCAATTGTATTAATGGTAAGAGTATTAAATAATGTTATAATGACTTTATTATTTTCTGAAGAGAGAAGACCCTTTCTTAAATACAAAGTAATAAATACGATAAAAAATACCACCATTTTTAACGACGTGAAATGGTTTACACGCAACTTATATAATTTTCTGATTGAAACTATAATTTATTAACCCAATATTGAAGTATTAAATGAAAGCCGAGAAGCACTTGATCAAGTAAATTGAGTAAGTATTAAACACAATTGAAGTACTAAAAGTACGTACGTGATTTATGACTTAACACCTTTGAATTTATTCCAATGGAATTATTTATCGTCAAGTATAGATAATTGCACTGTCGACGAAATCGTTGGGTAGGTAGTCACACAATAGTGAATGTATGAGGTTTAATTGTTTGTATGGTTATAAAAACAAAATTGTATGCAGCTGCAGTTTTATGGTTTATTAATAATAATACGAACTCTAAAGCCTTAGATTTAATATGATTTTGTCACCATTCGAAAGGTTTAGGTATAAATATTTATTTTAGGGACTTAGGGTATTCCCTTGTGATTTAGTCTGTTTTACTATTTGTTTTGTACATTTAATTTACTCGATGCCTGTTCTTTATAATTTATTTATATTGTTTCGATGGATTTTATTCTGCTTATAGATTAATATTTTTGTGTGTAAACTAAATTAAACTAAAATCTTCTCTCAAAACTTTTGTTATTGGTATTATATTATTTTTTTTATCTGAGTATAGATTTCACAATAATTAAAACAAATTTATTTTACATTGTCAAGAACTATATAATACATAAATCACGATGAGAGTTTTTAATTCAGAAGATAATTTAGATAATCAATATTAAAGTACTTATAATTTCCAATAACTATATAGTATGTAGCTGAGAATAATTTGAATAATAGTTTAAAAATTATCACTTTTATCATTTAATCTATTATCTGCACGAAAACGTCTTTTAATTTCAATAAAAAACCTACTATGAAAGCTATTTAATTAAATGTAATATATATTATGTATATATGACTATAAATATTTCGATATCAGATGTGATCATTATATTTTAGAATTTATACATTATATTAAAATAGAAATATCGTCAGCTATAAATAAAATTCTGTAAATTAATTTTTATTTTTATTTATTTTTTCACCATTTGCCAAATTTAAAAAAAATGTCTTGTAAAAAATAATATGAAAAATCGCAAAAAAAAAGTTAAAATTTAATATATATAATAGTTTAAATAGTTGTTTATATTATTTATAATTTGATCGAAGTTTAGTTCGTTACATAATTTATAACTTATAAGAAGATACTACATTAAATAAAAAATATATATTTTGTCTATATTTTTTCTAAAACCGTTCAGAGATATACTTATGTAGTTTGGGTGCATACTAATAATAACTAAGGACACTGGACAATATGTATATGATACAAGAAAATTAAAATTAGCATATTCAAAACGATAAATAAATGCACATAACTATTATCAATGTATACATCAAATTATTTGTGATGCATACTGCATACTAGTTTTAATTCGTAAAAGTATGATTCACCTTTAATACGTTTGTAGTCAACAAGAATTTACTTATTTTATTGACATATTATGATTTTATGAATAGTCATCAGTAATTCCCTCGTACAATCACTATACATATATACATATATATATATATATATATATATATATCTTGTCAATGACAAAGTAGTAAGTTGAAATTAATTTAGAGGGAATGAGTCAGTTGCCATTCATTTCTAGTTTTCCAATGTAATAACATAATTTAACTCTGCTACGGTGGATTTAAACGCAAGACATTTACTAAATAGTAAATACATACTTTATTGTATACCCTACACTATACCCCATAATATAATGACAGTAGATTATTTGCAGAGAAATAAAATAAAATGTCATCACTAAAATAATATAAAATATTAATGACTTTTAAATGATTAGTTTTATTGAGTTTTATTGCTTACTAGGTACACTTTAATACAATCACAACTGTCATATAGGTAAATACTTATAATAATATGTAGTATTACTATAATAGTATTCACAACATTTAAAATTAAAATAAAATATGTTGGTAGTAGGTACTACATTTATATTAAAACGGGTAAATGTATATTGTATATATTATATAGTCCATTACTTTATATTTTTTAGACATCACATGCGGGTAGGTCTCAATATTTCAAATTTAAGACCTGCAGCAGTTCACATTTGAAGTATACATTACAGTTAGTATTATTAAAAAAAAATAAAGCACTCAGAAATAGTTATCGCAAAACCCGTATGGGTAACCAAATATAAAAATATGATGATGATAGATCCCACGGGATAAATCAATACTAGATGTAGTTTGTTAAAAAAAAAATTATAATTATATTAAATAATATCGAACCATTACTTTATTCTAATATTAATTACATTATATTATATTAATATCTAAGATAATTATAAACTCAAATAGTCCCACATTAAAATGCGCTGCAAACGTCCAAACTGCCTACCCTAAATTAGTTTTTGGCTTGATTAAATTTAAGATACCAGAAATTATAAACTTTACTACAAATAAATTATTTACACTTTAATTAGTTTTATTTACACTAAAACTTATATTTTTTGATAGTTATCGAACTTACAATAAACGTGTTAATCCTTAAAACCGTTTAATTTTTTATACTAATTAATACCTTTATTGAAAATCCAAATCATAAAAAAAAACTATATTTTTAGGTACAAACACTAATAATAGTAATATTATTACTATGTAACAGTTATTAAAATAGATGTTATGAAAATTTAAAATTCTATCATTACGTAATCGCATGAACGGTTTTCCTTATAATAATAATAATAAATTATAGGTACTCAACTCATGTGTAAACGACAGAAACAATTTATAGAGTGGTTTTTCTACATGTCCATTTATAATAATAATATTATATATATATATATATGATATTAATATTGATATACGTGTTGAAGTCTTATTAATTTTCGTCTTTTCATTCTACAAATATTACCAAGTATCATCCACTGAAATAAATCCAGATCACACATAATATAATATATATATATACCACTACTACTTATGATGTTCTAATACCAACGACACGTCTTGAACAAGATTTCGATCGATTCGAGTGTTAGCGACGCCGCCGCACAACACGAGTACGCGATTAGGCTGGAACAGTCAATCTCAGTCGCACAGATGTTGACCGTATTATTATCGTTATATACGCGCAGCCTCCACAAAAACCGCTCCCCGATTAACGGCGGTCGGGCACAACCCATTTAGCAATCCCGTTCGACGACCGTTGGACTAGGTGCTTAATCTTTTTCGGACGTGGCACTCGAGATTCGAGAGAACCTCGTAATAAACCGTCAGTTGGGTGTAATAATATATTATTTTATTTTCATTTCCCCGTGCACATCCGCATAGTGCAGAGTCATCGGTTTTTGCGTATTTCTCTTTAGGTATTTTTTTTTTCAAAACTCATCCCCTCGATATTACACATAATTCCCCGAAGTCTCGCTCTATAGAACCAGCATATCGATATTCACCACCTACTAGAGAATGATTATTTTTTTTTTAATGCAAATCACTACATAACACTAACATCGACAACTATTTTTTGTAGTTTTTAAACGTTATGTTTTTAGTTTTATGTTGTATAGATTTTGTGTACTTATATTCATATATGTATACAGAAAACCATTGGAATAACTTAATATTTGTTAATGATTTTTTTTTTTTTGAATCAACGGTTTGCCGTATTTGTTTTTATAAATAATATGAAAACTAGGAAATATTTATCAAATATTATACTAAAAAATCTCAAATAAAATTGTTTTATTCCCGTATATGCCGTGCCGATCTATAAGTATTTTATTTTATTTTATTTTTTTTTTTTTAAATACAAACATTGACTGTAATGATATAACGGTGTTGTGGTTTAAAATATAAACACGCCTTATACATTTCAGTCTCTATTTTTTATTCATTACTTTCTTACATATACAATCTCAGTTTCTCTTCTCTCTTTCTTCCCGAATAAAAATATTATTATGTGTATACACACCATAATACGCCTATCGTACTGCGTCTTGTTGCATTTTTCACTCAATTCATATACATTGTAGCTAATTATACCTATATAATAGTATAATACTATTACACACACACATACATATATATATATTATATAAATATTATACTATATATATGAAATGTTGCTTACAGTACGAAGGCATCATCATCAATCGCAATAATATGACTTACTGCCAATCGTAACAAAATGAATAAAATAAAAACTCACAATACACGAGATACACGCCCAAACACTGGATGCGTATTATACGTACAGTAAAATATTCGTTAGCGTTCAACGCTCGGATAATAGAAACAAATAGTCGTACTAAACTACATGGTTTTCCTAAATCTCAAAGGAAAACACGATCATTTTAAAAAGTTAATAAATTACGTTCTACCGTAAGGCCCCTTTTACTCTGTATGCAGATACACTGCAGCCAACTAGGGGGTCATCTTAATATTATTCATGACCACCGAACCCTACATATATCGAGAGATGTAACACGATTGCGCTCTATTTACCTTTATACCTGTAAAAATTGTGTTCTATAAAATATAGATGTTGTCCTTTTAACAATTTCCTAATACACTATTTAAAAATATTAATATATGGTAAAATACAAATAAATTTGTATATTTTTCCAATATGTATAAAATAAATACATATAATTTTCAAGACTGATATCCTATAAGCTATGATTTAATATAAAGTACGTTTATACGTATATTATAGTCGCGTGTGGTTTTTATATATTAAAATTTAAAATGCTTAAATAGTTTAAATATATCGAATGCAATGATTCTCACAGTGTCCAGCGCCATCGTTAATATCTCCTAGTCGTATTGACTACATTGCCTAATCGTAGACATTAACATCACGTCATCAAATTTATAAATTTAAAATATACCAAATGTAAAAATGCTTACCCGATAGTCTCCGAGTGGCTAGCAAAACAGAATAGACATTAAGCACGGTAGCGAGCAGACCGTACCACACGGACCACAAGCTGTTGAGCTGACAGAAATGTCCTTTGCCGCCTGCGTAGTTGCTGTTTTCAGCCATCACGTCCGGCTCGCAAACATCTCCCACGAGCGTTTTTGAACCTCTGAAATGGAAAAAATACCAATCGATTAAATTAAACCTATTATAATACGTATATCGTATGTAGTATAAAAAATGGTAAATTAGTAAATGTCATTATGAAAATATTGTCTGTGGTGACTTTTAAGGAGGGTAAAAGGCGTTTTACTGCATGTTAAAATAGTACTGGCACGATTTCATTAAATTTTAAAAATTATTTTTTTTTTTTCATATCTCTACAATTACTCATACTAACTTACACTAACTTATACTACTAATATTATATATATATATATATCATATATATAATATATTATCACGTTGTGCTGTCGAAATACCTATAATATAGGTACCTATGTAGTTTGGAACTTGAACATTAATCATTCTCTTCCGTGGGAATTAAATACACAGTACTTTTGACCCCCCCCTCCTAACAAATAGATGTATAACTATATAATAGTATATAATTATTCTTCATTTGATATGATATATAATACAGTGTTGACATAGTAAAAGACAAATATTTAAGCTATTAAATATGTTTTTGCCTTATACAGGGTGTCTCGCGAGGATTTACCCATTGCGATATCTTCTGAAATAATGGAGATATCATAATTCTGGTTTTTTAATAAGATTCACAGGAACAAGAACTACAAATATTTCATGTTTTAATTTATTCTTATTTTTTGGTAAAAAAGTTAAAAATGTATTTTTTTATTTGATTATTTAAAAAAAAATTTAAAGAGAGCCATTTTGTAGTGTTTTTTTTTAATGAAAATATTGACGTAAATACGTTAATTTCATCAATTTCCTGATTTTTAATATTTTTTCTAGTTTCGAAAAAAACCCGTTCGCCGGCCGTACGAGCACGCGGGCCACATGTTTGATACAATGATACCACTATCGCACTATGGCACTATCGTATTAAATAATTCACAGTTTTTTTCCTAACCTGTGAATCCTATTAAAAAACCAGAATTATGATATCTCCATTATTTCAGGAGATATCGCAATGGGTAAATCCTCGCGGGACACTCTGTATTGATAGTATAATTAATTGAAAATATAAAATACATATAAAACGATTATTAATGCATTTTATAAAAATATTCATCCGTATTTTATTATCAACGGTAATTTTTTTTCCAGATGAAAATATTAAGAATGTTTTTTTTGTTGACATTTGTCATCGGGTTTTACTTTACGCGGATTCATCGCGTTCGACAACAATCTAAAGTAATTATTATTATTATTATTATTATAACACTGCTGTACTGCCATAATATTATATATAACATTAAACACGTCGACGTTGCCGCCGCACACGTATATTTACAATTTAAATATATCATGTTATCCCGCCGGGATATAACATACGCGGTAGTATGATTTATACCCATACTATTCGTATCACCGTATCACCGCCGTACACGCGCCTGTATAATAATAAAATTATAATGTACACTGGTCCGTGAAATCAACTGTCGATTATACACACACAGCTCGCCACCGTGTTTTAATGGAAACCTCTATAGTTTTCTCGCCGTCTAATTGTCATTATTTCGATATATTTTTTCCATCACCTAAAGCACAATATAATGCGTGCGTGTGTCCGATGAGCGTTGTTCAATTACAGGGTGATTGCACTCGGCGTGTGCACGTTACAATGCACCTGACACACCCGACGCGACAGTTTCGTGTTTCCTATACAAAATATTGTAATTTATTATATATTACTCGATATCTTGTATACAGAGTGATTCACCAAGTAGGATCAACCACATTTTCCCTTTAATAATGAATTTAGTCCAATTCTGATTTTTGGAATATTTGGTGGGTAAAATGACAACATTTTCAATTATTCATACCATTTAAGGTACACTTTGAGTGTCGTGTACCGATCAACAACTTTTTTTTTGAAATAAAACACATTCTTTTTTACTGTAAGATTATTGTCAAGTATATGATCATTTAGAGAATTTTACTTTGTTCAAATTTATTTAGTTACATTGATTTACGTGGAAAATATTTTGCAGTGACAAAAAAAAATATATATTTAAGATGCACACGTTTTATTACATGGGATTTAGAGCAGATCGTATTTCTATGTTTTCAACATTGTGCATTCTGTAATATTTTATACTTGTTTCAGTAGTACTACGTATCATATATACATCGTATATTATAAGTGTGAATGCTTTCTTGTTATCATTACTATAGTATTATTATTTATTATTGTTTTAGTTGGTGTTGTTGTGCCGGTAGGTTAGGTTACAATTTAATTTTGATACGGAGTAATAGATATCAACAAAACGATACGGGATGCTTTAAGGCTTTATAATTATTTGAATATTTGATCTGCTTGTACATTTCGCGTTGTACAACGAAAAAATAGTTGAATTGACAGAATTAAAAAACTTAAATGTGTTTATTATTATATAATCATAATATTCAAGGATTATATTAGCTTTATGTTTTTAATTTTATAACTTCATCTTATACATAGGTATCTTATGTATATTTATTTTTTTAGTTTTCTATAAAATTTTTGATGGTAAGCTTAAATGAGTTTTAGGAGTAATTTGGGCGAGGGATAAGAGAGAGAAGTCCTCCACTGATAATACTTCTGGGGTGTGAATATTTTGAGAGTCATTATTTTGTTAAATTTCTTGTTTGGACATTTGGGTGATCAGAGGACAAATTGTAATTAACGTGTAGTATGCACGACTTAATACCAGTACTTAATACTTTATTCATTCATTTATAGATTTAATATTAGTAGGTAACCTTTGTTACTAACTGATCATTTTTGTTTGGGTTTTTTATAATTTGTTTAGCTTTGACTTTGAATAATACATCCAAATTGGTTTTAGTGAGGACTAATAAGTTATAAGAGCTAATAGATTTAATTTAGTCCGAAGTGAAAGCTTAGGAATATATTTAAGAATATAATAACGAGAATTTAGTTTAAGTTGTTTGGTGTTTTGATTATATGGTAGGCCCAGAAAAATGTTTTATCGATGTAGACACCATAGTATTTTCTGATTAATGAAATTGGAATTAATATTTTGTTAAATATTATTCGAGTATACCTATATGACGGGTTTGAGAGCAATAGTAATGTGACTGATTCTACTTTCGTCAATATTTACTTTCCAGTTTTTCAACACCAGGTTTCAATAAAATTAATACAAGAAATATGAAAAAATGTTTAGATGCAGTGTCATGTTGATTAGATTTCCGTGAAATAAGATGATTAGTTTATCGTCGCCGCATTCAATGACAAGGAGAAGTGGGTTGATCCACTATACAAAAAAAAACATTGAATAGGAGAAAAGGTATTATTTTATTTAGAGAATCACCTTCGGCATGTATTATAGAAGTAGGATTTAAAAAGTGAGAAAAAGGCAGGAAGTAAGATAATTTTATTTTTAAAAAAAAAAAACGTCTGTAAAAGATGTGATGCTGTATTTTTTTGTAAAAATATTGAAAAAAAACTAAACATCCAAGAATAACCTAACAACCTTGTGTTAGAAGTATATTGTGTTATAAATAATATAAGTGAAATTATTATGCGTAATAGATCAAAAAAGGATGGAACATATATCGATGAAAAAATTGTATTGATACGATATCTTCCTAAATTTCATTCGATTGGCATACAATATATATATATATCGTACTATACTGCGACAAACAAATAATATTATTTTTAAATATTATTACATGTATAATGCATATTTGACACAAAACTTCTTTACAAATACAAAATGCGTGTGTTTAAGTATAACGGTACATAATATTACATAGAAGAATACGACGTTGTATAGGCTTTGTTATCTTACGGAAATTATTATTGTTGTATTTATTTTCTCTATCATCGTTTGTTATATTATTATTATAATTGACCGACCACTCCGTAGACACGAACTTTTCAATGATATAATATTATGCACTACGCCATCTTATATATTATAATTTGAAATACTAGAATGCATTTAATTGGTTAATTTTACAGGTTTAATATATATACGTTGCGGTTCAACAGTATCTTGAGGGCAAAATGTATAATATAATTCGTTGAATAATAATTATATGCAATTATCCTATTAGCCCGTTTGCACTACTTACCCACCGATATATACAATATACATCATAAAACAAATTCACCAACCCGGCTTCATTATAATATTGTGTTACTCGTATTTGTAAATATTATCATTTAAGCAAAGGTTCCCATTATAAATATTATGTGTGGCTTATATTAGTTATATTCATACATTGTATAAAGTATCATTTTTATTGAGTTAAACAGAACAAAAGTCAGTAGCACATTATTATTATTATTTTTTTTTATATATGGTCTTTCTACTGTGTTTCCATTATATTTTGTATGGACAAATAAAAAGTTATATTTTATATCGTTAATAATGTAAATGTGTGAAGTGTAAAATCACAATTTTTTAATAACTGTAAAAGTACTTATTAGTGATTTTTATCTTAAATAATATCAAATACCTACTCAATATGGAAATTTTCAAATTGAAAGTGTCATTAATTGATTATACATTTTAAGCAGCAAGCGAATTTGATGAAAAATATTTACATTAATTAGTATTTTAATACTTAGATTGTAAGTCTTAGAATGTTCGTCTTACTAAAATCTTATACCGTTATTATTTATTAAAATAAATAGATTATTATATTATTTGCATAAATTTAAAAAAAATAACACACAATATAGTATTTAGTTGTAAAAACGTATTTACAAGTTTACAACACTATCGTTATATCAAATTAAAATATATATGTATTACTCTATTTTTATATGCATCATATGGTAATTTATTATAAATGTTATCAAATTATATTTTATAAATCCTGTGTACATTACATCGATAAAATAGACTTCTTACTAACATCCTAATATATATATGTTTCAAGTGTAATACACTGTAACTAGTCGAGCTTTGTACACATCAAATATAATAATAGCTAATTAAAGTATCATAAATTGTAGTTTAACAATTAACCGCTCCAGTTCGCCGCGGGTTACGCGGCCCGTTTATATCTATCCAACAAGATCCTCGAA
Organism: Rhopalosiphum maidis; assembly: GCF_003676215.2. Lineage (NCBI taxonomy): Eukaryota > Metazoa > Arthropoda > Insecta > Hemiptera > Aphididae > Rhopalosiphum > Rhopalosiphum maidis. The sequence continues at coordinate 28,781,495 of NC_040880.1, forward strand.
TGTTTACTTAAAGCAAAGTTTATAATAATTTGGAGATCACTTCAAAAACCGGCATTAACATACGGCTGCTCGAGGATAATACCCCGTAAATCCGTTTGGATACGTCTGTGATGCATTATACCTATATAGTCATATTATAATCTTATTAGTTATCACACGAAACTTAAAAAATAAGCGATCGAATTATAAATTTTAAACAAGTCGTCAAATATCGTTGACACGATGAAAAATAATACTCTTGGCATTGGTCATTTTAAATATACACACGTAGTATGCTATAATATTATTCCAATTCCGAATAAAACATTATATTATACGTGTAGAATTCTAGATTAAATATATCGTTTAATTTAAAATAAAATGTATAAACTATACACGACGGCAATATTTAATTATTATGTGATATTGTTGAGTCATTATAGTCATTATTCATTACGGTACCAATAATGTTATATTTTAAGGAATAATCACATCATACTTTTTTAAAAAACTGCACTATACGTATATGAATATGCTGACTACCACTAGTTTGTAAGTTGAAACGCAATTACATTTTTAAATGTTTTTCTTGGATATACACAATACTTTTTATGTTTATAGATTACGAGTGAATTTATTTTGGTAACACGTTGTTATATTTTTCTTTAAACACTCTTATTCGGATAGAGATAATGCTCAAGTTATCGTCTTGTATAAATATAATTACAACATTGAGTCTGTAAATATTACTATACAGTTTTATGGAAATTATTATTCAATTGTATTAATGGTTTCAATAAACGTAAGGTGACACTACCAATATTTAATACTTAAATAGTTTATCAAAAATATCACGCAGTGTGGTTTTAAACATTTCTTGGTATAAGTAATAAGTTGTTTGTTTAATTTGATAACACACCGTTATCCCTTATACCTATATTATTACCTAAATGATAACGACGAAATAAGTCTCGATGACTAATATCCAGTCCTTATTGTGTCTTTATTATGGATATATTTAATTAACATATACTCATATTGATCAAATAATTTCAAAAAAAAAATTAAGTGTTTTTATTAGATTTTTGATTAATCCACAATTTTCAATATTTTATATTAATACATAACATACATTCGTTTATTATTAATTTATAAACAATCATAATTTACTGAATATTTTAACAAAAAACAAAATAAAGGAATAAGAACATTCAGTATATTATACAATATGATCAATATGTACTTACTTATTTTACTGAATAAATATAAGCAGCAGAAAGTCCTATGTAATAGGGGTTTAATATAGATATATTTTTATCGTTCTGGAAACGTTTGTGGACAAAATTAACATTTTTTTTTTATTGAATTTTACGTCCGGTAGTTTTCCACCCTAAAATAATATTTTTTTTTTACCGGAAGTTGACAATATTCTTTGATCTGAGAACTTGTGTTTATATTATATACGTTATACCACATCATTGCAATCACACACTGTTCGCTTAGTTATATTGGAAACAAATAGAAATTCCAAAGAATTGATTATAATAATGTCCCTCCTATTTTATGGTATGATATACGATAGATATTTGTAACTTGCGCACGAATGATGTTGTATTACTGGAATTTAAATCCAAACACTATTGGACGTGTATACAACAACGATTTAATAATCGTTTAAAAACAATGTTCGTTCCCCTTTGTAATTTGTCGAGGATTCACTTTCTTCCGAATAAAGGATAATAAATTATTTTTAATGTACCAGAAAAAAAACATTTTCTAAATGTTTACTCCCTACAAGTGTACGCTTATTATTTTATAGTTAATACCCCACACTAAATATGAGAGGATCTCATTTAAAATAAAATGTTTATCATCGTTTTTGTTAGTAAAATATATTATGAAACTATGCCAAATAAAGATAGCATAAGAAATTAAATACAATAATTTATAAAACTTACAGGCAAAACCGTTTTTTCATAATACGTCCTAATCTTGAATTTCGGTTTTACCATACCGTTTCAAGTTTTTAAGTAAAACAGCATTAAAACCATAAAAATAATGATTTAATGTAATCAATTTTAATAAAACTTGAAGATAGAATCTTAAATGTTTATATACATTTCTAGTGTGAAGATACCATGCATTTTTTTTACGAATTCAAAAGATTATGTTCAGCGAACTAAATTATTATAAAAATATTATATAATTTTATATGAAGTATAAATATAAAAACACATATTTTTTTTTCAATTGTTATCAACTGCAAAGATATAAGAGAAACGCAAATAATCATTTCCGATTTCCTTTATATATATATATATATATATACCCACCTATTAATACATTTTTTTGCAATACAATAATGTAATATTAATGTCATATAATAGTGAATATATGAAATATTTTTTAAAATTTTTGTTTTTAAAGTTTTACGACAACATAGCTCAAGGAATATCTTTAAGTATTATTATGATAGAGGCCTTGGAAATTGCATTTATTCAACCGCTTAGCGGACGTGATCGGATGTTCGGTAACATTGAAGGAGGCTATCATTATTATACCAACTAACCGGGTTTTGTTCAACAGTGTATCGGTCCAATGAGTTTCGGCACCTCTTGAATACTAAGTTCGACGATTATTGTCTTGGAAAAAAATATATAATAAATGACTAAATATAATCGTGTAATTGAGAATTTATCGTCGGGTGGCGTTATGCATTTATTTCGGGGTGAACGGACTTCAACCAAACTATCCACCGTCGCGCCACCGACTTTGAAATATTTTATTAATACATTACAATTGTATATATTATATTCAAAGCACGAATTACGAAAAAATAATCAAATTTCGAAAGAAATTTGATTTAGGTATAACAAAAGGCGCCGAATTTATATATTTATTATTTTTTTTTAATTTAATGCAAAAAGGATCGTATAAACAAAACGAAACAGCACACTTATTGGATATGCGATTATTTGAATAAAATGCCAGTGGCAATAAACGTAATGAAAGTTGTTGGTTGGTATATTTAATAAGAAATTATTATAACACGTCATATAAATATATTCATAGGCGCAACTAGGGGAGGGGGCTTGGATGGGCTTAATAATTAGACAGAAGTTGGTGGTACTGTTATTTTAAACTACGTTTTGACAATCACTTTAAGACAGTAAATTTTTGTGCATTCTATAAACTATTCAAACATCATTAAACAGCTGTGCGAAAAGTTACAATGTTAATATATTATTATTTATTACAGTACTATGATGATAGTTACAGAACGCTATACTCGAATTGCACATTTTAACTTAAAAATAGCCTAACAATGCATTACATAGAATTTTTAATTTTTTTATACGAGGTTTTGATTTTTTGTTATTATTGTTTTAAATTTAAACAACCATCAAATATCACAATTTTATTTTGATAGTTTATAATATTTCCCTTTTTTCATAAAATATAATTTTTTATAAAAACTTATCTTGAAGCTATAAAGTATTGAAAAATTGCATACTTTTGAAAGTAGTTAAATTCATATAAAAGTTTATATTTTATATGGTAATTTAAATATTAAATATATATATGAATAGTATACTGTTAAGTTTTTTTTTGATTTCCCGAAGACTCAAGTTACTAAACCCTATTCGTATATAATAAATTCATCTATTATATGTATACTGAAATTTGTTTTTTTATCAGTTTATAAAAAACTTGTAATGGCAGACTATGATTTAAATTCATTTAAACTGCTTCCTGGTATGCACATATAATACGGCAATTTCAACTTATAATAATTGTATTTATTTTTACACAATTTTTGATTAATTTGTACGTTAATATATCTTAATTAGTTTTTTATACTTATGCATAAAACTATATTAAGCAACAAATTAATGCAGAACAATTATATAATATCTACTAATATATAATATATATTTATAGCCTTTATATACACCTGTATTTATTTAAGACGCACGGCATATAAGTGTAACTAAATAATAAATAATGTAATATCTATTTAAAAATATGCAAACATATTCTGAAATAATGCACTATAGTACTTAAAACCCGTGATACGATTGCACTATAACATCATATCGCCCGTTGCCCGGAAGTACCTGTATTTACCTACGTACAGTATATAAAATATATGAAACGAAATGGAGCGATAAATTTTCAAAGCTCGACAGTTTTACTCCGGTCAAATTACATTACGCGTGTGTATTCGTCTTAGGTATATAGTCATATACGCACATATACAATTATATACATGAATTATGCAATAATAATAGTTTACACACGCCCGCCCACAAGAGAGTTGTTAAGTCGAATGTCCGGCGGTCACGTTATTCCAGAACGACATAGTGAATTCCACGTCCCCAACGAAGAGGGTCGTAAAACACTCGTAACTCTATATTTCACAAATCACAACTATTCAAGGCATTAATTCAACGTTTTCAAAATTAATAATTTTAATTCTAATTCTGTGTTTAAAATATTTCAGACAATTTATTTTTTATACGCTGATTTTTAGTCTTCAGCTGAGAATATCTAAGGATTTTGCTAATTCTTCAAATCAGATATTCCAAACTACTGAACAATTATAAACATAGTAGAATTACGTCCTTTTTCATCGAAGATGTCGAATTACTGCGAGTATAATTATATTATCAAGATCCTATGTTTGCACATCGTTTATGCATCATTTTGCCCGTGCTATACAGTCTTAATGTTGTTTCCCTAAATGTGTGTGCGCGCGCGACCCCATATATTTGGTTTAGGTACATATCTTAGTACTGCCATCTCTTACTCGATCCAATCTGAAGCAGTTATATACGAGAATCAAAGACAAACCTTGTAACCTAAGTAGAATACCATATTCCTACAAATGCGTATTAATGTTTGTATATATTATATTATGGTGTATGCAGATTAGTATCATACAGATGCAATGTCATGAATACATTCCTAGCTACTATACGCACATAAGATAAACAAAATATTAACCCACAGGTATTATACAATAATATATAGTTAGCTAATATATATATATATATATATATATATATGCATTAATAACTTATTGTATACAAAATAAATAGTAATATACTCGTAATTCGTATTATAGATATAGTTATATGTATATTATCATGCTAATCATTATTATAAGATAATATTGTATTTGTACGGTGATTTCGATTGTATTTGATTACTGTGCTGTTTAATTACAATATTAAGGACAACACATTGACTTTTTGATTAAATGATACAATACAACGCTATAATATAGTTTTTGTTTAATGACAATTATTACAACCTTCAAAATAAAAAAAAAAATAATTTAACTAGTACTATATAATATAATAATATATACCTGTGGCAAAAAAATCAAAAAAAATACAAAAATTAGAATATGAGAAATTCAAATGGAACCTTTAAATTTTAAACTTTAAAAATACGGTTACTTTATGATGTTCTCTAAAATGGAATATTTTATTCATGCGTCTTAACTCGATTTATATAAATATTTAATTAAAATGTAAGTTATTAAGTCTACACATTTAGAATACGTACATAATATTATAAATTAGGTACGTTTATTTTATTTATCTACATATTAAATATTAAAAATATGTAAATTCAGCAATGTTTTAAGGTAGATCACTGAATTATTATTATGAATATAATGCTAATGTATTGTTATGATATCAAATAAATAATACTTATATAGTTATATAAAATATGCTATGCGTAAAATATACACGCGCAATTTATACATGCACACGTATGGTTTTCATTTTCGTAATAATATAAATAAAACTCGCGAGATGTGTACAATCTACATGTATAATATCACGCAATACTTTATTTTGATACTGTTTTAAGCCGTTTTCACAATGTTTTTAAATTCCTTACGTTTATTTACGTATAGCTTATAATTTTGTAATGTTTAATCCAAAGACTAACATAAAAATAATACTTATTTCATTTGTTTGTAAAAAAGAAAGAATACACATAATATAACTACTATATATTTTATTATAACAATATAACATGCATAAAATGTTTATATACTGAGTGATCCATTTTAAGTAAGACATTCTTTCACATTCAAGACGTTATAATATTTACAAATGACATTTTAAATATTGTATTCCTAAGCAGAATATTGAGTATTTATAACATCTGAATATTTTTATCTATATATATAAATTAAATTTCAGACAAGCAGTTTATTAGTTATAAATATTTAAAGTTTTGATGAGTAGAGTAGCTGAGTACCATCATTTGACGGGGTACCTCTGTAGTGGCACTTTATTCCTTTTTTAAAAACTTAAAATATACTTATAAATCATCAACGACTCATTCAAAATTCAATTTTTATATTTTAAAGTACTTTAATAAAAATTTTGATTTGGAATAAGAAATTAAAAGTGCTTTTTATCATTAAAGAATAACAATAAATTAAAAATTTAACGAAAATAATATCAAAAACAGTAATAGTTTTTGAAATTATGAATATCTTACGTTAAATGAATCATTATAGGTATACAATTATTTACATTACTATAATATATTATGTATGTACCATATATTTTAATGCACATCAGTCGTTAACAATGGCTCTAAATATACCAAAAAAGTAGTTTTTGTTTTTAAGAAAAATATTAGATGATGATGAAAGCAATACATAACTCGTTTGACGTTGAAATATTTGAGTTCTTGTCGTTCTTGAGGATAAACGATTTACTTAATAATAACCTAATCGTATCTTAGATAATTATATAGTCAGTACCAAATCGAATTTGTAATTTCTTTGATATATGATGAGTATTGATAACTAATATTTGTAATAATATTGTGTCTGAGTTATTCCGGTTCTTAGAAAAAAGGTCAACATCATATATATAGTAATCTATCATTCTAAACGATGGTTCTCTGGACATTCATAATAGAATTTATTATCAATGATGGAATTACGCTTTCGTGTTGAGAGGTGTATAATATGAAACATGTATACTACGTAGTAATGCATCGAATGACTAAAGTATAGAATCCACGCTATCTAGTCTGTATACGTTAATACGATTACGTCTGGCTATTAAAAATAGCCACCAGAATTGTAAAACTCAATAAAACTTAAGTAAAAATAAAAAATAAATAAATAAATAATACGAAGTATTTGGAGGGTTATTAAAAGAACCGTAATTAAAATCAATAACGGAAAAATAAAATATAATTTTAGAGTTGTAGTATAAATATTGTATCCACCCAACCACTCCCGTGCTGTGGTATTCAACGTACTATTATGTGTATATATAGATACGGGGGCGGCGTTGCCATCGCGCCTGTTACTTTTCCGCATAAATGCCTATATAAAATTAATGACGTTAAATGGGCTTCAATGTGGGGAACAATAATATTATACCAGAAAGGGTCTCAAAATCATAATATTAGTTTTTATATGCGCTGCCACAAAACTAATTTATACCCAATAACATAATACACATAATATAATTAATATGTCTGAAAAATCATTTTAAGTTGTTTTTCAATAGTAATTGAACTACCCAACAATAACGCAATCAAAATGATATCAATATAAATTGAATACGTGTGGTCTACAGCGGCACCTAACCCAATATTATATAACATGATATATAATTAATATATCTAGCGCACACGAGATTCACACTTAGTTTAATAATAACGTTGTATAGGTGCGACTCATATAGGTATAAAGGTAATTTGTTAGAGTGGTTGAGTCAATGAAAAAATTGACTCGAGCTATAAAAATTTAGTAAGTTATAAGTTTATATAGTAAACAAAATAAATTATACTGTTAAATTTTGTACGAAGAAAAATATTGACAATTTATAGGTTTCTTATGTATAGTGATTGCGCAACCAAACCATTTTATTGTTTTAATAATAATTTATCGTTTTGTCAAACAATATAAATGAATTTAGTGCACTTTATAGTGATTAAGCCACTGAATGCTTGTGTCAGCTAAATTATTAATTATATCAAGATATATTAATTTATTACAGGTTAATTATTTTCATATAAACGCATTGGTATACGGCGTGACTAAACACAAAAAAACTACTTATTTAATTATTCGTTTTACTTTACACAATCATAGATATCTATAATTATAATTTCTACTGGACTTATTAATTTGTTTTAAATTGTATGTAAGTCGAACGATGATAGCGTTTTGAGAGCATTTGTTGTGAAACTCTCTCACGACGACGAAATATAAACAAACGTAAACAAACACATGTTCATAAGTTGAATGTTTTTTTTTTCCTGTTCCAGTCGTTCTCACACTCCTGCAGCAAATGACATTTCACACCACCTCGTGTCGGTTGGGTACACGGTGGAAACGACGCGCGGAGACGAAAAGGTCTCGTCGTTAGGTGACCTCTGGTTTATTATACAACGATATATATATATATATATACATAATAGGGTCTATTTTTCTTATGTATATTACCATGGGTTATATATACATGGTTACGGGTAAACGGGGGTATACACGGACGATAAAACAACGTAAAAATACGTCCGAAAAACTAATCCAATTGTCGTTGTAAAATATGTCATCTCCCCGTCAGCGGCTGTTGCGACGATCTGTAGCACAATGGCTCCCTACCATTACTATATAGTATAATAATATCCACAACGAACCGGCGACATACAATCGTAGTTATCATTTTATGTAAATTATTAAATATATAGATGATATACTTATATACATCAACGTGTCAACACCCGACAATTGAGATTCGTCGGAATACAGAACTGCTTTGAATATTTAATAAGACAATAGTTATATATTTTCGAAAATAATATAAATATACAATAAATACGCTTTTGATGCACGAAAAATTCCAGGTACGTTTCAGATAAAGAGAAGAATAAAAAATAATAATGCTTCGTACCTTTGGAAAAAACGACGAGGGGTCTCCTGAACAGATGATGATAATGTATACATAAATATATATATACAAACTTACATAATGTGTATACCGGATATTTCATGCATATTTGTACCACAAATCTGCATGAAATTCAATGCAGGTGTAAGTTTATCACATTATCGCTACCTGAAGCAGTCCATAACTATACGTACTTATTGTTATACCAAACTTTTGCATCTTTATCAATTGATTTAATACAACTAAAAAGAAAATAAAACCGAATAATTGAGATACAATTTACATTACAAACGAATTTCCTCACAGCTCAAATACCATATAATACAGTCGAAACAAACAAAAAACTGTAGTCTGTAATTTATGCGTTTTGTGTATTTTTATATATTTTCTACTAATTACTAGTTACGTGCGTGAATATATTTATCTTATAATGGATTTCGTTTATAAATTTAATCGACAATATCGATTTATTACGTGGTGACATTTTGCTTTCATTCGTATTTCAATATATTTTAAGCCTATAGCGATCTATATACGCATCACTGCGTCAACGCATAATTGTTATTGTACGGGTCTAAAATCATTTATGAAAGTCACAGGGTTAGTGTATTTTAAAAACTAAAAAAAAAAAACAGTGTGCTGAAATGTTTTTTTTTTTGCTTATTTTCTTATAATGTAAACTATATACCAGAGGTATATAGAGCACTTTAATGTGTTATGGTATACGAATACAATCTTGTAAAATATATATTGTTAATAAGATCCTTAAAAGGTTCTAGCATTATTGGAAAAATATACTTAACAATATTAAAAATCGTATTCGGTAGGTAACCGATGGATGAAAAAAAGATCACCCAGCACATTAATAATACTAATTGAAAATTTTAGATAATTATCTTCAATAAGGTTTCAATATATATATATTTATATTTATACATTTTTTTTTATACTTCAAACAAAATATTTTGTTATCATATTTTATATAATGTTATTTCAACATTTTTAAGACATAGGTAACAACTATTTAATATTTAACTAGATGCTTATAACGTGAAAAACATTAAAACATTTACAACTGAATAGTTACTGCCAGATATAAATTTTTGTATAAATAATAATAATGTGAAACATAAATGAGTCATTATGGTGTAATTACTATAATGTCAGCTCTTTGTTCTTCATCAGTTACGTAGTTGTCAACAACGTAATTTCAAGTTATATCATAACTTACAAGCTATAGTTTCCTTTAATTATGGTTATTCTAATGTCAAAAACGGTACTATCATAATCCCATCAGCTATATATTGCTAATCGTTATTATTATAGAGTTATATTAATGCGATGGTCAAAATTCCATGTTCTCAGGCGAGTTTTTCAAATTATCACAATTTGATTAGCACCATCGTTTAAAAAGTTATAGCGAAAAAGGCAAGAGAGAGAAATGTATAAAATGAATAAATTAAAAAGTTTTTTCCTAAGTTATATAAAGAGCATAATTTTTTTCTCCAACAGTATTATTAACTTATTTTTAATTAAACTCATAAAAACATGTACTAACTCTGAATATTGCGTCATAAAATTTGAACGTTTTCACATATTTTTGAAAATTCAAAGTAGCAGAAATATATACTTCATCAACAACATTAGTGTAGTGTTTTCTGCTTATATATAATCATTTATAACGTTTAATTTTAGACATATGTTAAGTAATTAAATACTAAAGTTGTATTTAAAATACGTTTAGAAGAAAATATCTAAAATTATATATTAATTAAAATACATCATTTTATAATTTTATTTTTAAAAATATGAGATACTAGAAAAAAAAATCTTTAAAAAAATATTCCGGTCTTCAAGAACGTCGCATGGACAAGTATTTAAAATTTTTAAAATATTCTATAAACGGGTTAATATTTGTATTATTATTAAAAACTATATTTTTATAACTAATTAAAACACATTTCAAAAAAGTATTTTTAACAACTTTATTTTTCAAATTTGAATAGAGTATAACACATAAATATTGTATATACATAAATGTTAAGTACGTCAATATTTCTGTCGTTAGTGTATCAGCCAAGGTATACATGGTCATGCTTACGTATTTATGTATTAATATTATGTGTGCTCGTGTATGTGCACTATTAATTATATTATCGCGATTAAATTCAATTCCGTACGGATTTCAATAGTGCCGTGTAAATGAATTATTGCGAATTCGCATTATGCTCTTTGTCCATTTAAATTTCCGTATTACGCGTTTATTATATCACTGTTATCGTATCAATGGCACTAAACGACAACATAATAATATTATTATTTATTATATTAATTGTCATCAATTTAACATTTTCATATTATGTATATACTTGGTGATTTACCAAGCACGATCACCTCCTTTTTTTCCTCAACAATGCAGTTATTTAAAACCTGGTTTTTAAATTTTTTTAAATATTAAATGATCATATTTTTAAATTTTTGAGATTTTTATTGTACTGCTCAAACTTTTATTTTTAAAATGAAAACTGTTCGTTTCTAATGTATATTACCTATTTAGTGGATTTATTTTTTTTCTGGACATTTTGACGTGCCAAAATCAAAATTTTGCCGAATACAGGTTTTGAGTAATTTAACTTTGTATATTAAGGATAATAGGTTCACGATAAATAGTTTGAAAAAAATGGGAATATAGTAATTTATATTTATGTAGGTACCAATATATTTTATAATTTAGAAAAATGGATCAAATGTTGTAAATAATTTTATTTGATATTACATCATTTTCAGAAAAATTATTCGCTAAATAATTTATAGTAGAAAATAAATTATTAAAAAAAAAAAAAAAAAAAAAAAAAACAGAAGTTTGCAATCACTACAGGACCTCTTTAGTAGTTATTCCAAGAAAAGAAAAATAATATTTTGTTCTTTGAGTATATTCAAAAACTTAAAAAAATAATCAGAATTTTAATTATTTCATTATAAAAGGAAAAAGAGATGATGAAAATAATTGATGAATAACTCCGCATATATATAATATGTGTATATGATTATTTGCATGTAAGCTTCTCGACACGCAATCCTAACACAAAAGCAACAGAATCTGTCAACACGAAAACGGCAGACAAATATATATTTATCGAATACTGCGTATTGTATGTATGTAGGTATAATAATATACATAGACATATGATGTGTAGGACCATCCGGCTACAGAATTTGCGATAGTGTGCATAATGAAGGTTTGTTGGATTAAATTAATTTTAACAACTCGGAATTAGTTTTTTGCGTGATGAAATTCCCACTATCGCGAGATAATTTAGAAATCATCTGTATCATTTTATTTATTTAAAATTAACAATTATTATCAAATATTATTATAATGTTATAATATCAGCCAATAATACATTTTATGATGTCGTTCTTTTTACTTACCGGTTACCACGCGATAATTAATATTATTAAAACGCGTTATATTTTAAAACACTTATCGATGAACTTTGATACAAAAATATCCACTAAAATTCAATATTTGATATTACAACAATATTATATAACTTATGTAACTATATGGTATTAAAATTTCACGATAAATGAATTATTCAGAATATTTTACGTACGTTATTATTTATTTTAGTTATTTGTATTACCGTCTGAAAGTATTGTTGAAAGCGTACATAGACGGTTGAATATACAAGCACATCAACAATGTAAAAAATTCCATGACGCATTGACGCGTAAATGGTTATTCTTTTTTGTATTCCATAAAAATTACTTATTTTCTTTATGGATAAAATAACAAACTCTAGCCAGCGTAAAAGTCAATAGTGTTACAATGCATGCTTAAATTACTTTCACATGCAATTTAATCGGCGTGTATTAAAACGTTTTCGCTGCATACAGCGTTGAATATATAAATTTAGTGGATAGAATAAAGGTGGTACGTGTTTATTTAATAACGTGAAAATTAGAAATAGAAAAGTACGCCAAAACAAAATTATAGACATTATAAACGATAATTTTAGATTGCGATATTCGCAATGTTTTACAAAGACAATAAAGCGAACGTGTACCTATAACGATTCGAGTAATAATTTAAACGGCTATGGTTGTTGTAAAAAAAAGTTTTTTTATCTCGTAAATTTTACAAAGTTCCGTGAATACCGAATGCAGTAAAACAGATTTTTATTCAACGCGAAATACGGTTAATAAATGTAAAACGAAAATAAAATAAATTAAAAATGTATTATTGCGATTCGCGATTGTGAACACGTCTCGGACTTTTCCTCGGCGTCGTCAATCGTCCATACGAGTTTAAATCAAATAAATGGTCGAAATCTCGCGACGGCATGCCGATTTTATTATCTGCGCGTTTGGCCGAGTCGTTATTATTTGAAAACAATTTTCGGTCCGGTCCGGCAACGTAAAAGTGTAATGCATGTTGACGAAATACGCGCGCGGGAGGCGCATTGCGCGTATTGATTTTTGACGTTTACCGCCGATGTTGCGTCTTTCCGTCTCTCCCTTTTTCAAACTCACCCCCCCCCTATCCATACCATCAACGTGTGGCAGACATAATATGGTATAATGTTTTTTGGTGTGCGTGCGCGTATTTCGCAAGGGGGCGAGGGACGACTATGTTCTCCTTTTCGCGAGGATTTCGCAGCGCCTTGCAGGCGAGGGTCGCCGATGACGCAGGTCTGAAGACACTCTCTCGTTCACGGCGTTATCTTATAAGTCAAGCGCCCATTACACGCTGCAAGCTTAGGGGTCCGGCAGGGACTATGGCAATTTACGACGTCGCGTATAAATATATATTATCCGCCGTGCATGGGGAGCGCGCGCCGCACCTACATAAATTTGCAGATGTTATTACCGTCGCGTATACAATAATAATAATAATTTAACGTGTACGCGTCGCACTCCAGCGATCGGGTGCGCTCCTCTTCGGGTGCTGCGTGACACTGATGCAGCTGTGCGTCAAACGCGCGTCAGCGACTACTACCCGTCCGTATTATATATTGTATTATTATATAGGTATATACGTATACGAGATTAACGCGCATGCCGGTGATATATTCGAGTGTTTTTTTTTTAAGGTTATTACCACCTCGCCCCTGCGGATCGCGCAGGGATGATATCCCTCGTAAGAGAATAAAGAGACCGTTTCGCTCGCCCTCGGGGATTCCGCCGTGCAGTCGCATAATACGCCAGTGGGTATTTTATCGAGAGTATTAGAGTCCACGATATTCCCGGAAATCCTTCTTTCGAGGCCGATTAAGCTAGAAGGTGGACTGTATAAGCTCGTCTCCTATAACGCGCTAGACCCGCTACGTCAAAAACTGCAGCGTATATATTGCAGGACGCGCGAGTGCACCGGAAAACCGATTTACGAAGTCATAAATCTTGAAACGGTCTCGGCTCTGGTCCAAAACGGTTTTCCTATTCGGTAAGTTTTCGTTTCCGCTGCAATAATAATATTTTATTGAACTTGCACGTATAATAATGGTATACACGTGTACATGCAGCGCATGAAGCAGCAGGCGAGAATTCAATTCGCTGTCGAAAAGATTTTCACCGCACCCGAAAACAACGTGAAAATTGATTTTTATTTAGCGCGGTGCACCCCCTGCAGCTGGTGTTTCGTTTCTAAAAACTTCTACCGCACATGCAACTGTGCTGCAATACGAATCGTGTGTAACATTTCAACGGTGTTTTATTTTTATTTCACAAGAATACAACGTATAAAAAGGTGTATACGACGCACCGCCTCGTTCATACGCGTTTAGAAATAATATATAAGGTCCCAGGTGGTCGCGAGAAAAATACGAGCGTTCAATTTTTCCCTCGACGTCGTATATAAAAGCGTATTAATGCATGCGCGGATGGTTTGGGGAATTAAACGCCGCGACGCCAAAGTCACTGCGAATGAAGATGTGCAACAAACTAGACTAAAACATAATAATATTACGGTTTAGCGCAGAAACTGATGCCTTATATTGTTCTGCAAGCTGTTGAAACTACGTTAACACCGACTGTTACGCGCTTCATTGGTCAAACTGCATGCGAAGTCACGTCCTAATTGCTGTCAAACAAATTTAACGTAATGCAGTTGCCACTCATTAATAGCATATTACTTTTAACTGTTTAGATAGAAGTTTTTTTAATTCAAAAATGTAGCTTCATTATACTTAATTAATGTTGTTTCCTTTTTTTGGGTGAAAATTAAACAAGGTTTTAGAAATACACCGTAAAAAAACAACCTTTTAGGTATCAACAAATACTGTGTATACACAAAGAAGTTATTTAATAATAAGATATTAAGTATAAAAATTAAAAATTAAAACTTTATATAATACTTAACATATATAATTTATAATTTTTTATTTATATAGGTACAATACTTTCCTTGAAATATTATTTTTTAATGCATAACACATTCCCAGTTTTAAAAATTTTAACTTATTAATTAAAACTTACTAATATATAAAATTATATACACTGTGGTGGAGTATCTATATATCAGTTGTGATATGTAATTATAAATTCCATTTTTTGTAAGATCGTAAATTCTAAAATATATAAGTATTAAATAGTTTTATACATAATGGATTTATAAAATATTATGTTTATTTTATTATATTATATTTTGTTTTATTTTAAGTTAGTTGATATTTCTTCTAAATTTTTTTTTTGTTATTAATTTTAATTTTACTCTCTTCATATTATATAAAGTCTATGTATTTTACCTTTAAAAGCAGTTATTTCTTAATTATATTCATTGATCAAATCCATGACTAAAATAGTATTAATTAATTTCAATTGCATTTGAACTTAAATTATGCTAATGTGCATAAATATATTTAATCCTTTTTGGTTAATTGAATTTGAACCAATATATAGGTACAAATAACATAAAAGTAATTAAAAACCTTACTGGGTATAAATTTCTAATTTGTCAATAACGTATCAATTAATTAGCAATTTGCATTATTTTATATTTTTATTTATAAATCTTATATTGTATGATTTATTATTTACAGTAAACCGCTTATACATAGACTCTTTTATATTAACGTGAGTTAACTGAATTATTGCACAATATTTAAATAACGAGTAAATTTTAAGACGTTGAGTGATGGTTTTACAGATAAACTAGAATACCTCATCATAATGCAATGTATTATTATTTATTACCTATATATATTATTAAAGTATTTTATAGTAATAAACTCAAAATTTAGGTCCGACATCTTTATTAAATAAAGGTTTTTGAACAAAAAAACGAACATGGCATTTGAAAAGGGTTGACTGTATTCAGAAGAATCGATAAATTTGAAAGTTTTTTCACGCCGAAAGTCATTAATTTTCCACACTTTTATATAACGCCTTCGCTTTAACTGATTGCACGTTTAACGTTCAAAAGCTCTTATTATCATTGTTATGAGTGCAAATATTTAATAAGAACGCTTAATAACGTATTTGATTTTTTTATTCCATATTTACATTATACGCTTCAATTTTTTTATCGTTTAATAATTAAATTTTAAAAAAGTTAAAAATTCACTACATGCATTTTCTTATATAGTTATATATATAATATAAACACTTTAATACAAATAAATTAAATGATTAAATGGATTGTCACTATAAAAAATAAAATATATTTTAATGCATATTACCAAACTACTTAAAAAAATATCAAAACTCTTTTCTAGTTATTTTGTAACTCGCATTTGATAAGTTTTTCTCATTTCGTTCAAGGAACAGTAGAGAGACGGAAATAAAATACATTAACAGTTGAAGTTTCGAAAGTGCATATATAGCATTATACGTAGATTCATTTATGTATTATAATATGTAAATTACAACATTTCAGATTTCAAGTAAAACGAGGAAACCCTGGAAACCATATTAGTTTAACGATAACATAATGTATTATCGTACGATATTAAATAAAATAGCTTTTAGGATAATAAATAATTTTTAAATATTAAAAATAGTCATATATATTATAATATGACTTGAAGTTAATGAACATAAATGTACTTATCATGAATAATAATCAGTATCTATAAAAGAAATAAATACAAAAATAAAAATGTCAACTTAGAGTGTACAGACTTATTGCAGAACATATATTTAGAATGTATTATATTTTAGAAGTATGATATTTAATAAAATGCCATCGAGACGTTTAAATAATGCGATGGAAATAATTAAAAAAGATTTAGTACATAGTATTATACATTTAATCTAATATATCGTAATAAATTCAACAACTTTAAAAGGAAATCTTTAAGAATTCACGCATTAAAATATTATATTTATACGGACATAGGAGTCGTGTAAAATACTTGAAGGAGCGGTAAAAACTGTATTTTTACAGTATTCATTTTAAATTTCCCGAGAGTAAGGTAAATCAAATTTTGAAAACCTCTCTTGAGTTGTAGACACTTGAGAGTTAAGAGTTGTGATTTAAATACAACACACACGACTGTTTTCTCAATTGTTTTTATGTTTTAATGCAACCATATTATATAGTTAAATGTTCAGTAAAATATATGATAAACATAACTTACAAATTAGTATGCTAATTAAAATTTATTATACGCATTCATCAAAATTAAAATGTACAAACTATAGTAAGTACTACGTGAATAAGAATGATAACTAGTAACCTAACAGTCACAAAATAAAGTGCTTTCTTAAATTATATTATAACATAAGTATTTTATAATGCTTTTAATTTACGTATAAACCTACTGTGACTGTAAACTTTGTGTTAAGTCAAGTTGAATCCATGTATCCCATATCATCGGCGGTGATACAGCAGTAAATAAAAAAAGGTTAACTTTATGCAATTACAATCATAGGCAATAGTTTATTTTTAAATTACATACTTATACAGAGAAATTATGTACCGCTTATGGTTCAAACGACGGGCTGTTTAATATTCAAAGGGAGAAAAATTATCGAAATCACTTCAAACCAACCATAACAATTGTATAATGCAAGCTCATTAAATATTAAAACAATGATAAATTATGTTATGGTGTTGTTTACACACAGGTAGCGAATGCGAAAATAATTATGTCTTGTCGGATCAATATACACGTTCCAGGAGCATGGACAAAAGCCACGATAAATATCACGACGATAGCAATCACAATAACGCTTACATTAATGTAGTGTTCAATACACCCACTACGGACGTAAACAATATTCGTTGTATATAGGTAGGTTCGGCGATAGACATCGGCGGTGAAACAGCGCACGACCACCATCACAGTTGAGTAACAATATTATACCGTTTTCATAAAATAATTTATTATTATTATTATTACTATTATTGTTCAGGAATATGGGGGTGGTAAACAATAGACGAGCTTTGCGAACTGCATCGATAAAAGCAATGAGAGCCAAAAAATATGTATATATTTTATTATTTATTTAATCATAACAACATTGTAATAGTTTATATTACATTATATTTCAACCACTTTCGGGATTTTTCATTCGAATATAAAATTGTTTAAACATTAATTATTAAACATCGCATAAATACAATACTTTTAAGTATTAATCAAATATTCTTATTTCTAAAAAACAGAAGAAAAATAATATCTAGTTATTTTTCATAGAGTTTCCTCAGTGCTCAGCACCAGAATTAACACGCTCGATATCAAATACATTTGGAAATCAAAATTTTTTCAAAAACCAATATTCATTAAAACCATATAGGTACTGTATTGTTTTTTTTTTTAAGTATATTGATATTTAATAAAAAAATAACATAGTCATATGATAGAATAAACACTTTTAATATGCCTATTTTTAAAATTATAGCAAAAACAGTAAAACTATCACATTGATACAACAGTTTTAATCTAAAATAATAATCCGCATACCTACGTTCAAAACACCCAACATCTAAATTCATTATTTAGAGTTTAAAGTCTTAGTTTTTTTTAAGCTTTTTTTGTCAGTAAAAAGTTCTCAGGCAAAGCAAGCACTGAAAAAATGTAAGATGTTTAAAATTGCGATATTTGAAGTAATGTTTGGTTGTATACTAATTATAGGTGAATTTCCAATTTTACTCAGCATAATATTTACTTTATACTCCTTTTTAAGTAAAAATTATTATATAAATGTCAGCAAGTGCGGCCCAAGTCCTTTAAACCAGTGTCTCTTAACCAGCTCTGAACCTTTTTACAAACAGTGTTTCTATGTTTTTTTGTAATATTCAGAGCCAAATTTATCTTATCGAACGTACAGTGGGTAGTGGGTACCTAGTCCTCGAGGCTAAGGATGTTTTAGTTGTCACAAGTTGGCATCCTAGTATTTTTCACTCAGTAATAAAATTAATTATTAACAAAATTAAAAAGTGGTCGAGAAAAAAAATTATGTTAAAAAAGTACTCACATTTGTTTTTTCTATACTGTTATAGTGTTACATGGACTCGGTTGTATCCCTATATTTGTGACTTAATTTAAATGAAAAAATAGGCCTATAGTTACTTAGTTAAAGTATTTTGTTTTTTAAATACATCTTCACTTTTATAGTTTTATCAAAACACTGAACAATATATTATAACTAATGCATCATATAAACTATTATTTTATTATGCAATTTAATAATTTTTTTTTTTTTTTAAGGAGCCTTCAATTTCAGTAGTTGTTCCCCTGTTTTCTAAGATTAAAATCTGGCTCTAATCATATTATTAATATCTTAGTCATGAGACTCGAGAACACATGTTCAATCTTGAACGTCATTCCGGCAAGGCTGATGAATAATATATTTTCAGGTACTGCCACGCGCTTTGGTGATACGGATTCCGAACCCTCGGATGCACGCAATTTACCGTATGCAAATGTGTAAAAATATAGTAACAGTGTATATTTATATGCAATGTTTGGTGTCCGAAAATATTACTACCACCGTGTATATAGCAACGCCCTAGCGCGTTCCTCGCGTGGTGACTTTAAATTGCTCTCTCCGAGGGATTTGTTTAATTAACGCATAGTTTGCCACTCGTACCACCACACTTAACGTACACGAGCAGTGGTCATGTTATCCCTCGCAATAGTAATTTTGTTAGTAATTGTATATGTATTTATGGAAACATTTTTTTTTTTACATAATATGTATAGTCACAAAAACGTTATTTTTATTTCGTACACCGAAACAAAACATTTTTTTGAGAATTTCGATAAACGAAATTTGATCTAGTATTCAGTTGATTAAAATTTAAGTGCACTACTTATTTACAGTGTAGATGAGCGGAATAGTGCACTAACAATATTCAAAAATGAAATAAAATAAAAATAAAAACATTAATTTAGTGAAAAAAATACTGTGATTCAGTTAACATATTTTATTATATCACCCAGTACATGTATAGATAATATTATACATATACAATATTACGTAGTCAAAAAAAAATATATGTATAATTAAGAGAGCGAGCCACGGCAGCCTATTTAGATTGAACTAGAAACGTGACAGGTCTTCTTATTCTCATAGTCTTGCCAAAACCAATATTATGAATTCACTCCATAACACAGTCTAATTTTTATTTGTTGTCATTGTTCAACATATTTTCATTACAAATTTCTATCATAGTTGTTTTGTTTTTTTTTATTTTTATTAATAAATACCGTTTAACTTGTGTAAATATAGAATAGTAATTAAAAAAATAAAATATAAGAACAATGCCCTTTAATTTATTTAATATGGTAATCTGTAAGTAAATCATCAAATTATAATCAATCAGTCCAATAAAATTTAATGAATTGGAAATTTCCTTTTTAACCGTTGATGCAGATGATAAATGATAGGTTTGTAAGTACTATAAGTATTTACATATATATCTGTATTCAAATTTCAATGATATGTTTCTCAGAATAATTGGTGATTATTTTTGATTCGTATAAAAACGTCTACTATATAGTAACCGGATGCAGAGTTTCTGATTCTCATAAATCTCGTATAGTAATAACTAATAATAAACCGTTTGACGTTTTATTAAAGTATCGTAAGGATAATCATTTGTATATTATACGACGCACACTCTACGGACACGTCACGCTAGTCTCTCGAAAAGTCTTTACATCGTTAATTAAAAATCAAAAACTATCACAAAAAACTCCGTGTAAATATGGCTTGTATATTTTGGTATTTTTACATTTAAAATCTCAAAGCGCGAGAGTCGCATATCGTGTGTTTATGCAGATGACGTGATGGCCGGCATAAAAATATAAAAACACGCAGAAAGATAGAACAGTTCTCGATATAATATACGCCGCTGTAATATATAATATATATTAATAAGGCGGAAAGGTGTCCCGTGTGACCAAGTATAATAATTTAGAGTTTATACGTACATAGTATTATTACAAACAAACGATGGAATTCGATTTTCATATTCGCACGTGGCGAGCCGTCTCGACCGTATGCGGAAAAAACATATCTATAATATACACTATAACGTGTGCGCGGGGCCATACACACAAAATATATTATGTGCGTGTGTGTGAGTGTTTACACGACGACGAGTACTATGATATATATATACAATAAGCGTGCGGGTGTTGCCGCCGGTATATAACGTGGGCGCGTTACCATGGTTACGCTCGCGCTCGAAGGGTGACCAGACAGCTTGCCGATACACCTACCCCCGATAACCGCCACCGCCATCTCCGTGCCACCCCCCACTACCGGAGGGTTCTTGTTTTGTTACTCTTCGGCCGTCGCGGAAACGCCATGCCGCTAAAGCCGCGTATATATATATATATGTGTGTGTTGTATACGAGAGAACTTGAATTATTCAACTGCTACGCCGCGACGGCAAAAGCTTTTTATCACGACGACGATGACACTTTCGATTGCACTCGTTTAAAATGTAATGTAACGACACGCGTATACGCATTATAATAATATTATGATATTATACACCTTGACACATACAAACACCTCTCCTAAGTTCGCACGTGTACGTTTTTGTCGCAGCATACGTACCTACATACTACATAGTATAATAGTTATTAATTGTTGTGTACTTACACGGTTAACACGTGTAGTAATTTACGTTGTTTTTAATTTCACTCGGTCACTAGTGTATTTAGACATACAACCATACGTATTACTCATCACTTGCTTAAACGTGTGAATAATTATTACACAGATATGATATTATAATATGTACACATTGGCTGATTTCGTTTATTTGACTTGAAATAAATCACCAGACGTATATCGCGGTAGTCGGTTCACAATGCGTAATATAATAATATTGTATTCGACGAATCGGAGATTTTTATTCTTTCTTTTGTCGAAGATAAATTGGTCCACTATGTATATAGTAATATTATTGTATTACGATAGAGCGCTTCTCGGACAACTCTAAGTAATTTTTAATGTTAAAAACACTTCTATTTACGACTTCTCACATTTAACACACACTCTATTGTTTGAAATGTTGTCATGACAATAATTATAATTAATAGCTGTATTATAATAAGGATAAAAAGTATAACAAGAAAAGTTCAAGAACCTACAAATACCTACGCCACGAGTTTCGCAGTATACGCGGATTAAACTAAAAAGGAATTTGCAGTAATGGCAGTACTAATAAAATCGATTGTATTGACTAATTTAATTTAAAATATTGTTCAATAGAATAATAAATTCTTTATACCAAGTGTTTTATGGTGTTATACGAACCATATACAAATCGCGCTCACACTTAGCATAATACACTGTCACAAATATTAATAGATTATCGATATATTATAACTCTGCACCCCAAAAAATGGGATAAGTTGTTAGGAAAAGGGCTTCCGTATTATATATTATATAAACCCTCTACGCTATAATCATTACTATATGTGTCTGTGTGAGTGTGTGTCGTGTGTGCAATGCGGACCAGAAAAAAGTTACAAATAACTTATGGTACCACTACTAAAAAGGCATTAATATACAACGAAGATAGGGTGCGACACGCTATATTTAAGCATATTATATACCCTGGAGAATAATTTATAAAACGTTTCAAGTCGTTTGGTTTCAAAAGTATTTATGTCACTGATAATCAATTATAGCGAAACAGGAACTCTTTTGTTACTATTTATTGTATTAGTTTTCAATTTGGTAACACTGGTAACCCCAATATTCTGTTTCAATAACATAATGAGAATTGAGAGTATTTCAATTTTCAAATTTTTAAACATTAAATTACTGAAAAAAAATAAATAATAATTATTCAATAACAAAAATAATGAACTTATAATTTCGTACATAGTGCAAAATAAATGTGCAATTGCCAAATATATCATGGAAAATAGGCAATAGCTCACTCGGGCTTTAAATTGTAGAGTTATTGGTACCAATTAATTATTATATTGTTTTATTATTTGTATATTTGTACCTTAACCATATGGTAATATTTAAATAGTTTATACAAAATATGTCAATGTACAAGCAAATTAATCAAAACATATATAACTAAACTATATTATATAAGGTGTTAAAAAAATAAGTTGTATTCTGTACTCACTCATAAATATTATATTTTTAATGATATTGTGTATTATAATATCTATATTATTTTATTTAAAAATTATAATATTTAATATTTTTAAAAAGTTTTAGTACTTATACTTTGATTATACAATTTAAAATATTCTATTTTTCTGTCGTTATAATATGTTTATTCGTCATTTATATTTATTAATTTTTAAAATGTATATTTTCAATAAAGGGATATTTTGAAAGTGGCCCAAATTAAAGTGTGGTGTTGACTATTAAGAATTGTAAAAAGGGAGATATCTGTGTATGTTTTAATAATATGACTTGCATACGTCTGAAATAAAACATTGGAGCATTTAACAGGAAACGTTTGCAATTAATAGTATATGTTTATGGTAGTCTTCAGAAATACTAAACATACATTTTATATTTTTACTTTAAACCGTAAATTTTATTATAATTATGAATTATATGTACAATTGTATTGAATAATGTATTGTAAAAAAATATCACTGAAATTAAAGAGTGTATTAGATTTTTGACAGAACGAAAGTAATTTATATTATTTTATAGTCTGTTATACGTTTGAATGATATTTTTTAAGAAATAACACAATAGAAACATTTTGATTGAACTCACGAAGACGTTATAGTATCTATAGCCGAAACGTGTAATCGGATTTCAGAAATATTTTTTAAAAAGTCTGTTTACCACGAAAGTAACTATTATATAACCAGTCGAAGAAAGACACATAAAACGAATTAAAAAAAATATATATATCAAATTCTTCATAAATACATCATTAACTTTTAACTAATAAGAAACTTGAAGTTTCAAAACTGTCGACAAGAAAACACTCAATGGAAGAAATTTAAAGTTAATAATTCACAAATAATATTTCAAAACTGTGGTAGAGATATTTTATAAATTGATTCCAGGGTTAAGTTAAAATCAATATTTCAATGTTCAAAACACATTTACACTTGTTTGAGATTTAAACAAAAATGCGATTTACGATTGCTATACAGCTTGTTAATAAAAAAGTATAATAATATTTTAATGTTCATTTACTCATAGTTATAATAATATATGATTAACGCAGTAAGTTAGTACTTCAACCATATTATAGTCTGATATGTATAGATAACGAAAATTGTTCTACAAAGTTAATTTAATACATCATTTTCAACTACGTAAATCGTTCATCGATAAATTATTACCTAAACTATAAATATTCTTATTATTTTTATTAGAAGTAATAAAACTACCGGGTTTTACCAAATAAGCTCAGTATGAAAACACAAGATAAAGAATTTTGTTATGTAAATACGTGTATAAAATTCACAGCAGACTAGTCACAAAACAAAAAATTAACATATTCAGTGATTTACTCAATGGCGAGGAAGACTCAACACCTAATATATATTAGTGCTAAGCAAATTACCGGGTTTTTTTTTAACAGTATCATCAAATTAATTAATATTTTTTTATAAATGATAAACAAACAGAAAAAAGAATAATTCTTTATTTAACGATAAATAATTTTGAACACAGAATAATCAAAAACAAAAAAGTTATACCTATACAATCAGTTTTCAGATAATATACAGAAATTACATAATAAACGTTTGAGAATAATTCATAATTTATTCATTGGCTACCTAATGAAAATTAAGTTAAATATACATATTTGTTAATAAAACATGATACGGTTTATCATTTTAATTAAATATTTCCACAAACGCGTTAAACGTTATAACAAAATTAAAATTATAGTTACCCCGCTCTTTTTCCTGATGAAAATTAATTCAAAACACGGTACGTTTGACCTTCTAACCACATCTATTTCCACCCTCGACAAACGAAATGGGGTAGTGCTAATAGAGAGACACACAATGAACAAATGACTCATAGTAAGCGGACATATCGATGACGTTGATTCTAAAATAAAGCGGAGTGAAGAGTAAAGTCTATATTACTTTTTTTTTAAAACCTAGTAACTTTAGCTCTCAGCTATTTAAATGAATTTCATAAAAATAAAAGGATCGATGAATTATCATCATTCCACAAGAGTATACATTATCTTATTGATTTAAAAGTGCAACTTATTACAATGCATATCATTAAATAATTGCACAATTAAGTTTATGGACGTACATATAAACTAGATAGTCAATAATAATACCTATGATGTATATGTTCTAATAAAAAGGTCATTATATGTACATATTTACGGAACTGTCCTTCAGCCGCTGTCAATTGTTTGTTGTTGGAAAAATAATGACTTATAATATTGACAATAAAAATAAAAGTGACCAGTAAAATTAACAATGCTATAACATAAAATAATTATATTATTTTCACTTTTTTATACATTTAATAATAAAAAAATTTAGTTATTATCATTTTAATAGAATAAAAAGTATCATTATCTACGTTACAAACAACAAAAAATAAATAAATTAAATATTTAAATAGTGTAATAGGTATAGATAACAAAAAGATAAAAAAAACGTGATTTTATTTTGTTGTAAAAAAAATAAATTACTATGATTATACATTTATAACTTATAATTTATCAAAAATATTGTAATAAAACATCATCAGAGATCAAAGATTAAACAGTAGCTAAAATATTATACTAAAAATGTGGTACATTAATATTAAAATTTTCAAGCCATAAATATATATATATACTAAATAACTAGTTAATTTTAAATTAATACTTTAAAATTATATTAGAATACATATTAGAATGTACTATTAAATTATTAATAAAAAAAATCACATCTATAGATAGGTGAACAATACGTGATGTTGCGGCATTGTCTTAAATTATTAAAGTCAAGGGCAATATTATAATTACAAATTACTAATGTTTAATTAAACATTAATTAAGTCATTAAAATAACTAAAACATGTAATTATATATCAGTAGTTAAAAGTATTAACAGCTAGGTTCTATAGTATTACTCTTTTAAACCAACGAAGTAAGAATGCGATGAATCAGAAAAACTTTTAAATGCGTAATACAATGGAATACTTCAACACCCCCATATGAAAAATAAATGACTCACTTTAAATTTGTAGATAGTAATAAATTAGTTTTCTGTAGTAATTTTAACAATCAAAATATTTATTTTTTTAATCATTTTAATACTTTAACCCCTTAATAAATAATAACGCCAGTGATAAAATCTTAATAGTATTTTTCTTCATACATTATAATGATTTGAATTTGAATAGTTAAATTATACATAAGTTCGTTACTATACAATAACTATAAAGTTTAATACTAATTAAAGGATAATTTAAATTAGTCAGAATATTATGTACATAAAAAAAATGTATAAATAATATAAATGCATAGTTTTCAGATAAGTATACAAATACTAAATTAATTTTAGTCAAAATAGTTAGAATATTCTAATAATATTTTGTTGATTCTGCCTACTTGATACATTTCAAACAAAATATTTACTATCCTAATTGTGTAAAATAATATACCACTTGAAAATCACTTTACACAACGAAAACCTCACAACTACGATATCTCTGATGGTTTATAATAATTTCTCACTGGAACCCGGGGGCGGACGAGAGGCGTTTTGAATGTTTATGTTGTATTACCATCGCATTATATTATTATACGAAGTTCAACACATTTTATGGTCATAATAATAATAATAATAATAATAATAATAATAATAATACCTATAATCTTTATAACAAAATAGGTGTAACTATGAAGCATAATATTAATTGTGTGATTAACAGTGCTTAATATTGATCAAAAATTAATGTGCATCGAAACATATTTTGAGCCACACATACTATATAATATTATAAGCGTCGTGTAAATTATAGCGGTTTAATCAACTTGGCGTCAGATGATTTCAACAAGGATTTTTAGAGAATTTAACTTTAGTTATAGTTACGCCATAGTATAATCACTAATCGTGTTGTCGAATAATAATATAATAAATTGATAAATAAAATATATAAATTGAATGTCTTATGTGATATTATTAGAATATAATTCAATGGTGCTAATTAATACAATAATATATTGTATTGGAAATTGCTATCTATGAGTACACTGTAGTAGTTTTCAAAAAGTGACGCGTTTTGGAAAAATATGGTATTTAAATTGAAAAATGTAGTCTATTGTAGAAGGAACCTACAGCTTTGTCGTGACAATAAATTGAGCTATAGGTATATTATACTAAAACAATATACAAGATAAGACATAACGTTGTATTTAAAACATTTAGTGATCAAAATGTGATGGTAATGACCGTATATTATTAAACTTTCGTTTCGATGTCATCGACGATTTTTCTTTTTAAGCTTAAACTACGCCTCAGCAGGTAGATGGTATATATGGTATAGTTGGTATACGCAGAGTCCATTATATTATTAATAGTGGTTGTAAATAGTAAAAAAATGTTTTCGAATTTTGAGTCATGCCGGAAGGGGGCACCAATGCACCATCACACAATCTCGAGCGTCTAAATATAAACGCAATTACGGTGCTCTTGATTGACGGCGCGTACGTTGTATTATATATATATATATATATATATTTCTTAACTAAGTGGATATTTTTTGGACAAAAAAAACTGTACATCTACAATAATAATGCTGCTGTACGGCGAGCGCCCGAGAGGTTATAATATAAGTAGATATAGCTGACGTGCAGGGCCGCGTTTAGATATTTTCAGATTTCCGTCATCATCGTCATCGCCGTCATAGTCGTGTTTGCTCCTCTTCGCTGCTGTGCACACAAAAGGTCGCGCGCGCAGTGATTATTTTCCCGTCGCTCTACCCCACATTTTGTCCCACTGCAGCTGCAGGCACGTGCGAACCGAAATCGATAAAATATAAATTTTACGCAGTTATAATATTATGAAGTCCAATAAACGCATACCTATAGGTACTCATTATCCGTCATCAAGGGCGTCAGCATATATTTTCAAGGTAGTTTTTCATTATACATATAATTATATTATTTTAATGTTATAATTTTTGTTTGGATAAATGTACATTCAATATTCGTGTTAATAAACTATAGAAAACATTTAAAATAATTTTAGATTCTCTTTGCATACATAATATTACTTAACTGAAAACTTATACTCGATTACTGTAGGTGTTAATTCGTAATAATAATTAACAAGTTTGTTAAAAACTTTAATGTTAAATAATCAATACTTTAATAATTATAAATAAAATAATACAAACCTTCCCAGTTGTAAAGTAGTCTGTAAGTACTTTTATATATGAACAAATATATTTATATTGATAAATCAAATGTTGATTTGAATACTACATGATATATTCATGTTAAAAACCATAATATTATACAATTATTATGAAAAATTAGGTATTGAAAGCAAATTTATTAGTTAAGTAAAAGTCTTAGGGGAGGAGTAACTTCTCAACTCGCCACGCTTCGGACGCTCGTGTCCGTCGTAGTACACCACACATCACATCACCGCTGATCTATCGTTTACAGGTACTAACTATGTGGTTAATAAGAGGGCTGTAGACGAGACTACATCACGGCACTAAATAGGCACTACACGCGGACGTCAATAATATGTAAAATACTTAATTCACGGCGGCCTGGACACGGTACGCGTGTGCGCTCAGTGAGGCTTGCACA
This sequence comes from Rhopalosiphum maidis, assembly GCF_003676215.2. Taxonomy (NCBI): domain Eukaryota; kingdom Metazoa; phylum Arthropoda; class Insecta; order Hemiptera; family Aphididae; genus Rhopalosiphum; species Rhopalosiphum maidis. The sequence goes on from NC_040880.1 coordinate 28,810,613, forward strand.
CAATAGACGCAATCAGGCAAACAATACTATACGCACGACAATCATAATAATAATACTTCTTTCCGTATTACCGTGGCGTCGCGACCCGCGATCGGTCACAACATAATACAAGTCTTCTGCTCTGACGTTACACCCCTCCCCCCCAGCCCATGTATTATATAGTTGGAGAACATTGTAGGTATATAGGTACCGTCGCACGACAAGTCCATTCTTCCGTCCACCGTCGAGTGGCAATACGACGCGATATTACATATTTAATTTCACGCGGCATTGTTCCAAGAGGATGCGACAACACTATAAAAATCTTACATACTCGCATTATATAATATGTATGTATGTGCGTGTGTGTGTGTGTGACGAACAGGTGGTGGGTGGAAGTAAGCATATGAAAACGTATTCTGAATCTGAATATATGCTGTAGTTATTAAATAATAACACTACGCTACAGCTAGGGTGATTCGTTTAACTACGAGCTATACTAATTTCTAAATAAATATTTTTACTCTGACAAAAATAAATATCTGATTATAGCATAATAAAGAACAAAAATTAATATTTTATAAAAAAAATTTTAAGTTTTTGATTAATTTTCACCAAAACATTATTTTATAACAAGATATTATTATAAACATCTGTTGATATCGGTAAATCGGCATAATTTTTAAAATTATTCTGTTTTTAATTATAAAATTATAGAATAGGTTTTAGGTAACTAAAAAAAATGTAAAAACCTAAATCACCAATATGATAAAAAATAGTAAAAAATAAGAATTTTTCTAACAATAAAGATAATTAAAAGATTTTTAAATATTTACCCACTAACATTTCCCAAAGTATATGAATACAAAATACTCCAAAATATATTTACAGACATGTATATAATATAAAATATATATTATTAATATACGCCAAGTATATCTATGTATATTTGCCCGAATAGTTTAATTTAAACGTTGTAAACAATACTCCACTTATAACTATTATATTATTGCGAAATCTGTTTAAATTAAGAACTCCTTATTCCATATATTATTAGTTATTACGTTTTTTTCTTCCTTCGTTTCTACATGTTTACTATAATGTCTGATCCTCTTATTTAATACGCTAACAATCTAATTTCGCGGATGTGTAGGTAATTTAAAGATATACGTATAATGTACACATAGTAGTACTACCACCTAATAATACAGCAGACGACGCCGGACGATCCTTTGCGTATCATACAACAAGCACAGATGATATAAATTCGATCAAGGAAAATAAATTGCACTGCCTTCCGTGACGTCCGGTCGTAAATTTTCCCTGGGTGCGTCACGATAAAGTTCTCAATGATGCTGAGCTCTTTATTTTGTACACGATATGTACAACATACTTCCGCCCCTTTTTTATTTCGTCTATTCTACGTGGTTTTGAAATTTCCTATATCCAACTGTGATACGATTTATTAACAATAAGTTAATCCCAAATACAATGACATTAACTCTAATGTTCGTAAAATTATAATTACATAAAAACTTAGTTAACTTTGTAGTTTTATATGCGCCGGTACGGCGGTACCTGAAGTTATATAATGTCATAATATATAGGTAAATCTGTTATCACGCTATTTATACATAATGGAAGTTTGATTAATTCTTTGGTTACAAAATTACTTTAACTTTCAATAATGAATTTATTTTATTGGTAATATTATATTAATTTGTATTTACAAATCTGATACAAATTTAGAGTTACAGAATGGTAAAAAAAATGATGATGCAGTATGGGCGTTGGTTGGTTAAGATTAATAATTACAATATTATTACACCTTTATATATCCATATAATCTATATATGATATACATAACAATTTATGCTTTAAAATTATTATGTAGTTATATATTTTATTATACATTAACATAATTATAAATGTATTATACTCATGTTAATGTAAATTTTTTTTTTTAAGTTTATTTTAAGTTTTAAGAAATGTAATATAATAGTTATTAACTAATGAAAAACTTATAGATTTATAGACAGTGCAGCTAAGATAATCAATGTCATAACTGATAACAGACGTTATTTCTATTTTCTGTCAACAATAAAATATTTATTAAAATATTTTTTTATAAACTTATAATTGAAAAAAAACAATTTTGATATACATACACGATTATTTACATTATTTTAAAATACCAATTTATAATGAGTTTCTATTTAGCTTATTAAGAAGTATATGTTAACTTATGTTCGATTATCTCTGTGTCCTAACATACGGACGTTTATCATTCTTCCTTATTACCATTATAAGGGTCATATTATATATAAATTATAATTTGAAGATACGGTATTATATTATTGTATAAATATTAAATCACTGCGAAATTAAAGTTCAAATAATATTATATTACATTGAATTATAATTTTAATTAAACATTTAAATCATTCACTTAAATATCTACTTATTTCAATATTATTAATTTATAAGTATTAAACTAAACAGAATTTAACTATTCGCTATTTAACGTATATAACTATGCTTACAAATTACGTACGATGATAAAAGTATATTTTGTAGATAGAATATTTTAATAATTGTATTGAATATTATTAATTAAAACAGGGTTTCTCTGTCATATAAATTAGATTTTCAAATTCGCTCAGTTTACCATAAAAATTAAACAAAACGTATTATATGAAAATAAAACATGTTCAATTCTATCCTATTTTATTGAAAACTGTAACACAATATATAAAGAATTTTTAATTTTGAGTATTTTGACAGACCCGAAGTGCACAATATGAATCCGATTATTTATCAATTATATGTAAGGACAACCTTTAAGGGTCCTTAAAAATGCATTCCAAAGAAAGAAAAAACTTAACTTTTCCGTTTAAACTATTAGCTCATTCGCTTTCACATTGTTCAAAATCCTGTATAACGGAGCAACTATTGTACAACAAATCGTGGTTATAATATTATAGTGAATTATAATTTGTTGTTTTTATTAACTGGTATTTTTTAATAGAGGACTTATGATGTGAATCTAAATGTTAAGATAAAGTTCACATGATGTCATCAAAATAACATTAATCTATGTTTAGAGTAGGCGAGGACGAGGCGTAGGCGTTATTAGAAGAAGAAAAAAACGATAACGATAACAACCCGATTAAAGTAGTCTCGGAGGTTAGCGGCTGGAGTATACAACATTATACGTCATATTATTATATTATGAACACTAAACGGTACATTATACTAATAAAGTAATTACCTATCTGTACTGTTGAAATAGAATCGGTGCGGTTTGAAAAAGACACGCGCCCGGGCTTATTCGATTAAAGAAGAATAAAAAAAACATTAATACGCGTACACCTAATAGGATGCACATCGAGGGCTATAACTATTTAACAAAATATATAATATACGATATATCTATATAGCAAACCGAATTGGATATTGTGGCATAATACCGGAAGACCGAAATATAAGTACATAACACTCGCGTGCCTAGTCAATAGGCATAAACAAAAACTACACCTGGCCGACCAGCAACCAGGTATATAACGTAGATCCTGGCCCGTCCGTATGATGTATATAATATGTGAGTAATAATGTAAACGGGTGGCTTCGTAAAATTGTAGTAACCGGTTTCACAGTGTACGCACATAAGAAATATTATTTATATATATTATATATATAATTATTATTTCGTACCTAATATATATACCTATTGTAATACATAATAAACACGAGTGTATATTCTTCTACAACACCTGGTGGCATCACGATGCCGTATTATTTTCTCAGATTACACATATGTTTTTTTTTCGAAAAATACCGTTTCACGCTCAGCTGAGGGACATATGGTCTCGCGTAACGTAGTTTTATTGCCGTGGCCGATTTTCGGTGTGCTATATAGTATATAATAATAATAATATGATTTTAATAATATATACACATTAGCCCGAAACTCGCGACTACGAGATAGACTCAAAGCTGGTAGCAATATGTCTACAATGATACGTACCAAAATAATATTTAATATCACCTAAAGCACACTAAAGAGTTACATCGGCTGAGAGAGTATGACGCGTGCGGTTGCAATATATAGGGGAAAAATGGACGGAGGAAGACGCGTGGTTTTTTGGTCCGAATTTGGAGTGTGCGCCGACGTTTTTAAAAATAGTGCACGCGAGGGTCGACGACACCGCGTCGCCCGTCGCCGACGGCCAGCGCCAATGAAAACAACCGACTTGCGTTATTATTCGTGTCTCCGAGAAAACTGCACTATATATATATATATATATATATATATAGGTATTATAAATTTAGGTATAATTCAACTATATACCCTATTATATTATAATATTACGTAGAATACAGCACGAAGTATAAATCGTTAAGAGATGGGTCAAGTTTTTTTTTTGTGCTGACTAATAATATTAGCATTTATAGAGCGGTCGCTGCCGCCTACGACGAAAATTCGTAGTTCGGCGATGCCCTTGTGGAATTCACAAACCCGAGGGGGGTCCTCATTTGTATACACATACACACACAGGCACTCGAAAAACTTAGAACACGCACCTTTATTATAAACTATTATAAACGTATACACTTATATAGTTATATATATGTAAACATATATTACTTATGATCATCGAAACCTCCGCGTTTAAAAATAATAAAGACGCAGGCACTATGTTTTGAGTTGCCTTTTTACATTATGTCGTTACAGTAAACAAATGCTTTTTACATTCTAATATTATTCATTTTTTTATCGATTGGCTCAACGGTTTATTTCATAATATTTTCATTGTTTTTGTTTTCTGGTATAGGTTAACAAGTTGCAACGCAAAAAAGACCGCTACTAGGTATAACAAAGAAATGTTTCCCAAATAATTTACTACTGACAAATTATAAAGCGAAAATATAAGAATGAATATATTTATGATTAAACATAAATAATAATATATGGTATAATATTGTTAGTGGCTAAATTTATATTTTTTTTTATCGTTTTTATGAAAAAATAAATTAGAAATATACAAAAAGTTAAATATTATAGAACATTATACGTATCTATTTTATGTGAATTCAAAAGCAAATACTTCGTGTTTCTACGACTCTTAAGAATTAAACTAGTTTTACAACGACGCGTTACACACGAATAGTATCTCTACACTATACCAGTGTAATATATTATAATACTATCGTCTAACGTGTTAAATCAATTATAATAATACTATTTGAAAACTCTGTCGAGTAATTGAATGTCGAACATTTTTCGAAACAGTTCGAAATATAAACACGGAAACGAAACTGTCAACTGTTTAATAATAATAATAAAAAATATAAAAAAATATCCAATAAGCGAAGATCAAAAATCAAAATATTTTTTTATTACACGTTAAGTTGTATAACAAAACTCATAAGTAATGAAAAAACTTTAGTATTCAAACATAGGTGAGGTAACTACCTATATACATTTAAGCTATAATAAAAGTACCGAATACTGATACGATCTAAATTGTTCCGGACGTTCTGGTATTACTTTTATCAATAAGTTTGAAGTTCTTACTTTTCAATTGTTATATGCGTGTATACACTATACAGTATATTAAAGTGAGTAAAGTTTGCAAAAATAATTTTTTTTTTTATTAAGTCTTCTTTGGAGAAGAAATTTGAACATTCAGAAAAAAAATAATACACTGCATTTGTCTTCTTATTTTTATAGGCCATTAAGGTTGGTAAAATTATTATCGAGGGGACACATAGAATAAATAAATGAAGGGTTAGAGAAGAAAAGATTTTCGGATGTCGAGAAAGGGGCCGCAAGATGTTGTCAGCATTAATCATTAGCTATATAAGGCAAAGGCTAGTACCTACTGTACATCTTTACTATAACTATCTAAATGTAGAATCACAATGCAATAGGTCGTTAGACTTATTTCTTAATGAAGTATAAAACTGAAATTGATTTTTAGTATAGACACTAGAAGATATAGCTACTACGTAAATCTTGTGGAAAATTTATGTTGCAAATGTCAATTTCGATTATACGAAGTACCTACTTAACATTTTTAGTATAGATATTAAATAAGGTATTTCGTATAATCAAATTTGACATTTACAACATACATTTTCCGCAAGATTTGCTAACTTATCTACATACCCGGCTACGGTATTATACATTTTTACTTTTTTTTAAGTTCTATAGAACAAAGAAATTGTAATTTTTTTTAATATTTAAACAAAATGTATTAAACAGGTGACAAAGTAGATAAAGTTAAAGATTCAACTATAACACCAAAAACTGCAAATTAATATTAAAATAAATTATAAAAAAATGGACCACAAAAATGCACGAATAAATATTTTAAGTAGCTACAGGCATACCAATAGATGTATCAGTTCATTTTAAATGGTAATGTATGGAGAATGAATGACTGAGAAAAATAAATTATTATTTTTGAATACCTCGAGAATAAACTTCTACAAAGAACTATAAAGATTTAAGATACGTTTGAAAACGTAATTTAAATGGTAGTAATAATTGTGTAAGATGAACGAAAGTCATTGCAAGATAAAGCAAGTATTATGTATCATACACAATATTATACTTAACGGAGAATATTATTTAGCCGAAAGTGAATTCAATTACAAGAATAATTTCAAAAGATATCAAATAATTTAAAAAAAATAATAAAAGAATGAATATAAATGTGTAATGAGATAATGCAATATGTACAACAAAAGACTTGAAGTTCAAAACAGTTATGTTATCAGTGTATATAAACAAAATATTAAAATAGTTCAATCGTATACTTAGTGACAATATGACATGTATAAGATACCTATTATATTATATTATTAAAGAGTGCAAAATACCAATGTGTTTTAATTGATAGTTCGTCTGAAAGCGACATTTTGATTTGTTTTGGTTATAAGAACATTAAGAACAGTGTACCTACACAATAAATTATATTAGATAGGTATGTGCAATATATGTAGCTCATCTTAAGCTAAATGAAACGCATCCTTGGCCAATACATTAGCAGAAGTATAAACAATACTATATACTTTTATTATTACAGTACTCTCATAAAAAAAAACATAGTGTATGGACAGTGTCATACAAAAGGGGCACACAATGAGTGCTTTGATCAATTCATTTTCATTATAGTTACCTACCAGACCAGATGTACTACACAGTCATTACACTATACTTTAGTTTTTATATAGAAGAGTGCTCGCTCATATAATGTGAATATTAAAAGTTAAAACGTTTAGTATTAGGTATTCGTATAAACAGTAACTTTACCCATTCGATATGACAAACAACCCATCCCGCTGACACAATATGTTGCGTACCTATACATTATATTTATGTACGTAGTAGTACTATTTTCATACTATTATGTGAAGTTGGTCGACGAACACAAATCATATTCAGAAATAAAATACATGTAAGCACAAAATACATTTCGCTATAAAAGTTTCAACGCGTGCATGAACGCGTAGCCGCGTGCGTAACCTCAAGATACCGAGAAATAGCTAGGTAATAGGTATCTATATACAATGTAATATTATACTTATAAGGTTCATGATACTCCCTCCCCCCCCAGGACATTTGTTCCATTTTCTCGTAAACAAGTATCGTAAATTCACCAAAGCTATCACGTATGATCGCGTGAAACAATATCGAATGTGAAGTGAAACGTAGCGCGCGTGTATTATTAAATTGCCATCTATTATTACTGTAACGCGGATTGTATGCGCATATAGTTATATAAACGGTTGTTTTTCAAGAGAATTATTGCAGTAGTTTAGCCAACTCGTTAAAACAAATCGAAATTTAGAGAAAACAAAACTACACATTTTTAATGTTTGTCCCACGAGAATGTATCGAAAAAGTTTCGTCGAAAAACTGGGTGGTTCAGTGGTGAAACGTGGAACACCCGCGCCCTTGAGTTAGTTTAGATAGGTAGGTAATAATTAACCACGCCGAATGACGAACGTATAGGTTTGTAATCACTATGGAGTGTAAAGTGTAGCTACTGAAAAAATAAAATGATTACACGAAGGCGGGTTAAATGTGTCCGAAAAGGTGTTATATTTAATTAATAGGTAAGTGTCTTAGGTATTTAGGTATCTCACCGAAATTTCTAGTGGAAGAGAACTCGTCGGCGGTCACCCGAAACAGGTGTGCGGTGGTAAATCGTTGAGGGCGATCCCTGTTGCAGTTTGGTATTAATAGTCCCGAACCGAATGCGTTTCACGGTAGATCTATCGGATCCATACTGCTCGACGGACGTAAGAAACGTGAACCAACAATATTGTATTACATACACGAACGACACAGGTTCAAACCACGACGGTGCCGGTATAAACGCACGACACGACTAAACATAATGCTGGATTGCTGGTCCACCAACGGCGACGGCGGCGGAACCCGAACGGTGAGGCATCGCCAGTCGCCACCCATCGGTGCCCGACGGCGACCACAGTCCGCGACTAGAGGGCACCACACGTCTAGGACGCCATCACAGTCAATCCATCGACGTCGAAGGCAGGTGAAAATCGATTTTTGGAATTGGATTTTCCTATAATTTTTTTTTCTCATTTTCTTACCCCTAGACACTACTAGAGGGCACTGTATGTACCACTAAACGGCACAACCCGTTTGATGATTTGCGATATAATAAGTGCACGATGACCACAACTTAAACAAACAACAAAAAAAAAACAATAATATACATAAATCAACGAAAGATATTATGCATTGCAGTAATGATTATCCGAGAAGACAACTAATGTTCTCTAAAAATAAATTAAGGGTATGAAGTCGGATAAAATATGAAAAATTTAGGCTTATAAAATAAAACAAAAACATCAAATTAAGAAGCAATAAAATTGCAAATGTTCAATATTATTAAAGGGACATAATAAATATCAAAAATATTTACAAAATATAATTATGCAATAGGAGTTTTTTTAATTAAAATGAATTAAAAATTTTATAGTGGGTATATATTGTTATAACGTAGTAACTAGTAGGTACGTAGTTCTAGTATTTTTTGTATTCAGTCACATAATCTATATTATATAGTACGATATTGATCTGTAATAATCATCTAAGGACTAAAAGTCATACTATAAGATAATTAAAAAAAAAAAAGTACAATATCTCAATTAATTGCGATAGATAATCCTAGAAATAATAATAATATAAACAACAACTACAAAACTATCCTGCAGTTCACGGAAAAAATGTATAATTCCTTGTCTGGGCAAAACTTAATCCGGAATTCGAATTGTCCGTTTCGCGGAACGATATAAATACGGATTCGAAATATTGTAAAACAAAAGAGATACCAGACTATATTGAGTAAAACAATAAGTATAAACCCAAGTTTTCTATCTAATATCCTACACACGTTTCGTACACACGTCGTATATACGTGTAATATGATCGTATACACATAATATTATACGGATTTGATAATATTGCACATAGGCCCATAACATGTTATTGTACTGTCCAGTGTATACTGTAGAATATCGCTGAAACTGAGGTTGCTGGTTAAATCATAAATTATAATACTAATATACTTTAAATATCATCGTTTATCGTTATTTAAAAATTTCGATTCAGCTTATTGATGTTTAATAATAAGTCAGTTTAGTGATAATTTTTATATATATATAATATATAGCATAACGTTGGAAAAAATATATAAATATAAGATTGCAAAAACATATTTTATTAAAAAACTAGTACCTAATTTCAAATTATATTTATAATCAATATTATACTTGCGGAATAGTGTATAATATTTGTTCGAAAATCGTAATGAGTAAATTATACAATACATAGAATACTGAATTTGGATATTCTTTGAGAATAATAATATCGCATACGTTTGGCCGTCAGCCGACAGTATACATTTAAGTTTCCGGTCGGAAGTAGCACGTGTTTGACAACGAGGGCTATTGATATTTTATTTGAAACAGCTTGTGATAAAAATAGTCATATCCTTACCCGCGATTTTTTTTTAAATTATTGCTTATTGAATTCATATACCTATGCTATATTATATTCATATGCATTACATAATATATCAAAGGCAACACCATCCGGACTGACAAGTATTTTTGCTCATAATTATACAGGATGTTTATTTTAATAGTAAAAAAGTACTTTTAATGAAACAACACTTTTGAAAAATTATCATATTTTTATTTTCTTATATATTTTTTTTAATCTTTATTTATTTGAATGATATTGCATGTTTTAATTTCATATTCTAAATCATTTTTTTCCTGAAAATAAATGTTAAGTACATGTTAATGCATACAAATCAAATTTTGATCGAGGAGTTAGATTTGTCTATAAGTATTTCAATCTTATATAATATGGTCACCTTGTAATGAGAGAGGAACATATAATTTGTTATACAGGAAAGGTTTAAATATAGAATATCTCATAAGTTTGGTATGCCGACACTCATACTTGTATAACACATTTTAGACTTTTGCAGCCACCTTAATATACATATTAAAATGTTGATAAACTATCAGTTCACAGTTCACTAAAAGCATTCTTAAATTTTTCTAAAATTGCAAGGAAATCGACCCTTTGATTATGTCATGGTGTTATTCAAAATTAAAAAAACCTAAAACTAATAACCATAAAAAATAATTTTTTTTTTTTTATATTTATTTAAAATTACTTAAAACCATGATTATACATTTTTTTATCTCGTATATTATATGATTAATGAGTATTTACTTTTAAAAAAAGTTATTTTTTTTATTTTACTATAAAAAATCATTGTTTTATTCATACAATCATTAGTAATTAAAAGTGATATGAATAAATTGCATTAATTATTAGACACAATATACTTAAATATATTATGTGGCAGAAAAATTATTTATAAATTGTATGTATTCAATTTGAAATAAATATAATTTAACTTTTAGAAAAATAATCTATTTAAGATTCATACCTCGCCAATCAAATATTATTTTATTTGATTATTTTTAATGAATTACTTATAATATTTATGATTACGCAAACTATATTTCCTATACAAAAACAATTTTCATTCTATAATTTTAAGTAAGAAAATCACTACTTTTTTTTATTAAAAATATCATAATATAATTATATTACGATATACGAATACATACATCTGTAGACATATTATATAGATATAGATTACAGTTACGTCATAGATACTATTATTTTGTTGGACAATTTTATCGATTTATATTATTTTATTTACATAGTATTAAAACTAATTATTATTATATCCTAACTTCACGATTTACTCTGAATCACCGAAAAATTTAAATTAAAAATTTACAAACTCCTAATACATTCCTGATAATATTACTAAAAGTCGCCTAGTCCGTGAGAAATAAACATCTTCATTATGACATGGAATTACCCTACCTATCACTATGGAAAATAAATTAAAATAACCTCCTAATAATGAGTAAATAAAATAAAAGGAGCCGTCCACTTCAAAATCAGTGAAAAAACTTCCAAGCCCAAATAAAAACTTATTTTAAGATATCTTCCTGAAAGAACACAAAAATCCAGCATATATAACTATTTGATATAGATTATAGAATATAGATATAACAAAGTGAACATTATTTTTTTTATGTATTATTGTATTTTTAATGAAATACTTTTAATATATGCTTAATAAATAATAATATTGTAATATCGTTTATAATTTCATATAACACATATAAATACATATATCATGTAATGAAACTTTTTCTGGTTCATGAATTAAGCAATTTTGTTAACTCATATCATCAGTAAAATAAAAAAGGAATAGGAATTATACATCCTATATTGTTGTAACATGTATTATAAACTATTATACTATGTTAGACTACAACCTAACAAAGTATACGACTTATATAAATAATGAATCATTTGTAGATATCTGCAATATCATATTTCATATCTATAAAAACTAATATAAAGAACATTAATTGTCTTATGGAGATTTTCTAATTAAAATGAGCCAAAGTTGAACAAACTGCCAGTCTTCCTGAACAAACCGCCGTCATCGAGTTAATTAACTTTTAAGACCAAGCATGAAAAAGAAAATGTATTTTGTTTATAGTATTATTATTATCTGTGACACTATTGTAGTTATTTAAGTTAATATATTGTTTTATTTATCCCTGTGCCCTATAATAAACTCTCTTTTTAAATTATTCAATAAATTAAATTAACAATGATAAGTTTGATGACTGACAGTTGTAGGGAATCATGAATTATTTAAGTTTGTATTAAAGTGTACACACATTTTTCAATATGCCGTGGTAAATAGTAACTGAATAATTAGAAGTTCAAGTGGAATGAAAAAAAAAGCAGTGTAATAAGAAAAATATATACTCTAGAATTTTAAGGTGTTTTATTATGTTTTGAGTTATCAAAGTTACAACTAAATTAGGTATACCGATAACTTTTATATGCATATTGATCTTTATTTGTTAAAATGTTAGTAGTCTGTTAAGTAATAAATGAATACAAAAATTACTAAAAATATGTAAATTTATATTATTATTATTTAGAATGTAGATACTATGCATTTTATTTTCTATTTTATGTAATTGATTATATAGTATATATTTATCTAAGAAAATTCTAAAAGAATAAAAAACAAGCTTCTAGTGTATTTCTGATAGGTTTCAAATGTGCGTACCAAACTATTGTATTAATAAAAAAACAATTTAAAAGTCAAATGATTATCAGAAAAACAAAAATCTCTGTGTGTGTATTTTCAATATTTATAAATAATCTTATGAGGAGCTTTTTGTAAAATGTTCTTACGTTTTAATTTTTAACAGACACTTTTATAAAAATGTTAACATAAACCGAATACTCATATGTCATAAAATAAAATAATTTGATTATTATTATTATCCCCTTTTTTTACAGTAGATATTTTAAGCTACAGAACAATGCTATCATATAATTTTCTTACAGTTCAATATGTAGCAATGTAGGTACATATTATTATATAAATATTTATCTCGCCTTGTATTATTTATCTTATTGAATTTATACACTTTGGATTATTTTGTTTATTCGGATACTTCAGCAGACGCTTGAAAAAGTTATGTTATCTACTCAATAGTGCGATGGTACTTTATAATACAAATAATATATTTTGACATGCGTTACCTTTTCATTTTTGTCCACAATTTTTTGTTTAAATATATGTATGCTAAGAATGAACATGAAAATAATATTTATATACAGAGGTAGCAATAATTCATTATGTAATTTCAAGTTTAAATTAATTTATTCAATATAAAATTTAAAACTAAACTTTAATTAAATTTTACATATTGATTTTACAATCAAAAGTAGGAAAATGCATACAATATAGTATACATACTCTTTAAAATAGTTGAGTTCTTCGTAGTGTAAGTAATTATATACAGAATATGAAGTGTTTATATTTACAAGCTTCTTTCAGTGAAAAGTATAAAGTTAATTCACAATTGCATAACAACTTTGTAAAACAGACTTAGTACAAATATTCGTGTTATCTTATATAAACTGCAGTATATAATATCCTAAAATTAATTAAACCTAGTAAGTATCTAGATAACTAGGTATTGAATTCTACTTGATGAAGAAATTACACATTGTACAAACTATATTATATAAGAATTATTACCCTAATATTTTTGTTGCTCATTCATATCGTTTCCGAATTGAAATGCATATAAGGTAGATTAATTCGATATTTTTTCTGTAAATTGTAGAAATTGAAAATGGATTCCTGAAACATACGTAACTATACGAGAGGAAATAAATCCTTATAAAGCAAAATTATTGGATAATTTTCATGTATCCTTTGGATCTATAATATATTTATTGCTTTATAGAATTAACAGATGATGCAAAAAAAAAAAAAAAATTATATTACCGTGAGAGGTAGCTTCAATAAATATAATTTTAAGGGTGTTTAGATATTAAACCTAACGTCATTGTGAAATAAAAATCAAGATAAACAAAATATATACTTGCAGATTAGGTAATCTAGAATTTGTAATTCTAAATGACACGGGAATTTGCCACGTGAAAATACAAATTAATAGATAGGTAACTGAACTTTATTTTGTCATGGCATAACGTATTATATTATTATTTTTTTATCAATGAATAAAAAAAGAAAAAAACTAAAAACTTAGTTATTAATAGACTGATTATTTATTAAAGTTGCTATGCATGCTGAAGATAATACACATGATACACGAAATAAATAAAAAGCAAGCTGACAATGTGAAACAGCGCGCTCGTGATCACAAAAAACTACTGGCATTTGGAGGCGGCACACGCAATATATCACTTTAGCACTCGGTAATTGATATAATTTTTGTAAAGATAATGATTATCTGAAAAGTATATTATACTTAAAAAAAGATCATAATGTAATTCTCTATTTTAGTCCTAAGGATGTAACTTTATAGTCTTCAATATTGAAATATAATAATTATTTATATTAGTTGTATAACACTAAACAATGAATAAGTAATAAGGAAAATATTGAACGTCAAATAGTATTGGATGATACCTTACTACAGTTACCACTCAACTCTATATGCAACGTTGATACTTGTGTTGCAATAACGAATTTATGAAGGAACTTATTTCAGTATACGAAGGAATTCGGATCATTAATCTTCGCAATCCGGCACCGTGACAATAATAAATGACAATTATGACAAAATGGCAAAATGGGGCTTGGAATAAAATGGTCCGGTTGCTACCTCCCCCCTCATCCTTCTGAATGATATTGCGGGTAACCTAAACGAAAAATCGACGAATGACGATTAAACGTCAGATGACTACAACCAACGGCACACCGCGTTGCACAGAAATGCTAACAAATTGCGACGGAACTCACATAAAATCTGTAGCGTACCAGCAACAGGCCGGAATAGACGGCGTCACGTACTACTAAGCAGTAAAAACTATTTATTTTTAAATAAGCAAATCAATAACCACGAACATGGTATTAATTATAAATTAAAATTACCGGGTTAGGAAAATGGTGTACACGATATAATATTTATTTTATATTCAATAATGGCAATAAGAAGATGTGGTGCTAGTTAATATCGCGCCAAATATGTTGTACTATCTGCAATGTTTGAAAATCAATTGCAACATCACATAAAATTAAATTATAAAAACATAATCAGTAAACATCGGACTAAATAATATATATGTGATATATAAAAAAATCAAAAATGTCAAATAGCAAAAATGGTTGTTTTTGTTAAAAAAAATTTAAATTAATTAAAGGTTATATCGATTTACTATTTGAAAAAAAATAATACGAAAAACAGATAAAATTTCTAACTTAACTTTGGAAAAATAAATTGATGGAAAATATTTATTCGAACTTAATTTTTTTCTCAAAAATACCTAATCTAATCTATTAATAACAATATTATTATGTAATAATAATGATTTGATAGCTGCAAGTAGTAAAATTACGTAAATTCAGTAAGTAAAAATTAATAACCTATTAAATTTGACGTTATAATATTATGAAATGTATTAAATTACTATTATACTTTCATAAAGATAAGAGAATTCAAAATAAAACATAATACACGTTAAAGTTTCGCATAGCTTCACAGATTAAAATCTATCTTAATACTTTTCTGAATTTTAATATATTTTATGTCATGTATATTGAAACCGATGATGCTATGTAAAGTCTAACCATTTTCTCCACGATTTTCGACGCCATTGATGCATAATGCTCGTAAATAAGTACACTTACGAATTTATTACTAGTATTATAGCTTCTAACAAATAATCATGGTCATATTACTATTAATTATACTAGGCATCATTAATACTTTCGTATATTAAATTAAATTACTTAATTATTAAAAAAAAAAAACATCACCTACATTATTGTAATTATTTACATCCATTTTTTTATACTAAGGTATATTGCGATGATGTAAAGTAGCCTCAATTATTAGGTTTATTCGTGAAATTAATACACGTGCGGCGTTCAAATCGTCTCCACGGCGACAGAGTCGCTGGCGGTGGCGTCGGCTAATCGTGGCCGGCGGTACGACCGAGCTTTTTCCCGCCTGTCATTCGGCCGCCACGCATTCCGCAAGTCAGTTACCGTCCCGCGATGGGCACGTTGCGCACCTGCCTTTGTACACTGATCTGGGTACACGGCCTCGTCGACGCAATAGGTCAGTACAATATTATTAAACGCATTTTAAACAATATTACATTATAATATTTCCTTTACGTGTAATAATATGTGTATCAATTATAGGGGTGGACTTACGAAATTTTTCTTTCCTTAATCTTCACCTGAAAAATAATCCCATGTCCATACTATAATACAATTTCAAAATATATTTTTTAGTTTTTTCAAAATTTTAAAAATGGAATATTTGCATAAAAAATACTTGACTCTTTTAGTATTGAAATAAAAATATAAAACAGGTTGGATATTGCATACCAAAATAGTAAACAAAAAAATTCACTCTAACATTTACCCGATGTGCAATAATGGGTTAGAACAAATCTCTCCGGGATAAAAGGTTATTGTTATTTGTTGATCAATCTTTACTTTTATTTAGTTTGAATACAGACTGTGTATAAATCATAGATTTATCGTATAAACATTTATTGTTATTTGAGTTATTTCCCAATATTCGTTTTTATCTTAAATAGCTAGTCACTCACTAACAAATGCCAACACAAATAAAATTAAATTAAACTAATTCAATAATTATGATGAACAATTAATAATAGTAATATAAAAGTTATTGTATATGCATTGGTAAATGCATTTTAAATAATAAATATTACTGCCTATCCCCTATGAATATTTAAAATTATACAAAGTATATACCTATATTATAGGTAAATTTATTAAAATTGTAATTTTATATTAACATTATTATAATAAGGGTAGGCAGAGTCGTCGTACTTGTTTTGTACTAAAATAAAATCGTAATGAAATAAAATTAAACATAGATATTATCTACTCATAATATACTAATATACTCGTAATTCATTTAATTTATTATTACCTATATGACTTTTAAAGTTATAGATTTGATACGATGATATAATATTTAATCTAATTTGTATCAATATAATAATTATTAATTTACTGTATAAAATAAGTTGAATTCATTAGTTTTGGTATTTTATAAGACCATGTTTGCTATTATAAATATATAATTTGCTTAGTAGGTTAGTTATATACTTCTATATAGTTTTAGTATAATTCATGTGGGTGATATATTTATACATTATAATATGTGTAGGTACATATGTATTGCATTTTATGTAAAAGTAAAAGTGATAAGTTCTTGGGTTGTTTAAGTACTACGGAGTATATAATACAATACATATTTAGAATTTACTCTTCTTTTATATGATAGTCTCTTATAATCGACAAAACGTGGACATTAATAAACGTGACTTTTGAAATTAGTTATAACTATTATTATGACGTACGAAATGATTACTAGAACTTCTTTTTATGGGAATTTTGTATTCATTATAGGATAATTCACAAAGCATTCTTATCCCTATTTTTCCTTTAATAATGAATGTATTCAAATTTTGATTTTAGGAATTATTATGCATACTTAAGGACCATGTTTTAAAATATTTAAGCTATTAAGGGGTGTATTTCGGCGATAGAAACTTCTTTTTTTTTAAATAAGAGCGTTCTCGCCGTTTTGATTAACCAATTTTTTTATTGTAAATTATGAAATAGATGATATTTTAGATAAATTTCTATCTATCTTAATCAAAATTAGAAAGAAAAGTTATTAAAATATATAATATTATACCAAGTTTAATGGCTCATGTAAATGGTTTTACAGATCTATAAACTAGATGTAATATTATTTTAATCTAGTACTTTTATGCTCAGACAGTTTTCACAAAATATAAAATGTTGATGGATTAATATTAATTGCTATAATTTTTAAATAATCACAGCATCCATTAACAAAATCCGCTTCAAAATTTATTATCCTTAGTAGGTAAGTACACATAATTAAATAACTCAAAAAAAAAAATTTGTTTGAATTATTTTAATTTAGTTGCTACGAATATTCAAAAAAAAACTTCTACTTATAAATTTACACTTAAAAAGGCGATTTTGAAAAATTTGGTATCGTTACAGGATGCTGATTAAATAATATATACAATTTAAGTATTTTAAAATAAGGTCATTATATAATTAACATACTAGAAATTCCAAAAATCAGAATTTGAATACATTCATTACTTTAATAAAATGGGGGTAAACATGCTTGGTGAATTACTTTGTTGAATTGATCGGCCGTTTCCTTTACAACTTGTAGATTATACCCGCCTGATGTCAAATCATTGCAAATATTTTACATTATTATAACTTCCATGCTACCAAAATTATCTATTCGAAATATTCATAATTATTCTATAGTTATTTTAAAACTATAAATGCCTATATATTAAGTACGTTATTTTATAATACTAATACATTTTTACCTAGATTAATAAATAGTGATCTTCATATATATATATATGTATATATATATTTGGATATTTGGATGTTATTGGTCAAAAATTCTAAAATGTGAAAAATACCGAACGTTCTTTGACGTTTAAAATTGTATTTGGTATTTTTATCACGTACGAATGCGTAGTATTGCGACGTTATGAGTTGTGAAAGCCGGTAATAATTAAATTAATAATTTTATATTTTTATCATCAAAACGTAATACCGCCCAAACGGTCTGCCATTTAATCGGCCGTGTCAGATCGACGTGTTACGGACACCGTTTCAACCCACCCCCAACCACATGTACAAAACCGTACGGATTATTAATTAACCGTACGTAGAACACGAGCTAAAGAAAACCCTCGTGATTGTAGAAGTTGTAAAAAAACATCGCAACTACACGTACCTGTTTGTATACTCGAATGCTTATAATTCGATGTACCTATTATAATACCTATATTATAACATTGCGGGTCTCGTTGCCCCGACCATCAATTCAAATTACCTAGGTACCCCATATTATACATGTATATATTGGCGGGTACACCTACATAATATAATATATACATTATACATATGCTTTGAACAAACCAATAACGGTCACGGTATGTGTTCTGCGCACGCTATACTCGCAAAATATATAGAACTTCAATACAATATAAAAAAGCCCGTGCGTGTGCATGTGTGTGTGTGTGTGCGTGCGTGCGTGCGTGTGTGTGTGTGCAGTTATTCCTGAAAAAAAAAATAAATAGGTAATCAAAGATTAAATTGAAATTGTATTGAAACGTGTTTGTGCCATGTGATGTACATGTATCGGAAACGCATTATATATTATATATAGTTACAAGGCGATGGCAGACAGCTATCGCGTGGGAGGTATTGTGAGGAGGTGTGAGAGAGTATGCGGGTAAGAGGAGAAAAAAGTAAAACGGGTTTATATACGCAAATGGGTCAAAACAGTACGTCAAAGGCGAACATCTCTCAACATTACACGTCATGGGACCGACTTTCAATTCAAAAAGTTAATACATATTATATGGGATAAGGAAGAAAGTGCCTTTTTCAGGGGTATAGCAAGGGCGATATCGAATTCTACTTTTCGATCACAAGACTTAATAACCAACTCGTATCTAGAGCGAGTATTATATATATATAAAAAGGAAATATAACCATAAAAACAAATTCAGCTTTAAAACATTTTCACATCAAACGAATCAACTACTGTTGTATATGACAACATGTCGGTAAAAAAGCAAATCAAACAAAATGTATTTCAATAATATTTACAGTATTTAGATACTATAGCCACGCACGAACACGAACAGAAATATTTTTAATTTAATCACATTATTTCAAGTGTATGATATAAATATATTTTTTTATTTAATTATAAATTCAATAAGTGTATATTTAAAATTCCAAACAACGTGACAAAGAATTTAGATTAACGATATGATTTATAAATTTAATTTTTTTTTTTATATGATTTATTATATGGTATAGTATTTTCTCCTTTTAATCCATACAACTATTAAAGTAATTTGTTTACCTAGTATTCAAATAAAATTAGCGCATTAAATATACTTAACGTTTATTAAAATTGTAAAAAAAACTAAATGTTATGTACCTATAACTCAGCCAATATTATGCTTCTTGTATGCAAATATTTATTTAATATTTTAAAACTGAATTAAATGTTCTTGAACTTAATTATAGTACCAACTACATATGAATTTGTATTAATACATTATTCATAGTTAGTCTCATAAATTGTCTTATTGCAACATGAGAGTTGTAGGATAATTTTGATTTTATATGTTTTTAAAAGGCCATTTTAGTTAAACCTATTATACGTCTTCAAAACATTATAACTCACAAATGTTTTTATAGTAGTAATTTGTAAATATTATTAAGCATTAAAATATGATTTATTTATTGTTTTTTGTGTACAGTATTATTCAGTTTAAAATAATATTTCTTAATTATATTTATTTTGATATTAAAATTAAAGACTAAAATATCATTTATAAATTGATCAATTACTATATAAAATAAATCAAATGAACTATTAAATCATAATTATCTTTTCATAAATTGCATGGCTATCTAGAATTATATTACGTTTGATTATTGTGGTTTCATGTTAATACTATATATTTTTATATTAATTCATAAACACACGAATTATATTTGATTAATCCGCATGTACGCCGATCAAATATTTGTAAAACGTATTAATTAATTTTAAAGTCAATTTTGTTTTGTCTCCCTGTATTTAATATTTATGTTAAATAATACAATGATATTCTACAAACAGTTCATGAAAATATTTTATACTTTTATTATATAGTAAAATTGCATTGTCAACTGGAATATAAAAACCATATGTAAGCAGTAGAAAATAATGATAGAGGCATGAAAAATATCCATTACGTTTTAGAACAAGTACACAATATAAGTGACAATATAATATACAACTGGTATAATATCCATATTATTAGCTCTGTAGCACACATTTTGAATTTTTCTTCAAAACACACGATCTGAATGATTTTTTTTGTTATGTGAATATGACATGTTTAAGTGAATCTAATCTGTTTAAAAATAGATGAAATAAGTTTTTTCGTGGTATAATATGAGCATTGGGAATATGAAATGTTTTACTAGAAGGTATGTTACAGTTTATGCATATGTGGTTATCGATGCGTTTTTTATCGATTACTTGATCGTATAGAACGTGTACGCATGAGTAATTTCAACAACTTTTCGTGCATTTTCTTTCCAGTAAACTAGAAACTAATTAGTAAAGGCATATAAAATAAATACTCTTATAGTTGGGTATATAAAATGTTGTGTGTAATAATAAGACTGAACTTTATATAAATGTAATAGATATTGGCTATAATATATTATAGTATATTATTTTATTATAGGTGAATTAGATTTAAAATTATATATGTATATATAATTTATTTTATTAGCACATCAATTGATTTAGTGTATTTATGTACATAACTACATACAAAGGTAGATATCTTATCATTGAACATGCTATATGGTATGAGTGTATTTGCAAAAACCTAGAGTTAATTTGTAAAATTATTTATATGCATTTTTAAAAGTGATAATGGCTAATGAATAATCGAAAAATCCATAGGCGATCCATAATAACAATAATAATAATAATAATAATAATAATAATAATAAATATTTGACTAGGTTAAATATATTGTACTTTTAAATATATGTATGTTCTTTTTTGCCTAAACCCTAATTGAGGTTTTCCTATTATTTTTAAACGCATTCCATAAATGTTATAAATATAAGCATTAAATAGAAGATATGAAGCGAAAAATATGTCTAGACCACGCTACTGAAAACTACCTAATGAATTTCTTTTCTGGTAAAATGTTATGTATGCGAATTTAGATTAATATTTATAGATGTTTCACATTTTTACAGAAATATCCGTATTCAATATCCATGATAATATAATTTAAAAAAATTAAAAGTTAGAAGAATAAATCAATCGTCTTTAAAATTTTATTAAAAAAATATATATAACATACATGAACAAATGGAATATGGAGGTTTGAATTAGACTAATATATCATATCATATTATCATACAAATGCATTCAATCTAAATAAAATTATATTCAATCCTATCTTTCAATGTGTCAATATAATATTAAATCTTTATTAAATTATTTTTAAATATAAAAACAAAAAATTCAACCAATAATTATTAAATTTATAGTAATAAAATTGTATTGTACCTACTTTGAATTTTATCAGATTTTTTTTTTAATATTTTTTACTTCTACGTTAATTTGTCTTTTTTTACTGTTCGCACTAAAAAATAGGAAATCGCTAATACTTTGGGGGTATGTATAGGCTGGATGAGTGTAATCAAACCAGTGACCGCTCTTAGGTTACCCATTGTAAAATGTAATTAATTTAAAACAATAAAGTTGACATCACTGTTTTCACAATAATGTATTAACTGTATTGTTAAAGTCACCATAAAAATATTTATTTTAAATTAATATTTCTACGTACAACCGCAAGATTACATATATTTTTGAACTTTGCTCAAAGTAATATTATGATATATAATATTACAAGATTATTATTAAAATAAATATAATTAATTTTTTTTTTTTTAATTAAGTACTAAATTTTTACTAATAATAAGATTTGTAAAGGTATGCGTAATATTATTTAACATGCTTGTATTTTGTTTTGAGGTTAATGTGTTGTGGATTCCTACTACTATAATTTACTTACCACACATAACGTTCATGAAATAACAAACAAATTAGAATTTTAATTTTATAGTAAATCACAATGTTTGATTTCGAAATTACGAGATTATTTATTATAAATTTAATGATAATAGTACGTGGCAGTACGAGTATAATAATAGTATTATAATCATTACAATTTAAGGGGAATTAACATTACGAATAATGTTCAACATTACCGTCAGCCACAATAATGCTTAGCGTTTTATATTAACAGTTAATAGTGCGTGTCAGGTTAAGTTAAGAAACAAGTTTAATAGGTACAAATACAGAATATATGATAAAGTAGAGGGTGTCAACGTTTTGGTACATACATACATAAAAAACAAAATATCGGTTTAGTTAGATGTATAGATAGTGATTAATTTTCTATATCACTACAAATTTATATATTTTACAAAATAGGTACTGTTTCTGCAAAAACAACAAAAACCTATTTAATGAGCTTTGTGTAGGTACGCGTAAAAATATTATTTCATACAATTATATAGTAGGGTTTTAAAATGTCATGAAATAAATTTTTATATTTATGAATAATAAATCTTAAATTAAAAAAATGTTTGATGTTTTATATTCATTATTTAGAATTTGTTACTTAACATTGTTTGATAATTATTTCAAACTGTAAAATTATTGGCTATAGCTATACAATTGAAGTAGTAATTACTAACAAAGAGTAAATACGCAAATACTCATTATTGCAATGTATTTTTATAAATTAAAAACATTTAACTAATCATGTATTGGATCCAAAAATTGCAATGAATGATTGAGTTTTCAATTTACATTATAATTAGAAAAATTAAATTTTTAAAAGATTTAAAATAGATTTCTAGTTACTTTTATAAATTTATATTGTCAATAAAAATAAAGTTTATGACGAGCGAAACATTTTTAAGCCCTTTAATAGTTGTATTCAAATGTTGTATGCTTTACCAATATACTCATAATGCAGCTTTGTTATAATATGAACATTTTATTTTATTTAAACGTTTGGTTGAAATCCCACCTAATAACTACAGGTACACTCGGGTACACTTGGCTTACTTCCAGAGCGATAAATACCCTTTTCAGTATTTCTATATATTCCTACGTTTAACGTATAAGTGTAGTTTAATATTATAATCGCTCGATTGCAGCTCTGAAATATACAGTGGAAAGTACAAGGCAAAATCATCTTTTTCAGAATTTCAAGTGGAATAAAAAAAAATATATACCAATTGAATAGCAACAATAATCAAAATCCCTCGCAAAATAGTTACTTTTAAATTTAAAAGTTGTTATCAAATGTTTTAATAACTTACCATTTTTCTTTAATAGGTACCAGTAAAAACGAGATATAGAGTATAATAGATAATCAAATAAATAGAAAATTACAAAATAATACTAATATTTATTTCAGTTAATTATGATATATTATTAATTATTATATATGAATATTCAAAAAATAATTTACGATATCCAATAAGTGAATATTGGATAAACTACTTACAACGTTAAATATATTTAAAAAAAAAATTAAAACTAAAAAAATATATATAATAAAAATTCGAAAAATAATTAATTTTATCATTAAAAATCTTAACTAAATATTAATTGTTTAAAACCAATAAAATGTTACTGTTCGTGTTACTAAAAGTCTATCGATTTCAATAGATAAAAAAATCTAGAAAATATAAAGATTGTCACTTTGAATATATTCATAACCACTGGAATCGCAAAAATGACACCCCCGCGCGAGGAAAATAATATGTTATATAATATTTGAATATTTCGACGGTATGTACACGAAATTAAAAAGCTCTAACCTTGCCTAGCGCTTACAATATAAAATAACAATAATAATAATAATAATAACAATAATTAATTTCGCTTATATCGTCTAAAACGTGTAGCGGATGGCACGTCTGCAGTTATTATATAGCAGCGGTTAGTATCTATATTATATATAATGTATAGAGACGAAGAGGGTCCACTACCCCCGCGGTAAGTCAACGAAATTCCTTTGGCGGGAAAATCAACGGCGACGAATAAAGGGCTGGCGCAGCGTCTACCGCTTTTGTGTCCAATAGAACAATGAAACGTCTTCGTCGTCGTCGTCTTCGCATAGTCTTGTAGGTATATACGCGTAATACGAATGTATTGTGGTCGGGACGTCTGTTCTTGTGCACACACGCGCATTATGCATACACATACACGCCGTGTACATGTGTATAAATGATGTATACTCGCATAGGTGCTATATATACCTGCCGCGCGGGTACCCGCGGACGAGGAAAGAGGAATCTTGAACAATATAATATATAACACTTTGACTGTCGGGCGGCGGCGACTGGCTGTGCGCGACCGAGTCATCGTGACGTTTTGTTTTAAACAATATTATGCGAGGCACACCGCATTTATTATACGACGAGTTTATAATAACATATACCTATACAACGCGTAATATAAGCTCATCGTCGCGGCCGTCAAATTAACGGGGACCGCCGCTTTTACTGAAAATCGAGCATGAATGAGATGATTTCCTGACGATTTTCGCGCTCCCACACACGCCGCCCGACCATTATTATAATGTTATTATATTACCGCCGAGGTAACGATATAATAATAGTGAGGGTATATATATATAAATATATATAATAATAACAATATAACGTTCCGAGTGTACAATATAAGTTACGATTAATAACCGTGTACGCGGTCGTGTTTTAGGCAAAACTTTGATTAAAGAGCAGAAAGCTTGTTAGCACGCTTCATCGCCACGCGGTTCTCCGCCGTACCCCCGAAGACAGCCTCCTCCCAATAGTAACTTTCTACTATTGCAGGCGGCAGTTTCATGCGCCATGAATTATTTATTTACCGTTTTATGGTTTACCCTTACACGGAATCGCTCGCGCACACACACACACACACACACATGTATCGACATGGTACGCTCGCCCGTTCCATCCCGTTTAACCGCCCGCTGTCTGTGGAAAAATCGTACCCCGTTGATTGGATTTTTAAGTTTAATACGCAATATTATCATAATATTATACATACAGGGTGCTGCAGTATGTGCACGGTAAAATATCGGATTGCTTTTCACACGACATTGCTATATATAATATGGTTTATAGAGTTTTGAGTTATATATATATATATATATAAGTCTTGTATGGAAAATTTTCTTAAAAATTCAAATTTTTATCAAATATTCAAGTATCGTAATGCGTTCTACCGATGTGAAGCAAACTTATATAGTATATTATATAGTGATTATAGTAATATATATAACTAGCTGTATGTATACGTATTTTCGAATCATTAAATTGCTGAAAAATAACATCACTGGAAAACCTGTAAAGTTCGGGGTGTATGCGAGAAGCCAAACGGGGTGAGATGCACCCTGTACATATACTCACCGCGATATTTACGTATAAAATACTTTGAGCTTTGATACGAAGGCGAGAAACCATCATATCCCGGTGTGGACGATATACGTGACCGGCGTGAAAGGAGTGGTTATGCGCGCGAAAAGGCAGACTGTATATTTTACGTATAATTAGTAATTATATACCTATACCACGGAGACGCAAATATGGTGTACACGAAGGTAGCTTGATTGACCCTTCCCGGGGCCGTGACGTGCGACGGGTGTAATTAAAAAGTTTACGCACGTTAATGCGCTAAACGGCCAGCCACGGCGTATTTATATACATATATAGTAACAATATTATACAATTCACGTGCGGGCGCACGTAGAATGTGGTAAATGGTGATATTATATTGTTATTTAAATATAATATTACGTCGATTATCGAAAACGATACGATAACGACATCATGTATAATATATACACATATTAATTAATTTCATAAATAGTGGGTAGAATCGTATGCTTTTGGCGACGACAATTATTACGTTTCTTTGGCTAAAATGTACCACTCGGAGAATAGGCGGATGATAGGTAGGTATAATATTATAATAATATATATATATATATGTATATGTATACATGAAAAGAGCATAAATATTATGTCCTATCTATCTGTTACAATACTGATTAATGCAAATTCAAAGCCATAAGCTCAATGTGTAAAATAAATAATTGTTTCAAAAAGCTTTTTTTTTAAGTCGCAACTTGGTGTGTGACGATATATTTTTTTTCATGGTCGAAATGAAGTTTATTTTCTATGTCATGGAATGTGGATAATTAAAAAAAAACATATAACCCGCGGGCATACACGGTAATTTACAATAGGTGACTAGATATTCGATTTTGGCCGATGACAAGTCGTACATCGTAATCAACGCTGAACCAAATGGTTTTGTATAGACGTGTAGTATTTTATCATTTATGTATAGTTTTTTATGTGAATAGTGATATTCTCATTCGTTGTCATTTATTTCATTGTTCACATGAAATTTTATATTTTATTTACGTCACAATATCTTCTTGTTTAAAATACTGTTGCTGTAAAGTGATTCAAACACCTACTGCACCTTATAATATAGTGTTATAATGGGTCATAATTTATAATTTATATAAAACATATAATACATGTAACATAAGCACCATTCATGCATACAATATATAATAGGTACACACATATTATTTAGTTTAATAGGCGGTTGTGTAGACCTTCTTGACAAAAGAAGCACTTATTAATGTAGCTTAAAATGGGTGAAGAATTTAAGATAAATTTAAAACATCGTTTTAGGTTGTATTACGTGTGTGTAAAATATTAGTTATAAATCGCGATGAATAGTTCGAAAACACAATGTACCTAAATAAATAAAATGATAACATAATAATTTAACTAATAATACATTAACATATTATAAAATATTTCCAATTAAAAATTATATATATTTTTTAATGTTTTTTCGTTTAAGTATTTTATTATGATTAATAGTAAACTATCTTTATTCATTTAAAAAATTTAACGTGTCAACTATACATCACCTACTCAACTTGAAATTAGATCCTAAATTCTAACTGTAGGTATTGAAAAACTAAAATTATACAAATATTCATCATCATCAATGGAGAGATATTAAACAAAAATAAAACAACATTTTATTTATGATTTTAACTTTTAAGTTTTCTACAATAATTGTAAATAATAAATTTAATATTTTGACATAAGTTAACACACTAAGTTATCTTAATTAATAAAACATTTATCATTTATTTTAAATTTAAATATATTTTCCATTTTGTTTCTCATAATCATAAACTAATAATAATTAAATTTATAACTATTATTGTCAATTGTATGAATTTAACTACAAAAGAGCTAAAAAGTAAAAACAATTTATATTCAATCAATAATTATGTATTTTACAAAAAATTCAATTTATTGTCATATTATTTAATTTAATTTCAGGTTAATAGGTTCCTATAAAACATTATTAATAGTCGGAATATTGCATATATTATTATTATACTTTAATTTATAGAATTAGAGCACTTATGTTTAGTCAATTTCAATAAATCTATTGTCTGTACTATTGAATTATATTAAATAATTAAATCTATGTAAAATAGGTAATTCATTTTTTTTTCAAATTTTGATCATGGATTATATTATAAAAAAAATATACAGGCGTACAGCCACATCAGTATTCGAATAATTATAACATCAATATATATCAAATTATTGTAGTACGACTACTTGATAATTTTAGTACTTATTATAATTAATTTATAATTATATAATAGATTAAAGATTCGAGTCATTTATAGATACATTTCAAGAGGTTATCTACAACCCTACAGGTATCAGGAATTTTGTGGTCATATCGTCCGATTTTATATATTCTAATATGGTTTCGTTATTTTTACTCCGAATTAAAGATATTTCAGCTTACCACTAAGCCATTTAAAAGATTTTCATATAAAATTATTATAAATTTCAATCTTATATTAAAACGAAATAATTTATCTTTTATTGATTCGTAATTATATTCATATTTACGTATTTAAGAAGTTAAGCTTAGTAAAAAAAAAAAATCTTGGTTCTAATATAATATGAGAGTTATACCTATATATTTTTATAATAACTGTACATACTTTATTTATTACAAAGTTTAATACTAAATTTAAATTTAATTTAAGATAAGTTTATTAAATATTTTCCATCAATTAATATCTGTTCTGTTTATAATTACACATTATACAATGTATTATTATTATTATACAGTATACTGTATAGTGTATAGATAATACAATTGAAATAGTAATTTTCCTACGTACATTTTAACAATAAGTCATAGGATAATTAGATATGAACAAACATTCATATCAATACTATATGGAAATAAGTTATATTTTGTAAAAAAAAATATAAAAATATAGATACATAATATGTATAATATATATATATTATGTTAAAGATGCAATTAGATACATATATATATATATTAAATTTTCTAATTTTTTTTTTATTGAATAAAAATATTTGGTCAATATCTTAGAACGTAATGGAGAAATAAATTACTAAAATATTGTGTGTAGGTACAATAAAAAAAAAAAAAAATTGTCAATATTATTTCTATGTCATTCTAACTTATTATTTTTATTCGCGTACCTACTATAGTTCTGTGTGAATCATTAGACAACAATCAAGACAAAAACTGTAATTTTTACAATATTGTCTTTTAAGTTATCGTTAATTTTAAAAATCAACTGTGCAAATATACAAGCTTACATATTCTATAGTCTGTACCCATACTACACTTGGGTATTCAGCTGTACATCAGTTACACATCATCAGTTCAGAATGTTCAAATAAATATTAATTATTTGTTTAATGAGATATCATCATTACATGTGATATGTTTATAATAAAAGGTATATTAAATAATTGTATTCCTGTTGTTTTCATGTCCATCCGTAAATCGACACATATCTTGTCATGGTCACCAATACCGTTATCGTTGGTTTCTATAACATTATTTGAATCCATATAAGTAACTGCATAGTTATTTGATATTACCAACTGAAAAAATGAATAACATTTGTAATTATTGTTTCACACGTCTAACATATTGTGTTATCTATAGGTCATATAAGTTTACTATTAGGTAATAATTTTTTCAATGTCGACAATTTTAGTAGCATAAATTTGATTGTAGAATTAAGCTTAGAATGTGCATATAATATAACTATAACATTTTTCTATAAATTTGCCGTACATTTTTTATATTCATGAATTATGTAGGTACATCGTTTACCCATATAACTATATAGAAACACGTAGATCTATTATGATGTGTAATTCTCGTAGAGAGTGTATATTTTTACTTTTTCACCTTTTATTGTATAAATATTTAATAATAAGTGACTGCTTGTATACAGAACGCTTAATCGTTCATAAATAAATCAGCCGTTTAAACTATGAATATTATTTTTCATTATTCTGCAATTACATTATATAAAGTTGTGAATATTTTCTATTATTAGGAATAGAAAACGGGTATGAGTGAAATTATTAGAAACGGCAGAAACTTATATTTTATTTTTATATTATAATTAAAAACAAATCGGACGTTTGGAACTTATAAAAGAACTTATAATACTATATCTACGGACAAAAGAGGGTGGGAGATTACACCAAAACGCTATACAATTTCAAAGCAATTTGTACTCAGTATAAAAAGTGTTTAGTCTGCAAACGACTAACGAGTCACATAGAAGATAGGTTAGAAAATGTTATTTTTAACTTCCACCTACGTAGTCCAGGGTGAACGATAGAAAATGCGACCGTCGTAGAAAACTAGAAATACACGTGAGCACAGGATTTGACCGCGTGGTGGTGGTGGTGGTGTGTTTCCGATTACCGAGATCAACAGAATTTATCATCCGCGCGTGAAACTTGAGTGTCCTTTCGGCCTCTCGGAACTACACCATTATAAATTCATGGCACACCGCCGCCGGCGGCGTTTATCTCCGTGTCCTCGGAGTGTTTCTATCTGCAAAGAGGTATAGAAAAGAAGGATCGAGAGAGAGAGGATAATTTGGAACGAGAGTCGCGATACGGTGGCAGAGTGAGAAAGATCGAGAGAACCTGCATAACGTGTAGGAAATGTGCGTGTAAAATAATAATACGGATTGAAAATTGACTATAGGTTACTTGGACTCGTGTGATTGAATTAGTTTCGGCGTAATGTCTAATAAAAGTGACGTGGACTGATATTTATATTATTATGTGTTACTATCATTATATGCTGGTGCTAAATTATAGCTACCTAGCTATAATATAGGTACCTACCTATATACTCGAGCGCACCACTTGTCTCGTTCACAATTTCTGTATTCCGTACCACTAATAAAATTGAAGTAATATAACAACAACAACAACAACAACAACAACAATAATATAATGATAGTAAAAGCAGAAACAGACAAAATGGTCGTGCACGCCACAAACCAACGCGCACCGCACTCAACGTCAATAATTCTACACGACCATCTCGTCTAATGTGTCGTCCGCGGCAGGGTCTGCCACGAATGTGTTTTATGCGCCCGGAAAGGCTGCTGCAGTGTACACTCGGCGTATTGGTCTTATTGAATTAAATCCGTCTCGGCAAAGGAAATGTCTCGACGACGGTGGCATCTCTATAGCCGCTGTTGCTATACTCGGGAAAATGCCGAACACGTAACCGATTCGACGTTTTTATGTCGGCTTTCTATACTGAGCACATTTCCACTCTAACTCGTATTTTAAAACGCGTAGTCTTACTTTGGTATTTTTTCTTTTTATTTTTTCCCTCGAACATCCACCCTTCCATAATTCTCAACTCACTTACCCACACAGTCAGGCCACCATTTGTATATTTATCACGGATCTAACAACTCGCCGCAGTTGCTGGCCGTGCGTTCCAAAGATACGATTTAAATGTACAAATTCTTGAAAGTTATGTGATTTTATAATTTTGGATACTTATCAAAGATAAAAATAACATTAACAAATAGATGGGACAAATTTAATTTACATGTTTCAATTTACCGTACTTTGAAACAAACAGATTTATTTTTAAAATTCTTTAGTGACTGTACATGTAATGGATGAAATGTGTCTTGTTTAAAACATGAGTATTAGTCACAAACCAGTAACCAAAAGTTACAACCAGTTATATTCAATACCTATTGTAAGTTCGGTTAGGTATAGTCTAATATGTATAGTACAAAAAGTATTCAAAAATATTCGTTATATAAAAAATATATTTTTAACTTGAAACGATTTGTTGTTATTTATTTTTTCACTATCTATTCAATCGTATTCGAAAATTATTTTCAACGCTTTCGTAGAATTTTAGTGATTACGATTAATTTTACCAACTACGACTTAGCAATTAATTTTTTTTTATTTAATAATTATTAATGTCTGATGTTAACAAATAGCTTTCATACAAAAATAATCGCTCAATATTAAATGACAGTAGTTTATTCATCATACATTTTACTATGACTTTATTACTAGAATTTAAAATACCAGTTCTTATTTGTTTGAATAACTATGCACATTATTGTTGTACAAAATAAATATTGTACAGACCTCCAAGTTCTAAGTACTCGTATAGGTAGCAATCTAAATAATACATATTGATATAATATAATATCACAAAGAAACAAAAAAAAAAAAAAAAGAATAAAATATTTCTATAAACCTTTTCATGATATTTCTTTACTGATGATAATAATTTTACTATTCATTCAATTCAAATACATATATTTAAATAATAATTGAAATACAAATGTAAATTTAATTTAACTATTCTAAGAATGAATACATATTTTAATCTAAGTGAATAATTCATAAAATATAATATCTTAAGTATATCATAGTATGCAGCTCGATGTTGAAGTCGATAATAGCATTCTGAGCGGGATATGTATATTATCTAATATTATATTATACAATGAATAAAATTATTTAATTGCAAAGAAACCAAGAAAGGTGCAATATTTTCCTTATATTTTTTTTTTTAAATAACAATAACTAATTTTCATAATTGGCATCTCTGTATAAGGATATAAGGATATAAGGTTATAAAACTAAACCAACAGTAGTTCAATCGATTATAATAATATATAACCTTCATACAATTATTTATTATACATTGCGTAGGTATTGTATATAACGATATAACCTATATTTATTTGGAATTAATAAGTCGCGTTTTATATATGCAATAATATTTTTCAATAAATATTGAAAAATCGTATCACCTGATCATTTTAAATATTTACAGACTTCACGTATTTATTTAAATATATAATACAAATGTACCTACTTATATTATACAATATATATCTAAGAGTAATTCGATTCGATTTTAATTCATTTCATGTTAATATTGATAAACATAAATATTGCTATTCGTTTTTATACACAAATATAGTACCGGTTTTTCTTAATTTTCAATAGCATTTTTTTTTTCGTTTCTAATACAGCGCGTTTTATAAAAAATATTCCTAAGACATTATATTATTAGCGTATCCTTGCGCGTCGTTGTTTTATAATATAATGTAATAAGCCTTTTACTTCACCCAAATAGTAGTTGGCCAGCTCGTCAGCGAAATCTGGGATTCGGGAGCTGTTCTTCGCACGAGTTAAAAAAAAAAAAAAACAACCTAAAACTTTACTATTCGCATTTATCATTTCCCTATCATTTGTCAACACTGTAGTCGTCCCAAGAGCAGTTAACGCGTGTGCAGATTGAAAGCGACCTATCAAACCCTTGGACGATAAAAAAAGTGAAAATAAAATAACGAAAAGTTTTCTTCCGTTGGGTGAAAAATACTTTTAAAAGTTTTCTGGGAGATTTATGTCGATGCATTTATTTCGAAATCACGCGGTTCACAGGTCGGAGTAGTATAACGCGCGCCAGCTATTATATATATTATAGGTATTATTGTTAATCATAATAACATATACAACATACCAAGATATCTGTGCGACACACCTATAATAGTAACAATTATTCGTATTGTACTATTTATACCTGTGCATATAGATGTAGGGAGTTACGTTACTTACTTTCAACGTGAAACATATCAGGGAAACTGTTACGTATGTGTATAATGTGTATATAAGTGCTTAGTGCTTACAAAAAAAA
The DNA here is from genome assembly GCF_003676215.2 of Rhopalosiphum maidis. NCBI lineage: Eukaryota > Metazoa > Arthropoda > Insecta > Hemiptera > Aphididae > Rhopalosiphum > Rhopalosiphum maidis. Next base: position 28,844,606 of record NC_040880.1, read on the forward strand.
AAAAAATCCCTCACGCGAAATTTTCTACACAGATATAAAATTAAAACTATATAACGTTATAACAATAAAAATTTAAAGTAGATATACCCATGTATATCTAAGCTTATCTTTATTATCTATGACCTATGATACAAAATAGTATATAGATAATCAATTTCATTGAATTCATATTCGAATTCCGATTGTAAAAAATTGAATGAAAGATGTTTTTATGTTGCACAAAATCATTTTGTATAAAACAAAATGTAATCTCGTCAACTACATTTAAATTTTCAATCAAAAGTTTGAATAAATAAGCAGTAAGAAAATTTGTTTAAGTATCGAAATTTGTGTATAAAATTATGTTATTTTTTGGCCGTAAGATATAATAACGTAAATATACTTCATTTTTTATATTCGTATAGGAACTTACATAATATTATGGATTTTTTAGTGTGGATAATTACGTGTAAGTGATTTTCACCTAATATGTTTCAAGTGGTAATTTATATATTTACTTAAATGCGGACTTTTTGTGGACGAAAAACGATATGGTTGTGCCGGTCTTTAGAAGTCGGAGCATGATTTTTTTTTCATTATAATTATATTTTTATTTTATTTCATTTAAACAAAAGAATATCTTCAATCTATAATAATAATTAAATTTATAGTAATACAATTGTAAAATTACTTTTACAAAAAAAAAAATAATGATATTATTGCAACGGCAGATAGAAATTCTAGAAGTATATTAATGTGGGCCGTACAAGAAGGAGTACCCCATATCAAGAGTTGTATTAAAAACTGTTTAATCACCTTCCCTAACGCCTTTCCACCATTCCTTTGTCATGAACTACAGATATACACCATTGTAAATGTATTGTAGTCATACATAAACAATATGTTTGTTTGTGCTTGGTATTGTACATTTGTACTTACAAGTTACAAGTTTTATCATAAACAGTATTCCAAACGAACGGCGGAGTTGCAGCAGTTCGATCCTATTAAAATGAACTTTGAAATTTACCTACTTCGGCATCTTCCTCGTAAAACAATTATCACAATATATAACACATACATTTTCTCAGATCATCCTTAATTTTATATACATATGATCATAAATTACACATATATAAGGCCCTGTCCGGTGAAAATATGTAAATTGCATAGCAAGAACAAAAAAAAAGTGTCAGAATTTTATATCACGAACTAAATATGTTTATTTATATGTTTTTAATTTTAATTTATGTTTATATTTTATCGCCAAATTAGTTAAGACAAATTCATTATACAATGAAACGTCCATATAACGAAGTCGCATGAGGAACAAAAATAATTCGTAATATAGAGGAGTTTATTAAATATAACTACATAGGTATTTCATAGTATTAAAAAATAAATTAAAAATAAACATCAAATACATATCATATTATAAATCTTATTATATTATTACATATTTATCATATTTATCTATTTAATTAATTATTGATAAATAATTAGTGAGTTTCATTTGTTTATTATTTTTATAAATTGTACTTTGTAAAATATTCCGATTCTGTTTACAATGGAAACTACATAAACGGGTTATTTGTTATCAAATAGTTTATTCCTTATATAGAAACACCAGATTCTTTATACGGAGATAAATGTATACATAATTAGCAATGAATGTAATTTTTCTTAAAAATAATTTGTTAAACAAAAAATTTCGTTAAATTGAAGATCGTTATATGGAAATTTTACTGTATATTATGTTTGTTTTTGTATTTACGATACTTTAATTTTCGATTTGATGGATTTTTTATTAAATATTATAATTATTCATACAAAATATTTTTGGTAGGTACAACAGATAAATATACTACTCGTTGTGTACATATATCTATTAGATACTATAAATTCTTACAGCCATAATTTTTTTAACAGAGATTAAAGAATGACCCAAAAAATTTAATAGAAGTCGGACTATAAAATAATCGTTTTTTCTCTGAAAACAGTATTTTTGCTAAATTTTTTAAAACCCAATTTTTGCATCAAAAATATAATATCTTAAAGTCTTTTATTTTCAAAGCACAATATAATTATTGCTAGTTTTATTCAATCACAGATATTGAGTCGATTATGACCACTTGACGGATGATAATAGTTATTATTATGCATCATTAGTCATTACACATTGCGCATTGTGCGATAGTTACATTATTATACAGCGTTCTAAATGTCCGAATAATATACGAAGTGTACATATTTTTTAATAAAATATAAATATACGGGTAGTCGTTTGATGGCTGAGCGGACTGATGGAATGGAAGCGGACGTTCCGATGGAAAATAAAAAGGTAAAACGATATTAAAACGTTGTGAAACGCGTGGTTTGTTGACTCAATAAATCAATGTTACTTAGCAGATTTTTCAATTTAACAAAAATGTTTACACGCCCTGTACTGTGCAGGTACTTCTGTATAGGTATATTAATAATACATTATTAAACATATCATAAACGCGTTTACAAGCATCGGAGCAGACGCCGGGAATGTTTTTTCACGCGTCGTAGATTACGCATTATGCGATACGACTGAGAGAAATGAATTTAAAACAAATTCAAAACTGCAGACCGTGTATTGAAATGATACTCGTATTATACGCTAACGAAATACGCCGTACGATGTACAACATGACATTTCGTTATAGTAATGTATTACACGCCCTCACGCTTACTGGTGATTTCGTGCCATATTATATTGGCATACGATTTTTTTAACGCCAGAGGAATATTTTGGGTAAAATATGTTTTTTTTTTTTAAATTGAAAAAATCTATATATAGATACTTAATTTTAAAAATCAAAAACTTTATAAAGCGTACATGTTTAATAAATACATTTTGATCATATCCCGTATAATTATTAACAACTATAATATAATAATATAATATAACATTTGATTTGAATACATGAAAATTAATTTAAAATGGCCAAGACAAAATAATACGTTTGATGTAAAAGATTTAATTAATAAGACAGTAACAGCAAATGTTATTTATTTATATCTTGTTTCTTACAGTAATTCGTTTTAAAACATTTACGAAATACGAAATTTAAAGATATATTTTCGTCGAATTTAATGTTTCTTTTGGGTTTAGGATGTATTTTTTGATAAATCGTTTTATCTAAGGTAGTCTTTAATTACCTTGAGCTTGCAGAAGAAACTTCTTGAGGTACTGTTGAACCGACTGAGGTCACGGGTAGTAATGTTAATAAAAGTCAAAAAGGAGTCTCGTTGGGTGGTTTTTTTTTTAAGAAAGTAAGTGCATTACAATTTAAGAAACGCTGTAATAGCTCTTTATATAATTCAGAAACAACTGCATTCATACGATATAGAAATCCACCGTCAGTCATCAAGTACATTAATATTATTTACCTAACCTAATATATGTACGTCCTACGTATATATAGATATTTCTGTGAAGTCCCATCAGCTATTACATTAAAATTTAAAATAAAACGCCTCAAAGTACACCGCAGTTTCTTATTCGGATTATGCGAGTATAATAATGCGATGATCCTCGAAAATACTTTTGAAAAGCTGCAATAATTACATGCACGTGGAATATATTAATAATCATTTAAATATAGAAATATATTATATATATATATATGTATGTATCTACAGTTTAAAAGATATATTAATAATATTGTAATTGGACTACGTATATGGTGATATTATAGTATCCTAAAATAGTTTATACTTTATTGCATACAAACGGATAGCGTGGGAAACGCGTCGAGATTTAATAATATTGTGTACAAACCGTTTTGTAGCGTCGTCGTAAAGAAGCTGTGTGTTCAGAAATTATTACGTTTTCTATGTGCGCATCACTCACTTGCAGTAGTTGGCCATCGCGCTGTCTTTGACACCGTAATACCCATGGTTGACACGCTTTAAGGTGATTATACTATATGGTGGCAGCTTGATTCGTGTAGACAAGGTATACATTATTTGGCGCGATGTCATCCTGAGAAATTGTTATGAGTATTTTGTGGTTGAAACAGTATTCAGAGACTTACAGTTCGTTGAGTATTGGGAAATTTAATGGTCATTAGACGTGAAATTACAATCTTACGCTATTCGGTGATGCTATTATTGCACATTGTACAAAACAATAGGTATTTAGTTTCAACGAACGTTTGTACATAAAATATGAAATGTTCAAACGTATATTTTAGTATGGTTGTATAATTATTGAAATAATAAAGAAAACAACTTTTTCATTAATTTTACCATTAATTACATTATATTCATTTCACTAAACGTTTCTAACAAATATACAATAGGTAACACTATAAATTAAAAGTATACAAAGTAAATACAACAATTATGTTTATTAAAAAGCTAATTTGTTCGATATTTAGGAACCAATTTTTAAAACCTCCTTTATTGTATATTCCAACTAGAGTTATGCAAATACATTTTATATATGAACAAATATTAAATTGTTTATTGTAAATCATTAAATATTTTAACAACAACAACAACAAAAAAAAAACTTTAATCATAATTTCCCTCAATTTTATTTGCTCAACTTTTTTTTTAAATTTTTTATTCAAAGGTTAACCATAGAAATGCCGGAGGCTTAAAATTAAAAAAAAAACCTTATTTATCGTGTTTATAATAGTCACAGTTTTCAGACTGTTGCGAGATTACTTTTAAAGAATTATTCACAAATAACTAACACACTAAAATATGTTTATATTTTTTATTTATATTTATGTATGTTTTGTATTACTCAAAAATATATTTGTAGTTAAAAATATACTTTATACATTATATAATGCTGAAATAATAATTTTACATAAATATAATTAAAAGCAACACATATTACAAAAAATAATTAGAAATAAATTTTGCGTTTAGTTTTTTTTTTTTATTAATAAATACACACTTATTTTAATTGAATATATTAAAAACATTTTAACGATATATTATATTCTAGAATATTGTTTTTAATTTTTCCTTTTATATTATTATATTGTTTATATCCAGATAATAAAATTAGAACATATAACGATTTGTCAGAAACACTCAAACACAACACAATATATAAGACATAAGTAATAAAACATTTATAATAATGTATTAATTTATTATATATTATACAATGTACGAAAACGATAAATAATATTCTAATATAACATAAATATATAAGGTAGTTAACAATGTAGTATAGGATCCCAGTTTAAAGTTCGATACGAGAGAAACAAAAAGTAGTTGTTGGATGAAACGATGAAAGAATAAAGGTAATATAATTCACTGCAGCGAATGGATGACAATTTATATTTACTTTACACATGATAATCCATTAAAAAAAAAATTGCTCTAGATTAATCCAACTATTTGCGAATACACTACTAATTAAAAAATGAATCGTCCCTACATTTTAATTACTTACAGTCGGGAAAACATTGTTTATTCATTGGACGTAAATATTAAATATATCATTCAATTCCGACGAAGTGATTAAATATTTAAAAAATGTTTTCATTATATAGCAATATAATATATAGCTATAAACAAATACAAAATGCAAATTAATATTTTAAATACGACTTAAGATGGTATTATTAATACATCAAGTATTTATGTTATTGGTTATTAGTTAATAATAGAGTTCTACCTACCGGAGTAAAATAAACGTTATACGTGCTATAATAACAATTAAACATAAATTATAAAAATGCCTATATTACATAATATAATATGTAATCTGTTTAGTCTGTACCGTTAATTCATAAAATACATCCTTAAAGTAAAAATTTCAATTTTCTTTACATCATTATGATAAAGTACCTGTAGTCACTGATCATAGCGTAATAGGTACAAACATAAGAGGTTAGAGCTATCCCTCCCAACAATTTTAAAAGCACTCTTAAAACTATATTTTAGAAATTACTGAAAGTATCTACAAATGATTTTAGTTAAAAAAAAATATTATTATAGTGTATGATATTATACTGAGAAAAAAAATAAAATGATATACTTTATGCAATGAATATAGTATTATTAATATTTATTATGTTTACCATAATATAACATTAGTACACAAGAAACCGGTCAAAATCTTATAGTGGTTAATATTTGTATGTTTTATATATTATTATGATATTGTACAACATTAAATGTAAATATTGTTACGTATTTATGTATTGTGTGTGCTGATATCATCGAACAAATTAATACGACTAGCCGACCGTGGTATAATTTGTATAATTAATTGTTGTGTCAGTATAAATGTTTTTTTTAATTATTATTGAATGTAAAGGCTTCAACAACAATAGTAATTAGCTCACTTAAATTAAACAAATAAATAAATAATAGTTAATAGTTAGGTATATTAGCCATTAGGTATAGTTTATAAATCTGTACATTAGGTATAAGTGTATTACAATTTTTTGAATATATTAATTTCACGAAAAAAAGGTACAAATGGCTTTGGCATTGTTTTCGTTGAAGGCTTGATGAATTGAAGATAGGTTGCTAGGGGATCCCGCGTGATTCTAAAAATTTTGGACAGTCGATCATTATAATATGTCGGATTGATAGGTTGACACTGCATGTTTAGCACATCATTATATATTTATATAAATGACAATTTATAAAATGTAGTGTTACTAATATTATAAGATAAGATTAAAATACTTCTACATTATCTATGACTAAATTTTTTTCACTCGTCCAATTTGAAAATTATCAGTGTCCATCATAGTATACCACATAAATAGATTATTTTAATCGTTCAATTTTACAGAATATTAATAAATTAAGATGTTATATATACACATACATAGTACATCTTATTTCACAAGATAATAATAATGTAGTAGAAAGTTATATCAAGCATTTCAATATACAATAACTAAATGTATTTATCTCTGAAAATATTATTATATTGTGTTCATCAGTGATCGTGTGTAGTGGCTTTATATGAACATCACGATTTATGTTTGACCCCGTGTGTTCACTGGAACATTTCCGTAAAAACTCTGTCAGTGGTCTAAGACATCCACCAATGGCCATAACTATATTTCTTTTTATTTCTGCTTTGACCGTATTTTTCTATTATTGACAATTGGATTTTGTGTTTTAAATCACTATTATAAAGACCACTGACCACTGTAGTGCTATATAAATATAGTTTACTTATTTTTTTACAACATAGACATGAAATAATATTTACGCCATACCTACCTATACATACACATTATTGTATTTCATTTTGTGTTATGACATTTAATACAGTGTATTACACTACAATACTCACTTTTTACTTAATTAACTACTTTTAATTTATATATTAAATCGACCAAAAGAAAAATACAGAAAACTCCTAATTATTTTTAATAAAACATAAACGATTACTTTAAATAGATTAAATGGATTTTTTTTCATAAATGTAATGTTAGCAAAACTATTATATTACCTAATCTATAATATGATATTAATTTATTATAATAGTATGTAATAAAAAAAATATTGTACCTATAATAAGATTAAAAAAATGAATTAATATTATTGTTATTATTATCATTATAAATTTGTTTGTATATACGTATATATTAGGTACTCTTTTATTTATTGCTGTCGTCCTAAAAGAAAATTTACCAATGTAAAAAATAAAACTATTTAGAAGAACTTTTAGTAGGTATTTTACACACAAAACTTTGAAATAAAATTTCTAGAAAACGTTTATATACGTGTAAGAAAGAAAATGCCACAATAATATTTTCAGTACATAATTTTTAACAAAACTATTGTAATTGTAAATCAAATTAAAATAATTGTTATTTATATTAGGTGTATATTTTTAAATTTTAAGCGTACCCCAATAGTTGTAGTAAATTAGTTTAATTCAATTAATTTTGATTTATTGCATAAGAAGTTAGAGTGTAGAACATGAATAATATTATGAATGTAGGTAGAATAGGTATAGATACTAAATAGGTATTCCAGCCTATTAAATAGTCGTGTCTTTTATTTATCAATAATTATATTATTTTGATAACAATTATAATAATTTATTACATGGCATATTGTTGTTATTGTAATTATCCACACGATATAATAGTTAATAACATTGTGTCTACTTTGCAAGTAATTAACAGATAAATAAGCAGCAAGTCTTCCTTAATAATTTTATTATTTCGTAAAAATAAATAAATACCTACAAGGTATAATAAAGCGCGATAAACGACATTTGGTCTAAGCGTGTGTATAATGTGCATTGCACCGAGCTAGCCGTCTCCAGTCAACGAAATTAAATGAAAATAATATAATGTCAACAAGACTGTTCGTCTGTGTTATACGTAAAAGTAAATAATATTAGAACATTAATAATTATAATACAAGAATTATATTACATGGACATATTCTTGAAGCGAGGCCATTGATGGGCACCAAATGATCATGCGCGCAGATAGAGTGATTAAGGAGGAGTGTCAACGTGATGAGGTTAAATCGAATGAGTCTTACGGAACAAAATTTACAAGCTCATTAAAATGTCTGTAAATTATTTTCAATACGAGCACGCTGTCTCACAAAAAAAAAAAATAATTATTGTTATTATTTATATTATTTTTGTGTGAAACATGTAATAATATTAATAATAATATAATTTTGTTATGATATTATATTATATCATAAAACCTCTCAGAGTACGTATTACATGGATTTTCCAATTAAATTCAAATTTAACTTCTTAAACGAAATATGTTATAGAATCAGGATCGTACAAATTGTTGCGTTTCAGTGAACTGCACTTGCATTAAATAACAAACTTCACGTAATAACTAAATAATATACATTACACAAAGGTATTCTGATTTATAATAATATAGTTTTAAACTTTATCTTTAGAAAAAAAAAAAAAATATTTTTCAAATAGTTCAGTGCATTCAGATTCAATCATTATTATTTGACACTTTTAATATTTAGTATTCCAAATAAGCCATGTAATAATAATTCGTAATGTATTTTTAAATTATAATTATTGTAATCAATTATAATATTTTTTAAATCTTAAAGAATTTTACGAAACATTGATTTTTAAGTTCAATTTAAATATTAAATAATAATGTTCAACTCGATTATAAATAAAATTCACTTTTATAAAAGTCTTTATTTTTTAATTTTTGGTATTAATTACAGTAATTAACGTTAATTTGCTTTTTATAAAAGTAAGGTCAAATAGATTCTGTTGTATATCAAAAAATAATAATGATGATATTGTGTTCGTTATACTTAATTGTATCCGATTGAAAAAATAATATTTCTTATAATTTATTATACTAGTATTTGATCAAATCAAGGTATTGATTTCTCAATTGTTACTTTTATTTTACATCATTCGAAGTCTACACCGTTTTTTTTTTTTAACCACCTGGGTATTTAAAAACGAAATAAAATGTTTTGATAGTTAATTATTAGCTTTTACAATGCAATTTTCACGATAAATGTCCATATTAGATTTATAATTGCCTCCCTCATAATTACTTACCCGTAATATCTATGCTCAAATTATCTTCCTTATCTGATCGTTGTTATTTCCATAACATTATCTTTTTTAAAAATACTTATTACATTTACTATTTATTCTCGCTCACATTCATTTTAAAATTCCTTCGCGTACTACTCGCCGTAGAACTTATGGCGCCAAAACGAACCAATTAATAAATTAATGAAATTGTTAAATGAGGATTACCTCTTTTTCTTCATTATGTAAATTCAATTGTAAATATTAATTCTTAAATTAGGAAATATTGCTTCATCTAAAATAACTTACCTATTTATTTTGTTTTTATTAATAATTATATTTAATATTAATATATACACCTATAATATCTATTATATATTTATATAATATTATTAATCTTGAAAATATGTTAAACAAAATTATATTTTATAACTAATATTATTGGAAATCCATAGCTGTAGATGAATACTTTTTAATTTAAAATAAATTTAATAAAAATTATTTATAATAGATCTGGGAGAAACACGATTAATCGTATAATGAATATAAATGTTTTACAATTTATTGTTAGTCATTAATAGAACTCGTCAGTCTCAATATAGTGTATTGTCGTTGCATATTGTCCTATGTACATAATATACTCTCAATTGATATCAGAATAAGCTAAAAATTCGAACTATAATACGATGGTGAATTTAAAAATAAAAATTATTTAAAATACACATTTTGCATATTTTGTCAATTTTAGTGAATAAGTGAGCATTTCATTGATTTTCATACCCATCTTGTTATCTTCTAAAACATTTGATTTTCTTTTTATCTAAGTATTTAATATTACACTCGATTTTATTTTACGTAGATATTTATTATTGACTATTGTCATTGTCACAGTCGAAATGGACGACACCGGTGCAATAATAAATATAATCAAATCATTCTAAAAAACCTAAATAAGTACTATCTTCTTGTTGTTAAGTTATCGTCGTTATCAACTTTACTTATTGTAAATGTATTTATTGTTGATTCGTTAGTAAGCTTGTAATGTTGTATTGACATTTTACAGTAAGTAGGTATTTTTTTTTTAACTTTTATTTCATTTCAATAAGATATCAACCAATTTTCTGCCGCGTAATTAAAAAAATTAAAAATTAATTTTTCTATAATTTTATCTATGTTTTTAATTTTTTATGCACATTTTTATAATTGTTTGCGTGTATATTTTTCATATTTTAACTTCTTTAATTCTCGAGTCTTAGTCATTATACAATTAATTATAAATAGAACTTGCAGGTTGTTTATCTATGTACATTTAACAAACATATAATACGTATATTTGTATGATAATATACCTATATTATATGATATTATAATACACTACCCTCTATGCGTTGTTATTCGTCAGCCGTCGTTATACCTATGATTTGAATGTATGTGGTTTACTGTTATACTGGTATACACGACACTTTAAGTAAAAATGACGAACCAATTAAAAGTTTGATCTCGATCCAAACGAGAGATGCATTATAATTTATAATAATAGGTAGGTACTTACCAATCTTCCACCGGTACATAAACTTTCCAGACGAGTGATAAATGCATTCTTAATATTCATAATAATATAAATGTATAATAATGTGTGTGTAACGCAAACGACAATCCTGCTTATCAATAGATATATGCATTATAAGTGCCATTTGTTCTCATCGGTTTACTTCAGTGGCGAGTTAAAGTTCAGCGTGCGCATTCGTACATTGTATAGACAACTGTATGCGTAAATAATATTTAAATAATATATGTATATACAATATAGAATATATATTTATATATATATATATATATATATATTTGATGAACATGGAATATAATGCGGTTCAATTTGTATCAATCATCAATACGTAATTCTTTTAAACTAATATTTTTTATTATTATTATTCTGTTTCTATTGAAATGATTATGGTACAGGAATACAATAATATATTACTAAAAAAATTACTAATATTGTTATATAGTTGGATAAATTAATTACACCTGCAATAAAATATTTTTAACTAGACAAAAGGTTTTAAGGTTTAATTTTTAACAAAATTATAGATCATTATATAATCAATCAAGTGTCAGTCGTATATACATTTGTAATTCAGTACATTTTTAAATAGTTAACAAAATTATAGTATAGAACTATACTGTTTTAAAACTGTAAGCATATAACTTCAATAATAGCTAACAATATAAATTAAAAAATACTGTTTGAGATATAGTATACGTGTATACTCTTGAAGTAATAATGAATATTTTATGGGAGTTGTTAATTACTGACTATAAAGTTGTTTTAAAAAAATAAGACCTATATAATACGAAACGAAATACCAAGTTATTTATTTCATATTTCTGTGGTACGCGCATAATACACAATATAACGCTTCATGTGTATTAAAATATGGCTAGCAAACAATGGGTGACCAAACAAAAATCTGATATTTTGATTTTGTAAAAATATTATACTCCCAGCTGGTAAGCACAAAAAGAAAATTGTTAAAAAATATAATATCAACAAATCTGATAGCTACACCTATACGACAAAACCTGCGGGCCGAAAACATAAAAATAAAATCGCTCTTGGCAACAGTGAAAATAAGACGTTCGACCATGTGACCCCGCTTTACGATACACAGATTTTAAATGTTATTTTTGAAGAAACGTTTCTTTTACGTTTTACCTACTATGCTTACGTTTTTTCACCACTCTATCTCTTTCCCTTCTTTTCACTCTGTAATTACATTTTATGTAATATTCGTAAAACTGTTTTGTTCGTCAAGTACGACATTTTTTTGAATACAACAAACATTTCTTATGAAAAAATTTAACTACAATAATATTATATTTGTTGGAAAAAAAAATAAGCAACGTGTCTGAAACTTTTGAAATTAAAGTTACTTTACACGGGAACATAAGGTAGTTTTGTAAAAGTAATGCTAGAAGCTTATATAGTTTTCCTTCAAATATTAACTACCTAACTAAATAAATTCTGACGTATAAATGAATCTGACGATTTAATATATCTCGAGAAAGTTAATTAAAATTAGTGGAAAAACAATTTATGATAATGATTTTTCTGATTAAAATATTTGTTTAGTATGTGTCACCTCTTTTGTTGGTCATGTTTTGTTTTTCAATACTGAACAATAATAATCAGACTTTCGGTCAAAACATTATAATCAAATATTTGTATCATCCAAATGACTAAAACACATTTGTATGATAACTAATGATTTATAGTTTTGCAATCTATTAAAAATGCTTAGTGACAAACAAAATTGGTGTACACTTTATTTGTTTTAAAAGAATAATAGGACAAATTGTATTGCCGACTAATTTAACAATAATAAATTATTACAATTATTTATGTTTTAACAGTTAATATTTTTATCTGTAATCTTCGTGTTTCATATTAATTTAATACAAGTATAATTTTATTTGTTAACATATTGATAAATATATTATTGTATGTGGGAACAATTTTATTGAATACATGTAAGTATTGTTACGAAACGTAATTGATCTTTTATTTATGTCGATTTTTCGAAGAATATAGTTAACATAGATTTTGTTGGATAGCTTCCGGTAAAATACCATAGATATAGAAATTACAGAAAAAAAATAACAAGTGATAGAAAAATATCATGCGAGATAGAATATCTTTTCTGTCAATTTAAAAAATGTATTTTCTACATATTTTAAGTTGCAGTTATTTTTACATTCTATAAAACATAATATTTAAAACGACTGTACAAACATTTTCTAAAAATCGAAATATATAGGTATAAATAACAAAATTACTAAATATATTTAACCTTATTACTTCAAATAAATATAAAATTGATATGTACGGGCTAACGGTTAATTATGCTAATGAGTAATTACTACATATTATTACTATTTGTTTTTATGATTCTCATCGAAAATTCACGGAATTAATAATCAAATTAGTAATTATTTAAAAAGCATTAAGGTGCAATAAGTACAATATATTTGATCTAGCATTAACAAACTGATAATCCCATCATAGGTATTATTTTTGAGCTATTTTTGTTTCGCTAATCGTAGTAAAAAAAAAAAACTGGATGTTTCAATGTATTGGATTTTACTGAAATTTTTAAAGATTCATTATGGTATTATATTAGTCAGCTTAAAACCAATTATATTTATTATTTCATCGAGTACAGTGCTTTAATAATATAAAAATGTTATAAATTAGTGAGAAAAATTTTCTCTTCAATCAATGATAAAAAAACCTGCCAAATCATTTGTATTTTTATTTTTTAATCAAATTTCATCAACTTTACACATTATGTCTCAGTTTAAGAAACAATATCTTAATATAAATTATAAGTCTATACCTAAAAAAATTATGAACAAGTAGTTAAGTAAAAATTATATATTGACATTTTTTAAATTTTTAGTATCTACCAATAAAAAATAATCTTACTGACAATTTAAAGTAACTTGATATAAAAATATATTCATAAATTATAGTTCACTATAAGTATATAATATTACATACTATATTATATAATATTACATATTCATATATGCATTATTTATATCCGATATTTTAATTATCTTATTTTGTGCATTATTATTATTCAAACTTCGAAAATATCCGATAGGTTCGTGTTTTCATTTAATTTATGTTTATAATGATATTTAAATTGTATAAAAATACGAATCAAACAATAATATTGTTAATTAAAAAAAAAACTGAAACTTTTTTAATGTCATAGCTTATAAATAAAGATATAAGACATAGGTCCTTACAATAATAGTTTTATTGGTTACAACATATGTTTATCTTTTCACTATGTAAAAGCGTATAGATTAGTTGTACGCACACGCAACTATTACATAACTCTGTGTAAGAATCTACGTGGAAAAATTATTTATTATACGTAAATCCCTTATAAACAGCGGGTTTTTTTCCCGCGAGATTCATCGTGTTTGCACGTATAACGAGCCGATCTGAACGGAGTTTTTGAGCTTGGGCACTTCACACATTGGTGGTTTATCGGACTACCTCTTGATGTACCTAAGTCTGTAAGGATCAACAATTTGAAAATTATGCTGTACAAATTTCAAATGAGTGTTATAACTTTTATTTTATATGTATTTTCAAGTTAATAAGTTGAATAAGTTGAATTTATTTTCTGCATATGGTAAGTATATACAATTTCGCAGTCATCGCGTCATATTTATTACTATTAATCATTACTTCTGGCCACGTGCAACTCAATAATAATTTCTTTACTCTAATATTACCTCTAACCATATTAGTAACTACTGTCGTGCTCTCATTAATTATACGATTAGTTACAAAATGTATGGGTAACTGATAGATAAAAAATACACTAATGAATGTACACTAATAATACACTAATTTCCTCAACAGAAAACTTTTTTTGTCAAGAAATTCTGATAAAAATATTATAGGTTAGACAATAATTTGACACGTATATATACATTTCTGACGTCTGTGTATATAAAAGCAGAATAAGGGCGTATAACAAATAGATAGTTGCTATAACCTCAACGCTATGTTAAGAATTATCATTATAAAAAAATATATATACGTATATTATTATAATATTATATACGATAATAAAACAGTAATATTGTATACCATGAAAATAAAACGTGAACAATATTTTAAACGATAAATGACTCGAATTTACAATTACTTTTGTCAAACAAACGTACAGTAACAGATAAATGAAAAAAATCAATATTCAAGATTCATGTCGTTTTAAAATGTAGGTACAAGATGTATTAAAATTTTTCCATGTTACATGTATGGAATAAAAGTATTTGGAACACTACAGATAAGACTACAAAAACGTTATTTTTTTCACCCTGAAAATGGCGCTCAGCCTCATATTATATCTACGTTGTGACACTGTAAAAAGCCAACACACATTTTACACGCAGTACCAAACGAAAATCGCATAAGCTACGCTTTGATAGTTTCTTTACTATTACGGAACATAATATCATAAAAAATGAACATAAACCAGTTAAAACTTTTTTTTTTTACTGCTTAACTGAGCTAATTATCAAATTAAGTAGTTTTATTGAATATTAGGTATTGTTATAAACTATACTAGAATTTTCCATTTATATTCAAAATTAATATCATTGGCTGTTTGAAAAACAAAATCATATAAGAGGCTATCAGCGGACTATTATTGTTTTCTACTTCTCCCACGTGAATTATCAAATGCGTGTTCAGCAGAACAAACTTTAGTCGTTAGCTTTAGACTTAGAGTAAATTAACCTATTATCAAAAACTTTAAGTTAATACGTTGTGTATTTATGTTAATAAGTTTCTATGTTAAATTTTCTACAATATTTAAAATTTTATTAGGTATTACATTGTGTATTTTTTAAATAATATTTATAGCTACGTCTGTTATCCAACGTGAAATTTTGGGTGTCCCAATGATTCACAAAAACCAGATCCAGTAATTTTCAAGTATTTATTCCTTATTTTATGTACTTAATCATATGTTTTAGATATTCATTTTTAGTGATCATAATATTTGCAATTTAAATAAGTTTAATTGTTTATGGAAAATATAAATTATCTTACATGGTATTTTAAAATTGCTAAATCAACATGGGTTCAACTGAAATTTTTCATAAAGCTTCAATAATGAAAAATATGAAAGTATATTGTATTTTTTAATTCATCAGAATAATATATTTTGTTTAAATTATCAGATTCGTAAAATTTATGAAAAAATACAGTGTAATTTATACGTATAGCTTATATAAATTATCTTTAACCTCAGACATTTAAGATGATCACAACAATTGCAACACTAAAATCTATAACATCACTTTAATATTATTAACCTAATAAACTAAGTACCTATTAGAGGATGTAAAAACTAAACTAAACCATTATTTTTTCCTATTTCTTATTTTAACCCTAAACTTCAGAGATTAAAGTGTTTAAAAAACGTCATAATTTCATAATTTCACAAATTAATTATTTATTATTTATTTATTTATTTATTTTCAAAAAATTCCGATAACTCGTAGGTGTTATATAGCGAATACCTGCCAACTTTTCATTTCTTTTGTATACTGTTATTATTATTATTTGTATTGATATTGTTTTTATTTTTTATCTATACATGTTAAAAGCTTATATAAGTTTATATTAAATGAAAAACAAACAATTCTATAGTAGAAAAATAAACAATATATGCCTGCCAGTAAAAAAATTACATACCCAACCCTATTCACGTCATAACAACGGCAGCGTTAAATTATCTTGGAACCCGTATTAAAACCACGTATATAATATTATTATATTATTATACTGTTGTCTGTTTCCCTTTATAGTCGTCATGGTCACACTCTTCACATATTACACACACGAGCATTTTTGTGACGAATCGTTGAAAATATAATAATAATATAAGTAGTTTTGTTTCTTACGATACCCATATTCAATACATGGTAATAATCGAGATCAAACTGTTATGTAGATATTATGTATTTGGATGTTGTGCACCGAATTCGTCGTACGGCTAGGATAACGTTATTATCGTGCATATATAAATGAAGTATGCACACACTTTTGTCTATTTCTTCATGTATAGGTATTTATGATTCACCTTTAAGGTACTGTTAAAAATGTGTACGACAAAGCTCAAAGCTGCTACAATAATGTAATAACTACAGTTGCAGATGAAACGATAATTCGACGTGGTGTTCTAGAATACCTAATAAAATATATAGTAGCAAGAGGTGTCATCCTTAAGTAGATGCAATAGTCGTTAGGTACCTACGAAAATGGAAAATGTCCAACGTATGATAACTTCCAACGCTTATGCATTTATTTTTATTGTTAAAAGGTATGGAGTTTGTCGTACTAAAGCAAAGCATATATATATATATGGAAAAGTGTATCATATTACAATGCACGCGTCGTACGCATAAAAAAGTACCTACAACACCTGTGTGTACGTGTGTGGAAGGTAGGCTAATTGTTACACGCGTCCTTGTCATTATTATGGGTAATTTAAGGCATGATTCGAAGTCGTAACAGTTGTATAATATCTCGCGTGCGTGTATGAACGCGCGGGAATACTTTTATCGATGACGTTCGCTGAGAGGTGCGAGCGGGAATAGTGACGATTATTTTGGGCGGGAAGAGTTATTTACCGTGAGACTAGTAAAAGGAGCGAGAAAAGTTTGAGGCGATAGACTTGTTTTTATTTAGACAAGGGTACGAAAAAATAAATAAATAAATAAAACGGCGAAAATTAGGTCATCTGAAAAAGTCGTTTTGACCACGCGCCACCGCCACGTCCGTTATTTGTACAAAACTGTCGAGTAAAAGTTACCCGACTAATGGACCCCCGAGAAACCGTTAAAGCCGGCCGTGTACACGGCCGAGACCATATTATAATTAAGACGTTAAAATGCGCGCCAAAACTTTGTCCTTTCCACTTTTTTTTTATATTGTTGTTATTTTTCTTCAGCCCACAAGAGTTCGCGGAATATTATGCTTCGCCGTCTTATATTATATTTTATTCGACGGTTATTCGTTGTGCGTTGGTGGTTGTCGATGACCGTTTTTCGAACGCCCATCGCGACGGTATTGCAGTGTATCCGAAATAATATGATTACGCGTGTTGATTTGTTACGACTGCTATGATACGGTGACCATGTCATGTCGACAAGACGACACGAAGACTCCACCACCGTCTTCTTTTCCTGTTTTCTGCAAAAGATAATTGTAATCAAATACACGTGGGTGGTATATGTACCCATGTGTATTTGACTTGTTTTAATAAATATTTATTCGTCGTTAGTCATAATGTATATTATTACTATACACAATGTAGCACATTATATATTTTTATCATTGAAACGTATAATATGAGTACACTATTTTCGCGACGACATTATTATTTTGTTTTCATCGCACATTATCTTTTTTCGCGCGTATATGTTATATATTATACTTATGGCAGATCGTAAAAGCATTACGACAGTTCGTCATTCGATGATTTTTTTTCCAAGTTTGTAACCGTATAACATCATTATAATAATATAGTTTTAGATGTTACATAAAATAACCAACCTAAACACGTGAAAACATCACCAAAAAATGCCAAGACAATTGCATTATAAAACATAATATTATTTGTATTTTTTGTGGGTACATATTATTATTTTTGTTAGTATAACATTCATTATAACATTATATAAAACTTTTATGTTTACATTCGTTTATAACTCGTAGAATTTGTTTGCTAGACTAAAATATTTGCCTGGGTAGTTGTGAATGAATTGTGTATATTTAATTTATAATTAAATTGTATTTCTAGTTTGTAAATAATATGTGATATTGATTTTCTAAAAGACCTTCTAGATCTGACCCATAATTTTAAAGACTCGTGAATTGCGTATGATATAAATAAATGATATATGTTATATAGTATTATAGCGGTTTGCAGCTGCAAGTTACGAAAACACCTAACTATATAACGTGTAACATTCGTTAAAGAAATCAGTCGTATCAGGTCGGCAATATATCGTTTTAAATAGTTAAGTATAATATTGTACGATCTGTACATTAATTCATTTATAGGTAAAACGAACATACTTTTTTTCTATTAGATTTCAAATTTTGTAGATGGGTTATTGAATAAAAGAGTAATTTGCTTCTACTGTAGTAGGCCGTTCCAATAATTTCTTTTGAGACGATAGGAGTTTCATAGGAATAGTTCTTACAGTGGATAGGGGTATATATAATTTTAGAAGTAAGGAAGTAAGGAGTGATAGCTATGATACGAGGAATAGTTCATGCATATTTTATAATTTTCCATTTAAAATCTAAAACTCACGCGTGCACTTATAGTACTGTTATAGAATTAACAACTCGATTGTGTAATGAATTTTATACTTACTATTTTCATACGTTTTATACGTTTTTCTATTATCCGAAGTTATGTGTACCATTCAAATTTATAAAAATTATGTTCACGTTCCACAGTATAGTATTATGATTTTTAGAAGACAAATATACTTTGCCGACTGCCGTACACAACTATTATTATATTTTTATATTTTAAATCGGTTAGGTACTTATATCATTAAATAAACCCATGTCAACTAAATTATGAACCACCAAGAGCAACAAATATTTTAATAATAAAAATGTATGTTTAGGTCGAATCTGTGTGCAAACCAGAATCGCCCCGTTATATAGATTATAAAACAATACAATGTGTATACATCACGATGCATTTTAACGTTTACTGTATTCTGTATTTGTTTATTTATTTTTATTTTTACGATCGAGGGAACGATTCGTGTACGTCTGATCATCGCAAAAATAATGTGCATAACGTAAAATAATAATTTTTTACGCACTAAAACGTATAATATACAGTACGTACTATTTAGGTATAAATCATTTAAAACTTATTTACGGACAGAATCATGAAACTAGAAACACGTGTGGCTGCTGTGGTTCAATATTAGCGTCACGGACTCGTCGCGAGGATTTTAAATCGGTCTCGTAGGAAGCACTATTCGATACTCCAATTATCCCAACACAGCGATAAGAATAATAATTAATAACTGTATAACGATGTTTAATGTATTATAATGATCGTTAGAACACGTATTTTCATTTCGGACACTAGCGTGGCGTCTGGGAAATAAAACAACGACGCCGACTCCCACGCGCTAACCCGTACACCGGACACACGCGTGTATACCTAGGTCGTGGTATTGCCACACGTATACGCATTATATAGTGCCGCCCACTATCTATACACGTTACCCATTCCCCGAAACCATCGTTAACACGAGAGTATGGTCTGTGTTAATAAACGTGTGGTCCGCACATTATATCTGTATCCGACTGTATCTATAAGCGATTTTATAGTAACGCACACCTATTTTAGATGGGTACTTTGGTGCTATATACACGCGCGCGTGGTCTCTATATTAGCTAATTAAAGTTGCTTCACGCCAAATCCCGTACCGTCCGAAATCTCGATTTTACCCGATTTTTTATTGAGTTTTTCGAAATCACAATTTTATAAGTTCCTATTGTAACCGTACCATGTACATTTTTATCGTTTCAGACTCCCGACGACCGTGGTTCCCAGAACCGGTACCAAACGTGACTGTTATCGTTGGCAAAGACGCCCTGCTCACCTGCGTGGTACAAGATTTACACAATTTCAAGGTAAAGTACGATTGTGTTTGATACATATATATAATATATATTCTATGACAGCGGCTCTTAAAGTGTAATCCGCGGCCTATTGGTGGACCGAAGGGGTTCTATCGGTAGTTTCAGCCAAGACCCATAGGTAACGTGAAATAATTAATATATATGTATATATTCGAAAAAATAAAGATTATAAGGGAGAGGGTGAAATCTAAAAGTCTTTCATCAGGTGTCCAAGATCTATAAAAGTATAAATATCGCTGTTCTATTACATACCATTGAATAATCATAATAATATGTTAAACGGTGTAATTCACCAGCATGTACAAATCTATTATTGTTTTTTTAATAATTAATTTATACGATTTCTGATTTTTAAAATTGTATAGTTTATTTAGGGGCCATATTTCCAATTGCTTATTGGTATTTACTATATTGTAAGCCTTAATAAAGAATATTATGTAGTAATACAACCTACATTTTTTTATAAATTTTGTTATCAAAATTTGGAAAATTTTAATATTTCAAAATCGGAGATAAAAATAGTGATTTTGAGTTACTAAAATATATATTACACTTAGGACAAGAATAATAATTCTTAAAAAATTTTTTATAACAATACTAAATACATATATGATATCAACTAGTATTAGATCTAATATTTATTATACGAGTATACTCTAATAAGTTTTAAAAATAATAAAATATTGATAGATAAGTAACTATAATTTTATAATCCTACACACCCCATATATC
This sequence comes from Rhopalosiphum maidis, assembly GCF_003676215.2. NCBI lineage: Eukaryota > Metazoa > Arthropoda > Insecta > Hemiptera > Aphididae > Rhopalosiphum > Rhopalosiphum maidis. The sequence continues at coordinate 28,866,121 of NC_040880.1, forward strand.
TTCCGAACTTGTTATCCATAATACACAAAGTTAAATAACTAAAAACTACTCATTCGAATTTCAAAACATTAACACTTTCAAAAAGTAGTTTAATTGACATTTTCTAAAAAAACAAGCGATTTTTACTTGAATAAATAGGTTAGTAATCACTCCTTAATTGGCACCTATAATAAATCTAAGTATTTTAAAGTATGATGATTAAGTATACTTACGGATAAAAATTTTAATTAATTAATTATTGAAATAAAAATAGAAATGAGCAAATTATTAGTGAGTCACCTTGTGTAAACTTGTAATACATTATTAATAATTATATCGTATTAAAATCGCTAGTCGAATTTTGTTACCTTTTGCTTATCTCAGTTATCATTTTTTTTTTTTTATTCGACATTTTATTTAAGTAAGATTATAATCATTGAAAAGAGATATTCGTGTCCCTAAATTTATTATCCTACAATTACTGTATAAATTCAGAGTCACATTTCGACAGCATGACACGAAAGCCTCCCGAATTATTATCGAATTTTTTATAATCGTAAAGTGTACACTTATTTTTGAATGCTTTAAAATAAAACAACTAATGAGTAAAGAACACTGCTTTCTTGTGAGATTTAATTTTTGTAATAAATAATAATTATAAGATAACTTTGAGTTTTAATTGAATGTTATATATTATTTATATAGCTTACCCATCTATACATTATTGAGGTAGAATATGGTACAGTGATAAAATTACAGTAATATTCTTCATAACTGCAGAAAACATAATAATTTCATTTTTACCCAAAATTGATCGATTATCATGGATATAATTATTTTTTTGTTTTACTATCAAGAAAGAAAGTATTTTTGTATTATTAAAGTGATAATACATTTTTATAAAATAAACAAACTACTTTTTAAGGACTATACACTTAATATATATTGGCATACTAATGTACATTATACCTACAATATAATAAAAATCAAAATGTAATCAGGTATCCATTATCTTTCGACTTTGTTATTATAAAATATAACAAAAACATAAAATAAAACACATAATATGCATTAGTACGCTTAAAAATTAATAAAATTAAAAATACGCATTTGAAATAACAACATTGATAGTCTTAAAAGTTGAATTATATTTATCATCTTATAAGTATACATTTTATTTACAAAATATATATTATATCATATAACTATTATATTATGTATTTTCTGATTTGGAAATTATTTTGGGTTTGTATATATATATTTTTTAAAAAAATCGAAATTTATTAAAAAAACTATGTTTTTTGAAACATAGATATGTAAGATTTATTTGATTCTTTTTTTTGCTGATGAGTTATGACTCACTAATTTCACGAAATATTTTGTTTATATACTTGTCTGACTTTTATAAAATTAAACCTAATAGTAAGTACTTATTTAAATAATATTACAATAATACAATGTTAAAAAGATGAGACTCATTAATAATTGATAAAAGTAATTTATTTACACATCTCAAGAAATGTTATACAGCTGTTAGTCAATCTTTTTTTTTTTTATAAATGCAGTAATTTATATTAGAAAATAATATTCAAATATATTATTATAGAAAGTCATGTTGAGACATAATTTTTTATTATAATATTAATTGTTACGCTCAGAGGTATATTTTTTAATTGAATAATATTTATAATCGAATTAACTAATATAATTTAGTATTATGCACTTTGAATGATTGAATTTACTCGTTTGAAATATATAATGAACAGTAACCAAGAATTTCAGCATTTAAATCCTGACGTTGTTTTTTCTACTCAAATCGATTTTAGTTGCAGTGTAATAATTGTAAATGCAGTTTTCATTTAAAACGAAATCCACACAAAACATAGCCTACAGCTAAAACATCACTAACGAGGTATTACTTTATTTTAATATTTGATCAAATTAACAATACTATCCGATCTCATAAATATTCTTCTTTTTTTTTCATTGCAATTCGTTCAAAATTCATGGATTTTTTCCCTTGTTATTCATTTTTTTCCTTGTTTATTTTTGCTATTGGTTTAGATTTAGAACGTTCCACAAATAACTCTGACACGATTAAATACTTAAATTAATTGTTCTTTGTGCGAGATATAAGTCTTCATTTTCAGACTTAAATATTTAATTACTTCTCTTGTAAAATAAAAAAAAATTTCAATATATTACATAATATAATTCATCGCTTTATGAGTATTATTATATTATTATACTCATGAAAACAATTATTTGTTAGTTACTCATTATGCATTTTATGTTTTGTTGTGCCATTACTTAAATTTCGATTCTATATAAAAAAAATAACTCGATTATAAACAAATAAAAGTAAATAAAATATAGGTACTTATATGTAAATAATGCAAAATGTAATAAATAACTGTAACCCGTATAAATACGTATTTATTGAGAAATGAATTATTATTGTACACGTAACAATAATAGTTTACTTACTAAATAATTATTACATTTGTAAAATTATTTAAAAAAAAAATGTTCTAGTCATTAAACAATAATTATGAAAGTAATTGTTAACGTTTAATTTATATTCTATTGTTTATTTAACGTTTTAACATAATTCATGTATTAAAATTCTTTCATTGAAATATACACAGAATTATGATTATTGTTTATTTGCATTTTTATGGTGAATAAATGTTTTTTTTAGTTTTCTTATAGCCTTTTATTCCATTTTTTTATGACTTCCAAGTACTTCAATTTCTTTGATTGAAATTAATCGTATATTTACAAGAAAGAAAATTATTATTACATTATTAATGTGCAATAATTCATAGAATTTTATATTAAAAAAAATATCTTATTAACAACAACCCTTTTTATAATATTTTTTGATTAAATATTATAACAGATATGTACTTTTAAACAAAATAAATATGAACTACTTAATTTAGCTTAATTTCAAGGAAATTCAATGAATTTATTTCGAAAGTTTGAATACAAAATACCTACCAGGGTTGTAATTATAATAAAATCGACTGTTAGTTAATGTATCAAATGACACTGCATACTCCGATTGTCAATTTAAATGTTTTTATCTTACATATCATCAATGACAATCATTCATCATCAAACATAAAATATACATGCATATAATACAATTACGGTTTATATGTTTTACTTACTTATAACTAATAATTATTTTTAAATAAAAATGTTTTATGTTTAGTTTTTTATAATTATTATCAGTTAGTCCAAAACTTTATTTTCATCATTTGAATGCATAACTTATCACATAATTGTTGTAATTCATTTATTTTAAATATTACTTCGAAAACGATGCTTTATATTTTCGGCATGCGATTTAAGAACACACGTTTAAGTATATTTAATGACAAGACCAGTCTTGTAATAAACGAGTGGAAATTCAAAGAAACTTTTTTCTCTTCAACTAAAAATTAAATTTCAAAGGGTTTTATTACTAAACACAGTAGTTTTAATATTAGGTTAAGTTTTTTCCTTGTAAACTTGCGTTAAAAACCATTATGATTTTAAATATATATATAATGTTAAGTAGGTACATTCTTCTTGTAGTTATAATACATTTAGTTTTTACAAATTCATTGTAAAATACAAGTACAAAGGTCTCAATTATACATTATTTTATATTTTTATACACTGTTTAACACATTATTATATAATATAAGTTTACTTTATTATTTTATTGTGATATTTAAATGTATATTACAATTGTATCTCGCCAATTAAATTAATAACATAAGACATATAACACAATATATTAAAATTAAATGAATCAAATAACATATAACGTAAATTTTAGTAGGTAAGTAGGTTCAACCAGCGCAGGTACCTATACGAAAAAATAGTTTTCAAAAGAAAAGGAAAGCGAGTAATGAAAGTTAATTTGAAAGCAACAGAAGTATAATGGATTTGATGGCGTTAAAAGTAGACGTGAGAAAATCTATAACAGCGTTGGCTTTGGAGTTTCTGAGAAATTTGTACATACATAACCCATTATATTTTCTGAAATGAGACCTCTTCACACCTCGTGGTCTATATGGGCTACTCAAAACGATTTTCAATAGATAGGCCAAATCCGTAGTTATCGTAGTTGACCAACGCTGAGTGCATCTCTGTCACGGGCTATGTATACCGTCAAACAATGTTTGTCCCTATACATAAATATGCATTATACGCGTATGGATCGGACATTATGATATATTGCCTGACATTTAAGAAATTTCCCAGTATAATTTGGGAAATGTAAGCTAAATTTTTTTTCATTATTTTATCTATATATATTATTGATTAAACACATCCTAAGCAGCTAAGGTCATCAGTATTTATTTATTTTTATATTTTAAATATATATTTATTTAAAAAAATTATTAATTATTAGTAAGTTATTTTATTCATTTAATATTATTACATTAACTATTTATTTGAACACTATTTAGTACAATTACATCTATCATAACCTTTTCCATATATTTCTTCGCTGACTCTCTTAGTAAAATCATTAAATCAAACAATATCTTATGTTGTTATACATTGTTCCTGTAACATATATGTAGACCAGGCTTCAATAACGGTCAGTTATAATCACTTTAAATGAAACACGGTTTTGACCAGTCTAACCATTGAAAACTTCTCTTAAAGCGAGTATTATCACTAATTCAACGTCAGTGAGAGTATAATATGTATGTGGGTTAGATTGTGGGACTGACTGATGTAATGAAAGCTGACGCGACAGAACACATAATAATATGTGATGTTTGTAGATTTAAGTTCAAAGGTGATGAATACGATTAAATAGACAGAGAGAGAGAGAGTATAATATTCATATTATTACTATAAAAAGTATAAACACTTAGTAACGAAAGTTATTTGGCGTATGAAGCATTACATAATATAGATATGGAATGAAAAATAATATTGATGTTCAGTAGATATTTTGTATTTATAATAATTACATTTTGAAATTGGCCTTTTTACAACGAGAATACAATTATGTGAAACACACGTATAACAATAAGTTACAATATTCACTAAATTTATTATGATAATAATTAATAAAATATTTGTTTACGACGTTCCGGATTTTTATTATTTTTTTCTGCAAACTAGACAACCGTTGGTTATTCAAACTTATAGATTTGTTCACCTGAATAGTAATAATTGTGTAGCTACATTTTTAATACTTTTTTTTTATACATTAATTATTATTAAAATTATTACACCTCACTTAACTCAAATGTAAAGAATATTTTTCTTCTTATTAGTTTCTGTTCTTAGTTTACTTTCTTTCTTCAAACTACCACATTTTTCATTAGGTACTTAATAGTATAAATTATTATATTATTATTATTTCAGATTTGTTAGTCTAGAATTTTGTGACACGAATATATGATTTAAAATGAATGATCTACTCAAAAACAACTTAAATGAGTAGTTTAATTCGAATACACCATAATGTTGGATTAATGACTTGACCCACATATTATTATCGTTACTCGTTAGAACGTTCAAACTTCAAATTACGAGTATATACACAATATAGTGCGTTACATAAATGTAGGCATAAATCTCGCACCACATTTATTATTTATGTGTTTTTCTTTATATTATAATAGTACAATAGCCGTGATAGTTCAGTCATATATTCAGTATCATATTATGCTCGCATATCGTTTTCAAGAAAACACCGTGGACGAAAACGTGTTTACATTCTCGTGGGTAACTGAAGGTTGAAAATTAACTGTCAACAAAGTTTCATGTTGTCCCAAATGGTAGTGTAACACGACAGAAATGTTATATTTGTATTTGCGCAGTTTAGCTTATATAGAACGCTCTGTGTGCATTTAAACTAACTTAAAAATAGTGGGGTAATGGAGTTTTCATCATGCGACCACTTTAAATTAGCAAATCCCTAATGGCGCTTAAATAGTATGCATATAGTAGCTGGTATAATACCATACATATATAAATTTTCAAATTTACCTTGGAACACTAAATAACGTTTTAACATACGTAATATGATTAAAAAAAAAATTTACTAGAAAAATGATTGTTATACTTCTATAATTGTACCTATAGACGGATCTAAAAGTAAGACAATTACACAATTACGAAATATATGCTGGTATCTCGAATTCACAAAATACACAATACACATGTTTGTCATTTAGTTGGTTTCACGCTTTTGCCATAATTATTAGTTACTAGCTTTTTAAACAGTGTCTTAGTTTTTTTTTGTATCTAGTTATTTTTTCTAAAACTAAACTATTCCTGACAACATTAATAATATTAATAAAATTATATTAATGCATATACATTATATCTGCATACTTATTAATCATTACTATAACAGTAAATTAAATGAATAATTAATGTTAATAAATATATATTATATTATGGTAAATATTGTCTATTCATTACCTCTTAAGAGGACGAATGTGTCGTCTCCTTTTAATTAACAAACAAAATCATACAATTTATGTTCAAAATAGTTCGTTATTTAATATAAGAGTAATTTTATCTCTTATCAAAATTTAAAAGTATGATCATTATTTAGAGGTCATCAAGTTTTTTTATGTTCTAACTTATAAGCAAGTAATGAATATTTTAAAATTTAAAAATAAATATGATATAATACATTTAAAAATAACGAGAATAAAATTATCTGAAACGTAAATTTTGCTATATTTTGTTTTATAAGACGGAAATAACACATATGGGTACACCGTCTTCTATTAACATAATGCATTTAATATACTATCTATGTAATGATATATTTAAAACAATAATATACAAAGACTGGGAGTTTATACCTTTATTATTTTTCACCTCTCCTCCAACAAATGGGACTAGTTACACCGCTGCTTCCATCACAGTGAGTATATAGAGTAGACAGGCTAATTAATATCGTAGTACTTGCTAATAAGCTCTGCCCCTCATAACCATTCTCAAAATCACGTTTTAATTGCGTGTCTACCATAAAAAAACTTATTAACTTAAGTGGATGTCTATTTGTAATAGGTCGTTATAGTCGTGACTAATGCAGCAATTATGCAAAAAACCACAACTAAAATTATAATTATTACTTATTAATCATTATAATTTTGTCATTAGTATGTTTTTTTTATATATACCTATGTTAATTTATTACGCTGATTATAGTTTATTTCAAACAAAGCGTTATCACTTAAAAATTGACAACTTTGTGTTTACGGATATTTTAGTTTCAACTATAACGCTGCATAATAATATTTTTATTGTTATTGTTTATCTACGTGCTATGAACTAATGAACACATAATGTTATAAAATCAGACTTTGCCAGTTCAAAAACGTAAACAAACGTGATGCAAAATATCATATTATGAGTCGCGCACTAATTTTTTTAAATTTATATTGAGAAATAATCTATTATTAAACTTATTTTAAATCTGTATTTTTATATATGATTTTACGTTCATACACACATAAGTTATCTATATTGCATCTCATTTTGTGATAAAATAAATATTTTATCGATGTATATATAGTCATTATAACGATATTACAAAAAAAAATCTAGAGTTGCGGTCTGCTGAAAACATTATGGTTATATTTATAAATTCACAAATTTACTAAACTCATAGGTATTAATTATATATAAATGTACAATCATAGTAAGTTATACACTGTTTCGGTCTCTAAAGTAGACCAATCCAAATTTGGAATATATCATTTTATGACTTTATGTACCTAATTAATTCATTTATGATTACGGCTATATTCAAATTTGGGATTTGGTTTGCTAGGTTTCTTAATCATAATGGTTTCATAATATTTATTTTCGTTCTTATTTATAGTCGAATTAAACACCGGTTAAGCGTGCGTTTTGTATCGTCTGATTAATTAACATACACATTAAACTAAAAATAATTTTAAGATTTTAAAAATATTTAATATTCAATTGATATTATGATAAGAATGTAAATTATTCATTTAATCCGTATACCTAATCATTCGTAGTATCTCCTAATTTCGTGTGTATGGACGAAACTAGAGTAGATCAAAATTAACACGAACCCTAACAGTGTACCAATACATCTTTAATAACCTGAATCCCACCTACGAATTATACAATTTTAATCTCAAAGACCCAAATAGTTTAATTTTATATAATTTGTCGTGCAGCATATTCTATATAGTGACTATATAGCAAAACTGGAAGACTGTAAAACTGTTTTACGTATTATATTTACAGATACAACGTATGACTGTGAATAGCGTTCGACTGAGATCATTTTTTTAAAAACGTTTATCCACACACTATTATGATATTATAATAATGTTATATGTCTCACTTTATAAAGCATAATATATAATTGGTATGCGTGTCGCACGACCAATATTCTGATCGATGTATTTTCTCATTCGCTATAAACGTGCAGTGTGCACCTACCATAATAATAATAATAATATGATATTATTTATTTTAAGCCACTGTGTGGTAGCAAATTATACATTTTTATCGTTACCCGGTGTAGAGACATAGAGTGGTGGTGATGAGCGGGGAAAAGGAAGCGTGTATTATCTGCATCTAGCCATCACGTAGTTGTACCGACCGGACGGATCGACTCATGACAAACATCGGTGCGATCGATCTCGGCATTATTTTTCGATATACACGATATACTTTTTATAGGTACTTTTTTTTTTTTTTTATCCCACCGATCGTGCAGACGAGATGAGCTGACGAACAAGACGTGACCCGACAACCGGATGACTGCAGTCGAGTATATTATAAAGCTGGTCATTAACTGCACTTATATAATATGTAGGTGGATTTACTACACGCACGAGTTTGATCTTTAGTGTTTCTTCATTTAGATATTTTATGAGCGTAAGGTGCTATCTCAATATATTGAATTATTCATCAGACTATTAGAGCAATTATTTTTAACTTCGAACTATATATCATGCTATCTTCTTACGTAGCAAAATATTTTTTTAAGAATAATTATTATAAAAGGCAGGCAACTGGATATCGATTTGCTATACGTTGTGTGTCGAATAGATTATTGTAATTGATGTGTTAAATTTGAATTAGTCGATAGATATATAATTCGAAAGAAAAGTTCTAGGAATTTATAATTTTGACCTCTTTGAAGTACAAACTGGATCCAATTTTCTATCAGAAACCACCCTCAAAGTTAAAATTGAATCATGTTTCGGACTACTTATCTATACAAAAGAAAAACTAATAAATTCAATGCTTAAAAAACGTTAATAACTAAACATATGTCACATATGTATAAAAAGTAAATTTCTAAAAAATCTATTTTGAATCTTTTAGTTCTGAGTCCACGATTTACCAACGGATTTGGTTTTTATTGTGACCTTCTCTTCAGTACTCATACCGGCTATTATGATAATAATCATCAATATTGAAACGATCATCTTTTTTTTTTTTTTTACTTCGTCCATAATAATTATTTTATATTTACTGATCATATAGGCGTATCGCGTATAATAATATCGTTAATTAAAAACATAATCCGCATACTCGAACCATTTATTTTACGGCTGAATACCTACGAAGAGTACAAATTATTTTTCAAAATTTTTATAATAATACTATAAATTGTGCTTAATTAAAAAATTATAGCCAATTGGTAATTTTCTTCGTGATTATAATTATACACAATATAATTAACAATTTTATATTACTTTTCAATGTTTAATGTAATTATTATATGTTAAGCCTAATCGTTCGTAGGGATTTTTCTTGCAATGGAGATTTTAATTCAAAATTGTATTTAAATTTACATTGGATTATTAATCTAATTATTCTTATTCGCACTTTTCCCACAATTACGATATAAATTAATAGATACGTATTTGAATCTACTTCATCAATTCTTTATTTTAATATATGTTTGAAATATTTTTTTATTTTTTATTTTTAGCAATTTAACTTCGGTTATTACTTTTGATATATCAATATATAAAATTACATGATTTAAACTTTTGATCTGACATAATATACAAGTTAAAAATACAAGTTTTCAACATTAATCTTGGTTATAAAATTTCAAATCTCTGTGCTTTCGTCTTTACGAATAGCTTCTTCCATATCGTTTGGTGGTATTTTTTATAGATTTATTTGATTAATTATTAATAACAATTTACTTGAAATTACACAACTTTTTTTTTATCAAAGTGAAAAATGCTAATTTTTAGATTTTCCTTATGTGTTCTCTATTAAGTTTGATTTTCTAAAGCCAATGTGAGAATTTTTAACAAAAAAAAAAAGGTCACACAAATAGTGAATAAATAAAGTAAATAGATATTTCATTATCTGCGTGAGTGAAAGAAAATTATCACACATAATATTAAATGTCCGTACCGGTGTGTTTTTAGGTATAGAAAATACAGAGTGAAAACTCGATTTTAAATGCAGTGGTTGAATACGACGATGAATGAAAAGACGGTAACGCACTCCCCAGAGATACATAGGCTATATTATATCGTAAATATATATATATATTTTTGCTAGTCGAAACGAAGACAACGACGACGGTATAATATAAAATGAAGAAAAAGAAAAAAATATTGTGTACACATAAAACAATGAAAATTAGCTATTCGGAAAACGTAGCGGGCGACAGACGATGTAGCGTGTAAAAAAATATATATAAATAGATTATTGTATTACATATTTTTTTTGTGTGTGTATTTTGTTTTACTCTTGCTGGCCAAACTCGATTATAAAATCGAATCGGCTTGTTACATCGAAGCATGCGTGAATAATACACAAACATTTATATTACTGTTACAACTTCAGTGTCATATACCTAATATATATTATAATATTTATAATATATATATATTATATATTAAAGAAAGACCTCTTCCATAAATTCTATACCAGTTTTAGTATTAAACTTATATTAAGTCAATACCATACCAACGTTAATGATAAATAGAAACCAATAGTATACAGGGTGATTCTTTTATCATTGTACACTCATTATTTCGTCAAGTTTGAAAAGTTAATAAAAACAAAATAGTTTATAAAGTTTATAAAGTTAATAATGGCTTCACTATTAAATAAAAGGGTAGAAAAAATAAAAATTTCATGCAGCTTAAGAAAATCATGATTCAAAATATTTTGAAAAAAAATTAATAGGTACTTGACGATATAATGAATTTATAACAATAAAAGGAACACCCTGTATACGGAATTCTGTCGGAAATTATCAACTACAATGTCACGTCAAAAATTGTATTTATAAGGATATCCAATTTATTAAAACAGATTTTAAATAATGCATATATTTTTAAATAATATAATGCCACTCGATAAGACCATATGCCAAAAATCGTATTTAATAAAAAAAAATATTATATTAATATTATGTAATAGAACAATTCTCCTTTTTTCGATATTTTAGGTCAATCACATATGTATACGAGAAAAATAATTTTGAATTTTTAAAGACAAAAATATGCCTTAATAAACTATTGGAAACAATGCTTACGTCAGGTGATTTTCACCTCATGATGTAAATTCTTATAAGGTGGACTACCGTTGGAAACTTTACAAGTTGCGTATATCGTTTATTGAATGTTGAATGTTTAGTTATTTGGATTCAATCGATCAATCGTAAACCTTATCATAAGTATTATGAAATACTGAAAAATAAACCAAGTAATGTAGCTAAATTGCCTATATGGAACGCCGTGTTGCAATTATAACATATTTATATTATTTTTATCATAGAAATGCATAAAAAATACACACATCCTACGAGATCTCGCAAAAATATACCTAATTATAAGTATAAACGTAATATGAATGTCATGGTAAATGACGTGCACTGAGTAAAACCATATCGATTATCTTGGATAAGTAAAATATAAATTGACAAAATATTGTCTTTTCCAAACAATTTTGTTGTATTCTATTGAAAAATATAATCAAATGCATTTGTTTTATGATATGATTTTATTTTATTAATTTATAATTCCAAACTTAATCATAATCTAGAAATACCCAAAAAGTTCATAGTTGCGACTGTCAATTTCGATAATTAATGCAAATCCCAAGTAAAAAAATATTAACCGATTTTAATAGGTATCTATACAGTTTTAGATATTAAGAGCTTTCATCCCAATTGTTCCACTATAGTGAAGGACTATAGTGTACTATTGAAAATATTAAAATGTAATTATTATTATGTAAAAAAAAAACTAAAACAATTATGACGAATAAAAATACCAAAAACAATTATTTTTAAATCCTATACATTTACGTATGTAAGAACCATAACGGAATTAATAGTATAATTGTATAACAATTTACACGTAAGTACCGGTAGTAGCGTAATATTTATTATGATATAGATAATTATGTGATCCTAGGCATTATTTGAGTAAAAATGTACTTTTTAGCTGTATAGCTGGTTCACTTTTTTATTTTTTTTTTAAATTAATGTTGACATTAATAAAATATTAAAATAGGCCACATTCGCTTAAATCAGTTAAAATCAAAATGCCAACTTTTTCATAAAATCCACCACAACTACAATATATCTTTATCAGTAGTAATTTAACACAATTAATGAAACATATTTTAAGATATTTAAATAGAAATTAAGGAAAATATAATTAATTTCTGTAAAAACTATTGGACCATTCATTTATGAAAAATTACTTGGCGCTTTAGATGTTTTAAATCTATCTATACTGAACCGTACCCATTCTACCTCTGACCACACCACATACACCAGTTTACCACTAATACATCTGATAGTATATAAGTATATGAATTAAATATATAGGTAACGTAAGGATAATAGACTAATTGGTTATAATGATAACATTATAAAATTAAAAATTAAATTATTAAATTATAAAATTTTGCTTTAGGTTGCCTCTAATAATCTAAATACATTAAAATAACTTTACCCAACCGATTTTGCATAATATTAATCAAATTGTCCCTAACAAACGATTAATTGTAAGTTTACCCCTAACAACCGACGCATAGGTACCTAATATGATTACCTACTACGTTATCATACCTAACCTAATCTAATTGATACATTTTTTTAGAATTTTTTAATAAGTATCTCCACAGTGAGTGACCACTTTTCTTCTGCTACGTAGTTATTTTCATGTTATTATTTATTTAATTGTATTTACAAAGATTCTTGTTAAATTTTTATAACAAATTGCCTAAATAAAAAATTAAGTTACAAAAAGAATATCCCATTATTCTATAATATATAGGTAAATATATATCACATTATACATTACATGAATAATAACATGAAACGTAACAATACAACTTATAAGCCGAAGGTATACGAAACTTTAACACTCCTGATAAAATTAAAAAAAAAGTTATTTTAGTTAAATTACCAATCACAATATTACGATATTATTAATAATTTTTACCACCTGAAAAAATTCTAACCAAGACGATAACACATAAAAAAAATAACATTCACCATTTATTAACAGCTCGCTCAATCTGCTCAGAATATAAAATAAACTTACAATTTATAAATAAATAAATAATTAAATAAATCATTGCTAAAACCAATATATATATATATATATAATAGCTGCACCTTTAAATAAGTTAAAATATGATAGTACATGTACTACAGCAAGGCGGAAATAAATTATTATTTTCATAAGAAAAAAATATAAGTAAAACATCAATGCTGTACATGTACATACTCATATATTATATACAACAGGTATTTCAATATTTTTGGACTCGTACACAGTCATCCTCCCGTAGTAACAAAAAACGCACCTGTGATCTACATTCCACCTAGGTACACATAAATACTTACATGTAACTATTTGAAGAATTAACTGAAATTTACATTTAAAAAAATGTCAACGCATTATTTGTTTTCTCTTTTTAACTCACGTGTAGCATAACACATTTCAGTAGAAGTGACCTCGTATTGTTAGTCTAAGAATTTTTTAAGTGAATTGCACTATCATCAAACTCAAATTTATTAACATTATCTTAATTAGGTAATTTTCTTGACATTAAGTAATTTTATTATAAGACAATTCACTTTAATTCTAAAATTAACAACATATGTTATTAATTCTATTGAACACAAATGTCCTATGTTATGCATAGGTCAAAAATAGAAAACAAATTGTGTACTGACATAACTTAACTTTTATATTATTTAAAGAAATAACCATAATACAGAAGTATTATAAGCCAGCCGTCTCAGAATTTAAATAAATAGTTTGTCAACCAAAATGTAAATTGTACAATGAATTATAATGATTGTTGTCACTATTGATATTACATCTATGAAATGTAATATCTAAAAATTGTCCAAAACTATGATTCCAAACATTTAAATTAGAAAAAAATACTTTCTGTTTGAAAAAACATACGCATTAAGACCGTCTATATGTTTTGAAGCAGCGTTGAATATTATTTTCGGTTGTAAATCAGTTTATTAAAATAATACAGAATTATGATTATATTACGTCAAAATTTTCATTTGTAAAAAAATATGTAAATATACCCGTACAACGTCTCACCAAACTATAACGATTATATAAAATTAATCGACCAGTGAGCCTATACAACACCTGCTGCCACACAAGAGCGTTTATATGATGATTCTGTATGATGTCGAGTATATTCGAAAAGTAAAAAACAGGAGTAAAAATGCTGTTCTCTGGTTTTGGGTTTTCGAATCGTCGCTTTATGTGTTTGTATATAGAGGTATATACACCACCAAAACCGACCTGAACACTTAGTCAAATTAATGCACGTTTCGTGATACATTTCTGTATATTTATCTATATATATATATCATACTGCAGGTACGTCCATTCGTCATTCAGAAGTCGAAAACCATCACCGCAACGTTCCGGGATTTCAAGATTTAATCTTTTGTGATACCCGGCTATGTGTTATACGACGAGTTCGATTTTATTAATTTGCCTAATTAGATCGACGCCGTTATTTCTATTTCGTATCTCATATTATAACATATTATTATTGCTATTATTATTATTATAACCATTATTACCTATGATATGAAAAAAATATATGTTATCATAGATCAGTACAGTTTATAATTCATAAGATTATGCACGCGACCCTTAATTGTTGTATTGTTCGATCTGTCGCAGAATATAAGTTGTAAATGTAATTCAAGACCTTTGTACAGTTTACACCTGAAGCTAAATAGATAAAGCACTTACAACGAGAGATTTTAAAATTCTATATACTTTATTTATTTAACATATATTTCTTTCCGCGTGATTACTCCGAGTAATTCATTAATATTCTTCGAACATTTTATACTGTAATCACCTATTGTTTCTTCTGATGCCGTAAATGCTATTTCCTCCACAACTAAAAAAATATTATACTGAAATAAAATAATAAAATATACAAAAAAAAATTATTTTAGAAATAACATTACATTTCTTTTAATTCATGCTCCTGTTAAATGAGAACGCATGTTCCTTCGTTTAATTTAATTAATTTATACTTTATTTTATTTAAAATATATATTTTTACTATCGTATATTGTACACATAGTTATCTTTTTTCTGGTTATTATTTTACTTTTATTATATTGGCTAGCCCGTTTTAATAAAAAAATAAACAAATATAATGTGTTTGGTGATATGATAAAATGTCATCATTTTAGTCAAAATTTTACTAAAAAATATATTACTCGAATGCTTAATGAACCACAAATCACGACGAGAAGATTTTCATAATTTCGACGGGTATTGGTGATAGGAAACGTATCGTGTTTTGTTTTATTTGTCTTGGAACCCAGCACGTACGTAGTAGGTATATTTCTATACCCAAAACTTTTTGACAAAATTAATCACATAATTTACACCGAGAAACGGATAAGAACAGTAAATGCGTTTATTCGTTGTCTTTGCGTACAGTAATTCCGTCGTGTGTCGTCACCCACATAACAGCCATTAGTAATTGTATTTTCTCAATTGGAAGAAAACCCTTTTACAAACTATCCACTGAAATCGTGATAACAATTAACAAACAATACATTTTCGAGAAAACCGCCACGCAAACATGAGTATATCAATCGCTTTTGTGGCGAATATTGGAATAGAATAATTATATAAAATAATCACACCGTTGTTTCCAATTGTTAGATAACATACGCACTAGCACAACTTTCACACGTCATACATTAATATTTTATATTAAAAAAAAAAACTAATAATCCACAGTAATACTGCACTCCTTCCTCACTATGTCATTATATGGTGAGTATTTTATGCAACTCACCTTCGTAGGAATAATTTCGTTCACGAGAGTCAATGAATCTGTCTAGAATCTATAAAATGTATAAAAAGGTTATTTTTTTATACCTAATTTTCTATAAATTAATAATCGTAATCGATCATAAATAAATCGTAAATAATATCAGTAAATTTAATTTATATTTAACGATAAATCATAAAAATAGTAATCTATAATAATATGTAGTGGTACTACAGCTCATACTTTACTCGATAAAATTGTTATTATAAATGCAATTAACGTACATGGTTTCAAAAAATGCATAATCTATACCACATTCATAGGTTAATCAAACTGGATGATATTTTAATCCATTTATATAATGTGAATTATATATATATGTATACAAATATGAATTTTTCTAAGTGGCCATAAAAATTAGTAAATAATTTGTTTCGAAATAAAAAGTTTCAATACGAAAACTCTGTATACATGTTATGTTACTGAAAGTTTTTACACGTTTGATACAAATTACAATCAAATATTATTTTTTTCATTGCATTATATTATCAAATAATATAATAGGTACATATTCAATACATTTTTCTTCCCGATAAATTGCACAATTTTGTTACGGATCACTAGCGTTCCGACGAAAAATGGCTTATTGTAATATAATTAAACGATTTCAGTATAATAATATATTAATATGTGTATACAACAAACTGAAACCGCTCGTAATTTAAAGTAAATACATAATAATTGAGTATTACAATAATACTACGATTGCCTAAGTTCTGTTCATACAAATAACCGTGATAGAATATATTTTTATTTTTTGTGTTTATTTTATTGATCTTAATATTGCAGCTTGGGCTAGTCATTCGTTTATTTTTATTTTTTTACATTAATAACTTGAATCTTTATTTTTTATTTGTTGAACATATTGATTTATTTTACAAAAATTATAGCTTTGACGTTGTCCTCTGTGTCTGGTCCAAGTGAAACATTCACAACAAGTAGGAAACGGTAAGGATTATTATATAGATTTGGCATTCGGTTAAATTAGGTTGTACGATTAAGCCATCACCAAAATATTCTTACCTATTAACACTATAATCATAGTACTATATTTAATATACATATATATATCATTATATACGTAATAATTTTTGTACCTTGTCGTGATTTTACATTTTTGGCGCAGAAAAACGTCACGCTGTTTGCCGGTGAATACAGGACACGCTGCAGTCAACGAGATAACGCAATAATACAAACGACATCGAAATAGTCGACCCATATAACGTGTATACGGATGTGTGTGTGTATATATTTATAAACTTCTACTACAGCAGCAGTAACAAAACGGGTGGATAGCTAATATATATATATACATAGAATGCCGGCACCGTACCTTTGAGACCTACGTGACTTACCTGGATCGCGGGTAGTACACCCTACTGTTTTTGAATTCGAGACGAGAACGTTCGACAGTTATATTTTATTTTTATTTTTTTTAATGGTACTGAAAAGTTGTCTCCTAAAAAGAAAAACAGGCTTCCCGTCGACGTCGTCGTCGTTCGATTGCTTCTCGTTGCATTTTGTGAATCGCGCGTAGAAACTAGTGAGTGTATACTGTATACAGAGTGTTTTTAGATTTTTTTGTAAACACTTTGAGACTAATCTAACATCGTAAGTTTGCTAAATTTATTTGATTTTAAATATTTCATAGAACTTAATACATTTTTATCGATAAATAGTAATTTAACTTATGTAACTGGCCAACTGGGCGGTGGTTAACTCTCCCAATATAAATATTAAGATCTCTTGGTGGTAAACTCCATCACCTCAACATTATACTTAACTGAAATATCTACTACAATTGATAACGCCTATTGATATATATATAGTTGTACACTATGTAATCAAAATTTATCACAAAATTAGTAGTCACTTTTTTAAAATATGTGTGCTTATATTATTATGAAAAACACTTAAATGTGAGTTCAATTTAACTAATGATTTTTTTGATTTTCTTAGAACCTCAAATACAATTACAGTCCACAGCTAAAGAAGTTGATTTATATTATTATTATTTTTACTGTTTACTATAATTTATATACTTAATTTTTTTTTCCATTTTCATTTTCATAGTATTAAAAACTTCAAATCATAATATATTATAACAGAGTTATTACAGACATGGGAAAGTTTATCATCAATAGTATAAAATTACCCTTATAAGTATTCTTAGAAATGTTCCTTCCACAAACGGCAAAATATATTTTCTATTCCACTCAATGTCTTGATAATATTTTCATCTTCAGAATTTTCACAGATATCCGGAAACACTCTGTATATATTCACATATAGGCATACTGATATGACCGTGTGTTAGTCATCAGGTTTGAAACATGCAAAAAAAAATGAAATCACGAGAAGGCATTTTGTTTTTTATAAAAAGATTGCACTTGATGCACACTGCAGGACAACAATATTGATGAATGCATGCAATAATCGTTAAAGACGAAACTTTTTCATAGTATTAGTGGAAGTGTATATATTATTGTTTTTATACAAACGCAGAAACTATTTGAAAACTGAAGGCAAAATAATTTTTTTTTTTATCACAAGCAGACATAAGAGACTAGCGTATGTCGATAAAAAAAAATATATTCTCATAGTAAAAAGGGCTGACTGCGCGTGGTTATCGTGGTTAAACTTTTCATACACAATGCTGCATGCATCGAGTCTATAATGTTATACACGCCTACATGAATATTAATAACATCATAATATTAAAATACATCGTTTAGACGAGAATTAAACGCATTAAAAAAATATTCCACAATGATATTACTTTTTTATACACATTATATAAAACTATCCCCCACACTATACATATATATATATTAAATACATGCACTATATTCTTTATAGTTATAACGGTTGGTCGTTGTCAATTCATTGTACAAGTAACACCTGTTATAGTTCACAGCTATACTCATATATGCCCACGATACCTACGTCGTAGTTATGTGGAAAAAATAACAATCACGAAAAATCATCACGTCACGGCGTATCATATATTAATATATAATATTATAAAAACATGCTTATAAATAGAGTTCGAAATATTGAACAACACTGGAAATATTTTGAATATGCTACATAAAAAAATTGAATTATACACCAATTTAATACTTAATAAAATATAATCATTCATAAACATTTTTTTCGGGTCGTATTATTAAATATTTATCAATAATTAAACATTTTAATATACCCCACACTTCATCAAAAAATTTCCTAATTACATCACTGGAATAATTAGATACCTCTACCATACACTAAATAACAGTTGTGTTAATTGATAATTTTTAATTTAATTTTACATTTAAGTAAATAAATACAAATTTTTTATGTGATTTGTAGGAAAGTTTCAAAAATAATTTCGCTCGTCAATATCACATTTCTATCAATAATAGTTAAACAATCATAGCTAAAGAGATTAAACAACTCAATTATTTACTATAAATACACGCTTACCTATTTTAATGTTTTATATTTTGTACATAAAAATAAATACAAATTATAATAATATGCACTTAACACCGACTATGCCTCAAACAATCATATATATTTACATGTATAAGGTATAAAGTGAGTATATACAAAATAAAATTTGCGCTATGAACTCGGTTTGATTTGAACCACCAAAATTTAAAAACGTGATTATTCGTATATATTCAGCATTAACATACTAATGCACTGGTCTCATATTTTATAAATTTAACATCACCCGCCTACATGTTGTAATTTTAATACTGATATCGAAGCATTTAGTAATATTTTGTATTTTACATTAAACATTTAATCAATATGAGATACATCATAATTATTTATTATAATTTTTCATTTTTACAACTATACCTACGCATACTGCATAAACTCTGACAAAATACTTCTCTTTTTTATGTATAAATTATTTTATCTATAATGATATATATATTCGAGCACCTATTAAGTGTAAATACCAATCAATCAATTACTATGTGTCTTATTTTACACATCACATTACATTTATTTATATTTCAAGTTGAGATAATTAATATTTTTTGAATATGTTATTATACTATAGATACTAAGTTTGTATAAAGCTACTTCTAGAATGAAGATTTAAGTATTTAATAAAATGTGGCCAACATATTATGGCACATTAGATAGGTACATAACGTGCGAATATTATTATATCCTATATAATATTATCAAAAACATATTATAATCTTAACATTATTAAATAATTTTTTAGAAACATTTAAAAAAAATTATATTTTATATAGAAGTGACCAAACTTAAAAGTACCTAATGTGAATTATTATTATTAATAATTTATAATTTGAAAATATATATTGATTTACCAAGGAATCATGGTGAAAAAAAATGAGACTTTTATTTATAAAAATAATATAATCCTTCTAATTTAAAAAATAATTGAACTACTAACTTTACAATCTGAAAATATTAAGTTATAAATTAGAATCGAATCAACGCATAACAGTTATATTTTGTCCGCGATTTAGGTTTTTAATAGAACTCAGAAATCCCAAACTTTGTAATTGAAATGGTTTATAAATTTAGTACGATATATATTTGTTTTGTATATGTTTGTAATGGAACAAATTATTGTGCTGTTTCCAAAGTTCAGTCAACATTTATACTTCCTAACATTCTTATTTAGTTATACAGTAGTTTATTTACTTCCTGTACAAGATAGACTTATATATTAGGACAGAAAGTTAATTTTAACTGTTAACCATCAAACGTAGTAATAATATTGTAGACGTTGCATAAACCATATTTTGAAACCGTTGAAAGACCAATTTACATGTGAGTTATACGATCTAATCAATAACTTAAATTTAAGGCTAATAAAATATAATCTTCATTGTAAAAAACTATTATACGATAAACTATTTATTCTTTCTATGCAATAACAAATAATCCTGATGTAATACCACTCCAATAAAAGTCGTTTAATTGAGAAAACAAAAGTCACGTTTCAAAAATAAGTTAATTTTAAAGATCATCGTAGACTATACGCCGTAGAGTGTAGATTGTTGTATAATATTAATGTCTGATTAAACTCCGCATTGTTGAATATATTAAGACAAACCAGCTATAAATCATATATATACCATTATGACATCTAATAAGTAATGTACTATTATTATAATATTAGTATTATCAAATTCTAAAGTGCAAAACATTTAAAATTAATAGTTAGCTCTTTTATTGTTGAATTCTTAAACTAACACCAACACCAATTGTGAATCTATTTTAAACAATAACCTATATAAATATTTAGTTGTACATAAATTATGATCCTTGTATACTTACCTATAAAACTATAAATATATATGTGTAAATTTTCAAAAAAATTATTTAAAAGAATTACAATTTCCCAATCAACAATATAATAAAATTATACGATGCCATTTTCAATTCTCGGACCATTTACAGTCTCTGTCACTTTTTAGTTTTTACATAAACAATAAAAATATATTATTATATAATTTAATACATTTTAATGCAAATCCTATGACAGCGTCCAATGCGTCGTCGACTAATCTTTCATCGTTGTTGAATTTTACTTGACGTACAGTATCCGAGTGAATTAAATTGGTTTTCACGAAAAAAACGATTTTAATCATAGTGAATCAAACACTGCAGATGATTATTTAATTCATCTCAGCTGTTTTCATTGTACATAACACATTTATTGATAAGATTGTATAATATAATAGATTTAATTGTATACGTAACGCATCTATAATAGTCAATATACAATATCATTATAAGCTAATGATAAAATATAATATTATACAGAGTGTATTTTTCAACGGTAAACAATTATTGTCTACTAATATCTTGTATTATTATCGTTTTTGAACTTTTACTTTATTTAAATATTTATTACACAATAGTTTTTACAACTTTGTCTTTAGTATAATTTTTCAAATAATTAATTGTTAAAAAAAAAAGAAAATAACTATAATTGTAGATTTTTTAATTTGAATAATATATTTGCATATTCAATTTTTTTAAATGTACAAATGAATATTTTTAAGTGCATATTTAATGATTTTTAGTGAATTTAAGTCCTTGTTTTAGTTATAAGTATTTAAAGTTTAGATGTATAGATTGAGAAGGCATAGGCTCGCTTACCTCGTCAAATACTATAAAAATTTAATGAATAAAGATTTGTTCTTTTATAATAACTTCAAATTAAATATATATTCAAAAATCTTTTAGTTTTTAAGATAATGAATATTCACTGATAAAAAAATTACACTATGTATGTTATCACTAATAAAGTTAAACCGTATTTTATTATTTACAACAACGAATTTAAATATTTGCATGTAATGTAATATTATTATATAATAGAAAAATGTATTTTGTTATTTAAATATTTTACGCACCTACTCGTATATTAATTTTTTCATTTCACTTAAATCATTTTAAACATTTTTTCATTTTTTAAATTTCATTAATGATAGGATTTTTTTGCAAGGACATATATGTGTAATGTGTCTAATACAAACAAAAACTAAGAACAAATGTTTTCACGAATAACAAAATATTTATTTATTTACAAATCCAATTTACAGCAAGTGCTTAACTATAATTCACGAAATTAATTGTCATTAACTTATTGTACATGTGTAGGTTTAGAGCTTAAAATAAAAAATATTGTAGTTTTCTAAATTTATGAGGTTGAATACAAAATAATGATTCTAATTTCCAACATTTAAATGGTTCATAGTAAAATGATATACATTTAATGTGTAAACTTTTAGACTCGTTTAGCTATAAATTATAAGTATGGCACATAATTGATACATTAAAATATAAATTTCGATATTTCATTAAACATACAAATTATTCATTTTTACGATTTTGAACACTCTAAATACTTGTATTTTATATAATATAAAATGTATATTAAGTTAAAAACGTAAATAATATAATTTATTAAAAAGTATTACTTGCTTATAAATAATGTAATAAAAGAATAGTCAATTTAGACCCCTTTATTTTCTAAGCTTGTAACTAAGGGTCAACCTTTCGCGATTGGCAGTTGCTCTGAATTATTTATAACCTAGCTATTCTATGTAACTACTTAGTGTTATATCACGAATATTAAAGAATTCTATCAAATAATATTAATACAAAAAAAAAACAAATAATTTTACTAGTTAATGCATATTTATGATAAATGAGAAAAAATTAAACTTATAGTTTATTTCATCAGTATGGTATTAACTTTAATATTGTAATTTTGTAAAATAATAAGTAGAATATTAGTACTAAAACATTACTTATCCAAACAAGAATGGCATACTATGTCATATTTGATATATGTATTTATTATTTAATATTATTTATAAATAAGTTATTAATATTTTAGTTTTAACAATGATATTTTTTTGCTATAGTTTCAATTTTATATCGATAATTTTAAGGTGGTTATTTATTTTAATAGAATGCAAAATAAATTTTAATACTAAATAAACAAACATTGGTTTTCAAATGAATAATTTTTTTTCCAACTTTATATACTCAATTGACTTTTGAAGTCATTCAAAGGGCATGTGTCAAAATTAAAATTGGTCAATATTTATTAAAACATTTAACTTTAATAACGTTTTATTAAAAAGTAAATACTTTCACAGGCTGTGGGTTAATGTTTTTCGTATACAATACTGTATTACACTAAAATGTATTAAAAAAAATATTTCTGTAATGATCTTACGGCGTCCTGGATAAGCAAATTAGCTACACTACAAAATTTGTGATTTAATTTCAAAAGTAGGTTATCGCTCTATGATATTTTTGTAATCCACTGCTATCAATTTATTAGCAAAAATAAAATTATTGATATGTGAGGATTTTTTAATAATTAAATAAGTAAAATAGTATTTTAATAATAATTTGTTATTATTTATGTTTATTATATTTTTTTTTTTTTATTTTTTTTTTTTTTAATAAAGAATATTATTTTGCATTTTATGACTGCAATTATAAAAAAGTATATAAAATATTGTTAATCACATATATTTCTTTAAATTATATTTATAAAAAAAATAGTCAACTAACCTAACTTATTTTTACTTGAAAATAAAAAATAGTTGTATTGCAGTGTATTAAAGGCAG
Source organism: Rhopalosiphum maidis (assembly GCF_003676215.2). Classification (NCBI taxonomy): domain Eukaryota; kingdom Metazoa; phylum Arthropoda; class Insecta; order Hemiptera; family Aphididae; genus Rhopalosiphum; species Rhopalosiphum maidis. The sequence goes on from NC_040880.1 coordinate 28,890,613, forward strand.
TTAAATTATTTTTTAAGTTTATATGGAGAATTTGAGTCCATTTAAAATTACATTGCTTGGGGACTAATCATGAGCCAGACCGAAACTGTGTACACCCAAAATAAGATACATTGAAGTAAATAAAAAGAATAAATGGATAAGTGTGACATATAATTTTGCTGTGTCGATTTGCATCCCGAATAACTGACTACTACATTAGACGTCTGTTACACATTAATTACCATACTACACCTTACTGCGATTATTTAGCCACTTCACTTTACTATTGAAAAAAAACTGTACTTAAAAAAATACGGTGCGCCAAATATAACATCATATTATGCTACCTATAATACATTATTTTTGAAATACATAACAATATAATTTTAATGATGTCATAAATACTTTGACGGCTGAATTTTGAATTGGTTTTGATGATATTTAGAAACACATTACTCATACACATTATACAATAAATGCTATGTTATATATTATGTGATATTGAACATGTATTACATACACATAAAAATATAGGTACCCATTGAAAATTATAATATTATTTACATGATTACAAGCAGATCGCTAAACTTATAATAGACCATTGAAAGATTTATTTTTTTCTAAATATGATAACGTACATTTATAGTTATTGAATTACTGATGTTTTTTTATATGTAAAACAGGTTTTATTCGCTATTTCATTTTTCACATTTTTAATTTGTATTTATAACTCATTTTGATATATTAATAAAGTATATAACTTTCTATATCAATATATTATTCTATAAAATGTATACCCGATAAAAACATTCAATTTAATGTAAAGTTTTAAAAATAAAAATGATTTGGCTTAAAGAAATAAAGATCAAAGTATCAACAAGTTAATATTTTAAAAATAAAAATCGACGAAATAACTTGAAAACATTTTTATACTTCTTTTAAACCATAATATACTCGTACGGTTACTATATTAATAATTATATAATGTTTATATAAGTTAAATTTACTATTGTTTCAAATTGGCCAATTTCCGATAATTCGAAAAAAATTATAAAACGGCATAAGACTTAAAATTAATGGAAAATGTATTATCTTTATGTTTAAAGTTTTCCGATACATGGAAAATAAATATTATTATTTATCCATTATTCGTATTCGGGAGATATCAGACCAGATACTGCCGGATTAATGAAGGTCCACATAAAAATGCAATTTTACTTATTGAAAAACATTAATTTATTTTATTAAATTTTATATAATATATTATTACTATGTTGAATTATTCTTTTGGTGGGAGAAGTCTAAAAAAATTATCATTTTTTGTTTTTTTTTTTTTTTTGTAATGTCGCTTTTAAGACTATTTTTGGTAATCGTTTATGCGAAAATAGTAAAAATAAAAATAAAATATAGCCGGATTACTGCAGAACTTACCGGATTATCGCATGACCGGATTAACGAGAGTCTACTGTTTTTTCTTATTGTAAATAATTATCATCGCGATATCTCATTTCTTGTTTATGTATCATACAAAGATCCAGAGCCGTGCCGTAGAGGGCACTAGGGGGCATGCGCCTTGGGCGCATAATTTAAAGGGATGCCAAAAAAATTGAAATGCATAATGATAAATAAAATAGGGGGCGAATATTTTTAATTTTGCCCTGGGCGCTAAATCTTAACTAAGATCATATAAAACATCTATAACAAAAAATTTTTTATAGCTGTTTTATCAAAAATCAAAAATTATTCCAAATTCTTATTAACTAACTTTTATTTTTTTGTACTTTATTTGAATAAAGTACACTGGCAACATTCCTGAAATATTTACTAACTTAATCATTTATTATTCTAAAAAATTTTATCAATCAGTAACTCAAAATGATGTTTAAATCGGAGTAATCAGCTATAGATTTGTTATCAGACATTTGATATAATAAATTATAATATTTTAATCAATAGATTTTATACTATTAGAGCAAGTAACCCAATACTTTCATATTTTAAATCACATCTATCCGATCAACGAATTTACATATAAAACCCAATCTAAGAAACTGACGAGTATCCTCATCTACAATAAATCCTTTGGTATATCACAATATGCTCAACTAACGTATTTAATAATGATATAAATCTAGTATTAAGTTAGGTATTGTTAGTCTATTTTGTTAACTGACAATTTAAAACGACATACACCAATTTCAACATTAGACGACAACAGTAATACTATAATAAACTACAAATAAGTTCATTGTAATAAATTTTAATATTAATGTGTCCAACAATAATGGTCTAAACTTAAAAAGGAATAAACACATTATAATATTCCAATAATTTATTCATGCCCATTTATATTTAAGTGTTATTTTTTTATCGATTTAATAAATAATAATATGAATCAATATTTTGGAGTACATTCTAACTGTCTCACAATAAAACTGGATCGAATCCAAAATTGATTTTTTTTTATTTTGGTATAAAAAACAAACACTGCAGTTGAACTATAATTGAAATAATTAACCATTGAGCTTTATAATGAAACCTTGAAATAATTTAGAAAAAAATTTTACGATTTATGATTTATGTTATATGTATAATTCGCTATTTTCCAAAATTAATAACCCTTAAGTATAATATCATCCTCTTTAAATGTGCCTACCGGATTTTACGTCAAGATCTTCTTCTACTTACTAAAGTCATAATATAAACAAATTTAATATTGTCTTTTCACTCTAGTAAACCAATCGTTAATGTTTGAAAAAAAAACTAAAATATTCTGATTTTTTCCTTAGCTTAATATTTTGTAAAAAATCATTACAAATATTAACACCAAATTATGTTTTGTTCCGTTGATCTTTGTATCTTACGTAATATAATATATTCTTAAACTTAATATAAATTTGTTAGGTATATTCAATTTATATTAATACAGTGTGCCAACTAGAGCGTTTATCACTAATAAAATATAAAAAATTATACTTCAAGCTAATGAGCAATAACTTTATGATTTTCTTAGAAACTTGCAATTTATATACGTTTCAAGTACAATAATAGACGTCCGATATTATTTCCTTTTAAATTTGTATACTACATTTATACTACTTATGCACTTCTAACTTTATATATAACTAACCAAAAAACTAGGAGTTTTTAAGAAAAATACAACTGAGGATTAAACGCAATAGCTTTTATGCTTAGTTCAGACAAATAATGAAGATTAAAATATCTAAATAAAATAAAATACAAGTATTTATTATTGAAAATAGGTGTAATTTTTAAAAAAGGTATGTACCTATATTTAAAAAAAAAATACAAAATATATTTTAACTCTTAAAATAATATGCTATTAACGTTATTAAATAAGTTTGGAATTTAAATAAATTATAATTGTTAAAATGGTGTTATTTACTTATATGTCATTGTAATCTTAACAATTATGTCCAATTGAATTTTAGAGACATTTAGAACCTAAAAGCATCTGTTCTGTTTGCCTTTCTCCCTTCTCAACATACATCATAAATAATAATTCTAAATATTATGCATTTTCTTTATTTTAATCAAACACGAATTCCCACATTAGGGGTCGTCAGCTTTTTTTTTTTTGCTATTTTTATATAATTAAACAACCCAATAACAATGAAAAATAAACCTACAAATATATTTCTATATTTTGATTATCCTGATAAATAAGATGAAGTCTTCTGATCTGCAATTAGGTCCAATCATTATTAATAAATAATAATTAATCTTGATATTCTCTACTATTTCATGATATTTTCTTTTGTTCGTTGGATTTGCATTTTGCAATTATTATATACGAGTATTTTACCATTAGTACCACTCCGTGTGGAGTGTATTCTGTTGATAGTAAGGTTTGCTTGAGGTGTTCAATGCCCATGTATAAGGTGTAGGTAAGTATGAGTATATGACTGATTCTCAATCAGCTTATTATAATTTTTGATTTTGTTTTAAATTGTTGTCAAGAATTTATATTTTGTTTTATTTCTCATCATTGCATGCTTTGATTTAACCAGTCTTTGCAAGATATTATGCGTGAATAACTTTATATACCTTTTTATGTCTGTTATAGTTATTTTAGAAACATCAAATACTACTGTATTTAAAACGCGTTGGTCGAATAAACTATAATGAAAACATATAATTATGTCAAAACTAAGTGCTATATCATATCACCGAAATCTATTCATCTATTTTATGATTTTTATTTCTTTATTATAAATATATTGATAACACAATTATTATAAAAATATTACATATTAAACTTAAATTAAATTTATAAAAATAAAAATAAAATTGTGTACCTGTACACCCAGGTCTAACTATAAGCCATAATAGTTAATCAGGCACATATTCGGGGTATCGTATCACTAAATAATTAATAATTATATATTTTATTACAATTGGATAAGAATTAACCACGTCACTGTAAAATATAATATATATATATATAAGTAGCATAACAACCCACGTAGGTGGATCGAATAAATTGTTTACGGTCAATTTCGTCTAAATATTTATTATATACAATATAAATGGACACTCCGCTGGGATACATAATATATAGCCTGTGTGTGTTTAAAGTATTTTCTAACGTGTATTAAGTTAGATCACGTACCTACACCGATAATAATTGACATTGATGACGTTAAGACATGAAATATCGACGTCGCGGGATAAAGTATAAAAACCAATTATACCAAAAGATCCCATGACCTCCAAGGCACCAAACTACCAACAGATTTATTAGTATCAGATCACACAAACATATTAAACGTATTATAGATAGATAGAGTACTAACGTTTTAATAATCACTGCCTACGTTTATACACCAAATAGCCATATAATTACGTATAACTGTTGCAAAGAGGTAATACAAAAAATAGATATGATAAACAAATAAATCTCGGAAACCTCGGTATTAAATATTCCACAATTTTTCTTGAAATTAGAAAAAATATTAAAAATCATGAAATTAATGCAAATAAAATGTCAAAACGTCAACATTTTTAGAAAAATACTACAAAATGGCAATCTTCGATTTTTTTTTTAAATACAAAATATTTTTTTACACTTTTTTAACAAAACATTAAATTAAATTAAAATTTGAAATACTTGTAGTCCTTATCCTCGTAAGTCTTATAATAAAAAACAGAAATATAATATCTCCATTACTTCATGATATATTGCAATGAGTAAATCCTCACGGGACACCCTGTATATACTTGTGTATATAAGTTACAAAGTAGTAATTATAAATATTACTCCACGGACTTACTGCTTGGAGAACATAAACGTGCCACATCGGCTGGGTTGTTGTGTGAAAATCAGAAAAAAAATAAGTTTCTGCATAATGTTATCGTATACATTTTAACCTTTTATATTTTTCTCGGTTCTCTCGCCGGCGGCATGAATTTTATACATTTATACCGCCAGACGCCAACGTATACAAACACAACAGCTGGCGTTTATCGGTATAGGATTTAAGGCAAATGCCGACGGAGACTTATGTTACATTTTGATTTGCCCCCCTCCTCACAAAAATAGATTTTGCTGAGAGTATCTTAAAGTATAAGCAACTAATCCGTTTTGCACTCTATATACATACGTAAAAATGGCAAAAAAATTATGCCAGTAGTACGAAATAGCCTATTTTGACCGTCCCCCGCAAATCCTTCAAATCCTATTAACCGCCCGCCCTAAATGTTATTATTATTTTTCAAAATAGCCTTCGGCTAATAACATGTCAATAGGTTCTTATTGATAACATCAATTGTGTGAATATATACTTAATCATTTATAAATAGAACAATACTAATAATGAAAAAAACAAATGAAATGAATTATTATAAAATATCGTGTTTATTCATATAATAATTGTTCGTTAGTATGTACATGATGATATGCATTACTCAATATCGACGGTTTCCAGCGAAGCGCGCACGAAATCGCATCGGATGTCATCGATAAACAATTTAGTTACATTATACGAAGACGGTCTGCCTCCGTACGCTGAGTTCAGGTGATCCACCATCTGATTCGTTTGCTTCAATATCGTGGGGCGGGTTATCTTAGACTTACGAATGTACGAGTCGTGTATTCAAAACTCTATCCACTGTAGTGATAACAGTTCGTCGCGATTTAGTATAACACTGCAATCAGCGCAATTCGATAACTATACTAGCTGCCTACGGCCTTTATGCGTTCTCCTTCGTACAATCGTACTCACGAACCACGAAACCGCCATCGTTATCGTCCAATAGTATTATTATCGTCGATAACGGCGGCAATGGCTGAGCCGTCATCGATGTCGTTGCCGACGATGCACGAGATTCCGATATTATCGATAGAATATATAGCAAATCATCGCTAGATATTCGATACCTATAAGCTTTTAAGTGATATCCTATGTATCTAACTTAACAGTTGTATTGTAACATTGAACTCTCCACAGACGCCTCCGCTGATGGGGTCGAATCCTATATAAATGAAAACTTTCGCTTGTGAAAATCTAGCCCACAACTCGTGATATAAATTAATGCCGACACTGTTGATTGCATTATTTTACACGTTAGTGATATGTGTATTCGGATATTCGATGATGACGAAAAAACTAAATTACTAAAAAAGCTGATCACTATAATGAATATGGTTTATGCATAAAATTTTTATATTTTTTTTTATTACTATCTGTCTCCGTATACTATTCGTAGCCCGTTAAAAACTAGATCTCTTATATGATTAAAACTTTGTTCAATTAGTTATTTAATACTCGATTTAATGACGTTCAAAACTTAAAAAAAAAATAATATCTTTTTATTTATATTCAAATAATGAAACGTAACACACATTACGTGTAATTTAATAATAAATCAAAAATATTAATTTATTACTGAAGTGGTAAAGGAAAATCAGACGTTTACCTATTCGTGAGGGTGAATTTATTGTTGAGGTGGATACCGTTAATCAAGATGTTTATAAAATAACGCGTGTTATAATAATATCTACTAAACAACTGAAATGTAATTGAACAAAAAAAAACACAATAATAACTACAAAAATACGTGTCGAGTGCAACGTTTAATGGATGGCTTTAAGAGGACACTAACTCTACGTCTCCGTCTTACAAATAAAAAACATTGGAAAAACTGTTTTGCACGGAAAAGAAAAGAACTGAGAAAACTAACTGACTAGTTATAGCATAACTAGTTGAGAACATTATCTATGAAATTTCAATTTTATTTTTTCGATATAGAAATTACAAAAATTTATTCAAATTGGAAATAAATTTTGAAACAATAAGAACTTTTATCGTAAAAATGATATATACCTATATATATATAAAAAATGATATATCACAGAAAATTTTCTCAAATATATTGTATATTAATTTGGAGTCTTAATTATCACTACAGCCTGAGTGGTTTTATCCCGTGCACAACAATTTTTGTTATGTTTTACGTGTGTAAAACGGAGACAACACCTTATGTGGGTGTAGCGTCCTCTTATAAAATATAAAATTAAATTTCTGAAATGTGTCCAATTATAATAACTTTTTTATATTATATATATATAATGGCTATATAAATATATATATATATATATATATATAATTCTATATAAATAAAATAATAATCGTTTTACGCGAGCTATCAAATCCCTATGTAAACCTTTCTTTAAAATATGAATTTTGCTAAATCCTTTTTTAGTATGCATTTGCATTGTAAAATGAAGGTTCTGTTAAAATTCCAAAGTTTTACCTATTACAATTTATGTTCTACATTGAGTCTCCGCCAGTCAGATCAAATCCGCTTATATCAATAGATTGTATTATATAATAGCTATAATATATTAACATTATACATCGTTTAAAGCTAACATTAAGTAATTACTTACGATCGCGTAAAGCCTGCCAAATTAATATCTGCCTAAAAACATTCAGAAGTGATAATTTATTAGCGTTACTGCACAACAGGCGATAACAATAAGTACTTATTAAAGGATAGGCTGCAGCAGGAGGCATTACAATTAAATAAGCTAAAGAATAATAACCCAAAAAACAAATATACATAGACACCACTTGAAATGTAGGTCGGCGAACACCTACGTTGGATTTATATAGGCATATTCAATACTTACAGATGTATATATATTATATTATATAAGATACGTACACGCCGCCGTCACCGAGAGGTAATGTTATAAACCGCGGTGGTGGTATTTATTATTATATTCACACTACAGGTTGGTCCCGTCGGATATCCGAGACGACGAGCTGCATTCAAAGTAGCTATCCGGTTATATAATATCGTGACGTGATCTACTGTATGTATATGTGTGCGTGTGTGTGTATGTGTATGTGTAGCGTTCGATCCTATTAGTGTAGACCGGCACCGCCGCCGTTCCCCGCCGAAATCCCGCGCCTCGGGCTTGATCCCTTACCCGTCGTGACTATTATTCTGATTCCCGAGGAGACGGAGTGACGACCGCGGCAGTAAAACACAGCTCATCCTACCCAACGCCACTGCTGCTCACCTTATACCCATGCCACATAACATTATTACAATGCTATGCATATATATATATATATACGTATAACGCGTGGACCAGATGACGGGGCCCGCAATCGTACGTATAACCACACGTGAAAGATTTGCGAATTTTATTGGGTCGTATCCCCTCGAGTGATACGAACAACGACAGCAGTAGTAAATCAAAAAAAATTTATTTTGTTTTCGTGTCATATGGGTACGTATCTCGATATCTCGTGCATACGTCCCCGTGCGCGAGTGTGCGGCGTACCAATAATATTATGATACCTGTAGGTACGCGCATATACACGTAATATAATAATGTGCTTACTTCATATTATTGTTATTATTATTATTATTTTCTCGGATTTCGTATTCCGAGCTCGGCCGTCAACGTCAAAGCGCGTGAAATGAGGAGAAAATGTTTGGATTTGGATTCGCGTTATAGTACCTATATGTAGCGTATTTGTTTTTTTGTTTTTTTTTTTTTAATTCGAAAAATCACTAAACTACCCTTTATTTTGTCACGTTTCGACCCTTTTTTGACACGGGAGTTGGTGAATTGTCATCACTAAATTTAACACAATTCGCTCTCATATAAAAACGAAAAAACAGAAGGGAAAAGTAGAGACTTTCTGAATAAATAATATTTACGTTTTCTTCTCGCGTAATTAAAGAACAGTAATAAAACCATCCTAACAATATGTTATATTGTATACAGGTAAGCTTCGAGCTGCTCGGTGTATAATATATTATCATATTATTATTGTAGAACAATATCTTCGTGCGTATACGCGCGCCGCCGCCGTTGTCGATTGGAGTTTCTTAATTGATCGATGGCTCGCGTACGTAATACTTAATCTTGAGACGCATCGCCGGTATAATGTATATAAGTATAATATAATATATAGCGTTTCCCAGGGCGGCTTATTGTTATACCTATTTGCGAAATCCGTCGACGCGTGACTGCAGGTTGCAGCCACTACCTTTATTCTCGTACTATTAAATAACGTTATTTTATGTACAGGGTGTTTCACCAAGCACAAACCTCGTCCCTTTATATATATTTATTAAAACACTTAATTGCTTTAGAGAATTTCAAGTCAATATTTTCAAATATACACTAGTGTATGTCATTGAAGGGTATATTATATCTTATACTTATTTGAAGATTATAATTTGTAAAAGTGTTCAAACTATAATAAATTAATAAATAGGGGTCCAAAATAAATAAATAAATAAATAGACACCTATGTAAAATATATAATGTATAACCCGCTTATTTTAGAAAAATTAACTTTAAGTGTCCTTAGAAATTCAAGAATTCAAAATGTAAATAAATAAAATCGATAAAAACAAAAAAAGGGTGAAAGGAGCTAAATTTTGTTGCATCACTCTGTGTAATGTGTATAATATGATGTTGTATTATTATTTACGCCATAAGTAATTGGCAAACTGTAAATATTTTCATTAAACCCGAAAGGCCGAAAATAAGATTTTATATATTATATTTGATACATAAATAAATATATATGTACTTATAATTATAAGTTATAATATTTTACGATACAATGGCTAACACATCTTATTCAGTATATTTATATTTCAATATAATATTAATAACTATCCATTCATAATAAGTATTTAATATTATTATTTTTAAGTTTCAAATTTACGTGATTAATTCTAAAACCAACAGAGTTTCTGTAGTTTGAAATGTATGAATTTAAAATAAAACAATTTCAAATGGAAAACATAATATAATTAATATCTGGTAAAATAATAAACCAACCATACTTCTTATTTACTGACCTGTAAAACTTCGAAAGTAATTTGTACGAAAATTAAAAATTAAATTATGGAAGTATTAAGATAAAATGTTCGTGATTCATCAATATTAAATTGAAACTTTTCTTTCTTCTTTTGCCATTAATTTAAAATACATACATTTAAAGGATTTTGTTCTCCAAAACGTATATTATATAATAAAATAAAACTCTTCAATCATTCTTCTATTTACTGTATCGTATATCTTTTAACGATACCGTTCCATTTTATATTTGATATATTATATTGTAATCATTGGAAGACCCTTACTGAAAACTACTTAGAGTAGGTACTTAAGAGTTAAGGTACTTGAAAACTATTGCAAAAAGTAAAAATAACGCGTACATTTATTTGATATAAATGAAAATTTATTTTCCTACGCGCCAGGTTATATTATGTTCCGTTAATAAACCGTACATTACATTAGTAGACTTAACCCTTAATGTAATAAACACAATCATTAGGATTAATGTAATTTAATCATGTATAATATTATAATATTGATATCATATCTCTGTACCCTTACGGCATTGAAATATAATAGATAAATAAATAGGTACCTACCTATTATACGTGTATCTGTGGATCTAAAAACAGCACACTTTAGATAAGATATGATACAAAACCTTAAATTTAATATTTTATAATTAATCTAAAATTATTTATATTCAATTTTAAACGAAGCTGTAAATATATTAAATTTATAATTTTATTATTTTATTTATATTTACATGTCATCAGTCATCAACTTCTAAAGAAGTAAAAATGTTTCAATTTTCAATATTGAGGATGGTTTCTGTAAAAAATTGGAACTAGTTAGAATTTTTTTGAGGAAGTCATAAAAATCAAATTCTTAGTATTTTTTAAAATAAACTGGAAAACGCAAATTGTTACGCAAATCCGCTTTTTAATAAAGATTGATTTTTTTTTTTGTGTGTGTGTGTGTGTTTGAGTTACAGTCAAAAATAATCAGTACTAAAATTTTTGACTATAAATTCTATTAACCTAATAAGCTAATTGAGCTATTTATAAGCAAGATATTATTAAAACGATGAATCAAGCATAACATGAACCAGAATAATATGCTTTTATTGATATTATCATTTTAAAATGAGTTATGAACATTTTGAAATTGTAATATTTTACATAGGACATATAGCTATATAAGCCTATAACTCACTTTAAAATGATAATGTCAATGAAAACATATAACATGTCCTGGATAATATTGTTACCTTTAAGTTTGATAATGGATAAATTGACTCCAAATTCCAATATTAAAGTTAAGAACATAAAAATGTGTTCTGCTGAACGTAAATTTGATATGATATGCATTAGTAAGACAGAGACAACGCAAGCGGGTATAACATCTTCTAAAATACGAGTACTTAAGTTCTCTGTTTCAGTACCTAACAATCAAACAATATATCGTATAATACTGTAATACTACATAGATACATTTTATATTATACCAAACATTGTTTAAACTATTAATTCATTATAAACGTAAATTTCTATGTGTTAACATTTAATATGGTTAATAGTAGCTATTCGCGTTATGTTTAGGTCGCTTGGGTTCGCGTTAGCACCCAAACCATACTTTCTATACACCACCGAATGGTGACCGAAAATGCAAGAATAACATTATCTTACAACGACCATCGGACGTGGTTTCTGCATATCCGCAATGTACAGGAGACCGATAGAGGCTGGTATATGTGCCAGATCAACACGGAGCCCATGACAAGCCAAAAAGGATATCTACAAGTTGTCGGTAAAATTTTTAAAACTGCCTAAACTGCATAATATCATTATTATTATTATTATTACTATTAGGCAATAATATTTTATTTTAATCGATCGACAAAACTGTCATATAGCTATATGACATTTATCGTTTGTATTTCAGTTCCTCCGAAAGTGATCGAAGAAGAATCCAGTATGGATCTCATAGTGAAAGAAGGATCAGACATGGTTTTACAGTGTAAAGCTCAAGGATATCCCGAACCGTACATTATGTGGCGAAGAGAGGACGGTTTAGATATTAACTATAATGGTATTACAGGTAAAAATATTATGAACAAATAATTCACTATAATTATTATATGATTTATTGAATGTTGAATGTAAAATGTATCTTTATTATTTATTATTATACAATAATAGAATATAATAAATTAGTTATTGTTCAGCTGGACAGTATATAACAGTAGTATTATCTACTTTTGTTTTTTACTTTCTTCAACACTCATACCTGAAGTTTTTATAAATTATAATGTATGATATTGTTGTTGTGTAATTATTACAGTGAACGTGATCGATGGCGAAAAGTTAATGATCAGAAAGATCAGCAGATTACACATGGGATCTTACCTGTGTGTGGCTTCCAACGGGGTGCCGCCTACCCGGAGCAAACGCATCAACGTCACCGTACACTGTGAGTGCTCGATACATTATTACTACCAGTACTGCCTACCCAAGTATTAATTCATTCATTTAATCATACATAACAATATGTATTGTACAATGAAAACTATTTTGATTGGCATCGGATATTATTAGTCGGTGTGTCATTGTTATATTAACGGAATATCGTTATAGTTCCTCCGATGTTGATGATTTCCAATCAATTAGAAGGAGCTCGGATAGGAGTCTATTCGAAACTGGAATGCCACACAGAAGCGAATCCTCCTTCGATCAATTATTGGACGAACGAACGCGGGGATATGATCGTTTCCGGTACGTACATAATAATTTATAACTATTATTATTATACATCTGCGTGTTTGTCACCATTTCAACCATTTAACGTACAGCATACCAAATTTAAATTCAATAGTTCCCAATTCTCTATTATTATACCTACACCTTGATTGTTAAAGTAAATTTACCTATAAAAAATCTCAAATGTAAGAACATTTTCTGTGTTTGTACTTCGATGTTTTACGATACTTAAATTTTAAAACATAATTAATTATTTAAATTGCAATTAGAAGTTTATGTACTTTTTAATTTCAATTTAAAAATGCTCATAATTTGCTTGAATAGATACTTTAAAAGTAACAAAAACCCAACGCACAAACATAGATAGGAATATAATGTTACACAATAATACCTCTAAGTTTGATAGAAAGTCGATTACGCCAATATTATTAAGGATAACTACATAAAATTAATTCTACTTAAATCCAAAAGTTTGCTGTTAAGATGTATGTTAATAATATAAAACAAGATAACATAGAACTTTGTTAAAAAAAGAAAAGAAAAGAGTCCTAAATAATTATTAATAACTTATACCTATATAAGATAAAACCTAACGTGTTCGCCGTAATTGAAACAATCTTTTTTGTTTTATGAGTGCAGGTTCTAGATTTCTAGACGATAAAATTAGAACTGGATACGTATGCAAAATGATTTTGCACATATCCAACGTTAGTGCCGAAGATTTCAGTAGTTACAGATGTGTAGCAGTAAACGCTCTCGGCGAGACTGACGGCATCATTAAGCTTTATGGTTGGTATACGAATAATATTATTAGTAATTATTTATTATAACCTATAAATTATAAGCATATTAAAGTAAACAAGGACTTGATCGAACGGGAGGTCGTGCAGGTCGGCCCTTCTCCCCAAATTTATCGGTCAATTCACTGATGGATGAAATACATAATGTAATATAATTTTCCAGACAAATGTTAAAAAAAATTATCTAATATATAAAATTTTTATTTTGATAACATTTATAACATACCGCTTATTAGTGTTCACTACGTGCAGACTTCCAATAATAGTTATTATCATAATAACCTACCTTGATTTAAAAGCTAATTTCACGCGGAGCCGTTTATCCGCGCATGATGGTCTCGCAGTTTTCATTCGCAATGGATAACACCCCGCAGTTGAACTTGATAGATTCCTTATTCAATAATGGCGTGGATGATTGCCTCAAACCACGCTTGTTTAATTTCCAGGCTAATATTTTATCACCAGCTAATACATTAAATCGTGTATTTCAAATAGACCTGTTCAGAAGTGGTGGTTTGAATTACCATTTATTAAATCACTCGCGCAAAAGTGTAGGAACATAACAAGAATTCAGGCACGTAGTCAAGATTACGTTTAAAAGACGAAAAAATATTTTTCAATATTTTATTGAAATATTTCAAGAGTGAAATTTCCAATTTTTAAATATTTTAAATTTAGAACCCAGATGTATCTCACGAAATCATAACACTGTAAATATTTTTTACATTACGATTTATAATTCTATCAATACAATTATATTTTCAAAAACCTCTATTATTGCCAGCTTTTAAATCCTGAACGAAGTGATGAATGTATTGATTTTACAATGATGTGTGTAATTTTTATTTTTTTTTTTTTTATTTTTGTGTCTGTCATCACGTTTTGAAGTAGACAGTAGTAATAGTGCGTTGATTTTTGACTTCAGCCCCTCTTTGAAAAGAAAATACGGGAATTTTTACGCATAACCACTTTTTTGATTTTGCTGTAACTCATAAACGAATCATTGTAAATACTTAAAATTTTCACCAAATGTTTATATTAACGTTATCTATTTACGATTTAATTTTCAAAATATTTAGAATGTGTTTGAACTATTTATAGGACATTGAAATTTTCGATTTTTCTAATTTTTTTTTCTTAAAATGCCATTAAAAAAAATTTGGCTTTCTAAAAAATCTTTAAAATTTAATACAAGGTTTATTATAAGTTGTTCTTATTGTAGTACAAAAAAATCAAAAATCGTTAGTCACAATTTTTGTTTATAATCATTAAAAGTTCAAATGTTTACAAAATATGTCAAAATCGCGAAAATTTACAAGGAATGTTGAAGTTGAAAATTCATAAAATTTTTGTGATTTATATCTAAGGTTAAAATACCCAACACAAGGTTCTCTATAACTTTTTCTTCAAATATCAGTAAGAAAAAAACTCCAGCGTCGATATAGAAAAAATTTTATGAGCGTATAAAATTTATTTTTTACGAAATCGAAATTTTTTATTTTTTTTTATTTTTTATCATTATTCTTAACGATATATTACAATTTAAATATAGGTAATAATATATAATATATCCCACTAATTATCCTAGACTTACAAATTATTTCCGTTCAGAATCGTTTTCCGTATACAAATACAATAATACCTGTTGTTGCATTCAAATTTTACACATCCATTATAGTGACCTACTCATCTAGTCATCTCCGTGTCTACTATACAACAAAACGATATCCACTTGCTCACCACTTTTTTTATTGTTTTTTAAATACCTTATTGCCAGTACCTACGCATATATACCTAGTTCATTTTATTCAAAATAATTATTGTATTATTATTAGTTATTACTATCCTTTGTATCTCATTGTCTTAGAAATCACAACTGTCGTTGAATCATCCAACGAAGTACTTTCTGAAGGTGAAAACTACAAGTACAGCGTCAATGTCACCGAAGTAACTGGTGAGTAACTCACCAGGAGTGTAACACTCCTTTTTACAAACATAATTCGTCGTTTTCCTGTCGTAACCCAATATTACTTTCTTACTGTTTACAGATTATTCGGATGAGACGACGGGTGCCATTTACGACAATGTTACTAGCTACGTTTCATCTAGTCATACACTTGCTCATAGTTTTGTTTTATATCTAATATTATTATCAATTAAAGACAATTTGTTAAATATTGTATAACTGTATAAGTATTGTATAACAAGTAGGGATTAAATGTTAATGTGTAATATAATATTCGTATCCTATAATTACTGTATTTTACTATGTGAAATTTGTTTGATTTGTTCATTATACAAGCAAACAGTGTCAAACGTGTACTTCAATTTATAAATCAAGTTTTTATTCACATTAACTAATTAATTTTTCAATGATATTGTAATATATTGTTTTTTTTTTCTGTTATTTTGCATGTTAATAATCACATGTATATTATGACCTGCTGCATATGTTCCATTTAGTTTTTGCACTGTATTTGGTCATATGAATGGTGTTTTCAAGACAATTTTTGGAGCTTTCCGGTGGTTTTATACAAATACAGCGAGTTGTGAAAAACTAGAAAGTAGAATATTCAATATACATGGTATATCAAACCTATATTCTGCTATATACCTACTTAATATTTTATATAAGACATAAATTATAATGTAGATATACTAAACGACTCAAAGCTCAGTGCTTTGAAAAATTAAGAGAATGTCAGTGTAGTATTTGTTATCTCTCTCTAATCCACGCGTAACATAGCAAATTTTACGTTCACAATAATGACTATAACCAGTATAAGTGTATAACCATATTAATTTCTCAAATTAGAGTGAAATGAACTATTATACAATTTAAAGTTAAGAACATTATCCAGGGCATTTCATAAACGTTTCACTATATTTTTATTTTAAAGCGAGTTATGAGTACCTAGGTACCTATTTTAAAATTGTAAATTATTTATACATCTTAAAAAAATCATAACTCGCTTTAAACTTAAAATATAATAAAACGCTTATGAGATGCCCTTATGATGTTCTTAACTTTAAATTTTATAAGATGTAATTTCACTCTAATTTGAGAAATTAATATAGTTATACTTACAGAGAGTGTCGCAACTTGGTATATATTGGTGGGTGTCGAAACAAATATTATAAGGCCCATTTAGCCAAGGACCTAAATACCTAATTGATCCTTAAAAATATAACTTTCTGTTTGTAGCTATATACATTATTGTACATATATGGATGAGGAGTAAAATGACCAGTAGCTCCTAAAACAGTCTATTGGTTTTACAATTTCATTAGGATAAAATTGGTAAAAATCAATAATGTTTAGTATAAAACTATTAATATGAAAATATGTTTCTTGTACCATTATTTTTTTGTGCTTATTGTATTGTTGTTATAAATGTCACTACACAAAGTGATTTTTCAATTATGCTTAAATTATGCATGTATTCAAATTTCGATTTTTTTTTTTTTTTAATTTTTAAATGTAATTATAGACAATATTTTTGAGTACTTATATTTTTCACAATATTTAAAGAGTATCCTGTATTCCTGTGGCAATACCAACTTTATTTTCTTAAATGAGAACATATATGTATCATGTTATAAAGCAAAATGTGAATCAGGTAATTTTTCTGAAAATGTTGACGTATTGTAATCGAAATTTGAACGAAAACTTTCGGAGTTATTTATTATACTTTAAATACTAAGGAATAATGATAATAGTCCATGTTTTGAAAACTGTCAGGTGCAATATTAATCTATAAGCATTTAGTAATAAGTAGAAATTATTAACGAATAGTTTATATTGCATACCGAATTATAACTATCGGGCTCGTATCCATTTACAAATTATTTTTATATAATAGATTATTATCCTTAATTCTTAGTATTTAAAGTAGAATGACTCTGGAAGTTTTCATTCAAATTCCGATTATAATACGTCAACATTTTCAGAAAAATTACTTGATTCACATTTTGCTTTAAAACATAATATATGTTCTCATTTGAAAAACCAATGTTGTTATTGCCACAGAATACTTCTAAAATGTTGTGAAATATCTAAGTACTCGAAACTATCATCTATAATTACATTTAAAAATTCCAAAACTCAGAATTTTAACGTGTACATAATTTAAGCATAAAAATGGGGTTTGCATGCTTAAAAAATTACCTTATAATATATAGTATACTTATATGAAACGTGTTGTGGCGGGTGGTGCGGTGCGATAAACTATTTGAAATACATTAATTTTATATAAGATCCTTCTATTTTTAGATAATAAAAAATTAGTTTAATTTTTAAATACACATAATTGTTATTATTAGCGTTATTGAATAATAATGCTCTTATAGTCTAAACATTTTTAATTTTGATCAGACGTATAATAAATTGTAACCATAATATTTAGAAAAAAAAGTTCCAAATAGTTCAGCCATAGGCCTATTGTTATGAATTAATTTAGGGCCCGGGTGACCGGGGATTTTGTGCATCCCTAGCACCCCCGATAGTTGCGGCACTGGTTATAGACTTAGTCATTATTGTGAACGTAAAATTTGCTATGTTGCGCGTGGGTCAGAGAGAAAACAAATAGTACGCTAACATCCTCGTAGTGCTTAGCCTTAACACTGAAATATTGAAATACTTAACTATATTATATAGTATGTATGCTTCTTGATTACAATGATAACAGTCTACCGTGGACCGTGATATATTGAGTCCTTATTAGTTACCGATTATATTTTTTAATCGATGTTTAAATAAATTTGAATGTCAATAAGTTTTTAAATTGTTGATAGGTAAAGCTTACACAGGTACCTAATGCATTTTTTTTCATAACCCCCCCCCCCCAATATTCAAGTATCTAACTTGTAAATTTAAATGTATCTACCTAAGTATTACCATTGATTATAAATACTAGTATTTATAATCAATAATATTACCTACTTCATCTGTAACTTGTAACAAATTACACATTTTCAAAGTAGCCAAGTAGGTAACCATCATATAGTAAGATATACACATAGTTTTGGCGTAACTAGTAATTTGCAAAACTACTAATGGAGTGAATATGGCCATCTTTGAGTTTTTACCTGTCTATAAGAGGGTAATAAACTAATAACATTTTCTTAATTTATTTACTGAATAGGTAAACCTACTAATCATACTTTGTATCTACCTTAGTCACTTTGAACAAACTGCTTAGCAAGTTAGAAATTAAAACTAAATAATTATCTTATGCAAATATGTATATATTAAGTACATTCAAATTTTAAATAAATTAAATATATGTATCATTTAAAAAATAAAAGTTACGATAGAAAAGCAATTGCTTCTACTACCTCTCTTAATAGTTAATAACTACACTTTTAAACACAAACCAATAATACAAACAATATTCATAATCATTTTATCTACTTTATATATTATTATAGCCTGTAGGTTTTTATGTATTTCAGGAAACTAAATAAAACAAATAATGAAAACATGGATTTTCTTAAAACTAATTATTACTTTAATAATGATCAATATTTAATGCTTTACTAATAAATAATATCTTTTATAATAATATTGGGTATTTTATTTTGAAAAATGTAAAAAACTAGAATATCTGATACTTACATATATAAATTTGATAATATTAGTTTTTAATTAGTTATTATAATATTATTATAACTATGAACACTAGAAGATGTCTTTCAAAGTTTAAAACATCTATTATCGTAATCTAAATTCAACACAACGTAGATATTAATACTAGACACCTATACAGTACAGCAGGTTATGTAATACAATAATACTTAATATAAAGTACTTAAATATGTAGGTACTACTATTGATTATAAATAATGATAATGACAAAAAGCTGAATACATATCAAAAATAATTAAGATTTACATAGTAATAAATAACAATAATAGTTATTATTTATTCATTATTTGTGGTAGTATAATTTCATGAAAAAAAAAAAAAATCATAATACTCAAAATTTATTTTCTACACTAACAGTGTTATGGTAATGAACTAAGGATACAAAATATTAAATTAATCAAATATTTCATTACCTTTACTACATTAATTAATAATTATTAATGTGATAGAACAGTTGTTATTTTTTTTATCGCTATAAAATATTTTAGATGATTAACAATTCTAAAAATAAATTTAAATTTAAAAAAAAAATTGTACAAAATATAATTCTAATTTTTTAAATATTATATTAATTACAAACATTTTTTTTTACAGTCTTTTGTTATATTTTGATATAATAAGTTATAAGTTCATACTTATGATATTAGTACCTATGCAGTTATTTACTTATAATAAGGCAATCTTAAAATCCCATCAAGCAAAGATTTTATACAATAATTAAAAACTTAAAATAGTAATTACCATATAACCTAGTCAGAATAAGAGCAGTACCGGGTGACCACCAATTTTCATTGTTAGCGATCAGATTCTTCTACCACCATTCCAAACAAGTCAGTCACATAGAATCGTTCTTAATATGAATACCTATAATTAATTACATTAATAAAATATAATTTTAATAAGGTCCTTAAATTTACAACAAAATTAGTACCAATCCCAAAGTTTGAACTTTTTCATCCTCTTGAAATTCACATTTATTAACGTCTTAGCATTACTCCGAAAATAACTTAATAATTTTAATGATTCAATTAATCTTAAGCTAGTGGGATTCATACAGACTTCAAGGTGAGTCAACGCAGGAATATTGGCACTCAAAATTAATATACTTTCTTCGAATTTATTCAAATCATGCTGAAACAAAATAAAACAGAAGTAAATTAAAATTCTATTTCTATTAAATATCTTTGTTTTTTTATTAGATTATATATTTCATTTGTTATCTATTTTAATTTAAAAACATTATTTGTAATAGGCTAATATTTGTCAAGATCAAATTTAAATAGCTTTGTAAATAATAATAATTATAAATCTGTTGTTATTTTATCATACCATAATATATTACCTGTGATGAAATTGATTTAAATGACACATTGTCGAAAATTAAAACTTTTAAACTTGGATTTGTAATGCTTTGCAAGCATCGATATGAAACTTTTGAATCCAGTATTTTTAAAGTAATCAATCCTGAAAGTACAATATGGTTGATAAATAACATACAAATATTTAAATTAATGTTTCTATACCTTTCAGGTTAGATATTGGCAAATCAATTAAAACAAAATCATTTACATTATAACATTGGTCGATATGTAAATGCTGTAAATTAGTTAACCTGCTGAATATCAGTTTTAAATAATTTTCATTGAGAATACCACCATTTCTGATTCGCAAGCTTGTTAAATTTTTACCAAATATTAATGCTCCAAAATCTGTATCAAGAGAACAGTCCAATGATGTAAGAGAATTAAAAATGCAGTTCGGCAACGCAAGTGTTGGAAACATAATACAATGATTTTCATCGGCTCTATTAAAGGATAATGTCTTGATATGTTTCAAATCTTTTAATGATAGCAAAAATGATTTTAAAGATTTTAATAATTCAGGACCATTAAATACATTTGATTTCACAATAATATAACTTAATATCAAGTGCCGTAGATTATATAGTTTAGATACATTTGATAACAACTCAACAGGTAAATTATGTATTTCTAATCGTTCTAAAGATACATACTGACTTAATACCTCAAAATTCATAAAGTTGAAGGATTGATTTATAAATTTATTTTCAAAACTCAACACCAATGATTTCAATTTGTGTTGTAAAGGTTGAATCTGAAAAAATATATGACTTTCGCTTAACACAAGGCTATTTAATCTAACAGAATTATTTAAATGATGTATAATATTTTTATCCGAAAAAATATAATTTGAATTATACTTGTTAAATAAATGATTATTATTAGTGACATCATTTGTATCATGAGGGTAAAACCTTTGTAATACCAGGCTTGAACTATTTATGTTAGAGCCAATAATACTTAAATCCTTTAAATTTGGTGCAAGTTTCAAAATTAGATTAAATTCTCTATCAGTGATTTGTACATACTCTAAATCGATGCAACACAATTTGAGTATTGGAACACGGTCCTTATCAGTTAAGTACAAATCTGTCAATTTTACAAATACTAATTTTTCAAGATTAATACAGCATTGGGCAATAGCATCCAGAAATGAATCATCTAATGATTCCAAATTATAAAAATTTAATAATACAATGCGATTCCCTAAGTCTGTGAAAATGGTCAAATCGTCTACAAAATTCAAACCAATAAATTTCAAACAAAATAGTTTTCTTCTTGATTTCTTCAACATATTTTTGAATTCGTTAAAACTATTTAATTTCTCATGTAATGACCGATAGGTAAGCAATTCTTTTCTAGAGAACATTGGGTGATATGAACCATAATAAAATGCTTCATTGACCATAGCCACTTCTCGTCGATCATCAAATGGTAAGTATTCCATTATCTGTGTGATAATCTACAAATCAATAATATAATTATAAAAAGAAAAAGAAATATAAAATTTGCTAAAATAGCTCGTTGGAAAGTTAGAACAGTATATTATAATACGTATTGCACGTACCTCTGCTGGTAATGTTTCCATTTTGTTTACTCAATGCGTATCAACAGCGTTGAAAAAATACTGTGCTAAACAAGTATAAACATCAAATACTTGAATGCGTGACAAGTATAAGCATAGCAAGTGGAAACGACGTTTAAGTGGGTTTAATTGTCAAAGGAACTATGACATACTGAGAACTGCTACAACTGAAATAGTGCAAGCATTCAAAATAAATCTCTAACATCAATCGACTATCGGGCGACAATCTTGAAATTTATCATTATCACTTAAATAAAACCTCACTAGACAATAAATTGTAGTGTTTTAGTAAATTAAATTATTTTCATTATTTTAGTCACTCGATAGTTGATACACACGTTTAATGTTAATGTTTTTTTTTTTACTTATTTGCTAACACACCTTACCACGGATGCTGGAAAATAGAACTCCACAAAAGACAGTCTACTTCTAACATCATACACAATTAATGTAGGTGACTAATTAAACCACAGAATAAATGAAATATTTCATTTATTCTGTTATTATACTTCATGTCTTCACACCAATCCGATACGTCATTATAATTTATGATCATTATGGTATGTATGCCAAAAATCTGCTGATGGAAAAAAATGAGTAAAATATTTTTTGAAAAATAGACTGCAATAAACATTAAGCGTGGTTCACTTGATCATATGGTTAAAAAATAATAATTATGATTATGAATATCAAATTACACAATTAATACAATTTTAAATTTTAAATAAACGATTTGGTATAACGTACATAGGTAAATCACTAGACTCGGCAGTCAGCACTATCGTTATTATTCCGTAGTTCGGTGGGCATCTCACGTCTCCTTGTGATGTTAAAAATATAATATTTATTCAAAAATACTGTGAATAGTATGATATACCTGTTGCGAAAAGACTTTATCAGTGTGACCATCTTAATAATCAAAAGAATTATAGAAAACCAGTATCACGTTCACATTTATAACCTCACTGTTTAACAGATGTTTGATTACTTTTTTTCCACTAGGACGACTGGACGAGGTAATAATGATTTTCTGACTTATCGTTTCGGTCAAAAAATTTTCTGTGTTATATTTTGTAGCGTTATTCTCGTAATTTCCTGAACATTTCGTTTTGTCGTACTCTTAGAAATATTCATCTAGTCGAACAATATAACTAACGACAATGTTCCCTTCGGTGTTGCGTACTTGTTCAAAAATATCCCGTGGAGTCATGACCGTCGGGCGACAATCTACAATCAAACCTATTACTGCTGTTTCTGCGAGGTAATAAATACTTCACTTCGATTGTGTTCGGATTACGTTTTTATGCATATGTTTTTGATCGTTAATGGCGTCCTTTAGGTTTATGTCTGAGCACAAAGAAGAGACCGATGAAGAATTCTACTCAAGATATGAAGCATACTTCAACCGTAGTGACATTGACGGATGGGAAGCAAGGAAAGCAATGAATGATCTGGCTGGCCAAGACGCAATAGCCGAACCTAAAGTATGTTTAACTGCTATTTATGCTATTTTAATATGTATTATACAAACTAATGTATGACTGATTGTGACGTGTACGTGTTTTATATTTTTATTAGGTGATTATTGCTGCGCTGAAAGCTTGTCGTCGTCTTAACGATTATGCCATGGCAATAAGATTCCTTGAGAGTGTGCGAATCAAAAGTGAAATTGATAAAAGCATCTACCCATACATTTTACAAGAAATCTCACCTACTCTTCAAGAATTAGGTATAGACACACCCGAAGCTCTTGGATATGACAAACCAGAATTAGCATTGGATGATGTTGATCACATTTATTAAAAAATAATATATTTTTGTAATCATTGGCGTTCACCGTTCAAGTTAAAAATGTATGTTAGAAAAATATTGTTAATTTGTATTGAAAAAAAAAAAGTAATAATAAAAACATAAAATAATCATTGTAGTAAACATTATTTTTGCTTAAATTTTTTCCTCAGAATATATTTATCACATTTAACTATTAGTTATATTTAAAATACATTTTTAGAATATTTTAATATTTAGCGCTAGGTCTTAATTTCATTAAGTAATCTGCAAAAGACAATTTATTAAAAAAAAGATGGTCTTCTAAGATTTGTTAACTGCAGTGAGTTACTTAATACTGTTTTGTTATATACTTAACGTATCATATTGTATTATAATGGTGGAAATGGAAACAAATTCAAAAATCTATTAATAATATTAGTTATTTAAAGATAACTTAAAACAATATTGATAATTGCGAACTCAAGAATTAAATAAAAAATTAAAAACCTAAGTAATTGAATCGATACGATTTTCCTTCATTTTATAAATTATATTACAAGAACAGAATATTAAAATAAAGTAATTATATTATTATTATAAGTATGTGCTGTATCTAGTAATCTACAAATCCATACAAATTATAAATTGTATTTAATCAATACCAATATTGCTTTAATTATTCCCCTTGAATTGGTTTCATTTATAAAGAGTTGCTTGGTTCAATTAAATATTTTAGGTATACTTGTAAAAAATATACTATGAATAAATTGTATTTATTATTTTTATCCCATACCATTTGTAAAAAACTTGCTTATTTGAGTCTGTTTGATTTGGTGTAATTTCCCAATTTATTATTTGTAGCTTTTCTGTTAAAAGTATAGACTGCGGAGTCAATAAGATAAACAAGGGAGTAAGTAATATTAATTTCCAATTGAAATTCTAGAAACATGGAATTCATAATTGTCCAATTCTTTATAACATTAAGAAAAACCTTTGAATCATATTCTTTAATTGTCTTAAAGAATCAATGTTAGTCATAAGGAGTCTTTTTCTTCATTCACTAATAGATTATGAGTGATGGGCTTCCATCTCACTTCGGTAATTAATCCACCAGTAAAACATACAATAGGATTTTTATGTCAATCAATTTGTCAGAGCTCAACTTTAGGAGGGGGCTACAGCCACAGGCCCTTATTGATTAAATATTGAAGTAGCACTGTGCAATTTCATGATATTATTTCTTTTGTTACACATTTACCTGATGTATATCAATAAACATTTATTAAATTTTTTTATTTGAACTGACATTATTATAACAATCTAAACTATCTATAGATAGTAAACAGTTCAAATAGTTGTATTTAAATATTATACAAGTACCTAAGTATTAAAAATTAATTAATGTTCTGTAATTAAAATTTTTGTTCACTAAAGCAATTATATTATTTTAAGCTCACAGTATTTTTTTAATTACATTTAAAAAATATTAAAGGCCCCTAAAATTATGTTGCCCCAGTCCCATATTTCCTAAGTTGGGCTCTGCAATTTGTAATGTACATCAACACAAACCGTCTAGATAAAACAACTTGGTAACAAGTATAAAAATTAATAATATCAAGTATCAACACTATTTTAGTTAAGATGGGTATGTGTATAAATATTAATGTATGATAATGATTTGAATTTCCTTAACCAAAAGGGTACCTATCTATTTAAAAAATTCTAATTTCATTCTCGAGTCTTGTATGAACATCCCCAAGAAGCTTTCATAATTATCAACTAACAACAATATTATAGTATACAGTGATTTATCAATGAATTAAAATTTACTTCATTCTCAAAACAATAACTTACCAATTCAGTGACAGTGTTTTGGTGGAGACGTGGAGTAATGCTAGATCATGCAATCCCCCCCATAATTTAAACTGTTTATAAAGAAAAAATATGTACCCAAAAAAGAAATAATATTATTGGAACATTTGAAATAACAAATGACTAGGTCCCTATGTCTAATTAAGTAATTAATGATCATAATATTATATCTGCCGTAGACTGTAGAGTAATAATAGTAATATTATAATATCACAATATTATGTATTATAATTATACTTATCCATATCGGCCATATCTATGACTAAATATATTTATAATAGTAAATTATATAGTAAACAGTTAAATAACAACAGGCATTTATTTCCAAGCCTGGGCATTAACGAATTAAAAGTTAAAACGTTAAGTTAATTAACTCGTAATTTTTTTTAAGATTAACATGTTAGCGTCAAGTTAATTTTATTCAAAACTATCTATAAATTAAGTTAATTTATGTGCGAAGAATAGTTAAAAATTGTAGGATTGATTTTAGAAAATCAGGTTTTTTCAATCGCTAGTTGGTACTTTGATGTATCATTTTAAATTTCCCTGGTATTTCTTGGGCGTAAAGAAAAATTATCTTATCAACAACATTATGTGTCTGGAATTTTTTATTTTTGCAAATTATAAAATGTTAACTTTAAACTAAGTTAGGTTACATTTTTTTAAAAGTTAACTTTTAACTTAACGAGTTAACGAAAAAATTATGAGTAACTTTTAACTTAATTTAACTTAATTATTTTTAAAATAACTTAACTCAACGAGTTAAAAAAAATCATTAACTTGTGCAACCTTATTTGTTTCTATGCATTAACTAAACCATAATCAATAATTACACAAATTATATTACATGTGAAAAAATGTAGATAATGCATTATGTATTTATGCACCTATATCTTAGAAAATCAAAATATAAATCTTTGGGTTTCAACTTGTAAAAATCAAATTATGGGATCAGTTACCTAACTGTATAAACCTATAAACATTATAAACTAAGTCTATGGTTAAGTGTATCTATACAGTAGTACCAGTTTTTTCAATATTCTAAAGTAAGATTTAAACGCAATTTTTTTGTCGTTGTAAAATAGTGTTTCGAAACGTAACTTTTTAAAAATTGATTGATTACAATACAGTTGTAATTCGAGTTGAGTTAAAGCAGGAACAAAACAACTAAATGTTTTTAAACAATAATCGAAATCAGACAAATCGTTCTGCAACAAAAAATAAAATATGAATAATTACAATTAGGTACTATAGCAATATAAACAGATATCTACATATAATATTTCACTCAAAAAAAAAAAAAGTTTTGAATTCAAGAATATTATTTCAAATTTCAAATGAAATAATATAGGATGAATACCGAGCTACTGATTTTTAGAACTTTTACTATTCTGAAATGGGTTAGAATAAAGTTTGTTACTTAATCTACTAAAGTATAATCTAGCACACCGAGTTATTGTTGGTAACTCGCCAATATTATTTAGTTCCGGGAGTACCTAAAATTAATTAGTGGTATAAAATTTAAAAATTGGTTGTATACTTGTACATTAAATTAAATCATCAAATAAATTAATCTGAATAATAGATTACCTATCAAATGAAAAATGTATTAGAAATAAGTAAATTACCTACCCTATTTATATTAACGTTTTAAAATTAATAAATATTAATCATAAAAATGATTATGGTACAATAAGTATTAAAAGATTAAAAATGATTATAAATAATTATTTATGTTTGAAAACGATTATAAATTATGAAAAAATAATAACATGACGTTTAAAAATATTATCATTTGGAAAATTTTTCATAATTTTTCTTAGAAATTAGGACCATTGACAAATATTCGAAGATAGGGACGTACACGGGGGAGTGTTTTGGGTGTTCAAACACCCCCCGAAACACTTGGGTTTTTGCATGGTTATTTACTTATTCAATTTTAAGGTTAATTTTATTATATCAATATTTATATTTAAAAAAAAGTATTTTAAGTATACCTAATTTTCATAAATTTTTTTTTGTATATATATTAAAAAAATTTCTAATTTTCTATAACTGATTTTAAAAAACACCCCCCAAAACTTTTTTCTGCGTACGTGCCTGCTCAAAGATTAAGTTTTAACACAATATTTTTGTACAAAATTATATAGGTATATAAATAATTATAATTATTATTTATATTTCATATACTTTTTCCGTGGCAGTCTTTAACCAATTAATGCAACGAAAAGGTCTACAACTACTCGCGACCTAAAGTATACGACAAATTTATACCATAAACTATTGGCTATTAATAATATAACCAATTAATATAATATGTTTATAATATTAGAAATTATAAAAGAAATAATTTTAAATCGTCAAAAAAATATGCGTATAAACTATTGTGAGTTGTAATACTACATTAGTTGCCTATCATTGATATAAACAATATAATAATTATAATAATAAATATTGTCAATATTGACAATACGCAGTATAAAATACACGTTATACGCGTGAGCTGGTGAAGGCTATCGATTTTTGAACGTAGATTTTATTAAGAAGACATAGTCACAGGGGCAATATCTAGGCAATTCTAGAAACGTTTAGTTGCTATACTTTTATAGTCTCTAATATGTATAATAATATATAATAATTTTCGTTAAGACATTCGTTCGTGTTTTATGTTGTTCTATTATTATTATTTATTATTATTAATAATGTTTACCAACATACATTAAATATATTAAAACTAATAGTAATACATATATTATTATATTACCAATGCAACGCACGGTCCTAATGAAACATTGTCGATGGTCAAGACGTTTAAATGCAAAAGTCTAATGTATGGCAAACATCGGTATGTCAGATTTGCGTCGAATATTTTTAGAGAAACCAACCCTGAAAATGTAATAAAAAAATCTTTTACTCTTAATATCTAAGAGGAAGTCTGTTAGCAAGAAAATCATCAATTATGGTGGGATAAACCGTTGGCATTCGGTTGAACATATAAAAATGGAAAATAAAAAGAGATTTTTCGTGTACGCTCCGTTACTCGTAGTTCCATAACTCCTGGGACGCTGGCAAATAACTCTATATACGGGAATATCCATTTGGCATGCTGTAGATACTATTTTATTTCGTTTGCCCCAGGAACGTCCTCGGGGGGGGGGGGAGGCGAAGCGAATGGGACAGTCACCCCACTCATTTTTCCTTCAAATTTTCGTAATTTATATTACTACCTATACTAAATTCGCGTGTTATACATAAACTATAATAGCTATATAGACAATATAAATAAAATGTATGAAGTTTGTCCCCACTGATTGTCCACTACATTCTCAGAACATCCCGAAGTGGCGGCCTGACGACGGTCGACTCGGTGTCGTTACACGAATATGCCCGCGAACACATATTACGTATACATGTTATTTATATAATATATTATAGAACCCACGATGATATGATCGATCCGACCTCGCTCAACCGTTACTGTGTACAATATGATTTACTTATTGCACACAGGAGTATACCTTTGAGATTCGACACCGGCAACGCGGACATGACGTCGTCGTCCAGCCAGACGCAGTTGTCGATCCACAGACGTCTCAAGCCGACGAGATTATCGAACAACAGCCGCAAACCACCGGCCGTCAGCACGTCACCGTTTCGGATCCGCAAGCTGGACAACCGTTGGCCGGCGCGCAACACGCACAGACCGCCGTCTAACGAACAGTCCAAAGACGTCAGCGATTGGTACGCGCATTCCGGTATCGCGAACGTCCGGAGTAGCACGTCGCGTCCTTCGTCCGTCGATGATTTCGCCACTATCGCTCGGTTTACGGCCAACGTCCTGATACGCTTCATTTCGCGCAACGACTCGGCAAATTTTCGCAGACATTCCGCGTCATCGCGACTGATCGTCAAGTTCAACGTCAAGTGCCGGAGACCGTGCAGCCCGGACACGGCCGCGAGTACACGTGCCGGGAGGTGATTGATCTCCAACCACTGCAGCGACACCTATGCGTGATTGATTTTCTATGATATTATAAAACGTCTTATACCAAAATGTAATAAACACCTATTTGAATAATTTAATGTTATTTTTAAGTGCTTTATAATATCATATTGTTATGTTGTTATGAACTGTCGACGAACAAGACTTTAACGCTGCGGTCTATGCTTCATTGCGTTAAGTGCTATTTTTATGAAACATTTTTAAAGTTAAGCATAACTGCATAACTATATATAGATATGCATAGGTACACGAGTCAATAAACGACTTAGAACTTATCAAGACCATAAGTAATATCCGATTTGATAAAAAAAAAAAAGGCAAGGGGTTAAAATTATACTTCTTGAAGATTCACCACTTCGTGAATTATTACTATACTAGAATATATTTTATAAAAACAATAATAATGTCGCCATCATTACCTGGTATATTATTATACATTTATTGGAAGGGATATCTTTTAAATGGTATACGTTATTACTTATTACACTGTAACAAAGTTATATTTTTCTGGATGAAAATACGAAACGACGATGTCATACATTAGAGCTACCATACATATCTCAAAAAAAAAAAAAAAAACCGTAAAAACGGCGCGGCATTTCTATAACGATGTAAAGGTCACCCGTGCGCTAAGACTCACCTGCAGGGCCAATGCCGATCCGAGTTGTTCGCAGTCGATCGTCCGACACGTGTACAGGTACGGTTTGTCCTGGCTCAACAGCAGCGACTTGAGCCGAAGGACCCGGGACCGTATCGCGCCGAACACGTGACAGCACTGTTTCAACCGTAGGCTGTCCACGGTGCGGGCCGCGGTGCCCTGTAGGTAACCGACGATTTTGGCGTCCGACAGCCCGGCGTTGGAAATCCTGGCGACGGCCGCGTCCGCGGGGTCCAGCCACTCGTACGTCTGACAGTTATCGATGCCCACGTCCGCGGCGTTCGGGGCGCAACCCATCAACGCGTCGAAACACCCGTCCGACACGCCCACCCGGTGCAAGCGCACGCTGCGCAACGCGAGCATCGGTCGTCGGGGCTTGTCGGCCACGCACAGCCGGCCGATGTTCTCGAGGCGCAGCTCCTGCAGACCGACACAGCAGCCGGTGATCGCGTCCAGGAACGAGTCGGTCAGACAGCTCTGGCCGTCCAGGTGCAGCGACACTACGGACGGCGGCCAACCGGCGCCGCCGCCGAACACCCTACCGATGTCCGCGCGGTTCGTGCCGCAGAACTTCAGGCACAACCGTTTCCTCCGAGGCTCGCGCAACGCTTTTTTGAAGTCTTCGAACCGCCGCCGCCGGTCGTCCACCCGCAGCCGCTGCACCGGAGCGGTGTACACGAACAACTCTCGTTGCGACAGCGCCGGGTGCAGGGACGCGTACCGGAACGTCCTGTTGACCAGGGCCATCCGGCGCCGATCGTCAAACGACAAGTATTCCAGGATTTCCGTGATTATCTGTAAAATCCACGCGTGAACGGAAGTACTGGTACGCGTCTGGTATTCGATCTTATATATATATATATAATATAATGGATGTATATAAATAAATAGGTACATTGGGTACCTTACCTACTGTTCATTATACGGTTAGTCCGAACTTGCAGAGTATACCTATTAATAATACATTATATATATATATATATATATATTAATATTTCATCTACACACCTCAGGCGGCAACGTTTCCATTGCATATATCAGTTGTCTTTTCGTATCTATAGGTATTATAAATCTTAACAATATAGTTATCGACGCACCAGTCTCGTATCGTTGAATGTTTCTCGGCTATCGCTAGTCCGACATGACGCATTATTAGATCAAAACATTAAATAATAATATACTAGCTCCGAAATTAAAAGGCCACACGAGTGTAAGGCTGTATCATACCGACGAAGAATTGCAAGTTGTTATAAATACAGTAGACAGGACGAAACGAATATTATTTGATTCCAAAAACGAAACGCGTAAGTATAATATGTGTAGGAACAATATTTCGTATTAAATTGTGCCATAGATCGTATATTTATGTAACCATAGAATAGCACTAGCACATACAGTATATAATCAGACCAGAAACTAGGGACTTGTACCGGGATAAACCGGATCCCGTGTAATACCCATTAATAGAAATTCCATTAGTAAACACAGAAACTCATTTAAGTATTTGATCATTAATAATGATAGATTCTTCATTACTTTATTATGATTTGTATGTGTCCAGACTTATTCACTCATCGTTCGCATTTTTATGAATAAAACGTGTTAAATGAACATTATAGAATATACAAACACATATATTTTTTAAACTACATAACACGTATACAATTTATAATTATACTATTATATAAATAACTAAATAATTAGCTAATATTACAGTTTGTAATATGATCCGAGTTGACATTTATAGAGCCTTAAACAATAATAATACAATTAAAAAAAAAAAAATGATAATAAATAATATAATATGTACAGTATAGGTTTAGAGATTGTTGAAATTTTTTTTATTTTTTCTACATTTTATTACGGTCTTATTTATAGGTATTGTAAAACGCGCTGACTGATGATGTAAAAATAAGAAAAAACGAAGAGAAGAAAATCCAAAAGCTGAATTTCTTCAGTATAATATAATCAATAATTGTATACAATATATAGAAAAAAGCTATAATAATATTGAGGAAACTTGTATGCTTATAATATAATATCATAATGTTGTTATTTAAAATGTGTGCAAACGTTTATATGGCACTCGTCTATCGATAAACGTTAATATGTATATATCAAGACTCCGATCAACGGACGATACTATACATAACTTTGCTATACGTTAACGTGCTAAAGAATCGCGATTTTTTTAGCGTAAATATTATATAACAATAATCTAGGTGTATAATATAATATATGAAATTATATTAAATAGATCGACAGTGTCCATATAATATGTATAGATCTTTTGGACATTTTTTCGCGTTTATTATTTCCCGAGTATATACATAAACATTATTAATAATATAAGTATTATAATATATTATATTCTTTATACAACGATTTTATGTTTATAAATATTTACCGATCTGCGAATACATATGCATTTAACGCACACAAATATTACATATTATTTTATCATATAACGTCGTTGATATTACAGGTATTATACATAATATTATAATAATAGTAATTAAATAGTGATATTGTCTTCAGCCGCTCTCGGGGTGATATCACCAAGTCAACAGGTCAGTGACATCACGCCGAATGCACAAAGTGCGACAAGTCCATATAGTTACGTTACAATAAATTATTATTACCTATGTAGGTACTATAATATCGTTGTATTAATTATAAAAACATAAGTCATAATTATTTTATAATAATATACGGCTCGGACGCTTATTTTTATACTAATACATGTATACAAATTTAACATAAAAATATATTTATAATTAATATAAATTATCATTACATGTTTGGTTTTTTTCATCAATGGCATATATATATATAATATTATATATATGTGTGTGTGTGTGTGTGTGTGTAGGGTGTACAGCAATAACAGTGTAGGTATATATAATTATTATTTTATTGGGGTACGTGTAAACGCGTTTTGTGTTCTCAGTCTGTGTCGCTTAAACGATGATAATAATAATAATAACACATATACAGTACACGTGCGATATTCATCATCTATACTGTATCGTAAGGTTTTCGTCATCGTCATCATCGGTAGTAGTTTGAGCGGCTGCCAATGGTGTACGTGCTCAGCGGAATGCAACCGGGCGAGAACGTCATTTCGCCCTGCTGTTGTTCGTAATCCACGTCGTAGTAAATTCCGCTCTGATTCTGTATGGAAAAAAACGATAAAAAAAACAATTAGTAAAAAAAAAATAATATAAAAATTATCTATGGCGATCGTTGAACAAATAAAAGACTTTGGGTAAAAAGTTCGGGGAAAAAATAAAGGACAAAATATACTACGTTTGAAGAATGTTTTTTATTTATTTAGTATAAAAAAAATAAAATAGATTAAAACTATATTATACATTAAATAATTACAATAAAGTATTTATAAGTTAGTCGTTATCAACAAGTCGTTGGTATAATACCTATGATTTTATTAGATTTACTATTATTTTCTTAGTCGGTATTTTCATATTGTAGATTGTAAAATGACTGTATGCATGTTTCACCAATTATATGAACTACTCGTAAGTATACATGCACTAATTTAATATAGGAAAAGAAGTTGGAGGTTATTATCAATAGTAATATAATCCGATTTTAATGTATTCCATTTTGTTTGATGTTACTATTAATAAGTAGTAAGCTTTTTTTAAACAACTAAAACATTTTTTTTCATAAATGTTTTTTCTTCTGACTTTATTTACGCGTATATATATTTATATATAAACCGTAGTTCATGGACAGCGGATCTTTTAAATCCTGACAGTAAATCTGGTAAAGGTTTTAAGATCTATCACACAGACTTGAGAGAGTATGGGTGTAGGCTTCTAAAATAATACCAATGACACGAAAATAAATAGGCTAGCACATATTTTAGTATTTAATACAGATTGTACCTATATAAAAATATCATTTATGACGTTAAGATCTTTTAGGAGATTCATCTGCATGGAATCGATAAGGCTATTTCTATATTTAAGACGTTAGATATTATATTATGTGCACATATCGGACAGGTTACCGTTTTATTTATTATACAGTTATGAAATACAAATAATAACAGTGTTCTACCGCCGATCTGACGAATAACAGTCAGTTCCTAATAACCGTCAATAGTTATTAAAATATTTAAAGAAAAAAAATCAGTGTATATGCGGTTATACCATTATGCTTTAATTAATTTTAACGTAGAAAATATGCCCAATGTCATTATACCGATGACTAGTCGATTTTTTCACGTCAATTGAAATATATTTTTTTAATTTTTTAAAACAGGTAGCTATACTTAATTAAACTACGTTAATTAAATTAACGAATTTATTGATTTTTTTGCGAATAAAATACTTTGAGAATAAATATTTTTTAAAACGATTTCGTTGAATAAGAGTTTTTTTTCACATGACTTTATTATAAGCAAACGTTTATGAAAAGCAAACAAACAATACTTCGCGAAGAACTAGAACGCAACGAGGTAATGTTGCATATAGACATATGGTTGTAAATTTGTCATCGGTTTTTTATACGTTTATAGGTACAGTGAAGACTGCAATCGAAAAAACTATTTTATAATATTATAATTGTGTATTTGTGTGTACTGTGTAGGTACACTTGGTTATTTCTCGATTTGTTGTGAAAACTGGAAATTATTCTAGACGGTTTACAAATAAATGTATTTTGCTGAATAAGATACCCTAAACAACTTCAACAATTTCACTAATTTCATTATTCGTTGTCTCAGTCTGATAAACTTATCAAAACTCTCATATGGTTTGCATCCACGAATATTATGTACCACGTATATTTTGAATTTTTCAAAAAGCTAACGTTTCAAAAAAATGGGTTTACTTTCAAAATAACCACCTGCTCATAAGACAGAAAAAAAGCTATATTTTGGTGAGAGAGGAGATTTAAACTACTTCCCTACCAAGAATGTTAATGTTAAGCCTTATGAACTGCAGAGCGTGTACCAAGACTGAATTTACATTTTTTGAAACACAAAAAAATAATTTATAATTTGTTTTTTATTTTGTTAGTTTTTAAATAAACAAAATTAGATTTACCAACTGATTATTTTGTTATAAGTAATTTTATTTTATTACTATTATTAATATTTCCTCAACATTATGCTAAAATAGTATATATTATACTAAAATAAAACCACGAATTTTTGAGTTTCAGTTCGTGGTTCGGTGACTTTATCCCCAGAAGGTCGGGTCCCACGACCTACGTTATGGTCCCGTCCGTCATATTTTTGGTAGATAACTGAATGGTCACAATTATAATAATAGTTTAAATGTTATAACGTGGTTATAATTTAAGCTAGGTATAGCATTATACGC
This sequence comes from Rhopalosiphum maidis, assembly GCF_003676215.2. Classification (NCBI taxonomy): domain Eukaryota; kingdom Metazoa; phylum Arthropoda; class Insecta; order Hemiptera; family Aphididae; genus Rhopalosiphum; species Rhopalosiphum maidis. The sequence goes on from NC_040880.1 coordinate 28,926,740, forward strand.
GAAATCCGTTCCCTTGTACGGCTTTGCTATAGAAAAAACAATTCCATCTCTAGTCCCCCGAGTCCCCGCGACCGATTAAAGCACTACTCCTCTTTAGATGATCACGAATGCATTATCATAGTACGTTGTATATTTATTTGCACGTGTCGGGCGTAAAATATATTAATGTACTTATTATACTCACGGCCAAGGAAGATCGGCTCTTCGGTCTGGACGAGGTCTGAAAGCTGCGGCCCAGCAGATCGGTCCGGTCCTCTTCTTCGCTGGTGCTCGACTCCGGCGTGCGAAATGCATGCGAAATCGTGCTCGTGCCCGGCGGCCGAAGCCTGGGCAGCGGCATCGGTGCGCCCGCGTACCCGAACATGTTCGACCGCATGGTGCCGTTTACCGGTTCGGGCTAAAAACCAATTGACGGATTATGTACGCGGACACGAGAATTGTTATTATTGGAAGGAATAGGGAACGCAGTCGGAATTCATTTTGCGCGCGCCATAAGACGTAATAATCTATCGTACGCAACAATCGTCTGTAATCATAATATCCGGTTTTCTATCGCCGATGATACACGACGATACATTGCGACCGAACGGTTTTCGTCTTACCATACGCTATGTTCGACAAAAAAGATTTTCACCCGAATTCAATATACATTTAGATCACTAAACACGTCGCTGTATAATATAATATGGATATTATTTGACCACGACCATTACCGTCGTATAAATCTCCAACGAGTGCCCTTATTATTTATTATAATCGTGGTTGGGACGTTAATGATGTATGAGCTATGACTTTTTCATATTTTTTAATTTGATCGCACACATATTGGCTGAAGTGCATTAGAATAACTGTACGAAAATACCAATATTGACAAAAATGATTACCGACGGATAATGTGGGCAGAGGCATTATATTATGGTTGTACTGTATTATATAATACTTACGGCATAGTGGTTGGCGTGCGCCATGGCGTCGGCGATTTGGGCCCATCTCATGCGGTCCTCGATGGATACCTGGTACGGCGGGCCGCCGATCACGGGCGTTTTCACAGTGCTGCCGCCGGTCGGCATGTACCCGAACACGGGCGAGCCGACTTTCTGCTCCTTGTTCCAGCGGCGGCTCCACGCGCACAGACACACCAGCGTCAGCACGATGATGGATATGGCGGCAATGGAAGAGCCGACTGCCACGCTCAGTACTTCGCCGTCGATCTCGCACTGCGATCCGTAAAACGATCCCGAACACCTGCGACGGAAGACAAACATTAATGATATAGATAAAAAAAAAAAACAATAATAATAATAAATCTCGACCATTGCCATTCGCTTTCGGTCTTATAACCAGCCTACACTTTAAAAACAATTAAAAAATAGTTTAATTTTCATAAAACCGTCAATGAGCGACCGTGGACAATATAAGAAAAAATAATGTGACCTTTTTACGTTTTTGTATGCGTTTATCGTTTCGGCAATACTCCTAATCGTGGATGTGAAGTTTCGAAACTTACTCCTTCACCCAAACATTGCATTACAATGTAGTTTTTTCAAAAATAACGGTTTTCGAGGCCTTCATAGTTTTCAATAATTACTGTAGTGTATATTTTAACTATATCAACACAGCAAAATTGAGGCAGGATTGATATAGTACAGGAAAAATTAGGGCCACCAAAGTATACCCTGCGATACTCTAAATGGCTCCCCTGCAGTTACAATGTTGTTTTTTAACAAGTTTTAATGCTGATAGGAACAGTGATATAATTGGACTTGAGTTTTGAAAGAAATTAACGTCGTGGTCTGTTTAATTAAAATTTCTAAACTCTGCCTATATTTTAAACGGAATGAAATTAAACGAAAACTACTTCTACATGTACCATAAAAGCTAGGTGTGTATGCTTGCGCGCTGCAATTGTGTAGTGTAGTAAAATACGCAGTAAAATCTATAGCAATAAAATTATTTAAAACATTTCTTTACATTCTATCTGCGTATTCTAGACACCCATGAAATTGCGAACAAATCGTTTTTTAGACTTGCCTTATAATATATATTTATCAACACGTATACATTATATATTGTACAATAGTATTTAGTCCTGCACGTCACACGTGTCTTTGTTCGCAGATTGTCATCGATATTATTTTTAGTATAATTGTATTGAATTCAGAGTAGTTATGAAAAAATCTATATCACACCGAGATGTTCAATGAAAACAATTTTAAAACAACGTATTTTCTTCAAGCAAATAATATAATACTATTATGTAGTTATTAATTTAAAGTAGCTAAAAAAATGTATAAGTATATTGATACAAACAAATTATTAATACGACATAGTAATATATTCGATGTACCGTTAACCATACACATACATTGTGCACTCGAGCAACTAACCGGCCATCGTAAGGATGTAATATACCTATGGATAAACGTGGGCGTCTATAATTGACGTCGGCGTGCGGTTTTCATGTGAACAGAATCATATAATGTTTATGTATATTATTATACATCATCGACCATGATTATAACGACGTCTAGTGCACACTGACCTACAAATTTTTGCGTTCCTACCGCAATCTCGCATTTTACTGTCGTGACGGCGATTCGCCGACGATTTCGTCCTGTTCCTTGCCGCCTTATCACTTTTTATGATCTACAACCGTGTAAAACGGTAGTTCCGACTTCCGAGTGGTGCGTATTACCTATTTTAAATGACGCTGCTGCACGCGAACCAAATTTGTACAAGAACAATAAGTACCCATCGTATTGTTGTGTTACTGTGGCATTATATAATTACGGTGGGGAGGTTTTGGGTACCGTATCCTAATATCTATCACGACTACATTTATGTACTTATTTAACATTAACACTACTATTGTATAGAATTATTTAAAAATATATATATAATATAGTATATAACTTCAAAATTAAAATTATTGCACTGCAGATATATTTTATAATGTTGTATTAACGAACGACGAAACCATATCAAAAACGTTGTATAATGTAAACCTTTGTATTATCATGTACCATGCGATTATTTATTCTCTGAATCAATGCATATTATACATTTATATATTTGCATAGATTATTATATACATATCATACAATGGTTATATTGAAATGTGCTTATAATACATACAAAATTATAATTTTATTTTATTTTTTATTTTGGGAAGGGGGTAAAGATAAAATGTATAAAAATGTCATTCCCCGCAAAAATGATCAAATTTCGTAATTAATTGATTGTGTTGACGACGATCATTCGTATAACATTATTTGTTTATAGTATTTTTATTTCTATTGCAAGAAATAGTAGCGCTGAAATTTTTCACATTTGCAATTTACGTTTTAGGGATGACAAGGCCACGGGGATATGTAAGAAGTACAAAATATTCGGAGGACTTAGACAGTATCTGTTTAGTCTTATTATACTATTATAATATTTTATAATAATACTATTTTTAGGCAATTGGTGTAAAACATAATTTCGTCGATTGCGAAATTGTGATTGTAATGGTAGGTACTTACTTGCACACCGGCTGTCCTGCCTGGAAGAAGCATTCTCCCCGGAGGTTACACTGGCCCGGGTCGCAAGTTTCGCAAGTCCGACCACTGCGCTGAGCATTTCCAATCCATGGGTCCCTGTAACCGTCTGGGCACGCGCATTGGAACGTGCCGAACACGTTCGTGCATTTGCCCAACGGATGGCAGTCGTTCAGTTCCGGGCTGTTACACTCGTCAAGATCTGTTAACAAATCAAATAGAAAAATGTCATACAGTCCAACACACATGACGTTTTTATACAAGGTAGCTAGGTTTACTGCATATTACAGTAAGTACATATATATTTTTAAATAATAGTAAATAATGATGGCGTTATACCATGAAGTTGAGATATTGCGCCGGCCGGCGAATCCACCCACAGGCCGCTGGTGCCCACGTTGTTGTTGCGCCTCTGCAACGCGCCCGTCAGTTGTTTTTGCACGTCTTGCTTGACAGACGACCGCAAGTGTTCTGCGTTCTCCGTCAACTGTACCGTAGCATTAACCATGACCGGCATGCCAGGTGTCGTCTTGGACATGTACACGTTGTTGATCTTGACGCCGACAAACGTATCCGAAAACGGTGTCATCGAAAACGCCGAATCGATCTGCGAGATAAACGTATAACACTTATGTTATTACTTGTTACTTGTCAAGTAGATATTAGTATATTACGCGAGTATAAAACGTGTCAGGAAATTTCTGATTGAGGTGACTTTTTTTTTTTAAATATCAACTTTAATGAACAAAATAAATTATACTACCTATAATTAATATATTTTATTAATAATATATAGTGTACTAGTGCCGAAATTGAGATTTCGGGGTGTAACTAATAATATTGGAAACCATTTGTATAAAGGAAAAAACTAAAAAACCGAGAAAAATATTGAAAGACATAAATCAATTTTCAGTTTCCTCCGCAGAATGGACAATAATCTATTATTATTTATTTTTAATCGGTGTTTATTATTGACACGCATCACGCCACTGCTAATCCTTTAATAGATCATAAACTAGAAACTTTACGATTGTCTTAGAAAACTACTTACGATACGCCGATATGGTATATACTTAACCGAACAACAATGAAAAATACTATCTATTCTACAATTGTCGGTATTAGGCAATCATTTTTCTAAAAACTAAAACTAAAAATATGAAATACATATAATATAACGCAACAAGCGTCTACATCCTTACCGCTCTAACTGCTTCATGTTCAAGTTGTTGGTATTCTTGGGTCTCGGAATCCTTATACTTTTCCGTCCACGTGATCTTATTGTCATATAACCGATCAACGCGTAGCGAAAAAACGATGGATACGATTCCTGAAAAAAATTTTGAATAAAAGTAGGTATTCACAAATACAACAATAATGGCATTATTAAAACAGGTATACATAACAGGTTTTTTTAATCATATGAACGTGCAGTGGCCATATTATTTTTATGAAGAAAAATTTGGAATAAAAAATGTTGGTTTAGCTTTTATAAAAAATCTAAAAAATATTTGGTAATTTTTGATTTTAAAGATATTTTGGAGATAAGAGCCCGATTTCTGTTAGACAAAGTATATTATTAGAATTGTTGATGATCGTACGGATTCGTTTATTATTATACACTGTGCAATACGAAATGTCTCAGGTTAAAATCACTGTCAATATAAAAATGTAAAAACGTTTTTTTAATTGTTTGTGCACACGTTTTTTCTTTTAGGCGTATATTTTATAGGGTTAACGCGATTTAAATGGGACTATTTTTTAAAAAAGAATAGAAAAAGCGTCGTATTCAGAATGTGTCAGATCAAACAGACATGAAGCTTAAAAAAGGGACAATCTCATTTTAAACGAATCATACGGTTACCGTCCATTTTTATTATTATAATACACACACACACACACACCGACATATATGTATTTTATACTGCAACATTTTACAGAGTGACATCGTCAGATCTTTTGATCTATTATATTATATATTACTCTATATATTATAGTGTTTATAAATCAAAAATGTTGTCGTACGGACTCGTTTCGCAGATATGAGTATTATAATATTACGTTACATCGATGAAATTTATAAAATCTGATCGTACCTATAAATAGATAATAATTTAATTGAGTATTGAAAAAACAACATTAAATACTCACTGTGACACGGGTCCCGGTGCTTTCGTCTGCTGTATCCGGGCCTGCAGAGGCACGAGGACACGCCAAGCTCGGTGCGGCACCTCTCATGCTGCGCCGCATCGCACGTCGTATCGTCGCCCACGATGCAAGTGTCGATCCTCACTGGCGGATGTGTAGGCCGTTTCCAGGCTGGCGCTGACGGTTTGCCACCGCTTGGCGGCGACGGCGGTGCTGATCCCTGCGGACTGGACGCGCCGTGTGGCTGTAGCACTTGACTGACCGAAAATGATCTGAATGGAACACAAGATAACACACATTAAGATATAATTCCGAATATTATAAGTCATAATAAAAATGGAAAATAAGATGATTGTTTGGAGTTTGAAAAATATTCAACAAAAATTTTGATTTTGATATGTTTAAGAACATCAATCACATTTTCTGCGGAAAAAAAATAAAGCACAGGTTTCACCAGAAAACTTGAATACCTACGACTTGATATAATAACTAAACTCCTATAAGGTTAAGTTATATAAAAATAATTTTGACCTAATTATAATATCTTTTGACAAAATGAGAAACCAAGATTTTTTTTTTCACTACTATTAATATTTATATTATTTTGGTTTAGTGTAATAATGTTTTTGTCATATATTTTGTTAATAATGAGTCCTTAATTATATTATATTTAAATTTCTTTTATAATGCAAATATTAAACTATAAATTTTGTCCATTACGCAAATTCTTTTTATCAGTTAATTTATGTGCATATATAATTGATTTTAAATGCATAAAGTTCCGAACCCTAATTATAATTGCATATTCGATAATATATAAATTAGATTATACGCTATTTATAATGACATACTATATTATTGGTATGTTTCGAACTACGTGACCCTATTTAATTTTAAAATGTGAATTTAAGTAATTTTGTAGTTAAATTATAAATATATACTCGATAAAATTATGATGAATCACATTGACGTACAACAAAAATGAAGCATTAAAGATGAATGACAGATATTTGAAGTTTTTCCATGTGTCCATAATCCATGTATTTATATATATCAATTTAATGGATACAAATAATATATTGTAGCGTACATTGTAATTTATAGTAACAATTTAAATTCATAAAATAATGAGTTGTTTTTAACTTTGTAAGATATAATTATGAACCGAATTCAATAAATCATCGTTAAGGCCCCTTCTCTGCCCTATTTACGTCTGTAGATAGTATAAAAACACAATTATAGAATATATTATATTATATATTTGATATATCGTTAATAATAACTAAATATTATTATAATATTTTATCGCGCCAACGCTATGAGATATTTGGTACAGTAGACTACAAGTTTAGATCGGAATACTTTTTAAAGACCTTGGAAATTATTTTCAGACCATCTTGAGAGAAAGTATCCCGACTATCATTATACCAGGAAATAAATTAAAAACAATCATTACATTTGTCCGCATGCGCGTTACCAACTTGATAACTATGATAACTTAACACGTTTATCTATTTATAATTGTGGTCTACGTACATAATAACAAGTGTATTATGTATGATTTACCTACATACAGTTATTACTAATTTACTAATTACTCAATAACTCACATTCCGTTATAAGGTTGATGCGTTTAATCTAGAAGTAATGAAAATATTCATTTTACAGCCTGTTTACCAGCGGCTAGTATACCCACGTATAAATCATTTAATAATAACCAGGTCATCGGGATTCGGTGGTTGATGTGCTAAAAAACTTGAATAATATATGCACTTGAAAAAGTTAAAAAAAAAATAATTTTTAATTATTTTCTAATTAATTTTTTAATATTTACAAATGAAAAAAGTAAGTAGTTTTTTAATTTAAAATATTCAATTTAGGAATGGAATAATTTTATAGTGCATTAAGTATGTATATGACTAATTTTTCCTAAACTTAACCAAAACAAAAACCAACGGGAAAATAACTTACAGGTTTTAAGGTTTTCGGGATAACCAAGCAGTAACAAATACACAAACCTACATCATGAAACAAATATGTTTTGATTCATATTTATTTTATTTACATTTTGAATAAAATGTATGCAAATGCATAATGTCAGAATTTAGAGAAAGTACAGAATTTTACTCTGCAGCGGCAGTGTGCTATGTGGTTATTTAGTAAACTCAATGATGGTGTAAAAAATGTAATTAAGAACAATATACTATGAATATAATATAGTAATTACTAATTATTACACTCACCCGGAAGCAGCGCTGGTCGGCTTTATGGACTGAGGCGCCACCGCAGTTGGTTCCGCTGAACCGAACAAGTTGATGTACGTGCGTTTGCCGTCGATGGATACGAACTGCTGGTTCGGTTCTGCCGACGTTATCACGGACACTTCTCCTTTTCCGACGCCCGACGGGGATATTTCGTCAGCTAAAAAAAATCCGAGAAACATATAAATTTAAATAATAGTAGTAAAGACTTTCTTTTGACTAAATCTACAAAATATATTGCAAGAACTGATTGCGCTAGGTATCAACTAAATTGTCGAAAAAATATATTAAAATTCAATAAATCACACAATACGGAGCATATAAATCAGACGAGTTTTATATGTTAAAGTAATAGATAAATGTTGATCGAAACGATGACTAACTCTGATATTTTAGTATCTCGATATGATAAATCTGGCGCGCTGTTATTGAACGTCATGATGTATCTATATGCTTAATAAATAATAGTGATACACAAATACACAATCACTTGAGTTGTGTTAATTGAGTGCTTTCACGCGCATTATTTGTTACTGCTTTGTAAATATAATAAAGTTATGACAATATTTGTTTTACATTATAATATCTATGCACACTTTTCTATACTTCGTATAATTTTGTGAGTTTTATGTCAGGTTGCATAAAACTGATAAATTTAATAGACTAATCATGAGCCACTTAATAATGTTTAAGAAACCATTGGCCCCGTATTGATTCATTAAATATTTAATAATTGATTATGAAACCGGGCTAATAGCTAGTGCATAAAATGTACAGTTCCGGAAATATTTGACTGTCTCGATGAGTGGTAGTATAGTTTCACTAGTTTCATTATAATAATATACTAATATGAGCTTACGACTGAGCAGTGCTGGCTTGTCACCCGGCCCTTGTATGGCGGACACCATTATGTCGAAAACGTCACCTTTACTGGGTACCTGCACTTGAATAGGACGTCTCTGGCCTCCGATGTGGGGTTTGAATTCTGGATCGTCCAGCACGATCCCCGGGCGTGAGTAATACGGGAATCCTTCTGCAAAAACATTAATTTATGATTATAGCCGACGGTGTAAATTATATAATACAGTTATACATATAATACGTTTTACGTAAAATTGTACTAAATTACAAAAACTGTATATCTGTTCATTGACTAAATCAAATAAATTACGTACACATAAATTGTATAGTTTTTATAGTCACTTTATTAACGATATAATTACTTAATTATCATAATATTTAAACATGTTATGTGTCAATGATAACCTTGAATATAATATCAAGAATTTCATAAATATTAATATTTATTTCATATTGTTGAAAAAATTATTGAGAGTCGTGAAGAGTTAACCTACCTATATGGTATTTTAGTTAAACGAAAAATTGATTTTTTGAATAACATAATATGAATTATTGCTGCTTCGCAAAGTGTATGATAGTGTATAGGCTAACGCATATGGCACCCCATTTTATGAATTGAAAAAAAAATATTATCCTACTATTTATTACAAATGATAAGAAAACAACGATATTACCAAATGAGATGCGAATAATAATATATATCTATGTCAAAATGTGTATAATTTACCTTGTCACGGTAACAAATTGTTATACTCTATAAGATGTTACCTTAATTGTTTTATATATACTCTATAATAAGTAATATAATACATCTTATAATATATAATTAGTCATATATGTCACATACAATTATACCGGATGTAAATATGTAATTCAGTAAAAATATAATATTACTAATTGTTAAACGATTTGTATAATATGATATTAATTATAATATAATAGCGTTACCTACCAATTATACCTACAAAAATATAACAAAATAACGTGCCTTTAGTGTGTAATACTACCTAATAGTACCTATAATAGCGTCTATGTTAATATTATTAGTCATCTTCCTAATATGCTTAAAAGTTCGAAATTATAAAAATTTACATTTTTGTTTTATTGAAAACTAAAATAGTTTAGAATACTAATAATTTTATAATTTCTATAACATATGGCCAAAATAGAATTATATTTTTTGGGGAATAAAAAATACAAATATCATCAAAAATGTATGTCTTACGTATAATAACCGAATGTATAGAAGATATTACACGAGCTCAATATTTTTGACCCATTAGTTTTTAACAATTTAAATTTATAACATCTATCTGCTCGTGAAAAGTATAAAAAAAGACTAATTTAATATGCTTATTTTTTTAATAATAACAATGATCAATAATAAATCAAAAATAACAAATTAATATTTCCACGCCAAGGCTCAACACTTATAAACAAAAGCACACTATTACAATATGCAATTCTTACAAGTACAAAAATCAATAAAACCAGCGTCCACGGTATAGTGCCACTCCGAAGTATCATATTATATTAATTGTTGGTAATATAATTAAAAGTGCACTCGTTCGTAAATCATATGCGTTACCAATGTGTAATTACTATGTATTATGGGAGCGTCTCGATTTTAAACGAAATGATAAATAGTGACTCAATCGTCAGGATTTTCGAATGTGCGAAATCGTACAAAACCCACATATTGCTCCCACACAAATAAACTAACCGTCCATTTATCAATCGATCTTCCCATTCTAATCTACAATGGTGGATTTTATCACTCGCGGGTGGGAGGGGAACAATTTATCTGGCAGCATCTACAATTATTGTTATTCATAGTATGTGTTTTAAAATTGCAAATATTTAAATATTTTGTCAAGTTCTTGCACAAATACACTATTTTTTATTGGTACCTATTTGATTGTAAGAATTATTATGTAACGCAATACTTGACCACAAGTACACACAACAAAGTAATAAAACCGATAACAATTAGTTCTGGACCCGTCATATTATCTAATCTTATTTTATTCGCCCGTATGTTTGGAAAAAAATCCGAACATCCTGGACCATGGGTGAGAAGGGGGCTGTGCGATAGTTACCCGACTGTTGCGGAGCCTTCTTGACGGGCGGCGTGGACTTGCTGGGGGGAAGCTTGTTGTCGGTGGGTTTGTGCGTGTCGTCGCGATGCGGTTCCTCCGAAGTGGACGGCTCCAGCACAACGACAGCCGAACCGACGCCGGTCACGTGTTCGCCGGCCAACGTGGTTTCCGGTCGAGCGGCAGTCGTCGTGGACGCCGATTCCGCGGCGGTGTTGCTGCTGCTGCTGGTGCCGGAGGTAGTGGTAGTAGCGGTTGTAGTCGTCGTCGTGGGCGCCGCGGCGGCGGTGGTGGCTGCGGTGTGATCGGTCACTCCGATCGGCGAAGCGGGAACCACCGGCGAGGTCAAGTGGTCGACGATTTTCGACACTTGGAGGCCGATCACACGGGTCGCGTTGATGTCGATCGCCGACCACGGTTTGTCCGTCGTGGTCGGTTTCTCGGCGACAGCAATCGCAGCCGGTCTGTCCGAGGCCGCCGGTGGCGACAGCGACGAAGGCACGTCCACCGTGAATTTTTCTGTCACGTTTTCGATCGGTCTAAAAGCGGTCGAAGGCCCGTGACCGCCGGCGCCGTGCGGGTGGCCGCCGTCCGCGAACAAGTCGTACTCCTGTTGCGGTTTGACCGTCTGCACGTGCTGCACCGGTCGTCTGGACGCCGTCGGCAGGTGCGACACGTCGTCTTCGTACTGCAAAGACGGCGGGCCCAGCTCGTCGTCGTCGCCACCGCCGTCGGTGGGTACCAACTGTTCGGGCAACGGCACGCCGGTCAAGAACGGTTTGACGAGATTGGGCGGTTGCGGCGGCAGCGGCCGGACGGGCTGCGGCACGTCAAACGGATACGGCGGCGGGTCTTTGGGCTTGTTCTGGGCCGGCAGCTGTTGCTGGTGCGGGTGCTGTTGCTGTGGCTGGTGTTGGTGCTGGTGTTGCGGCATCGGCACGAACGCCGGCGGTTCCATTACGACCGAAGCGTCCGATATGCGCGGAGGTCCGCGGTTGTTGATGCGCGTCTTGATGGGCTGCCGGTAACCGGCTTGGCCGGGCTGACCGTTCAGCAGCTTGACGAACCCGTCCAGTATGTCTTCCATGTCGCTGTTACCCGCCTTACGGATCTGCTGACGGTCCGTCGCCGCCGTCACATCCATCTGCTGCTGCTGCTGCTGCTGCTGTCGTCCCTGCTGCGTCTGTTGCGCTGCAGTATCGGGCTCCGTCGGTACGAGTGATCTGCCACGCGACGAAGCCCTCTTGGCTTCCCCCGAACCGATCTTTGTCGGTCCCACGTACTCGTAATAGTATTGCGACTCGGACGTCTGTTCGTCCGCCGTCGACGGATGGACCGCAGACGACGCGATCAGTTGAGAGTCGTCGCCGTCGAGCACCACCGCCGGCGCGGCCCGCTCGGTTTGCGACATTTCACCGCACCCGGCGCCGCCGCACGCCGCCGCGGTCGACTTGAATTCTTCGGCCCGCGTCAGCGACATGTCGGCCCGCGCACGGTGGTCGTCGTCTATCTCGTTCGATTCGTGGCCCGCCTTGGTCGCCTCGTCCAGGTGCCGCCTGCGCACCACTCGCACCACTCCGTCCGAACGTCCGCTGTCGTTTTCGCCGCACGCCACACCTGAAACACAAACACGTACGATTTGTACATAAATATGGAGTCATCAATACTGTACGGACAATAATAATAGTGTACTAAATGACTGTGGTGACGGGGAGGGGACGATTTTATCGTTTCGTTTACTCCGATGTTTTTTCTTCGTGAGCCGTCGTCGTCATAGTATTGATTTACTGAGTGAGATATTAGTCTGCGAAATCGTATTGTAGTATATTTCACGTCACTAGTGTTTCTCCCCCAAAAAACAATTACGCGTTTCTTTTTACGATAAAATAATATGCGATCATCCAAACTATATTATTAAATCGTGAAAATATCATACCGAGACGGCCATCCCGCGATAACTATAAGAACACTTGCTGAATGTTATAACGATTTCTGGGGGAGTTCAACAAATTAATTATCATAACGGTATACATACAGCCTGTAGTATACGTGGCACTTTATCGGCAGCTATTTTCAGTATGGTTTTCTTTATCAACGTACTTTACACTACGTAAATACCATTTACGGGGTGAGTAAGCAAAAATGTTACAACTTCAACAAAATAAAATTATAGGAATTTGTTTTGATTAACACAATATGTGTGAAATAATATACCTTATAGTGAGAAACATAAACAAAAATTTCGCAGGCATAATAAATCTAAGATGGTCGACGATCATTTTAATTCCGAACTAGTAGTATAAAAAGTATGATATACGACGAGTAACTGACAATAGTAAATATTGCGTCGTCCATTCGTGCACCTGAGTGTCGTTATATGAATACGTAATCTGCTGCAGTCGTTACAATACAATATTATGCAGCCGTCGTTTTCAGTGACTATCACATCCAACTTAACGTTTTATTACGCAATAAAATATGATATGACGTGTACCGTACCCACACGAAAATTATTATTAATCAGACCTGCATACCGTGTATGTTATATGTATAGTGGGCGTCTCAAAGCGCTTTCACTGACTCAATTCGCTGTGTTTACTCTCTTTATCTTAAAACCTTTTTCCCCCGTACAATTTAGCACCTACAAACGACACAACTTTCACACAATGCAGAACACGACAACGTCACCACAACCTATAAGCGTCATTGTCGCTAGCTTCTAACGCAACAACTAGGAGAGAGACCCCCTCTTATCACTACATTTAATATAATATATGTATTATAAATGTATTAATATACAGCGCGATACACCAAGCAAGACCTTTTATATCCTTTAATGAGGAGTCAATTCAAATTTTAATTCGTTTGTTACCATTTAAAGATTATATTGTAGTGTTCAAAATTTATTTTTACAAATCAGAATCACCTTATTTTTTTCTGAAAATTGTCGATCACACGATTTCTGAGGTTATTAATGTTTGTGTAAATAATGTTAGATAAATTTGTTTCTTTAGCATAAAAAATATAACTAATATTAATTAGTCAATTCAATTTTCAACAAAAAATTATTGCCCTGATAATTTACGTTACAATAGGGTAGTTGGTATTTGAAAAAAAAACTTCGTACACGACCATACACTAAGTATAAATAATTGTATGTTCAATGCTTACGTATCCCGGATCTAGATGTTTAAATACGCATATAACTATTAGCACGTAATGGGTGATGTTATATACTATGATACCATGTGTATTGTGTATGCAGGCGCGTGTACAATTCACTTTCTCTTAGTCGAGCAATATTAAAATCTACGATTGCGAGCGCCCGCGCACGCCTTTTATTATAATGTAAATATTATTAATATATTTTTATATATCACTCGGTTTACGCTTTCTTGCTGCACTTGTACTCGGGAAATGCATGTTATAATTAATATTATAAATAAAGAACACAGTGGTGAAAATTAAAACAATTTTACACTGCGCTAATCTGTTCCGCGGTAAAACTGCATAAATCACTGCGAAATTAGGAAAGTATATACTATATAATGTATATATGCATCACACGAGCAACATTATTATTATGTTATATTAGATGAAACTTTTAAAATGTGTAGGTGTTTGACGATTGCAAATTGGAATAAGTGATACTAATGTTTAAGGCGATACACAGTTGGTTGGTACTGACCAGAGAAAATGTTGACAAGTAGAAAAACAAAAAGTAGGTAAACTATAGATACATATACTTCAGTAGTTATATTTATAATGTGATCAAATCTTTCCAACGGAAACCAAATCGACGAAAACAAATCAATTTTCCGGAAATGTTTAAAATTATCTACTATAATATATAATATAATAATCAGTAAATAGCCAATTATAGGTAATGTTTAATGCCGAGAGATCAATAAACCTATCATAAAATTAATACTTACAATTCTAATAACTTTAAAATTTTTCTTTCGATTTCATTATAAGTAAATTTCATATTTAACATAACAAAAATATAATTGTATCTATTTTATTGAAAAAAGTATTATTCTAGTATTATATATAGTATTTATTATATACATAAAATACCATTATGCTTAAAATATAACTATAATGAATAAATTATGCGAATACCGAAGAAATTTCAAATGAATAAAGTTATTTCAAAACAAACATAATATTATTTCCAGAAAATAGTTATAAACTTATAACTTTATCAGTGTAAAATATACACCTAATATATTATATATTTATATTACTATCATAGTTTTAGTGTATTATGAACTGCTTATACTCAGAAAAAGAAAGAAATTTGTTACTACGGGATTAAAATAGAATACAGTACCTAAGCTTATAAAGTTATAACAAATTATTAAGATACTAATTGAATAAAAATGGTAATACAAGATTTTTCTGTTCTTTATGTTATATTCATTATTTTATTTATTGATATTAATGTAGGTATTTTAATTATTTTAAAAATGTGTTTAATAATTTTTAAAAATAAGTCATGAATAAATAACTAATACATAGATAATAAATGTGAAACATTGTTTTCCTAATTATTGAGATGACTTCTCTACAAAAGTATGTTATGATTGTGTACTTGTGCGTGCAATTACGTACCTTTAGTTATTAAGGTTAAAACATGAAACTGTGCTATTAAAATAAAAACCAAACGGCTACTTTCAGAGTGAAGAATAATTGCAATAATGAAGATTGCCGAGTAATTTTAGATTTTGTCGATTCGTTATAAGAATAATAATAATATGGCGTTATAAAAATTTCGAACACGCCGAATTTCCAATGGAAAATTACAACACTCGGTGCGTAATGCAGTAATTATTATATATTTCGTAAGTAGCAAAAATAGTAAGTATGTACCTAAATACTGCCGTTGATAACTTCACTTTCTTAATACAGCTGACTTCAACCCTCGTGACGATATCTATAATAGTTATAACTTATAAGTTATAAAGTTATAAGTACTAAACTTTAGATGAAAAGAAAAAAAACTAATTGTTCGCGAAACTCTACGGGAACAAACGCATACAATAAACACGCAACTGCTATACGTGATACACTGATACGTCTAAGACAACAACAATATAGCCCGTTATGTGGTATCACTAATGTGTTTGTGGTAAACGAAATAGACCCATATTTTTGACCCACTGACAATCTAACTGTCTGTCTACAGACTATTGGTTTAAAAAATATTAATAATAATGAGAATAATGTTTTTTTTTTTTTCATCAAATGTAACGCGACCACAGGTGTCGTGCTATTATTATATGCCGTCGGTCGCGCAGTCGATTACAATCGTTTTTTGTCTGCGTTGTACGGGTCGTCAGTCATGGCTATATAATATACTGTTATTACTTTATTAGTTTATTACTATAAAATAATATTATCATTATTCTAATATAGACACTGCGCCGGCACTGGTATCCTCTGAATAATATGTAGGTAGTCGTATAATACAGGTACGGGTTCGGGTTTTTTTTTCTTTTTAAGTCGAAGCAATTATATTATAACGTTAAATACATATCATACATATCGCAATATCGTGGTGATCACATTATATTATTCTCGCCGCGAACACAATACAAAACGCTCCGAACGAAATTGTGCGCGTAGTAATTACAGGCGGAATAATTAGATCCCGCGGTCGTATATTGACGATATAATAATTATTGAAACTAAAAGGGATGACGATCGTATATTTTCGGTCTTGCTCTAGACGCTGGCGATCGATCCGCACGTGCGTTAAGTATTTTTTTTCTATTACATAGTTTGCGGTTCGTTATCTCAGTCGAGAGCAGTTGATCTCGCACGAGGGTGTGTCGAAACACAATTCATTACGCACGACCGCTGCATTATTCTTTACGCACAATACGACTCCCCCGAGAGGTAATAATCCAATACAAATTGATGGTGACATCCGCGTGTAAGTTTGGCCGGAAAATTCAAGTATAAAACGCTTTTCTGCGGTGTCCGTCTTCGGATTTTTCGTCAAACTCGGACCGTTCACTGCCGCGGAAGACAGTATAATGTCCAGAGTTTTCATCGATATAATCCACGAAAGCTCCGACAGTTTTATCTCGACGATATCGAAACCGACGAAAACGATGGCGGATGATGACCGACGCACGCGTATACGTACATATAATACGATATTACTGCTGTATAGCCAAAACCCGTCAATGACGACCGCGGCGGCGGCCTCGCATACCTACCGAACCGTTACGTTAACCCGTTACACACTGAACTATGCGACGTTGCCGGATGACCCGCAGTTATGTCGGGGACCGCGATCAGGAAAAAAAAAACTGTTTCCAAAACCATCATCATCATCACTCGTTATTATATTATCATTATTATTATTTTTTTTCTCCCTCGGGGGCGATTCGTGTCGGTTTGTGTTGTACCTGTATATACGAAAATGCGCCGTATAATATATAATAACACGGCATCGAATTATTATAATATATAATATCGCGATGGTCGAGTATATTATGTATAGGTGCGACGATAAACGATCGCGATTTCGAACGAAAACAAAAGAAGATTATAATATTATTATCATACATATCATGCGAAGAATGCCGCTGCGACTACCGCGCGAGAATACTCACGGCCGGTGGTAAACATCGCGGAAGTCGTATACAATAAATAATAATACCTACATGCGCTTAAAGGCGCCAAGTCGTTTTTTCTAAACGTTACAGGGCGGGAAATTTGATTTCGTGCAATTTCTGGTAAACGTGTTCCCCGAGTTTTTTACCGCATGACTATACTAATTAAAAATGTTTCCGCATACTCCCTCCCGGATTGGACTGTCTTCAGGTTGCTTGACCGCTAATTTGACTGCTGCGTCTTTCGTCTGGTTCCGATTTTTTATTTAATTATATCAATTTCAGTGTTCTGGCTTATCGCTTTTAACTTACATCTACTTGGTGCTCTTCTATATACTTCTATACTCCCTGCAGTGCGTCTATGATTTATCTATTTTCAATCGAGATGTTTTTCTCGTATATTTTTTGTCGTATTCGTAACACCTTGGTCAATCTATTCAGTTATTCTCTGTATCTGCGGCGAACCACTATAAGTGCATATATATATTAATATTATATAAATATATAATAATACATTTAATATATAAACGAACTTGATTCGTTTTTATCCCACGCACAAAATATATTTAAAAATTAGCTTTTAAGATGTATTCGTTCACATGATATATAGGTAAATACGCCACTAGTGTGCTTATCTTTTTGTAAAATATGTATCTTTTTATTGACTTATATACATATTTTAATAACAATATTTATTAAACGTGTGCATTTATAGGTAGGTACTTGCCATATTGTCATATCATATTATACTTCTTATAAATATAATGTAAGTATTTAACTACATACAAGATAGGTACTTATATGTGCGCGTGTGTGTGCGTGCTCGAGTACCTACGCTAATCGTTACACGTATTCATATAATATCATTACCACCAGGCGTCGAGGACCGGTTCCACACGGTTTCCCCGCAGCGAACATGAAAATAATATAATACATCATAATAATATATATGTAATGGTACAATATAATAATACCTTCAGACGCTTACTCACGTAAACAGATTTAAAAATTTTATTTCGTGTAAGTACAGATAATCGTGTTACGTGTCCGTCCACGAAAAAGACGTCGAAAAGTCTCGGGTTTCGATTATCATTCAACGCGCGCGCTTCGAATTAAACGCGTTTCCAAATGTCCGCAGACATAACGGAATTTTATACCTGCTGCACTGGAGTGAGTAACGACGACGGTGTGCACAGTATAAACTAGGAAACTTGTAGAACGTATTATTGGCTAGGTTAGGCCGGTTATAAGTTAGGTTGTATATTATTATTTAATGTTTTTTTAAATATATTTTTTTAAATCGAATCGGTCACCAAAATGGTATAATTGTTCAAAATTGTATTGTTAAATATACCCTAAGAAGGAAATATAATAAGGTACATAATAACAGCGGTTTCCTAGTCATGTACTTTAAATTAATACTATTGTATTATCTCTAAGACTAAATAAATAAATTAAGAGTCTGTGCTAATTTATTAATGTTAATAGTTTTATTTGTTTTTATGATAAATTATTAAAATATATTTTTGTTAAGTATAATATCCTATTTTTATTTAAATTTGAAATATCTATTTAGATAATGTGATCGAAGTATTTTATAAATTAAATTGTTTTTGTTAAAAGTGAATAAAAAATGTATTTTTTTACATTTTTGACCATAACTCTTATAGATATTTACCTTTTTCGATAAATCGCGCTGGTTTCGGGTCAAGGACTTATATTATATGTTTATATATTAAGTACAAGTTAAGTGATTTAAATAATGAATATCATAACTAATTTAATTTCTCAGTTAGGTGCCAAACATGACAACATAATTAACTAGTTTATAAATAGTAGGTACCCACCATGTCTTTATGCTGGATCGTGATTAACCATTGCTTTAGTAGAAGTACGCAATTATGTATCATCTCAGTTTTCTGACAAATATTTTACAAAAATGAATTGTTTAATTACCTAAAGAGAAGAAATTCACAAATTGTACGTGAATTATAATTAATACCTGTGTTATATATATATATATATATATATATATATATATATTATATGCATGATATTGTGTTACCAAATATAAAGATGTAATTATGATTCACGAAAATTGGAGTTAAAATCTTAATTATTAATTTAAAAAAATATATTCTTGTAAACAAATTAATAAATTATATTTTTGTAATAACTAGTGATTTATTTTAAATTTTTAAATAAAAATTAATTAATTAGTATTATAATAATTAGGTTATTACATTATACATTTATTTATATATTAATAGTTAATATTGTTTAAATTGAATGTATTATTTTACTAGTATAATATTACCTACTTATTATACTAATTTTACAAAACTAACCTCATTAAATGGTACTTCATTAGTTAAAATTATAAATATAAATATAGAGAAATAAACTAATATTTTAACTCGTAGGTACATTAAAGCGCATACTATTATACACAATATAGCTGGTCAGTTTGTTTAAAGCGTGGGAGTTGAAAATTTCCGCGATGGTGTATTTTGTATGCTGATTTCATTATCACCTGAATGTACATTATTTTTTGTTAAAACTGTGTCATGAGATAGTAATTACACTTATCATTATGAAATAACTTAAACTTCATCAAACATCCGTTTCGATTTTTAACGGAAGATCAACATTTATATACAAAAAATAATCCAAATTATTCGTCATCGTCACCGATACACCTGCAGCGGCACTGTACATAGTTTATATATAAAATATAAATAACCTACAAAGTACAACTGTATTATTGTCTAAGATACTGAACAGGCTATTAGTATGCAAAAATAACTTTCACATAAATAAAACAAAACAAAAAAAAATGGCTATTATAATACTCTGAACCCTCTCACCAAATGTATCATTATGTATAAAACATATATCATCAAACAATGAAAACATTCGATAAATCTTTGTCACAAACAATAGCAATAACAATTAATTACTATCCCATGACTACAGCTAATCAAACCGAATGTATAGTTTTCCAACAGGAAAATAATAATTAGGTGATTCGCAATAACAATATTATTCATTTTAAACGGTTGGTAAGAAATAAAATTATATAGGAGGTATTCTAGCATATTTTATGTTTGCATAGTTGCAAATAGTACGAGATGAACTTATAATTATATATATAAACTAAAGGTTAAGATTTTTTTAAAGCCATAATAGCCAAACGAGAACAGACAATTAAAATGTACCTAAATATTATGACCCATTAAACATAAAAATTGAGTTTACAATCAAAAAAGCGTTTAACAAAATGTAATGTGATCTACCTACAGCTAATGAAAACTTTATGCATTTTTTTTTTAAATAAAAATATAGAAATATATTATTATATAAAACAAATCAAAATTTAAAAACATTAATAAATCAAATTTTGATGGTTTGAGATCAAAATTATAGTAAAATAATTGTTTTTTGTAACAAATATTTCAATGCATTAATGAAAAATACGTCTTATTTCGGTAATAATTAAAAAATGTAGATACGTATGCATATAAACAAGATGATAAAAGGGCATCCGCGTACTTTTTTCAAAATAGCACTATTAAATTATCATATAAATTATGTGTCATTATTTATAAAGAGGAGCTGTGAGTCTGTGACAAATTATAATAAATCTAGATGGATAGTCTTAATTTTTTATGTCAAATGTATTATTCATGACAATCATAAATTCAATATAATTGTTAATAGACTTGCTTAACTGTTTAATAATTAATATTTGGTATGAAAAATATTTTTAAGAACAGTGCCATCACGATGATGTATTAAAAATTATTCTGTACGTTTTTCGCTGTGTTAAACCGATTGATCGTCACAGCGCTACAGGTCGCGTCGTTATAAATGACTGTCTAAATAACGACGCGTTATGATGACAATTTTTCACGGTAAATCCGAGAATTCGATTCATGCAATCCTAAAATATTACAGCTAAACACACCTGGTGTGGTCATTTCGTATTATGAATATATTGTATTGATGCAAGACACCGAAACGGGAACGTAATAAATAGGTACGTGGTACATACCTACGACGTATTGTCACCATTTTTATTTTTCCTCGAACATAGTTATTCGTTATCGTTTTGTATATTATTCTCGGTGTTACAATCAAAACGATGTGTCTTAAACGTCGAAGACACAAAAAAATCATGGATAATTCTGAGAGGTGTTGTACAGTTGTTAAGTAGATTACACACATGACGTATGACACATTGATACCTAACTTAACCATAACATAAAAATATTTTTAGACAGCGAAGAGTTTTAGTTTGAATTCAATGTGAAAATCAGGCAGAATGTTTGATATTTTTTTTAAATGTGAAATATTCAAAATAATCTAAATTCTGTATCATAATAAATATAAGTAATCGGAAAATTTGATCTGTATAAATAAAAAATATTTTAACACAAATGAATAAATTATCGTGTCATAATGTAATATGCCAAATAAAATTTTACGTATCCAGAAACACGAAATACAATTTTGTGTTCTATTTTCTTGATTAACCAATAAAAATAAATGATATGTGCATCCGATCACGACGGTATTATTTGACTTTAACCTGCAATCGCGCAATAATTATTGAACCATGTGTCTGCCGTTAAGTTTAACATTATTATCATCATTTTGACTCCCTCGGTAGTCGCAGTTAATTCACAACTATACAGTAGCTTGACGGAGGCGAAGAAGAGCTACGGGAGTTCTTCCACGACTATGCGTTATGCTCTCATTCCGTCTGTCCGACTATGATACTATTATTTAGGTACAGTATATACTAAATCATATTTTGTTATAGGTTTGCGGTTTCCCAGGCGCCCGCCCGCACGGTCAGCAGTGTACTTACATGTTATGTCCGTGTGTACCTGTACGTGTACACTGTACACCACATACATAATATTTTTCGGTCGGTAACTGGATCAGCGCGGTCCCAAATAACACACGCACGCCGCGTGAAATTAGGTGACCAACAGCATAGCTATTATAATTACGCGCCGTACAGCCGTCGACGTTCAATCGTCCGTAAACTATGACCCAAATTTTGGTGACAGAATGCTTAAGAAACAATTTACAATGTATATAGATATTATAATTATGATCGAAATATGAGTTATTATTATTATTTATTATGCGGCCCTTTGTTGTCTCATATTCGCAGCCGTTTAAATATCCTACCGTCAATCACCGTAATCTTGGTAATTCACCACGACCTGCACCATCGCTGTATAAAAAGCGATAAGTGATTTTCGCACTTAAAAAAAATACCATCCATCTCGTTCAGTTGCCTCCACGTTTAACGGTTTATCAATACTTTGACTTTAGGCTGTAGCCAAATAACAAATTATTAGGTAATCCGAAGGTTATATTGAAATTTTTCGTCAATAATTATCATATGTGGTCTATAATAAATAAAATAAATTTTAATAATCTATACAAAAATAGAATGCGATCGTATCGTATAGTTGTTAATGTTAAGTAATGACAAATATGATAAAAACAAAACAAATTGATAACACTTTTGCGGATTTTTAATTTTACAGTTTAATTTTTTTTAACTTGATGGACATAATATCATAAGGAATATTAAACGATGAGTATAATACAATACAGTTAACTATATATATATATGAGTACAGAGTAGGTATAATTAACTAATAATATCGTGTGGATGATTGTGTTGTACTGTTTTAGATGTTGTTAGATTTTTAAAGTGATGGACGTGCATTTAGATTGAAGTGTAGTAAACTTGTTGTTTTAAGTAGTAAACTATGAAGATTGTCAGAAAATATATGCTATTAATTTGTTTTTGTTTTTGAGATTTTTGCGTATGTTTTCATTTTGTATACGCGTAAATCACGGCGCACTTACTATTAATTTTAAAATTCAAATTTTTTATGCCAAATAGTGCAAATGCAAATGATTATTAGACGTAGTAATCGCTTATGTATTAGTTTAATGTTGAGTATTATTATTTATGTATTACTGATTTTTATATAGTACTAGAAATAACACCAAATAGCGCTGGTACAATGTTTTGTTATTCTTTTTTTGAGCTATTTGATTGACGTTTGCGAAGGTATATGGACTCAGACATAATAATACAATACGTTATAATATACGTATATACATTATATTATCTATCTACAAATTATCTATTCATCTGACATACTGCTGCAGCGTTCAGATCAAGACTCCCAGAAACCTATTGGAATTTATACCGGACGAAATTAGATATGGCACTAAGATAACGTAATTTATTTCTCCGTTGTCCGTATAGGTATGATTGTTACATATTTACCGAGACAGTCATGCGTTCGACGAACAACTACGCAAATTTATATCTGTATGTATAGTAAACGTGATTCAACTGAGTAGTATTATGTATACAGCATATTATATTATAATAATATAATGGCGGGAAATCTACTTTTTTTTTCGTTCTGTGCGTTTATTTCGGGTTTCTGTCAAATCACATTGTTTTTTTTTTTTTTACTCCTACAAAACAGTTAGTTTAAGGGGTTGTTGTCATTGACAGTCGTGAATTCGAATCACCCATCTTTTTTCCAATTAGTTACCATGATCGATTTACATTTCCATCGGCGGACGTTTACATTTTTTTTCTTATTATTCTGGGAAATATTTCACGGACAAAAAACTGAACAAAGTAATACAAGGTCGCATCTTGTCTTCCGTTGCATAAAGTTGTTTTTTGTCGTGTTAAGTCATTGCCACAGTATTACGATGATTTGTATCTGCCGTTTACCAGTGTGTATTTCTTTTGAACGAAAGGGCAAAGAACTTCTATTTTCTCTTCGGTGTAATTGATATCAAAGCAAGCTATTTTATAAATGATTAACACTATAGTCATTCGTCTTTGTTCTTTAGTCATCCACCGACTGT
Organism: Rhopalosiphum maidis; assembly: GCF_003676215.2. Classification (NCBI taxonomy): domain Eukaryota; kingdom Metazoa; phylum Arthropoda; class Insecta; order Hemiptera; family Aphididae; genus Rhopalosiphum; species Rhopalosiphum maidis. The sequence continues at coordinate 28,951,201 of NC_040880.1, forward strand.
ATAATTATTATAAAAAATACTTAATAGATACAGTCTCGAAATATCCTAAACCGAATATTATGTAGCTATATTATAATTTATATAGGCAGATAAAAGGTATAAGTACTTATCGTTTTAAAAGTTGAAATTCCATACGTAATGGATATCGTCCAATAGTTCATAATAAATTTCGAAGTTGAAAATGTAAAATAGAATAAACTGTTACGACTAGGAAAAAACTGTTTTTTCCGTCTATATCGTTGAAAAGTTTGAGTTATAATAGTTTTCTCCATAAACGTATACTTGCGAGTATAATTCTTACTTATACAAGAAATATTAATACGATTCATTGTTTATTCAAATTATATATGCTCTAACAAACCACCACGTTTTGAGTATATAAATTACCTATTTATAACTAAAATTAATTTTGTACAAATTTAAATAACTTGTTTACCAAAGGATATACTTTGTAAGTGTAACCTCAATATTATTTCAAATTTTTAGCTTAAAATATTTGTGGGTTCTATATTCTAAAATAAATGAATTTGTAACGAAATTTCAACCGGTATATTCTCGTAATTAAATATGATTGTTAATATATTAGTATAAAAAACAATAGAGTACATAACGATGTTTATAATCTTGACGATGCTAGTACAGTTATACAAATAATTAGTATTCTCAAGACCTTTGTATCTAAGCGTATACTGTTAGGTGCATTCACTTATTGGTTCTAATGAGCAATTTTCAAAGCTACCTGAATTTGATATTTAATCAAGCTACCTGAGTTATAAAAGACACGGGTAAATTTTTACGCGAATGTAGAGCTTTGAATATAATATATAATATACAAACGTACATTGAAATTTACATATTTATTAGCTTACTAAAAATAATAAAAAATCATTTTTATATAAATAAAAAAAATTATTTTAAGGTTTTAATAATGTATAACTAGATTACAATAATTATCCTACTGACGATTAACTTGCATGTGCTTAATTTAATATAAATATTAAAATATTAACATATATATACTATACATTATGTTGATAAGAATACAATTTAGTTCTCTCTCTATCTTATATTTTGTAAAATATAATATAATAATCAAAATAATTATTAATTTATTATTTTCGTTCCCTTATAAATAGAAAGTGAATGTATTGATTAAAAAAATAATTAATTAAAGAATATGTCATCATCAAAGATATTATAATAACAATAAAATTATAGGTAGATATAACGTTGAAAAGTGAACACATTATTAACGCGAGGCAAAAATAAATATACAATATACATACATAAATAGAATTGAAAAATAATAGGTATCGTGGATGTCATTCAGACGTAATTGCTGTCGGTAAATAAAAACTAATACATTAATTATTTTACACGCTGACTGTGTAATGCTATACACAAACAACTGCAGTGTACACCATACTATTGTATAACGAATAATATATATATATGAGTTCGCTTTTTATTTTATCGGTATTATTTATAGGAAATATTGGCATATTGACTAAACTATATACTAAATAATAAATACTAATATAACATCAAATTTAAATATTGTAGAAATAAATAGAATTCAGTTTTAAGAAAAGAAAAATTATTTTGAAAAAAAATAGAATTAAAAGATTGGGTAATTTTTATTTTCGCTATTTATTAATAGCGATTCTCACTTTCGTGATTTTCACGTAGACTCGTCAGTCGTATTATCGCTACTCTCAGCACACGCACAACGTAGGTACAGTCAATCAGGTTATATAGTCAATCAAAAGGGGTGTCTGCAGAAATTTTACCAAAGTCGGTGAACTGCGAACGAGTTGTTGTTATAGGTATAAATATGTATTATTATCATCTTTCTGCATCTACTGCAAATAGAGCATCGTTTTAAAACGGTAAACATTGGTCGCTCGACGAAAACGGTTGGTATATATATTAATAATAACAGCGGATTACAACATCGTCGCGCGCACACACACATACACACACACACACACAGTTTGACGTGTCCGAAATCGGAAATCGTCGTAGACGTATACTATTACAGTTGTACCGTAATGCCGTCGTTACGACAAAGACACTAAGAGACATCACTGCGTGAGCTCGTATCTATATATTATATTATATATTATTTATTGTACACGGAGCGACACGAGACACGACGCGGCGGATTGCGGTCGTCCCGTACACGAATAGTGTATTAGTGTATTTACAATGTAAAAGTATTATATATATTATACAGGCAAGTTCGTGAGAGAATCACACCGCAGCACTGTTTTACGGCTGTCAAACAGTACACATCGGGACACTGTCCGTCGCCAATAATATAACAATAACGAAAATAATAACAATATAGGCAATATCATCGTCTCGTCACAATATCTCCTCAGCCGACAAGTCGTCCGCCGGTTCAACGACACACGGGTGTCCGTCCGGGCAAACGCGTACCTATGTATCAAATACCATCGCAAAACGAAACGACGATATTATTATTATTGTTGTTGTAGAAGGAAATGCAATTACGGGCGCCACGCAGCATACGCGGCGGTCATCGCATCGTCATCGTTCCGCCGCCTCCTCTGACCATTGTCCGTACTTACACGTGTCGTCGTCGTAGTAGTAGTATTGAACGTATTATATTATGTATAATATAAGGTACATGTCCGTACATAATATATCGTGTAAGTCGCACGCAATAGGAATTCCCATGCCGGGCGTAATCTACCGTGTAATATTATAGCCAATATAGGTAGACCGAGTCGTGTATAATATTGTCATGCTCGAGCACAACAGCGTCCACCCTATAACCTATAAGTTAGGTTAAAACTGAATACACACAGTGATAAAATAGTGATTACACGGTATATTTTTTTTTTGTCGATATACATACACGTTTTAACGTGATTCGAGGTTTGCTTCACTACGTTATTGAAAATGAAAATTTGAACATAAAGTTTTCCTGATGGAATACCAAACGAATACATTTTAATTTAGGACTTTAAGTTTCGTAGAGTGGAGTGAATTGGGTGTATATAGTATAGCTGCGAAGCTACTCCACCAAAGATGTGGTCCATTATATTCCGATTATCATAAAAATTGAAGTAGGTAATGAGTTATTAAATTTAAAAAAAAAAAACTATTAATTGTCCAATTCGATATTTTTTCACTATTAAACATTTACTTTGACCATTTTAAAGATAATACAATTGAGAAAGCATTCAGTAACAATCAGTGAGATAAATTTAGGATATTTCTTAGCCAGATTTGTTTTTGATGTCCCTGCAGGGATTTCTGCGGGGAGAATTGAACTTTAAAAATATATTATATAATTAACATTTTTCTTTTTGAAAATACACAAAAATCGATTTAGAAAATAATAGGATAAGTACGTGTACGCAAACCATATTATTGTCGGATACAATATTATATATTACGCATGGCAGCGTTGCGGCGGAAGCGATTATTCTTGCACGAACTGTGCCGGATATCGACGTACACGAATATTTTACTATAAATATAATAATATTCGATCGTGGTTACCCAACCACCGTTATGTAGCTGCACCCGCCATGATAATAATATTAAATTATACTATGCTGTATGGTATGTGGAGATGATCCGGCGACTATACTTCTTATATGTTAGCCATTGCAGTTTATAATATAATATTATTGTCGCCAGCTGATACGACGTCTGTTTCAATAGGCCCGAGCCATGTGTAAAGTGTATAATATTACTATTATGGTTTATCAGTATAGAAAAAAATATATAAACTGGGGGAACTACACAACCCGCGAATGAAAACTCTAAAATTTAATTCAATTAATGGTATCTGTACGCACATATTACTCGGCTTCGAGACGTGGACTCGAAAACCTAGTGTGTCGAATTTGACGAAACCGGAAACTGGTAACATAATAATTAGGCGTTAAAGTTTTTGATATGTTACTCACTCTGTACTACAGTGTACGGTTGAACGACTACAGTTTACCGGTGGTATGTTTATTTTATGAACACCAAGCTGCGTGTAAAGCAGGGAAAAAGAAAGTATGCTAAAAGTCATAAATTCATCTTTCTACCAATAATATACATATATATATATATATATTATTATGCGTGACAAGTGCATGGATTTATGACTAGATTATATATATATATATATTATTTATACATACAATATCAGGGAGATCGGTGCACTTGGTCAACGTTGCGCGCTATATAAGATCTAATTACGATGTACGAAAAATTATTATTTTTCACATATTATTCTTATTGTTTATTGAAATGAGGAGGAAAGTCTCTTTTTTATATATATATTATATATACGATTGCTATTAAGCCGTTTCACGGTGAATTATGATATAGTCCGTCTACGTTGTTCCGCCAAAAATAATTCTATTTAATGACTATTTTATAAATAGAAAATGAATGAAAACCATTGTAGTATATTTTATATTACCTATATATTGAGTATAACCAACCAATAATAATATTTATTTATTTGAAATATAGTGTTTTATTTGTTAATAAAAACATAATATGATAATACTAGAACTATATGTATATAATAGTATAATATACTATCCATATATATGTACACGCGAACATTTGAATACCGAACGAATATACACACGACAGCTGCAAATAACGCGAAGATTTTCATTTATATTTTATTCACGGTTGTTTTACAATTAACTCAAATTTCGATATACTTCCATTTGTAAAAAATATATATATACTTATAAGTATTGTAAAATTATTATGAATGTTATGGACGAAATAATGCATGTTCTACTCAGAAATGCTCATCATTTCGTATCAATATCGTAGGATATTGTAAAATGTTTACCTCGTAAATAAAGAATATATTGCCATGTCACACTTACATTATTCACCAGACTAACTGTTCACTATAAAAAACCTATAGAATTTTATTTTATTTTTTATCAATTACAACATACTGTAGCATTTTGTCGTATTAAATAAACATGATACGTAAGAATACCTACCTATTTGTTTTCGTATATCGAATATAATACATATACTAATTATTGATGTTTTATATTTTTTATATATTTATATAATTACAATTAAAAAATGATTAAATATAACGACTGATTTACCATTAAAGGGTCAATGGACGAAGACGTTTATTAAATTAATTAATAGGTAGGTAAGTACTATAAAAAAATCATTTTGGTGTGACCACAAATTACTGTATTTTAAACTAAAAACTACTTGTAAAAAAAAAAAACTGATTGCAACAATGATAATTAGTATTTGGTTCAATCGACATACATCTGTATGAATACGCTTAAATTTAATTAGTAATTACTGATTACAAATCCTCAACAATAACGAAGATATAGTTAATAATTTGTACACTTGGTTTTAATTAAATTTTTTCTGACGTCTACATTCCTAAAAGTCTCACCTTAGATTATGAACAACACATTTAGACGTTTTTACATCCAAAAATTAATTATTCTATTTATTGATGTTTAAAAATTATTTCTTACTGTAAATATATATTTTTTAATTAAATTTCTACAGCGGTATATTTTAATAATTTCTCAAAATTTATGTTATAAAGTAATTTTTATTTTATAATATATTGATACATGTTATATATTTTAAATCCATAGTGTATTATATATTTTAATATAGTGTGCATAATATGTATTACAACCAATATCTTGGTACCATTATAAAATCGCTTTATATATAATAATTTCAATTTATTCGATACTTTTTTTAGTTATTTTTTGTTCATATTTATATCTAGTGGCCGATTTTTATTCCGGAATAATTAATTCAATGAATATATACTATCGTACGCAATAATTACAACGATTTCACGATTGATTACCGCAAAAATATTATAGATAAAATAACGTACAGCCATTGTTATTATACATTGGCCAATCAATACAATATTATGTTAGTTTTCGGTAGATATATTATTACACATTATTTTGTGTATATAAAATATATAAATAATTTGCAGAGCACATAGTTTAGTCAGCCGCCTATAGTGTGTTATTGTTATATTTTATTATAACGAAATGAAAAATTATGATAAGAAAAAACTTTTTTAACGAATTTTTTATTAAAATAATGTTGCTTACTTGGTTGGCCATTATTTACCTATTAGTAAATAAGAGCTTGTTATTATATATATATATATTTGTTTTTTATTCAGTAAAAGTAATCAGTGAATAGAATCTTTCAAATGTCCGCATTTGCGAATACTCGATTTTTCATTTGGGCACTTAACATCATTCAATTGATATAGGTACTGCTATAGTTAAATTCCTTTGTCCCTAACGAATTCTTATGCCAATATAGTAAGTAAATACATTTATACTTTCTGATCACAAAGACAACTTCGTAATTTGATAAAATAATCAGGTTAAAATAAAAAAGAAATAAAAATTCTTATCGATTTTTCAATATTTTATACACAGTAAGATCATTCGATGATAGCTTTAAGTACTTTCATTTACATTTATTACATGTCATCCTATACAAAAGTGTCATGTGTATGCAGAATATATAATGTATATAATGTATAATATATACAGGATGATTCATCAAGTTTGCTCGTCATCTTTTTTTCTTCAATAACGCAGTTATTCAAAATCGGATTTTTTACATTTTAAAATTTACTCAAAGACCATAGTTTCAAATTTTGAGATTTTTCTACTATTTAAGAAACTTTTTTTATTTTTCAAACAAAAACCTTTTTTTTTATTGCAAACTCTTTAACAGATTACTTTTCTGAACATTTTGACACGTCAAAATTTGTCAACTAGATTTTAAGTTATTTAATATTGTATATCACGCAGATCTATGATAGCAGGTTTAAAGTATTTGGGATGTATGGTGCTTTGAAAGTTTTATTAATTAGTATTAATTCATTATCAATTATTATTTGTAAAAATAGCTCGATCATAGTAAATATTGGATGTAAATATATATATTGTATATTTTTGTAAAATCAAAGAGTATTATCCTTATAGTATAAATATTTTAAGAACATTAAAAAAATATAAACATACACTAATAATTAGCAGTACAAAGTGGGTATTTTTCATTTGAAAAATAAAAGTCTGTATCATTACGAGACATAGAAATATAGTCTTTAAGAATATTTCAAAATTCTAAAAATCAGGATTTGAATAAAAAATGTATTGAAGGAAAAAAATGTACTTGAGCATGCTCGTGAATCATCCTGTATGTATACCAGACACAAGATCTCGACCGAATGACATAGACGGTTGTAGGCCGTTCTAGACGGCAGCGCTCGGTCGTCCGAAGGACGTTACGTAAACGTCGAAATCGTATTTAGACAGATACATATATACAAACGCCGGGCTGGAGAGTTCCGTATGAGCGCATGGAAATTTCGATGACGATCTTATACACACACACACAATATATTATAATAGTATATTATACCCGACAGAATTCACTTTCTCTTACGTTGTAGAGAACAAAAGGTACGGTGACGGCGAACGCGGGTCACGGTGCTCTTGGTAATTTAATAATATTATTATTATTTACGTATGAACGACCATCGACTGTGTAAGCGGCGGCCATTGCGTTTTGACCGTAGTAAAACACCGGAAACCGATGTACCGGATTCTGGCGCGGCCGTCGCGGGTTTTTCATAAAAATTCTCTGCGCGTTCGTTGACACGTCTTCTCACTCGACGTGTAATTTGTTCTGTATACCGTACACACAGACATACGCACACAATCACACAGATTTTAAAAACTCAACCGAGAATGGCTGCGATTCCGCGAATCCGTCTCTGTGTCGTTTAACCAACTGTTTACGTCATTACACATAATATTATTGTATCTAAAACTATACATTATAACATTAATAATCTATTACACATAGATGCGGTCAGTCATGTCATACTGTGGCACTATGTGTGGAATGAACTGTCACCCAATGCAATGTGTATTATAATAATAAAAAATGCACATATATATATCGATTTTCTCATACAGTACCTGTTATTGTATGTGCGTATATACTATATTACATATTGTAAGTGTTATATTATCGCGTGGAAGCTATTATATTCGTGTACATTGTTATGTAACTATATTATATCTAAACCGTGGATTATATTATTCGGTTTCTCCCATCACCGTGTTCAATCAATTTCGTCCACCGTATAATATTTATATGTATCATATGCATATAACAGACAATATACTATCATTGAATACTCAATATAGTTTGACATATTATAATAAGCATCTATTATACGTGGTCATCTAGCCTGACTAATAATATAATATTTTCTTCGCTTTCGTTTTGATTTTGTGTGGTGATATTTATAATCATTTTACTCATCACCCGAGGGAAGAATTTGAGTAAGGTCATTTGAATGTACCTATATATACTTATAGATACATAGTAACACATATTGCTGTCATGATTTCTAGTTCAGTTACGTATTATATGCAGATGAAATATACAAAATTTAAAAATATAGAAATTATTTACCTATTATGGTGATAACAAGCAGCAGTAGCATAGTCATTTTAAAATTACTCCTCCACATCGTGTTGTAATGACGCTAAATCACATTTTTGTGTTAATCACACCGACCGCGACGTTTTATACACATATATTTTCAAGCAAAATATACGTAAGCACACGCACACATACACACACTACACAAAACTTGAATTTAAAAACAATACTTAAGTATTAAAATTATTAATTTGTTTGTAGAAAAACAAAAAACAATGTCAACAAAAGGACCGTGCGAGTAGTAAAAAAAGGAACTGGGCCAATCGGTTGAACTTATGTTCTTTGTTGTTATTTTTATTAAAATAATAAAAAAATGTATATAAATCAATAATAAATAATAAAAAAAAGTCACCGAGATATTATTATTATCATATACTGAGCGGGTAACGGAAACTCAAGCGCGCACGCGGTATACCGTCATAGAAAGACAGCCAGAAACTGAGCCGGGCGTTGAAGTCACTGACACTGTGTGCGCGGTGGTGATGTGAAACTCGAAACGGTTTTCCCCTCCGTTACCCAACCGCACTCCGACAGTAGTCTATCCATAGACCGTCCGGCAGATGATGGTTAAAGCAAACTAACTGATAAATATGCCTCTCTCTCTCACACTCCCTCATAAAAAAAAAACCAAGCAGACATATTCATTTATATATTGTATACATGTATGCGCGTGCGTTGTTAGTGTACGCAAGTATGCCAAAAGCATATTACTATATGCTTATATATATATATATATATATACAAAATTAATAAGTTATAGGTATACTTATACGTAAAACGACTCTTTGAAATTCCTCGGCGCATTTATTATATATGAATGCAAACAATGTTAGTATATATAATATAATATGTAGTATAGTTACACACTTTGGTTGGCTATAAAAATTAATCAAGACGGTCAACATGAATACAATTCTAAAATATATAATGATTAGAGAATCATTTAGATTTTTTTCACTTAAATTCATCTGGACATCACCACAATCATAGAGTTTAATTGACAATAGTCAAACACTCAGACCTGACTAAAAAACCTTATTGAGGAGAATTTTTTTACGTAGAGACGTTTCTTTTGACAGGTGCTAATCACATGTTGTTGACCACACAACTCACAAAAGTGTATAATGTATTGTAAACCTACACAATATATAGTTCTTACTACGTATACTCGTAAAGTATAACTAAGTTATAATGTATACTTTATATGCATATTATAAAATATATAAGGTTCAATAATACAACGGTGTCAATCAACAAATCATTTTATATAATATTCATAAAGAAATTACATTTTTCTCAATTTATAGTTTTATACCAATAGTATTTAACTATATATAGTTCATAATTGTACATACATGTTGAGTGATCAAAAGTAGAAATTTTTTTTACGTTCATAATCGGGAAAAAATTACAATAAAACATCGAAAAACTGGAATATGTACGCATCGCCAGTTTTTGACGAAACTATACATTTTTATTATTATTTGTAATTGAGAAAGGAATGACTGTAAATATTTAAAATATTTTCCAAACATTTAAAAGAGTATTTTTTTGGCATGGTAAAATTTTTTAAATATTTTAACTCTTTTAAAACAACTTATACTTTATATAGGCACTTAAAACGATTTTATTTGTTTATTTTATTTTTTTTTTAGATAAATGTAAAATAAATAACATTTTTAATTATAATAATATAAAAAATGTACGGTATTAAACTATCAATAATTATGAATGGTAAGTGTGTAATTTTGAAGAACATCCGATGATAGTCACTGTTGAGAATGACTGCCTAGTTAATATTGCAATTAACGATACATATTCTAATATAATGTACCTTGTAAATAAATCTAATTTTTATCTACAAGTTATATGATCATATACTATCGTTGTTTAAATATCTGTTTTAAATTCAATTACATATTACATATTTTTTATTAATTTAATTTATCTTTTGTATTCATTACAAAATGCTTGTAATAACAATAAATTATGGCTTTAAACTTTAATTATTGATTTTAGAATTTACATTTGTTTGATCGATTGTTATTTAATGCAGTCTTTAGTAAAATATTAAATAATTACATTTTATATCTTAAAAAAAAATTATTCGACAAATAGAAATAACCATCATAATTTTATGAATTTACTCGTAGATACCTATTAGTTTGTTATATATTAATGACGGAAATACATCTTGTTTAAAATGAAATCCAATCATTCAAAATTACATAATTAAGAAAGTATCAGTATACTATTATTATAGTAGCTAGACTATGAGTCATCATTCAATATTACGTGTGTGCTGTGTAGATAACACTAAAACAGGTCATGGTCGCCAGAAAATCATTAAAACAAGTGAAATATTCATTAAATAACTATCCCCCGAATTAAAATAAATTTTGAATTTTGAAATAAGTAAAGAATTAATTTTAAATAATCTTAAAATCCGGTCGTAATCCCATTTATAATACCATTTTGAAATATAAATAAAATTTCAGACAGATACAAACTATGTATAGTCGTATAATAAAAAAGAATAATCCTCATTTAAGAATTAGATCGACAATATAATTATAATTATTAAACACCCGCGACACAATAGAATTCGATAAAAAGTTTTTCGATGCTATGAATCGGAACAGAAATCAAATCGAATTCGGTTACAAATCTAGGATAAACACTACAACAGCGATACAACCTGTACAATACCTATAGAATAATATTCAGGCATTTCTTTAAACACATCCGATTCAAATGCCGTTAGATTTATACGCTTTGACGACACATATTTTCAAGATGTCATTGCAGATTTGTATATTATATATTATACATATTTTTGTGCCGTTTACATTATTATGACGGATCTACCATTGTTGTTTCGGAAATTCATAGATAATTTATATAATAACATAAATTGTACAATACGGATGAAGAAAACCGAACACTATACAATCCTTATACTTCAGTGGACCGAAACCTCTGTATAATAATTTAGTCGCAATTATTTGAGTTTGATACGTCTCGATCGATATACTATGGGCGTTTAATACATAAACCGTGTGGCTAATCGGTAAATAGGTACCGTATTATATTAGATTTATATAGATCACGTTACATACGACTGTGCATGGTAAATCAGTCTGTATACATGTATGCCGATAAACCTATGTTTATCGTATATAGATATTAGTTACCCATACGATGTCTCTAAATAGCCAAATATCACCAATATTTATTTTGTAATCGTATTGAAATGTTCATGCGATTTGTTTATACAATGAAATTGGTTTTATTCATAAATCATATTAAAGTAACTATTTTTTTATATACCTATAAGACTATATATTAATATACAGGTGATTTATAGACATGCTAATTCTTTTTTTTTCTTGAATAGTGAATTTTAAATTCTAACTTTTGGAATTTTTAAGTTTAAATATATTTAAAAATCATATTTTAATATTTTTGAATTTTTTCGTACTAAATAAGAAGTGCCCTGTTGCGGTATAAACTTCTGTTTTCAAATGAGAACTATAATTTACTGTAAATTATTTAGTGGATCATTTGTATTTATCTAATTCATCACTAAGATACTATATATACATGGTAATTTTTCAAAAATTCCGGAGACAAAAAGTCCGTTTTAAAAAAAGTTTAACTAAAAGTCCGGATTCAGTTTTTATAATCGAACAAAAAGTCTGAGCGCATTTTTAGCGTCGGACAACAAGCCCGAGAATACACAATATTTTTTCTAACTAATATTTATTTTAAAAATTTAAAAATGTTTGTAAATAATAATATAATATATATTAATATTATACACATTCTATTATTAGAGTTTTATTTTCGATTTTTTTATTTTCATTTATAACTATATAGTTTATTATTCATTATAATTAATTTCAATAGGTACGTAGAACGTAGATACATGTATTTAAAAATATTAACATACAATCACACGATATATTAGGAAGAACAATATCAAAATTTATTTGTAACTAAATGTATTTCAATATAAACACTTCAACTAAACAAAAACTAAAAAAATAACACACAATATATAATAAAAAAATATAAATTTGCCATTACTCATTACTACATATACCTAACTATAGTGGATTTCCGTTATATTTTTATTATTTATATGACAATATTATAATATAATATGTGTACAAACATTTTTAAATTTCTAAATATTTAAAATAAGTATTAACTTTGGACTTTTTGTCTCCGAACTTTTCGTCCGCGGTTCGTATATATATATATAAACCTTAAAAATCTTACAAAACTACTTTTTTTTACTGTTAATTTTTGTCAAACCTGCACTTGGAAATTTGTTTCCAATCACCGTATTGTTATACACGGAATGCAACTATAAATGACCTTCGGTGAAGCGACTTGTTGTAGACCGGATAAATACCATGACTCAAGGAATTTACTGACGATCGAAATATAATCATATGAATAACTGTTCAGTCGAGATTAATGGTTTGAAGATTTAGTCTCAGCCTCGGCGATCCACAACGTTGTTCCGATGAATCAGTGATTCGTTGTTATAGGTAGGTAAAGATTATTGCATGTGCATGAGATTGACTTGCAGATAATAATAACCAAGTCCCTATAACACTTTGGCAAAATATATAAATACCATACTTGTACAAAAAAAATCACATAACAACTACAGATAATAAAAAAATCAGGAACTCGTTTGCTGTATAGTTAATGTGAGATATGAGTGTACCTCATTATTGAATAGATGGATGTGTTAATTTTGAATTAAATTATAAATCACTGTACAAAAATTCTGATTCTAAGCGGAAATAATATGTTCCAGCCTCTATTTTTAAGCATATTTTTTTAATTAATCTGTTATAAATGTTATTATAGTAAGTTATTTTTCAATTAGTAATACGATAAGATAAACTAAATGTTTAAAAAATATCGTGTATACATTGTATATTCTACTAATTATTAGTAATTAAAAATTCATAATACTATATATCATATACTATGATTGTTAATTTTATGTCAATTTTGATATACCATTTAATGGTATGAATAAGTCCGTGATATAAATAGTTTAATACAAGTCTAAATATTTTTAACATCGATTTTTGTATAGATTTTAATAAACATAAGATGACAAGTTTTATATCTTTACGATTAATATTTTTAAAATTTATATTTCCGTTTACATAATATCATCCAATTATATCAATATTAAAGTTTTGAGCTTCAAATTCATACAAACAAATTATGCTTCTATACATATACGAGTATATTATTAAATAACTATAAAAAATATATAAGAAATCTTGTCTTAAACTCTCAAGCTTTGTGGTATGACAATTTTATAAATTATGATGTACAAAATATTTAAAAGCTTTTTTTAGACTTCTTGACACTTGTCAAACAAAATGTGTGCAAATATTTTAAACATTCTCTGAAAAACTTACGAGGAATATAGTATAAAATGTTAATTTTTTTTACTAAAGACAAAAATTGTATTATTATAAGTTTTTAAATAAAAACAATTTCAAACATTCATTAACGACTCAAAAAAATATATATATATATTAATAATATATATAATATATATATTTTTAAATATGCCTTAAAAAAAAAGTATATGGGTATAGAAAATACTAGTATATTATTTTCGATTTTTAAAAGTGACATCAATAGTTATAGTTTATTAATTAATAATTAAATCGATTGATTTTAATATAAATTTATGATTAAAAGCTATTATTAAAATTAATAATGTAATAATATGCAATGTAAAATCAACTTTATTGATATCGGGTACTAACTATTAACCATCGACATTTTATCAATTTGTATATTATTGTAATGTATATTATTTATATTAAGTAGATAATATACTTAATAAAAGTTGGACAAGTATAATAGGTATACAGTAGAAACTTAGCATGTTATATTATACTACGTAACTGCAATCTGCAAGTAATTTTCTCCATAAACATTAGATTCAAACTTAAACCGTCGAACTACAGTTTTTCATTCTTACTTGTAAATAAAGTATAAATATTATTTAAATCGAGTTGGTTTTGAGTTGAACCTGTTAAGCCAGTTTTTTTATAAATATAAACACATAATATAATAGTTTTCAATCTTTGAGAGTTCAAGAACACCAATTTAGTGATATTTTATAATATTTAACCAATATAATTTATTCTATTATAGCGTGCAAACAAAAATAATTGACTATCAGAATTACAAAGGTTTCTTTACAACAAAAGTTTTACTTTGATATTAATGATATTCGTATGCATTGAAAGACCCTTGTATACCCGTGTGAAAGAAAAGTAATTATATACCTTTTGCGTTCACACTATACTTAATTGTATATACTCGTATTATATTATAGGTACTTACTTATTTGAATGACACAAACAAATATTATATATTATTACACAAAGATTATAATTTGAATCACACCGAATACCAGTACATGTTGATAGAATAGCAGCTGTCGTAAAATAGTCTATTTGTGTAGAAATATGTAGGTACGTATAAGAAACAACCAACATCTTATAAAAGATAAAATCAAAATATTTAAGTCGAACCAATATTAATTTGTGTACAGTTGTCTGGAGTGTCACAAAAATGTGTTTGTTTTTTGTTAATTCATTTGATTTAACTAGAAAAATGTGATTAATAACAATTTTTAATTTTTTAAATCATAAAAAGAAGAAAGGTTACGCGTACCTGCAGGATGATTTTAGTTTATACATTTATTAGTTGTTATTCCTATTTCCCACATTATACGACTTCGAGTATCGACTGAATATAATATCTATACAATATACTCGTACCTATGTATGTATAATACTATAATGACATATAGATATAACCATTGCAATTTTTTCTCTAGCCTATTGCTTGTTAGTTGTTGTAAAGTATTCATTTAAATAACCATAACGTGAATTTTTAAACGCGATACAGAAAAACATGGTGGATAAAAGTATAACCCAAATAAAGGCAAACAAAATAATTTTAAAATCATGTAGATGTTTTTTTTATATTGATATTAGATTTATATAAATAAATTTTGAATGTTTACACTTATATTCTATACGTCGTGGATGATGCAAAAAAAGTATACATTTAAGAAGAAAAACAACATAGCGATATGTACTAATTAGTTTAGCACTATAGAGATTAATCGTAGATTTTACATGATACAAGTTATTTCAACATAATAATGTACGTGAGTCTACGAATTATAATAAATATTTTATGCTTCAATATAGCAGACAATAATAATTTATTATAATAATAACAATGATAATAATAATAATAATAAAAAAATCAAGGATAATAGCTATAATAATAATAATAAATAATAATAATAATAATAATAATAATGATTATAATATATATATATATTATACTGTAGTTAATTTATAATATTTTAGCTAAGTAATTACATTTTATGACACAGGTAATAATAAATTTACCTGGTGTAATCGTTTTAGTTATTCTTTACCCTCACAGTTCGTACCCTTTAGTGTAAAAATTTCGTATTATTTTAACATACACATAATTAATATTAATATTCCGTGTATATTAGTTTCAATATAATACTTATGGTACGTAAAAAACAGAATCTAAATACAAACAACCCGCCGTGAAAGTGTTTTGTTCGTCGAAATTCATCATTACTCATTACACATGTATACGAATATTGTACGATAAAAAATTGTAATAAACAAAAAAATTATAAACAAATGTTATAACACAATATTCGACTAACTAAGAATAGAATAAAATCGTAATGGAAATTGAAATTTTTTGAGCGTTTCTATAAGTAAAATTTAATACGAGTAATATAATAATATTATATACTTATACGCTATATAATTAGCAATTTAATGAAAAAAGGCACGACTATAGATAATATAACGTTGTGGTATCGTTTCTCAAATGCGATGTCACTTAAGCATTACTTACTTAATTCTTTTTAACAAAATATTAAATAAACGATTATTATACATCGCCTTAAAGTTTACTTATTTTATAATATTATTTTAAACAAAGGTAAAAGTATAATAATGTATATATATTTATACATATAAAAAAAAAAATTAAAAAAAACAGGGCCACAGTCTTTTTATACTCGAAGAGTAAAACAGTTATATAATAATATTAAATATATTAATGTAGTTTTGTTATTATATATTATTATAGTTGCGTGTAAATGTGTTTATCAGGCAGATTGTCAACAAAAATAAAAAATAATAAGAACCATTTTATTTTAAACACATTATAATATAATATAACAAAAAAATACCTTTTACCAGGCAAATGAGTATCTGACGTCCACTTCGTGTAAGCCCGGTAGTTTTTTTTTCAATACGTCCACCGATCGGACCGTCGCTTTAGTGCTATTCAAATTGAGTTTTTTCAAATTGATAAGACCTGCAGAAATCGATTTTGTTAAGTAATGGTCATAAATACAGACAATCAAACAAATATTAGACACGTGTCTTACTTATTAGCGATACGATTCCCCTGTCAGTTACTTTAGTCTCGCACAAGTTCAAAACTTGCAAGTTGGTCAGATGATCCGATATGATTAGTAGTCCGGAATCACCAAACTAAAATAATTATTTTATTTAGTTATTTTATTTTATACGTTTTTTGCTTTATTCGTTTTATAAACAATCTTTGAGAAGTATACACATACCTGTGTACCCCACAAATTGAGAACTTTTAAAGATGGTAACTTAATCAACGTCTTGGCACAAGTATCTGTTACATTGGTAAAAGCCAAGTCGACGGACTCTAAATTACCGAAAGGGCCACAATCAAACATGGAATTCAGATCCAAGTCAGTGCCTCGAGCCGGTAATGATAAATTCTGTGGACCTCCTTTTCGTTGCTGAAAATGAAATGAATATAATTTGCTTATTATAACGTGTAGTGAAAAAGCTATAGAATATCAAAATCTTATTTTTAAATATTACGTATATCCCTGAATAAATCGAATGAAAAATATTTAATTTTAATACGATTAAATTAAATTCTTTGTTTTTCTTTGTACACATAGGTACATATAGCCATACTACTACGTCTCATGAAACATATGCCGAACGCCATGTAATTTAATGATTAACCATAAACAATAAATATTATCTAAAATCTTGTATAGATACTTCATCAATTGAACCGAATATTTTCTTGAACGAAGTTTACACAGAATCCTAACGATAAAGTCGTGGTATTCAAACAGCCTAATGTAAACATCATTAAAAATCAATATTTGTACCTATATATTTATCTTACCAATTCAAGTAGTTGATTCTGCCTTGACATAAACTCGTCGTATACATTTTTGCCAAATTCTGTAGACTTGAGTGTATCAACAATCTGATTTCTTTGATGTAAGTCTTCCACGACCATCCACTCAAGCATTAAGCACAGAACATCCATCACGATTTTGTTATTTTTTAACGCTTCCGAAACGCACGTCCCCAAATGCTTGGCTTTTAAGTTTTTCAACAGTTTCTTTTTTTTGCAGCGCTCACAATCCATTAAAGTTTTAAGCTAATATTAACAGATATTTAAATATATATGTATTATATTTATTTACTACAATTTTACAACTGAATAAAAATTATTAACATGATAATAATATTATATCTTATTGGTATATTTTACAAACTTAAGAGTCGAAACAATGGCGTGAGAGTAGTCATACAATATTAAGAAGTTGGACCGATAGATATACAAATGCAATGATAGTTTATTAAAGTCAAGATTAAAGGGCGCTAGGTGTGAAAGATTAAAGGAAAACCTCGAAAGCTCTCGAGATAGTTATAAAGTCAAAAAAAATGCTTTTTTTATAATGTTAGTCAATTAAAAGTCAATAATATTATATACGTTTAAAATACATAAAAGTTGCTTCAACGTATTATTTATACATTGACTTTGACACAAGTGGTCTATACAATTTATAAGTTTAATGTTTTGTACGGTTTAGCTTTTATACTGTTATCAAAAACGTACCAATTTAGTCCAGACAATTGAACTTTCGCAGAACACGGCTTCGATCGGCGAACATAAATCGAACCAGCCATCTTTTGTCTCACGGACAGCTAATACTTGCTTATGAATTTCACAATCTTCATGCAGTCCTATTTTTAATATTACAGAGGAAATGTCCCTAAAGTTAACAAAAAAAGAACAATAGTCAATTGGTTACGAAGTGTCACAAATTTAAATTTCATAAATCGTCGTTCAATAATGTGAAACAATAAATAGCAACCGTGTACAATAGAAATCAAACAACGGTTCTCATGGGTTCTAATATTTTAGATGAACCCATTATGGTGTCAGAATCAGAATGGTTGTCAAACTCTCTTAGAATATACATTAATTTGTGTCATAAACATGTCGTGTTTAAAAATTGTGTTGTTTGTTAGTATAAATAATATAGAACATATCATATACGATGAACATTATCAAAAAATTATATTTTTCATATAACGATTTATATAAAATCGACATAATATATTTATACCACGTAAAAGACGTTTATAGTTTTAAAAAATATATTTTTTTTTTAATATTAATTTAACAGTTAGTAATTAGCAAATAGTAATAAATTGACTTTTAAGTTTTCAATGCGCAATAAAACAATAACTAATATTTTAATCATTATTGAATAACTGTTATACACTCATTTTTCATTATAACACTCTTTTCAATATTTAAATAAAATAAATCTTCTAAGCGCTATAAAATCAAGCATCCGGTAGACACATCTTTAAAAAAAATGAGTTACAATATTTATTTTTTAGTCGCCATTTTAAAATAATTGATCCGATAAAATTATTTAAGTCAGATTAGTTTATTTTTGCAAATGACATTTAACTCTATTGCTAAAACTGAAAACTACGTCTTAAATGGCCAAGCCAACCTACTCATAAAAATGTATGATAATCGAGATTATTTTAATGATATAAAATATGACTATTTCAAATAGAATATCTAATATCTATAGACGTAATTATTATCCTACAAATCATGTTGTTATAATACATATTCTTAATATACAATTCATTTTTTTGTGACAAATAAAAATAATTATCAGTTATCGAACCGTTACGAGCACGTCATTACATGTGACGCAATATCGCAAATACCTTTTTATATACCTATATATTATAATATTAAATAACTATGTGAAAATTGCAGAAATCCGATTATGATAACAATAAAATTTTTCGTAGAAATATTAAATAATAATGCGTATATAACGATATTATGTCCATGTACTTGATACGCAAATAAGTATACTATACTATTATTTTTAATATTTTGTTTGAATGCCACGTTTTATTATATTTTTCACGCTGTTATTTTAACGCGGGTACGTATTTCAACAATAACGATAGAATAGAAGAAAAATGCAAATAGTCGGGAGAATGAAACTCTACAATATAAATTTTGGATGGTCATTTATTAAATACGTTGTATTGAATTGAAGTAACTTCTAAACACTGTATCAAAACTACCTTTTTGAAGTACCAAATAGATTGTGCAAACCAAATCAAAACGTCTTGTATTTTAATTTTTAAAACTTATTAATTATGTTCTTAATGTGTATGCTCGGAATAGCGGTTGCGTAAACTACTCGTTCGGTCGCAATCAAAAATCTGAATAATAAAACAATAATATACTCACTCCATAAAAATTGAACGAATTAACAGCAATGCGGGAAACGGCAGCGGACGCAACAGTTGAGCAAGTCCGTACAGCCAGTCGCTGTATTCTGATCTGTTAAAAAATAATGCAATACGTTTTTGTTATATTAATTCAAAGTTAATAACAGCTACAAAGTAATACAGTCCATACTCAGTACATGGACCATAGATACAGGCAGGTTACGATGGTGTGGCGTCGGGTTAGGAAACCAGACGTATCAATTGTAATGTATATAGTATATATTGAGTATGTCTTACATGTTTTGAAGAACAACAATGTAGCATCTCAGGTGATTGGTGTAATAGCAATCGAATTCGGCTTCCGAACAGTTAGCCGGCAACTCCTCTGATGCGGAGTATATGGCAGTAATACAGGTGGACACCATGTTCGGTAGTACCCTGTTATGAGGGCACACAGCGCTGGCACTGTGAACTCTAAACATGTACGCCGAAAATTATTATCAATTCATCGCATTTTATTTATGCATCGTATATTTATATTTTAAAGGTATATTTCCGAGCACATTATTCAAACGAACAATATTAGTTAGGTATGTATTTATAGATATTTCTATATTAGATAGGAATCATGATACAGTGATGATGTTGAAAAAAAATTAAACACTCAGTTTTGCTTACCTCGATAAAAAATATCTAATTGATTTACCACTTTGGTCCTGGATGTAAAGAGCCTTGATATAATCTTGTACTAATGTGCGAGCTGTCAGAGTTCTCGCAAAGTCCTGCAAAATCCGAAAAAAACCATTATTACACATTATTATACATTACTGTAAATCTAAAAACATTTATTTGCTACACCATGCACTCACAAAATTATGTTTGAGTATTCTTGTTATGGTGTAAACTAAGGAATCTTTAATGATAGGTAGGCTACTTTGGTCTTTGCAATGATGCGATAAAAACGAACACATTTCGGCGGACGGGGGACAGTCTTCAATCAACGGGCGCAACGTACCGATTAGTGCCTTTTCCCATGATTGTTTGCAATATTTTTCCTGGTCCTAGATTTAAAAAAAAATTATATAAGTATATAGATATTGTCAACGTTAGAATGGAAATAATAATGATTTTATTTTAATATGCAAATAGAAACATACTCTTGTCATTAGCGTACTCGCAATAAAAGTTGGCATATGAAATATTTCATCATCGACCAATGGAATGTTTTTGGCGAAATCCACTATATTCTGTTAAATACATAACACATTTAAATGTTTCGAACAGACAATATAATTAGTGTGTACTGAAAATCAAGTATAATAATATTATCACACGTTACCTGCAATTCTTTTAACATATCGTCTGGATCAGATTGACTTTTCAAAAGTGTTTGGGTTTCCTGCACATTTTTCTATACACGGAAATTTAAAAAAAAAAACATTATCACTCTTAAATAGTTTCAAAATAATATTAAGTTTGAAACGAACCTTCCATAAGATTGAATAAAGAATTTGATCTCTCAAATACTGATTGGTAGTCTGTAAACAAATATAAACGGTTACTACGGCGTATTGGTTATGCAAAACAACGTCACGCACATGCAAAAAAAGGAAGTAATTCAAATAGTACGTGACAAACAATTGTTAAAAATGTTTAAAAATAATCACCTGTAATAAATAAGAACCATTAGTGACCACTACGCGAAGACAATATTTGAAATTTGAGTCCCATCTTTTTACTGGATATAAATCTTTAATAGCTTCGTATCCGATAGTCTTACTAAGAAATCCACTTGGCTAAAAAACAAATAACAAAATAAAAATAAACTCATCAAATTCGTAATTAAAAAATCAGATTTTATTCGTGAAAAATATAATAATCAAATTAATTTTATGCAGTACGTATTAAAGTAAAATCACAGTTCAAATTGTTATTAATTACAATGATAATTTTAATCAATATTGTACATTAACAATATAAAAAAAAAATGTATTTTGTGAATATTTAAAAAAAATACATTAACTGTGATTTTGTGAAAAACCGGAAATAAGTTATTCTTATTATTGTCCAATCAAGGATGTATTATCATACATTTTATTAATTATTCTAAAAAAGTAAGGGTAAATTGATAAAGGGAAATCATTAAAATATTTTAAAATCTAGTTACGATACTCAGTCCCCTAAATATTCAAGCACTAATAATTAATAAATTATAAGTACCTACGCAGATACTTCTTATTTTACTAGATACTTTATTTCTTAACGATAACATAAATTATGTTATATATTATTGTATGACAAAATTAAATCACAATTTTATTACGCACTTAAAGAAGTATTGAAAACAATGATTACTGTGCTCATTCCGGTGCAATTATGGCCGACTGACAAGAGAAGAGATAGAGAATGTCAGCGTCGACGGACTTACAAAATTATATAGATATGTACAAGTATGACGTATATATTAAATTACTGTAGTATCTGTCTATTAAATGCACTGTATATATTAAATATTCAAGTAAATAGCAGTAACCATCTTGCGATGTCAAAAACTTGAAATACGTTTTTTTTTTAAACAGTACATTGAAAGACATTGAGTTTGAGCATACTATACGAGTATGCGCTTTAAGATAAACATACGATACATCAAGGTATATACTATATAGGGAATATATAATAAAAATTATACAAAATAATTTAAACGATTTTCAAATCAATACAAAACAAAACAGGAATAAAAGTCCTAGAATAAAAATCCATAGGGACAAATATCACCAGACACTTATTGATCCTTTTCAACTCATAAATTTCAACCTTCAAATATTTTAAGCATCAAAAACATTAAGGGCCGCTATAACAACACTGCTTGTTTTCTTTATCTATCTCCCACATAATATAGGAACAATGATATTCCGTATTTCAATGATTATTACTCTCTGGCTCAGTTTAGGGTAATGGCATCTATCATATATTTTATAAAGAAGAATATTTTTTGTTCATTGACCGGATAGATTTTTAATATTTTATATTTTTTTTAAATATAAGCATGTTTTAATTTAAATTCATTAATAACTTATTCATAAATGAAAATCAATTTGGTCAATACACAGAAAATATTCTTCTTTATACAATACATAGGAAGTATCTTTACCTTAAATTAAACTAGAAAGTCGTAATCGTGAAAATACGGAATATCTTTGTTATTTATATTATATGCGAGATAGACAGAGAAAACAAATGTTGATGTGGCAGTCCCTTAATTTGAAATATTATTATACCTTACTTTTAAGTTTAAGTATTTTAAAGGTAATCATTTACCTGCACAATTAAATATTTACTATAATTTAATGGTTATATGGTAAAATCTTCAGCATCCATTTTATTGAATTACGTTATTCACCACCCCAATTTTCACAAACTTATAAACGTTATCATATATTGATATCAAATATAAAATTATTTTGAATTTATCATTTAGATATTTTTTGTAATATTAGCGTTTTTATTATATATTTTGAAATTTCTTTTGAATATGTACAGTAAAAACATATTTTGTAGAAAGAGCTGGACTTTGAAACTAAGCCTATCTTTGTCTCACTCACTTAATCCGGTTAGATACAATAATTTTGTATTATATACATAACATGATTTTAGTATTTTCCAGCTCAAAAACAATCGATATAGTGAAATATTTGTGCGCTGGATTAGGCGGCAAAAATTGTTTAGATACACAATTATACTGTAATATTGTAATATAGGTACACCATTTCAAACGTAGGAATTTCGAAATATGCATGGACTGTGCTTAACTGAATATACGAACAAATGTAATAATTTTTTTCGAAACTATTCATCATTTTATATTGTACAAAAGTCGTCACGAATACGCAAGGGCGTATTCACATATAACATAATATAATTATAATTATAAAATTTATTTTTAATTTTTATTAAGTTGCGGTATTGAAAACTAACTAAAAAATAGTAAAAACTGTTTAAAAAACATATTTTTAAGCACATTTCACTGATAAATATCTACAATGATAAAATGTATCTTTCTAATATTATTATACTATCCTTATATAATATAAAATGTCTTATTTATAATAATTTTCTAAGGACGTTGAAGGTTCTATAAATCAATTTTAAATAACCATAACTTTACATTTTTACATTTTAATCCCATGCTGTATTATATAAATATTTATATATTATATGAGCAAATGCTTTTTATATGGTAATATAAAAATTAAAGTTTATTTATTACTACAAAAGTGCATTTTTGAGCTTTTTATTAAATACAAAATTTTTTTTTTAAATAATTATATTACAAATTCATATATTATTTGTTAAAATATTTTTTAAATAAATTAAAATTAATTTGAATTGTTTTAGTGTATTAGTGTATTTTTGTCATCAAGACAATCTCTATACATTTTTGTACGATTCAATTTTAATAATATATGTACTGTAATAACTTAATGTAAAACCATAAATATGTCTAAGTAGTTTTCCAATATTTTATTGCCTCAATATAATGGCACAAAATCATACATTATTTGCTAAAAATCATTTCACGCAAACACAAGCCATTTAAGGTCTAATTCTAGCTTAGAATAATAATAATAATATTTTTTTTTATTATTAACGTCTAGCATCACTATTTAGTTATTTGATTTTTGTGTTTACGAAGGCATTCACTATTTCTACCACCAGACTATTTCACTGAATGCAACCTTCCCGGTTCTATCCTACACTGAAACCGTTTCTCTCATCCAACAATAATTATAATACCATAGAAACACTTGAAGATCCTTTTTATTATATAAAAAAATAAAAAAATATTTACCATCTCAAAGGTTTTTTTTTTTTTGTTTTTTAAAATAAATTAGATAATTTCTAGCAATAATAATTTAAATTAATTATGACGACACTAAAATAGAATACAAAATATACATCATGAATGGGAGACCTAACAATATAGGAATTCTCAGACTTTGAAGAAAAGATGATTTGAATAAATATTTCAATAAATTAAAATTTTTCACTTTTGGTGTCTCTTAAAATTTCATTAAAATATTTTATTTTTATAATAACTCGTTAGAAACGGATGTGACATTATTTTAAACTAGTAATAGTAATTTTTTTGAAATTGAAATCAACGTATTATATATATATATATATGTAGGCACACAATTAATAATAATATAATATACTCAAATTTTGGACATATTATTAGCCATTAGGTATAAATTTGTCGCGTGATCGCGTGGACTATAGTTAGCCAGCATATTCTTCAATCTTTGAGGAAAACTCTATTACGAACACAACAAACTTTAAGTCGAACAAAGAATCGTATCTCGTGTAATACATTGGTATAAGAAAATTATTAAAATTAATTATCATTATAATTATCGACACATGTATCCGTCGAGTGTTTAAAACAACGATTTACAAATGCCACATCGTCTTCACAGTTTTTGACCAGAAACAACAATGAAAACGTCTATTAAATATTTTGTTTGGCCAACCCAACTCGCTATAAATTATGGCTGCCACAGTTTCAACAAACAGCACCGGGCACAGTATAATATTATGTTATATTTTACCGCTAACGCATGCCGTAGCGCAGTGTGGGCACGGCCGTACGGGATAGCATATTGTATATATGTATTATTAGCCCGTTCCATCGCTCACACATGATAAATAAAAATAACCAGCTGTAATAGAGTGATAAAGTTCAATTACGTCTGTGCGTCAGCCGACGTAAATTCAAACTATATAGTTAGAGTGGTGCGATAAACATTACATAACGCCGTTCTCAAAAACGTACAATATTGTTATAGTGTGTTTATAGTTTAAAATAAATTAAGCAAATATCGTATCACTATGTAGTTGTGTTCGATGTTATCATATTATTATTATGTCCGTCTAATTTATAGTTCAGCAGCTGAATAATAGACTAGATGCAGTACTAACCTAAACTGTAACCCGACGAGTAGAGATACACGCGCGTGTGCAGACTGCGACTGCCGCTTATGCTGTGAGTTGAGACCAGCGGAGTCAAAAAAATAACGAGAGGTACGTTGAATGTTTATACCCATGGGTTTTGCGCGCACATGCAATACTTATTAATATCGGCAGCACCTATCGCGGAAACAGAACGAAATACGGCGTTATGTCACGCGTTCTGCTCCTGTAGCAAAATCAATATCCAACCAGAGAGAGAAAAAGAGAGAGAGCATTAATTATATTATAGTCACACCGAATTAGGGGCGATTCTTGACGTGTCCCGTGGAGGGGGAAATATTTCACTTTTTCCCCTGTTGATAGGTGATTACGTGAGAAACAATTTATATTCCTAAATTATATATAATAGTTAATTTTTGTTTATATTAAATGTTTTATGTTTTGATTACTATGATGACTATAGAGTTATGCATGTCAAAAGGAGGGGGAACTACCAATCAACCCAAATAAAATTATACTGAATATATATAAATATATAAGCTAAAGCCTTTCGAGCAGTAACGTGCTTATCTGTATTAATAATCCTTTACTTAACTGTAATGTAAATAATCAACATGATCTGCTATAATGTTCACTATAAATTATGGAATTAAAACCTGTTAACTATTTAATAACTATCTGGTTACATCACTAAAAATTAATTTAAAAGTGACGTTGTAAATATTATTTGATATTTATTATTGTAGAAACTGAAAAGTGAATCTTGAATTTAATTATCGCTCAAAAATAATATTTCAACTGTTAATTATGTACCACACTTATATAGATCATATTTACATAAAAAAAAATTTAATGATAAAACATAGGTAAGAATTTGATTATGGTATTATGATTAGATTAAAACTAAAATCTAGTAAATCAGATGGAGTAGCAGAAAAACGGAAAAAGAGTAAAATCGTATGCTATGACAATGAAATGGTATTTGTGGATATCATAAGAATATTGATATGGAATGGAACAATAATTTATAAGTTATATTTTAATTTAGCACAGTAAATTTATTCTTTTGGTTAAAATCAAAAATCATTTTTTCTATCAAAAGAATATTTTTCTTTTTGAACATCATATACCTAGAAAATTCAAATAATATAAAATTATTGTAATGAAGTCTACTTTAAGATAACCATATTTTATATTCTCTACAGAGCGATGAATGTATTGGTTTTATAATGATGTATATATTTTATTTTTATTGTGTATATCTGATTTCTTTTTTATAAGCAGTAAAAGCGCTTCAGTCTTAAACTTTAAAGGTGGTTTCTGATATCAAATTGCATATTTTTTTATGCATAATTTTCCTGATAATCAGACAAAACTAAAAAAATTAAAAATAACGGGAAAATTTACGCAACACTGCAACACCAATTTTTGACAAAATCGACTATGTTATTTAATTGAACTAAAAAATGAATATATTTTTATATTAACATTTTCGACGTTAAATATAATTTTTAGATTCTGGACGGTGCGATGTTGATGATGAAGTTATTGATTTTACAATAAAATGTGTTTTTTTTTCTATATGCAAACAATAAGTACCTAATCGATAGAGTGCTTTGATTCTTAACTTAGATGTTGATTTTGGATAAAAAATTTGATCAAGTTTGTACTTAAAAAAGATCAAAATGTAAAATTACTGTAAATGTTTTAAAAATAAATACAAAACTTTTCATTAATTTTTGATCCCTCCATTAAAAAATATATAGTCATAATATTTTTGCACAGCATTTAAATTTAGAATTTTGACAAAATTTGTGAAAATCTCGAAAATTACAAATTATTAAGAAATTAAAACTTTTCTTTTTTTACCTAAGTTTTAAAAATTTAGTACAAAATTACTCATAAGTGTTTTATACTAAAACCATAAATCTTAAATATATTTAAGACGATTATTTTTTATTGACATTTGGAGTTTTAGATGAAATTACTTATATAAACGATAAATAACTATATTAATTATTTTTTATAATTTAAAAACATTTTTGGTGAGCACTTAAAACTTTTACGTTTATAAAAAATTATGAAATTTATCATTCACAATGACATTTTTTATTTATTTTAAGCATTATCTCTTTATTCTATGAACCTATTTTAACTCTTATACTCTCATACGGTATTTACAGAAAGATATTAGATTAAATTTTGAGCAATATAGTTTGATAACATTCAGTATAATAATAAATATTATTATAATGCAATATTTCCGGGAAAAAACTTTATCGTTCTAAACGTAAAATAAATTACTTTAATAGCTTATAGCTATCCAAAATACATAATATAACGATACATACCTAATGATTTAGGCTGACGAACCGTCTACGCTCAGAATCGTTATACAATCATTAAATTCAAATTTAACACTAACACACCCATAATAGTAACCCATTTGACACCTAATGTACAGCAGAACGGCATCTACTTGCCCACCTTTTTCAATGTTTTAGCTACCTTCAACTATAAATAGAAATTTTAAATATTATAATTTTTTTTTATTTAAAAATAAAATAGGATTATTCTTATTTTATGGAGAAAAAAACAAAAGCAACGTGAAATATTTTGTATTATATTGGGTAATGGGTATTTTAATGTACAAAAGTCCTAAATGTTTTAGTTTTAATCACATGATGATAATAATTTATGTGCTTATAATCTTATCAAGTCTTTAATTTTTGACTTCAACTTATTAAAATATTACATTATGCGTACATGAGCAACTTGTATATTCTTATAGTATAATACATATATATATATAAATATATAATTATTATGTATTACGATTTCTGATTTAATTTTACCGGAGAATACGCAATCTCGCGTGCATTAATAGTTTTCCCCGATATTGAATTACTTTACATTACACTATTACAGTAATATGTCAAACGATTCTGTACGTATATCGTGGCAAAATATGTTGTGAAATATTTCGAAATTTTAAGCGGAAAACACATTATTATATTATTATTACGATAGATTAAATAACAATAATTAGAAAGCATACGTAGATATCAAATATTAATGTGTAGGCGAGGCAGTCATCGCGTTAAATTTGCAAAAATATCCATAATAGATACATAATATTGTACATAAGTACATAATAACTACACGTATGTATATATATACACGAATATTATTAAAACGTAACGAACAAACGCTGTACACAGCAGAGTAAATTTGGTGGAATTTTACGGTGTGAAACGATTTTGGTGAAACTAAAAATAACACACAAAATAGATATGTGTTGTTTTTTCTTTCGATCGGTGCGTTTATCTTGTAACATTATACACACAAATAATTGCGCACGTAATAATGTTCACGCACGTATTGCACTTGGGTACACATAAATATATATTATACACATAAATACATTTTTGGTCTGTGCACATGCATACGCGTGTGTTAGATGTAGGAGTGTTACGGGAGACAGTGGCGTGCCGAGAGTAACACTTTTATGCTACCATTCCAATACATCAGTATACCACACCACCCAACCCCGCCGACAAACTGTGTCTGGATTTTTACACACGAATTCGATATGCACATACCAATGATTAATTACGATAGTCGTTTGATAAATGCTTTATCACTTTTAAACTTGTTGCCTATTCATTATTTAGGCCTTTATTCAGCTCACCATCTATGTAACAACTCTTGCCCGCCAAAAATAGTTATCTAAGATTAGACCAACGGAGATATGATGTATACATTCGAAATGTATAATATTGTTATGTGAAAAAATATAAAAAAACTTAAAAATGAAGATGATACAAAATATTTGTCATCTGACTTTGTACAATTTAGTCGACGAAAATGTATATTTTCAGAAACGTTATATTTAAATATCCAGCGAGTGTTCGCTATTAAAATAACCACTCAGTATAATATATAGTACTGAAGCCATTGAGGGTATATAATAACAGTATTATATATTATATAGGCCCTACGCGCACTCACCGTGTTGGAAGTTATGCAATCGTCCTGCAAGCGGATCTGATGGTTCTCCCACCGTCTCAGATACTTGGAGCTGAGTATCTTACTGATAATCGTGTTGGTGTGATTTAGGTGGCACACGGCCACGTCCACCTCGCGAATCATGCGCAACTGCTTGCGGGCCACCTTGGTCAGATCGGCGTCCGGTCCCCCGGCGAACGGGTGGTTGGCACACGGCGGCGGGCTGTCGGCCCCGTCCAGTCCGAAGTCGTACACGGAACCGACCCTTTTCAGCCCCGTGGGCGAGTCAGGCCCGTTGCAGCTGTCGTCCGACGAAAATTCGTCGCGGTCAGTGTGGATGTCTGAACTCGGCGCGTCCACGTTGGTCACCGACGCGAGAGTACGATCCCCGCGACATCCGACCACACTCACGGCCGCAATGGCGTCGTCGGTGACGTAGACCATGACGGCCGACGAAGGGATGGCCACCGCGGCCGCGTCCATTTCCCCGTCCGACGTGGCCAAGCTCCCGGCGCTGCTCGTGCTGTTCGTACTGCTCGTGCTGTTTGTGCTGCTCGTGCTGCACTTCCGCGTCGGAGGGTCCGTCCGAAGATCGTCCACGGCCGTTATCTCGCAACTCATATCGCCGCAGTTTCGTTCACCGTGCAAGACGAACGACCGTCACTGGCCGCAAAAACATTTTCTCATTTAATCCCTGAAAATATTATGAAATAAGTTGCATTATAATTATGCATCTTGTATGATATAATACGAGTTAATTAGGCTGCACATGCTACAATTATATTACTGCAGTGTTGTCGCTATAGACACACCAGCGGAATGACAAAAAGATATTGACGATAAAGTATAAACGGTATAACGATTTGATAGCTACAATCCAAGTGCAAGCCACGCCCTCCGGACATCACTAATGTGTTTTAATATTACATTTATACTGGCATAGGATATAAATTTTATAATTTAAAATATAAAAATATAATTCGTGGATTTAAGTTCCTTTAAATTCGTCTAATACATTTCATAAAATAGCTGCCACTTTAAAAATCAAAATATTCAAAAACAAAGATCAATAATAATTAAAATATTTATTCTTAATTTATGTATCAATATTAATAAAAATATATCATAGGTTTTGGTCTTAGATTATTCTTATTTTTCGTCATTTTAATCTATTTACACAGTACGTCATTAAGTATGAAATATTTTATAAACGTATTGCTGCAATACAAAGGTTGAGAAACACTGTACTACTGTGATACAGTAAACTGTAAACATATGTACATATGTTTTATTCGCCATAAGTAAAATAGCAGTAACGTAATGCGAGTGTAACTGAATATAATATATAAAATAATACACCGAAAATAAAAAGCAACTTTTTATTTTCATCTATCGGTGGAATTCAAATTTTAATAAAATTAGATAATATATAAATGAAAAATAACGATTTTTCCTTACACGATATTTTTTTTTATTGTAATCAAAAAAATATTAATCATTGTGACTTGAAACTCTTCTCTATTACGTATTGTACTATTTTCTATAAGCAATATTATTTTTATTATTATTAAGCACAATTTTATGCTATTCATATCAATGACCTGAAGAACCTATTCACCGTATACTATAAGAAAAATGAATTACTTATAATAATTACTAAATATCCCTTTTGCAATAGATGTCGTTGACATGATTTTTCCAACAGAATCTTTATAACGACTTATCAATTCACATCAAATTCTAATTTGACTCATCCATTATGGTATAATGTAATAATGAAGGTACTCAATAACGAGTTACACTCCAAACTTACAGCAGAGCGAGTTTCCTTGATTTTTTTTCTTACTTTACTTAAAATAACTTAAAACCGTATAATATTATAATAAATTTTATCATTTTACTTCAAAAATTGTTTACCATATATCTATTGTTTATTATTGCATAATACATAAAATTGTTAATTTATTATATATATAAAGCTAACGAATTTTCTTAACTAACAATTTGAAATAACGAGATAAATTCTTCTTAAAAATTTTAAAAGTGATACGCAATAACACTTCAAAACAAATTAATTCTAATCTTATAATATTATACCCAAAAATAGTGAGTTAAAGTAAATAGTTGTTTTATATTTTCTGAGAAATCACGTCAGATGATAGTCATGATATTATTACTCATATAGATACAATGATCATATTATATAATACTATTTACATATAAAATATAAAATATTGACATAATACTTTTAAACAGTTGCCAAATTGCCTCTGACTGCTTTTTTGGTTCAACCATATCAATATATAATAGAATAAAATGTGCAATATGACGAATTATCTACATTGAGTTATATCGTTATAATATTCATTATAAATAAACTATAATTATTATTTGTTCTGAATCCTTCAAAAAAAAAATATATATATATATAGATGTATACATATATAAAGGTTATATATATATATATATATACCTACACCATACGCGTAATAATATGTCGATAAATGTACAAAGCATGTGTAAACAACGGGATACGAGTACAGTATAATATACTATTATCGCACGTCCGCATAAAAACTGTATAATACACTCTACGATTCATTTAATTGACAGACAAATAAATTATATCATTTATATATATATATATATATATACTTTGATCTCCAATATTAATTATTAAACATTATATGGCGATGGATTTAATAGCTATTAGAAAACGTAGAAGTCAGTAGGAGAAAAATTTCAAATAAAAAATCAATTATCATACAATATCAAAATGTAAACCCGTTTAAACATACGAAAATGTAATGTTCTAAATTAAAGTCTAATTATTCAATCAAATACTATATCGTAAATATAATTCGACAGATGAGAACGTGGAATTGATACAATTAATTTACACAATACAAAAGCATATGATTTTTATAAGTTGAGTTATAGTTTGAAAAAAATAAATACTATCAAATTTAAATGAAAAATATATTTGTTATTTTCTCAGTACCAAAATTCTTATTTCTACTGAAATTAGATAAAATTGCGATTGACCAAAATACGCTCACCTCATTTATTTTCTATAATAAACCTCTACTACTATAAATTATTAAGCCGATAATTTTTTTTTTTTAATTATATATACTAAAAATAATGATTTTTAAAAATGATATAATAAAAACTTAAAACAGATTTACATATGTAATTTTGGTCCTAATATTTATTATACTAATTAAGACTTTCTTACAATTGATTTA
The DNA here is from genome assembly GCF_003676215.2 of Rhopalosiphum maidis. Lineage (NCBI taxonomy): Eukaryota > Metazoa > Arthropoda > Insecta > Hemiptera > Aphididae > Rhopalosiphum > Rhopalosiphum maidis. The sequence continues at coordinate 28,984,673 of NC_040880.1, forward strand.
CAATTGATTGTATTAATTACTCAAATTTTAAAATCATCATAAATCCACTAAATCTTTTTCTAAATCCATTATCATGAACATTTTGTCCTTAGTACACCAAGTTAAATAACTTAAAAATTACTCCCTCTAATTTCTATGTTTAGTCATTTAGACAGGCATCAACATTTTCAAAAAGTCAACTGGTATTAACTCACACAAAAAATAGGAAATTTTCATTTTAAAGTAACAAATTTGTATCACTACGAAACATTCCTTTAAATGAAATAAAAAATCGAAATGATTAAAAATATAATCTTAAAGTATACCTATGAGTTCCAAAACTCAGAATTAAAATAAAATCATTATCATAGGAAATATAATTCAGTGAGCATAATACATGCATGCTTGGTGAATAACTATATATATATTACCAAATGAAGCAAAACACTACCTAAATACTTATTGCAATAATGGTCATAGATGATGTCATCAATGTATGAAGTACGTTTTGGGGGGATTAAATAATATTTTTACATCAGAACGAATTATGATGTGGCCTTTTATAGCAATATATCATCCGCAATAATGCCTAAATTATAATATTAAAAATAAATTCTATACGATAAACGGAGTAAGGGGTGTCGTATCAACCCTCCCTATTTTCGATGTATCTACGCCTTTGCAAAACTATACTTAAATAATATTATATATATAGTAATATAATATGTCTATATCGTTACTCTATTTGTTTTATGGAAATACACTATACAATAAAATATTACACGCACGACGGTTATTAAACCTATAGAGTATTGTACACTTCGAGAGTAATATGTTTGTGAAAATAAAATAAAAAGTGTGTACACCTGAACGCTAGAACGCGTTCACGTGCGAGAGCGTACTCGTGTAAAAAATATACAAATATATATATATATATACGATAATGTAATATTACACTATACCAACCTATATGATATTATGGCTATCGACATTGTGCACATGTAGTAGAGATAATATTTTAACTGATGTTACTGCGATCGATGCTGGCGAAGAAAAAAACAATCGAATTGAACTATGCGCGCTAATAGCATAAATATTTATTATTTATATTGTAATAGACGTCCACTGTAGATAACGCGTACCTGTAATATTATAATATATGTATATGTATATGTATACATACATACACACACACACACACGTATTCTTCGATAAAATGATGTTATTATTGTGGTGAAACTGTAATTCGCGACAACGCACCGAGTCCGACTGCAGCTTAAACACACATGCCGACCGCGCGATGATGATAATATAATAATAATATATTGTGTTATGATATTGTAACACAGAAGTGCTCGTGGACCGCGGTCAGTCCGTACTATTATAAAATATTAAATATGAATGTATAATATCATACTGCGCACCGCGGACACGATACGCACTGAAATGTAAAACTGCAACGTACGACATACAGCATATTAGTATTATAGTAACACTATTATAATAATTGCGTTCGGTCGCGTCTATTCATTCGCGGTGGCTGTGGTGTGTGACGTAGGTAAGTAAAAACGCGATAGCTATACCGAATACAATTGTAGGTACATCATTATAATATTTATATTGTTTGCCACATTATCGTTATTGGTTATTCGTTGTATTGTATTACGCGTGTATACCTATAGATGCATAGATAAAATGAATAATTAAAATAATAAAATAATTATCTTCAGTTACTGCGTTAACCTGCTATATATTCACTATATCGACATTGTCAAAGAGCATGCTTATTTCAAATAGTTTACGCTTTTGAAGAAATATATTAATTCATATTCTATATATAAAATTAGTATTGTTCGTAAATATTTAACAATTAGAAAAAAACCATTCTCTTTCCACAATTTTTTATTTTTTTGATTGAGCATTATTTAACATTAAAAAAATGTATACAAGTCATTGTACAATAACAACTAAAATATCAAGCATTTTAATTATCTTCACGTTCTGTATATTTATTTTCAAATTTCAGACTATCGACATCAATTTTTAAAACAAATTTTAATCATACTTTTCAAGAATTCGGGGGTTTCTTAGTATAACAATTTACTCTACATACATTGTTAAGTGAAACAGTGTGATACACACCCACTTTTCAAGACAATGGTTATTGCTATTATTATTTTAATTATGTTTATAAACTATTTTTATTACAATTTCAATTAAAAACGTGTCTACGTACTATGATATTATTATATTAGGTAATATATATATACACCAATAACCATAGTAGGGAAAAGTAACTAAAAAGACATTGTATCAATAAAACCAAGGGCTTTCTCTTGAGACCTTTGGAAAACAATTAACCGAATTAAAGCGGAATTCGGACGAACAAGAAAGAATTTATTCAAATGGGGATTTTTGAAGGTTGACAAGTGTGAATGTGAAAGAGTTGAAAGCCATAAACATATTATATATAAATTCCCCAACTTTGAAGGGACGTGTAGCAAAAACGTGGATTAGATTAATGACAACGCTATAAAATTGGCAATCTAATGGACGGATAAAATATAACTGCAAAAGAATGACCGGACACGAAAATAAAAATAATAACACCTTTAGTATACGTAAGTTAGTCCAAGCATAAAAAAATAATAATATATTGTACATTGTGAAATTTTTTTTTGCGATTCAACGAAATAAAAAATTGATTACAATGTAAAATGGGTATGAACCTCAAGTTATAACTTTGATTATAAATATCATACTTGCAAAGGAAATTTAAAAAAATAGTTATTTAGCTTATTACAACAAAAGTTTCAATTTACGTGGAAGTAACCACTTCTAGTAACTCTTAACCAACCCCCGACTGAATGGAGGGGTTCATCCGAAATGATTATATAATACGCCTAGTGTATCACTGCCATACAACAAGTCTAAATAACAGTTAATTTCAACAAATTTTCTAAATCCATTTTTCCTTACATTATACTTATTTTTAATATTTGCATTTAATACCATATCGACACCCAGTAATTATAGTTATGTGTGACCAACGAGCACCTAAATCGTTAATTCACACAAATGCGTCGTAGGGACGTAAAACGTAGGACGTACGCCCCCGCATGACCAGTGGCGTGTGCCAACTGAACGGTTCTATCCAAACGAGTGGGCGATGGACCTTATTATATGGGCCCGAAATCATCCCTCCCTTCGATCTCTCTTGATCATTTTATCTCACACTCTCTTTCGCACATATATACGTCAAAAGTTGGCCCGCGACGTGGTTATAAAATTGGACAACGGCTGTTGGCGAAAAATGATTTACATATCATATTATACATACTGCATCATTCCATAACTCCTATCCTATCGCCGAAGCCGTGTCCAAACATCTGTTTTGGCGAGCGTCCAATGCCCCTGCTAAGCGCGTTCGAAAGGAATTACGAAAATACATCTAGTGGCGACGACGTTTCCCGCTGTCGTATATAAATACTGTAAAATACCTAATCAGAAAAGCTAAGACAATAATATTATTACGATAATATACCGCGTGATATGTATAATGTATATAGTATACGAATAATGTACAATAGATTCAAGCATGGATTTAACTTAATAGTCGACATCATGGGCATTTAAAAAATATCGTGTAAAAATACATAAAATAATGGTTTTAATTTGATAAAAGAAAAACAAAAATTGAATTAATTAAAAAAAAAATGTATGCAGTTAGTTTAAAACGTACCCACATAATTTATTAAATTTAAATATTGCGTTAGAATATGATAATATTATCGTTTAGTATTATTTACTAATTATTATCATTTACACTGCTGTTTTCAGTATATTATAAGCATAAATAAGTTTAACCTACTTATATAAATAAAGTCAGCATAAAATATAATTAATGTTATTCTTATTTTTGTTATCAATCGGTACTGTATTTGTACGATATTAGTATTTAATTTCTATTCCAAAAAGTTAATCCATCACTATTCACCAAACGAATTTGTATAAATTAAATAGACGCTACTTACTATATAATAAATACTAATATAATATTATGTAAATTATCTCGGTCACTATGATCAGTACACCACGTGTCTTCAATTTAGGGGATATTTTGAAACAATATCACTTATTAAGTCCTACTGAAATGATGGAGACTTTCGAGCTGTATGAAAAGAAATATAATACAAATCATTAAATTTTAAGCAACATTTTATTAATTAAAAGTTTTAACAACGAATAATAAGCAAATATCACTATAGAATTTTATTTAAAATATTTAAGTTAAAATAATAATTGATAATTCATTTATAATTTTATTTTATTTATATTATATTTACAATATATTAGGCACATATTAATATATATATATATATTATGTTACACTCAACAGAATGATACTTTTTGCACTGCACAGATATAATGAAAACAAAAAAGTTTGATTTTATGAACTAGAAACTCTATAGTTTTTAGGATAGTTAAATTTTTATGCTTGGGCTTTGACTGATTATTTTTATTTATTTTTTTTACTTCAATATTAATCTCTAATAATATATAATATATATAATTGTATTTTATAATAATATATATTTATTATTATTTTGTCGTCATTTTTAGGAAATTATGCTTAATATTTTTGTGTACCTACACTTATACACTTATACCTTCTAGATTTTGATTTTTTAAACGGTTTTAAATTGATAAATTTTTCAAGATGAAAAAATAATATTATAATCCCGTAATATCCTTAGTTAAAATTGTAAACAGATATTTCTAATACCTACTAATCATAAAAATACGATTATACACTTTATGAGTTCTGTGTTTGGTGTGTACAATATGTTATATCAATTATAATATGTTTACGTCAACTAACACGTAAATTATGATTTATAAATCGATAAATTATGTAGCCAGGTAGGAATATTAACTGTAATATTTATGAATATGTAATTACGTTTTGCGTGTTAATTTCTTTTTATATTTATAGAGTAGTATCATCCCATTACTTTGATATTATATAAATTACAAAATTAATATTTACAATAATTGTATAAAGTTTTAAGATTTATAGAATTATATTTATATGTTGTAAATACTTTTCAAAATAAAATATGACCATTAAATTTATTATAAGCTAACAGTTTGTAGAAATAGAATATAAAAATAATTTACACCTACAATTTCTTATAATAACTCTATTTACTTAAATCATGATAATTTATTTATACAATTTTAGATCTTAGCTGTAATATTAAATACCAACTATGATATTATATTATTACCTATTAACCAATAAAACAAATAAAACATCAAATATATAAAATTGCATATATATTTAATCCAAAAATGTAGAATTTTTTCTTTCGTATTTGCAACACAATCCGCAGCTCCAAAAATATTTTTTATTTTAAATAACGAAAAATATTTATTTTTTGAAATAGATACTCAACAAAAATACCAACATTTATTTTGTTAAAAATTATAGATTGCCTTCAATTTCACAATTTCATTGCATTTCTTAAATAAATTTTCTTAACCGCCAAGAGAAAGAAGTGAAGAAATAAAAAATATTACCTTTCTAGAATCCCTCTTTAAAACTCAATTTAAATCAATAAATAAGGTTGTACCTACGCAACTTTTGAAACACTCCTTCTACCCTTGTAATGATGTGCACATAAGCCATCATATCTTTTAAGATAATTATAATTAGCCATTTAACGATAAAATATTGTACACACACACACACACACACACACACACACACACACACACATACATACACACACAAAACAATGCATTAGAATATAAGGACTCCGATCTGCTGGTCAAGGCACTCGCACCATTGACACATCATTGTGCGGACGGTAAAGGCGAGTACACAGAACCACTCAGATCGTTCGTACAATAATATGTCATAAGTGAAGTATCGGTTATAAATATATATTAAATTAAAACGTGTGTGTCAAGTTTCGTGACAATAAGTCAAATAAAATTATAATAGTTAATATGAAAAAAGCTTAATTATTTCAACATTTCTATCCATCACCTTACGCTGCATCTTGAATACGAATTGCGGTTTCAGCAAGCGAGTGGACACAAGAATCAGAGAGGTAATATTAATAAATTATAATTATTTAACAGGTAATGAATCTAGAAAGATTTAATCGTCCCCGATCAAATTAGGATTACTTTTTCAATCATTACACCCTTCTACTATATAATATTAAATGATTCCTGTAAATGCATTTTTTTTAATTCACTTCCATTGGTGTACAAAATGTGTACAATAGTTATAAAATTATATATCTAATACAATGGTTATTATCAAAACCCGAACACTCGAATATTAAATTCTTCCGAAGAACAGTGAAATCTATTGCACTGCTCACTGTTATATAAAGCGTTTAAAATAATAAAAATATAATGATACCGCAAGTACGTATTTACGAATGTATGCAGGTATCGTGGCATTCGTGTAGAATTTCCGTGTCATTAAATGCCCATCCAGTAGATGTGGCGCTAGGAGACTGTCTATACAATAGATTATCGATGATACAATATCGCACGATAGGTATTATAAAATTATAACAATAACACATCATGCACTCGTGGTATATAGCAGCATATTATCACCACGCACAGTCATTTTATTCGCGTCTACTAGTACTCCGTTCCCATGTTGGACGATTATAAACTTATTAAACTGATCGTATCTTAAAAGTACAATAACATGATTAAACTGTTTGTGAGTGACAGATATTAGATCTGCTTCAAAATGTTATTTATGATTATACCGAACGCAACGGTAACTCATATTCATTCGATTTTGATAAAGCGTAACCGGACAGTCATTAGCACGTTATATGTAAAATCAATTATACTTGTAATGGTCAAGGGACGTTTTTTTATTCAATTTTTATCAAAGTTCTGTGATCGTGATACAACACTGCGACAATAAAATATATATATTGCAAATATGCAAATCGAGCAATTCGTCTATTTTATTTTATTTTTAACGAAATTTTTTGTTATAAAGGTCAAACATATTTTTTTACTGTGGCACACCGGGCTAAGTGCACCTTGTACAAAATACGTACAAAACAAAACAAATTCACAGAACAAGCTCTAAAAGTTAATTAGTAATCACATACATCATATAGAAATGTAATACTGCAATAACACTTATGTGCAATACGTGAAAGTGATTATGAAACATAACTATAGAAAAACTTCGAGATTGGGCTCAAAAACAAATACTCCTTGACATTTAAAATATCGATTGCAGGATTAGTCTCTGGAATTGATAATACCAAACATGGATTACTCGCTGAATGCTTTTATATTGAGATATTTTAATTTACAGATGGTGTCGGTTAAGCTATGTCTAAATAATTACTACCTATAATTAAATAACACAAATTGACGTCATTCGATACGAGATTACAAAATGTGTGATATATTTTAGAGCCTACACATAACCTATGTAATAAAAACTGTCTATAGATATGCCTTATAAATAGATATAGGTACGCACACAACTGCACAAGATATACAAATATATAAGTAGTACAATGTTTATATGCAAACTAACATCGTAAAAAAATCGCGTAACACGACGTTTTACGGCGAATTTCAATCATTAACTATGGTATACAATACATTTATATTAAATACATAATATATTATGTTAATGTTATACCAGTGGTTCTCAATCTTTTTAGTATCGCGGCCTAAGTTTACCCTAAAAAATCTTTCGCGACCCACATGGTTTCACTTTTCAAAAAGTAGTTATAAAAAACAAAATTTGTATTATATAAATATGTATAAATTTGTAATATATATTTAGTATTTTATAGGTTTATAACCAATTTATTTTTATAAAAGTCTTTTAATAATGAGGTGTATGCGAAATATGTGCTTGTTTTTTGTTATGGTTAATAACAGCATTGACATCATAATTCAAAAAATTTTTTACTACCCACTAAAAAATTGACTGACGACCCACCAGTGGGCCGCGACCCACACTTTGAGAAACGCTGTGTTATACTGTCCTATAGTTTAAAAGATGGAATAATGTTAATCTAACTGAAATCAACAAATATAATATATTACCAACCCATACACAATTAGGTATAAGGTATACCTAATGAAAAAAAATAACCCTTCGATACAAAAATTCAGTGGCGAATTTTCAGTTTTGAAAACTTTACACGAATAAAATTTAAGAAAAAAATTTAATTATCAAAGAAAATTATTTATTTATTTAACAAATACTACATAGTATTATATTTTAAATATTAAGTTTAATTGATTACAATTATTTTAACTTTCTTATTCTAAATCAATACGATTAAATATTAATTTTATGTACCATTATCCATAAAATATAATATTTAATAAATTATAATTACAACTAATATCATAATATTACAATCAATGTCAGCCGGAAGGAGAGTGAACTAGAACCTAGACTTGTAAAAATATTAATCTAACAAAGACTAAGAACAAATTTAAGAAAAGTAAAGTATAAAATTAAATTTAAAAAAACGCGATTATTAAATTAAAAAATAGTAACGAGCTGCACGTTTTTGTAAATGATAATACTAATTATTGCTGATTTATATATAATAGTATTAATTATTATGTTATTGAAAATAACTACGTAATTCAAAATATCAAATATCAAATTTAATCTAGTTAATAATAAAATCATAATTATTGAAAAACGTTATTTTAATCTTTAGTTTTGGATAAAAAATAAATGGAGTCATAATAATTTTTTCTTTATATTATTTTAAAAATTTAAAAATATATTTTTCCTAAGAGGTATGTCTTTAATCAAGTACCTACATAGAAAATATTCACCTAAAGTTAACTACATATTGAACTTAAATATATTTGACCCAAGTCCAATAAATGCATATTATGTCGGACTATCTATTATTTATCCAACTATATATTTTGAAAGTAATTTGCAGTTGATCCCTACACATTGATCATTATGCTCGCTTTGATGTAAATAGCAATATGTTATTGTTTTAATTCAAGACAGAAACTTTGCATTACCTAACCTGAATCATATTCGCGAGAGAGTAATAGAGCAATTGGTAGTTAATATTATATAAACGTGCATTGTACATATATTATGTATTATATCATAATTTATTTTGTAATTACTTATAATTTTAGTTGTTACCCGTCACAATATTCAAAGTGCAAAACTGAAATATTTACACTAATTAAATCTAGACAATATTATATAAACCATGTTTATTTATGCCAGTAATCTAGACTAAACTATTATTTTATAATACAGTTAAGAATTATTGACCAACGCCAGTACGGTATACGAATGTTACTGTTTTAAATTTAAAAAAAAATATTTATGACTTTTATATTCACATAAGCTCGTAGACACTTATGGATGTATAAATAGGTACATATTAAATAAATTCCTATGTATAAATTATAAATTAACTATACTCATTTTTAGTGTTTACTATCATTTAAGTTCAATGTTTATTGCGTATAATATATTCTTACATAATATGTTTATAATCGATCACTGTCAAATCACGTCTATCAATTCGTCCATTTTACTTAATTTTTAACGGTATTTTTTATAAAAGTCAAACATTTTTTTTAAGCCATGTTATTTTTACAAAATAGAATTAACCTGAATAAAACTTTATTACATTAATCATTTTAAATGGGTAGTATTATTATTATTATATTTTGCAATTATTCATATTCTATCCTATGAGAAATAAAAAGGCATTGATGATCTTTTAACTTTTATAAAAAAAAAAATCACGGATATATTTTTAAAGTTTAGAAATATTCTGCTAGTATTACCAAAAACAAAATTGCATTTCAGACGTATAAATTGATTTGGTGCTAACCATATAACAATTAGACTATAATGCATAAACTATTCGTACGTCATATTTATATTTTACTTAAAACGACTATATTATTTAAAAACATATAAGTGCCTATAATTTGTATCATTGACAAATAATCAACAGTTATTCATAATCTTACTGTTTATCGTAATAACTAATAAGTAATATTTGCATTTAGGTACTCATCAAATTATCATTTATAATTCGGAAACTTTGTAAAAACATTAAATATGTTGACACAATTAATTAACAAAATAAATAAATAATTCATCTAATGGAATGTTGATCTACACTACAAACCACTAGAGCTCATGTACCATTATATTATATACATATACAAATTGTAATAAAGTATTGTTGTTCGTCTAGTTGGTAATTCTGTTCTGTTTTCCGAGGTTTTATAAATAATTTATTATTTGGTTGTATAATTGACTTTTAGTTTACAACATCTGTCTACCATTTTCAACAAAACAATTTAAATCTATACCACCAATATATTATACAGAGCGTTTAAAATGATGTATTATAATAAATAATTCTACAATTCTTCATACTATAGACATATTCACGGTAACGCTTATCTATCACACAAATGGCCATAAATAAATATAATTTTAGCTGAAACCGAAAAAATGACGATTTTTGGTTACAATTATTATAATATCATGTTTATAATTCATTAATTCTGTTGAGATTACAAGAATTGATATTGTCAAGAAAACCGAATAATTAACAATTTACAGAAACAAAGAAGGTTTTCATTTTTTTAAAAAAAAAAAAAAATGTTTTTTATCTCCGCAGAAAACTCTTTAAATGATATCATAAAAAATCTATGTATTTTAAAATATGGCTTTTAGCCTTTAGGTATACTTAAGTATTCTAGAAACAGAATTTGAATAAATACATAAACAAAGGATAAAACGGGAGTGAACCTACTTGGTTTAAGTACTCTATATATACATATATACTACATATTATTATCAACACAGTGATATACAGTTATGGACCTATATTGTATGTATTGTATGTAAATGATAGGTATAGTGTGTAGGTATCTATTATACAGCTATACAGGGTGTTCACAATGAACTAATACATTCAAATGTAAATTTAATGTAAAATTATTGTCATATTTCTATGATAAGCTATGTACGCTACTATGCGTATACTGTTTACTATGTATATGTATGCTATTTATTTTGTACTGAAAAACAGGGTATTAATATGATGGAGGACATACACATTATTTCAATTTTATCCATACACACACACACACACACACACATACATACATACATACTAATATATAAAATATACTTCGTCGAAACGTTTCGAATAATATGACGCACATGATGTTTTATTTTTGCAGCACAATTTATCACTCACAAAACACTCTAGATTCGTGTTTCTTTTTTTTATTTTTGTAACTGGATAACCTCCTTTGATATCTACGTGAGTAAATGTATGTGTGTATTGACGCCACTTTGTTCAAAAATATCGTTACACAAACGAATATTTTGTGAAATTTAAGAACGACTAGCACAGGAAAAAATAGATGTATAAACACTATATAATACTATACGAATATAATGTACGATATGTTGACACATATACATAATATATATATATATATATAGTATATACGTGTACGTGGACATGGTTGATACCGTAAATAGTATAAGTAGGCGGATAATGAAAATTAACTAGGTATGTATTACATACACATATACATTTAAATACATATATATGTATATATATGTATATATATATTACGGTCCAAGTGGAAAAATGGTCATTGTAAATAATGTCTGGGAGTTGTACACAATGGCCGAGTTTTTCAATCCATGTGAATAATTATATACGTCGACTAGACATTAATATAATATACAATAGCCAGCATTGACAGTGTCAAGTGAAAAAAATATATAATCATTTTTACATGTGTCACAAAAAAATTTGAAACGAATATAAAATATTAGGTATATATTTAAATAATTATTTATTTTGTCATGTGTTGCCATCACGGCATTTGAAGTAATATAAAATGCCAGTAGCAGTACATTTGCATCTCCTTGTGACCAATAAAACATACGCAATATCCTTAATACGTTTATGAGTTAAAGTGTGTAAGTTTACAAATTTGGTTAAATAGGTAATAGTCTTAGTAGATTTAAATAAATTCATAATCGTCTGCAATCTGTGCACGCCAATCAGATCTATTCGACAATGTGAATTCATTTTGTATAATATAATAGGTTTAACCACTCACTTATTTTTAATTGTACTACCTTTTTTCTTGAAATAATTTGCACAAGTTTAAACAAAACATAATTGTGTCTCTTGTTATATTTATATACTTCTCTCAATACGTCAAAATCGATAAAAAAAATATAATAATCCCAAAATAATAAAGTACCTAACTTATGTACGATTTGTTTGATTTCATATATTATAATTATACACAGCGTTTTATGTGTTAGTTATTAGTGTTGAGAGTAGTTTAACCACGCCAGTTTCATCATTGCATACAATGACTAGAAAATAGTCTGTGTGAGAAAAAATATTTATTATTTATATTATTCAAATATTCCATGCGTTGTATTTTGTATACAAGCGTTTACAATGATCAATTTACCCACTTGGACTATAACATAATATGTATAATATTATATATACACGTTTCGTACAGTCTAAGTTTGTGTGTAAGAAAAACAGTTTTACATTCACCTGGGGAATATCGTTATTAAATAGTACGCAATATATAGGGCTATCCTGAGTAATACTCAGAGTATCCCAAAATTTGTCTCTAGAGACTTCGAATTAGACCGTTGTGGCTTTTCTACATATCTATAGAAAATGTACAAGGACTCATAGAAGTAACTGATAAATTTAATTAATTAACTCTGAAATAATTTTTAAATATATTAAAATAATAGTCATTAAGTACATGGTTAGTTAATCACAATGTCAGCTATTTCTGTTGCACCCTGTATAGTGTAAATATAATTGTTTGTGTGTGTGTGTGTTTGATGTTTCATTGCACTTTTAATTTATAGTTCTGAATAGAAAAGACAAATAGAGTGTAGTGGTCTGACTCACAAAGGTCGCGCGTAAAAGTAATTGCATCTTAATAACGTAATGTGTTTACATATACATGATACTTAATTTTATAGTGTGTACATATACACTGCACAGTACACATAATACATAGAAGGGATGCAACCCACCCCTGACATATTACCCTGGAAAGTATAATTGTGCCCTTCATATCAAAATGTTTACACTTTTTGAACCAGATGTTTTTTTAACATATTTTAAAATTTTATATTTGGATTAATTGTAGAAATTATGTATGCAAACATTATTATTATTATTGACTTATTTATTTGTACTATAATATTATTTAGCATAATCGAATCATTGAAAAATAAAAAAAAATCATCAATGCCAAGGTTTTGGTTAGGTATAGTAGTTGAGTTCCAATACCTACTCCTGTACTGATCAAGAACATTCTAAAAGCACTACGTATATTATTGTAATACAGATTGTAGTTATATTTTTATAAATTCTATAATATGGTCTGTCATCGAATTATCATAATTTATGTTTGATACAGTACCACAAGTAAAGAAACGAGTTTTAATAACTTTAATTATTGGGTTAACTAGTTTTTAGTAAATGAATACTGATAATATAATTTTTAATAAAAACCACACGATTCCAATAATTCAATAGATCTCAAAACCTACCTTGTAGAACCTTGCCACCTCTAAATCGAATATTAAAGAGTGTACTACACTGTATACGGCATATGAATATGATGATAGTTTAAACTGTGGTTTTGTGTTAAATTATTTCAAAGATACGGAAATTTAATAGAAAATTAATATCGATTCAAATTGAGTAAATTAAAAATACGTGCGCAGCAAACCAGACTTTACAGAATGATAAAATTGAACAAACAATTCAATCGTAATTTATCACAATGGCTGCAAGTGATGTTTTATATAGAGATAAATTACATATATACAGTTGTTTTTCAAAAGTAATTGATCAGAGAATCCCAATTTAATGGTATAAATATCATATGGATTACTGATGAAAAATTTACCTTGAAGAAATTAAGGTGATACGGTCAGTGGCGTGCGCACGTTGCAGAGGGAGAGTGGTTAAGGGATTACAACTCCCCTCCCCCAAAACTTCTTTCTTCGTATAAATTTATTTAAAAAAAATTCCATCACCGCTGTAGTATCAGCAGTATGTAATTTTTGGATAAATAATAATTATTATTTGTATGATCCGTACAAAAATAAAACCTGTATGCGCTACTGAATACGGGACTTTTGAGACATACGGTATAATATTATCATTTATTTTAAGCAATACAGATTTCACTAAAATAACAGAATCGATAGCACTTATAATTTGAAGATCAGCAACCTACATTAATAGTATAAATATAGGTACAATTCCATCGATAAATTGATATGATCCAACATCAAGATGTTATAACATTGTTTTTCATACGAGTCATTTAGTTGTATAACGATGGCAATGATGCTCTGAATTCGAATAAAACACACATCAATACAGTGACGTAACCAGGGGGTGGTTAAAAGGGCTGCAGCCCCTCTCCCCCCAAAAAAAAAAATATTAATCAAATTTAAAAACTATTTTAATTTTTAATAGTTTATGAAAATCGTAACAAAATCTTAAATTTTATTTTACAAATATTGATCAGCCCCCCCCCTCAACACCTCAGAAAATAAATTGTGACTAAGCCACTGCGTCAGTACGTCATATACACGTTTCAATTTGATCTGCGCATAATTATTATAGAACCACTATTTTATTTAAAACCTAACTCATATTATTATATCATATACTATAAGCTCACTTCTGCCGAGCAAACCTGTCACTTCAATCGTACATGTGAAATTATACAACTAAAAATGTCGGTCGAGACGTTAGCTAAATACATTGTACCATAATGCTGTACACTGTATACACATCTTCAGATGATCCACGTAGGACTTGTATACATTATATATTATATATATATATATACTATGTCGCTGTATACATATATTATATTAAAGTCAATAGCGCCAAATCCATTATTAAGTTATATCGCTGCAGAAAATAATAAATACGAACGCAAATATGACGCCCGCGTGTTCCACATATCTACCACAGTAATGTCCGTGGAAAAATATGAAAAAAAAATCTCGATGAACACTGTCCACGCGGGGATAAGACGTCAAACGTTTGCATATAAAATATTAGTATGGAGCAACAGACCGGCTGCGCAATTCGATGAACAGATACAAATACATATACGATACGACTGTACGAGATACAGCGAAATAGTCAAAATATAATATTATATGATGCGTTATGCGTTCAGCGTTAGTTAGTCGCCAGTCAAACGTTGTACGCTCGCGTGTAGAACGGTATCACGAACAGATTTCGAATATGACCCAGACCCAACGTCGAGATCAGGCGTACCTCCCTCGAAACGTCGGCGACCACGGCAGCCCGGAGACTCGCGCCGTCTACTCGCTCGAGAGCCCGGGACCTCCATTGCCCTCGTTACAGCAAACAAAATCACTGTTTGTCACGAATTGCAATCAACGATAATAATAATAATAATAATGACACATAAAGCGATCGATTTTTCTTCGTATAAATTAATAGTGATTGATTTGAAGAAAATCGAGTAGGTACCTCGCAACTAAATTATCAAATATTTTAACGTAGGTACCTCTATATATTTTCGAATTAAAACGCATAATATGGTACTTATTAAATTATTTTTTACAAAATTACAGTTAATATTTTCATTCTATTTTTTATTAATAAAAGTTAAAACTGTTAACAAAATGTATGTATAAGTATTATAAGTATATCTGATATAGTGATACGAAATAATTATACGTTCAATATTTGGATAGACATAAGCTAATACAAATATAAACACGGTCCTATATAGATGTAAGGCCGTATTAAAACACCACGAATAACAAATAAAGATGAGATAACGGAGAATGTGTGTCCTTAATGACAAAAATATGATATTCTAAATAAAAAAATATTCTCATTTATGGAATCTATCAAGTATGAAGATGATTAATAAAAATTATTTGTTTATAATATTAAATATATTATGTTAATTCCGTTGAATGGTTAGTGATCTCTTATGGATGACATAATGTGGACTGGTTTTAAAAAAAAACTATGTTTGAATTAACTAACACAACTAAAATATCAAAACAATATATTTCATTAATAATCAATTAAAAATAAAATACCAGTGTTACCTCATTTGCCTACAAAATTCTACCGCCTACACACGCTTTTATGGTTGAAACTTTTTTAAAGTACCTACCTATAAGTAATGATAACGAATAATGGAATATTCGTTGACTCGTGGTAATATTTTTAAGGTCAAAACAATGGGGTGTAAGTGTAAATCTCTCCGCGGTTTTATTACTTATGATATAATCACCTAGGGTAGCAACTTTTTTTTCGCATCTAAGTATCCGTATTTTCTTTCCTAGTCAAACACCACTTATGTCATAAGTATATAAACCTACATAATTATTATCATTATTTTTTTTTTTTTAATTTATTTCAATAAGACGCATTTTTCCTGGCTGGCATGTAGCGCCCCACTAGCTAAACCCGATGTAAGTACCTATGCACCGTAACTACCTACCACGATAGGGCAATAAAAACGTATGCGCGGCATAAACGTCTCGTCACTCTATTATAGCAACACAACTGCGACTGAGAAAAATGAATATTAAATATTATTATGGCGCGAACAACCCAGAAATTAGTTATTTTAATAGGCGACTTAACGAGAGTCGTAATGCGGTGTGATTAATAATAACAATAACGCGAACAGCAGTGACGAGCGGGTCGTCGTCGCATCGTACGCGGTCCTATATTTACACCGTCCATAACGAGTACGTAACATCATAACCCACATATACATGACGATACGCATCGAGGTCGCTACATCGCTACAGTATATATATATATATATATATATAAACAATGTGAACATACGTACTTGCGACGTCGGCGGCGGCCGCGGCAGCGATGATGATGTCGTCCACGTCTATTCGTCGGGTCGCGGCGGATGCGTTTACCTGCGCCCGGACTGGTCGCCGGCCATTGTTTACCATTTATACTTGTTACGCGTGCCTCGTATTATACACCGTGTTTGGCGCCGCCGACACACGTACGCGCGGCGCAGGGGTGCCGGGGGTGGTCGTGGGTGGTTCGCTAAGTGCAGTGTGTCGTAGAGGGGGGCCGGGGGAGCGGGGATGGGGGGAGGGGGGGCGCGCGCGCGCGCGCGTTTACTGCGTGCGACGTCGGCGGCGATATATGCGCGCGCGCCCTCGCTCGCTAGCGTTCGGGGCCGAAGCGAGCACGCACGCCGCCGGACGCGGGCCCGCGGACTCTCCTCGCTGCAGTCCGACGGACAGTGTTCGAAGACCCGCGTCCACGACCGATGTAATTAATAATAGTTATATACGGTCGATAAGCACAAAACTATACTTATAATAATAATAATAACAACAACAACAATAATATGCGGTCAGTCGGCTCTCGCGGAGGCAACGGAACGAACACACGACGAGACCGAACTGTGAGCTCCGAAAACTGGCGCCCCGTGACGACTCGCCGTTTGGCCCGCGAAAATTTGATGTTTTCAATTCCTATGCGAGACAGCAGCGGTGGCTGTGTAAAAAAAAAAAAAAAAAAAAACCGACGCGGTGCGAGCGCGGCTGTGTGGCGCACGGATCTGCGACGGTGGCGGCGGTGTAGCGCCGTGTGCGTGCGTGCGCGCGGCTCCGTCGACGGTACTGCGAAAGTTCGCGGCGGTGGCGGCGTTGGCGGCGGCGGTCCCCGTGCTTGTGACACGGCGGTGCACGCGCGCCTCTGCCACCGCTGCCGGTCGCGCCGCGAGCATCGACCCGCGCCGGCTCGAGAACAAAAATCGATCGGACGGGGAACGCCGCGCGCCAGCGGTCTCCCCGGGGCGACGGGCAGAGGCGCGCACACGCCGCTTTGACGAGCAGATGGCGTTCCCAGCTTTGACCGAATGACCTCGCGCGACGGTGGCGCGGGTACCTCGACATCCGCCGACGCAGTAATTGCAGGCCCGGCATCGCTTTCGTCCCTCCCCGCGCCGCGTATACAGGGTAATACGCCGAGAACGGTCACCCCCATTTTCCTTCTTCAATACAACGAAGTCGTTCGGAATCTGATTTTTGGAATTTTAAAATATGTTCAACGACCATAATATTATCAAGAGATTTGAGATTTTTCCACTGCTCTTGAGGAGTGGTCCTGTAGAAACGCAAAACTTCCGTCTTCCAAATCGTAACTTCCCTTATCTTATGTTTAATTGCTCAGCGAATAACTTTTTTGAAAATCTTGACGTATCAAAATCATATAATACGAACAATTAGTTTTTTTTAGTTATTTAAAAATTAAATAACTATTTTTAATTTTTTTTTTTAAAAATTTAAATTATCCAATATATCATTTACAGTAAAAAAAGGGGGTCCTCGTTTGGAAGAGTTTTTATCGTCGGTCACTCCACAAATAGTGCGATAACACTTATTAATTTGAAAATGTGATCTTAAAGTATGTTTAAAAATTACAAAGATCACAGTTTGAATAAATTCACAATAAAAACGAAAGAACGGGGGTGAGCATGGTTGGTGAACCATACTGTATATTATAATACAATCACTCGCCGACTGCTGCAGTAGCGATCGCACCCGCCACCCGACCGCCGAAGACGCCGTGGGACGCCTGCCCGCTGCAGATGAGTCCCCTTTGATGTGGATCCGTGTATAATAATTTATATATTGTATATGTCGCTCCAACCACGACGACTACACCCACCCCTAGGCGGAACCCCGTCGTTATGTTGTATAGGTGCGTTGCGTAGTTCCAAACACCCCTGCGGCGGTGTGATGTGGGTCGCGTTCGCGTTTTTCGACTTTACCGCAGACATCGAAGTCGTCGCCAACAATCGGTCGATGTTCACTGATATAATATTATTCTATTATTATGCGCAATTATTAACATTCTGAATCGTCTGCATTCCGACGAACGTTACAATTTTATGTACCGCACACCATTGCACTGCGCCGCACCGTTCTTACTTCATAAACGTATAGGTACCTATAATGCTGCAGTTTGCAGCCTACACCCACAACATTAGAAAATTATCGATAGTCACCACACGAATAAAATTCGGTTGTTTTGTAATAATCGAACACGGTTATCATCTATATGACGTATGCACTAGAGAAGAAAGTAGATATAGCCGTTTAACTCGCCAGCGGTACTAAACGTGATTTTGTTTGATTACCGTCAACATATATTTTAGTTTCTGAGCAAAGCAACGACGGATGTTTTTGTTTTGTTTTTCGTGTTTGTTTCTATTGTTAAGGGTGGTCCATGGTACCTAGTCTCAATCACATCTATAGTTTGTACAAAACATCCAATACATTTCAAAATAATCAAAGGCACAACGAAAATATTTACGCAACACCGATTCTCAGCTAACCGATTTTTTTTTTTTTTTTTGTTACTCGTTATAAAATAAAATAACCGTAGATAATAGAAATATCCACCAAATATCCATGTTACCGTTCTCTTTTTCACTAGTTATAATATAATTTTTAAGATATTTTTCACTTATTCAGCTATTTATATATATATATGGAATTTTAATGTCCACGACTGTAGCAGCAAGTTACATGCGTACAACAACACATTAATCGTTATATAATATACACAATATAATTTTTTTATTTCATAGTTTTTACGTGCCTAGTATAACATAATATAATCCTGTGCGCAGCAACCACGTCTATAAAAAATAAAAATGAAATTTTGCCATAAGCCCTCATCGTCTTTGCTCCGTCGAATTCGCACCTTACCCCACTGTCAGCTAGATAATATGATATAATAAACGAGTTACACCCTGTATTAATATGGATTCTCTCTACGTGATATTTATCTATTAAACGTGAGATACATGACATCTATTTAATATAACATATTGATGTATAGTACGAAACTGTACAATAACGATTCATACATTTATAGTTATATGTAGTATATTTAGTATATACTCGTACAGTCGTACCTATACAATAGTTATACTAAAAATCGTCATGTAAGGCGTAACACAGCAACTATTATGATATACTTTTTACAAGGCTTTACTTTGATTTTATAAATCTATACATCGATTATAAAAATCGATTTTTGAGTGGAAACAGAGTCCATGATCTAGGATCCAATCACATCCTTAATTGAAGTTTCAGAATTTAAAATAATATATTTATCGAATGCTAGGCCCATGGGCTCCAAATTATAAATCCTGCACTGCTCGTTATATTAAGACTTAACAAAGAAGTATATACTAGTGCTATATTATTATATCTACTTACAACATTTATTATATCAGAACCCGGTCGAACGTGTTTTTACATAACTGGTACGACGTACGCAGCGATACAACGGTGAGGACGATTTCGTCTAAACTAATACACTGTTTACACTTGCAGTGTGCGTTTGTCGTTGATATCATGAAACAGGCTACATTACTGATGATATATGAGGTACACTGTTGCAGTGTCAATATACGGCCATCATTTTATTCGTCACACTCTATCCAGGTGAATCGGAAAATCATTCCTGCCAAAGTTGTCCAAGTTACGGGGACGTCTAATTTTCTGATAACAAACGAGAGCGTGAGGACAAAGTACGTGCGTTTTCTCACTATGCATTTATTTTTTTTTTTATTAGTATATAATAATTATATGTATACGTTTATATTTTGTATTGCTGTTTAACTCCTCTTCCACAATCAAAACTTTTGTACTATAGCCTATTAAGAAAGAAATGTGTGTATTCCAATTGTAAACGTCAAACGAATAAAATCGCGTCATGCTACTGTCGAAGACAACTTTCTATGGTTTTATTGATTCTTTTTCGAAAATATTGATAGAAAAAAACTGTCATTATCATTATAATTTTTGATAAAATCCAATAAGATAGAAAATAATTAAGCGTGTGCAGATGATATATTATTCGAACTTTAATATTAAACAATAATAAATAAATATAACAGATAATAAACAATCAAAATTACATTATTTCTACGCATTTTCGTGTTGGAGCGGTGTGTACCCAACATTTAAAGCAATCAAACACATTTTGGAGAACAGGAGTGAAAACACAGCTTTGACTTTGAACTTAATAAAAAGTTGTGGATTTTTAATCCAAATGAAATCCATGAATATACTTGATAGAACCAAAAATCTAGTAAAACTAATCAAAGGTGATACGATAGCACAACATTATTGTAGAAGTAAATACTCGTATTTTTTTAAAAAAAAGTTAGCTTTCATTAAGAATTTAAATTGTCTCACTAACCCTCCTCTATTGATGACATTCCTTAATGTAATTACATTGCTTATATTTAAATAAAGTGACTCGTGTAATTTAATCGTTTTTTTTGTGTTGATGAGTAAGTTATTATATTGTAAATATTATTTAGATATAATAATTTGTTGTTTGTGGTTATTATTATTAGTAAAATTTTGTTTTAATCTAAACGTAATTAATTGGCTGGGGAAGAGTGAGGTAATTATGTGATAGACCGTATAGGCACTTTCCACTTCTCTTTAATTATGTTTATAAGTTGGCAGTAAAAAGTATTTTTCCCCTAGGCGGTCCACACGCAACACTAGAGTACTGCTTATATGCACTAATGCGCATATGAATCCAAGGGCGCCGAGTACAGGAGGGTTCGGGGGCTGCAGCCCCCATGAGCTTGATAAGGTGGAGCTCAACCTCCTAAAATTAAAATCGTTAATACTATTTAAACGTTATAACATTCAAAACAAAAAATAACTTTATTTTAATAATTGTTTAACGATTAGTAATATTTATTAATTATTTAGGTAAAACTGTAAATGTGTTCATAAAATAGTGAGACCCCATGACATTTTCAAAACCTAGCGCCTCTGTATGCACCTAATTACGTTAAGTATTTGTCTTTCCGCTCAACTCCAAAACTATTTCTCCGATTTTTAGGTGGCCTTTCGACCATGTAAGTACCCGTGTGTTACCGGAAAATTAGATTTTATCACGAAGTGCTGCCTCTTATAGTGTTATAAAATTGTATAATGTATACATATAACACAAATATTATTTTCACAGATGACGGCCGCAGTCGTAAAATCCACTGGTCGTTGGTCGGTAGGGCTACAGGCGGCCGCGGTGACGATTACTGTATTATCGCTAACGTGTACGTCCCCGGCCAACGGTGCTAGGATACTAGCCGTGTTCCCGTACAACGGCCACAGTCACTTCGCCATGGCCGAACCGCTGATGGTCGCCTTGTCCGAACGCGGTCACCACGTGACCGTGATCAGCCCGTTCCCGCGACGCAAAGACAGTGGCGCCGACGGCGACGGCGTAGGTCGATACATAGACGTGGACGTGTCGGACACGCTTCCGCCGGTCATAAGCCAGCTAAACGTGACGAATGAGTTCCAACACCGCGTGGATCCAATTACCGGGCTCCGGGACCTGTGCCACATGAACCACCGCGTGTGTGAGGCCACTTTCGAACACCCTCAGGTCCGTGCTCTAATCCGCGAGCCCCGCGCGTTCGACGTGGTGTTCGCCGAAGCGTTCGCCACCGACTGTTTCGCAGCATTCGCGCACGCGTACGACGCACCGTTGGTGTCTATCCGGACGTCCGACTACTCGCCGCAACTCAACCGGCGCGTGGCCAACCCGCAGAACCCCGCGTACCTGGTCAACCACCTGCTCGAGTATACCGGCCACGACATGTCGTTCGTCCAGCGGCTAATCAACGCGCTGGCCACGCACTTCGGTGCGGTCGGCTATCACGCCTTCTCCGACGGTCCGTCCACCGAGCTAGTCCGGCGGCACTTCGGGCACGGTACACCGTCCGTTCCGGAAATCGCGCGCCGGCGCACCGCACTTGTGCTAGTCAACAGTCATCACAGCTTGTCCCAGCCCCGTCCAACGGTGCCCAACGTGATAGAGGTGGGCGGCTTGCACATCGCACAGCCCGCGAAATTGCAAAACGCGACAAACGTAAGTACTCACAGTAAACTCTTATTATATCGAAACTCGAGAGAAACAGATAAAAGCGTTCAAAATATTAAGTTATACTGAGAATATAAAAACATTTTTAAAAAATATACTTCTATCGTCCTAGTTAAGATGGTCGACAACCAAATTCTATTTATGATCGGGTTCTATGAAGCAATTTAATATAATCTACAGTGTTATCCATGCAAGGTTTATCAGACATTCGTAGTGCTTTCGAGTGTGTTTATCGGTAGTGAGTGTTATACACTCAACTGTAAGAAGCCTCTGCAACGTTCCTTACAAATCATTGAAAAAGGCAAACTTACAATGAAAAATACAATATATAATCTTTATTTTTATTGAATTGTATTTGAGTCGTGGAAATATTACACATACAAAATGCAATATTTCAGTACTTATTTAAAAATAATATGATTTTTAAATATGGGAACCTACTTTAAAAATTGCCAAACTAAAATTGTAATTAATTAAACTTTTATGAATCACTGTGTACATGAGTTATTTGAGTTATTGAATTGTGTAATTATGTTCAAGTTTTACAGTAAACAGTCCGTAACGATTTTATTGATATTTGAAAATCCAGATAATTTAAGAAATCCAAAGTCTTAAATAACTATAGAATTTTTCAATTTACAAATATATTTAATTGGATTATATAATTGTTATTTTAATTTAATAAATTAATCGTGATCGTAAACACAATGAATTGATTAATTATAATAAATTCAATTAATTAGGCATTTTGACTGTTGATAAAATACATAATATATACAAATCCTAGTTAGTTAACTGTCTTATATATATTTATATATTATAAATTTAGAAGTTGTAATAACATACTGTACATTAATATATATGATTATAACCAGATAACAAGTTAAAAAAACACATACAACGAAGATTTTTTTCTCATAATAAATATTATTACTATAATATTATAATATAACTCACTACCATATAATAGCTATAGTTTTATGATATCATTGGTTTTTGTTGGTGATGCAATAGGAATGGAAAAATTACTGCGATTTGTGTGACCAAGGCATTATTTACGTGTCTTTTGGCTCGTTGTTGAAGGGATCGTCGTTTCCAGTTCAATTCACAACGGCGTTCGTACAGGCTTTCGAAGCGCTACCGTATTGCGTACTATGGAAATACGAGGGTGAATTGATATCCAAACGGATTAGAGTGTCTAAGTGGATGCCTCAACAGCAGATTCTGAGTAAGACTCACAACGAAAACATAGTCGTTATGCTAATAACTGAATACTATATAAAACTATGCGATCTTCATTTAAATTCCACATCCCCATACCTTCATTAAAAAAATTTAAAATCTTAAGTTAATACACTAAATGAATTAATAAAACATACAAGTTCGTTTTGAAATGTTCAAATCCAAAGCCATAACACAAAAATCGACCATTTTAAAGTGATATTCATTTGATTTAAGATGAGAAAAGGTTGAAATTCTTATCGTCATAAATTAATAAAGGCTAACTACTAACAAATCAAAACAAACGTTTTAATTTATTCTAAGTGCGTATAGTGCGTATAGCAACTAGCGATAATATTATAATATATTATATTTTGATTATACGGCGTTATAGATATGCTATTTTTAGTACACCACTACCGTCATCGCATTTTATTACACGTACAATGTATATTATAATTGTGCTTTCGCAGGTCACAAGAATATCAAGGCGTTCATAACTCACGGTGGCCTTATGGGCGTAATGGAGGCCGTGTTCTTTGCAGTACCGATGATTGGCATACCTGTGTTTGGTGATCAACAGTCAAACATCGCCAACTGTATTGCAAAAGGCATAGCCATCGGACTCGACTACCGACAGATCACTGAACAAAAACTGATCAAAAGCATACAAGCAATCATCACAGATAGCAAGTGAGTCTATATCTGATATTATTTGTATAGAATATGTTGTATCATTGCAAAAATCTTTTCTAACAAAAAACATCTTTTAAAATTTAAAATTGTTCTCAGACAAAAATATTTAATAATACCAAATCATACATATCTCTGGCCTCTGCTTAGAATATAATATTTATTATATATTTATTTTAACTGTTTCGTATGAACAACCGGTGAACCGAAACGAATTTTTTTTTTATTATTTTATTCGTTTACGATTAATTATATTATAAGAAAAAGTTAAATGAACAATTATTTCAAAAATAATTTATTTAAATAAATATACATGTAAAACATATATTATCAACTGGCCATATAAAATTATACTCCTTTATCGCCTTATGCAAGAATAATAGGTATCGTATTTAAATTCTATAAATCTAAAAAAATCCTTAAAATCGATACTAAATACATACCATTACAAATTATTTTTACACTTTACCTTTGCAATGTACACACAATATTATAACTTTGTGAAATTGATTTAAGATACCGATCAAAAGCATCAGAGTTGTCAGCAAGATTCAGGGACAGGCCAACAAGCCCAATTGAAACAGCCGTGTTTTGGACAGAATACGTGATCAGGCACGGCAATGCAACCAACACCGCATCTCCGGCAATAGATTATGATTTTCATCAATATTTTTTGTTAGACGTAGTTGGCGTCGGACTGTCGATTTTTGTATTTTTATTTTATATAGCGTTCCGATTAAAAAAATGTATACGATAAAATACTATAACACACTCATGACGCGATTGATAAAATCCGTAAATACCCGAAACTAAAATGTACATATTGTTATAATAATAATAAATGTATTAACACGTTTTGTTATGTTATCACTACCATACCATATTTTTAAAATATATAAAATTGATTTATTACGTTTATTACTGCAGCTAAAATGTAATTTTTTACAATATTATACATGCATAATAATATAATAAACTGTATATAAAATAAACATATATTGAGCAATAATTCTGAAAATAAGTATCGTTTTATTTAAACATTTTATATTAAATTTGGTTATTGAATAAAATAAATAATATTGTTAAAAATGAATATAATGAAGAGGCGTAACGTATCTTCTTCGATGATATAGATTTAAGCAACCATTTCTTTTTTACTCATCCACTCTTCGATTTCTTCAACACTAATACAAAATAACGAATTAAACACATAAATTAGCATTGACTATAATATAGTTACTAATATTACTACGTGGTAAATAATATTGACTTTAATAGTCTCTCTTCCGTATTTCTCCATTAAGTGATAAGAAAATTCTAAAAAAAATTGCTCTACCTAACCGTCAATAATAGCATAATGATATAAGCTACAATTTGGG
The DNA here is from genome assembly GCF_003676215.2 of Rhopalosiphum maidis. NCBI lineage: Eukaryota > Metazoa > Arthropoda > Insecta > Hemiptera > Aphididae > Rhopalosiphum > Rhopalosiphum maidis. The sequence goes on from NC_040880.1 coordinate 29,011,047, forward strand.
ATATGGAAAAACAATTATTATTTACCAATTATCTTCACAGTATCATTAAGTGAAAAAGTAGCATCTTATAATTTTAAAATCAATTAAATAAGTGTATTTTATATATAAGCTAAAACAATTTTTATTAATCATAATTTAAACAAATAAATAGCGTTTTCAATACATTTTTCAAAACTACTGATTTTATGAAATTTATATTAAAACCGTGTAATGCGAAGTGGTATCTAGCCTTTTACACTACTTTCATTTATACATATACTATAAAACATACATTTTTCTTGTTTACGGTTAAAATATTCAATAATACACATTTTTATTGCTCTTAAAATATGCAAAAATATTCAAAATAAAAAATAGATCATTTGTGTCAATATTAGGCGATTCGTGAACATAACCTATAAAATACATTTTTAAAAGGACGTTGCAAAAAAACACATACCAATGTTTATAAAAGATCTGGCCCTAGTTATTATTCATCGTTCAACACAACAGCCAACGATTTTTTTACTCTAATAATATTGGCTCAACACTCGCTATTGTATAATAATATACGGATCACGCGGTCTTTCTCTATACCGATATGAGAAACACAAATATATATCGACGTTTCGTTAGTCAAAATACAAAAGCCTATATACTTCAAACTTTAAACTTACGTTCTTGGTACTGGAGTGTAGTTTTCAATTCCATGTTCGGTGACGAAAATGTTGTCTTCAATGCGCACGCCACCAAACTTCCAAAACCGTTTCAGTACTTTTTCATTCAAGAACTTGGACAATACTGGATCACTAAGAGCCCGTTTCAACAGCTAAAATATTCGAACGACAAAGTTTGAAATTATAGTTTCGTTCCTAAGTATAGATAAATTAAGAAATACATTTGGGGAGAGGTTAAATCTAAAAATTAGATGACTTTCTCTGCAATGACCATAAAAAAACGAAGCATTTCAAAAAATGTTTGTTATACCGGTTCGATGAAATAACATCCCGGCTCAACAGTGAGTGCCATGCCCGCTTCCAAGTTTCTAGCCGTTCTCAGGGCCTTGACGCCTGGCTTTTGAGGCCTGTCTGGGTGTCCTTCCAAGTAACCACCAACATCGTGCACATCGATTCCTAGTAGATGCCCCAGCCCATGTGGTTGAAATATTGCGGCGAGACCGGCTTCATACATTTCGTCGACATCACCACGGAGTAAATCTATTTCTCGCAGCTCTCTTAGGGTGATTTTATTGGCCAATATATGCATGTCCACCCAGGAAACACCTAAAATCACACAATTATAAAATTATAAGCCTCGAATAATGATGGTGGATACTTGTTTGGTAGAATAAGATGAAAAATACTGTTATTGAATAATAGTTTTAATGCGCAACCACGTAGGTAGGTACGTTACTTTATTACCTATATACACAAATCGTACATTTCAAGATAAATTATAAGCAATTAAAGCCAATTAAATCATATAATTTGTCTTACTTGTTGCAAAAAAAACCATCATATTATTACAAAAAAATAGAAATAAACCTCAATTATACTATGTGACAAATATTATATAGCTTTATTTTTACGTGATAATATTATGAAACTAAAATTAATAAAATCAATATTTCAAAATTAAAATACCATTTATTTGAATACAATTACTCGAAACACATTATTACTGAATTAAAAAGTCTCATCATAAATTAAATAATTAAATCAATTAAAATATTGACATTATAATATACTCCGCTATCGATAATAATGATGATAAATAATTATCTGGTTTCAAGTTAATATGTTACAGTCACTAATTTTTAAACCAATAAAAAAAAAGTCACAAGTATTACGAATACTAAAGGGGTTAACTACCCAATTTCAGTGAATGATAATTTTTAAATATATTGGTAATTCAAGTAACCTTCATTTAAAAAAATATTATGGTGGGCAAGTTGAGAATTAAACGAAGATAATTCGAGTGAACCCACATTAACAGCCTAGTCAATGTATACCTGGTTTTATAGCGTTCATCACGGCACGGCTAGCTGTAAGAACAGCATTGTAAATCGCGCGTTGATCATCGGTAAACTTTCCATTAGCCGGAAATGAAACTGTCACATCTGCCGTATAGCCGCTATACGATGCTCCCATGTCGAACAGACTAAAACCCAATAAACACACATCCAATGTATTTATTTTGACCACTAATACAATATTATCAACATTAAATCGTACAACCTAATAACTATATAGTGGATTCAATACGATACAATACGTTGAATAAAATTTAAGAAGAAATATTGATATTTACATATTTATTAAATTTAATCCGTAACGATCTCATACAGTGTTCTTTGTATCCTATATAATATAATCGTGGCAATGATGTCAGACACTACATTTTTTATTCAATTTCTGACGCATATCTACACTATATTCTAATTCTGTATGATTTTGTACCTGTATTATGGAATATGTATAAAAAAAATGACAATAAACGATAAGAGTCGTCAATTATTTTTACGAATATTGTATTCTTCGTCGTCACTATATAGTATACATAGATATTAGATACTTAAATATTATTGAATAGGTACAGATTATAATTTTAAATAAATTTGTATGCTTTAAAATCTATAAGTATAAACAAAATCTAATATTGTATTTTTATTTTTTATATTATAGTATCGTACCACATGTCACCATCGTGGATCTCTTTAGAATTGGGTTCGGTAGCGTGTCCGTAGTGTAGAACGGCACCGTTCATACCTGAACAGCAAATGTTGTTATAGCCTACATGTCTGCATCCCCCGACGTAATATGCGTAATGTAGGAAGTTAGCTTCGCATTGGTATTCATACATGTTTGGCTTGCACTTTGCCATCACAGACTTATGGGCGTTACAAGTAACTTTCGTCGCGTACCTCATAACTTCTTTTTCATAATCCGTTTTGATAACGCGACTGAAACAAACAAATAACGTGTAAGTGCCTATGATATCGTTCAGATAATATACCGCGCACGAGCAGAATGCACACGTCGCGTTTGAAACATTAAAATGTATCAAAACCACATAATCTAATAAATTGTGAGAATACATAAACTCTGACACTAGTAAATTGTATATCAATTTATAATAAATAAAAAATTAAACAGATTCCTCTCAAAGTAATTTTGCAAGGATAGTATTCGTACGTTGTACCACTGATCATTATAAATTACTATAATATAACAATCAGTGCACATATTGGTTTAAAAAGTATAGGCAACCAAACTCACAAGTTATTATGACGTTCTAATAAAACGGTCAACACTACAAGAATATATTATTATTGTTATTTGATTTCTGTTCAATTTTTTCCAAAAAATAACAGGTACTATATAATATATTGTAATAATTTAAATAAAATAGGATGTCACTAATTATATTAAATATATATAATATATATCATCAATAATAAAACTTTAATACGTTTAGAGGACGTTACTTATGTGTTGTTTACTTGTTTCCGTCTTACAAATGTACGGGGTACGGCATAGTAAATTTGTATTAATCAGAATCAATTGTATTTTATTAGTATTAATATTAGAGTGAATTAATATAGTATCAAAGTTAAAGGTAAGAAGGTTATCTATGCTTAAGCGTTGATTTTTTTATATTTTTTTAAAAAATAAGGTATGAGTATATAAAATATTACATATTAAAAATGTTAATACTTAGCTTAAAAATTAAAATATCGATAAACAAACGACGCTTAAGATTAGATTATGTTCTTATCTTTAACTCTGCTAATAGGTCAATTCACTGAACTAATAACACAATCATTTCTGAACATCGTACATTTGAAACACCCGTATACATTATTTGTAAGACAGATGCAACACATGCATGGGTACCTAACATCATGTTAATAATATTATATATATAAAATTATTGAGTATGACTTAATTAATTTAAAAATTATTATTACTATTGTCGATTAGCATTGGTTTTATAAAATACTATTTTAAAACCAGTGCTATTAAGTTATTATTAATCGCATTCTGCTTTTATTTTTTTATTTTTGGACATATAAAAATATTTACAGTGTTATTATTTATTATTGATTATTTTAAAAAGACTTTTTAAGAACTTTTTAGTTTATAATTTTAATCAAGAATTTAAAAATTCAAAACAAAAAATTTAATATTTGAGTAATAAAACCTTAAAATATAGCAATTGTTGTATATATACAACTAAATTATTTTGTGACTATATACATGTATATATTATTTTAATAATGATTAATGATAATATGATGCGTCATTATAATTTCTATTCTAATGAAAACAACTTCTATTATTTTATATTCTATTATAATATATACATAACAAATAATTTTAAAACAACGGATACACGTTTCCAATTCTTTTCTCTTTGTCAGTGAACCAACGACCAAGTACTAGTTCTGTATGTACTTACATAAAAACAAAAAAATTAAAACTCGAGTTTAATGCGCTAGTAAGAATAAGTAAAATAAAAATTCAATCAATGCTAAAATATAAAGTAACGTAACCTCCTCACTCAATTCTTAGATACATTGTACATCATAGAACAAATACAGTCAATAAAATTGTAGCATATAGACTTAAATTGTATATTTATTTTAAACAAATTCACTATAACTAAACAACTGCGTATAATATATAAGCATAATGTCTTTTCAACATTCAACTTGTTCGTATATCATAGAAGTACACATCGTTCATTATCAGATAATAAAACAAAATAAAAGTATAATAAACCAATTTTTTTTCTATAAACAATGCGTCTTATTTTTCTAATGCTAGGTAAATATTATTAGTTACAATATCTATATTTTAACAGTTTTAATTTATAATTTACTGTTGCTAAATCCCGGTAAAAGCTCATTTGCGATAATGTTACATAACTCACAATTTTTAAATAGGTGACCATACTTAGTATACTCTTAGAGAAATAAAAGAAAAAACATCAATATCAGTTTACTGCAATGAACTAAGCACTAAGCAGTGAGCACCGGTCAGTATTTTTTTTTTTATTTCGATGATCATTCATAAGTTAGGTATGTTTAATCCGGTTGTTTTCCCTTTTGAAACATATTTTGAATACATTCAAAAACACTGGCATTGTGTCCTACAAAAACAACAATCGTTGGCCACTCTACCGGAATTTAACAAATACTTATTAATAGAATGGACGTCAGATGATAAATATTATACACACGAATGACAATATGGCATGTTATTACTCGCAAACGTGTATTGAAATATAAGACACACGATAGTTATTGTACATTATGACGTTTTTAACATACAATATTTTTAGAACGTTCGTCATGAACATTAGATTCACGTCAAAAAATAAAGCCTTGTGCACATAATTGTATTTACAATGTCATAGCAAGGTAGTGATATCTAGCAGTAAGTTGTAATCAATGTACTAAATTTTTAACCAAACCAGTCAATACCACAAAGACTATCACTAACCGCTATTGGTAATAATATTTAGTCTGATAACCATATTATCATCTATTATCAATTTAAAGTTACAAATTTACGACTCGAAACTCGGAAATAATAAATATTTACAGAGGTACCGACTTAAATAGTTAATACGTGAGATTTTCAATATATTGAATAGCATTGTCTTATTTTGTGGTATAGTGTTATGTAAATTTAACAAAATTATTATAACATAAAATATTCTTTTAATAATGTTTGTTGTTCTGGTACTTATTTAGTTCAATGAATTTAGTCCATAGTGAAGTTTATCAAATATGTCAAGAATAGTCATCCATCAATTATTTTTTAACAGAGTGAACTATTTAAATGTACTAAAAGCGATAAACATCACACAAAACAGATATAAAGCTGATAAATTTGGACATACATTCGCACTCGTTCAAGAAGGAAGTGAAATAAGAGAATTACCACTGATTGTACGTAATGTATGTAGCAACGAAATTTGCTGTAACGAATGTACTAAAACTGAAGAAACATACTTTAATAATGATGAACTAGTCAATAAATTTAATGATCTTAAGAATGAAACAGATCGTAAAAAAGCTGATAAAGAAATTGTAGATGTTATTCGAGGCTTTAAAAAATGTTCTTCTGTAAAATCACTAGTGGATCTACTAGAAATAGTAATGCTAGATGAAATAACTCCAGAGGTAGCACTATGTGCTCTGAAAAAAATAGTAGAACTAGAGAACTTTAAATCGCATATAGCATCAAATAAATTGTTATCAATTTTAAATATTAAACCAAATATAGATTATACAAAAACACCAATACTAGAAAAGCTGCTAGAAATAATAATGACAGGAGATAATAACTCTGCTGTTGTTGGAATACTAGAATTAATATCTATTGATCGTGTTCGAGTATTGCCATTTGACATATTTAAAAATAAAATATCTGAAGAAATTTTATGCCGAGTAACTGAAAACAAACTTAATATAGATGATTTATGCAGATCAATTGATGCATTTTCTAAGTTAAATGAAGTCAAAACTGCAGACCAGCTTTGGATTGGAATAATGGATAAATCTGATCAAATAAATGAAAAAAATGTAATTCAAGTTTTTAGAATTTTACACTTGTTAAAGAAAAGTAGAAAAACCATAATGAAGCTGCTAGAAAGATGTTTACAGCAATTTTGGCATCATCTTTGTACTGATGACTTGATAGAAATGTTATATACATTACGATTAACAAAATGCAGTTCAAATATTATCTTAAAAACTACATCTAGATGGATTAATACAAACATACACACTATGAATGAAAATAATCTAACTTCAATTGTAAATGAGTTAAATAATTCCAACTATGTGGATATTGGTATTGTAAGAGCATTAGAACGCTACATAAAGGCTAAACACAGTACAATAAATAGTCCTTTATTAATGGTAGAAATCATGAACTACTGTTCAAAATTTAATGTACGTTCTGAAAATATTTTTGAAGGATGTGCCATGTACATAATTCAGTATGGTTCAAATATAACTCCTTCTCAATTTAGAGATTTATTTTGGCCATTTGGTCAACTTAACTACAAACCTAAATCAGCTTTAGAGTTTTGGATTAAGGTGGAAAATATAATGAATAAAGAGTTTTATAACTTTAAGACACAAGATACAATAGACATATTATTATCTTGTGTTTACTTAGAGAAACATCCATTGAACTTTGTTCACAGGATATTTAATACTTCTTTTTTACATCATTTATTTGAAAATGGAGGTAATAATGACTATACAAAAATAAAATTAAAAATTATTGACCAGTGTATGACATTAGAGTGTAATCACTATCGTGGGCCAGTGTTGCCCAAAGATAAATTTGCAAAGAGCATTTGGTGCGACTATAGAATAAAACGAATCTTAAAAGAAATCAGTAGTACTCTTGAAAATATTTTTCAAGGCTACAAAATTTCTTACTCGACTATTCTAAGTCGACTACCGCTTATGAGTATTTACATAATTGATGCTTTAGTACACCCAGACAAATTTGAACTTAACAATAGATACATCAATTTCAAGAAACATCCTGGTCTATGTACTGTAATTTTAGTTCATTTGCCAGAACACTATTGCTGGGAAAAAGAACACTTAACTGGTATTGAAACCACTAGAATACGGCATTTTCAAAAAATTGGATTAAATGTAATGTCCATCAACTACGAAAAAATATTAGAACTCAAATACCCGGCTGAACTGACTGAATATATTAACAATAGATATAAAAATATGTTAACTCCTTGTTAATTTCATTCAAAAAACTATGTATGCTATATAATTTTTTTTTACTTACCAATCAGCAATGATTTTATGTAATATTTTGTTGTCCAATATGAACCTTAATTTCAAAAAACATTATTATAATTAATATTAATACAATATTTTATTAGTGTTTTTATTTTACCTGTCTATTCCTTCAAAATGTGCTTCTTTGCATGTCAGGTCACTATCAGTGTTTTTTCCATACTAAAAAAAAAGACAAGAATTGTACTTAATTATTAACTTAGAAAAATGTGGGTACCAGATGCCTAAAATTTTTATTAAAAACTATAAAAAAAAAATGTATTCACAAAATGTATAATATACAGTAATTAAATAAAACAAAACATTTATAATCTCAATTACATAATATTTATTTAAAATTATATACATCATAACTGTTATGTAACTTCAAGCAAGATGCAATTCTTAGAAAACATTATTTAAGGAAATTGTACTGTACTACCTTACTCAAGAAATGCTTATAAACAAAACTGAAAAAATAGTACAATGGTCAATAGTTGTTTTTATACATTAATGATTAACATTTCCTTTGAAATATTCTAAACTTAAACTACTGCCATGAGAAAAATAAAATGTTACAAGTACTTCAGTACTTACATACAGTACATTAATTTAAAATGATATTTGTTACTTAATATTGTATTTTTATACATAATTATGTAAGTCTTGTACGTATCTTCAAACATTTAAGTAGACAAAAGTATAATATTTCTTAATTTTTAAGAACTTTAAATAACTTTAAATTATTATATAATCAATGGAACTATATTTACTACAGAGTAAAGAGCATTTAGAAAAGTAAATAAGTATGTGAATATTTGTATTTGCATCTCAAAACCAACATCATACAAAATTTGCATAATAAAAATAATAACTTGTTATAAAGACATTTTAATAAGGACAATAATTAGTTTAATTATTGTTAATTTAAACTATAGAATGATTGGTGAATCAGTTCAATTTATAGTAACTACACATTATAACAATAGCCCATTATAATGTTATTATGTGTGGGTCAATGGCAGTTTTGATAGTTTTATTGTAATTCTGCAAAATATAAAATACATCTATCCCCATCCTAATGATTTTAAAAAAATCTGTAAAAAAAAAATATACTTTTTAAATTGTCAATCATTGTTTTTGACCTAACAATTTATTAGAAACATAGGCGGACATTTAGTTGAATTTTTAGGGAGGGGGACTATAATAATCCAATGTAAAGTAACCCCGCGCCACCTTTCTATACACAAGTTTAACATTTCACATTCGATTTTTAAGGATCTATTGAAATACTTGTTGGACCAAGTTCCTCCCTCCCCCTGATGTCCGCTTATAATTAGAACACATTAAATGTATATCACTTAAGAGTTGAAGTTTAGTATACCATAATTGTATTAAGTAATTCAATTACTATTTACAATACCAGAAAATACAAAACAAATAACCATTTTTTATTCTAACCATGTAACTAATAAAAAATCGTGAGCCAAAATATAATTATTGAGCTTTAAAGTTTGAATAAAAGTTATTTTTAAAGATCTCTTATAATCACGTTTGTAGCATAAGGTTTGATGATTTTGTACAAGGACACATGGTTACACGTCTTATTATGTATCATATTCGTTATTTACATTAAATAGAATATATTTATTTAACCAATTACCAGTACAGCTACATGTTTACATTCAATAATCCAAATGTTCAAAATTGTTAAACTTTTTTATCAGTAACTTAAAAATTTTTAATGCAATATAATACATCAATTATAAATATCTAAGAAAATTTAATTATTAGAGTTAAGTACGCATTTATATTTATTAAATTCATGACGATCGGCCATTAAAACATATTCATTATCCAACTAATATTGCATACACACAGATCTTGGATTGTGAAAGAAATCGAAATTAGGACACATAAATCGTTAGTCTCGGGGTAAATAAACGAACAATGTAAATAAATTGTTTATCGTTAATGCCACTTTAGTAACTCGTGTGTTGTTATTATTATAGTGTTATATTAAAGCCAATGGAAAAAAAGGTGATAATGATTGTGTCATATATATTTCTATATTGGCAAACAGTTATGGCAGAAATATTAGTAAACAATTTATATTTAATCGCCAAATAAAATAATGTATGTTATGTGTTACGTGTAAGACACATTAAAAATAAAGCGATAATTTAGTTAAGGCGATAAAGAAAACAAGCACTAATACCATCATCAATACAGAAACCTATGTTAAAACTTTGAAATATTTTTAAAAGTATATTAAATAAATAGTACCCACTCTATAAATATTTCAAATATTCATATAGTACCTATACACATAAGATATTACATTACATATACTCAAATCACATTGGACAATATTATCAACGGTCATAATTATACTCTACTTAGTATTTTAGTAATTTTCTATTATGCAAATAATTATATTATAATTATGTATTATATATTGACATATTGTAATTATAAACAATACCTATTCACAATTTATTTGTGATGCTTGATTTACCGAGAAAGTAGGTTTAATCAACGTGAATTGGCAACAATGCGTTATATTATATTATGTCAATATAAATGCATATTATTATTATTTTTTTTCTATTTTAATTTTATTTTAATATAAAACCACCGATACAATAAATTGACATAACTTTATATATATATAACACAAGATTTATATATATAAAGGACATATCCACATAGGTACACATGAATTAAACATAATAAATATAGTTAAATATTAAAATTGTTTTACTTACTAAAGTCAATATCACTGAAGGTTTCAATGCATTTAGTGTTTCACCAAGCTAATAAAACATATAAAACAAACAGTTATTATAATTACAAACAACCATACAGATATATCTATGTAAGTATGTGCTTAATATGGTTAAGTACAAAATATATCGGAACACAACAAAATTATCAGCGCAAAGAAAATGTGTTTTTGTATATAGTTGTCTTTAAAATAATTTAATCGCATTTTATTTTAGTAAATTATTAAATTGATGATATAAATTATATTCATTTTTATTGCTGTTTTAAACCATTGATTAAATATACCAAACAAATAATCAATACGTTAATTAAATAATTATTATATAGCAATTTCAATTTCAATTTAATTTAATTTGTTACTTCAATAAAAATATTTCGTAAGATTCAAATTAAAAATTCTTACATTTTGAGCATAACTTTATGTCATTACCTATGTATCAATAGAAGATTTATCAAAACATCGAAGTCTATATAATATTATCAAACGTTATAGAAACGATTGTGATCAGAAATTTTCTTTAATTTAAATCAAATTTTATGGACGTGATATTAAAAATAGATATATTAGGATTTAGAGCTGTAGCAACCATATTACTTTTTATAATCGAAAAAGATTTACAATCTCACGTTATTATTATAATACTGATTTTAATATTTGAAATTATACTATAATAATATTACCGATGACATTTTATAAATTATTATTTAACATGTGGTGTAATGTGTAAATACAGTATAAATAATTAACTACAATATTTAAAAGTATAAATCATATTTAGGAGCAATAATCTAAGCAACTTCACTTATCTTGGAAAGTTTAAAATAAATATTTCATGAAAAATACTTAAGATAAAATTGTTTATTACACGAACTCTTGTATTATATTATTATAGTTCCTTTAAGTAACAATGAATGTAATGTTCTACAATTTTTTATTTTTTTTATTGTCAACAACATTTTATTACAAGTTTGATAGTTTTCTATAATATGACAAAACAAATCTACGACGACAATTTGCAATAAATTGATGATCAAGTAAAAGTATGTGTTTTAACTTATAAGTTATAACATATAAATATATAATATAAGAAAAATTAAGATGTATTTAATGTAAGCACTTGTGACTTAACTTATTCATCATATTTTAAATAACAGTTAAATTTGTGTTTCTTTTTCTACTGTTCCTATAGAATTATTTTAACGTGACTTGGCGAAAAAATATTTTATAATTATCAATTAATATTTCGGTCGTTAAAAAACACTATTTTAAAAACACAAACATACATTGTATATTATTTAATATAGTACAGACTAGTTTATCAAGGAAGCTTTAAGTTTTTTTGGAAGGTCAGTCAATTTGGTTCCCCTAGTATTTGCGCCTATGTCCCAAACAGTGGCTTTTTTTAGCGTACCTACATGTGTCAAAATAGTAAATGCGTTCAGGCAAAGCGCACCAACCTATAAACGTATAGTATAAGATATGGAATTTAAAACCCTTCTCCACAACTTGCATCTTCTATTGATCATATTGTAATAATTTTGGTTGTTGTCACTCAGCGTTGCTTGTCGGACACGATGTTAACAACGCGACACAATTGGGCATACGTCCGAGAAAATAACGTTAGTATGATGCCATCATAATGCAAAAGTACTATTTTCGTCAATCGTCAATGTGTTTCTGACGAGTCTATCGTAAATCCGTGAGTATAAATATTATGTGGCGGTTAATCAGAAAAAGCAAAACAAAAAAACTATACAATATTATTTTATATTATAATATATTCTAAGAAAAATATATAACATAGATACGAAATTATAATATTTATTGTTTACCCAGACTAGTGATGGTACGCAATAATTAAACCATCTCAACACCCGTTAAATATAGATTTATTTTTTTCAATTACAGACCAATATCACTTATAAACACTTAAGGCAAACTATTGGTAAAAATGATAAACAAACGTAATTATAATAAACATAATAATTTAGTATCTTGAAAGTTATAAATTCCTACCCATCGATTAATGTGGCTTTTGGCGAAACTTTCAAACTCAAACCACCTCTCAAACCTATACATACAGATATCTGCAGAGCAATAAATAACAAACGATTTCTTATACTGGACACTGCAGGTACCATATTATTATACCTTTAAAAAGCCTATGACATGTTGTGTCGCTGTAACAACAGAGTACACGACCACCAAATTATTAAAAAATGTAACATAAATAAAATACCCTTTCTTATTCATCAATAACTTACTAAAATCGCTAGATTCAAATAAAAGTTCAATACAAACTTTCAAACGCTTATTTAAATAAAACGAACTAAATTCCTAAGCATAACAATCTTCCTAATTGCCATAAACAATATTTTTCTAAAAGTCCCAAGTCATATGAATTTTTTGGCTAACGATTACTACATTTATTGTAGCAGGGTATCGGCATTAGGCGCGGGACTTTTAAGCACAATGACAATTGGGTGCAATTAGTTACATTATTAAATTGGAAAAGGGCACTTGATGGACCTTACAAATTTTATTTATTAAAAACACATTTTATTACTTACTAAATGTATTTACCAAAAAAAAAAAAAAAATAATGTTGTTGGTATAAATTTTTTCGAAAAGACGACTTAAATTTTTGACCGATTATATAAGATAGACCACGCGCTCACCTAATTTGAGTATTTGTGACTGTAATGATTTTGGAAACCGTGACATAAATGATTTATTGAAAGGCATTGCTCAAAATGTATCATAATATTTCAATAAAATAAATGTATTAATATAATGCCTTAATATTTAATTATAATTTTAGGATTTTTTCTTATTTTTATTTTTTGGAAGACAGCCTGTAAATTCTTAAATATAATAAACATTTACAGTGGAATATATTCCACTAATATAGTTTATAAACTATATTCGCAAAACAAAATAATGATTACTAAAACCATCACCTATAAGGCACTAGACAAGTGTTTAAGAGATCACGGGGCTTACGACTAAAAATCATAATATAGCAACTAGCTATTTAATTAATTCTTATATTATTTAGATCTCAACTAAAAAAAAACAATACTAAATATACAGGCATTAAGTATTTAAGTATAATACTCGTATATGTGTAATGTTTTTCACATTTTAACAGTTGACATTTTTATATTTTTCCAATAAGAATGTACGATGTCGATGTGTGATAATGTTTCAATAATGTTTCGCACAAGTGCTTTAGACTTACTAACCATTTATTAATCCAACCAGCGGGATGATTCACTCGGCGTATCTTCTTTCAATACAAATAAATAGAAACTTAATATAAACTAATTTTATGATTATTATTTATTTTATTACCGTATCCACGTACGATGCGTAGTTGACCTTATACCGACATTTGTATTCATCTAAGCACAACGGTTTGCCCAACCATACTGTGTGCGCCTCTTCGACTCTCGGGAAAAACAAATGCGCTTCGCCGCTAGATACGTGTATTAGGCCGTAACAATCGGGTTCGCTGACTCCAAAAGTCCAATGAAAGTAGGGTTCCTAAAACCATCATAAAAGCGTTATACGAACAAAAAGCAATAATAATATGTTAATATGGATATCATTCCTTATTCAGTATAATATGGTATGTATAAGACGAGGGCTCAAACTTTGTAACATTTTCAAGTTTTTTTAGGTTATTAAATATACATATTATTTTTAGGTAAGTTATAATTTAATTTCATGACTTTTCAAATCAAATACTAAAAGTTTTAAGTGCACATGTCTTTATATGTTTAAAGATAAAATTCAGTAAATCAAAAATAAAGACACCTATTTGAGATTTTAATATGTCATATGTTTATTTGCCATGTCATAAGTTCATATAATTTTTTTTTTAATATTCAATTTAAAAACATACAAATCCAAGAAAAAAAATCAAGGAACTCTGCTATATATTAGATATTAAGGTATAAAATATACCTTCTCATTGAATATAAGTCATTAATGGAAGTGTTAAATTTTATTTTAATAATAAATCATTGTAGGTACGATAAAAAATGATTCTAAACGTCCCATCTTCTACGAACAGTCAGCATGATATATATAATAATATAATAAAATTGGATTACTATAAAAAAATTATTTTTCTGTTAGTATGATTGCTACGATAGGTTGGACTAATTTTTGTCAAAACCCAATCGCATATTGACATATTATATTATAATATTCTATTTCATATAATATTACTATAGTTGCGTATGCGTAAATTTAATGAGTAATTTGAGACTGTTTATTTCTTACCTTTTTCTAAAACTAATATAGTGATTTCAATTTTACACGTTGTAAGTAACATAATTTTTTTCGTAATTCCACCATCACTATATATACCCCTCCGAGCAGACTCTAAATTACCCCCAATTGGGAACCGCTGGAATAAACCTACGAATAATATTTTTAATAAAATAACTAAAATTACTAATTTTCATTTAAATCTCCAATTTTATAGAAATTTGTAATAATTACAAAATATTAAAGTCTATAAAAAAATGTTCATTTGTATTTTAAAAATTTTTAGATTTTTGTAAAAAAAACTTATAAGTTATGAGGAATATTCCGAATATTATATTAAATTTTTTAATTTTAGCTATTAAAATTGAAAATTTTATCAACTTTAAACAAAATAATTATCCAATTATTTTGAAAATAACTGGGAATTTAAATTTAATATAATTGCTACCAGAAACCACAAATGTTTAAATCAAGTATATAATATATATATATATATATATATATAATAACTCCTTGTATATTTTATATGTATTTAGAAAGTTTATAAGTTTTAGCCCTATGTATGACACATCACCTATAGGCTATAATATTGTTTTAACAAATTATAAATAGTTGTTATTAATTGTTTTCAAGAATAATAAACACCGTTGTACATATATATATATATATATATACCTATAATATGCACTAATGCATTATACACGTTTTCAATGTGCGTCAGCAAACATAATTATTGTGTAACACTTATATATAATTAATGCATTATACGAACATAATGTTTTTTTTAAATAATAATTGAAACTATATTATATCAATAATTAGTCTCAAATCCCATCTATCT
The DNA here is from genome assembly GCF_003676215.2 of Rhopalosiphum maidis. Lineage (NCBI taxonomy): Eukaryota > Metazoa > Arthropoda > Insecta > Hemiptera > Aphididae > Rhopalosiphum > Rhopalosiphum maidis. The sequence goes on from NC_040880.1 coordinate 29,026,761, forward strand.
ATATGTTTTTTGGCTGATAGAGGCACATACTGACGTAAACAAAAATTATATATACATAAATAAAAACCTTGAATTTCCACACGTAGGCAACTTATAATTTAGTCTATTCATAAACGTTTATGTGTGTATTCTAACCACCACAAATATTATAAACATCATCAAATAGACATTTGTGATTTGTTGTTGTTTTTGTTGTTGTTGTTACGTTGTTTATAGAGTAGGTATTTTGTCGTTAAATATTGTACCTACATAATATGTAGTAATTATATAAATCATATAGACTTTACAACACTTAACATTATTGTAATTGAATAAAATTATTTCCTACATGTTCAGTTACATATACACAGAGTCGAGTGTAAATACCATTAAACACAAATTATCACAAAATTCAAAATATTTTAACGTTTTTGAATTTAATTTAACCATTTAAAAAATAAATCAATTGTTTTGTTATAAACTATTTTGAATAAGAACTAACATTTTTTATTTAATATTCCAAAGCAAGATATTAAAAAAGTAGAATACTTTTCTTTAAATGTCCATGTACATAATTTAAATATCGAGCGACTTGTTAATTATTTACATAACATTATAAGTGTGCATTTAAAGTATTGTTAACCAATGTCAACCCCCAAAACGTTGATCTACAACTCCACGAGCCTAAACTTTGAACACTAATGACTAATTATTTTTGTTTTTTGGAATTCGATTATTCTAAATAAAAGTTCTTAGAAAAATCGTTTGCTTTAAAAAACAAACTAAAAAATGTATGTTATGGTTTAATAAATAAAAAAAGTATAAAATAAAAACGATAAAAATAGTGAAAAAATATAACTTTTTCAAAAATGTTGTTTTGTTAATTCATTAAATTAAGTAAAAAAACATTTATACAACTATACTTTTTAAGATAACAATAAATATGTATTGTTAAAAAAAGTCACCAATACGAAATAATTAACATAAATATTATTATTCTTAGATCATAATTATACAATTCAATTTCTCAAAGCGCTAACTACCTATTAGTCAAACTGTCAATGTCATTCTTAAAAAACCTTATACCTATTTCAAAAACGAATAAATACTTTATTGATCAAATAAATGTATGATTCATATTGATATTAAAATTATACTATCATTCAATGATAATTTACTATTTTTTGTGTTGAAAATAATCATTAGTCATTACTAAACTTTATATGTTATACAAATAAAAAATAAAAAATATATAATACATAATATAAGAAAAACTGAATTCTGTATAAATATTAATCAATTTGATAATTTTTAAGTGGTTTAAAATAGAAACTACCTATTGAAATTATTAGTGAAATATTTAATTATGTAATGTACACATAATGTTGAGCTACTCACCTAGAATAATTAGCCAAATTCCTCATGATTAACCCTGCCCACCTGATACCTGTCACATGCTTTATTAAACATTTTAATTGTCTATAAGTCTTGTAATGTGTTTTACTTCAAAAAACTTATAGTAATTATATTTTAAACTATTAATGTAATTTTTTTATCTATTTTTTTATATTTCTAACATATAATTTAACAAAAAATATACAATAATACAAGCTAATTTATACAATAGTAACATAAGTAAATTTAAATACATAAATATAGACCTATAATTGAATAACAGTAAAATGGGAAACTAACCAATAACAATACCCTAATTTAAGCTGAATTTGGCATGCAGTACAAGATTAAGAAGATCTCAACAATAGTGTATTTTGAGTCAGGGAAAAGGGTTATAAAAAATGTTAATTGAATATTAGCAGATTTATTTTTTTTTATTTTATTGAAGTACCTAACCAGTTCCATTAAAATAAAACATTTGTGATGAGAACAAGGAGAGTTTGCAATTAGTTAATATTATTAATTTTAATATAGAAACTAAATAAAATGAAATAAAAAAACAGTTGTAACAGTTTTCATAAAAATTTTTAATTAATTAAATCATTTAATAAAATAATAACATGTAATTTTTTTTTTATTTCATAATTAAATCTTAATTTATTTTGAATAATTTTTTACCATACGGCATAATATTAAAAAGCTTTATTCTTCTATTTAAAAAAAAAAAATAATTAATATAGGATTTAGCTGTTATATGTTAATTGCTAGTATTTCTTGTTTTTTTTATTTTTTGCTCTTTAAAATTTATTCTATTTTTATACAAATATTTCTACAATCAACAATTTCACACATAGTTATTTAAGAGTTAGAATAATAAGCATTTTGAATAAGTCATCTGTGCAATAATAATTTTAATAATAATGTTTAAACATAATTCAAATTACCATTCTTTGAACTACATTAAGTAGTTCAAAAGCATTTTTGTAATCTGATTCTCGCGTAATTAGACCATATGTGATAGGCTAATATAGACTGTACTATAGCTAGATATATTATTTGTATCCTATTGATATCTAAAATATTTCATAATTTTTTGAATATACAAAAGAATTTCCTGGCTTATATTATTACATTTTAAATATATAGTAGATAGGTACTCATTTTATATTTTCATAGAATATTATGCCTCAATATTTAGTGAAGTTTTTCCTTTTCAAATTCATAAAATTTTTATTAAAATAATCTACATTATTTTCATGAAAAAACAAATACTGTCTATTAAATATTGTTAACTTTTTAATACTGTTTTGAAATTATTGGGTTAAATAAGTTTAGTAAGTTATTTGATACAGGAAAACTGATTAAAAACTTATATGGTTTTCATAGAGATGGTTTAGTAAATCACTAAATTCAAATTCTAAATAGTGTATGCTCAAATCAACCAAACCTTTAACTATTATAATTGATTTTTAATAGAAATTTAGATTTTAAAATAGATTGAAGTGTAATCTATTATATAATATCTTTCATATTGATTTTAGATGGATACATCAAATAACTCTTTTAACTAAGGTAATGCCAATCACTTTTGCAGTAAATTATGTGATACATATCTACATTTAATTTATTTATATCTATTATCTATGCATTTCCAATATAGGTATATAAATATAGTACTAAATATAAAATATATACAAAGACTAAAATGATACTCATTTTATCAACTTTTACATTAAATAATTTATAAAACAACTTATCAACTTATTTACCATCTATTTTAATTTTGAGTGTTTAAGTGATAGGTAATAAAAAACAATTAAATATATTAAATTCCGTAACTCAATAAACAAATACTTGTATACTCAGGGTTAAAAATTAAACCTCTCAGTTCTTTTTTGAGTTTTTGACAATCAAAATTGACAAGTCAAGTTTTTGTATAAGAAATCATTTATTAACATAACATCTAAGATAAAATATGAAACATGAAAATTGGATAACAATTGTATAAATTTATTCTAATATTATATTAGTATTTTTAAATTTTAAATCAAACTGATTTTTTATTTTTTTACCAAAAACTAAAAATATATACACTAACATACAAATGTTACTTTATTGTGGCCCGAGGCAATTAAAGCTTAGTTATTTTAGATCTTATAGTACACGTTTCTACCTTCTACCACATTATAGAAAATATATATTACTGTAACTCCACAAAGAAATCAATAAATAGATACACATTTAAAATTAGATGCATACATACTGCCAATGTAAATCAAAATTAAAATAATCTAAAACCATTTTTTTATTTTTAACCAAAAGGGTATTATAAGATTAAGATTAGATAAAACAAATTTTAACATGTTAACTTTAAATATAATATTTTAATAGCTTAATTATTAAAGTTAATAACTTATTTAAATTATCAACAAATATAACATAATAAATTATATATACTGAAATAAATAACCGTTATTAGTTGTATTAAATTTAAATATTATATTATATATATATTGTTAATAATGTTGTAAATAAAGAACAATATTAAATAGTTTCAAAAATAAATAAATAACCATGATAAATAAATTTAAAAATTAATCATCCATATGTCAAACAAAATAAACTAACCTGTCTAAATACATAATCCACATCAGTACAATAATGGGATATATGTGATCCACCTTGTAATAGTACATAAGTATCCTTGTCCACAACTTCTGATAGACGTTTACAAAGTCTTTCTCGATTAAGTTTATACAGTTCCATAGGCACTGACAATGTATGTTCTCCCAAACTGAATTTTCCATCTTGACTAATATTTTAATAATGGATATCAAAAAATTTTAGTTCAAAATGCTTAATTAATACATGTTTATTCAATTGTTGATATAAAAAATGTTAATACAATATTACTAACAAATTGTAATATAAAATTATTAGGTACCTGATACATGTCATTGTACTGTTCTTTGGAATTGGTGCAGTAAATGAAACCTATATTTTTTACCTTTTAAAATATCAAATTATTTTTAGTAGTATGCCTATTGCCTAACAATTAACTATTACCAATAGTCAATTAATAATTAAAGGCAATAGATAATAATAGGTAATTGGTGCTTACAAATTAAAATAGTAACAATTTAATATTTATTTAAATATTTACGCAATGATAACAGAAGTAATGTGCCATCGTCACTGATAAGTGATAACGATAAAAAGATATCGCAGTAATAGATACCATAGTATCTATGGTCATGAAAAAAAAATAATTGAATGACCATAAAATAATAATAATAAGATATATTGAAATTGTATAAAATATAAAGAAGAATACTAAATTAGTAAATTTTTAGCAGAAAATTATACATTTGTTTATTATTATTATTATTATTATTATCATAAAATAAAAATTTTGAAATTTTAATTTATATTATTCGGATTAATTAAATGAAATAAAAGTTAAATCATAATATACAAAAACTAATAGTTGATATAATCTATAAACATTACCAAGCTATAGCTCCTTTCTCATTACTTTCTCTTATACTCTTAATATATGTTGAAAATAGCGACTATAAACTAATAATTAGATGTACTATGGTACATGGTTCTAAATTTAAATTTGATTTTTGATCAAAATTACTTGTCTTGTGTTAATTATTATTTACCCAAGGATTTGTATAGGTATATGGTTTACGTATACTTCATTCAGACCCTTGAGAGAAGTGGAAATTAAGAACATTTTGAAATGTGTTTTATTATTTTATTTGTACATCCAAAATAAATGTTTTTTTTTACTGGACTTTGTTTATACTCTTAATATTAAATTATAAAATAAAAACATTTTTTAATAAATTCTCAAATCAGATAGCAATTTAGCAAAGATTTAATTATGTACCTTTGATATTACCTAATGATATTAATTATCACCTTTTTGACGTCATAATATCAAATGTTTTGTATTTATTTAGTTTCGATAACTATGATAGCGCCATACAGCTTTTAATTTTTCAATAGTAAATTACTAATTAGTAACAAACAATTAATACAATAAAATCAGTCACATTGCAAATCGATTTTACTTAAGAAAATACCTATATTAGCTATTAGTATGTTATCTTTTGAAATAATGATAATGAATACCATTGTAAAGAACCATTTAAATTATAAACGTGTGTCAAGGTATGAAAACAGATATTATATTTAATAGTAACCATAATAACCTATACGGCTATACGACTCTAATGCTACCTATGCTTAGTACTTCATTGCAATACTCATATAACAATTTATACAAATACAATATAAATTATAGATACTAGGTACATATCTATATATTATTATTATTTGTATTTATTTTTGGTGACAATCTTCAGATTAATTTTCTTATGTAAATATTGGTGAACACGTTCAAATGACAAATATAGAGGCCAGAAATTGTTTATGGGAGGTCAATTTTTCATCACAAATAAAAATTAAACATACATACATTACACTACAAATTATTCTATTCCCTATTTAGTTTTTATAATTATACATAATGAATTATAATTTTAAAACAATATAAATTATAAATAATGAAAAAATTTAAATAGGTAGGTATTATATCTGAAGATGTGATTCTTCTGAAACAGTAAAAATATTACACTGAGTAATTTACTATAACTGTCTTTGCCCTTTAGGTTTAGATAGTTCGATAATTACACCATTTGTTGATAAGATGATTTAATGGCTAACATAAAGCATAAACACAATAAAACATTGTCCATTGATGAGTGATTCAACATAATATTTCTAGTAGTATTTTTTAGAAACGTAATTGTATCGTAATTAACAGATTAAAATTGAAAAAACAGATAAGAATCGATTTTAAGTTGTTTCCAATGAATTATTTATGGATTTCAAATATTTTGTAGATATTTTTAATTCTTTGAAATTCGAAAAAATCATCGAATACATTAAATAAAAAGTTATGGTTGAATAATGAATAATTCTAGTTTTAATAAAAACCCAATAATCTAATTGCTTATCAACTATAAACTAGATATACGGTGTAATTACTAATTACACTAGTTAATAAAATAAATAAAAGGGAACTGAGTTCAGAATATTGCAAATTAACTGTACTGTACTAACACTATCAACTATAACAGCGGACAGTGATTCTCAACCAGTATACCGCGAAATTATTGGAAATATGTTTTCATACACAATTTGTAAGTGTAATGTGCACCATGATAATTAAAAAACACCAAGGGATTGTATCAAAAAAAAGGTTGAGAACCACTGCTCAATAGTCTACAGAACAAACAGAAATATTAAACTCCCCATCATCAGCTGATCATTGTTTACACTCCAAAGTATTGTGATACAGCTGATACTTAGAAAAAAAATACTTGCATGGTAGACAATTGTGAATAAATATTCAAATTTTATTATTTTTATGTAGAAGAAGCGAATATCCAAATTGCCTTGCCTATCACTGTTAAAATTATTATAATTTCAAAAATATTTAGGAATATATTTCATACTAAACATAGTAGTGTATATAATATGATAAATACAAAAGTTACTAGGTCTGTTAGTTCATACAAGTAACTCACTAAACCGATTTTGTTAAAATTTGGTATGGAGATAGCCATAAACACTTAAACCATAAAAAAAGACATAGGGTTAATTGTTTAGCTTCCTTAATTATCATAACAAAACTTCTGATATGTGAGCTAAGCTGTGGAAGATGGATAGTAAATTAAAAATAACAAATAATAATAATAATAATAAATATCTTGTCAATATATATTTTCCCTTATATTGTTAAATCTAAAATTACAATTAAAACAACAAAAAAAAAAAAACAGTCTCCATTCATAACTAAATTTATACAAAAAATACCTATTTTAAATCACCATTTAATAAAATTATTATACTATACAAGGTTTTGTACACAATTGTTATAAAAACTATTCTTTATATTAACTATGATATATATAGATAAATTACCACAATAATTAATATACATGAACAAGAGAAGGTGAATTTGGCATTTGATGAATTAAATAGGTAGATTATTAATAATAAAAAAAAAAAAAATCACAACATTGTTTAAATTATTTTATAGATTTTTAAGTGCTTACTAATGTTGTTGAATAAAGAAAATAATGATACTTTCACTTACTGTAAATAACAGTTTAGGTTAATGGTATTGGTCCATTCACTTGAGTTATGCACACATTATTTACAAATTACAATATATAAACTTAAATAGATCTTTATAACAATATGAGGTTTAAATAACATTTATCAAATTATTTTTGATAAAAAAAAAAATTGTACATATTATCATATTTTATAAGACTTTACAAAACAATTTAATTATCTTCTTGCTGAATGCTGACTAAATAAAACAAGCAATCCACAATAAATTTGCAAAATGAGTTTGTTAAAAAAAAAAACATATAAAATATATACATATGTGAGTACATTGATAATAACATGGCATCTTTAACTACCCAACAATAACTGGTACAGAAATACAATTTTGAATAGTATTTACACAATTTTAGTAATATTTAATTTTAGAATAAGGTAACTTTAAAAATCTATGGTCAACTAGGCTCTAGTTTTAGTATTCAGGAGGACATTGAGTGGATTGAGTTTTTTTTTAATTTTTAAATAATTAAATTAATACATCTAATTTATAATAGTTAATAAAAATAATAACAAAAATTTTGATACCATGTTTAAACAATAATTATGAATTAGAATGGGTCAAAAATGTTTATCAAAATGCTTGAATAGAAAAACAAATTTCAAATATCTATTTTGTTAATGAATATTTTTAATGATGTGATGCAATTTTTTTTTTTTTTTGTTGATTAAACATAAAACAAATCAATGATTACTACAATATATTTATATGAAAAAGTTAATTTGTTATTAAATAAACTTGATATTAAATAAATAAAATACATTAGTATTAATAACATTGATCATGTTTGTTTCATCTACAAAAATGTAGGTATCTACTTTTTATATTTTATTCATTAAATGTTAAGTCAGACTGCAAATTTATACTTTGGACTAGATCTAAATTATAGGTTTGCTAATTGATAGTTACCAAAACAATTTTATGAAAAATGTGAAATGTCAAGTATAAAACTTTGTTCTGAAATCGCAGTTAATCATCAGTTACCTATTATTACTTATGAGACAATTGTAAACAATACATGAGTATTTATCTGAACAACTTATAAACAGCCTAATAACAATTTTATAAAAAGGAACCAAATATATATTATTATGGACATAGCGTGATCATATTAAACCTCTCAACACAATCTAAACTTGGGGCTCCTGGAAGACTCTTCGTCCGATTCATAATAATACCTTTGTTTGGGAGAGAGGCCGATCTGCAGTCGGCGAACTGCTTCTTTGATAAGACTGCCCTCACGTAACAACTCCTGCAGCATTTCGTATGGGTCGTCGTTTGCCTCGTCGTCGTCATCATCGCACCGACACGGTCGTCTGGCCGCACAGGAGTCGCAAGCCACCGGCCTGGTCGTGTAGGGTTTCACCCTCGCAAAGTGGGTGGTGCGGTGACGCCTCGACTTGAACCCCGATAACCGCAGATTCTCTTTGATCTCGGACACCAGATGTTCTACGTCCAACGACAACAACTTTGGCTTTTCGGCGGCTGCCGCTGCAGACGTCATCACGTCCCTGCTGTGCATCGTGTCGCACATACTTACGGGAAACGTCGTATCGTCGTCGTCGTCGTCGTACGCCAATCAATCGAGGGCGCGCATCAGATCGACGTCAAAATATTTTTTCGAGACGGTTTTTTTCCGACAGGCGGGCCCGACGATAACCGCGGCGACGGAACAAGGGCGTGTGTGTGTGTTGGTCGTCGCAAAGGGAGCTAACTACCCAGGTTAGGTGGTTGTTACGTGACGATACGTGTGTACTGTACAGTGTTATTATTATTATTATTACACACAACAATATCGTTTTACGTGACGTAGTTGTCGTACGGGTGACCACCGCGGAGGAGAATTAATTTATAGTACGGACTAACCGGCACCGATGTCAGTTTGCGTGTGTGTGTGTGTGTGTGCGGTGTTGTACGTGTGCGTGCGTGTGTATATGTGTGTGTCTTTCTCGAAATGGATCGTGGCGGCTCACGTCCGCGAGGTAGGGGTAAAAAGGAACGCACGCACGTACGCCCGCAGACGAGGCGGCAACAACTCTCGTGTTATTGTTTTGGTGCCAATGCTCGCAGACAAAACATCAAACGAACGACGTCGCGTGCGGGCGCCTCTGCGACCGACGAAAATGTTCTGATGTGCAGAAATCGGCAAGCGGTGGCCACGCGTTGTCCGCTTTTAACGACGTTTTTCCGACGAAAATCGGCCCTTACCACGACGGCGGCGGAGGATCTCACTTTGAAATTGTCACACAGTTGTCGGCCGCCGACCGTATTCACAAAAATATGAAACAATATCGTTGTAAAAAGATATATCGATGAAACAATTGATTATATGTGATTATTATTGCTTTCGTACGATGTCGCACGACGGGTGTCCGCGTCTGTGGCTCTGTGCTGCCGAGCGCTGGTCGACTGGCGAGAAAGAGAGAGAGTGATGACGACTGGAGCGGTGTGGTGCCTGGTGGCGGCGGTGGTAATGGCGTGGTGGTGGCGATGGTGGTGGTGGTGGTGGTGGTGGTGGTGGTGGTGCTGCTGGTGGCTTGGTGCTGCACTGCTGCTGTTGCGGTGCGGGCCAAGACGACGGTCGACGGGACACGCACACGCCGGGTACACGTATGGGGCCAAGGTTATTTCGTCAGCCGACAAACACCACCGGCGGCAGCAGCAGCGGCGGGAGAAACGTAAACACGGCGGCGGTTGCCGAACGGTAATATTCGGTGTGCGTTGGAAGAATATGTTGTTGTTTATAAACACCGCGAACGATCCGGCAACGTTGCGGTCGTCGCGCCGTTTTGTACGTGCCGCGTTGCCGGTTTTCTGCCACCGGTTATGTTAATCTATTCTTCTTCTGCGTTTGTAACACGTTGTAACAATAATAGTAATGTATTTCCACCAATGTGACTGTTTGGTGGGCGGGGCGCGGACGGGTCGCTACATCGTTATTATTAATTATTATTGTTATTATTGTTTTGTTATTGTTATTATTACTATTATTATTATTATTATAATCGTCTTAATCATCATATTTTTTATCGTTATTATTGAATGCTCGAAAAACACCGACGTGCGAAATGTATTATGACGAGTAACGACACTAAAAAGAATGCCCATTATTTTGGCCTCATAAAAGCGGTTTATTCACACACGGGAAAAAATTATTTTATACAACGCAGTACGCGAATTAATGAATATTAAAATTATTTGCCAATAATCACTATTATGATTATGAACAAAAATACGAGCATCGCATTATGTAATGGTGTCATAGAAATCTTAAAAACGCACACACTTATGAGGCGTTTTAATATTTTATTTTTCCCCAATGTCCATCCATGCAATCTGAGAGGATTTATGGGACGAATATTGTTCGACGAATAGTCATGATAATATGTAGTAAAGTACCATTATAGCTTTAGGTAACACCTGTTAAATGAGTCACTGCACGCTCGGCAGTTTAGTTGAAACTTAAAATATTACGCACTACTGCGTAAAACACGAGTATTAGAGCCCACGTATTAAAATATATTTTACATATTTTGTACAAAATATTTTTGGCATACAAGAAAACGAGGAATCCATTAAGTATATAATATAATAATAATAATAATAACATGTTGCGGTAATGGTGATGTGTACACATGTACAACTGCACACACAATTCCTATTGGCTATTAACAGTAGGTATTACAAATAAAATATTAAAATTAACGTATCTATTCGTGAATTACATAATATCTTAATGGTCAATTCTAAATCGTAGTAACCATCATTTTTTTTTTATAATGTAAAAGGATTACTTTTTTATTCATTTGTATTTGTATATATATGTATAAATAATAAATTCCATCAGCTTTTATTCATAGATAAGATAACGTTCCGTTAGCTATACACCTCTACCTACCCATACTTACTCGTGATTGCTTGAATACACGATATTGATATTGACGTATTATTTATTAATGTATATTGTATATATTATCATAAAAAAAAGAATAACTTACAGTAAAAATAGTAATTTCAATGGATACAATTTTTTTGATTTGATAGAACTAGTCAAATTATGTTCGAAAAACTAACGTGTAAATATATTTAGATAATTTAGATTTAATCATTCTAATCCAACACCGTATTAATTACAAACTGTTTAAAATCTCTTTTCGGTTCATCAAAATTATAATTAGGTAATTATTAATATTGAATGAATATGATAAAGACGTTATAAAATATTTACCAATGGCTATTGGTTAATTAATATTTTATACATGTATTAAATAACAACAATACACTGGTGAGTAGGTATAGAAGTATAACGTACACGTTTTCAGACATATTTTATAAGTCTTGAATTGTACATAGCCTAGCCTATCATATGTGTACATATGTAGACATAATATAATATTTTTATTGTATTGAATATAGATTATAGATTATAAAATATTATTTTACGATAAAGTATAATATAATACATACGTAGGTAATAATTAATACAATCGGTTCTTTTATTGTTATTTGTAAATGTACTAAATCCATATAATTTTAGCTTCTTAGTATCTTAATATTAATCTTTGATCCATGAATAGGCACGAATACAATTTAAAGTACTCGAGGTTTTTCTTAAACAATCATAAATAAATTGATAACTTATCTAAATCAAATTAATTCATCGGGTAATCCAAATAAACAATTGTTATTCATTAATACCATCTTACAAATGATAATAACTTATATAAGACATAAATAATAAATACTGAAGTACCTACAAAATCAAATAATAAATACTTAATTCCAAATTATTTTCAACAACATTAGTTTTTAAACTAATACAATGTTATACTAATACGTATACATGTTAAAATTATATGATGTTACATTATATTATTTTGTATACATTTTTAAACTAACTTAAAGCAATTAAGTTTTCGTGGGATATATAGTAAAAAAAAAAAAAATGTAAAGTAGATGTATAGTCACAATAAAGTAAAATTGATAAATTAATTTTACGTTATAAGTGATAATAATACATTGTATCATATAACGTAACATTGTAAATATATTTAAATTGAAAAAGTAGATTAATAATTTTTTGTATAACCTTATATGTCCAACAACATTACGTGTTATTCATCGTTTTCAAGATGATTTGAAAGCGATAATTAAGGGGTTCGGTATAGGCAAAACTAACTACATTTCATGAGAAATATTGATATATAAGACGAGATTAAATTAATATGTTTGACACAAACTAACCTAATCCGACGAAAGGAATCAGGTACAGATTATACCTAAATCACACTAATATACAGAGTTATTCACCTAGCGTGTTCACTCACTATTTTTCCTTTAATAATATATTTATTCGAATTTTATTTATTTATTTATTTTTAATTCTAAAGTATAACTATTATACTTATAAATCATATTTTCAAATATTTAGATTTTTATACTATTTACTTTTTACTTTTTTTTTTTTTTATCTCTACCAGTAGAGATAGAAATTCTTTAACAAATGAGAACAACTCTTACAGTAAATTGTTAATCGGCCAATTTTTTTTTTTTGAAAATATTAGCACTAAAGTACAAGACAGACCTTGAATTGAAATTACATAAAACATCTATGTATATAGGTACTTTAAAATGTAATCTTCAAGTATAATAAAAAAAGAGTAAAAATCGAAATTTTAAAAAAATTAGTTAATAAAGAAAAATGAGCATGCTAAGTGAATCATTCTGTATAATATAAAAAGCAATAATTATGGGATATTTTCATCAAATTTAAAATAATTATACAAATCAAAACATTTTATAATTAAGCAATTAAGAATCTACACACGTGTAGCATGCAAGTACTTATTATACAAATAAAAATTAGTGACAATGATTCGAATTACTGTAAAATATATTCAAATGACAACATTGCTGGTAATAGGTATGATTTACGACACTGTACCAATTGTGATTATAATTAATAAATATTTACAAACGTATAGTCAACTGTATATAGTACACACAGGATTTTTTACCAATCATGCTCACACCCATTTTTAATTTATCAAAATTCTGATTTTTGGAAATAAAGAATTTAAAGATCATATTTTCAAATTTTTAAGATATTTTGTACTTTAAGTAATGTTCTAACTGCTCTAACCTTATAAAAATACGAATTTCTGTTTTTTTAAATGAAAACCTTGGTGAATCATTCTGTATAATATATCTACGTATCTATGAACGGCCTGAACGGTTAACTGAAACCTTAATTAATGCAGCACTAAAATAAATTGTCCCCGTAGCTTATTACAAAATAATAAATACCAATAGGTAACAACTGATATCTTAATTAAATATTATTATACGAGTTTACTGCGTAACATTGTTTCAAACTAATACAAATAGCTAGAAATAACCAGAATAAGTAGTTAATTAGAAATTATGATTAAAATGTATTATGCATGCACTTATACACATTAATAAACGAGCAAAGATTTTTTTTATCATACATAATATTATATATTATATATTTATATACATGACATATGTGGGGCACTTTGTCACACTGCTCTTTTGTACCATTACACACCATAACCCGACCACCCTCTACTCAAATGAAGTAAAATATCCTGAGTTAATATTCGACATTTTAACTTGGGCATCTAATTTTTAAGGCAAACTCAAAAAACTGAAATCGATAAACATTACTTACTAAGGCCACTTATAGATTCCAAGCTCCAACCTAACATTAGTAACATATCTGCTAATCTTATATTATATACAACTCTCTTACAACCTTTACGGGTGTAAGGCGTTATTGTTATCTATAGCTTCACGAGAGAACTATATCCAAGCCTTCCAAAATATTTTCTGTCGATTAATCACAAAAGCTCCATGGTATGTCTTTAATAATTACTTAAAAATTTGTTCAATCGATAAAATGTCTACTCTTTACTACAAACGTTATATTTGGGATATAATTGTATAGTTGTACACGTATCTATTATATTTGGTCAAAACAACCCAAATTACTGAGTTGAAAATATGTGAAATTTTATTTAATGTTGCCTTCATCTTAAGACATCAGTTTGATTATATATTTAATAACTATTTTAAAGTTTTTAATTATAATACTATTTATAATGTTTTTACACAAATATTTCAGCTTTATACTTAGTATATAATATCATTTATGTACTCGTATAATCCATGGTTTCCAAATTGTAGATATGCTAAAACTGAACAGTGATCATACGATAGTACGGAACAATTATTTGGTTTTTTTTTTTAATTTTCAATGCTTGTGGTGGATCTAATATTATTTTATATTAATTATTCACTATCAACTATAAATTATAACCAATAATAATTATTATTAATTTGATAATAAATTTTTTACTGCCCAATCATATTTATATACATTTTTAGACATTGTAAACAGTTTTCTTTTTTAGTGAAGACATATAAGGCTAATATAACACTATTGTAATTTTTAGTGGTACGTGACTGATACGTACGAGTAATAAACATAAATGGTACTCGAAAAACAAAGTTTGGTAACCTTTGAATTATGATGTGTAAGAATATGTAATTAAGTAAAAGTAATAATGGTAATAATATGACATACGTATTTGATATACGTATCAACGAAGACGAACAATATACCATCAAGGCATCAACTGTAGCAACTTAATACCAACAGGCAACAAGTATGTATTATTGCATCATAGTATATAATAGGTACACACTTTTATGTACGCCATGTTGTTAATTGTAAATTGTGGCTGTTAAGCCTAAAAAAAAAATGCTTGCCAAGTCAGAGATCAGCATGTAAACTTTCTTGATTTTCAATTTTTAGAAATTTATTAATTGTATGCATATATATATATATATATAATGTATTTTATTTTCATTTTCATTTAGTGAGATAGACCTCTGAAACCGGAGAGCAGATTTTGTTGTTTTCGGTCTTGTTAGATTCATATTGGCTAGGAGAGTGCAGTGAAGATTTTCAGAACTTTATATATTATAATTAATTCATTACAAAGCTTCAAAAAAAAAAAAAAAAATTAAAACACATTTTATTTGTCGTTTTTTATGTTTTTCAGCTATATAGATTTGTAATAAGTTAACGATTGAAGGAAAAGTTTTGAAAATTTTCACAGCACTTCTCCTAGCCAATGTGAATCTAACAATATCCAAAATAAAAAAATCCTTTCTCCAGTTTCGATAATCTACCATGCTAAATGAAAATCTAGCCAAAAATAACTATTTTTTTAATGAGCTTTCAACCAACTTTTTAGCTATAATAGTTTTGGATAAAAGTTAAAAATAGAAATTTTGGGACTGTTTACGCCGAAGTTTTTGTGGATTCAAATCGTTATACCGCTTGGGTGTAATATCGGATCTCTCTTTATTTTATGTTAAAGCTAGTTTAATTATCCATCTAATCATTACTACTTAGTTACATTTTTATCGTTTCCTAATTAACAATAATTCTTGAAGTTTTAAAAATTTAAACTTTTTTTCATTTCAATAACCATACTTACTTGATTAAAAATACATAGAGCAACAATACAATCACAATTCACAGTTATAAACAATTATGTATTTATTTAAAAAAAATAGTATACTTAAATCGTATACGTAAATATTATTATTTATCTGAACTGTCTTAACATTCGTTGACTTTGAAACAAGATATAATTGAAAAAGTTCAATGTATTTTTAATTATTTTAGTGCTATAAATTTATTTTCAGACATCTAACATAATAATATGGTGTTTATTTATATAATTATAAATATATACCCATTTAACTTAAATAATATCTGATAAGTAATTATTAATTAGTAATTATATTTTATCCTATTTTTGGAGGATAAAATAAGCTAATTAAAATCAAATATATAATTAACTATAAACAGACTATTAAATAAAACAATTCCTACTAAATATTTTAATGGATTTGCAAATAGGTATTGAATATTATATCATTTATCAAATAACTACTAACTAGGTATATAAATATAAATAGTTACAGTAACTATTGAAACAATAATTAAGAGTAACGACAGTGGCTATATTTATTATTTCTTGGAAAAATAATTAATGCAATCCATTTGCAAGTAGTCGAATGCACGTGGTAGGTATAAACAATCAAGAAATAAAATAATTATAGATATTTCTAAAATCTAATTTCATATTATTATGTGCAGTGTCGGCCGACGGGGAAACAGGGTTGAATAATGAGACAAATAACTTTTTAATGATTAGAGGCGCTAAAATTTTGCCACTTATTATAAATAAAAAATTTATAGTACCCTCTCCAAAATATTCTAAATATTAAATATAAATCCTAAATTAGTACCTAAATCCTTCTGAATTTCTTAACTACTTTTTTTTCTCGCTTTTTAGTTATTTAGCCCACCAGCTACCTTGAACAAATTTAAATGGATGTCCAACAAATTTTATTGTATTATTAACATACAATGTTTTTAAAAACCATCATAAATAAAACAAAATTAAAACCAAATCATAAATTGGAAAATTAAGGAAAACATTATAACTTTTTTTTTATAATAATTGGCATACACATAAAACAAATGTTTTTATAATAAATATTTGTAAACAACAGTTCTTAAATATACAACTCTTAATTTCTTGTTAGTTATACGAATTTGTGTGTAATGCTATTTTTTATGCACTATAAAACTCATCAATATACATTATACACCCTAGCATTTTGAAATTAAATGGATGCATACGCCCGTTATCAAATGACAAGACAATTTTTTTTTTGTTAGAAAATACTATTGTATACTGTATATAATACTACTATAAAAAGTATTAAAATTTGCATAAGTACTGTAGCTCTAAACACGCACTTCAGGTAGTTCAATAGAGTACCTACACCAGAGTGTGAAAAGTCTTTCTGATATAAATTCTATTAAACACAAGAATAAATTGGTATATTTATTTATAACTGTTTAAAAAAAAAATAATGTTTTGATGTGTGAGTGGATAAATCAAATTATTTAGATTACCTGTTTCATTTACATTCGGCGGTACTGAGTTAGATAATGTAAATCAAAAACAAAAATGCAATTATATAGTCTGTCGTGAGTATAAATGTCTCTTATATTCTGGGGGCCAGACTGGCCGATACCCGAAAAATAAATACATTTATATACATAAATATTTTTTTAATTTATGTTGAAGCCACAACAATAATTATTGGCTTTTGGAAAATAAATGTTATGTACATGGAGATTGTATTTATTATTATATTTTAATTTACGAACAAAATAATAAAGAAAAGGAATAAGACTACAATAATATATACTATATATTTAGTACAATTTCATTACATTAGTCATTGGTTGATATAATGGTATTAAATTAGGCCATACAATTTTGATAATTTTAAGAATTTAAAACTGTTTTGATGCTGTCTGGATTGGGGCCTAATGTTTCTTGAAGGCTGTCGGCTATTTCGAGGTTGGCTCTGATGTTCTTGTAGTTCAATAGTAACAGTGACAAATGATGTATTTGTCTGTGAGTGTTTCTCTGCAGCATACAGATGTATTAAAATAAATAATAATATGTATGTAATAACTAATAAGTGTACAATTATAAAGTTTTGTGAAAAATATGACTTAGTCCTCCTAACCAAGTCTTAGAGCCCCCTGGGCCCAGGGTGCAAAGCATAAACATAACATAAAAATAATCATTCAATCAAAAACATTATCAAACAATTCAATAAAATAATAAAATAAAATAATATTTTTATAAAATTTTGATTTTTGAGTTCAGTTTATTTCAGCTGGTGCAAACGCATATCTTTACACCTGCTATATTGCCAGGGAGTGCAAGTGCACCGTCGTGCATCCCCGTATTTACGCCACTGGGCGCTACTGTACCTACTACTGTACCTACCTATAGATAGTTGTTAATAATTGAACGGTCCTGCGTGTCTTAATTACTTATTTTATACAGAATATTTAGATACCTATTTGGCTAAATATTTCCTCTGATCGCCATCATTAATAACAGTTTTAGAATTGTACGTTCAAAGTATAACAGCTTTTGTACTGAAATTTCAAAATATAGGCTACATCATCGCCTATTTATAAATTAAATATGTTTTTGATTTGTGATTGATCAAAATTCATAATTCAAATAAGTCCATTAAAATTATAATTTGCATCATTTTAATTTTACTGATGTAAATTTTACATATTAATTAGTAAACATAGTGTATAATGTATAATGGGTTACCTATGGACATTTTCCGCTATAGTAAAATTTGTCCAAATTCAAACGACTATCGCTAAAATTCATTCTAAAACCAAGTTGATATTGTTGCGACTAGTACTAGTTTACGATAAATTCCTTATTTCAAATAGCCTATTCAAACGGAATACTTTGCCAATGTAATCTATAGGCTGTAGGCAGAAAATGCTTGTTCTTAATACATTATTACATATTATAAAACATTTGTATAGTGAAGATCATTGGTTAAGTCATGCCAATAATGTATTGGCGCCAAAAATAGATGACATTTATGGCTTTTAAGATATTGGAACGAATTTCCATTTGCTTTACAGATGTCAAGACTCTTATAATGATCAGCTACCTGCCTATACCTATATCAATATATTAATGGATTATGGATATAGATAGAATTTTAAAATATCTATATGAGAGGTGTAAGGACACCTGTTAGACGCTGGAGTTGCAAAGCTTACATTTTTCCACATAACTTGTACATATAACATAATATATGATAATATGGTAAATAGTAAGTTTGAAATATATACAAATTTAAGTTTACTATAACCTGCTCAATAACAATAGTTTCTAGCTTGAATTACGAACGTATAATTGTTAGACGGATATGAAACGGTATAAATGTATAATAATAATGTAATCTAATAAAATCTAAATGTCAAAATCAACGTGTTTGTGGTAGGTATAAAAAATTATTTCGCATAGAAACTGCTATCTGCTAATATTGCTAAAAGAATTTTTTATACACATACTTTATAATATTTAATTGGTAAACAGTATAAAGTACCTACTACGTATAAACTCTTGAAAGTTCATTAGATGATAAATTAATGGACGCAACCACGGAACTACGGATGTGGCTATGTATAATGACAACCGGACAAGAGATATCTACCTGCTGCTACTTACTAGATAGTTATTATAATTTATATTCAAAGTATAACATGAAATGGAATGTTGCTGTCTTGTTGGTCCCAATGTGGCAATGTCCCATTTTAGTTTAGGAGCGGAACAATGAACATAACTTACTATTGGTTGAACAATAATGTGTTTTTCGTATATTTGACGTCAGACATGGTAATAATAAAAATGATTCAATCTTAAATAGGTATTGAATAACTCAGTACTTTTTAAAATAATCGGTAAAACAGAATATTTACACAACACCTGCAGTTATCGAAAGCAGATTTTATGTTGTATAGCTATCTAAAAATATCGAAAATATAATATATAAATCACATATCATATTATTTATACCTATGCATAATTTTTTTGAAGTTCAAAATTCTACTAAATTAAATATTTAAAAAATAATAATTGTAGGCCCTAGGAACTTGAACCGTTTGTCATTACGTATTTTATGTTATACCTACGCCTACATTTATATCTATTATTAAATTATTTAAATTTTAACCTATAGATCACCAATATAGTACATATTTTGACATCTTCTACATTTTTATGTAAATCTCCTTATAAAAGAGTTCTACATATTACGTAACATTATTATATAGAGATAGACGATTTTTTACCAACGCATAATTATTTGTTTTTAATAGAGGTAACTTATCAACAAATCTGTGGGAATTCGTTGGTCATAGATACTATTAATCATTAATTAATTTTTCGTTTTACTTCTTACTATAATCAATAATTAGTAGCACAGATTAAAATAAAGTGTAGACTGAAAAATGCGGCAACCAGATAGGTGGACAATTTGGACCCAGACGGAATAATACTATTTAATTATTTGAAGGATATTCAATGACTTAATATTGTGGTAACTTTTAAAAAGTAAAAGTGATAGTTAAATAGATAACATTTTATTTTAAATTGTAGCTTGTAGGTAGGTATTACTTATTTAAAATTAAACGCTTATGCTTAGTCGCTTAGGTATATAAGTAATAAAATATTAAAAATGATTAGTAATACATGAATTGATTCAAATTATTCAACTTGTTGAATTATATATTGGGAAAAAATATTGTTGAAATAATAAAATGTAAGAATATTATATTACCTAACTAATACAAGGCAATAGTGTTAATTACCTACTTAAGCTATAAAGACAAATAATGATATATCAAATCGATTAAACAATTAATTTACTATTTACTAATTTTTAAATTACAAATTGTTATTAAATTAGATACCATTTCCCAGTCTTAAATACTTACCTTTAAATAGATAATTCATTATTGTTAGGTAATAGACATAAACAAAAATAACACAAGGTCATTGAATCTGTAAGAGCAGGTTAAATTTTGACTCATCAAGGTATATTTGTGTAAAATACTACAATACCATTACGATTATGATTCAAGAATAAATATCATGTTATAAACTGCAGCTAGCAGAGGCTAACTGCAAAAATAGAATTCAGTCAGCTTATTATTTTATGCTTAAAAAAAAACTCATTAAACATAATTAGAATTAAAATAATAACAATATTTTTAATTTAGCGTGAAAAAAAAAACATTTACCTATCAATTAAATGATAATATAATGTAATGTGTGATGTATAATTTTTAAATAATTATTTAGAATTAGATAGGATTGAACACAATAATTTCAAAAGTATTTTTAAGAAAATATAATGAAAAATAAAAAGAATACTACAATATAACTTACTCAAATACATAAAACTTTTGTTTAGTCAAAATAACATGAAACAAGTTCACTACCTATTTGGTATTGAAGTTACTACATTCAATGACCCAAGTTGCTAGGAAACTAAAAACAGTGGTAACTTATATAATTGTATTTAATCATATATCAATTTTATTCTAAAATTAAAAATAAAATAAATACAACCTAATAATTTATTATAACTAGTCTAATATACATTTTAAATATTCAACTAAATCTTTATAATTGTTGCAAAATAAAGAAAACATAAAACAACTATGATGGATCTATCACTATTAAAACAAAACTAAAACGAATTGTCTTTACTTACAAGTATTAACAAATTTAAAAACAATCTACTATCAAGCTAAATATCTCTGGGAAAAATATTCCTCCTAAAACAAATAGTACCAGTACCATAATCAATAATAATATTAATAATAGGAATCATATATTTCAGTATCATATTAAATGTGCACGCATCATTAGCATTTTGTGACAAAAAAATATGTTTCAAATTCTGTATTAGGACAGTTTATTGGCAAGATTATGGTTTTGGTCCCACCACTTATCCCTAATTTCGGCATACTCTGAAATTGACTTATCAGAAATAAGTACACAAAAGTATAAATTATAAACAAAAACAAAAATAGTAAAGATATGGTTTGATTTTCATAATTGACAAGTCTACATTATTTAATAATACAAATACAGAAAAAAAAAACAATGAATATATTTAATAATAATAAATATATGAAAACATTTTAAGGGGGTGGTAGACATTAACCATAGTCCTTTTAACTTATTAATAGGAAATGTGAAACATAGTCGATTTCTCTTTAAAAAATAAAAATAACCCAATATTATGCACTAAAAAGTAATAATTGACAAACATGAGATACGGTAGTTCATTAAGCAGCGCAATGTCACTGTGCCATCTCGGCATTCGCTATTCCTTTGGGCAGCGATGAAAAACATAGTCTGAGTAAGTATGGAAACTTGGATGATTCACATTTTATAGGCCAGTGATTGACAGCCATTATCACTTCCACAGCAATAGCCATATCTGTAAACTCAACAAGCCCAGATGAGCTACGTGCTTCTGTACCTTTGGGAGGAAACATCTTAATGATAATTTTTGGATCAACATCTTTTACAGCTTTGCTTATTGTCTGGGATAAATCAGCTTCTGATATGTTTGGTGGAGCATTAAAAAAATGCAACACACTGGATGGGGTCTGACGCCGATTTTTTCCATTAGAATTTGAATGATACCTGCAAATACAATTATACATTGATTAGTATTTAATTCCTTAGAAAATTATTTAATAAATATACTAAAATACTCGTAATTAATAAGTAATATGATAGCTGGATAAATAATTTAAAGTTGTAGAGTTGAAAAATTAAAATTAAATCAGTTTTAAATGTATACTTGAAATTATCTACCTAGGTAGATAATTGATTTAATTAAAAATTATTAAATCACTATAAACAATTTATACTATATAATTTTTTTTCTTTTAAAGTACCATTCCTACTAATCCAAACTATTTTTATAAGCTAAACTGACATTCAATATTAATATGACGATTCGCCAAATAAATATTACCTATTATTTTTTGAGTTGGAATAATCTTTGAATGACGGAGTGCCATCAGGCAGATCATATGGTACCATAATGTCAGACAAATACATTTGCTTTGATACTTGCAGCTGTAACACATTACCACTAATAAGTGTTAGCTTATTCAAATTATCCATACAACGATCTACAGACATTTCATTGTCCATCTGTACCATTGCACAACCTTCCTTGCTTTTTAAAAATTTAATTTTAACCACGTTTCCGTACAAACAAAATAAATTAAACAGCCGATTACAATTTGCTTTATCGGGATCTAGACCATAGACCATTAGTACACAACGCCCAGGCGTTGCTGGATAGCTATCTCCATAATTATTATTAGGTAAATCATGAGGTGTAGATAATAGTCCGCCCCGACATTCGAAATCAAATCGAGGGAATGTAGGTCGAGTAGATATCAGTGGAGCTCTGGGAGGGTCCGGTAACAAGGGTGCAGTTTTCTTCTCGCCAGGATTTGGCGTGGTGTAGTCCCAAGTTTCGGAGTCATTTTTGTAAACATTTAGCTTAGACGGTTTGGCATATTCTACCCGTAGCGTACAACACCCCTGGTATATGTCAGCACCGTCCATCAACTGCTTGGCCCTTATGGCCTGTTCGACTTCTTCATATTCTACCATGGCTTGTACACCGCGTTTCCTAAATATAACTATGCGCAGAACGTTACCATGGTCTTTGGAAATTGTGTGGATGACGTCTGTGTTTATCGGGTACGTCACTTTGGTGATGGTCAACAGAAGTATGTGATTGGGCTGCGTTTCGGCGTTCTTGCGGCGGCCGTCCTCGTACGACACGGAACTGTTGGTGGTTCGTGACTCCCGGTCGTAGTCGGCGGTCCTCAACCGTTTGTTGGTCTGTTCGTTTTTCAAACTGTTGTAACCGTAATGGTTAAATGACATCATTATTTTCGAGGGAAACACGTCCCGGGTTCTAAAAAAAACGTTATTTATTGGTCACCGGCGAAACGACGGACGACATGGTCCAGATAAAGTACGGATACTGAAAGACAGAGAGAGATTAAGAGTTAGAACAGAGAATAAGACGAGGAAGTGGAGCTCGAACGGATTTCAAAGGACTACATGGCACTTCGGGCGGACGAATCGTTTCCGACGAGACCGAGAAAAATTGATCGCGTCAAAACGGTACGGACGACAACGATGATGTCACGGTCGTCGATCGAGACCATTTTGTCATCATCTCACATACCCGCAGCGCCGAGCACGATAACGATATAAAAACGAATATAATTTACGATATTAAAACGATAATATTATAGTATAATATATATATCGTGCACCTCAGACCAGCGCTATCAAAAGACAGACGCCATTTTGTCTCGATATCTCTCGTGGAGGCGCGCACGCACGCAACTTTACAATACAAACCGCGAAACTCGCCCGCACGCACTTATACGCGGCAATGCGCGCGCATACACGGTGATGTCATAAATAATAATAATAATATTATAGTATTATAAACTATTATTATTATTGAATTATATTATCGAATCGGGGACGACGGATCGGAACGTAGCAACAACAACAACAACAACGTCGATAAAAAAAAAAAAAAAAACCTGCATCGGGTGATCGAACGGACAGTGGCGCCGTGGCGGAAACGTTCGGACATCGAACACGCACTGATCAGTTGTGATCGCCGATCGGATTATTCGGATGGTTCGTAAATAATAACGACGACGACGACGACGACGACGACGGCGGCGGCGACGACGACGGCGGCGGCGACGACGGCGACGATAAGGCAGGCGCGCGCGAGTGGCGCGTTATTCGGTCGGCGTTCGGCGTGTGTGCGTGTCGCGCGACAAGTGAGTGGAAAAATGGGGGGGAGACGCGGTCGCGGAGAAACGATTTGAGAACCCCTCGGCGGCGTCCACACGTAAGCTGCTACTGCTCTGCCTGCACGCCTGCTGCTGCGGCCACAAGCAGCAGCTGATAAACGCGGGCCATTTAGGGACGACGCGCGCCGACACTTTCGCACGGGACTCTGCCGTCCGCCCGCCAGCCCGTTGCGGGGCACGGACCAGAATACAAAAGACTTTAATTATGTTATCGTAATTTAGCGCGAAGCCGACCGCCAGTGCTCCGAGGGGAATTCCTTGGACGCGAGCCATCGCCGCGGCGGCGGAAACGGATAGACCGGCTTAGCCCGCCTAGCGCACGCGAGCGTGCCGCATTATAATAATGTGTATAGAGGTACCTACTGCGGCACTTTTGGTTTCGGACGGCCGGGTGGCGGTGGTTGGCAGGGCGATGGGTGGAAGGACGACTCGCGTTTATTTATAGGACTATTACAATGCGACGCGATCTATAGTAACGCGCACATCCTAAAGACGTGTTTTATTTTATTGTCTACATATATATATGTGTGTGTGTGTGTGGCCATGTATCAGTACGGCGACTGGTGGCCGAGGTACCTGTGACGACGAAGTGCATCTGCCTAGTCTCCATGTACTTGTTTACACGACTCTTCAATGATGGTGGTTGGGGGGAAACAGTTAACAACGCCATTTTGACCTGGTCCCCATTTTAGCATAACTTCTTGGGGCCCCCGCCTCCAAGAGTTAAAGTTTTAGTGAGTACATCGCGATTGTGATTTCGGAAAACTCGGCGTTTTCCACGATTATGTAGAACCTACCGTTGTTCATATGTATTTCCTTATACAATTGTACAATCTCATTTTGTTTCCGTAGTTTAGAATTGTATCATTTGAACAAGTCAAGTTTTCAGTTATCTTAAATGAGATAATAATTTTCAGTTGTTCATTTATTATCATATACGATCTAAGGTCACAATGCCGGAGTACGAAACATAAATGATAAAAATATTCAAATTTCATCGTATAAATTCGTTAGGTATTGCAACTTGCAAATGCCAAGTGACAAGTATCAATGGACTAAGGCGCACACTATAGTATCAGATGGTGACTAAACTGACTAATCATATTAGTTTATTCAATGTTTTTGAATGGTCAATATTATCGTTATTACCTACTTATGTATTGCTAGTGTTTACTTTTTATAGTATTTTACAGGTTATAGCTAATACATAGAATTCAAGTTATTGGAATGTTGTTATTTCAATATTAAAATCTATAAGTTTCATTGACACCCACATTTTGAGTTTCGATAATCTAAGTTAGTCAAATTTGCTAACATTTTGCAAATATCTGTGACTGTCTTTTTTTATTAGGTATATCATGTTAATAGACCCTGAATTAAATCCTAAAAAACCCTGGGTGTGTCAGAGTAGTCGAGTACACCTACCTCATATTATTGTGTCGCATCTACTATAAAATAACAAAATTCGAGTATATTTTCACGAATCACGCGCAACTTGTCACATAATTTGTAGGTACAAGATAGAGGTCACAGATAAGTACTAAGTATACGTGATAAAAATGTTTAAATTAAAGACAATCGTTATTATAATAAATGGTGCTGGAGTATTGAAAATTCAAAAAAATTAATGAAATTAATTGCAGTTTTAAAATTTTGAGTTTAAAATAAACATATTATATTATTTATATACTCAGTAAGTGTTTGTCGGAACCCGTATATAGGCAGAATTATGGGTTATTTTGGATTTAAAAAGCATATTCATTTTATTGTTATATATTTCCCACTATACTGTCTATACTATAGGTTTGCTGCGACCATGAAAATTCGTGACCATGATGAGGCTGATCAATGCTTTGTGAGATATTCAATAAATTATATCTCACATGTTTGTGAGATTCACTCATGTACTGCAGACTACAGAACATGTTCTATATTACTAATATTGTATTTATAGTGATCCACATTGCGTTGAAGTATGCTACACACATTATAATTAATGTTTTTTTTTTTATAATTTTCGTTTCGGGAAATGGATCAACGATCAATGACATCAGTAGTGATAGTGTGATGGTATTTATCGGTGTTTTACCCTCGTTATTTATTGAGTTGCTGGATGCTCTCTCCACATCACCAATACAAATTTAAAAATTCTCTTTATTTTATTTAATCATAATATACTTTATGTATAATACATTTATACTGCATCTATTATCTATAGTGTAATAGTTGACAATGTATTGTCGTATTGGTTGATTTCAGCTCTTTTGATTTAATTATACTATATGAACTAGCCTTTAGGTACTTATAAAACAAATAATTTAACAGAATAGCGAAATAATAAATTTACAACTTTGATTAAATTATACGGTTTTCCATTAAAGCACTAGTTTATGGAAGTAATTTGAGTGCACCGATTAAAATTTTAAATGCATATTAGGATATTTTAGTAAGAATTTAAGCTAATATGATACTGATACATGGGTAAATTATTTTTGCGCAATTTTTGATAATAATAGTTAACGATATTTTTAATTATTTACAAACCATAATAGTTATATCACTTTATTAATTTATATTTTATTTTATTCATAATAATACAATTTATTTTTTATTATTTTATATATATATATAATAGCATTTTTGGTTAGTTTAGATTGGAATAATGTCGTGGAAGTAATGCGAAAGCAATTCCTACGGCGTCGTCGGTTCAAACATGAAAAAAAAAAAGATTGGAATAATGTAACAATAGTATTAATAAATATAAAAATGTATATATGTTTATTTATGAATAATAATTGTATTATACTTTTTGTATATTTTGAATTTTTTAGTGGTGGGTGGAAGAATACTAGTCAGTGGTATAAAAGTACAGGGGAACATACTAAATTTAGATGCAATCTGCGACGTATATAGCATTGCAATACAAAAATTATGCGTATTGACGTGTTCTGTACGAAACGTTTAGAAGTTACGATTTCTATAACTGTTCGAATCACTATTTGATTCTAAAGACTATTTGTGCCCCCTCTCCTCGCTTACTTCCATTATCGGCTGGCACGTAGTACGAAAAAAAATAGTTTACCGGAACCTCCTCTTCCATCATTGATCGATACAATAGTTACGCGGTGTATCCTATTATACAATACCCGACATTGCTATGTCAAGGTGTGCCCTCATATATACGAGTAATATTATATTGTGAATTTGTGAACAACATACACTACACATACAGTATAGGTACTGGGTGATTATTTTATCAAACAACATTCATTGTTTAAATTGTATTACAATTTTTACATAATTTTCAGTCGAAATAAAACTAAAAAAATATATATTTTTTAATATTTTTATAGTTAGAATTTATATTATAGTTATGTTTTTGAATGACAACATAATATATTTTTAAATTCATATTCCGAAGCAGAATATTTTTCAAGTATTTTGATACATTAAAACCTAACCTCGGATGAGTAGCTAAGAGTTTATTAAAACTTAAGAAGTTCAACTATACTCGTCCGAATTTAGATTTTTATGTATCGAAATACTCCGAAAAATATTCTGCTTCAGAATATGAATTTAAAAATATTATATGTTATCATTCAAACAAGTAAAAACTTAACTATAAATATAACTGTTAAAATAAATGTTGTTTTATTTCGACTGGAAATTATGAAAACAAAAATATTTTCAAAAACGTTTACAGATTTTGAATTAATGAGTGTTGTCACCTGTATATCTATATTGTATAGAATTGTATACACAATTGGCCATCCCAAGGTCCAAGTATGTCCTTTTTCTTGATTATCCGATATTGATAATATTTTTTATTGTTAAACTAAATTACTGTTTTATTATGACAAAAACAAAATCATGCCACCAAGTGTCGTATTCATAGAAGAATTTGGGATTTTATTTTTTAATATATAGCGGCATGTATTAGTGCATTACTATATTTATTATATTATATTACTATAATTTGGTACCAGAAACCTCCACAAATCTCAAAGTATATAATCGGAGCTACTTTTATAGTAAAAAAGACGTCTTTAGAAACAAAAATAAAAGAAAAAACCACATCATTGTAAAATCAATACATTCTTTGCTTCTATGAGAATCTAAAATAAAAAAATAAAATAAAATAATATTTAATAAGAATTATAGTTTAAATTTGTATTTACTAAAAGTCACTTATCATTAATATATGTATAACGTTGTTAAATTAATATTATTTTATTAAGATTTAAATACATGTACAGCCTACAGACCTGGAAATGGATTCAGTCCAAATTATCAAGGAGGTGGAATGATTTATAATAATTTTTATAAATTATTAGTACTAGTATATAATTTATAATTTATATAATTTTACTCTGCAGTATATCAAGTACAAAATCGTTCCACAATTTATACTTGTACAAAATTAAATATATATTTCCATCGTATGGTTTTAAATAACTAAAGTTATGTTATAAGCATAAAATTGTTTTAATATAAATCCGATAGGTGGTCATATTTAAGTATAATATACCTATAAGTATATATTTATGCATTTATGCATGACTACCTAATATATTACGTTATATTAATTACTCATATAGCTTAAAAAATGATAAGCCGTTATTAATATAAAGTATTATTGGTGCCTAGTAGGTACTATTAGAGATATGAACCATTATATATTTGTATAATTAAATAATAGAAATGAGAAAGAATCTTTAAAAAAATTAATTAAAAGATAGGCTACGTCCTCAATATAGCCCCTGACCCCTCCCCTAGATCCCAAGAATACATTAAACTATCATTATATAATTATATATTATAAACTATCACTGTCATTATCAAAGGAAGGTACTACTACTTATATGACAATAAGTTACACAAACTAAGAAAATCAAAAACTGTTACATTTATTAAATTAATAGTTAATTTCAATCATTAAAAAAAATAATATAATATATAGCACAAGTGGGCCGCAGGCAGCCTAAAACTGAGCTATAACTATTATCATTACTAGCGCATATATTTAAAATAATATTATTATATACCTAATAATATTATATATATTATATACATACGTACATAGGTGTGCTATTAGTAATTATTAGTGGGCCTCAGAGATGTTTTTACAAAATTGGTGGTCCGCACAACTAAAAAGCTTTTGAACCTATCATTAATTATATTTTCAACACCATCATTTTTTTTTAAAAATAATGTTTTAATAGTGGTTAAAATTCTAATGCGCTATTGAAGAATGTTGTGATTTTCCCTGAAATATTTTGAGCTCCTTTGAATCAATATGAGAATCGGTAAGCCATGCGATTTACTTTTATTGGAATCTGTCAAGAGGTTACTTAAAACTTCTGGAAATGTTTTGAAGGAAATTGCGTGTCTATGTAGGCGTTCCATGATATCAAGACGCTGCAGCAAATACAAATCGATGTACATGGGCCATTTTACGGTTATTATTATTATTGTTATTAGTATTATACTATACCTATGTATATATAGGCAGCGCGTAACTATCGAGAGTGGATACCTCTCGGGAATCATGCCTCCTTGAAATATGTGAAAAATAATTTATCGCAAGCCGCAGCCCCATGAAATAAAAAAAAAAAACCATCATTCTAATCTCCACTCGCCAACCACTAGAATTAATATTAATAGTTAATAGTTATTAGTTGCATAAATAACTGTTATTCACAATAAGGAATCTCGTAGTTCCTTAAAAGTTGTTATTAAAGCCATTTAAAAGTACTAAAGATACATAACATATGAAAGATTTTTTTTAAAAGAACTGAAAGTTAAAATTTTATTAAAATTTGTTAAAATAACGAAAATTTGAAAATAATTTTGTAATTAAAAATGTATAAAATGTTTATTCAGTCTTGAAAATGTAATACCAAGGTCCAAGTTTCTCTTAAATAGTTTATCTTGAAACTAGTCAATAAAAATACAAAAATTTTTCCAAAGGTTTAAAAATATACCTAAATAGTATATAATAGGTATTAGCGGAAACGGAAATCAAACATTTTTAAAATTGGTGGAAACGATAACAAAAATGGTAGTATTAAATGTTAGTGGAAATGGTTGGTACATGCCCTAAAAATCCTATCTAATTAAACAAATATTTAATGAATATCTTTTCATAGTTTTGAGATAATTTACCGAACGATAAGATAATAATAATACTGACAATACTGTACTATATACACAATGCACATATAACAAGCACATACTCGGTGAGCCATTTGTGTTAGAGCCAGCTCGTGTTAGATTCACTGGAAAACACCGCGCAATGATCCACTATATAAATATTAAATAAAGGTGATGTATGCCTATTTTGTAGTAGTGTAGTACGCACTTTTAAAGGTATGCGATTTTCTCTCATATAGCCATATAGGTATACTAGGTACGCTTATTTATAATATTATCTATAATCTAGTTATATAGTACTACTTCCAGCACAAGCGATATAAATGTGCAAATGGCTTAAGAATAGTTTAGTTTTTTATGACATTTACGATTACGAGATTGAAATATATAAAAACATAATACATACGACATAAAACGCATTATCATTCTGTTTTAACCTCGTTAAATAAAATATAATATATTACTTATATATCTAATGGTATGTATACATGTATAAGACGTTTTTTAGACATCTTTACACATCTTTTCATGTTATAATTTAAAATGTACGTAACTATAATAAATTGCATGATTTAAGTATATAGTATTAATGAATATCATATAAAATATACATATATATATACATAATTTATATACCTATACGACCTACCTACTTTTTTTTTTTTGTCTGATAAACAATAAATAACAACACAAGTGTTAACGCTGTAAACATTTTTGGGTTTGTTCCAAATGTTCTTTGTAATTTGTTCTTTATCCAATATCATTAAAACATCATAATTGATATTTCAAAGTCACACGTGGTCAGTATATAGTTGAATATAATAATTAAATCATATATACATCAAACAACCCACATGTGAGTAATTATGTTTAATTCATACAGACTTTGAAACATTAAAGTGAAATATCAAACCTATCAAACAATATTATGATATATTAGGTGTTTTATAATTTATAAGTTTTACATCAGTTTTCAAAATAATAATATGTTCTTTTTATTTGTTTAACATCCGCTATAGTTCAAAACGTAATATTATTTCGGAATTGTACTTAAACATTAAGTAAAGTTATAATACCATTGGGCATTGATAACCTTCAATAATTAAGATATCTATTGGTGTATTTTTTGGTTAGTACGAATATAGGTACAATCTAAACTCCAAAGTCATTAAATGCAATTCCGTGTTAATTACCTATATGATATAGACAATTTATCATCAAATTCGTTTCGATTCATTAAAATTGCTTGTGATTGTTGATTACTTGAATACTGATTTGTATGTAAATTTAATAAAACAATAAATTACCTCTCGTACGATCAAATAATGATCATCATGCACGTATTTTCCAAATATTCGCTTATATTTCGTATAAGAACTCGGACTAATAGCGGATCTTTCGGATATTTAAATCATAAGGACAATTATTAAAAAAATCAATAAAAGTTTTACTTTGGAATATTTGAGTAATTATTATGTCATTTAAAAGTTGTGTAATATAAATATTTTATAAAAACAGATTTGAAAATACAATATGTACCTATATTAGTATATTATAATAGTAGTGTGCAACCTAAAATATGGATGGTCAATGGACTGCATAAACCACACAATACAAAAATGTATTATAACGTAAAACTATAGGTGATCATAACTGTAAACTACTGTAATTAACCTGAAAAGTACAAAAGTTTTTGAAAATATTTTTTTTTCATGTAACTTTAATTTATTATATAAAACAACTTTGTTAAAAATTAAGTGTATTTTGAACTATATTTAATCTTTTTTTTTTTTAATATTAACATATATTTGTATTATATAATACTTTTCTGAGAATTTTTAATTTTTATATTTTGACCGAGTAGTTATTTAATTATTATATAATTACTAATTAGTTTTATATATGTCATCATTCAAGAGAATGAAAAACATAAAAAGTTATAACAATTAAATAATTTGTCAATTTTTTTTTTATAAACATGTAGCTTTTTAATGAATTCAAATAGACGTTAATTGTTTTTGAGATATCAACTGTTAGTAAATCATAATATTATTTTGGAGGATGTCGCGTTTACTATATATTTGTCATCGTATATGATTAGTATTATAGTATGTACCTTTGCACCTATTAATATAGAATATACTATTACTTCTCTTATATCCACCTCCTGACTAAACTTTAAAATTTACAGTATGTACTATTTTAATACTTAATATAAATTGGTAATGCAACTTTTAAAGTATTTACATTAATTTGCTAAGACGAAATAAACAATTTTGAGTTACAAAAAGTAAAAAAATATTTTTACTGTTATACTTAACTATAACTTTAATAATTGTGATTGTTAATAACCAATTGACTTATTCAATAAGTAAACAAAAATAAATTATAATAAATACCTTGATAAAAAAAATACATAGATACGTATAAGAAATAAGAATAGTTTTTGAAAACAACAAATAAAGTTAAAATCTAAACACATTATATTAGTATATTACATAGTTGACACTTGGCAAACATCATATGTAAGTAAATGTACTGAATCGAAGCAATAATATATCTAGCAAAAATACTTTATAAAATCTAGATAATGTAGTGTAACGTAAAAATACGTAGTTAGGTATTTATAAATGTATAATAATCTTAGGGAATGTAACACAATTTTGTTAATAATTATATATGAACGTATAATATTATTATTTATAGGTATATTTTTAATTTTTTTGTTAATTATATTGGCATATAACTTTAATATGTATTAGCACCTATAACATTTTTCATCTTACTTAAAGTATTAATTGTTATTTATAAACTGTCTCCATTGATTATAAATTATAAATAAGTATACGTAAATACGTATGTGTAGATTTTGACATATTCTTGTATCTTGTTATACCATGCATGCCCAAATGATGACAGACATGTTATGCCATGCGTGTATAAATGTATAATGCCATCAAATGAACATACTTTATGTCAAGCACAAGCACACGTTAGATTAAATTTAATTATTACATTTTAATATCCAAGATCAAAATTTTACATAGTTAAAAATCCGAATGAGGTGAAGAGGAAACGGTTTGTTTGACAATAATTATGTTTTCTTAAATTACACTTTAAAACTAGAGTAGAACTCACATAAGTTTTATCTTTTTATTATACAGCATACATTGCATTTGTTACATCATGTATTATATTTATTTATTTATTTTTTACATTTGTTTTTATAACCTTATTTAAAGTTTAATTTTTGACAAAACTGTAGAATGATAAAATAAATGTAGTTAAAATTGCAATTTCTATTCAAACGATTTTCTTTTTTTTTTGTTAATTTTCTATAATTCAAAAAATATTTATGGTATAAACTTAAGACATTACACCATTACTTTAGTTATCATTTTCTGTACACAATACAGTTTTTAAAATATTTAGAATAATTTTAAGCTATTTTTACCGCGATCTTTATTTAGAACATTATACGGTTTAAGTATTTATCAGTATTGACTTATAAAGATTAAAAGTACTATATAACATACTGTATAATATAATTCTACGTATATTTAAAACATCTTACAAATACACGTGTTTGTGTTCATGAGTCATGATTCACGTGGACCACGGTTGAGAACTATAGCTGGAATATGGTGGCTATGTAGGTATACTGTTTATGTTGCATAAAAAAGATATTCTAACACTTAAAATCTGGCAAGAAGCCAACTATAAGAGATAACTTGAGGATGTCATGCTTTCTTACCTACCACACTGCTACTTTGACAACGTTTTGGAAAGATAACAAAAAAAAAAAAGAAATGTATAATTTTTAATTTAATTAAATAAGGGTCTGGTGCCGATTTTTTAATTTGTCAGCAATTCTATAAAATTTCAAAATTATATTTTATGTTTTAATTACTTCCGTAATAGTAATACATTTCTGCTTATTTTTAGTTGATACCTATTTAGTGGAAAGAGGGAAGGATTTGGTATATTGTATTTACCGTAAAAATGACTTCAGGAAAAACTAAAATATCTCGTCGAATTGTTAGATTTGAATGATTGTTTCTATCTAAAAAAAAAAATTCTTTTTACAGAACACATCGAACTCTGATTTAATATTTTTATAAATAATGGTATAAAGTAATTTATAAAAAAAAGTTTAAAATTGTCTTTTTTATAAGACATGTATTATAAAGTTTTAAGTTAAAATATTAAAAATCAAAGTTCAATGCAGGCTATTGCTATAGAATAATTTAATCTATATTAAATGAAAATATATATTATCAAATTTGGTTGATACTACGGGATACAGACAGGGCAAGAATTGAAGAATACAGGATAATTTATTTTAGTAGTGTGTATTTTTGTGGACAAAATGACATTATTATCGAACGCCTTAATTTATATTTAATATTAGTTGTTATTTGTTAAACCATTTTAATCTTCATTTGATGGATAGGAATTCCGTAATAATGATGATTGACTTAGGAATTTCAGAAATCTTACTCATTAAGTCATAAACATAATTATTAAAAAACAGTATTACATCGATTTGAATATTTGATAATAAAGTTGGATGGGATTGAAAATGAAAACACATTGTCATGTGCACGAAATGCCAAA
Organism: Rhopalosiphum maidis; assembly: GCF_003676215.2. Lineage (NCBI taxonomy): Eukaryota > Metazoa > Arthropoda > Insecta > Hemiptera > Aphididae > Rhopalosiphum > Rhopalosiphum maidis. The sequence continues at coordinate 29,062,517 of NC_040880.1, forward strand.
TACATTTGTTTTACCTACGCAAAAATTATTTTTATGAATTATAATTATCAAAATTACAAAATATTTTTTATAGTTTTTATTACACCGAATTAAATTTTAGTTAAGTTTCAATAATTATGTTTACTTCGATTTATATATATTTGCTAAAGATATAATATACATATTTTTAAATGTTATTATATTAAGGTTTTTATTTTATTTTGTACGCCAGCATTTCCGACCCCGATATTCATGACAATAGTTAGGTAACTTTTTTGAAAACTAAGAAAAAAAAATTAAAAATCGATAACCGTATTTAAAATTACTGATATGAGTTATGCAAAAAGAAAATTTTTCACATAACACAAAATTTGGTAGTGAAAGGGTTAGGTAAATACAAAATTTAAGTGTTTGGTAATACTAGTATTATTTTAATCATTTAACATTGTTTAGAAAAAAATAAAAAATAGGTAAGTATTAATTATTTATGCCAATTATAAAAATAAAATGTAGGTAATATTTTAAAACTAAATATATACATACAACAATGTCCTCAACTATAAGTCAGTTTCATTAAAAAAAAAAAAAACTAGGCTATTTAAATTTTGTATTTACTTAACTTTTAAATGTTTATTTATGTAAATGTATTGTATGTTTTATACAACGGTCTACTCTGTATAATTTATATTTTATTAATTATTATGATTTTCATTTGGACCACTGAATCTTAAAATACCTACCTAATAACACTATAGGAGTACTTACAGAAATGTAATCTTTGATTAATTTATAAAATATTATATTGTATAGAATGTGTCACAAGATGATAAAATCAGAAATGTAAATATCATTAATCACACATTTACACTGTCTAAACATCTAACTTATAAGTTATAATCTCAAAGTTCAGATACTTATCTGCAGTTATTATAATAATGAATGACAGCATAAATTTAAGTAAAAGTAAAATATGAATTTAACAAGGAAATATTTTTATGTTCATAATGTATTACTGCTAAAATAAAATTATATAAAAATGCAAATAGGTATTTGAGCTTAAAATTTATATTATAATGTATAAGTGAATCTGTGTAGTGTGACTGTGTAAGTACTTAAATTATCTATATTTTTAATTTATGTTCATTAATATTTCAAGAAAAAACAAAAAAAATATTTAAATTGTTTTTTTTTGTTTCAATTATTCAAAACTAACTCACGATATAACTTTTAGGTTTAATTATTATTTATTATAACACTATTCACATATAGGTACAATTAATGTATATTGTTATATTTAATAATTTCCAATTAACGATTTATCTAATCATGTTTCAACTTTCAAAGCTAATTGGACATTTTCTTTAATCTATTACCTAATTATAAAATTTTATTTCAACAGATAATAATATTTATTATTGTTTTTCAAGCATGTTTTACTTAGCTCACATCTTTTGATGAAAATTAATAGGATCAAACATATGGCCAAGAGCGGTGGTAAACTCTCCCGATTTTTAAAAATAGTAAACTCTCCCGGGTCAACATTTTGTTTACCTGAAGTAAATGTGTAAACTCTCCCGGATCAACATTTTCAAACTGAAATAAACATTAAAATTCAAAGTTGCAATAAATTAAACAAAACAAGTAAAAACTGTAATAAAAAAAATAATGAAAAAACTATTATCTCAAAAAGTAATAGATTAGAAATAGATACCATAAGTTTTTTAAAATCTGTGTGTTTCTATTAACAAAAAAAATAAATTTAAACATTTTTATTTTATTATATATTTTGTATTTATTTTGTATCTTAAATTTATTTTATGAATTTTTATTTTTTATTGTATTTTGACTATAATATTATAGCTCATAGCAGCTATATAAAGGTATTAATTAATATAATTATTATTATAATATGATTGACTATTTATAGATGAAAATTAAATTTATATTAGATTTATTTTATGATTTTTATTAAATTAAATAAGTAGTACTGAAGAAGTGAAGACCTGGGAGAGTTTACAATCGCCCATGGTCAATGGCAATAAAGGTCTATTGACCATGGCTCATGGATAAATATTTTTTTCAAATGTAAATAAATTCCATCACCGTCAAAAAAATAGGTAAAATTTAGTGCATGTGAACTCCACAAGTGAAAAAAATCAAGCAACAGTAAAAATGAATATATCTATTTTATTAATAAAAAAAAAGTCATAATAATAGTTCATATTAACCAATAGTTCCACGTAATATGCCAAAAAAATAAATATAACTAAAAAGTTAGTTGAAAATTTAAAAATGACTTTGTATATATTATTAAATAATAATGATAATTTTCCAAACACATTAAATATGCTATTGTAATAAATTACATAATAAATAAATAATAAACAATCGTAATAATCATAAAATATGTAGATATGTTATGTTATAATATTTTGAACTGTGAACTAAATGATGTAATACAATATTTAGATAAAATAATTTTTTAATATTAATAAATGAATAAATTTAAGGCATAAACTGATATAAAATTTAGCAATTTCAACATGTGTCAACGTATTTAATGTAAGCTTTAACTCCAGGTAGAATTTCCATATACCTATTACAGGTAAAAAAATAAAACTGGCGGAGTTTACAATCGGCAATCGCCAAATATTTTCACAGTGCTAGGAATCTAGAGCTATGAATCTATCATACATTTATAAATGGACATCATTAAAGCTCTACTGGGATTAGGTTAAGAGTTTAAGGCATTTTAGAATAAATAATTACAAATAGTAAATTAACATTTTATTTAAGCAATCTATCATCTAATAAAGAAAAATATCTTACCTTAAAGTATTTGAGATATTTATTAAAACAAAATATTCTTAAAAATAATACTATTTTATAATAGTAAAAACTTCAGTGATTATAAACGTCATTAGATATAATTTATAAAGTACCTATGTATAATATATTATTTGACTATATATCCATTCCCTCAAACATTTCGATAACATTACAATAATTTTCAAAATAATAACATATTATATTATAATATTATTTCTAAGTAACTGGTTAGTCGTTACATTGTTTTTATATTATAATATAATCAAGGCAGGGCATTAACGAGTTAATAAGTTAAAAGTTAAGTTAATTTTAACTTATTAACTTAACTAGTTACGTTTGGATTTTTATTAACTTAACTATTAACTTACTGAATTTATTTTTTAATTAACCTGAAATTAACGAATTTATTTTTTATTTTAAGAAATAAATTAAGTTAATTTTTTTTTTTTTTACATTCACTATTTCATGTCGTTTTCATGTCAAAAAATATTTTTATTGTAAATTTATATAATGATATAATGATAGAAACAACTAAACTGTTTTTAATATGTATATTAAATACCTTGTTATCAATTTAATAAAATATTTTGTGATTCTTTATTAAAAAATACACTAATACTTTGTTACAAACACACTAATAATATCTGTATGAAACACTTTATTTAATAATGTAAATTAATTATTTTCAGCTTTTAGACACCTTAACTGTTATTTAGATGACTATTGTTTTTTTTCGTTAGAAACGAAAAAAAAATTAAATAAAACACATACTATATAGAAATACTGTATGTTGTATGAAGTATAAGCATTATAGTCTATAATTTAGTTGTGTGTTGATAAGAAATAAAGTACGTTGACAAATAAAAAAAAATAACTTTTTTTAACTTCATAAAAAGTTTTAAAAAAATGTGTATTAACTTTTAACTTAACTGATTTAACCAAAAATTGTATTAACTTTTAACTTTTAACTTTTCCTGATCGATGCATATTAACTTAACTTAACTGAGTTAAAAAAAATCATTAACTTGCCCAGCCTTGAATATAATATAATAATAGTATACCTAACACATAATATCGGTGGCGTAGCCAGAATTTTTTTCGGGGGGAGAAGGACTGATCAATTTTTGTAAAATACAATTTAAAATTTTTGTTGCGATTTTTATAGACCATTAAAAATTAAAATAATTTTTAAATTTTCTTAATATTTCGGACGGAAGGAGGGAGGCTGCAGCCCCCTTAGCTACCCCTCCTCCCTGGTAACGCCGCTGCATAATATCATAATCTTTTGACAGAAACTTATTAGTTATTACTTTATTAGTTCATTCCGTATTTTATTGCGTCGTCCATTTTACATCGACAATGTATGTTATATCCCGTATTTTCATTTATTGCGGCGTCGGGCGTGATACTACAGAAACAAAAAATAATAATATTAGAACAAACTATTTACTCGCTGTATCAGAAGAAATCTATAATTTATTTTTCCAGTAGGAATCATCGATTTTTCTGTATTTCAACAAATAAATGAAAAGAACATTGAAAAAATCAGATTAATATGAGAAAAATATACTCTAATTATTTAATGAATTGTTATTAAAACTGTAAACTCGTGGGCCCCCACACTAACATGTTCAGCGGGAAACCATTATCTTCTTAAAAAATAAAATAACAGCTATACATTTTTTGGTGACAGATGGTGAGTTTCATGACTGATGATCCACTCAAAATCCATGCAAATATTTGCAAACTAATTTGTAACTCCATACTTACCCTGCAATTAAGGTAGGTATCTAAATAAAAACAATTTATATTTCGAAATGTATGATAATTTTTATAAAAATAATAATATATTTAATATATAATTTATACTATAATTAATCGAATTTGATGGAATTTAATTGTGATTTATAACAAAATTTAAACTGATGCTATACACAGTACCAATATTTTGAAAATATTTGCAACACGAATTTTTAAATGTTAATATATGTATATATTTTTATATTAATATTAAAGAATTTATTTTACTATTAAAGTAATACGGTAAGTTTAAATAATTGAATAATAAGATTAAAAAAAAAAAAATTTTATATATATAGATAATTCAAAAACGAATAACTGTGTAGACACCTATACGAAATTTTTACCCAATTTTTGTACTAGAATATTGTATAAACGGTGTAATTTTAAAAATATTTGATGCTTTCTTTACTTGTCTTAGTTAAACTTGAAAATATAATATAATACCTCATAAGTATCTTATACTAAAATAAGAAATAAATTATTTTAAAATATTCAAGATATTTGATATTAAAATTAAAATTTTTAACGAACAATTACAATATTAATTATTTTGTTATTAAAAAATATTCGAATGAGGTCTTGAATCTTTTAACAACATTGAATTTAAAATTTAAATTTAACACATAGGAAGGTACATTACTCAATGACGAAGTACACCCGTATCGTCATCTATATACTGTATAGCAAAGCGGTTACCTATTTTTTAAATTTTTTATTCTTTTCCAGTACCTTTGTAAATAATACATCACTGTACACATGTATCTAGGTATTATACATAATACAAATTATTTATACCTTCTCCAAGCTTCATTTTAAGATCAATAAAATAAATATTAATAATTAAAATTAATCATCAGATTAACTTGTCAGTTTTTTTTTAAGAAAGTAAACTTAAATATACATGAATTTAATTTTCAAGACTACAAGAGAACTTTTAAAATATATTGTTAACAAGTGATAACTTATAAGTATATTTAATAATATATTGTAATTAATTATCTAGTTTATATGTATAGGTAGGTAGATACTACATTATAGATATATAAGTCACTGTACAAATAGATTTACACCCGTCCGAATTCTTCACTTGTACCTACTTGTTAATAATTGTTGCCTAACAGCATTATTGTAAATATTTATTAATTAAGGTGGGTACCGTTACAAACAGTATCTATACCTATAGTCTATACCGACTATAATACCAATCCAGAATCTTCCTCACACCATTTTTATTTTCATCCTATTGGGATTACTGTGATTACATCATATACATAGTACTATTCAAACTTCAAACATACAGGCATACAGCATGTGGTTTCGTTTTAAAAATAATGTTACATTATATATAGGTTAATTTATACTTGAATACATTATACTTTTTAATTATAATTTATAGGTATTTACAGGATTTTTTTTTTATTTAAATCAATAATGTTTATTTCTAGGGCGTATATTAGACCATGGAAGCATAGATTAAGGATACTATACGTTCCTCCATGAAAATATGTCATTAGTTGTGAGATAAGATTAACGCCGAATTCACTATCCGTTTAATACATTTTTTTATTCAGCCCATCAAAATTTGGTCTGGAATCTAAATTTTTCAATAATTTTAAATTTGTACAAAATGAAGTATTTTCTAGTCATATCATTATCGATTTTAATATGTTTAGCTCACTGTAAGTTTGAAATTGAAGAAGTGGACGAGTTTGAGGAGTTTGAAGAGTTACCTAGAACTGAACCTGACCTGAAATTGAAGGATGACTCTTCTCCTATCTTGGAAAAAGCCGAGGCTGAAATAACCGTCGAAGTATATTCAAATCATAGATTGTTCAAAACGAGTTCAATTGTTTCTAACATATTTTTTTTGATAGGATGATGATGAATTTGAACATTTTAATGATGAAGAGGAATTCGAAGGTTTTGACACTGAAAGATTACATGTTGATGACAAGGATCCTAAAATAACTATTGCTTCTGTACCAGTACCTTTCCATACAAAATGGTCGAATTATATAATGGAAACTCTATTAATTGTTGGTATTATTGCATATTTTGCTAATTTTTTCTACGGCCGATCGAAGAATGCTCAATTAGCAGATATATGGTTTAAGACTCACAAATCCTTACTAGAAGATAATTTTTCTTTAGTTGGTTTGTATATAAAAAGTATAAATAGTATTTTACAATGAGAATTTATTTAATGTATTGGTGCAGGTGATGATGGTAAAATTGAAATAGAGAATAGTGGTTTGATCAAAGAAACTGAAAGTACATATACATTATGGTGCAGTGGCCGCACATGCTGTGAAGGAATGTTGGTTGAATTAAAATTCATTAAGGTAATAAAATGCAAATATATATTTAGTATTTACCCATTTCAGTGAATCAGCAAATAACATCAAAATATTAATTTCCTCATATTTTAGAGACAAGATTTAGCTTCCATGTTGAATCAATTCTTGCGACCTGTTAAAGATGAAGTACAAATTAAAGTTGATATGAATAAAGAAGATATGGATACATTTGTATTTTGTGTGGCATCTAAAAAAACAGCAGCTCGGTGTTCTAAAGAAATGGCTGACCTTGTTAGAAATTATTAAAATGTTTAAACTTTGTTCATTTCTAATTTTGATTTTATGTTTAGAGCGTATTTTGTCCAGAACGTAAGCCTGGAGCCAATTACGGCTTGACTGATAGTTTTAGTGTACACAGCGAATTAGGAGAGGTATCTTCTTCAATATTGGATGCAAAGACTGTCAACTATATTAACAAATATTCAGATGTTATTGATTGTTTACATTTTTCTGATAGATATTCAGGACTTAAATTAACAGAGTAAGTTTTTTCATGAAATCATTTATGCTAAGTATTATGTTAACTAAGACTTTAAATCGACTATTGTTTTATTGAATACTTACTAAATATCATACGAAATATAGGCATTTATGGAATTGGCCTCTTACTGTTTAGAACAGGGATGGAAAACCTTTTGAACAACTACGTGCCAAAAATTACCTTCTTTTTCTCTTTGAGTGTGCCATGAAAAGAATTATTATATATTATATTCAATATTGTAAAAAAAATTATTGTAATTTTATTGTATGATTAATGTATTCATATAAAAAGGTTAATTTAGCTACATAATATTATAATAATATTACTTTGTTATTTATTTATTTTCTTTCTTGATGTGTTTTTTGTGCGTGCCCTCAAAATCTTTTTGCGTGCTACCTTGGGCACACGTGCTATGAATTTTCCATCCCTGGTTTAGAAGATACTAAAATGCAATGAGTGTGTTGTATATATGATAAAATTACACAAATATTAAAAAAAAAGTTTGAATTCCATAACATTGATGTATACCTCCTTTTAAAAGTTAAATTCTTATAAAATCTGTTAATTTTCTCTTCTCTTTAATACCCTTTATTTTAAATAAAAACAAAACATAAATTAAAAAAGTTCTCATTAGTATTATCCTTTTAATATATATATACGTTTATTTCTTTATTCTAGTGAAACTGCAGTTCCCACAAAGTTACCAGCAGTGAAAAAAGTATTGATATTCACGTTTACTATTCCTACTGATAAATACGCTGATCCTCAAGAAGCTATTAGTAGTATCTACCCATTAATGTCATTTATATTTCAATGTATGGAACGTGTTAAGCGGTTGAGAATCAGCAAAGAAGCAAAAAGTAAAGCCGAAAAAAATAGACTGCGTGTTGAGGAAGCATTTTTAAAAACTACTCATGCAGCACGGGCTGAAGCAGCTGCCGCAAGAAAAGAAGAAAAGAAAAAATTGGAAAAAGAAAGAATTTTAAAAGTAAATATTAATTTGTGTTATATTTTACTATGAAAGTAATAATGCATTTTTACAATTTTATTATTTAGGAGGATCCAGAAAAACAAAGAAAGTGGGAGGAGAAAGAGATGAAACGTCAACAAAGGAAAAAGGCACCAAGAATGAAACAACTAAAAGTAAAGTCTATGTAAAAGATGATACGGGGTTTTATTTTAGTTTTTCGTATTTTTAATTGTTGGTCTTTGGTTACATTAATAGGTAGTTGATTTTTATTATTATTTGAATTGTTTAATTTTTTTCATTTTAATAATTTATTATATTATATATTTTTAGTACAACTTTTTTTTTTTGGTATATTATATTGTGACGTACCTTTAAATTGTATTACTATTATCCCAAACTAAGTAATATAATTCTTTTCTTATTCATTACATTTAAATACAAGTTACCTATGTGTAAAAATTAGGTACCTATATTTATAAACAGACTGCCATTCGTTTTTATAAGTATATATTTACATTTTATTATTGCTCATAAGTTTTGGCAAAAAATGTATTGAATAAGCTAAGTGTATTGAATCAAATGTAATTTTAAATGTATGTAAAAAAAATAAATAAAATCAATTGATATAGAATAAAATGTGTTCATAATATATAACATATACAAATATGTTTCATGAATTATTTATTACTTTTTTTTTAATAAGTTTTATGTTACATAGTTTACTTCTTAAACATTATAAAGAGAAGATACAACATTATTAATTTTTATAACACCATCAACACCATTAGTATTTGAATAAAGTTAACAGTGAATCACAATTTATTTTTAATTTGTTTGAATCAAGAAACAATTATGGTAGCTAGTGTAAGTTATCATTTGTGAATTTGTGTTAGGTCATGGATGATCTAAGTAAATCTATATGATCTATAATAGAGGTGGCCAGCAAGAAGAGACTCATGAGTCACTTAATATATTATTAAAAATGGAAAAAAAGGTCATATTATTATATAATTATTGGTATTTTGGAAACATGTACTTGTAATTAAATATCCGAAAATTACTCTTTGTACTCAAAAGTTAATATCGATTTTCAGAACAATATTTTTGCAAATCTTTATACTTAACCATGAAAATGATTAATTCTAAACTTCAATCAACATTAACGGAATAGTTAAGAACTGCTTTAACAACATATAATCCTGATTTCAAAAAAACTTCAAAATATAATCAACACGCAACAAATAAAAAAATAAATAATTAAAAATTAAATACATAATTAAATATTATACCAAGAATACTATATTTTTTTGTAATTTTTTTCTTTAAATTGTAGTTTAATAAAATATTATACTTTTTTAAATACATAAATTCATATTAACAAAATTTTTTTGTAAAAATGTTATGATAAAATGCGAGCCGTAAAAGTCTATGACGCGTACCATAGTTTGGTCACCCCTGAACTATAAAGCACAGATTTTTTTTCTAATAATGAAGAAATGATGTCTACTACTGTATAAACTTGGTGAATTTGACTGTAGAATGAAATCCAAATTGTGAATGAGTGATGGAGCATGTTTTTGAGAATCATGTGAGAAGTCAATCTGTTTAGGATGAGTTTTTCGTATATTTTAGAAAAAAGGCAGTAGGCTTGTGGGTATCAATGAGACCTAGTCATCGGGTGGTTTATTGAGTTTAAGAACAATAATTATGTGAAGACATTTCCTAAAACCGATAGGTAAAACTGTCTTATTATTTTGTTAATTATATATTTATATTGAAGTTGACAGGATGATAGCCGTTTTTGGTTGGTATCGAGCATTCAAGCTACTTCGGCTATAACTAGGTCATAGCCAAGAGATTTTTTGTGGGAGATATTTTAATATTGTGGTGATGTGTTTTTCATATTGGCTTTAAGTAGACGAGGGTTCATGAATGTATTTATTTGATTAGTTTTGAGGATTATTATTGTAAAAATGGAGAATTTTTTATAGATGAGTCTTAAATAATTCGGTTTTATTGGTATCAGAGCTGGCTAAGGTATTATAATTTCTTTTTAAAAATAATGAAGCATTTTTAAATTTTTTTTTTTCATTCCAGAAGTTACTGTTTGCCGTCGAAAGATTTGCTAATAGTTAGTTTTTGTCCGAGTTCATTGGATCTATGTTTTGCTAACAATTTCTTTAATAAGGGGCAGCCACACCAACATTTGTTTTCTCTGTCTATCTCACACATAAATACACAATGTAGGAACAACGTTATTCCGTATTTCCACGATTACGAATCTTAGATTCAGTTAAAGCAAAGACACCTATTATATATTTTATTAACAAGAATATTTCCTGCCATTGACTGGATAGATTTTTAATAGGTATTTTCATTTTTAAGTTATTAATGGTTAAAAATAATCGAAATTAATTTAAATTAAAACATGCTTATATTTGTAAAAAATTTAAGATATTAAAAACTATTCAATAAATGCACAGAAAATATTCTTCTTTATAAAATATATAATAGGTGCCTTTTCCCTTAACTGTACCAGTTACAATCGTGGAAATACGGAATATCTTTATTCCTATATTGTGTGCGAGATGGACAGAAAAGACAAATGTTGATAAGAGGACCCCTTAAGGAATTAGTTAATTTGTTGTTTAAAGATTTGTGAGATAATAAATGAGTAGTGAGTTTATTGGACTTTGGCTCTTGCTCTGCGTTTTTCGATTATGAGAGAGTGGATTTGAGTTGGAAGTAAATGAGAACTGTGCTGCATTTGAATGGAATTGAATTGTGTATGTAGTTATTAATGCTGCTGCCACTGAGTGAATTATTTTAGTTGAGTTGTGTACCGCATTTTGAATTGTTGTTCAGCTTGATTTTAAAATTTATTTCTTGGTGGACTAAATTATTAAAGGTTAATCGATTAGTTTGTGTCGTAAGAAGTTTGGGTATTTAGATGATTGTCTGAGGTGAACCTGAATACCTGATATGCTTAGTTGTTTAGTATAGGACCTACGCATGATCAGGGTTTGTTGAACAATATAAATTACTAGGAAACTTTGACAAATATATCAAGAATATCGGGTTTTTTGATTTGAGAGATTGACCAGTAGGTTGTTCCGGAAGGAGCGAGGATTCGAATATTGCTGGTACTTATACAATTGTATAAGAGACTGCAACGTGGATTGTTAATCCGATAATCCCAAACTTTGATGGTTAAGCGTTATAGTCTTCACTATCCATCTATAATAAAAATATTAAAATTATTTCTTATCATATAATAGTTCGATAATTGCTAGTAGTTATGGTGAGTATTGAGTGACAGTGAATTGTAGCTATAATCGGTGGGAAATTAATTAGTTAAATAGATTTCTGAACACCCATCTTAATATATATCCAACTATCCGAGTATAGACATATTTTAATATTGTATTAACTATATAAAGTGAGTTTCGGTGATTACAGTGGTGGTCAAATGATTTTATGAGAGGGGGGCGTGGCTGATTTTTTAATATGCACTGCTTAATCATTAAAATATAATTTATGCCTAGTATCAATTTTTTAAATTAGGTAAATTAGTACTTCATAGTTCATTTATAACAAGACAAGTGAGGAGTGTGTTGTTAATTGTTATTGAATATTCACGATTGTCGAGCGGGGTAATCCCCGTATATTTTGTATAAGCAACTAAATAATAATAATAATAACAGCCTTGTTCCTAGAATGAGTCAAGAATCTAAATAATAATAATATATGCTAATAAGCATTGTTTTGAGAAAAAAATATCACAACATTTAATAGGTACATTAACATTATAGTACAATATAAATAAATTTAATTATTATAAATAGGTATATTAAAGAAAAAAGTCATGGAGGGGTCTATCTCCCTCACCAATCCCCCCCCCGTTTGACCAACACAGGGTGATTAAGATTTAAGGCAATGTCGACTCAACGATTATATATAACGCAGGAAAAATGGTTATTTTATGGGTGAATAATAAATATGTTATGATGTAAAAGTTTTAATTTTAAATACTCATAAAAAGTTAGTTCAACTTTCCGAAAGAATTTTTTTTTAATATAGGTTACATTTTAAAAACATTAAATAATTACATTAAAATAAGTTGGAAAATGAAGAACATGCTCCAAAATTTTGGGTTTTTCATAGTTTCTATACATTTAACAATATAATTACAAAAGACTTGACCAAAATAAACAGGAAAAAAAGTCATCAGATCAAAATTCCTTAGACCCCCCACAAACGACTCAGTAGATATTGTCAAATAGACACGGAGTACTTAACAAGATAATATATAGTATATACCCTATTAAAAATAAATATAATTGGAATATACATATTTAACATATTTGAAGAGAGTAATATGTATTTTGAAGAATTAATCAACCCAAATATATTTTTTTTTTTTTTTTTATGATACTTTAAAGTTAAAAATTATTTCTATTCATTTTTTTATTTACATTTTCAATTGATTTTACCCAAAGCTGTTTAATTTGATGTAATTTAAAGAAAAAGTATTTAACTATTGGAATTCTTAGTTTAATTAATAAAATATTTAAACAATTAATGCATTAGGTATATTATTCACAAATTAATTATATACCTATTTGTAAAATGACCTATTATTTTAAAAATAAAAATAAAAATGCAGCAGAACAAATGTTTGAGCGAATTATTACTTAACATGGTTTATTTCAAATTTATTAAATAATTATTTGGATTTTATTTTTTTATTTTCATAAACTTATTACTTTTTGTGTAGGTTTTAGATAAGAACAAAACAGAAAATTATTAAGAACACTTGACCAAGTCTTATTTGAAACAACCAGAAATAGGAAATAATTTGAAACTAGTAGAGAAATTAAAAAAAAATACAAGTGTATTTGGTAAATAATAAATATAAATATATTTTTTTTTAATCGGGCTAAATTAAATAAATCTAAAATTTCAAAATTTTGCCCAACTAATTTAATATTTTTCACTATATTTATGACTAAAATGTTTTGAATATAAAACGATTAAACTATAAGGTATTTAATTAAATAAATAAATAAATAAGTATTGTTATTCAATGTACAAATTAGGTTAAAGATATTTACAATACAGTACAATAATGAAAATAATATAATAATAATGTATATATATGTATATATATTATATTATATTATTATTCCCTATCATAAATATGTAATACAAAAATTATAACACAATAAATAAATGTACAATTAATATGTTGTTATTTTACAAATAATAAATCGAAAGTCAGAGACAAACCGGGTCAAAAACAACACTGGCTTTAAAATATCTATAAAAAATGACGAATAATAAGAATACATTAATACTAATACACAATGATAAGAACACAAAGTATAAATAAAAATCTTTTTTGCTATAACTTTTAACAATCGAGTTTGAGCTTTCAGCTTAAATTTATTTGTGATAAGAAATAAGCTATGCTGTATGTTATACACAATTATGTAAATAAATTTAAAAACAATTCACTTGTTTGGGATCCGTTGTATTTGTTTTCTGTGCGAGTGTCTATATTTGATCACATACAATTCGATAAGACTATGTATTTTCTGTGGATTAATCTCACCACTCTTATTGTGACAGATCTACAAACGGAATATAACATTAATAAAAATAAATTATTTTACTAAAACTTTTGACTTACTTTAGGTACCGCTTTTCTCATAATATCTTTGTACTGTTCTTTCGTTATATGTTTTTTGTTGTAGTGAGGCTTCAACACGAGTTTCACTTCTTCAATAACACGTTCCTGCCGATTTAGCTTTTCCAAAAACTAAACACATGTATCAACAATTATCAATGAGTGTCTTACGTCTTTAGGATTATACATTTTTTGGAAATTAACCAAAGTAATATTCTAGGAAATAAGTAATTAAGAAATATCACCTTGTTTTTTGATTCCAATTCAACAGCTGATCCAGGTAAATCATCAACACTATCCTCATTGGAAGAATTAAGTTTAGTAGAATCTATAAGTGAATAAGAATGTAAAAAAAAAATAGTCTTTAACTAATAAACAATTAGTAATACAAATAAGAGGTAATTATAATATGCTTACATTTTGATTTGGATGAAAATTTAAGAGGTTTTAGGTTTTTAATTTTCATTATATTATCAAACACATTTGCAGGTTTAGGCTGTGGTAATATGCTGAGCAAAGTGTCCAATTTACTTCTTGCTTCACTTTTGTTTTGGTTCTGTGACGTAGATACAACATTCTTAGTTTGAGGAGCAGGACTGTCTGGTGACGAACCTTTCATTTCATCTACAAAACCTTCTCCAGGGGAATAAGGTGAATCAGCACCATTATCAAATGCTGACGTTTGACTGTCATCATTGTCATCTAAATTAATTATTTCATCTTGATTAGTCGCAGTAGGTGTTGGTTGAACAGGACTAGGAGTTTTGGCTGCTACTGGACTAGTAAATAGCGATGTATTTGCAGTGGTGGTGGCAAGTTTTTCTGGGGATTTATCTGTTTGAGTTGAACTTTGGGATTCTAAAAACGGTGGCGTTATAGTTTTAGCTACTATCTGAGGTGAAATAGAAGATTGACTATCAGTCGTTTTGTTCTCCTCTAAAGGTTGTGCAGATGTATCATTATGGTTGTCATCATCATCATCATCATCATCATGGTCATCATCATCTTCAAACATATCAATTCTAGGTGGTGGGCTTGGTGAATTTGATTTTGTTGGTTCAAAAGGATCATATGCTGTCTCGCTGACAACTGTGTCTACAGACCGAGGAGGTTCTGGGGGTGTATTCGGTCCCCGGCCTCGTACATCATGAGGTTGAGTGTGATCTTCATCTTGACTATTGAATTCACAACTGTTAGTGGATGTATTATCTGGTTTGGAAATGGTGATAACTGGTTCTGGAGGAGTTTTTGGACCACCAATCATGATTGTTGATAATGTTTGGGTACTGTTTTCATTTTTCTCCACAGGCTTTTGTTGTTCAGCAATAACAGTTTCTTTAGACTTTTCAGGACTATTGTCCTTCTTGGTCTCAGATTTTGTCACTTGTTTGTCTTCATCACTGTCTGTTAAAACAATAATGGACTTCGGAGACATCTCTATTTCTCTAAATGGAGAAGTATTTAAATCTATGATTGCAACTGGTTTAGCATTAATTACTTCAATTGTCCTAGAAATTTTTTTACGATTCAGCCATTTAGAGTTTGGAGTTCTTTTTGTGGTCATTTTCTGATTTGCTGAAGTAGTGTCTGGCACTGCCACAGCATTATTGTTTTTTGATTTTTTGGAGACCAATGATGGTACAGTTTCTTGCCGTTTACGTTTCAATGGCTCTTGGGAATTTTGTTTGGATGTAGTGTCTTTGTTGAAATTAACACTTACTAATATATTGTCCCCAGATGCAAATACTTCTTTGACAGGCGGAACAGCTATTTGACGGGTGGTATGTCGTTTAGAGAGCTTAGATTTTTTTGAAGTATCGTTTTTCACTATAACTGTTAAATTATTTAATGCAATGTTATCATTATACTCAGAAAACTCTTGATCTCTAGTTGTATAATTCATATCTATATCAGCTGCATGACGCGTGTAAGCAGGTGATGGTGTACGAGAAATATCAGTATGTGACCATGGACTCATGTGATCTCTAGGTGATTGCCATCCTGGCATACCAGGTGATAATGATCTTGGTGATGGGGATGAGAACTGATAATCTTTGGATTTTTTCTTAAGTTTTTTTTTAGCAATTTTATCATTTTTCAATAGTTTTCTCTCATAGTCTTTTTCTATTTTAGAGTAAATACTTGTTTTTTCTTTTGATTTTTTCGCTTGGCGTTTTGATAATGGAGATACTTCGTGGTCTTCATATAAAACTGGAGAACGATAACGTTCTTTTGTAATTGTTTGATTCTTTTCATACTTTCCTAAATGTTTTGAGCTTCTTGACCGATGTCTGCTCCTAGAACGATGTCTACTTTTAGAACGATGTCTATTTTTAGATTCACTACGATAACGGCTCCTAGAATGTTTTCGACTTTTGGGTTTACTAGATGAAATAGATCGTCTTCGCTGCTTGGAACGACTTCTTTTACGTTTTTTACGCCTACTTCGATCTTTAGAGTCTGAATCACTATGACTAGATTTAGATAAATCTCTTCCGAATTTATCTTTTTTGCGTCTAGGTCTGTCTTCAAGTACTTTTCGAACATCATACAATTCTATTTCTTTTCTTTTCTGTTTTTTCTCTTTTCGATCATTTTCTTCACCTAATTTATCTTTTCCCTTTCCATAACGATAGTTTCTATCTTTAGAATTTTTTGATAGTTTTTTCCATGGTACAGTTTCTTTCTCAGACTCTTTTTCCTTCACCTTATTTTTACTATCTTTATCTTTATCTTTGTTCTCTTTAGGTGCAATAGTTGCTTCGTTTTTACCATTTGAAAGTTTATCTTTTCTTTGACTACTATTAGATCTATCTATTTGATCCTTGGTTTTTTTCTTTTCTTCTTCAGAATCTGATATAGGATCAAAATTTAAATTACTAGCTTCTTTTTGCTGGTGATCAGTGTCTATACTATTTAATGTTGTACATGATACATCAGAAGTAGCATCTCCAGTTGAATTTATATTTTCTTGATCTATAACCGTGTCATCATTTATAGGTATAACAGTATCATCACATTCAAGGTCTATTACATCTGATTCTTGTTTATTTTCTAATACTTTAGATGTTTTGCTCTCACGTTCCATGTCTGAATGAATCTCATTTATGACATCAGTTACATTGTCACCAGAGTTTGATTTATTTTCATCTTCATCTGAGTTATCAATATTTTTACATTTATTATCTTTGTGTGGTGGAGATAATTTTGTATCATCAATAATTTCAATACTTTCCAAACATTCTTCTTCAGATTTTGGACTTGTTTCTCCATGTTCAGATAACAAGTCTATTTCTGGACTTACAGGTGGCATAGGAATAAATTGTAATTCTGCTTCTCCGCTTAGTTTATCACTTTTGACATTTTCATGTTCCAAAAAAGGTCCATATTCTTTAGGAGAATTAGTTATTTTAAGACTAGTTGAAGAATACAATGATATATTTGGGCAGTCATCATTAGTTTCTTTTTCATCTTCTTCAGAAGACATGCCTTCATCATCAGGGCGTAATACATTGTTACTATTGGAAATAGGTATATGTGGTATAGATCTGTTCTCTACTTGTTCCATGTAACCACCATATGTAGGAGACTGCATATAAGCAGTTCCACTTTGCTTGCTTATTTCAGTTTCTTCATCATTATCACTGGGATTTTCAGGATCATAATAATCTTTATCGTCAATTATAAGATTATCAGCATCATCATCATCTAAATTGATACCCAACAATAAAGCTGGTGGATCAGGAGGTGGTTCAAGTGCTTTAAAAGTTTCTTCTACCTGAGTACTAGGGCCACTTTCTTCTTCTACATTATATTCAGTAGTAACTGCCTTAGGAGGAGTCCGAGGTTGCTTTCTTTCCCCCATTTTTGTGACATTCATACGAAACTTGATAGGACCAGAGTTTCTAAAAGGAAAAGGATTCACTGGTTGATTTTCACTAAAATTTGGTTCATTAGTCAATTGAGATTCTTCATATGAACTTGAATTTCCAGCACTATTGTATGATTGATCATTGTTTCTAGAATAGTTTCTATTATTATTGCGATTTGATGAATAATTACCAACATTATCAGAGTTCCTATCAGTTCTATGATCTGAATACATTGGAACTTGAGTGATGTGTTTATCAACATTTTCTATTGTTTTCTTTTTAAACAGTTTTTCTTGTACATTCAATATATTATCCAAAATATTTATTGAATCAGTGTTATGTGATATGTTCATATTTCTACGTACTGGCCGACGTAAAATTTCACTGATTTCCTTTCTAGAGATCAAATCAGTTGAAATACGTATTCGAGACATTGTTGACATATTCAAAGGTCCATCACCACCAATGTCTCGTTCTTCATCAGACCTAAAATGTAACCAAAAATTTAAAATTATTTTATTCATGTAAATACCTTAGTTTATATAACGTACTCTACAGGAACATAATCAAATTCATGAGGATTTCCAAATATACTTAATGATGTATGATCTACAAAATTTGATGAAGTACCCAATGAGCCATTATCACCAGAAGAGTTTTTACTCCATCTCGATGAACACATCCCTAATTTTTCAGCTAATTGAGTATTCTTTTTTCTTAAAGGTTTAACACTCTTAAAAAAACAAATTACATTAATATACATATTAAAGTTCATTTACCAAAAAAATATTTCAATTACTTTTTTCCTCCATTTTTTAACCCTGACTTTTCTTTTTGAATATTTCTTTGTCCTTTTCTCATTAGAAGCCGTTTGTACTAGACCTCCTTCAGTAGCCTATACATGTTATGATTATTTTAATTATCTTTTAATTACTTTAATGCTTAATAATATAAGCTATTACATTTTGTCGTAGTCGCTGAGTATTCATTCGTACTCTTTCACTAGCTCTTGTTCGTGGCACCAAACGTTGTTGTAATCGTATTCTGGTCTGCCTTGGTCTAGGTAATTGCTCATCATCATTTAAATCATTTAATAAATCAATTACTTCTTCGCGATCTATGTCATTGTCACTTTGCTATGGGATCAAATAAAAGTAAACCATTAAAATATTACAATTAATAGAATATAAAAATCAAAAATTTTTTTATTAATTAGTTTAATAGTATATTTGAAATTGAAACTTACCTCTTCTCTTGCTTCACATTGAGGACAATACCATTCTTCTAATGGGACTGTATAAATAGGTGGATTTAGGCAGTCCATGTGATATCCACCATCACAAATATCACACAAAAGCATTTCATCTTCACGATGGCTTAAATGGCAAACCTATTTTCATATTTTCAATATGAATGATAATTACTGTATGAAGTGCAATTACAATAAAAAAAAAAACTCACTTCACAGTATGTCAAGTCTTCAAAATTTGTGGTAAGTTTCTCTACTTCATTTTTAAGGTTTATATCAATTGTCTGTAACAACTGTCCATCAACACTACGCACAATGATAAATTTGAAATCCAAACGATCTATAGGACATGTCTTGGCATTCTGTTAAAAAAAAAAAATTATAATAATAAATTATTAATTGTTTTATAATAAATTAATATATTTTACTTTTGCCCATTCAGTTAGACAATTTAAACAAAATGTATGTAAACAAGCATTTGGTGAAGCTAAATCTTGTTGTCCTAGTCGAGTGAGACATATTGGACATTTATCTGATTCGCCATCAGAACTATTGGATGAGCTTTCTTCATCACTTTCGATAACCTAAAAATAATAATATAATTAAAAACATAAAATTATGAATACCTATTACTTTAATAAAACTAACATTTGATTTCTGCGGCTTATATACGTGTATATCTGTATCACTATCACTATCTCCAGAATCTGCCATCTTTGTGATTTGACTTTTAATTCTATAAATAATAAAAAACAAAATTAATTATAAGAATATTTACTGTAAATATAAGACTAGGTGTTAAAATAAAAAATAACTTATAGGTAACTGTATACGTTTTAAATATTAAATATACCTAACCTATTTATAGAGTAAAAATAAATAGACTACAGAATCAATGCATTCATTTATATTCAAATTCATAATTTTAGACTAAACAGCTTCCAACAATTTGAGCTTGAAAAAATTCTATCATAAGTATTTAAGTACTTTACCTATTGACGCTGAATTAATGTTATGTGTGAAAGATTGATTACTAGTAGTTTATTTAATGAAGCTCAAATATAAACAGGACTATATGACGAAAATCATTTGCATCTAGTATCAATGAGTTTCAAATGAAAATAAAGTTTAGAGCAATAAGTATAATGTTGTATATATTTAATAAACTGTATTTTTATACTTAACATTATTGTTGACTACTGATTGGAAAATTAACTCAATTAGGTATACCAACAGTCATAACAAAATAATAATACTTTTGGTAGAGATCGAAGTATTTAGCAGACAGTTGACAAACGGGGGAGAATTGGTCAATGAATGTTGTTAAGAGTTGTTCCTTTGGGTGACAAGCAACGTGGAGCTAGTGGTTAGATGGCTAAAAATCGCAAATGAGCTATAAAGCTGTGTACATACTTTAAGTATGTTTCAAATAGATACGAAGTTTGGGATGGGACGGTGTCGTCCTGCGTTTGGTGTCCCGTGAGAGATAGACGACGACATCCCTCAGCCGACTGTCTCTCGGCAAAGGGCACTGCGGCAGGCCGTCAGGCTATCTTCCCTCGGGACAATGTCGTTTGGCCAGAAAACCCTGTCCTGAAATCCCTTTACTCCTGTAGCAGACTTAGATGTTCGGCCTTCGGAGATTTGGCGACGGACACTGCGGCGGCGGCAGCAAGCTATGATCAGACGACTTCGGCGCGGCTGTTGCTCACGCGGTGTGCTTGTGAGACCTTCTGATTAGGCGTGTAACAGCAGTCTTTCTACGTTAAAATAATAAAATAAACTCGCCGAAATCGTACGCGTACGGACCTCGAAGTATAATAATAATAATAAAAAATTTGTCAAAATACAAATGATACACAAAAATAATCAAAATTTACAACAAATCACTCATGTCCGACGGACAATGTGACAGGTTGGCCAATGTGATATGCCGAGTTCAAGGACGCCGACGGTCAGTGTTGCCATGACGTAGCGGTGATGGGATCAGTTCTTTCCTTGATAAGAATTATAGCTGATTAACATAATCATGTGATCTTAAAATTCTAGAATGTGAAATAGCAACAAAAAGCGATACTAATTATTAATATGTCAGTTCATAATTCGTAGTACCATTTGTACTTATAAGTCATAATGATACATTGATACCGTTAATTTTCCTTGATTTTCTCTATATTCTATTTGACCATTATGAATTATGATCTACGCCCTATGGTCAGAAACTTAGAATTAGCAACGGCTACCCTTATCTTCTTAAAGAATACAAAAAAAATATTGTACGTTCTGAAAAAAAAAATTATAACTAGAAATTTTTAAGTTTAAGTTATATATTTACGGTTGGTTTATAAATTGGTTAATATTTGGTATAAATGCAGTTTAGTTCCCATTCGATTTTTTCAATTTTTTTCTTCATAAAATAAGTGTTTCAAAGCACTGAATACAAAAGTCTAATTAAAAAATTCTCGCAAATCATTATTTTGGAAGTTCTTACTTTCCAAAGTTTACGATTTTACGCATTTATGCATGCATGCGCGAAACGCTGTAATATACTTTGCTTTCTACGTTTTCGTATTAATATTAATGATCATTAATGCATATTTTGGTATAAATGGAACAAATGCAGTTTAATTTTAGCGATTGTTGTGCGTTTTTAACGATTGAATTCTCCAAAAGTTCTTCATTGGCCCATTGAAATGAGATGGCCCATCACAAATTGAATGAGTACGCATTTACTAGTGACTTCATTCATTTCAAAAATCCTGTATGTATTGTCTGTACTCTGTATTGAAAATAAAATTTTTAATGGGCTGTACCACAAACTAAGATATTAGTAGTATCTATATCCGTGACTTTAACTCAAAGCGCCAATTTTTTAGGAGTACCAAAATTTATACATTAATTATATTTTTTACGTTTAATGGTTGGTGCTCCTGAAAATTCGATTTGCTACGTTTCATCGTTTCCTCCAGAAAATAATTTAATAATTTAAGGAGAAACTGCCCCGACCAATACGAAGTCACGGTTCTTAACAAAATATGATTAGTGATTACAGTTAATAGCACGTGCAATTATATCTATTATCTATGAACGGACGAATGGTATTATAGTCAGTAAAGAGTAACGTTCAATTAATAATTCACCCTAATATTGTATCCGACTACCTGAAACGTCTATAATTTGAATTTCACATCCTATAGTCGCAAATATTATGAGCACCGAAAAACCCAAAAAAGTCGACGATGACGACGAAGTCTCAGTCACTTTCAAAGACTTAGTGAGTATTAACCGTGTCTTTCAGAATATCTGAAGCAAAAAATCATATTTTTAGAATGAAATGTTTATTTTTCTATTGTCACTATTACAGGGTGTAACGGACGTGTTGTGTGAGACTTGTGAAACATTGAAATGGACTGCGCCTACAAAAATACAAAAAGAAGCTATTCCAGTAGCTTTGCAGGGCAAAGATATCATTGGACTAGCCGAGACTGGGTCTGGAAAAACAGGTGCCTTTGCTATTCCTATATTACAAGCGCTATTAGAAAACCCTCAGCGATATTTTGCTCTTATTTTAACTCCAACAAGAGAACTTGCCTTCCAGATATCTGAGCAAATAGAAGCCCTTGGTAAATATAGACAAATAAAATCATTAGTTCTGTATAAAATTACAATTAACAATCGTTTTTAAAATTAGGATCGAGTATTGGCGTTAAATGTGCTGTAATTGTTGGTGGCATGGATATGATGGCTCAATCGTTGATGTTGGCTAAGAAACCACATATTATTATTGCAACACCAGGTCGTCTTGTAGACCATCTTGAAAACACCAAAGGATTTAGTTTACGAAATTTAAAAATGCTTGTAAGTAACCTACTTATAATATCAAATTGTAAAATTTTTACTTATCACTAATATTGAATAGGTTATGGATGAAGCTGATCGAATTTTAAACATGGATTTTGAAGAAGAAGTAGATAAAATTTTAAAAGT
Organism: Rhopalosiphum maidis; assembly: GCF_003676215.2. Taxonomy (NCBI): domain Eukaryota; kingdom Metazoa; phylum Arthropoda; class Insecta; order Hemiptera; family Aphididae; genus Rhopalosiphum; species Rhopalosiphum maidis. The sequence continues at coordinate 29,085,733 of NC_040880.1, forward strand.
CATTCCTCGAGAAAGGAGGACATTTTTATTTTCTGCTACAATGACAAAAAAAGTTCAAAAACTGCATCGAGCATCTTTAGTTGATCCTGTAAGGGTAGAAGTATCTACTAAATTCCAAACAGTTGAACAGCTACAACAATATTATATTTTCATTCCTGTTAAATACAAAGTAAATATTAAAAATTATAAATCTTGTGTTTGTATGTTATTTTTATTATACAATATTTATAGGATGTATATTTAGTACATATATTAAATGAAATGGCTGGTAATTCATTTATGGTATTCATGGCCACTTGTAACGGAACTGTCCGTGTAGCTCTTTTACTCAGAAATTTGGGTTTGGATGCTATACCATTGCATGGACAAATGACACAAAATAAGCGATTGGCTTCACTAAATAAATTTAAATCAAAGTCTAGATCAATACTTATATCAACTGATGTTTCCAGTAGGTTAGTGTCTACTTTATATGGTAATAAAATTATTTTTATCCTTAATTATTATTTTTTGTATTGTGGCGATTTAGGGGTTTGGATATTCCACATGTTGATGTTGTAATCAATTTTGACATGCCTACTCACAGTAAGGATTACATTCATAGGGTTGGACGAACTGCCAGAGCTGGAAGATCAGGAAAAGCAATTACACTTGTGACTCAGGTATTTTTGTATTATTATTGATTATATTAAATAAGTGTTTGTATCATACAATTTAATAATAGATAAAGTTGGTAATAATTGAAGTTTATAAAACAACCAAAAATATTTATTGACCTTACAAAATATTTTAACATTTTATTTCATCAATTTTATTATTATGTTAATATTTTTACATATAATATGCTTGCAATAGAAATAATGATGATTAAGGTTCTTCCCATTTGGAAATTGTTTTGCATTGCATTAAAATAAAAAATAGTCAAAAACCACAGTAAATACTCTATAGTATATGTAGAATGTAGATATTCATTTAGAATGATATAAATTCTTGAATTATATCTAATTTGTATTTTTATTGAAATTTAATTTGATATCAAGCTGTTATAAAAAATCTAATTTATTGAATTAATGAAAGATATTTTATTTACGTATTTTTTTGTTACTAATTTTTATTTGTTAAAATAATAATTATCAGCAAATCGAAGTACTAAAGAGTTCATGTAATCTTTTTTACACATAACAACTAAATGACGACAATTTAATGATGCAATTAAATGGCTACAAATAAGTAGATCCATGAAATCACAAGTTTTTTGCATTATGTCTACTTGTAATCAATTTCATAATCACAACATCATTTTTTTTCCAATTTAAATAAATGTAGTTTTGCCCATGTTGACGTGTATCAAAATTGATCTAACGTATAAATGTATTAAATATTAAAATTATTTATTTATTTTTAGTATGATATTGAGTTATATCAAAGGATAGAACAACTTATTGGCAAAAAATTGCCGCTATATCAAGTTGAAGATGATGAAGTTATGTGTTTACAAGAACGAGTGTCAGAAGCTCAACGGCTGGCAAAAATGGTTATTATTACAAATTTCGCAGTGTTTACATCTATTTTAATACATAATTTTTGTTTAAAATTACAGAATATGAAAGATATGGGTGATAAGAAAGGTAAAAGAGACCTTGATGATGATGAAGAAGGCGCAATGGGTGTAAGGAAAAAGAATATTGGTAGACATAAATCTAATAAATCGAAAAAGTTTAAAAAAAAATAAAACTGCACAAATATATAATAAATAATTTTCCTTTAAAAATGTATTATATTTTTCAAAATAGTCAACCCTGAAAACCTTAGTGTTTTTGATTTTAACCTATTCTTAATGTATATCCTTTATACTAATACACTTACAATTTATATTGTGATTAATCACATGATTAATGCTTGTTAAACATTTAAACTTTGAAGTTTAACACCTGCATATTTAAGCTTATTTGCTATGGCAGAAATATATTAATTTACTTAATTTTCTAAAAATTAAATTTTTTTCATTCATCTTAAAGATATTGTATTAAGATTATTTGATATACATCATTCAATATCTTGTAACATTAGATTTATATTTTATAAAGCTCTCTATGTAACTAACTTTTAGTCTTAAAAAAACAAAACACTAAAATATTATCGCTGTAACATTCAAGTTATTGCACACTAAAATGCTGTTAAGTATTCAAAAACACTACAATCAGTAAAGAATTATAAATTCTAAACTTAATATTAGCTTTAAAATTTAAATTAACTTATTAATATTAATTATTAGATTATAAAAGTGTTTTTGATTGAATAATAATGAACAATTTTTAATTCCGAGCGTTCTGCTAATGAATGTAGATGATTTTACAATATTGTTTTTTTTTTTGTGTGCATAATGAGTAGGTGAAAAAAGCTCTGACTTTCAACTTTAAGTTTCAGATAGCTAATTGGATTTAGTTTATACTTTAGTGAGGTCTAGGTAGAAAATTTCCAGTATTTTTTTTATAATCTGAAATAACGAACAAAAAAATTTAGGAGACAAATTTTTTTATGTAAGACCAATATTCAAATAATTATTTTGTAAGTTGTAACCCATGGATTCGTAAATTAGATTTAAGATATTAGTGTATTACCTATTTACTATTTGTACTTATTCACACTGTTTATGGTATGGTGGTATTGACTCAAAAGTTAATAACAATAATATATATTTTTTAGTATAATAATGAAATAGGTAATAATAACATAATAAATGCGATGTTTTAAGCAAAATTTAAATCAATTTATCGTAAAACTTATGATATATTACTTTAATTACTTTTTAAAACCATATTGTGAAATATATTTAGTCAATTAGTGATAACTTCTATCTTCAAATCGTAGAATTAAATGTAAATTTGCCAACTATTCATCGTCCATAGGTGTAGCCAGCGACTTCATATTCATGACAATAGAGGACAAATATTTCTAGAAGTCTAATTCCCTCTATACAAAATATTATAATATGCTGTCAAGTTATCACTGTATCATATATTATGCTCAAAATCTTAGTGTCAATGTGTTATACGCATCAAATATAAAATACAAAATATTCTGCCTAATTGACTAGAAAACAGCAAACTAATTACCTACATAATATAATGTATGAGTTGCCAACTTATATTTTTTTGTAATTACTGTAATTTATTAAATTTAATCTTTCTCTAGTTTAATATGGTTGATAATAGCCAAAGTTGTCAAAGCATATCAACAATAAAACAACTATAGAAGTCATATTTATATATATACAGTTTTAAGCAGTACTTACTTGTAGCACTTGCATGACTATAATTTATTTTAATATTTAAAAAGTGAAAGGGTGCTAAATTTCTAATAATTGTTTTTTTATTTAATAAGAAACCATTATTTTATTATTATTCATAGAAAAAAATTGATTATGAATTAAATAGCTATATAAAAAAAATATGAATAAAGGCTAAATGCTAATAGATAATTTCATCAAACAATCATATTCCGCATAGAATGGTACATCATTGAATTCAAATTTAACAATTGTATCCCACTCTGTACCTAATGTACAGCAGAGCGGAAACACGCTGACAAACTTTTATATTTAATAAAAAAAAGTATGTAATAGAACAACATTTTTATGACAGTTCTAATTTAAATATTTGACAATTTTAACTACAGACTTTAGGGTTGTGACTTATTATATACATATTTTTAATTAAAGAAGTTAACTCAAATGCATAGTTAGTTACAACTTAACTTTTGCGTGGAGATACACTATCTCAGAAACTCTTTAATTTGATGTTAGTAAAGTAATTTGAGACACAAATGTATTTGAAACTGAAAGTATTGTTATAGGCAAGGCCTTATTTAATACAACCAAAAATTAAAAGGTCATATTTTTAAGGGTGCAGCATTTCAAATGCTTAGGAATAATTATAACCCTAGATAATGAGTTACGACTTAAGTGTACATGGATACAATGTAAGAAATATAAATATTACTTTTAAGTAGAAACTAAAGACCAAAATCTGAAATTTATGTTTCATAATATATATATATATATATATATATTTGCATTTAATATTGTCCTAATCAACAAAAATACAATTAACACCGTTTCTAAACAAAACTTTACTGCATTTTAATATTATAGAGATGTTTGATAATTACATACATTGATAAATTGAATATCGGTCGAACAAAATAAAATATCAATTCAGAAACGGCATAAAAGTGGTATGAATGAAAACAAAAGAATTTATTCTTACAAAATTACAAAGCTACCCAACGCATAGCAGCTCTCAACCTATTGTAATCAACTAATTGTTCTACTGGACCAACAGCAGCAACAGCTGGACATCTATCAAACAGGTATTTCATAGAGATATCGTGAATGTTCTTGGCACTGACATCCTATAAAATAAACAAGCGTTTGAGTAATCTGTAGAACAGTAATTTGTGTAAAATAATATATTTACATTGATACGAGCTTCCAACTCATGAGGAGGTATACGTCTGTTATAACATAACAATTGACGACCAATATCTTCGCATACTTGTGTAGATGTGTCCAACTGCAATAACATGTTAGTTTTCAAAACATTCTTTGCACGTTCTACCTCAGCTTCAGTCACTGAAGCACACAATCTCATCCATTCTTCTTGCAAATGGAATGTGAATTCCTAATAAAACAAATAAATCATTAGTATGTCTCATACATTGATTGACAAATAATTAAGCAAAATTAATTTGTACATTATTTTTATTATGATGTTAATAAATTATATTAACTTACCATAATCTTCATTTTATCACAAACAAAGTATGCTCCCCACAAACCAGTATCTTTGTAACAAGTGTTGAATGACTGGAAAGAGTGGCATAGGTCTAATGAATCAGCAAAGCGGGCCAAACGATTAGCATTGTTGTTACCGCCTCCTTGAGAACGATCCCAAGATCCAATTATTGTATTGGCTACCATTAGAGGTATGTTATCAGCATCAGCCCAGCCACAGCTTTCAACAGCAATTGCAACATGAGCCAAGGGTAGGGAATCATCTCGGGCTTTGATTTCAGAGCCTGAATTCATAATTAACCGTATAAATATACATATATAAATATAAAATTTAAAATATTTGTACTAACCAGTAAATCTGCATTTGGAGTAATGAGGTACTTCAGCTTCCATATTCAAATTTTTTGGGTTTTTAAATAAGGATTTGGCAAGATCTACTAATTCTTGATGGTCTACTCCGCCGGCACCAGCCAATACAAGACGACATGGTCTATAGAACAAGTCTACATATTCTTTAAGTTCTTTACGTTTAAGGGAACTGAAAATAATAAATACAAAATTATTGCAAATTATTTATAACTGAAGAGACTTTTATTTTACTTTATGTTTTCAGTTGGTCCTAGAATTGTTTGACCTAAAGGTGTTCCTTGGTAAGCAGTGGCATGCAAGTAATCAAATACAACTTCTTGTAAATTAGTTTCAACTTCTTGCATTTCTCTAAGAATGACACCACGTTCTCTATCAATCTCATTTTCTCCTATTAGTTACAAAATTAAACACGTCAAAAAAAAAAAAAAAATTAGTTAATAAGAAGTATACTGTTTGATACATATCAAATTAATATATTATACATAGTTTCTCTGTTAAAATAATTGTTTTATTATTTAAAATCATTGTTGGTATAAATTCAGTATTTAAACAGTATTATTAATATTTTATTATTTCAGTCAAATTTTGAAAGAAATATGCCATATTTAGCTTATGAAAAAAAAATATATACTTTTTGTTACTATTCATAAATAAAAAATAACTAAACAAAATAATAACAGTCAATAATAATAAAAAAAATAACTTAAATATTAAATTAAGTGTTAGGTATTTACTTATGAAATATACTGATGTACTAGAGAAATGCAATTCATGACAATTTTATTTAATAATATTGTAGAGACTTTATTATAAAAGCATACAATAGAATATTATATAGGTATTGTATAGATCTATTTTAACTTACCAAAATTTGAGTTTTGAAGAATGTCAGCTAAAATTTCAACAGCTTTAGGTACATCGCTTTTTAAAGATTTTGCATAAAATACAGTTTGTTCCCGAGAAGTGTATGCGTTCAAATGAGCGCCAATGTTTTCAATTTCCAATTCAAGGGCGGTCTGTGATCTTGTTGGTGTACCCTATAGAAGTTATTCTACTATGTTAGAAACAGCAATAGATTGATTTATATGAATAATTCAAACGATGGTACTTGCCTTAAATAGCATGTGTTCAACAAAATGGGCAACACCATTGTTACTTGCGGTTTCCCATCTTGAGCCAGCATCGATCCACAAACCGACGGTCGCTGTTTGCGAACCATTGTCTTCTGTGGCAACTCGCATACCATTTTCAAGCGTGGTGACCTTTGTCTCGGGAACGTTCACGCGAGGAGAAGTACACGATGCCGCAGTAGACCGCCAGCAAATAGGTACCTGTGTAAAACGATATGAGTAGTGAGACAAGCATTTTTACATATATATATGCGTCGTGTTTAGCACTTACCTGAGTGACTCCGTATTTTGATGTGAGGGCCTTCAAAGGCGTTTGGATGGTTAATAAACGAGATGCCATTTTAGAAAATCCCTACAACCTTTACGTACTTGATGTAATATGTAGAGTGCACGCTCCAAGGACTGAAAGTACAGAGAAAAATTGGGAAAATCGTTATCAACGCCTAAAACATATGATTATCAATTCAACGCCGTTGACAGTGTGTCCTTGTATGTGATCAATATTCGTGTTAACGTACTGGTGATTTTTATTTTTTTTAAGCCCTCAGCTACACTGTAGGTGTAGTAATGATTACGAACTTAGCATTGCATTTTTATTAATAAACAAAAAGTAGAAATCTCTGATAGGTACCTGTGTAGTAATTTGTGACTGCCACTTTGGAATCACTGTGAACTATGTGAAAAAATCATTGCTACTGCTATTTCATGGCTACATGCAATCAAAAATGTTTGCAATTTTCCATTAATATTTAGAAAATAGAATACGGATAATGATGGCTTTAATATATAATAGGCAGGTAATTACTCAATATAAAGTCCCATATATTATAATAATTATTGTTTAGGAGGCTTATTCCATTCAAAATGTAAGTATTTAGTATTCATTAAAGCATTATAAAAATCATTATTGGAACTCGTAGTCTGTATGGGATTGAACACCCGTAAGATTTTGATCTTTCAAATTCCATTAATTCCAAGCCTACCAAAAAACGAATGAAAAAATAATTGTTATAACTGCCTGTAAAATATTAAAATATTATTCAAAATGTCTATATAAAAGTACTATATATTTAAAGAATATTTTTTTTTTTTACTTAATTCTTTATTTAGCAATCTGTTACAAATTTGAACAATAAGCTTAATTCATATAATAATACAATAACAGGAATAACAGAGTGAAGAGAACTCCCAATGGAGGTACTTCGTCGAGATAGTTAGACTGTATTACACATTTTTACATTTTTTTTTTTTAATTTATCTTTGCAGGTCACGACACTACTGTCTTTTTAGTCTTTTTTTAGGGTTGCCTGGAATAGTTGCGGATGAGAGTTGAGTAATAAGAGGGTTTGGATGTTGGGTTAGTCGGCTATTGAAGTGCTTGTAATGTAGTTTGGCTAACTCGGTGACAGTTGATATTTTTAAATCAGAGTGGAGAGATTAATTGGAGATGTAGAATGGAGCTTTTGAAACTGTTCGAAGAACTTTGGGTTGGAACCTTTGAATACAGTTAGTATTAGATATTTTAGCTGCACCCTAGAGCTGGATGCCATATGTCCAGATGAGTCTTAGGAGTAGTTTATAAATTAATAGTTTGTTAGGTACTTTTATTTTTTTGGCTGTTAATAAGGGTCGTAGGAGACGAAAGCGGTTATTAAGCCCGAGTAAGTCGACGGTCGATGTAAATTCCAAGATATCGTACACATTGGGCATTAGGTAAAGTTTGGTTATTAAGAAATAGTGTCGGGCACGTACCGTGTCGAAGAGTAAAAGTACAATGGGTGGATTTGCTTTCATTCATTTTTACTCCCCATTCCCTATACCAAGTTTCGAGAAGGTGGAGATGATTTTGAACTTAGAGAGAAGCTAAGTTAGGATCTGCACTGCAAGCTACTATAGCTTTATCATCAGCAAAATCACCGACTAGGGTTTGGTTTGTGTTAGGTTGGTCAGAGATGAATAAATTAAAAAGTAGAGGGGCAGTAACTGCGCCTTGTGGTCACCAGCATATTAATTCCTGCTGGAGGGGAGATAGCAGAGCCTATACGCACTGAGAAAAAACGGATTTTTAAATAAGATTTTAGGATTAAGTAGTAGTTACTAGGTAGTAGGTGTTTTAGTTATAGAGTAAATCTGCATGCCATACCTTATCAAATGCTTGGGAGACATCGAGGAAGGTTCCAGTACAGTAAAGTTTTTCCTCTAATGCGTAAGAGATTTTATCAACTAATCTGTGTACTTGGTGCACAGTAGAATGGCTAAAAGTTTTTAGTTTTAAAGACTTATTGGTCTGTACGAAGGACAGTTCAGGGGTTTATTAGGTTTAAGGATCATAATTATAGTGAAGTATTTCCATAGGATTGGGAAGTACGATAGTCTGATCATTTAATTGTATATTTGAGTAAGGAATATGATAGTTTTTTTTAGTTAATGTTTAATTATTTCAGCGGTTATCAGGTCGAAACTGGGTGATATTTTTAAAGGAATTTTTTTTATAATAAATTCAACTTCGCCGGGAGAAAAGGCTCGGGGAGGAAGGGACATTTGCAAAGGAGAGTCGAGATCATTTTCAATGTATTTGATTCTATTTTGAGATAGAATATCATGGTGTGGTTGGAATGTATTAGCTAAATGTTTTGCGAAGATGTTTGCTTGGTCTAGCTCAGATGTAGCTCAGCTGCCATCATCGTTGCGTAAGGTAGGTAGTGGGTTACAGATATGGAAAAGTTTTTTAGTAGCTTTCCAAAGGGTACCATCTATATGAGAGAAAGATGATAGATGTGTAGCATATGATTTGGACCTGTGGTTAGCTAATAAGCGTTTAAGTTTTAGTGCAAGAGCATTGTAGTGGCGTTTGTCTGCTGGGTATCTATTGTTTTGCTAAACAGCACGAGCACGCCGTTTCGCTGAGATTAAAGTCCTTATATACGCAGGTAGATTGTTAGGTGACTTTTTAGAAGGTAATAATTTGTGTGACTCCCATATTGATAATTGTATGTTATGTGTGAGCAAATTAACAGCGTCGTCAATATCATTTGTTGTTTGTAAACGAATCTTTAAGTCAGTTTTTTCCAATAAGGATGTATCAAATTTTTCCCAATCAGTTTGATGTTGGGATAAAACTGTGGTGGTCAATTTGTCCGGAGGTTGGCAGTCTATGATGAGCAGAACTGGAGAGTGGACTGAGCATGGGTCTAGAAGGTTGAGAGTTTGCGTATGGAGGTTATTAGGAATTTTGGTGATAAATATATCCAATATATCGGGGTTTTTATAACGAGATGTAGGCCAGTATGTGTAATTAGGAGGACAGAATAGATATATTAGAGTGAGATACTAATATATTATATTTTTATAACATAAATAAACATTTTTCATTTTTCTTAAGCTACTTATAACGTTAAATGGCCAGCCATTAAAAAAAATCGGGCAACTTTCATTTTCATAGTGCAGACAGTAAATTTGAATTTACCTCAAATTTTTTTCACCTACATCTCAATTTTTTCCAATTGATCACCTGTTATTCTTTGCTGTCTTAAAAAAAAATGATTTTATGGGAGCAGTTTCAAATATTGATTTAGCCGATTAGGTAATATGAAAAATGGACATACCCATACCTACACAAAACACAATATTTTTAATTCTAATATTAAGTACTGTTACAAATAAACATGACTAACATAACAAAATATAATAAATAGTCTTTAAAAATGGATTTAAAAACACATCTAAAATTGGTTTTAGTATTTATATACAGTTTTTGAAATTATAAAATTATAATGAATAAATATTGACTATTTTGATTTTCAAATCATCATATTATAATATATACCCTATGAACTTATAATCGCACACTATTAATTTACGAATATACAATGTATCATAGGGATATGACAATTTTTAAATTTTCATTAAACTTACATTTGAATATGTCATAGATTAACATTAAACATTTAAGATACATGTAGCTTTAATCTATGAGACAAACATCAGATATTATATTGTGATACACCTGTAGATATAAACAATATATTATGTATATTTTTTGTATGAAATCAGTATAGGTATAAATACTATAAATATGATGAATTATTTATCATGTAAAATTGGTGTAGATACAAATATTTGTCCTCTGAAACTGGTATAGATAAGTATCACTTACAATACTTACCTACTAAATTTATTTTGCTTATATAAAATATATATTACCTATTACCCATAATGAATCACAGAAATATAATTTATTGAAGAGTTTAATAATAGTCAGTCATATATTAAAACAATACTGGAAAGTATTGTTTTCATTTGAAAAATATGTTTGTATGTATCACAATAGTGCACTTCTTAAATGATATATAAAGCTCAATTCTCAGTGTACAAGTATTCTTTAAAATTCCAAAAATGAATTTTTAATAAATTCAATAATTTATAAAAGAAAGAATAAATGAGGGTTTGTAACACTTGGTGATTCTTCCTATACTCATACTATGATTTTTTAACCAAGAAGCAATATTTTAATGTATAAATCGAAAATACTAAGAAAATTCAAAAATCATGTCCTTTATATGTATTTTAAAATTTGTAGATAATATATACAATCTAAAAAATATTTAAAAATACATTATAAGCTGCAATAATTAATCTTTTCAGTTTTGAGCTTAGGTAACTGCAACATACAATGCACAAACTACATAAATAATACATTTTATCAGACCCTATGATCATTTTTCATTGACACAAATTAAAAAACTTGATAAAAAAAAAGTCCACCTAAAAAAAATATGCATGAATAATAAAGAGCTAGGCATACTTAGGCAATGGCAGTGGCGTCGGAGAAGGGGGCAGAGGGGGCAATTGACCCCTCAGATATAAACCATAGGGGCGAAAGTATACTATTACCCTTCCCACTCTACATTTTTAAATGTACATCCCACACTACAAATTAAAGGGTATACAATCGTAAATTACATAATCCATTTAATTTATTCGTTTACTTATTCAAAATTGGTCTCATTTTCCTAAATGAGCGTAATAATATTATTATTTCTTTTATATTTAATTTATTATATTTATTTATATAGATATTCATATTTATATTATACTATAATTATATCAATACATTCATATAATTGAATAATTTTTATATTATTATATACTACCTATATCAACATTAAAAGAATAAAATATCAAGAAAGTATTTCTGTTATTAATCACAAATATATATTATAATTGTTATTAGGTTTTTATGTTTTGCCCTCCGTCATGAAAAATAGTTCCTGCGCCACTGGGCAATGGTGTCCGCTCGGGTACTACTTACAAAGAAGTTATAATTTACTAGTTACATGAAACGAAAGTCAAGCAATTGCTGCAGACCGCAGACCTGAGTTACAATGATAAAGTCAACAAGCCCCTAAAAGCTTGACGAGCACTGAAAAATGTTTAATAAAGTGGTAGATGGCACAGCTGTTATCATTTGGACCAGTTAATTAACTTCATCTACAAGTGGATTAGCCGATTGGTCATAAGTTGTTTAAGACTGTGGGCATTACTAATCAAAAACTTAATCAAATAAAATTGAGAAACATATGTAGAATTCTGCTTAAACCGATGACATAATGGCATAATATGATTCCTAACATCTTTTAAATAATAAATTATTAATATAAATATAAAATTATCATTGATAAACCCATTTCTTTAGGAAAGTATTAATATTAATTCATGGAATTGGATTTGCATTGTATATTAATATTTGTGAAGAAAATTGTTATGCTTTTTTTTGTTTTTAAGTTTGAGTGCATGTTAAATGTAAACAATTTAATGATAAATACAAATAAAATATCATGTTAATATAAAAATATTTAATTTCTGTGTTATTCTGTTTAAATTAAAAAAAAATTAACAATGGATATTAAAAGCTGTACAATAAACAAATTTTATTATAAGATAAATTTTATGTTTTGAAATATTTAGATGAGAGAAAACTAATCTATAAAACCCTACATTTTAATTCTTAATAACATTGAATGCTATTTCTTTTGTTAATGAGCCAAGTTTTTTAAATGATGAAGTAATGATTTTATCATGAATTATAATTGCTGTGATAATACATTTCAGAGATATATGAATAAAATATATAAATTTAAATCTACTTTACTGTGTACAATGTGTACGAATAAATAATTTTTATTAAATATATTATTTTCTACAACAATAGTTACAGTTTTATGTTTCTAGTTACCAATGTGACATTTTATAATTATATTATATTTAAGTAAAATTGGTAATGACATATATATATATATATATACATAAATCAATCATTATTATGACTGTGCAGTAGCCATAATGTGTTTAAGTAACGCTGCTCTTCTATCAGTATTTTGAAATAGAGCTTTCAGCAAGCATTTTATTTGATCAACTTTTAATTCATTAGCTAATGGACCTTTTCCATCAGCCCAACGGTTTTCAATATCTTTCATACTGGAACTCAATATATACACTAATTCATTTAACTGCCACCATTTAGGAACATATCTATGAACTTCTTTGGGTTCCTAAAATAAATCACACAAAATATATATAATTAAACTATTTCATACTTGCAAACTATTTAAAATACCGGAAATAAGGTTGGAATATCTTTGATGATTTTGTTGAAAATAGACGAGTACTGTTCTGCTGAAGTAGCTGATATATCTTCTAATGTGAATAGCTTATTAACAAGACACTCAAATAAACCGTTACACGAATAACCTAAAAATTATTTATTTATTTTATACCAGTTAAATATAATAATTTTGTGTATTTACCAATAAATTTACAGTATACAGTTGATGGCAAAATATCTCTCCACAAACCACTCAAGATAGATAGAAGTTCATAACATTGTGACATACTTTTTTCAACAGAATAGCCTAAATTTGAGTTTACAGCCATCAAAATAATATCTAAAGAAAAAAAAATGAATGTTTGTATTAACTGAACAGACATATATTTTTTAAACTTTAATAAATTAAAAATGTGATTATGGATCAATGATAAATTCGCAGCTACCCAAAATGATATAATACAATCATTTTTAATGATAAATCTTACCAGATTGATTGACAATTTTTTCAATTTGTGTAATTTGCTGTTTGCATTGAGAATGAAGTATTTCACTAGCTAAATTTTTTAGTTTTTCAAGTAAATGGACGATGAGTAAGTTCTTATAGGTTGGACTTAATTCAGCCAATTTCCGAGTAAAATACATAATATTATTGTAAAGAACAGCTGTAAGTAAATATTTATATATATATATGAAAAAAAAAATTAAATAATATGTTGAATTGTATAATAAATAATAATTAATAAAAGACAGGTATACCGGATTGCTGAGGATGAAATTCTAGCACTTTACAATGCTGAAGCGGTATTACATCACAGTACATAATTGTTATATTATTTAATATATCATGATATCTCCAAGTACTATTTTCTGGTATGCTAGACATTTCTGAGGCTACTGTATCAATAAGATCTAGAAATTCTAATAATGATTTACTGAAAAATAATTATTTATATGATAAAATTAAATTCATAATAATAAATTATACAACAAATCAAGTGTTAAATTGAACTTTAAAAATATTTTAGTAGCTATATAATAAAAATAAACAAAAAGCAATTACAAATAATTGAAACTCGACAAAAATATAATAGTAACATAACTTTTTTATAGGTATAAATATGGGATATGACTATGAGTTCAACAAGGTGGTATTTGGTTATTTAATCTGTTCTGCGATATTAGATACTAATTAGTAGGTAACATAACATAGTAGTTAATAACAAATAATTTAAATAATTTACCTCACTTTACTTTGTGGATAAGCAAAAATTTTTTGGCAAAACCCATTATCATCTATAACGTCTTCATCAGGAGTCCATCTGTTTTCCTACAAGAAAAAAATGATCCAGTTATAATAATTAATAAAACTTATGCTACATAGGTTCTATCAAAAGAAAATCAAAAAAATCTTACATTATTCACTTCAACTAAATCGTGAAGATCTTTCTTTATAATAGTTCTTGCTCTATCATAGTATAATTGACTAATTTTTGTGAAAAATAAATTATCAATATTTTCAATATATTTTATCAATTCATCATTTGATTCTTCAAAAAATCCTAAATAATCAACATTATGCAAGGGTATTTTTTATGATAATATAAAATAAAATATATTAAAATATTACCTAGTTCACTTAAATATTTGTTGAACTCAAGAACTTCATTCAGATCTTCTCGAAAATTATCAAGATTGTGATATTTCACTTGGTACGGCATTAAATATAACTATGTCTTTAAAATGTTTACAAAATTGCTGACTTGCATAGGATCCTAAATAAGACATAATTTGGATTTCATTGATGTCAGCAGGAAGAGTGGAACTAAGAAATTCAAATACATTCTTGAGTTTTTTGATTATTGCTGACAGAAATTCATCTTCATTATTGGAAACTTTAAGAGTCATTGTTGAGATATTCACAAATTTTACCACATCAACTTGTAAGTTTTGAATAATAATTGGTTTTACAATTAAATTTATTAGTTTATCTGCAAATTGTTTTACTTCAATATTGAGACTGTCAAAATGTTGCAATGCAAATACAGTATCACAAATATCCTCTTGACTGCCAGATATTTTTAAAATCACTCTCCACGAGTCTTGACTATTCGTATCATTCTCTGACCATTCTATTTTCTTTCTCCAAGCTGATATACAGTTTGAATGTAAGACATCAGTTAGTCTTTGATGTTCTCTCATTAAAGGTTTGTATACATCCAATTTTGTTAAATGTTCATTGTTTAATAAAATGTATTGAGCAGTTTGCAAATTTTTTATCCTATCAGCTAATGATAGTTTAGTTTGACTGTCACTTGTTAAATTCATGCTTGCTTCCAGGACTTGTTCTATAACAATCAAGCCGTTTTTATTTTCTTCCAAAGTAGATTTGAACATTTTCAGATCAGACATCGCGTCTACAACTTCTCTTTTAGTCTAAAAAAAGTTTAAAAAATGATTTACTATTATTTATTTATTGGATAAAAAAAATACTAAACATAAAAGTTGATAAAAATAGAGAGAACATTGCAAGTACCAGAGTGATAACCTAACCCTGATATATACGTAAAGCCCATGGCCAAAGCTAGATAAAGTAGAGCAGATAAAGTAAGCAAAATAATATGTATTTTTCCAGTAGACCTGATTGTCAATTCGAGATATAAGGTTGTTAATTTGATTTGAATATGACTGGGCTGTATCTAACAACGATGCAGCATCCCTAGACACCACTGCAAACTTCATATAACGTTGTTCCATTGCTTCCTTGATGTCGTACTCGAGGTTTGTGATTTTGTGTTTAAGTTCGGATACATTTTTGTCCAAGTCTGTCATTTCTACCTCGCCTTTAATATTCAGCAGCAACGACAACAAACACAACGATAGCAATGATTATTAAAATAAAAAAACAAAATAAAATTCTTAAAACGATTTTTTGTGTGTAAAAATACGAGACCTAAAAAAAACCTTGCACGACGTACCTGCGGAGGCCAACACGGCAGCCAGAAAGCTCATAATTAGGATTTTCCCCGCTAATGTCTATAAAAATATGAAAAAGTCAATTTATATCGTCAGTCGAATCTTGAGTCGAACACTGAAACACACATACTGCAATTATACACTTACACATATGCGCGTCGTGATAACGTCAACGTTTTTCGCGGCGTTTTAAAAATACAATAACATTGTCTGAACAGTTCTAGATAACTGTTATCACTTTATCAGTCATGATTTCATCCCACTGAACCATAGACCAAGGTGCACTGAACGCTATTTACAATATTGAGTATACAGTATACTCAGTATAGACTATAGACTAGAGAGTAACTTATAGTGTTATACTCTACGTCTACGGTATAGACTATTGAGTTCAGTGTTTCATCCACAAGTTCAGTACTAGAACCATAAACTTAAGTCTATGACTAGAACCACAGCTATATGGTTACCGCCGAAATATCGTTTAAATTACAGCAAATAATAATATTATCATTGATTAAAATTTAAATACGCCTTTACCGGCCTTTTTATCCACATTTTGCTAATTAAAATATAGCTTTTAGTAAGATAATTCATTTAAAACTCGAAATAATAACTTATTATACTATATACAGAATATAGAATATATTACAGTTATAAATTAATCATTTTTTTATTTAATTTTACTTTTAAATTTTAATAAAACTATTAATTACATAATATATTGCATATAGCATGTTATTATAATTATTATGGTAAATAACTTTGTTAAATTTACTAAAAATACAATATTATTATTAAATTTAATAACATTAAATATTACCGTTGTCAAAATCGCTGCACGTGTGAAAATTAAATAATTTTTAAAATTAGGTATAGAAATTATTATTAATTATTAATAAAACTTGCCCAATATAGTAGTTCAGCTTTTGGAAACGTTTATGGAACAATTTCTTTTTGCAATGTTGTGATGATAAAATAATAATAATTATTAATTAATGATACTTTGTTTTAATTTTATTCTTGTAGTCATTTTTGACTTTTGTTGATTTAGTCCATGTATGCTTCTAACCATTAATCAATTATCCACAGACCACAGTCATGTATAAACTACCAACCCTACACTTATAGACACATTATACGAAAATTGTGTGGTGTACACCACACTTCGTGTATATAATACAAAATGCTAGAAACGGTTTTGATTCATTCGCATGCTCAATTCCACTCGTCTAACAACTAGACCGGTTACTTCGTGTTTAGATTGGACGAATATTTTGATTTTTAAAATTTTTAAACTAGACCGAGTGCTTGTCCTAGGCTTAATAAGTGTGTAATGAGCAATGGCCAATTGTTTTTATTGTTTTTTCTTAATTTAATTTCGTTTTTGATAAAATACCACATACAATATCGGGCCCCTTTTCTAAATGTTTGTCCGGGCCATTTATAAAACTTTATAAAAGTTACAAATAAATTTCAACGTGCCCTTGGGTCCTTGAAATAGGCGGGGCCCTGTACTCGAGGTCTATCAGCCCCCCCCCCTATTTGTAGGGGCCATGCCTACTCGTATTAATACATTTTGACATATTTTATAAAAATATCTAAATATATCTTTTCCGTTTTACATATATATATATTAATCGTTAACTGTGTATATACGTAGCGTCGTAGCCAGTAGCCACCTACGTACTATAACGCGCTACGAGCTATATGTATTATTTACTGTTTATAAACTAACATTATCCATAGGTAATGTTTTCAAGCGTGGTCCTATTTAATGTAATATTATCTGAAGATAAAAATAATGAAAAATAGATACTAAATAATTTATGTCTATGCATATTATGGTTTAATACACTTTGGGGATGGGGTGGAACTTTGTCCCCCCCACCGGCAATGCAAAGTTTAATATAAATTGTGTAGAAAAATTAACATTTTATTCTAGCCTACTATTTATATTTTACACTTTACAGGATATTCCTTGTATTGAATATAATTTACAAATATGAAAATCCCATTACTCCCATCCAACCGAAAAACAATATTATAAACTATAGATCTAAATAATATATTTATACTTATATATGATATAATGTATAGCACTATAGCCGTATAAGGAAACCAGTAGGGTGCTCAGTGGGAGGGATGTTAGAAGTTATATATCCATTCATTGTAATCGACAATCGTATTATATAAACGACTTAATATTGTATTATCGTAGTAAATGATTTTGTAAATTTGTTTTTACAAGTTATTTACGCCATGTCCGTGATTACACAAGACACTTCTTTCTCCTCAAAATCAAAATCATACTAAGTTGCTTGCAATACCTATTTCCTGCGCTATATCCAAGAAATAATTATTATTTTCGTAATTTTATTTTTTGAGTATTGTGTTCATTATGCCTTACTAAAATATGATTAATATGTTCTGTACCAGCCATGGATCTAAGGAGGGGCTAGGGGCGATAGCCCCACCTTCCCACCCTGTATATATATATTTTGGATCCGCGCCTGTTCTGTACTAAACGGTATGGTCTGTATGTCTATATGCATTTAGTATTAGCTATACAAATCACGTACAAAAACCTTATCAAATTTGGTACTACTATAGTACTATGGTACTTATATATTTGTAAATTTTGTATGTAATCAGTTATCAGCGATTGCTTCAAAGTTCAAACCGCATCAATACTTTTCCCGATTTGTCTTGATGCTGCATCTATAATTATTATAACATCGGATATGTTCGGTGTCTAAACTGTGACTGTCTGACGCTGCAAAGAAAACGTACCTTAATGCTTATATATACGGGTAATACTGCACAGCTGACTAAAATCACTAAGATATAAAAATATTTTCCCCTCTACATATCATAAAGGTATAAATACTAAATATGATATAACACTTGTAACTTATTTACATATATATCTTAGTACACGGATAAAAAGTATATTAACAATTTATAACTCTCTTATGTTACTTGTTATCCAAATTTGTCTACATTTAAATTATTTGTTGTTATTTGTTTATACATGTTCATAAATAAGTATTTTGTTCAGAAAAATATTTATTTGGATGAATTTTTGTTATATAAACCACTTGCGGAAATATTTCAACAAATATTTTGTAAATCAAGTAATAATTTTTACAAAAATAAGCAAGTAAGAATCGATTATATTATATTTAGAGATTCAAATTAAGTAGTATTTTTATTATTATACCTCAATGTAGGAGCTATATCGTATAGTCTATAGAATTTTATTGTTTTCACTAAAGTTTATTTTTAAAAATAATTGAACTTATTTCGTGTATGGTTGTTTGTACTTATTGCACACAGTTTTAATAACTAAAAAACTTTTAGGACAAAGGCTTATAGCAGATAAAAAAATCTTTTTATTTTTTTGTTATAATAAACTTATAAATTAATAATTATATTAACTCATTCGTACCATCTATTTTGGTTTTACACTAATTTATATCTACCTATCAAGTAGTAATAATACTATCAGTTGATATATAATAATATATTATAGTTGGATGGGCCACTACATAGAGTGGGTGTATCGTATTTGCACTGTGATTTTGTATTTAAAAAGAACGTAAATCATTATACTTTATAGATTAAAAAATAAAAGATAAACTATCACATTTGAAAAATAATTGTAAGCAAAGCTCATATTAATATACTTTATAATGAAAAACCCTATATCAATTTTGTTAAAAAGCTTAAATAATTTAAGAAATTAAAAATATGTTCGTAATTTTTTTTTAGATGAGGAAATACCTTTGTCCATTTATAAAATTGCAAAAATTTGTTGGAAATTTATGAAGATATTACATTAATAACTTTAATTTTAATTTTATAACACGACATTCACATATTTAATTATTTATCAGGTACATATCACATATCGACTGCAATTTGTGCAATTTTGAATACGGGTCTTCTACAATCTTAATAATAATGTACTTGCGTGTCATTATATATTATAATATTAGTATTTATTCAATCAGTAAATCATAACTTATAAATATCTTTACTCGTAAATTATTTTTATGAGCACTTAAATTTTTTAAACGTTCTACAAACACCTGCATAGTGAATCGGGCTCTGCTTAGAATCGTTTTTCGAATGCCGTGATTTATCACATTGCTTTAAAATGTTTAATAATAAAATATTGGCTTCGGTTGAGGTGAGTGAAGCGAGACGAGTGTCCAACATCCCAGTATCTATTATATAAATATATAATATATAATAATATAAAGTATGTCCTGTCCATATACACTTTTAAATTACATCATACTGCTATAATACTACAGTATAATAGTACCTGTATATAAGTATTAAGCGTATATATATATATATATATATATAATATTATAATAATATACTGATCATGAAATTCTCCCAGCAAGGTCATATCTAACATTCATCACACATAATACTTAATTTTGTACATATATACCTACTGTACGATACAGGGTGATTCTTTTTAAGTTATAAATATTAGCTTTCTAGAAAAATCTTTACTAATTTTTTTTTATTATTATTGTTATTTAAAGTCTAGTGCTTTTACTTTATTAAACGACAGGATACATTTTTAATTTCATATTACAAGGCAGAATATTTTTCTGGGAATTTTAATACCGGTATGATAATTGAAATTTAAACGAATAATATCCAATTATAACTTGTAGTTATATTTAAAGTTTACTTTAAGGAAATAGTAATAATACACCAACATTTAGCGGGCAACTCTTGTTCCGTTCACCCACGCCACTCGTACAAACTTTTAATATACGAAAATAACTCATCGTAAAAAATTATTCAAAAATGATTTATATGTGTTGAAATTCTCTGAAAAATATTCCAGCATTTGAGATTAAAAATGTACCTAATCATTCAAAAAGAGCAAAAATGTAGGTAAATGAAATAAAATGTATTGCAATGGCTTTAAATTATCTAAAAAAAATACATTTTAAAAACAATAAAATAAAATTATTCGAGAAAATAAGTGTTTTTATCTTTAAAAGGCTCACCCTGTAGAGTGTACATATATATGTATATACTCATAGTGAGGATGTATATTATGTAATATGTATATTTTATTTTATTTTTATTTAATGTTCAAAAAGATGACAGGCCCCACTGAACAAATTCGTGTGGGGGCCCATGAGTTCACGTTTTAAACTATAAATTTAGTATATAGTACAAATAATAAAGTAACAATTACAATACTTACATTTTAAGATCCCTTTACATCAGTGGAATGGGCGTAGGTAGGAAATATTTTCGGAGGGGGTTTTCGTCTAAATCTATATTAATATTATAAAATTATGAATAATTTATTTGTATGTATTAAATAATACAATTGTTTTATTTAATTTCGGGGGTGTTTGAACATCCCCCCCCCATATCTACGCCCATGATTAGTAGACACAATATTATGCATAATTAAAATTATATTAACCATTATAATACTAAAAATAGTTTTAAATAATAAAATGATTATCATTTGACGAATATTCATCTTATTTTTCTATATTTCATTTAATACAATTATACCTTTAAGTTAATATTTTATTACGTTAAATTTAATTTATAATTTCAGTATTTAAATAATATAAGAAATTGAAACTGTTATCACGTTAATAGGTTTATTATGATATGTATATATCTTTATTTTATACGATGATGCATAATTCTATATGTTAAATTTAAAAAAATATTGTAAAAATGTATTATCGACTATAGCTATTGCTTGGATAATTTTTTACTGGTGTATAAAAGACATTTGATTATAATTAAATTAAAACAGCTAATGCAAAACAATAATTCACAGTTATGGTAATTGGTAGTATAATATTGCAAATCTAATGTGGCGAATTGCAGTGACGATGATGTACGTGGCGAATAATCGTGACACGTCTCCGATCGTTAATTTAAATGTATTATTTATTATTATTTAAAAAAAATCTTTTGTGATACATAATTATGTATATGTACCACGTACATATATTTGTTTTAATTTTACACGTCTTCGTTAATAGCTTTATGGTTTAATAATTAGTTGGAATATGTTCTGTGTGTTTGTCATGAGGCAGTGAATACCAACATAGTGATTATCAAACATTTCTAGCTATATAGTCTTTTAAATATTAGCTATATTATACTAAATCTGGGATACTCTACAGCTAAGGCTGCTGGAATACAATTTTTTTCAATAAACATATATTATATTATATTCTCGTATAAGCAATATAAACTAACAATAATTAGTTTTACTTTAAAGTAATAAAATAAAATAACCATACGACAGTGCGAGTTTGTTTTTAAATATGTACCTACATAATTTAATTTTTTTGCATTTTCAGTGGTATATTAATTGAAAATAACGATAGTAGTATCAATTTAAAAAGGGAAAAGAGTAAGTAGGTAACCACTTAACTGTGTGTTAAAGTTTAGTGGTTGTTCAAAGTACCTCGTCATTGAGAGTAACACTAACGCTTTTAGGCCAAAATAATATTGACCTTTTCCTCTATAGCTTTTTTTCCGCTAAAAATGAAAAATAATTATTAATATAAACAACAATTTAAATTTTTTAGATAGCTTATCTGTATATTGTAATGTAACATAATATGGAATAGTGCTTTACAATTTGTAAATAACTATAGCCCGTAATATGCTAATAAGTAGTAGGTACTCCGCCGACGTTTGCACAACTATCAGAAACACTGGCTGACCTTTGCTCACAATTCATTCGACGACCGTAGTATGTCAGTACTCAGTACTGAATTAATACTGGCTGCCGGTACTAGTTTTCCAGTACTTATGTAATACTGGCTAACATTTCGGCCAGTATTGTGCCAATAAGGGCCAGACAATTGTTGGGTAGCTAGTACAAGCGCAGTACTACGACCTTTGTGAGTGACAACATAAATCATAAATTTCCGATTGGGAAAGACTATAATAATATAATAGTATATACTATATACAGCATTAATCGTTGGTAATAGATGAATTTTTTAACTATAATTGTATTGTATTTTTTCTTTTTACTCATATATAGTAGAACCTCGATTATCCGAACTAATTGGGACCGCACCTAGTTCGGATATGCAAAAGTTCGGATATTGGAAATTAAAAAAAATTTTTTTTAAAACACAGTTAAATATTTTATAATATGTACATACATATTTATTATCATTGATATTTTATTACATTATTTAAAATACATTACATACATTAGGAACGTATAATGTTTGTTATATTTTTTTTGACAAAATCATCTATTTTTATTTGACGATGAGCTGCAACGCGCTTTTCTGCAGCTAAATCGCGAATACAAGTTTTAATGTTCGGATACGCTAATTGCAGTTCGAATAATAGAGGGTTCGTATAACGGCGGTTCGGATAATCAAGTTTCTACTGTAATTGTTTATTTGTATATCATGATTTTCAAATATGTAATATTTGACTGAAACGTCTTTTTACTAAAATACATTTTGACAGAAACAGGAATCGTATCCCTTAGGTTTTTGCCGGAAAAGGGAATCATAATTATTTTTTTATTATTAATAGATAAGGACCATGCCTGTTATTAATTAGATCATCATCAGTTATTAAGTAAAATAATTGTATATGAAAAAAAAATTCTGAGCGAAGATAGTCTGTCAGTCTATATATTATACTATATATTGTTATTATAGTAATTTATTTTACTATTAGTTAAATGGTAAATTGAATTTTTTTCCCGAAAACATTGTATTCATTAAGTTATTAATGCATAATTATTATAAAAGACAATAGTATATATTTATAATAACAACTTTTGAGTCAATACCGACTTTTATTATAGAACAGCGTGTGTATAAAGGTTTAGAGTACGAATAAACAATAGCACATAATTAATTTAAATATTTTTGAAAATTCATTGTGTGTAAAACATAGGTTAGGTTATAAAAATTAATAGTATAAGTACGTAAAAGTTTCAAACCTAAGAAAAAATATTTTTGAATTACAACATACGTCAAATTTCATAAGGTAAAAAAGAGTTACATATTTTATATTATACCATGGATATATATAATGTTATAATATAAATATATTTTTGTAAAAATCATTATTATACTCGTAAATATAAATTTTGGACGTATACGTATATGTTCGTCTAAATTTAATTTCAAACGTTCATAAAAAATATTTGTGAAATGAGATCCAACTTTTTTTAACATATAAGTGTTTTTTGGTTGGATACAACATTATTTTTTTCTGACTGTGGGTAATAGTTGTCATGGCAACCAAGCAATTAAAAAGATAAAATTAATTGTATGTTCTTAACAACTGATAAATAATATAATTCCATTACCATAGAAAAAAAAAACGTGTCCCAAAAGTTATTATTTAATATAATTTAGGTACAATTATTTTTACGAAACGTTGTCACAAGCAACTAATGATTAGTTTAATCAAAATTATATTAATAATATGATTCAATTTCAATGTTTTCCTGTGCAGCTAAGAAAATATCAAAGCGCACGCTACTTTTTTTTAAATTCCACTAATAACAACTTATGAGAAACCTTGCATTATATTATGTTAAAGTTTTTTGACCAGATAAAATATTTTTTATTCATAATTGTGAAAAAAAAAACAAAAATTGCACAAAGAAAGTAAAACTATTTTAAAAATTATACAATGTAAAGAAATTGATAATTTTTGAATTACAATAAAATAAAATAATGATGGATGTCAAAAATTGATTGTGAAACAATACTATTTTCCCTAAATTCCCTGAGTATTCAGAAAAAAAAATAGAAATATTGTTGACCCATCAAAGTAAGTAAAATAAGATAGCGAAAAAAATATTGAAGTCAAAAATCGATTAATTTTTCTACTGTTAAAAGTGAAAAATACATATATGCATCTAAAATGTGCATCGAATGCGGTTATAATTTCAGAGGTAGTTGAATTATAATAACATTTATAAATATAAAAAAAGTACCTATTAGAAAACAAAAACAACAATGTTTATTATTTTGTTATAATTCAAAAATATTATTCATGGGGACTTAAAACTTTTAATTACTTAATATATTATTTACTTTACGACGTATTTTAGGGTTTCACCCCTCCCCCCACCAAGGAATAATGATTTAACAAATAAGAACAGAAAGCTTGATTTCATTTTATAATTTGACTATATTTATACATATAAATATAATGTAATAAAATGTTGCCTCCTCTCCCTCCCACCAAAAAAAGTTGTAAAACGCTACTGTCTTACGTAATGGCATTTTCAAATTATGTAAATTATTTTTATGCTTCAAGGAATTGCCTATTTATACTATGTATTTCTTCATAATGCTTTACGGTAAGCTTGTATATGGACTCAAAATATAATAACAATATAATATGGTAAACATATATACGTATTAAATGCAATGCTTTTAAGCATTTTTATTTAAAAATTAAATCAACCTATACTGTGATACTATTATAGTAAAATAAATTACTTAAATAGCAATAATATAAAAAAAAATATCCCGTTCAGAAACCGTTTCCGCTCAGAATCGTTTTTTTTTATATACAATGATACATCATTGAGTTCAAATTTAACACTATCATCATTGTGACCCACTTGACACCCACATTATATCAGAACGGTATCTATTCACCCCCTTTTTTATTCAATACATTTTTAATTATTTTAATTTTACATTTTACATAAATATTTATCTTTTAGTTTAATTTTTATTTATATTATTTGCCTTATTAATTATTATATTATAATATAAAATATAGATATATACAGATATTATAAGTACAGTCTTTAGTTATCTTTGCCTGTAAAATGAAATTATTATCAATTTATTTTATGCAAAATTAAATTTTTAACCATTTTGCCGCTAATAAAATAAAAGGGTAACGACTCATCAATACCCCCCTCTTTTTTCACCAACCTATTACATCCTGAAAACTGTATTAAGGACTAAGTTCATCTTGATCTGGGCTTTATCGTATGGTATAGATTAATAAACAAATAGACATTAGTACCTATATTTAATATCAGTGTTTAATTATTCACTAAGAGAATATACAATAATTAAACTTTCAAATCATGATCTAAAAATAAAAATTGGTTTAGGTGCTTAGGAGTTGTATTCAAAAATCATAAATGTAAAAAGTTAATTTTATAGGTACACCAATGTAATTACGTTTTCGTATTAACGAAAACATATATTTATACTACGGTAAGGTCCTATACCTTAGTTACAACTGCTATGGTTACAAGTATACAATACGCATAGTACACATCATAAACAGTTTTTTCCTAATTGTGGAAATCTTAATATATTATAATATTATCCTCCCGACTGTATATCTCATGTATCTGCAATTTGTTTGGTAATTATCTATGTCGAACACGGTCGATCTATATCCTACTTCTACATAGAAACCAACTGGAGGTATTTTTATTATTTTATCACGACGAATTAACCTTTCTTCCCCTTTCTCTTTCCCCCGGCACTGTTTTCTATGTTTGCGTGGCGTTTGTCTATAAGAAATTAAGAAACTTGTATAATTATAATCGTTTATATTATTTTTAATCAAAAACGACAGTATAAGTAGGTATACTCGCATCCTTATAATATGTATAATGTACAGTATGCAAACATTAAATAACAAACGTATTTTTGTGCGTTTAAATTTGACAATGAAACTATTATATTATACCTATTACATTACATTGTACATTTTTCAGAATTGTTTTTTGTCAATTTGTTTTTAATATTGTTGTACTGCTGCGAGGATGAGATACATTTATACGAAAAACACATATGAGAACATACCTAACTAATCTAACAAATTACATAAAATAAAACAAAATTATTCTTCATTTCTCGACGAAATCAAATTAATATGTCGTGTTGTATGTTATCATGATATTGTTCTACCTATCATCAGCTGATAAAGCACACACATACAGAGTTATCGAAAACTATCTATTTTATTATTGATTAAAATGAAAAAATTAAGGATATATATATAATAATAATATTATATTATATGTACGATCGCAATAATCGGTATAAAATATTCTGTAATAAGCATAATCATAAGTAATATATTTTTTCCTTCGATTGGGATAAATAATATCTATATTATACGATTTATACTATAATGTAAAGGTTACAAATTTCAATGTTTCTTCTTCTTATTATTATTATGATATAATAATATTATGTCTTAATAAATTAGCTATGTAGAAGATCTACAAAGTAAAATAGGAAATTTATTATTTATATTATCCGATATATAGACAATATTCCGTCCGTGATATGTATAATAATATCTTAATATAATTATTATATTTTATTCTGTGCAGTTAACGTAAATATTATTAACAGATTAAATAACAATTAATTGTAAAATATAATATTTCAGTACTTGGCTACATATTGTAATGTTTACAAACCAACACTATATCACATAGCACTATAGTATATATTGATTACCTAAACAAAAATATGGGAAACTACCAATATTAAATGAATATGTATATAAATGGCTATATACCTTCACTATACTTACTTCTATTGATATACTTGTAGTCCCATTGCAAATTATTAAACCTAATTATAAAAACACTACGTCTTCGACTTAATCGTTTCGATTATAACAGACTACAAAACCCTTTTTTCTTTTTGTTTGTTTTTGTTGGATATGCCAAAGATTTAACAAGGCGTTCGCGAAACGCAACACAATGATCACCTGCGAATGTATTGATATTGTATTGACTAAGGTATACAACGAGTCCTACTATGATGAATAATGGTTATACACAACATACAAAATAATCTTTAAAACACTTTTATTTCATGTTTTTATGTACAAAAATAAATAAATACGGAGAAGATTAATATTATAAAAATAGAAAAAAACATAGTTCCTGAGACTATACATTATTAGAATTGGAAAACAAACACTTTTTTTTATAGAAGTCCAGAGTTAAGTCAGTCTTTTAAGCCTACGTATTAATACACGTGTTTTTTTTTTTTCATAGTGTTCTAATGTTTGTTGTTAATCATTTTGATGAATACAATATAAGTTCAATTCCATTATATAAAAAAAATAATAATAATGATAGTATAATAATAAAAATAATAATAATTATCGTTCAAAAATAACATGTGACTGAAATTAATATATTGTTAATGTTGAAATAATTAACAATAAGCAACATTATTTTAATTAAAATCCAATGTGATTTAAGAAAGATTTGAAAATATTTTTCAAGCTTGGAACGTATTCGTAATAATAATAAAAATAAATAAATAAATACACAAACCCTATTCCACGGGGACTATGATCAGCTAACTAATACAGATGTCCATATTCCCAATGAAACTAATGTGAACCCAGATGATAATAATAAAAAAAAAGCGAGGAGGAAACGAAAATCTTAAAAACAGACAAATTTAACAATAAAACTATTTTGAGATTTTAAATAGTCAAAAAATAATAATGATAATAAAAATAATATTCTGTGGTGAATATCATCATTCATCGTCCTCCTCGAGTCTTATATGAGGAAATTGAACAGAATTTATTGTCTTCATACAAAATCTTGATTCCAGCGAACTGTTGTTTGAGGCCAGTACAGATGCCTAATTGTGCCGTGGTAGAAGGTGCTGACTTTAAGAGCCATGATATTGGAATTCGTGTTTTTTTGTAAACCTATAACCATAAATGAAAAGATATTCATTAGTTATTTTATACCAAAAAAACTTATACATAAGTAACCACTCGATTTGTTCCGAGTACACAACTATTTTATTACTATAATAAATTATTATCGTACTACTTGTTATTAATTTTTTGTTTTGGTAGTTCAAGTTTTATATCAAAATTATTATTAATAAATAAATTATAAATTATTTCATATTTTAAATATTATTACGATTAAACGCAGTAACAAGGATTT
Organism: Rhopalosiphum maidis; assembly: GCF_003676215.2. Lineage (NCBI taxonomy): Eukaryota > Metazoa > Arthropoda > Insecta > Hemiptera > Aphididae > Rhopalosiphum > Rhopalosiphum maidis. Next base: position 29,114,595 of record NC_040880.1, read on the forward strand.
GTTTTTTTTTTATAATCATCATCAGTTATTCACATTTCTAATGTATATTATACTTATTCATTTTCCATTCATTTTGCAATTCATCTCAAAAAGATAAACATATTTTTATTATGAAAGATTTTTTTTTCGGTGGACTCGCCTACGCCGGCCGATTATTTGTCGGCCCACAGACTTCCTGCGAATACATCTAAAACACACCTTTCAGGTCCCCACAGTTCATAGTAAATTACGGAACGTGAGATTTTATTTTTTTATCATTCAATTGCAATTTTCCAGGTTAAAGAACCCTACGATTGCTGCTTTCCGGTGCGAGAATATTAACCTACTCCAGGAACCTGTGGTCAGGCCCGCGACCTTCGGGATATCCTCGACGTGGAACGTGTTTCTGATGATAAACTATTGCTTACTATTTAAGTATATTATTTATTTAAATTTAAAAATGTTGGATAAACTTAAAATTTTAAAAAGATGTCAAATAATAAAAATAATAATTTTACGTTTACGTTTACATGCTCGTGTTGTATATTGTGTAGTAAATAATTCGGTCTAAAAATACTTTAAATCGGTTAGAAAAAAAAAAAATTACGAAAAACGTGTTTACGATTAACGAGATTCTTTGTATAATAACAATAATTAAAAATAATTGTGTACACCGTCAGAGGTATGATAATAACGATAAACAACGCTTACCTGATTTAAACATAATGTTGAATTGTGTTGGTCTGTTGATTGTGAAGTGCATCTACACTGGTTAGTAGAGGCCAGTTGGGTCGAGTTTTGGTCCTCCTCCGCACATAATGTTTATTTTTGCCGTAGATTTGTTTCGAAATACGAAAAATGAAATTGAATTTTGAGAAAATTCTCGGTTCCTTTTTGAATGTTGTGCCCAAAACCGTTGGGTGCGATCGTGACGGATAGATTGTCGTGTAGAACGTCAAGTGTACTCAGTACAGTCCAGTCGGATCCAAACCCATCGTTGCTGCGGCGGCGAAGAAAATTTTCAAAAAATTTTCCAAAAAAAAAAAAAAAATTTTATAAGAACTTTAAACACTTCGACGGCGGCGATATCTTTCGTTAATATCGGAGTATACACGAGCTGCTGCAGTACACGGTCGGTATAAATTGATAATAGAAAAAAGCAAAGAGCCGCTGAAGTGTCGTCGGATGAAAAGCCGGTCGGATACTGAATGCTGTTGAGCGCGTGCACCCCGTATTTATAATGGCCCGGTTTAAAAGCCCGGGAAAAAATACACACTCACACACACACACACACGAGAGCGCAGACTGCACAGTGCACCGACGACGACGGAAGATGATAATATAATAATGATAATGTTGAAGTGGTATATATATATATGTGTGTCGATATTTATAATAATAATAATAATAAAATTTGCTGCAGGGACGACACTAATCGCGGCCGGTCAAGGAACTAAAAAAGGAGAAGATATGAGAGAGAGATGAAAAACCGAACACGACCGATGACTCGAGCCGCCGCCGTGTGTGTGCTTTTCGTCGGTGCGTCTGCCGCGATTTTAAAAGAAGGTGTATCTGTCGACTGATACACACACACACGCACGCACGCACAAACACACACACACGCATATATACACTCGTGCGCGCGCGCGCGGCGGCGGCGCTCCCACAGGGCTTTTACTGGCACGCATGCGCAATGACCAGATTTCCCTCCCCCCAACCATTAGACCTATCGACGGACCGCCCGACCGAACGACCGCCCGCCCGCCAGCGTATACAGGGTGTTTCACGTGTAAATATGGCCATAACAGCTTGTACTATAATATTAAAAATTAATATTATATAATCGTATGACAAAAATGGGCATTATTTGATGTTTCCAAAACGAATTCAATGTTATATTTTGTTTCACTGTTTGAAATTAGTTTTTGTTCGTCCCCCGAATTGAATTTTGTGCATTTTATATCTACGAATTACAATACACTACTATATATTATACTGAATTCGTGTTCATATTTCATTGTATGCAAATTTCGAAATCCAATGTTTGTAGTTTGGAAAAAAAATAGTTTTGGTATCACATATCGTTGGCTTTTTACGACGGAGTTCCTGTACCTGTATATACGACTCATTGAATGTTATTAATTTATTATTATAACACGAGCGAATACAACATATGTTATCTTTAATATAATATTAATAATTGTAATACCTATGTTTTCAGTGTGATTGTTTTCGTGATATACCGTGGTTCGGATTTCGGTATAATATGGTATAAAACAAATGTTTTAATAAATTATAATAATATTTGCGGTGATTTTAAAAGGATAACACTCCGTGATAACTTTGTACAGTGCATATTATAATATGATGATGATGGTGATGATTATGATTAAAGTATTTTTATCTTTTAATCGTATATTCGACTTCACAACTTGCAGACGAGGTGTGGTGGCATTGTCGGCGGCGGCTTATATCGATGTATCGTCGTTGTTTTATAGTATATTGGCAATTATTTTTTGTAGTCATTTCGATTCGCGTATATACATAATACGAGTATATTATGATAAATACGTGCGCTCATTTATAAATTTAACATAATCCCGATCGGCGATCGTATGTTTTTCGATGATGAACAATATTTCCATCGATCGCTCACACATTATTTTAAGTTATATTATATAATAATAAAGAAACAAATTTTTCGGCATCAACCGAAGACTAATCATTGTAATATCATATAAACAGCTGTTAGTATGCATATAATATTATTTTAATGCCCTTTATGGCCTGTAAGTATACTCGTACAGTCGACGACTTTACGACGGTAATATGATCAGTATACATAATTATTATTGTACGGCGTACGACACACCCTGTATATAATGTAATATATACCTGTATACTATTACTATATAATACACTACTACTACTACTACTACTACTATTATTATTATTATTATTATTATTATTATTATATAGGTACCGCGGGAACACACACGCACTGTACGCCGGCTGTGCGGCTTAGCAATGGACTCTCTGGTCGGGTCTAGGATGACGGGCGGCTGTCGGGGGGTAGCATAATCGAGTCAGCTGTTCGTCAGCAAAGTCGTTAACCTACGTCAACGCGGAACACTGCAACTGACCCCTTCCGTCGTCATCGTCGTCGTCGGCGGCTCTACACTCGCGGCGCGGGATTTGCGTCGCCGCCTCCGATTCACGCTCCCCGAACGACGTATATACTACCTGTTAAAATGTATAATATTATAATATTATTTATACATAATATTATATACTCACGAGTACTACCGTACATGTTCTTTTTTTGTCTTGTACACATTTTCGTACATAAGCACTGCAACCGGTTACCGGATATCGGTATAGTCTTGCGCATCACCGCCATTTAGGTACAATCCCGAGCAAATAATTTATTAAATCACTATAAGCTTTTCATAAGCATGTCATCTCAGTGTTTTAATAGTTGGTGCCAACATTTTGAGTCATTGTGCTGTACTGCTGTATGTAATAATGATCTTTTATAATTTGTTTTTTATAATATAGGTATATTACTTCTATTAATTTTCTCTCGGTAGTTGGTCATTTCTCAAACTATAGTATTAATTTATTTGAAAAGTTAAAAAATATCCACATACAAATATATAATAAATATTGACTCAATGTCTGCAGATTTAATACACACGTACAATATAGACACGTATCGACGTATTCGCTTTAATTTTTACTTTTGGTAGGCCAAAGAAAGTGATTGACAAAAAATAAGTATGTGTGCACCCCTTGTGCCCTAAAAAATGACGGTCTGCTTTCACTTGTGGTCAGACACCTTCGCGGATTTTGGCAATGGTTGTGCAATAGTAGGATCTGTATCCGGTAACTCCTTGGCGGATGATGACTCCGCGCTACAAGAATCGGGTTACTTGTGCAATGTTTTTTATTATTAAAATTATTATTCCTCTCCCACGCGTTGTTTGCGGCAGACCATAGTAAATACTAAATGTTTTTTTTCTTTAGACTACTTACGAGTTACAAGTAAACTTGTTTTGATAAGTAAATATTATAAGTTGATGATTTACTTCACACTACAACGCCACGACCGCGACGGGGCCACATATTATTTTATTATAATGTAATAATATGATCCAATAATAGACAGTCGCGCCGACGACGTGTCGAAAGGCGATCGCCCCGAATTTCTAAACGAGTCTATACTACGATATTGTGATATGTGACTGAAAAATTGCATAACTTAGGACACACGTGAATACATTATGACTAATTTTTATTTTTATCCATGACGGTTATTAAATATTTGTACATAATGTATTATGTATTATATATATTTATAATATAAATGCATATACATAATACATATACCTTCAGATATATCTAAATACAGTTCAGAACAAAATATTTTCAAAATGTGGCAAGTTTCAACCAATATTATTTTCTAATAAAATATAGATTCCTAATTCCTATTCTACTATTCTACTAAAGTCAGAACTATGTTATCGTTATCATAGTATTTTAATATAATATAATGTAGGTACATACATGGGAGTCTCTGGACATTTTTCTAGGGGGGGAGACAAATTTAATTTAAAAAATAAATGAAGATTTTTTTATACATTTTATACTTACATTTTATTTATACTACATTATTATGTTTATTCTAGGGGGGCAAGTGCCCCGCCTTGCCCCCCTGAGGACGCAAATGGGTACATAATATATATATTGTATAAATGAATTAAGCACGCGATGCGATCATATTTCGTCATAATGTTGCTTGCTTTAGATACAGTATAGGTACACGCTATAGTACTATACATATATACACACAAAAATCAACCCATATATTATCTCGCTTAATTTTACATCGACTTAGCTAAATAAATCATTTACGAGCTTATTAAATTATACGAAACAATATTAATTATATGGACTGTTTTATAAAAAATTTTGATTTTATAAAAATCTAGATGTTATGTACAAAATATGATTAGGTGAAATAATTATGACAAAAATGGAAGTTGTAAATGTAAATCCAGGATTGCCTATAAGGCGTTGTAAGCTTTTGTTTATTTATTTCTGCGTTGAGATGAATATATGTTTACAAATTTGAATAATACGACTTATTGAATTGTAGTTTACAAGTTCAACGATTTAATAAAGTTATGAAATTGTTGTTACTGCTCATAACTAAATTATATTATAACTTAAAGCCTCATTATTAAATAAAAACGTGTTAACCCGCACGTTTTATATTTAATATATATTACTAAATAAATATAATAAAGATATGATTCAAGAATTAGACCGGAAAACATACTTGAACATACGTACGATAACATTATATAATTAGCTGCGATTAACGGTGTTTAATTTATTAAAATAAGTTAAATGTCTTTTCAGTAATTTCTATAGTAATTTTAATTTATTATAACAATTTTTATTAATATTTGACTAAAATGCATTTATGCATTTAAATTAATTTAATTTAATATTCAACTGTGGTATTTAAATTACAAAATATATGTGTTGTAACAAGGGCACCCGCAAGTCAAATTTCAGGGGGGGATAGCCTAAACCATATCTGAGGGGGGATCCAAGAGGCCCCTCCCCGAAATTTTTAAAAGTGGAAATATTTTAGTAGTAAATATTGTTTATCGGCTAAAAATTTTCAGCATTTATATTTAAAAAAATGTTGGACCCCGAAATTTTTTTCAATTATGGCCTTGGGGATAGCTTCAATTTTTATTCATAATTAAACACTTCTATTAATGTATAATGTATTAGGTTTATTTATAAAAAATGTTTAAAGGTAATATAGTAATTAATATTATATTTTACACTTATAGACGTATAGTAACTATATTAACTAATTGAACACAAATTGTAATTTTATTTTATTTTTCCAAATTCATTAATAAGTTTTTCATATAAATTAAGTTCTTCAATTTTTTTTTTGTTGAACGTAACCAGGTTTTAATACGTCGTAATTTGCTGAATGTCCTTTCTATACTACAATTTGTTGGTGGAATAGTCATATAAATAATAGTACTTCTCTTCAAAGTTGGATAAAATTCACAATCTTTAAAAAAAAAGATATATTTTCCTACCGACTATACATTACCTATATCAAATATCAATACACCTTGGTACCAATAATGATTTTTGGGATTTTAGAATATTTAATTTGGATATAATTATTTTAACTAGCAGGAAAGCTAGGGGGAGCTGTCCACTCCCTGCCCCCCAATGTGGGCGCCCTTGAGTTGTAGTGTTGTTATTAAATTGAATTGGTTTTTTGAATTAAAATTTAACCAAAGAGAAAATAATTATTTATAATATTTCGAACTCTTATAGTTTTCTTTGCTAATGTTAAACTAATGACGTATGTAATGTAACTAATTGAATATGTAACTGGCAATACAATTGTCCTACAAACTAATCGACTAATTGATGGTTTATATAGGGATATAACATAGTCACCGATAACGACTTAGTATTTACTTTAACTAGATTTTAACAACTATTGTAACTTCATCAATCTTAAACCCCCTTATTTTATGCATTTCTGTTTTATTCTGTATTACTATTATGTATTTAATATTAAGACTAAAGTAAGTTCACTTACTAAGGTGACTAAGTTAATTTCATTAATTTTTGTTAAAGTACACTGTCTACATAATAAAATAAACATTGAAAACCTAATCACTGCTGGTCTATTGCTGTCTACTAATTATCAAATATGTATATAATAAGATAATTTTGATGCGCTAACATTAAATTTTAAAAAATTAAACTATATAATATACTCGTACAATACAGATAAATAATAATCTTTATATTAGTATGTAAAAAAAAGTAACAAATTAGTGAGATGGACCTGCTTTAAAAGTGCAAATGAATAAATTAAGTATCTATTTGAATAATTTTCTATAATATTAATTACCTATAAAATTTATGCAGATTTTATATATTGGTATTGAAAACACTGTAAAGTATCTATAGAATTTTTATAAAATATATTTATTATGCAATGCATTATCTTGTTTTATATAATACACCTGCAGCGTCATATAAATTATATTTTATAGTTGACTTTAATTTTAATATTTCGTTGTAGCTATTTATTATTGATTCATATTATATTAAGATTATTTATTATAATTTTGATACAAATATGTAACATTAATTATTTATCCGTAAGCAACCAGTGAGAATAAGAAGAGAGCTAAGAAGAGAGCGTGAAAAAAAGTTAGAAAAGTGGAAGGTTAGGTATTAGGGATAAATTAAGAGTATAGTAATATGTATGTTGGGAGATATAAAATCAATGAAAAAATAACTTAATATTAACTATTACATTTTTTAGAACTATTGATTGAAACATCGTACAAATATTAAACATAAATGATTGAATTAAATTTCTAAGAAATGCGTTAGATTTTTGTATAGTTTTTTATGTTTTTATTTTGAATAACTCAATAATTAATTTCTTATTGTTATAATAAAAATGATAAAAAGAAATACTTGTATTATTGTTGAATTATTATTATTGTTCAAATTGTGTAATTAATAATTATTACGCGTATATAATGTACACTGTATATAGTATATACTATCCATGTATCATTTTTGTATATAAGTATTTATAATAGTATAATAATACTAATGTTAAAATATTAATTTTAAAACTGAACGATACATTATATTATATACATAAAAATATAATACAATTATAAATATATTTATATGAATACACATATTTTGTATAGAACACGTAAACAGTGTTTCAATTAAATTACACGTTTAACTTAACCGATTTTTTTTTTTTTAATATTAACAACGCATATAATTACTTTACGTCATATTATATGAAGTATATAACTGTTTATAATAGGTAAAATAATATACGCACTGTCACCCCAAAAGTGCTTGATAATTGATATTTAAATTGAATAGGTCAATAATACAACATTATATGGTTACCCACATTCAATGTATGACATAAATTATATGACTAATATAACTAATATGTCTTGCTGTTGAAATATATATTTTATTGTGGCCTGCAATATGATGTATTATAGTTGTGGGCATAATATATAAGGTGATCCATTAAAGTGTCTACACTCGTTATTTCGAAGTTCTAATTTTACATAAATTCGATTATTCGATAACAACATTTTTCATTAAGTATTATTTTTCAAATTATGTTTTATATGATTATATGAAATTAGGAATATGAATATGTTATCGGTCAAATAATAAAATTATAACGATAAAAAATTTCCAAAAATATGACTTTTTCAAAAATGTTGTTTTGATTGTTTTGATGCGACATTTTTAATTATATAAAATATGCACTTTTAATAATGAGCGTAGACATTTAAATGGATCACCTTCTATATATTTATTCGATGGGTATTACACTAATACCAAGAAAGATGAACATGCTATAATAAGTGAAAAAAAAAAACTTTAGAAAAAAAATATATGTCATCACCACGCGAGTTTGTATTATAAAATATAAATTATGCAAATGTATGTAGGAGCCAAATTAGCAATCGGTGAGTGCCAAGTATATTATATAGTGTGTAAAGCAAATACAACATTCATATGTATATATATTATATATATTATAAGATCGAATCTTTCATCCGCAGACGTATAGAAGCGAAAAAAATTAAAATTTGCATAGAAATCTCAGACCTAATTATGACAATGGTTACCGACACCATTGTGCACAAAATCCAACTATCATACATATATATATAGAGTATACACATATATTTATAATATGCATTGACGGTATCGGTATGCGGCGCGAAAAACATTGTTGCAAAAATTAATTTGTTGATGGATTTTAAACGGCACAATGCGCGTTCCGATGAAATAATATTATTATAATACACGAATATATACATCATACACGTATTTATTATATATTTTATCGGTGTATGCTGCGACCTTTGTCGGCGTATCCGTAGGAAGTATAATATAATATAAAAGTAGGTATACTTAAATCAAGTGTATTGTATGATACTATCATATTGTGTCTGTTCGAGTAAAAACGGACGCCGCCATCAGAGTTTAAGCATCTTATTTTGTTCTAAGATTATTTTCCGTAATCGGATTACGGTTTCCGAGAAATTAGGAAAGCGCCTTTTGTAGAAAATATATAGGTACGTTACACAGAACTTACACGCTGCACAAATGTGTATACGTAAACGGTCCTTATAATGTAGCCGTTTCGGGCACACGCGCGTCAAACCGCCATTATTCGCCAGGCCTTTGACGGACGCCGCGCCACTCGTTACACATTATACATCGGTTCCGGGTCCACGATACATTACATATTTTAATCCTCGTTTATTATTCTTATTCTCCTTATTTTTATTTTTTTTTTTATATAAATCCATATACTACACGATCCGATCACGTAACGGGATATTGGTGAAATTTGGGTTTACCTAAGAGCACAGAGGTGTTTCATTGTATTACAATATATAATATAGGAGTATTCGCCGGACGTATGAATATAACTCGAAAGCGCCTTTGATCTCTGCGGGTTGGAACGGACGGGTCGCACGCAGTATAGCGCCTTTTTCTCCTTATTCTTAAGTAAAATTCCTGGTTGTACCCATACCACAATATAGACAAGGCATTTATCACAACAATAATGCTGCCCCGGACGCCGGACGCCGGACGCCGAATAATACGCAACATAGGTATGTAAAAAAATAAATAATATAATATAAATAGAAAAGCCGATACGGTGCAGTGTGTTATATTATTGTGATCTGGGGTGAAATTTCTTCATCATACTATAAAGGATATTATGTATTATAATATACTATCGAAAACCGACATATATAATGTGTACACACGTCCGTGCACAATAGGATTTAGACTTATCGGTTTCGGGGTAAAAATGTGGGACGTTACGCGTATACGTATACACCATATACGTGGGCGATAAATCTAGCCATTGTGCGCGCACACTTGCAGCGTTTTTTTTTCCTCACACAATACACGTGACGTCCTTTCCAAACGGTCCAGGGTATTGCACATAACACACGTATACATTTTATTCCGTGTTATTTATATATAAATATTATTTGATTTGCGCCACCACCGCGTTATAGCTATGTATATATTTTATATTTATAAAAACACACGCAGTGTACTCGGCCTGTTGATTTATGATGATCCCACAGTCACTCTAATTTGTGGTCGATTCACAAGCTGCATGTGTTGCACGTCCTTTTTCACGTTATTTTCCTTTTTTTCCCTTCTAGTTCTTTCACGACGACGCCGGTTCCCGAAATCCGTTACTTTTACCTGGGCAACGGTCGGTGTGTTTATAATGTTTATGTCTTGTTACTCCGCAGGTCCCATCCGATCGGGTGCTGCGGGCGGTGGCATGTCGGGGGCGGATGCGTATATTATATATAACATGTAAGGATGAGATGCGGGTACCGATTTTTTCTTCACCCATTGATAATAATTTATATGAAGCTTATTTTCTTCGTGTGTGTTTTCGCTTTGAGTTAAATGATCGTACATTTTTATGGCTGTTCGATAAAACGATAATGGCCATTGTGTGACATACTTTACACCGAAAAAGTAAATAAATAATAGACTTACATTTTGACAAGCCACCACTATATTATTATGTGATATTACAAATACGCACTTATGTACTTGAATTATTATATCCAACGAAATAACATTCCGTAACGACCGTAACGACTTATGTTCCCTTTTATTTATTTATTTATTTTTTTTAGTAAAAATCGAACATTTAGTTTATTATTATACAATTTATGAGCTCTAAAGACTCTAAGACTTATTAAAAAAAATTAGATTAAAATATATTTATAAAATATTCACATAAACTTAATTAATATACAAATGTAAAGCAATTTAAAAATTCGCTGCTGATCTTATAAGACAATATTATAGTAATGACAAACATAATTATAATATTCAATAACAATAATTAAAAAAATATTATCCATAGACTATAATACATGAATATCAATGTACTTATACCTAAATAGCATATTAATAGGAGTGTTAGTAGGTAACCATATAGTTTAGGATGTAGTGCAAATTGTGAATATTTTAATGTATATTTTTTTTATATGACTAATGGTTTATTTATTCTCTTTTATGATGGTATAATATATGTCATATATATTACACTAAAAAACTACATAGAAATATTCGCACTACATTATGAAGGTTACTGACTTTCCAATTAATTAACATACTATAAAAGTACTATTGTAGCGTATTTTGACGATTTTTTTGGAGGGGATCAATATTTACAACAAAAATTGTTATTTAATGAAATCCCTCGTAATTAGTGAGTCACTTAATATTTTATGATGTCAGTCTTGCGAGGCTCCATTTTAAAATTATTATTTATCTATCCTGTATATTGTATTAACTCAATGCAGATGGAAATGCATATGGGTAACGTACCAACTCTGAACTTCTAAGATTAACAGTATCGCGAATACTTCAGATGCGAACTGATAGCATTGCATACATAAAGCCTAATTGTTTAAAATTTCAACTTTAAAAAAAACATCAAATTCCTAATAAATATACAAGCGACATACGAATATAGTTGTTAATTAAAATAAATACTATATATACGTTTATAAGTTTACTAACTTGTTAACTCAAAATAATATCTAATTTGAACGTGTTACAGTACCGTATCATAAAATACCGTTACCATTGCTAAAACTAAAACTGATGTGGTGCATAAAATACTTGCAAAAATGATACACCACAAAAATGAGTAAATTATTATACCTACCTAATTATTAAATTAATTTAATTGTTAATTTTTGTGTTTTATCATTTTTTGCTAGTCTTTTATGCACTATTATTTTATTTATTAGTATATAGATCCAAAGAGTGCTTGTAGTTTATAGATGTCGACCCAGTCCAAACCTAAACATTTGTGTATTATAATAATATAAAATAGATATTATGTAATAATTTTTTTTAAATTTTTCGTCTTCATGTAGTTATTTCATCAATATTACTTTAAACAGTTTAAACGTATTATTACAGTATGCATATTAACTACTATTCATTATACATATATATATATTATTTTTTAATAGATATCTATATCCATGCATTTGCAGTTTAGTATTTCAGATTTGTTTAAATAAAATATAACAAACAATTCTTTGAAATGTAAAATACATAAATACATAATACTAATATGAATTTAATAAAGTACATATTATAGAATAATATTACAATATTACGCAAATTGCATGTAAATAGTAGGTACACGTTTACTGAATAAATGTCATTTGACTCATGAACTGAAATTGTTGATTTATAATGATGAGTATTAATAAGGGTATTATTATAATAATACTAAATATATAAATACTATATATATATATATAGTAAAACTTCGTGAGATGTATACACACGTGATTACAATACTAAAGGAATCTAAATAATATAAACAATATTTCATAACCAATTATATTAAGTATCATGGTTCACGTAATAAATATAATATTATATAATTTTATGTATTGTATATATGTATTTAAATAACTGGGCCATTGTTTTAACAAATAACTATAACTGTTTAATAAGGAACAAATTATATATTGAACACTGAAAAATAAAATATATTTCATCTGGGTATATAATAGATTATTATAAAATATTACTTCAAAATGTAAGCATATATCCAAAAAATATATTTATTAATTAGAATTATAAATTATAAAAGAAATATTAATGTTTAGTTATAATAATACATATTTATATAGTTGTATCACACTGAATTGAAATTGATTAAAAATGTAATGTATATTTAAAACAAATTATAAATAAATCAAAATTTTGAAATTTGTGTAAAATAAGTTTGCTATATTGTTAAAAACAAGTTATTTTAAACATTTATAATATATATTTTTAGGTATATACTGTATATCTATTACCTTACCTAGGTCCTAGACAATAATATTTTACCACACACGTTAGTATGTTTAATATAATGATACGGTACTTTTTTAATGTTATCACCACCAGACATCATTACTTACGAAGTAATATATGAACCATGCGCGTTAGCCAAATCAATCAAAATTTGCGATTGTAAGTGCACTGACTTACAAGTAACAAGTACAATACAAGAGACGGGAAGACGGAAGACATTCTCTTGTAGGTCGGTCAGTCACCGCACGAGATACCAACATCATAACGCAGTATATTCTTTTTTCTACTCCCTTGTACGAACCAATTATATGATGTGTTTCATATAATGTTATATCGTTTATAGGTACTTCTGAAGTGATTTTTACAGTGTTCAAATATTTTTTACTAGGCATATACAGCACAAAAATAGGTATATATATATATATATATATATATATACCATATTACCGTAGTGTAAATACACGCACCTTTTACAATTATATATATTATACCTAATGATGGTAGCCGGTAGGTATAATTATTAAACTTGTATAATAATAATTATTTATCAGGTATAGGTTAGGAATTAAAGTTAAGACACGGAACAAGATATAATACTCCATACGCGATTAAAATCGATTTTGTGTATAATTTAATCTTAATATCATACTTGTTTGGATATAATGCGTACGTACAAACTTTTAACCCGTAGTGTTAAATTATTTAAATTATTTTCTAACCATATCTTTTGTTAATAAATTAATTGACTCTAGTGTCTAGATTACCTATATAATATATGCATTATATTAAATTATTAAACCTATAATAGAATTTTATTTTCGTGAAATGCGTATATATAGAGTGTAGATTTTATTATTTACATAATTGTTATTTTGTATTATAATATATTGTTACTTTTTATGTAAATATATAATCAAAACAAATACCTAATAATAATTATTGTAATATTCAAGTAATAGGTCGTAGGTGCTACTTGTTATAGGTAGGTACGCAACCGACTGAAATTCAGAATAATCTTCGAATGCTATTTTCGGCGTGCAACATAATATATATTAGTATGTGACATATAACATTTTTAAGTCGAACACAATCATAATGTGTATAATTTATTTTATGTGTACATACTGGCTAAACGGATGCAAGTTATGAATTTGTAAAATAATCTATGTAGGTATAACTACTACTCGTCGCCAGAAATATCGTCAAAAAACATTTTAAGTCTTTTTTTTTATAGTATTGTATATATTGCCATGACAATGGTATACGTGCAGCATCGCACGTGCGCAAAGGAGTGCTAAAAATGGGACTTTTACCATCGCTGCAACAAAAGAATCAAAAACACAACAAAGATATAATACGAACGTGTATGTCAAATCAATATAATACAATCATTATTTTTAATATTAATTATATTATATTAAACACTGTTAACACAAATATAAATATATATATATAATTATTTTTGTATATTTATATATATTTATTTAGCGTATCAGAGGCGTGTCTTTTGTGTCCGTCGCTACGGCGGTGCATGTGCTGCGTATACTCGTATTATTATTATTGTATACTCATGCCCGTCGGTGGTGGGGCACCGGCAAGTCTGTCTGACGGTCGCATTACGTATAGATACCTAAAGGTATATACCGTCGTCGTCGCGCTCTCCCCTCTCCATCGAGACCCCCACTACCATTGATATTTACCCCCCCTAACCGAAAGCGGGGTACCATCACGGACATAAATTACGTTATGTCTTATAATATTGGGTATATGTATATACATATATGCGCGTATACCCTTTACCCCCGCTATCTGCGCCCTCCTCTACCGAACCGCTCCTCTCCGATCACCACCACCTCTTCCTCCCCTCCTGTTCACAGTCCTCTCCCTTCTCCAAGACTGCCACCGCCACCTCTTCCCCTATCACCCACCCCTCCACCACCGACGGCGGTCGAACTCCTTCCCAGGTTTACCGGCAACGAGTCTTTACATCATATACATAATATACATATACACACACACACTAATAAGTGGTTCCAACTTATTTTTCGGAGTTCGTTAACCCTTTGCCTTTCAAGCTGACCATAACTGGCCTCTGCCCCCCCGCCCTACCAGCCGTTGAACCATTATTATTATTATTATTATATATATTTGTGTGTGTATGTGTGTAAGTAATGTGTATTCACAGACGACGAATACGTGAGTTCAAGTATTATAATATTTATATACTAATATACTATATAGGTACATTATCCACACGTGGTGTCATATTTAAGCCCTGTGGACGATTCTACGTGTTTACACCCTCACCCTCCCCCCCATCATACACTAGCACCAACAAAAACATTTTATATATTATGTATGTATTATTGATTTATTATTTAAATTGGTTTGTAGTGGGATCTATATTACGCGATATTGTTAATGATAGTATACTGGACTGTCTCGGAATATAAACTATAATAATAATGTAATAAATCTATTTTCTATAATTCTTTATGTATACAACCGATGAACAAATTTCAAACTGCTCGTATTCTGTATAAAGTTGCTGAATGCTGATACATAACATTTATAAGCTTTTTAAACTCTACTGCAGATCAATGCGATACTATAGTTACAACTTATAAGTGTATTTATTGTACACGACGTATACTAATAATTATACTATACTTTATTAGACGTAATTATGAAAGCTCCTTTGTGTCACGTGGCTCACACATAGAATTTCTGATGCAAGTACGATAGGACTTCCGAGCTACTTTATTTATCGCTCAGATATAATATTATTGATAAATCTAAAAATACAATACAATAAAATAAATATGAACAGTTAACGGTTTTTTTTTTTTTTTTATTAAATATCCAAAAATATTGATGGTTTTTATTTTTTTAATTTCTTTAGAAAATCTTGTATATAAAAATCAAGACGAGTTATAAAATGTGAAATAATTATTTAATTAATAAAAATTAAGTATTTAAGTAATTAGTAACTTTAATAATCAGTTAAAAAAATTAAATTTGTTTAAAAAGTGTTATACTCGTATTATTAAATAAGATAATGAAAAAAAAATACCAAGATTTCTCGCGCATTACAAATTTTTGCAACTTAGAATGTTATAACATAATTAATATCTAAATACACCACTTGTCTGCTTTTGAGTTACTAATATACATTAGGTAAGTAATAATTCAAACATTTAAATTTTTAATATTCTTACATTTTAGTGTTCCTTTATTTAGAATGAGAGAAAGAGAGAGAGAGAGAGAGAGAGAGAGAGAGAGAGAGAATGAGAGAGAAAGAGAAAGAAAGAGAGGGAAGGTGGGAGAGAGAGAGAAGAGAGTGACTGCCGACAAGGATTTAACTAAAACAAACAATGTAAATATGTAATATATATTATGTAAAACGATAAGATAGTACTCAACAGTCAACGTCTCCACTATATTATATCTTCCGCTTTAGAGAAACGTATTATAATAATAATCATAATATGTATATTGTATGCACATATACAGATAGTAATATTTTAATAGTGTACGCAGTAGTCAGTAGATATAATTGCAATGTTGCATTTAGGAAAATTTGATTAATTTGTAACATTACGAGTAAGTTAATCATTTATTTAAAACGAAAAAAGTACGACAGTAATAATTTTTCATAAAATATATTACACGAGTATGATATATGTATATTGTTTGATTAGTCGTTGTAAAGATGTTCCGCTGTACTACATACAATTCATCTCAAAGAAACGTGTTCATATCCATATTCTATATTTCTATAACGTCGTAATTTTACAATTTTTTAAAATTTTAAAATTTTGTATATTTTTATTGTCTTCTGTAATATAACATATACGCCTTTAACATAGAACCTATAGTCCACAAAAATACTTTTATCACACGGAGAAAAACCTCCTCTCAAATATTGTAATACGTAATATTATTTTCATGTAAAAATTCGCGATGGTCTTTAAATTTACAATACTTTCATTATGCCTACTACACAATGCGTTCCATGCCCTAAACACTCACCAGTACAGGTACGCGAATCGTACCGATTTTTGGAATATGATGAATTTACCGGGTGCCACGCAACAATACAAAGGGGTCAAATTTACGAAAACTTCAAACGCGTTGAAGATGTGTGTTTCGAATTGAATTTGACATAGAAACCGGTCCTTGACCCCCCTGTCCCCCGCAGTGTCGACGAGTGGCTTCTTGCGAGCTAGTGCATATTTTGACGTTTCGCAGATGACCTCGCGAGAATCGTACACATAATGTTATACGAAGAGGCTCACGATTTCGAAACACCAAAACGATGTTTATATAATAATATAATAATTCTCGCCCGGCCGTTTGTCGCTATTTATATATTGATCAAATCGTTTTGCATTATTAAAACGCAACGATGAAAAATTATAACCATAATAATACAACATAACATATCTGCCGTATAAATCACAAACCGCTCGTAGACATTTCTGCTCAGCAACAGTGATGCATTGTTGTTAATACATGTATTATAATGTATAATATAATATTTTCGATTATCGCAACATAACACTATGTAACGGCTTCATCTGTTCATCCCCTAAATATTGTATAATACGGGATGGACGTATTATGTACAATTACAATGCACTACCCTATACGTTATAGACTACAATACAGTGGTGACATAATATTATTGTATAACGTATAATATTTCACAAAATACCTGTATAATATGCAACACCCCGTCCCAGTGTAATGGAAAGTTTGCGTAGGTGGTTGCATGTTGTCTATCGCAATTTATTTCAAAGGAAAACTGTATGCGTTCGGATGTCATGCGAACGGACGAACCACTAACGAATACAATTATTATACGAACGCGTTATGCGTGTATATGAATAGATGATGGTATTATAATCTGTGGATCGAAAAAAAAGAACCAAACTCAAATTATAGGAAATGATATGAATTATGGGTCGTGACTATACGACTTGTGATTATAATGCCGATTCTGATAGTATAATTTCGAAACACGACGAGAGTATCGCTATATAATATACATACATTATATTATACGTACAAAAATATAATCGTGTATAATAGAGGCAAAATATTTTATGCTACTATTATAATATGTTATAAATTATAATATTATCACAATAGTGTACGCGTTCGTTACGTCATGAACGCTGGAACGCTGAGCAAATTATCGATTCAATTTATAAACAAAATTCAAAATTATAAATAGTTATTTTATAATTACGCGCGCAACGCTGTGCTTCCTTGACCCATTATATAAAATAATAAAATAACTCGGGTGTAACATTTAAAAATAAACGTTCTGCGTTATTACAATAATATTATGCAGGTATCACGTGTTTATTATGCGTACTTAAAATACACCTGTAGCTTGCAAACGTTTCAACGGATATATTATATTAAACTTGGCGCTGTGTCAAAAAAATATTTTGTTTACACGTAAATATATTTTTAAAACGCATTTTTAACTAAACGTCTAAACGTCGGCTTGACCTCAGTGTTTTTTGTTTTAAAATATATATATATCCTTTTCTAAACGTTTTTAGACATTTTTAAAAGCGGAGCGTTAGTAGTAATGTATAATATGTCACGAGATTATAGAAATTGACATTTGACGCATTTGGAGTTATTGTAATTATTCGAATTTGACAATGGCATGACGTATTTATTATATTATACATTATAACTTAATGTGTACAAGTAACAAGTTGGTAATTGCTCTCGTTTTAAGCTTGAATTTATTGTAAATCATAACACTTTTTAAAAGTATTATGTATAAATTTAATTTGTTTGTGTGTATTTACGCGTTTTATTCAATTATTAATCAGCCGTTAAAATATTTATGTTGCATAATAAGTACCTATATTCAAAGTTATATATTTACACATTAATACATTATTACATGGAAAGAACTATATAGTACTAAATTTTTCACAAACTACGATTCTACAAGACTTCAAGGGCTGATATATAATATATAGTGCAAACAAATACGTATGGATTATTATAGGTTAATTAACTATAATTAATATCAAAAAAAAGTAAAAATTGCATGTTATTTTTTAGAGGAACTTAGAACTCCGAATTGCCCACCACCTTTTACAGGAATGTCCAAGTTGCATGACGTTCCAATTTATGTATATTTTTTTGGCATGCAGATGCACTGTTTACTGGTTTGAGTGGTATACTCGTGTAGTATTATTATAACTAATAACAATATATATAATATTATACAATTAACATAATACGTACATTAATATAGGTACGTAATGTATTAACTTTATGAGTTTAAAATAATTACATTTTATAAAATTAATTTAACACTTTTTCAGTGTAAGCTATCAGTACAACAGCCATTGTATTGTTGAATTTTTAGATTTATTGAATTTCCAATATATTCAATTCACAAATAATAATAATCTATCTTTGTCAATTGTCTAGTGTACTTTTAATAATTCCATCAATTGTTTTATTTATTAATTTTAAAAAAAAATTAAATAATATTATATGCAACTAATCGGATTAATTGTAATGTAAATATCACGAATCCGCTGTTCTGCAACTATTCGATATTTCGATAACAAATTGATAATTTTTATAAAGGAAATCATCTTTAAAATATCTATACGTTTAGTATATTATAGTGTTTACTCGTAAAATAGATTAGACGAGATGCAGTAGACAAATAATCGGTTTCGTTTTTATCTTACTTATAATTATTATGAAACACGACAGTTTTATTATGGACATAACACTAATAATATAAATAATAATTAGCACAGTGTACAACACTACAACAGCATATAACTGATGTAAACTAGATAAATTGGCGCATATTGCATATGCCATTTAGTTTTCCGTCCTATTGTAGATCGCTAAAATCAATATTTAGACGCGGATGATGCGATATGTCGCGTAAATTACTTGTTGTTTTTTTAATGTTTTGGAGTAGATTACATACATAATTAAATAGTTAAATACACCTATTGGTGGCGCAAATTATCATCTCCTATAATAGACATCTTGAATGTACATATACATTTCGGCCAAACGATATATATATATATATATATATATATATTTAAGCTTAGTTAATGATTCTTTCAATTGTTATGTGGTTTTACCTGTAGAAATTTTGCCTAAATAAAAATAACTTTGGAATTATTCATACTGATAGATCAAGGAATATCGAGGGAACGATTCGGGGTATTTGTATCACTCATTATTTAGTTGCATATAAGCAATATATATATATACGATATATCGCATATACACGAGCCCATTTTTTGAGATCGATCGCGTTAAAAAGACTCATTGCCATCGGCTCATTATTTATCGCGTTTAGTCGCGTTGAGTTCAAACGATTAATCACGCCTCATATAATGTATTAATTGTGCTAAACGTAATAGATTAATTACATGTAATAAAAGGTGTAATATTCGAGTCACTCTCCTTATAATGTAAAATGTAAAATACGGTGTCGAACACAGTGATTATTTTTCACATGTATAGATGTGTATGATGTGTAAGCAGTGTTCATATACAAATATAAAACATTAAAAAAAATATACGTACATATATTATGTATAAATATATGCACGTGAGTACAACAACCCTCATTACAGTAGTACATACACGATACACGATATACAACATTATTATATTATACGAAAGTACGGGCATCACCGCAGGTATTTCGCTCATAGGCGTTATTATTGTATAAAAGCGTTATGCATATGTGTTTCACAGATTCATGGAAGGCAATTTGAACTCGACGATCTCGCAAGTCGTTATACGTATATATTATACTTTATGAATGAGCATAACGAATATTATAATTAAGACTGAGATTTTAATGTAATTTATTTATTTTTTTTTTTTATTTGGTGTCTTAAAACGTTGTTCCTTATAATTAGAATATGCGTTTAAAGTGTTTGTTTTCCATTTTTTGTCACATTTTTCGATGTATTTTGTAAGGTTTTAGAATATTTATCACAATTTATTTTTCAAATGAGTATGTTTTTAATAAATCATTTTTTAAATATTAAGAAATACATTATTTTTTTTTAAAATTATAATCTATGTACACAAAGTAATACAATGAGTAAATAAGTTTACAATTTTTAATAGATTTGAAAACGTGAGGAAAGAGACTAGAGAACATCCATTACTTCCAAAATACATTTTTAAACATATTTTAATAGAGCGTTCAATTAGACGGCAAAGCCTCTAGAAATATTATTATAGTCTCTATATGCAATAGCATCAACACAAAAAAGTGCATTTTTGTACTTTTAAGGCATTTAAATTACAGTTTACTCTAATATAGGTATATACAATAAATGTATGTTATCATTCGTTTATTATTAATTTATTACTGTTGTGAGTTGTTACTTCTTAATAGTTCGATTATGTAAAATTATAATATTATATTATTATTATTGTGTACCTATAACTATATATAATATGATATAATAATGTGTCTCTCATTATATTTTAATGATCACGATTGAGTACTGAAGTGGTTAAGAATTTTAGCTTCGAGGACGTACAGCCGAAGGATAATTTATATTTGTTGTTAAATACAAAATGATAGAATGCTTAGAAAAAAAAGGTTGATCAAGTAAAAATAATATCCTTTCCTTTACTAATTCCTCTAAGCCATAATACATTAATGATCACACACACACGTCATATAACTCAAACGTATAACAATAAATAGTTAATATTATATACTTTTTATTTCTTATTCCTTAAATAGTTGGGGGAGGAACGACAAACCCTCAACCTCCCTACGTGAACACGAACTATCGTTAAGTATTTTAATTTTGAACAACTTATATTGTATTAAGTACTTGTCCCTTTTTATATATAAATATTATTCGGCATTGTTAACTTTTTGGGAATTCATCTGGCACATGACAATGGATTATAACTAACTGCGAAAAAAAATTATGACCGAAATGCCACACCCTTTTGTTACGCTAATGGTTGACAAAATTTGGATATGATCATATTTTTCAAAATAAAATTAGTACATTCAGAATCCTTGGTCGATTTGTTTTCATCCGATTACGTGTTTAACTGCAATTAGCGTAAATACCATAATAATAATAATAATAGGTACTTACCTATTAAGTATATTACGCAATCCGTAGAAATTATATACTCGTTTTCATAAAAAAAATTGATTTGTATGAGCCTACTAAACACTAATACTACCTATGCCATATTCTAATTCGATTAAAAAAAAAATTGTATCTATTCGCGGAGTGTATTAAAATGAAGTACATTTTCAATCGATCTTTAATGCATATTTATTTAAAATTTCTAATTTTTTTCGATTAAAATTGAAATCCGTTTTAGTGCACTATAAAATACGGGAATGTGCAAAAATATAATATCTTTAGTATATCTACAATGACTTAAAATACCTATTAAACATGACATATTACATAATGGATAAAAATTATTTCAAACCGACGCGATTGTACATGCAGATGTAGGGTATTATTGGATATAAAATATACAGAGCGATTCATCAAGCATGCTCACTCCCATTTATTAAATTAAAAATTACTTTATTCAAATTTTATTTTTGTAATTTTTTAGTATGCTTGAAGATCCATATTATTTTAAATTATTTAGATTTATATGTTGTTTAAGTTACCTGTGATGATACATACTTCTTTTTTTAAATAAGCGCCATCCTTTTTACTTTTAAATTGTTAAGGAAAAGAACTTTTTGAAAATGTTGATGCATGTGCACAAATTAAAATTCGAATAATATTAGTCTTTAATTTAATTTTTGAGTGAATACTACACTAATTTATGTAAAACTGTAAAACCATTGTTAAGGATTTCGAATATTCTTTACACGGCATAAATCTTCAAAGTTTAATAACTCGGAAACTTAATTATTTTTATCGCGAATAATCACGGAAAAAAGATGTTTGTATCGTCGCAAAAAAAAAATTATCAAATCACACATCATGTCTATCTATTCAAAAATATAGGTATGATTAAAAATCGTTAATTAATTTGTATAAACGCATTATTAAACATTAAAGAGGTAGGAGGAGTGAGCATAATCAGTAAATCAGCCTGTACATTATAGCGTGGCGCGCGAAACGTATCGAAATCTCCAGTCCGTCCGTCCCCCCGGCGACACCGGTGCCTACGTGAGTTCAAAAATATCAGTCAAATTTCGTCGCCGTCGTCGCCGTCATGACCGCGTGCCGCCGAGAATACGAAGACCGGGCGCGTATAATACCCGACGAGACCCACGCGAATTTTTGCATCTCCCCCCGCCCGCGCGCAACGTTTTCGGGTCCCGCCGATCGCCGCGGATACCGCGCGCGATCCGTCTCGCGAGAGCGGTCGTAACGACGGCGGCTCACCGCGCGCGCGATCGCTCGCCCGCGTACATTTTTCATGTACGCGTATATGAATACGTACATATAGGAAGTAGGTCGAACGCGGCTATTGACCGTGCCCCGCGCCACTGCCCCGTCAACCGCCACCGGAGTGGGGCCCCCCGTCCACCGTTCCCTCGTCGGTCGATGGCCACCGCTCCGATGTGTGTGTCGTGCGTGCGTGTGTGTGTGTGTGTGTGTGTGTGTGTGCAGTGTGTGTGTGTGTGCGCGCGCGCGCCCCTCGCCGCTGCACCGGTTTGCCCGCCCGCCCGCCCGCCCGCCCACCGTTCCGCATACGAACGTGTCTTCCCGGTCCACACATACACACACACCACCACCACAGGTTCGACTGCGCGAGACACGATCCCGATATATATTATTATATACTGCCAACTCTTTACTCCGTCCGGGAGAAAGAACAAACATTATTATTATTATCGGCAATATAGTGTCATAACAAAAACAATATAACTTACCAATGTCCTATGATGATGACGATATCAATCGCTAATAACTACATGACAATACCCATCCGTATCGATTGGATTATAACATGAACACGTTTTTTGTAACGTTTCGAGGAATTATTCGAAAACAGTTTTCTTTGACGCGATATTTATACGCGTTGATCGCATATTATAGATAATAGTGATGCATGCGACGTCTACCATCATAGCCGCCGATAATGAGCGTAACAACAAAAAAAAAAAAATCGTCTTATACCGATGTGAATTTTGGATTGATGCCCAGCCGAAAGACCGTTGCAATTCACGTCAACGGCGCGTCATTTTATAATTTTTCGATATATTTTATTTCATAATTTTGAACCTGCAGAAGAAATATAACCGTAAGAAGAATAACCGTAAACCATTTCGCGGTTTATAGGTACCTACATTACCCAAACAATAATAAAACGACATACGCGTTATATCATATCATTTAGCATTTCATAAATTGTAATAAAATACGAACTCTGCAGCGGCACGCGTCCGATAACTACAGCGTGAGTTGTGACGTCACGAAACGCGCAAACGACCCTTTCACCGTCGCGCGACGATGGTGACGTATCGCCGGCGCCGCCGACCGAGTGCTTCCGGTCTCGACGCCGCGTCATCCCAGGGCCACCACTTGCACACGTCGTATATGTGCGTATATACCTATACAATAATATACGAACGCCGCGTGTATACAATTATAATAATTTATACACGATATCGTATATCACGCTCATACCCGTCAACCAATCGTCCACCACCACCACCCCCTCCAACAAGATGACACGAAATTCCACAGGTCTTTCCGTCCTTGACGCGGTCGTTACGGAACACGCGTTGTTAAGTATTATAATATATACCTACGTAACGTCGTCGGAAAAGGAGAGCAAAGCCTCCCCCCCTCACCATCCCGCGACCTCGTGGCTGGTAGGCTCGTCGCGGCGGCGTTATTATAATAATAATAATAATAATAATAATGTGGCTGCGGAAGGCGGTCGTCGGGAACTTTATGGGCCGCTCGGGTTTATGAGACGGAAACACCAGCTGTTGCAAGGACGTCGTCGTCGTTGTCTCCTCCGTATCGTCTGAGCGTCATTATATAATATTGTTGTGCACCATCACAAATCGCTACCAGCGTACTATATATATATATATATATATATATATATAAATCTATATACGTATGTAGAACGTCGTCTTCTATATTAATAAAAGGCGATGTTTATGCGTATGAATGTATATGATGTAACTATGTAAGCCATTCAGGACCTAGTCTATCGCACTCGTGTTTCTGAGTTGTGGTACACGGGTAATCATATATCCACCCGGAGATGTGCACCCCGAACGTCTTGGGACTTGTGTTCTTGGGCTCGAAGAAAAATTTTAGATTTTGCACTTTAAGCATAGATTTGTTGACTCGTCGAAAAAAAAACGAATATTTTATTGTGAAAAAAAATTAAATAGTTATTTATAGTAGGATATTTTTTATACTTGTATATTATATTTGGCGGAAGCCACCCAAATCAACATGTTAAAAATATGCGTGGATAGTTTACACTTAACGCGCGCAGTTAAATACCTGGTAAAGCAATAAGAGGCACCATATAAATTGTAATGGACCATATGAAAACAACGTTTCGCTCGTGGAAATAAAATTTGTATCGTAAAAGTTTATTCAAATGCCTGACAGAATAATTGGTACATTGACATATACAATGTATGCAGTCTCCCTAGACCAAAAATAGAAAAATGGCTAAATGGAGTATTCGGATCAACTGCACGTATAAAAATTTTGAAAAACATAGTAGCTGTGCAGTGTGCGTGTGGTATTTAAAAAATATCTATTTTCTGATAGTATATTATGGGTATATAAAGACTACTATATAAATTGATAACCTAATATATACAGTGTACCTATAGCACTAGGGCTAGACCGTCTGCAGCACTATCGTGATGATTAACGCATCCCTCTGTTTATATAATACGATGTGTATTTCGTCTCAATCGCGCTGAGTTTTTACTTTAACCGTTTACAGCAAATTGTTTACCGGAATCCAGAGAAAATCGTGCGTCAGATCGGTTCCAATAATATTCACTATTCTTTCATTAATATTTTCACCTTTGCTAGCTTTACTAAATAGTGGACAATAATAAAACGAATTTGTCTAATATTTTTCGTAGATTTATTTACTCACATATACGCATTTGGAATCGAAAACGACCGGCACTATATACTAAAATACTATAATACAAAATGTGCTATATATTTTATAATATGTAGTGACTATAGTGTTACTTTTTCGTTATTTGATTCACATGTACATAGATTTCGGCTAATTTTGTGGAGATTTCTCACTTGTCGCTGCCAAAAAATCAAAATGTCGAGGTCATTAAATCCACCTGCAAAAATATAATTTAATTACTAAGTTATACAAAATTTATTTTTGAATCGAAATAAAAAAATCTCAAAGCATAATCACTATAATGTAATCAATCATCATTCATCACTTTATGAATATACGATTGCAGCAGCATATGCCATATGAAACATTTAAAATCTAAAAACTGACTATGATGGTCAGGTAATTTAGAAGTGGAGTTGCTCGGAGGAGGGATGCTATTCTACAGTTACCCTACTAAGTTGCGCCCATTTATTGTCCATTGGTCGGTGTGACATTTGCTGACTTGCGCGTATCTCGATACAATAGTACTCGTAATCATGTAACAATAATATAATAATATGTTATAAGAACGCATTAATATACAATATATACTGCATGGATATTATAATTAAATCAGTATAATATAACACTATACGCGAATAATGCATGTGTGCAGGGTGCATATGTTTCGTTTTTACTTTTTACAATCGGCACAGCTGCAATGATTATTATAATAAAAATTAGGTATACTTATAACATATATTTATATAATAACAATTTAATGGTGCATTTAATTAACACGATTGCATGGTGTTAACTGTTAACTACAATTTTAGTGCATCGCGCGCGTAGACAACCGCAACATTATATACCTAGTCTATATGATATAACTTATTTTATAAATTACAACCATTATTATATAATATTTTGATGTATCTATTATCTGCATCTTATCGTTATTATTATAGTTCAACTTTTTCGATATTTCGACTGTCAAAACGTTGATGTAAAATTTATTTAACTAAATAAGTAATATCAATAAAATAAAATCGTCGCTGCACGAATTTCACTGACGGAAAAATGATACGGTTATCCGATATATCATACAGTATTATACTATTATGTATACGAGTATACGTGTATTTGTCTATATTAATTGTGTTCATCGATTTTTTTTCATCTCGTTTATTTTTAGTCACCTTGAACTTTGTAAATCAAATTAGTTTGAAACGAATCGTTCTGTAAAACACACGGTTATTATTGCTTTATATAAATAAACATATAATTTGTACTATAAAATACAAAAGTATCTCATAGAAAGACGGATATATATATATATATATTGTGTTGATAATAATACGTATTATACATACATAGATAAGACCCGACGACATGTCATGTACTTGATAAATACGCGTATAAATCAAGTGTATTTAACGTTTTAACGATCATTGTAGACGACTGTTGAATTTCCTCGTTTGTTATATCTATATTACATAAACGGGATTAAATGGTCTGTAATATTCATGAACTCGTGTAAGGGCCTAAATAATATGACAAAATGTATGATTGCAGTCGAGAAATACAATTTATCTGCTGAATACGATAATAAAGGAAAAATAAAGTGTGCCCATGCAAATTTAATATTTATATATATTATACTGATAAAGTGATAACTGATGTAGATTAAATACATTGTATACTATATCGATCAAAATGGTATTACTACAAATTTACAACTATACTATAAACGGTCGTATATTGCTTTTTAATTATTATCTATATATACGTTTTAGTTATTACCTGCAGTATACACGACGACGGTGAAATATAATAACAATAAAATGTCTTATTAACACTACATTCGACCATGTGTGCAGAAGCATAATAATTTATGATTCATCTGTGTGTTGATTATGTGGCCTACGCGTCAGGCATGTACCTACAGAAAATACGTGTGTCTTACACACATCGCGTGTAATAAATTTTTTATTTTATTTTTTTCATAATTTTTTTCCATCCATACCATGAAAATGTTTTATGAAAATAAGGAATTCCGATCAATCTCACACACACACGTATTTATATATATATAATTTATAATGAATGAATGGCGTGGAGAAAAAAACTGGTTCCGCGTTTTTGTGCAGAGTTTGCGAAGAAAATCGGATGTTGTGCCCGTAACCCGTTATTTCCGTGCGATAACTGCCTTTTTTCTTCCCTGCCGTCTCCCGATCACAACTGATGTTAAAAAAAAAATAGATTTCACACGATCGAAATGCGAACAATTATTATTACCTATATAATATTTGAATTAAATAATAATATGTAATACACATTGACATTATACTAAATTTATTATTACATACGTGACGCACTTGTCTATGTCTGTCGTTCTATAACTGGCCACGAAGATCAATTAAAACCTTAATCGTAACTGTATACTGCAGTGTACAATATTAAAACAACAAATAGAAATGTATAATAATATATAATAATAATAATAACAATTATAAAAAAAATAAAAAATATTATTATTTAGTTAAGAAAATCAAAATCAAAGTATTTATAATATAGTATAGAAAACAACCGTATTTATTATAGGATGTACCACCCTGCTTGTATTTATAGACTTTATACATTTATATAAAATAGACATAAGACGAATTAATATTAGTTATAAAATTAAATGATTGATTGTTATTTGTTAATTAATTTTATCTAATAACGCCCCAAAATCGAAATAAAAATGATAAAACGATAATGTCTGAATATACATATAGGCATATAGCTATGTTTTTTTTTAAAAAAAAAAGGTAATATTCTCTTAATAAAATAATATAATATTATTATAGTTTTATCTATGCTGGCAGACTGCAGAGGTCAAATCGATGCATGGTAATATTTTGTATGCATAGATATGTATTTATAAAATCGTGATACATTAATACTATTATATAATTAGTTATTTTTTAATTGGAATGTCTTTATTATGTGCCTACGAATGTAATAAATATTTAACAATTATTATCATCAGAACTATTATGGTTATCAGGTTATGTAAGTATTATTTTGGTCATCGTCACAAAAAATTTACATACTGCCCGTAACTGAGATATAAACCTGACCTATACAAGTGGTTATGTTAAGAATCCGATAGAACATCATACAGAAAAAACACCGGGAATCGATAATTCATCATTTAATATACATACTGTATCATATTATTATGTATGATGGCTATATAGTATGTAAAGGTATAAGTAGGGAGGTACATAGTGTTTTCGAACGACCTGATGATAATAATATATTAATAAAAAATAGAGTTACTTTAACGAGAGATCGCTCACAAATATTATCTGCAAGCCCATGGCACCATCGAGAGTGTTCATTAAAACCGAACAATGAAGATACCAATATATGTGTCTATTGATAATAAAACATCACTTCCAATGAATCGGTTTAAAACCAGTCTCGGCCAATGGTGATGGTGATGGTGGCGGCGGCCGTTGGATATACAATCAGTGTGAGGTATTATTTATTTCGTCGTACTTTGTTGTTTTGGGTCACATACAACAGCATAATAATAATAATATAATAACGCACTGACATTTAGTGCTATGAACTCATCTTGTTTTGCCATCTTATGATGATTAAACAAAAGACATGCAAAACATATCGAAGTACTTCTTCTAAAACAAAAATTATATTTGTTGGCAAAATATAGTTTTAACCTAACTATACTGTACTAAAATACTTACGGGATTTGATGACAAATTATTAAACAGAATTATAAATGTGTATTATTATTTATTATTATAATTTTGTTATAATGAATGGTTTTTTCATCAAAGCTTCGGAAGTGGTTTGATATATTAGGTAGGAATCTATATAATTTATAATTTATAAATATTATATACTATAATAGTGTGTATGCATTTAACAGCTATCGTACTCGTAAATACAACGAATAAACAAGTGACTGAAAATGAGTATACCTACTCTTTACTCTATACTCTGTATCATATTATATGATATAAAAATAACGAAATTATTCACTACGTTAGTTTTTATTTTGATAAATTGTTATAATAACGATCAATTTATTGTTAATCAATTTTGAACAAATTGAATGTTACAATAGATAATAGTATAATTAATTACACATACAATTACAATAATATTATTTTAATACGTTTTATTTGAAGTTATTACAAAATATATATATATATTGCATCGTTGTTATTAAATTTTATTATTTTTTTAATAAAATTTGTTCGACATGATAAAAATATAGATGAATAATTACAATTAAAAAAAAAATAAGAATACATTAGACGAATTAAAACGATATTGAAATTGTATCATAAATACAGTATAATAATATTTTACTTTCAATATTATAGGTGTACCTATATAAATTATAAATCATATTATTGTTATGTAAATTTTGAATTTATTAATTATTAAACTATGGGTAAAATCATTAATTAGTATTTTACATGAAAATATGAATTTATTTAAATGTACAGTATAGGTACACGTAATTGTATACAAGTAGTACAATAAATAATGCCGTTATGATTTACAAGTAAACGTATTAACCATACAACCATTATTGAAATTGCATCCTAAAGGTTTTTGTTGTGATATAATATTTTGAAATTACCTCATCGAAGATCCAGTTTAACACGCAGATGGTTGAGGTTAAAAAATACTCCTTATAGTTATGTTTAAGCTCCGAGGCGGTTATTCGGGATGGAGTGGGGCGCGGAGGGTTTATAGCTTTTGTTTTATGTCCATCAGCGTGGCTTTTTTTTTTGGACCTTGACCTCTGTTTTTTCGGGGCTACATCCGAAACCACTCGCAGGTCGAGTTGATCATTATAAAAATAAACCGGTTCTAACACAACACATTATTCAGAAAAGTTATTTAACGTTGATGACCTATACACTCTTATCTATCGATCCATCTGTGAATACTTCCCTCGAGACCATCGCGTAATACTGAAAGTGTCAAGACAGAACAATTGACTACCGTTTTGGCGAATTTCGCAAAATAAAAAAAAAAAAATTCTATCGTTAATTATCGTTTTCCTATTGTTTTCGTCCAGAATTGTTTCAAATAAAATGCATATTTTTTTTTTGTTTTTATTGTATATATTGTATCTATTATTCGATTCTATTCGGTTAAAAGCAACTTTTTTTTACAACACGAATAATATGTGCTTAGGTATTTACAAATTGATTCGTGTATTTTTGTTGAATCGATTAGGTATGAGTATAATGTATGAAACATTGGGTGACATCGAAGAAATACTTCATAAAGCAGAGCCAGAAAGAATAGTTGTCAGTAATTGAAAAATGTATAACTATACGTTTATAATCTCCTATAGTCTTGAAAACATTTAAAATGTTGATAGTTATCATTTTTTGCTTTTGATATTTTAAGCAATAGTTACCCTGTCTGTTTTGTGTTATTATTTTATTAATTATTCATACTTAGTAAATTATTTTATTTATTTGCAAAGTTTACACGTACAAGCCAAAATTATGTCATATACTCATAATATGTATAGTACTAATGATATATATATATATTATGTATGAGATATAATATTTATTTGGTAGGTATACAAAAATGCGCATTAAGACGTTGGTGTTATCGTTTGATGTAAATAATAATTGCAACGAAAAAACGAATTTCGCAATACACAAAACGTAAACACAAAATACTTTCGAAGAAAGAACGAGGAAAAAAAAATACTCGATAACATAAACAACATTCTGTTGTGGGAGAAATGTTTTTCGTAAGAACGCACTTATGAGTTGTGGCGTCGTAGAAAATTCGATAATAGAAAAACCTTTCTTCTCTTTCTTCTTATTCTTCTTCTTCTCTTCGTCTCTTCTTCCCTCTTTCTCTTTCCGCCGCGTCCGCGACTGTAATAATAATAATATATCGAGTTAACGTAACCGAATAACGGTACACGCCCACATGCACTTTATTATTATTATTATTATTTTCTTTCCCGTACAACTACATTATCATCGTCATCGTCATCGTCATCGGCGGCGGCGAAGTCGCATAATAGTCGTCGTAGTCGTCATCGCACAGTCATCGACTCATCGTTTTCATCACGCGCAGTTACCGTCGTCTTCGTCGTCATCATCATCATCATCATCATCATCGTCATCATCATCATCATCACATGCGCTGCCGCTTTACGGTCAGCGGTGTAGCGGAAAAGCGAGTGACCCGGTAACGGTAAAAATACTCCTCCCTCCGCCCACCTCTCGCTTCTTGTTACCACGATATTATATATACTTTATATTATTACGTGGCGGCGGCGGCGGTGGTCTGCTCCCACTAAATTCCCGACCGCGGCTCCGGTCTCGCGCGATGACTACGACTACATAACGGGCACGGCAATTATTCCCTCCGCGTATTCCCTCGGCGTGCGATTGCGCTTGCGCGAGCGCTAGCGCGTGTCACCGAAGTCCACAAGCACGGGGCACAAGCTGCGGCCAACCCCGCCCCCGCCCCTCCATCGCAAGTTGGGCGCGCAACCGGTTTCTAAAGGGGGAATCGACCGGGGACGGAGGAGACGGCGACAGGAACGGCGGCCGCGGCGACGTACAAATGACCTATATTATAGTCAGCGGCGGCGGCATTGGTTGTTTTTTATATTTTCTTTCCTACCAACATATATATATATATGCTCTCGCGCGAAGGACACATATTATATGCTGAAGACCGCCACGTAACGGTATAATCGATTGATCGGTGTGCGACTGTGACATCGGTCGTACATATATATACATATACATTATACACCCAGGAAACGTGATGTATATACGTATATATATATATATGTGTTTTATATATTTATATGTATTACGCGTATAAAATATATGTGTGTGTGTGTGTGTGTGTGTGTGTCGTGTAGAGTATTACGTAGTAATTGTACCTACACGAGACGACGACGGAGATGACGCAGCCGAAGGATGAGTCTCGACGTCTCGTCGTCGTTTATAATAATAATAAATAATGATAATGGATTTTACAATATATATATTGGTATTAAATGTAGACACGCGCGACCCGAAACGCGTCCGATGAGCACGTAATATCAAAAGGGCCTGTCCCGCCACTTGAGGGCAAAACGATAATTTATTATACAACGTATAATATTATGTTTTAAAATATATTATACTTTATACGTTTGTAATTACCGCGGTACACTATATATACACTTTATTATGTTTGCTTAAACTTGAAAAAATATAACCTATATCTTTAAACACTGTTCACACTTTATTGCGTTTGTGTAATGTCAAATGTAAAGCGTAATTAACGTATTTAGTATTGTACATTAAGTCACTCATTCTTACTAAGTGGTTTCGTACATTAAGTTTAATAACCTGAAAACTAGACGTTCGAATTTCGATTTAGGGAACCAAAAAAATAATATGCTTTACCATTCATAGTAGGTTTTCAAATCAACCATTTGCTTTTGAAACGAAGACTACACATGAATAAATAAATAAATAAATTAATTAATTTATACATACATCATTAAATATTATTTCTTGATTTTAAATTATTTTGGAAGGAAACCAAAACCTTTTTTGGAAAAAATATTGGATCATGAACATGTCTTTTGGATTGCAAGGAAATAATTATATGATTATTTATGCGTCATAGAGAAGATATATAAAAACGAATTATATCTCCAAGGCACCTGATAACGTCTATTGAATAAAATAAAAGCATCCAACGGATTTTAGATAGATCTCATGACAAAAAAAAAACAGTGTTTTTCACACGTTTTTGTCATAACTAAAAAGTTTGAAATACTTAAGCTATGTTTATTCATAGATTTGTAAAACAGAATATTTTTCAACAATTTTTATTAAATCTCAATAAGCTCACTTATTTTTCAATCAATACATTGTATAGTAAAATTACTGAATTGAGTGTAAAAAAAAATTAATTATACCTACTATTGTAAATAATTATATAATAAAAAAAATCTATATAACATAATTTACCATACAAATTTTGTAAATTGGTGAATACAACTTAATATTTATAATTTATAATTTTATTACGATGAGTTAAATATAGTAATTATATATATAAAAATGAAGAAATGAGAAATATTAGATTACTTAATACACTTACGATGTAAACGTTAAAATTCCAACGAGTATCAACGCTACATCTTAATTATAAGATATTATATATATTATAAATATGCAGAAATGCTTTACCGTGTTACTATATCAATTGTATATATTTATTTTTAAATTTTAATACACATACGTCATATACCATATATTTTATTTTACTTAAAAATTATCAGATATTTAATGAGAAAAAAATATTGAATTATTTTTAAAATTAACATAAAGTAATCCTAAACAATTTTTAAATTTTCGGTAGTTGAAATTAGTGAAATATACAAATTATATAAATATAATCATTATTTTAGTTTGTACAGTTATAAATTTATAATCATTTTACGATAAATTATTGTTTTTTAATTAAGTTTATACTACAGTATACGCAGAAATCTATAAAAATTCAAAACCTAATAAAGTGATAACTATTTATAACTATATTAAATAATATTTGGTCTGATCATATATTGTATAAGTACTTACATAGGCTATATTACATCTTCGTCAGTGAAAGAAGTGCCAACAATAATATAATTAGCAATTTTTATCTCGTATAGTTATAAATTAAAAATTAAATAGGTTTATAGGACTTCATTCAATGTATATTTTTAATTGCGTTAGAGTTATTCATTTCTCATTAGTTAATATAATGGCAATTAAATAATATCATTATTAGATTTTATAATGACTCACGTTTCCTATTGTATTATCACAATATAAAATAAAAGTATTTAGTATACACAGATATTCGGTCACGAAATAAAAACCTTCGATAAACTCTGGTTCCATTTAATACCATATTAATATATAATAAATAGTATATGCAAGAGTGACAATGAATGTCAATATTATATACAAATTCGTACCGCAATAAATAACTGGCAATATAGGACCTTTTATTGTTATTATTTTTTTCGGAAATAACTAAAACCCCAATTACCTGCTACAGAGGATATCGGTGAAATGGGATTTCTATCTCTTTATGTATACGAGTATCAGGTACGTACATATTTCTTTTATATTTGCTGGACTTTTTATACGTATACCAGTGAAATGTGTGAAACGGACACCTTTTGTATACATCGATTGACCCTCGGCGGTTTCATTGATGTTATCCTAGAATAGTATTCTCAAATAAAAAAGGTGCAAAATTGATGTATCGAGCACAAAAAAAATATAATTTTGCCTGTCCGAATAACGCGTCAATGGAGAAAAGTATAAATAGGTATTAGGTAGGAATACAGGAGGTATTGCAGTGTATTACATAATTGTATAGTTGGCCAATTTCATTAATGATAAAATTTGTCCAAAACAAGATTGTATTTTAGTCACTATATATATATATATATATATATATATACATTTTCCTTTATATATATACTCTCTATGTAATAATTGTGTGTAATAATTACAGTGTATAGTAACTGTATGTGTCCATTATCTGAACTCTAAAAACTATTAAAACACAATGCTCCTGATTATTGACCTTAACAGAAAGAATTTCACGACCAACATATGGTACGGCCGTCCATAAAATAAATATCAGTTTTTTTTTACTCGTACTTTCAATTAAATAACAAATTGTTAAATAACCGATGTCCGTACGAGTATATATAATATTGGTATATACATAAAATTTGTATTGTTACTGTTCACCATTCATTTTTTCTTCTATTTTTCCGACAGGTTTGTCCATTCGTTACACTACATAGATATTGATGTTACATCAGGCACTGTCTGCTTGTCCATATACTCAATCTATACATTGCTGACAAAAAGCCAAGTTTCCAAGTTGCTATGTATGCATGTATATATTGTATATGTATATTACATATATACATATATTACGTAAATGAAAGAATCGGTGGCGTCTTCATGGGATGACGAAGGCGATAGTTCTCCCCATGACTTACAGCTTTTTAAATGTATCGTTAGTTTTCTTGTAAATTGTCATATATTTATTATGAAGTATTATTAATTGTATAAACATGTATTTATTAAAACTACTGTAAGTGTTAATGCGTAAGTTATATTTATATTATATTATATCCTGAACGAAGCGTTGAATGTATTGCGTTTATAACGATGTATGTTTTTTTTTTATTGTCATAATATATATGTGATTAAAATTGATTATTCAATCAAAAACCATTAACGAGTTTTTTATGATAAGCAATTATACACTGTATTCTTAAATACTTTATTCCCCTCACTACAAGTTAGTTTAGGAATGCTTTTGCCTAGGAGACATGATATACCGCTTGTATATTATTACGTCGTAATGATAATTTCCTGAAAAATGTGTTTACTGTATTATAATTGTTGTGCTTATACGATTTTTCCAGTTATTATTGTTTGTACATTTTTAAAGTTTATTTTTTAACGATAAATTAAACACGATACAATATAGAGGCCTTATAAATTTATTTTCAATAATAAATCTGCTACATAATGTTAATATTTTATCGTAATAGTAACGGTTGAATTAAATTTTAAAAAAATAACATAGTGTAGCACTATAGTGACTTAAGATAAATTATTTTGTTTTTGTTTGGTTCAATAGAGGTTTTGAATTGTTTAGTAATTGTAATTTTGTCAGGAACAACAATTATAAAATAATCAAAGTATAAAATATTATATGATTCTCTAAGTTTATTAGATATAGGCATCTTAAAACAATATGCAACCTGTTAATACTTTCCGGTTGGTGTTTTTTTTTTACGTATTTTCAATTTCAATCATGCGTGTAGTATAACGAATGTGAATATTGAATAATATTATGCGAATGCAACTTGTTGAGATATTATAGCATTCTTAACGGTATCGTGAAGTATCCATTTAGATTATACAAATACTGAAATACCAACCTGTCCTACAACACTCCTACCAGTCCTATAATAGTGAATATGAATTGCAGGACTGAATTTTAAAGTATTTAAAATTCAGAATGATATAAGATAATTATTATATAGTATTCATCGATGTTTTCAATTTTCAAATAACGTTAACATTTTTCTACTGTATAATTTTCAATAGTTTATATCATATTTGCAATTTGTTTTTTCAACTAAACAATTAAAAATAACTGCACACTTCTTATACTCTCTTCAATTAATAATGTTATGCAAAAGGTTTTTAGAAAACTAATTTAACTAACACTTCGAGTGTATTATTTAATTGTATGATTAAATGTTGTTACTTTAAAACATTAAATATGTGAATGTTATAAAAAGTTAAAATATTAAATATATATTTATTTTATGCTAATATATAATATAACAAAAATATTTGACACAGTAAAAATGTATTTCAAAAATTTTAAATTGTTTCTTATTAATTATATATATATATATATATATATATATATATGAAATTATTATTTATTGTAAGATATTATATATACCTTAATACGAGTATAAATATTTTGTTGAACGTACTGGAATATTATTTAAAAAAATATAAACATTTTTAAATGAAAACTAACTGTAATTGTTATTTGTTATTGCTATACGTAATTAAATCGGTGTTACTTAATATGTTTTGTGAAAAATTAGATGATTTAAAATTTAATATCAATACTATATTTATATATTTAATATAATATTCTTGTTTATTTTTTAAAAATTACGTTTGAAATCGAAACAGTTGTTTGAACAAACAAATATAATACATATACTTATCATACTTATTACTCAAGTATATCTCTAAAACCACATTTAATAATTAATATAAGTTTGAAAAGGAATTATGACAGCTTAAATTTATGAGTATTTAAAATTTTTGAAAGTTCTCATAATTCGGAAGTATATATTGTACGTATTTTACAGCGTATTATACATTCTAAAATTCTATGTACCTATAATATGTTATTAAAATATGCTATATGCCTTTACAGTTTATATATAATTGTATCATATTTTCGGTATTATTACTGTTCTTTTCAGTTTCATATTTGAAATGAAGGGTTTATCTTATTGCCACCCTAAATGTTAGCCGTATGATCTAATTGTATATCTTTAAAAATTAAAATTATTTTTTAATTAAAATAATTAATTATTAAAATTTTAAGAAAATATTCTAGAAATTGAATAATGTAAGGCGTGGAAAAGGAATCATTTCTATTATAATTAGTTGTTAAACAATTTATAATATAATTATTCCTCCCTATTCAACCAAAATTGGCTGAGTTTCAAAAACGCATCGCATACGTCTGCACTGGTACAACTGCGTCAATCCAAGTGAATTCGTTAATGTTAAGGTTTAATTAAAAAAAAAAAAACAATACTATACTGTACAAATATACCTACATAATATAAACATTTTATATTCATCTCGTGAAAATGAGTATTTAAAGCATCTTATAATATTATAAGACGCTTTAGATACAAACATATGTTTGTTATATGCATCTTCCACTTACTATATATATTACGAATAATTTTTTTCATAATATGCTTAGATAATATATTATATACGATATAATATATTTTGTCTGACGAATAAAGCGCTTTCGTGGTAACGAATAAAACAATGGTTATAATATTTCGTATAGTCATCAGCTGCTGTAGGGGCCCGCAAAAATGTCGATAAGTTAGCAAAATCTATCCAACCTATATATATATATATATATATATATGTGTGTGTGTGTGTGTGTGTGTGTATGTGCAACGCACTATAGGTAGTGCGATACGTATACAAAAAAATTACGAATAAAAACCCGGTGGGTAGGTATATAATATAATCGTTGGTTTTAAGTTTATAGAACTCGTCGCACACATAATAATATAAATACGCGAACTATTATATATATATATAAGTGTGTGTATATAATGGACCTGGCCTATCTTCCGCGACTTGGTCACAGTCAGCGTTTAGGTCATCCACCTTTGGTCCAAATTTCGTGTTCTCCCGATGAATTATTCACAATACGAATATAATATTGTGTTCGCGCGCCGCTATGACTATATACGTACATAGTATATTGTATATTATGTATGTATTTACACACACACACACACACACACACACACACACACACACACACACACACACACACACACACACACACACACACAAACATACACACACACACATTGCAACAATCTCTGTATATAATTTTATTATTACAGTTCGTTCCCAGACCAATGCCGTGGCGGTGGCGTTACATCTTTTATGCTTGTATACATATATGCGCACAATTGCAGCACAACTAGGACACTGGCCGTGCTCAGGTGAGTGCATATTATTATACACACATACACACGTTTATGTATATAATATTATTATTATTATTATTATAATATGCATTCGATCGAGATTAAAGTGAGGGGGGTTCGCAACGGGAAATCCCCATGTTGCCTAAATTATTCGTAAATATAGGTATACCTATTCCTCTCTCCACACCCTTTTACCAACGAACGACTAAGACGACGTTGTTCGTGTAATCGAATAGTCGATATAGATCTACATAGGTTAATATGGGTAAACTATATAGTTTATTTAGTTATTTTTAAGATTTTACGCCATTCGCGGCTTTTATAATAATTAAATATATAGTTTCAATTCAAAATAGTTTAGCAGATATTATTATTAAAACAAAATTGTAATTGATCCGTATAAGTACGAAACCCATGAATTGTTGTTGATTATGGACATTTGATGATCTTTTAATAAGGATTTATTAAAATACTTACCCTGTAGACTGCTATTGCTTATTGGGACGCGAGTATAGAATCAATCCGGACAAATTAAACGGCAACTGAAGACGTTCGTATGTGGATTTGAACAGGAATATTACAGCATCTGGCAAAACTCAGAAATTGCTTCTGGACTTTATCGAGTTACCAGTTTACCACTAAAGTTTAAGTTTTATGCGAGGGGTCGCTAAATGGGTGACATCACGAGATACATCTAGCCGGCGGACCAACTTACTCTGGTCCGCAGACAAGACATTTTTTTTTTTATGGTGAAATTAAATGCATTTTTCATTAATTTTCTTTAGATTTTTTGATTTCTCACCCACATTTATTATGCATAAAAATTATTTCGTGTGTCGAGTGTATAGGACATAAAATTACTTCTCACGTAGATACTTTTATAACGACGGAAAAAAATCGAGAACTGAAAAGTGGATGTGTATGAGACTATTTTTACCCTTCCCTTTTGGGACTTATCACTAACTGTCCCTGTTAGGGGATCCCAGTCAACAATTATGTTGGAATATTTACGCTGGGGCAGAATATCGCATGTGATGCTGTAAGCCTTGAAAACCGATTGATGGCAATAAAAATAAACTAATGCAGATATACATATTGCAGGTATAATAGGTGTATGCATTATAATTTATAATACATACCAGATAGTTATATATTTTCGATCGTCCTGTGTTATTCTGTCGTGACCATGTCAGTCTGCCGCCTGTCATATATTATACAGTATATTGTATTATATAGCTGGGTCTGAACGATGAGACTTGTGCGGCGTAAAAACTATACATACGCCTGACGTTTTTTTTTTGCCCAACGAACGTTAGCATTATATTATTACACGTTATACGGTCAGCTTAAGGTATCGCGACAAAAAAAAAAAAAAAAAATCGTTGACGGCATTTTTTGTTCCTAAAATTCTGTTCGCTCTTTATCTCTTTTTCTCTGTCACACCCTCTATGTCACCCCCCGAAGCCGCACTTTTTCGACGGTCCGCAACTATAATGCAGTCGTTGCGTTGCAGTATAAAATAATATAATATATAGTTTATGTAGACACTATACGATACCCGTTTCGTTCTTGTTTTGTTTTTCGTCGGTATTTTTTTTTGTGATGTGATTTCCTCTATATTATACTACCTATATATATTATACACACACTGCACCACGCGCTGCACCGGCCGACCCGAAATAATATTCCGGCGGTTATGTAACTTCCTGGTCGACGTTTATGTGTATACCTATAATATAATATAATATAATATACACATATCGTGTATATTAACAGTCGCGATGAAAAAAAATCCCGAGCTCCTCAGCGTACCGCACACGCTGAAGGGGGGCGAGGGGAGGACGAGGACGCTGCAGCGATGTACACGTATACCTATCTCTATATAATATATATATATATATATACACACACGTGTGATGGTATAACATAACATCGCGGTCGGCCCGCGGCCAAATGGCCGCCCGTCCTGCTGTCGGCTATATTATACGATGTACCGTTATGTTTCGTATATAATATGTAATATGTACACACTGCACACATAGTTATAATACTGTGTGTGTGTGTGTGTGTGTGTGTGTGCACTGTATAGGTACCTTTTCGATAAGTTATGTGCATCTGGCCCCCGTCCGTGGTTTTTGTGCGGCTATTGTGTTACCGACCGTATATGACGTGTATTACGCGTGTGCCCTCGTGTGTGTGTGTGCACTATATATTCTTCCTTGAACCCCATATAAAGCTGTGGACCGCGCACGTTTTCATTCCAATCGATTTATTCTCTTCCTCGTCCCGCGCGCGTCTCCTTCACTACCTACCGAAATATTTATCGTATTTTCTTCCCTCTGCAGTACCTATATATATATACGTTATATACCACGATACTATACATTATATTAAATTGGTATTGTATTATGCGATGTGCAACGCGCGCTCGACGGAAACTGCAGCGAGAGAGAGACCACCAATGCCGCCGTCGCCGTCGCCTACGTATTATTAATACGATAATGCGTACCGAAGGTTTTCGTACACACATTTATTATGACGTTCTGTTATAACGGAAACTTCCGCGAAACGTATTCGTATTATTTATATATACAATAAAAATATACATTACACATGTATAGGTATAGGTACCTTTATATATATATATATGTGCTATAAACGCGTATAACCTAGCGGGCTGGTTTCGCGCAGTGTATAATTGCTGCACTTGTTCGGATGCATCG
Source organism: Rhopalosiphum maidis (assembly GCF_003676215.2). Classification (NCBI taxonomy): domain Eukaryota; kingdom Metazoa; phylum Arthropoda; class Insecta; order Hemiptera; family Aphididae; genus Rhopalosiphum; species Rhopalosiphum maidis. The sequence goes on from NC_040880.1 coordinate 29,156,805, forward strand.
GTATTATACATGTCTGTGTGACTGTGTAACTGTGTGAGTTGTATATTATACTATGCTGCAATCTCCGTCGTATATTACATGTCTATATACACACGAGAAATAGGAAATTGATTTCGCAAACGGTTAATAGTTTATACACACACAGTCCGAGTATACTAGTCATAGTCCCACTCAATCCATCTGTCAGAGAATGTATGTATTATAAATTGCCAACGCGTTTGAGTTTCACCAAAAATGCTCCCCCCATCGTCATCAACAATAATGTAATCTCATTCAAAATACAATATTTGCAATTGTTAAATATAATTTAAAAAAATAGTTCAAGTTATTAAGATTTTTTGAATTACTTATGGAGTATTGTACGGAAATATAAACTTTTGTTTTTCAAATGAGAACCTCTTTCTACAGTACATTTATTCAGTTGATTATTTGAATTATTTAATTTTGTATACTAAAGATAATAGGTCCATATGAGTTTGGAGCATATGGAGATTTAGGTAATTTGAAAATTGTAGTAACTAATATTAATCCAACAATATTTATAATTTGTAAAAATGATCTAAGTATTTAACAAATCCGATATTAAATGTATTTTATATTTTTGTAATATCATTAAAAAAATATTCTAATAACTAAAAAATTACTTGTTTTGAATTAGGCATATTAAAATTTTTATTTACTAAATAATTTGCAGTAAAAATGTGGGTGGTTCTCATTGAAAAGTAGGAGTTTGTATCACCATAGGGCATTCCTTAAATATAGTACAATAAATCTCAAGAATTTTAAGATATGATTTATAAGTATTTTTGAAAATTTTGAAATTAGAATTTGAATAAATTCATTATTAATTGAATATGGGTGAGTATGCTTGGTAAATCAATTTGTGCGTAGTTGTACATCAAGTTGAGCGTGCAGGTGATAATAATATTTTATCATCATTATTATTATTATTATTATATATATATTCTATACATCCTATAACGATAGCGTCAATAATTTTTTAAGCATTTAGTATATTTACGTTTTAATTGTTATCAGTATTTAATATTTATATTTTATCGTATTCTTAGGCTTGTGTAATTGTTTAATTTATCATCAAACAAGTTGTAATAATTATCATCTCGTTCTCTTTTAACGAGACAATAGGATATACGTATAGTTTCGTCCGACGTCGAGGATAATATAATATAGATTAACTGTTGGCAGCGTGTATATAATGTGTAGATAGTTGATAGCTTAGTTACTATATGGTTGTGACTCTGTTAACATATTCTTCATGATTTAAAATATGCTGATTGTAATTCGTAGACTATTCGAATCATAATATATTAATATACATAGCTCCGGTAAGAAAACTTCTTTCGATTTATCATGAATAATTTCCATTTACCGCAGACGGGACCTAGTCCAAAAACCTGAAAAGGAAAATATTTTTTAAAAACTCTATACATTTGCAAAACGTAAATTCGACCATAAATCAAATTTTGTATGTATATGCAGATAGACCAACATAAATTCCAAATTTTTAAATAAATCTAATATTTACACTACAGTTTAACAAAATTCAATATTCTCGCCAAAAAATATATACTTTGGAATAACATTAAATAATTTAATCTTTAAGCTTTAGTATTTGATGCATAGTTTTTTCTAAGTTATGAACAAATAAAATACGACTTATGAAATCGTTTGAGATTTTATTTGTATTATTTGTAATTATAATTTATAATAATTATTAAAGTCGATCCAGCTTTTAATTTACATATATTAAATTTATATATATTGATATCATGATATCAGACAACCTTTTTTTTTTATCAAAAACTAAATATTATCAAAGTGAATATTTATCAAAACGCCCAGTATAGTAACTAGTAAGTAGTAGGTTGTTTATTTTTCCAGTTGTAAATTATGACATAAAAACGTCATTTTTCTTTTATTCGAATAAAATAAAAAAATGAAAGCGGATGTACACATAATTTCATTAAAACAATTGTATGATGTTGTTATACTCGGCACTTTATAAAACTGACGTAAACATTTTTAGAATGGTGCGTTATAAGTTAACATAAAATTAATATTGACAATAAATGATATAAATATATAATCCTACACAATACTATAAGTAGAGCCACGTGTTATAAAATGATATACAAGATACAACAAATATCTATAATATAGTTATATGTACATTGTATCAATATTCACAAATAATTACAGAAGAATTAAAATTAAATAATATCCGTTCAGATATTGTAAAAAATACTCTTATTCAAAAAAAAATAACCTTTATTTTTGTATAGATAATTGTTTGTATTAAAGTTTCTTTTATAAAATGTTAGATCTTTGTAATCCCTTAAAAAAAAATCCTTTATAGAACAACTAAAGACGTGGAAAAAAAATATACACCTATACATCTATGTATCAAATAAATACAGAAGATTAAAAAAAAAAACGTGCCAAAAATTCGGCGATATAAAAAAACTGCACCAAAAAGAAAATAAACAAAAGCAAGCAAAAAGAAAGTGATTTTGACCTACAACTCCTTTCACCTAGCCAGAATGAAGTAAAAGTGCCCCTCGTGTAATTGTAGTGACATTGGGTAGGTATACATAAACACAACACACTCACACACACAGCTCAGTAACGCCCTAGATGAATGAGTCCGCCTTGGACGCCTTTCTTTCGCTGGGGGAATTTCAGATGAGGAGAAAGTATGATAAAATCTGATGTTATATATTACCTACAGAAGCTTTTACTTTCGTCAGTCTATGTACAACCACGGTCACGTGTCCCTTGTTAGGATTGAATCTATGAATTATTATACCTATTACAAATAAATATACATAAAACTGTAATATACACCAAAGAAAAAAAAAGAAAAATAATAATGATAATAAAACGTAATACTTTACATGAAATATATTATTGTCTTATGACGTGAACGCATAGAGTAAATTTTTTCCCTGACCAACACACTTGACCTGAATTTTACTTTTTGACCTTGTCGCCGCAACCGAGGTCCGAGGCTGTTTGGATATGATGACATGACCTTCAACTTTGGTCAGGTCACGTTCAAGGTCAACTTTATAACAGTTAGATATTCTATACATTTCCTTACAAAAAAATGTTAAGGTCAATCGTTGATAAATAAAAAATCCGAACCATTAGTATTAATTTATCCACCTAATGTTATAATATAAGGAACACATAATATACATAATATACACGATAAATATGATATGATTCGAATCATATTTTTTTGAAAATAATTATCCTAATACCTTACATGGTAACATTAATTAAGAATTTCGTTTTGTTCTATAAGACGAAATTAAAAATAATAATAATTATATTAGAAGTTTTTAACACTATTTACACAACCTATATAATATATGTATTAATTGCGATATACTTTTAAAATTGTTTATTAATATTTTATTAAAGACTGTTGGTAAGTATCCTATTTTACCTTTATTAGTACATAATATGGTATTAAATGAATATTGTAAAAGATCGGTGACTTGGTATCGAGAACTCGCCGCTTTTTGCTCACCTTAGTGCAAAGTAGTGGTGTTTACTAAAAATAAAATATACATTTTAGTAAATTTTATAATCATATTAAAAAAATATATTATTTTATGAAATTTACTTATTTATATAGAATTTTTAAAACTAGGATTCCACGCTTTTTAAAATTAAAAAAGATATATATTTAGAAGTATTGTACTAATGATAATAATTGTATAAAGGGTTCTATCTAAAACGGCTATGAACAAAACTATTATGTGAATTAATATCTTAATCTAAATTAATAATTTGAAGTATTGATATATTTTTTAATTTTAAAAGATCCCGTACAGTCGTAGTTTCTTAGATAAGTTGGTGTAGATTTCGGTTTAATCATAACACACATACAACATTAGTAGATCATATTATGTGCAAGTACAATATAATATAAACAATACTTTATCACCGTAAAAACAATAGTAAATAATATAAAAATGTTGTCATGCTAATAACAAAAGCACTTATTATCTGACATTTTTTTACTAATTATTAAATTTATCGTAATGATGACAATAATCTTAAAATATATTTAGTTTGATTCTTTAACCATTATGATAAATTTAATATTTAAGATATTTCTTTCAAATAGTATTTCACATTAGAGTGATTGAATTGTTATTTAAACGGTTTTATTGCTCTCCGGTAGTATAATTAAAAAAATGTAGACACGTGGTAGTGTCATTAGTGAAATAATTTGTAGAATGTCACATCAACATGAAATACATAACAAAACATTATGTATACCTAGTTTTAATACACAACAATTGATTTATAAACACAGAATTTAATAAATCAAGTGTACAATACTTAAAAGGAAATCATAATATGTTTTAATGTACCAATATAACCAAATTATTAGACAGATATACATAATAAAACCAGAAAAGTTAATAATGCACATTGCCGTGTTAATTTTTATCGAAAATATCAACCTAATATAAACTCAGCTGTCAAGATAAGTGTTTAAATGTTTGACTTTTGAACGAAATGTAATTTATCAATCTATAGGTACGTTTTATCTTATAGTTGTTATAATAGTTTGACGTTTCGCGGATAAAAGAGGACAACTCAATTTTGGCCGTTTTCGGTTAACACGTTATACTTATTTGATAGAAAAGAAAAAAGTGTTTTAAGTAGTTTTTATCACAAAAATACAAAAGTCATTGTACTATTTGTTACCTTAACTATCTATAGAATCCCTTTCAGTTAATACATAGATAACAAAAGTTATTTTCGTTTTCCTAAAATTTGGTGATATTTTACTTATATTTTCACACTGTCGATTATAAAAACAATTAATATTAAATAACTGTCATAACACTAAAATGTTTAAGTATATTTTTAAATTATAAAAATGTAAATAATACTGTTTAGTTGCCATTAAATAAGTTATATTTTAAATAAATATAAAAATTAATTGTTATTGTATATCGATTATAAAATATGTATTGATAAATAAATATATACGTAATACGTATAATATATTAATGTTAAGTAAACAAAACGTGTAGAAATTAAATTTATTATTATAATAATTAATAGTGTCACATATTATAAACGATTAACACAATATTATAGAATTTCGAAAAATGAATTAGGTGTAGTTTTTCAACACAGTCTACACACTGTATTTATTTTAATATAAATAGTTGACACGTTTTAGATAGTGTATAAAAAGCGTTTCGAATTTTTTTAGCGACAAACATATCGTTGTAGTTAATTCCTTGTGATTTTACTTTTATCATTTCACTTTCGTACATGCTATCACTTTCTAAATTAAATAACATTTTAAATATAGCGTTTTCACTAATCGATTAACACTTTCTTCTGCAGAACTTTCTCTGGCTTGAGTAAAAAAACACAAAACCTATCACATAAAAAGTAATGCCATCGCGCGTGTGTAGTGTAATATGTTGTGTATAGTTACAGTGAACTAGCGTGTATTGTAACCGTGGGGTATGTAATGTACAATATGTATATGGATACATTCACGTCCTATGTCCTTAACCCATTTCACCGGAATCGTAAATAATGTCCTGCACATTATGCTCGGTGTTCTATAACGATGCTACGACTCACATAAAGCCCGTAACGATGACTATATACTTTAATGTAGTACATTATACCTCAGATCGTTTTTGAAAATATATGGGAACTCGGGGGGTAAGGGGTGTTGCTTGGATCGCCAAACCTTGCCAAGTTCCTTCCAAATCAAGTCCTCATCAAGTAAATACTTGGAAAATATGTTTTTTTTTTATATATTTTTGAAATTTAAACCAGTAAATATTTATAAAATGTGTTCAAAACTATGTTTTATTGGTAAGTACGTATTTTTGATAGATAAAATATTATCTAAACAGAGACAATGAAAATTGTTGTGTTTACCGAAGAAATTGCAGCGGAGAATTATATTATTATAATTATTATGATTAGACCGAGCAATACTTTACCATATAGTCAAGCGTATTTTTCAGCTTTGTGTTTTGCTCCATTTCTATAATACGCAAGATAGATATACTTAAAATAGTTATTGTGAATGTATAATTTATGTTCCTAAAAAAAAATTTGTATTTGTAAATCGATAAATTTAGTAGGGGAAATCAGCTTTTTTTTTTAAATCAATACTAAGTGGAGTAACTATGTGCACCCATTTTGCCAATTTTTGAATGAATCTCAGGTAAATGATAAAAACGATCACCAAGAATATGATGATTGTTAATAAACTCGTCAATACAGAATATATTATTATACAGCTATTATTTTCAACAATTAACGTTGCATTAATCAGCATCTAATCAATTATATACTCATCGCGTGTGTATGTCGTGTGGGATTTTTCATATTATCCTCTCGCAAAAATTGACCAGGTATAAACATAACTACCCCGCGTCGTCGCTTTAGATTTGTATTTATAAATATATGTGTGTGTGTATAAGGTAGTATATATTATCGTTGGCACATGAGATTTCAAAGACAGATGGACAGACGAAATCAGATACATCCAAACAATAATAATGCCCCTTTCAGCTGTTAGTTAATTTTTTTTCGTGTATATGTGGATGTTGTCTATTTCTTCTGTCGTAAAACTGCTTCATCAATAGGCACGATGTATTGGGTCTGTATGCGCGTATATGTGTATATGCATGTGTATGTGTGTGTGCGTATGCGTGTGTGGATTTCGGAGCCGGGTGGCTTTGGTTTATAAGAAGCCCCTTAAAAAACCCGGTGTGGGAAAGGAAACGAAATGCATAAAAAACGTGGTGTGTGTGTTCTCTCTGTTTCGGACCACGGATTTTTTTTTTTTTTTTTACTATTCATTATCCACGATTGTGTGCGTGGGTGAAAAAAAAACGCGCCTTCGAACCGGTTGTGTTATTATTATTATTATTATTATTATTATTCGTTGTGTACGCAAGGGTGGCTTCCTGGTTCATCGCCATCGTCTATATGCAGAGGGTTTACGCGCACTCGTATATATTATTATATTATTACACTACATGTGCGAGCCGCCTCCTGTTGCAACACGGTTTTTACTGCTATGCTAACCTTTTCAACAACAGGCGGCACAACATTTATTAGCATCGCAATAAAAGCTGCACGGATGTCGTATCATGAACACGGTTTTAAAATATTTGTAAGTACCTTTTCGTGATGTATTATTGCGTGTCAATGAAAAAAGGGTTGTGTATTATTGTTTTTAAAATTTGTCGTATTAAATATAAAGTCAGTCGTTCATGACAATTATAAAAATAAACAAAGACATAATATTGAAATAAAACAAAAACACGAATAATGGTCTGCGTACTAAAAAGCATTTTAATATCGTATCATCCCGGTCAGAGGTGTATTACACGCTATGTTAGTCTGACTTGGAGGCAAATAAAAAGTAATATGTAAATACCCTGGCGTTATAAGGTTACTATGTAATATAGGTAATATTATAGTATATACACCAAGTATTTTCACCCTCGTTTATCCTTTAATAATGTGTTTATTCAAATTCTGATTTTGGAATTTTTAAGAACTCTTAAATACTTTATTTTGAAATACACGTATAACTGTATAAGTAGTTTCTGAGACAATAAATATTATATACTAAGAAGTAAGGGTGTATTATAATTATTTATCATAGTTTTAAATAAAGCATAAAATATGTATAATATAAAAAGTGCTTATTATAATCGGCCACTCGAGCAGTTTTTACGAATTTTAAAATTATAATAAATCAATAATAAATACTTTGATTTTCAAATCATCATAGGTTCTATATCTTCTGAACCTATTATCATAGACTATTATCTCGAGTACGCTTGACGTTTATTATTGTGGAAACTTGTCGTTAGTCATTTGGATTTCAATATATTTATAATACATACAGACATTTAAAAAAATTAATTTCCTAAATAATTAAAAAAAAAAAAAATGGTTTTCTTTTAAAAAAATACACAAAAATATCTAAATAGTTTATAAACATGGTCCTTTGAGTACAAATCTACTTTTAAATTTAAAAATCAAAATTTGAATAGATTCTATACAAAAGGGAAAATGGAAATTTGCATGCTTGGTGAATCATCCTGTTTATGCAATATGCATATTTGGTATATGTTATAAACAGTTTAAATGTTGAAATCGGAGACTAGTTTTCAGATGTATAAAAGAACCACTGAATTTTATTATCACAAATTATTGACTACTATTAATTGCCATGTACGAACTAGGTTCTAATAGAAACGTATAATATATTCATATTATAATGTTTTTATTTAATTTAAGAAAGTATGATATTAAAATAATTGGATTGTTTTTCTGCAAGTATCTATACTTTAATTCGATAGGTAACTTTTGTTTTAAGAAAGGTCCTCACTCCTCACTACAGACAACAGAATAAAGACAAAATAGAATTAAGTTTGTGTTTTTAAGAACAATTTATATTTTTGTCCTGTTCTTGTTGTAATGTTGAATTTTCGTTTATTATTATCACCTTGGTATGGATCTGGGATTCGATAGTATTTATTTATTTATTGCTACATGTATACGTACTGTACGGGGTACTACATTTAATTCATTTATTTGAATATTTAATGAAATATTCAGTAAGCCATTATAACTTATATTTAGTACCTTTAAATTCATATTTTTATAATTGAAAATCAACGTATAAACTATTAGGATATAATAAAATACAAGTATATAAAATAACAAATCAATAAATAATTGTATATAGTTGTATGTGCTACTTGTTTCTTTAAAACTTATCGTCCGCTATAGGTATATATTTAAAATAACTCTATAATGTATCAATTACATACGGAGACGAAGTTGTTTTTATACAAAATCTCGAAGAAATTCAATTCTACATAAAATATTAATCACTTGTTTATGATCCACAAAACTAAAAAGAATATACTTATATACTTTTTGTTCAGACTATAAATGTTAATATTTGCTAATTATGCAATTAGTATTTTATGTCTGAGTTTTGTTGGTAAACATCACTTATCATTTTATTACATATAATTTGTTGTTATTTGGTGTATAGTAAAGTATATTTGAATTTGTTTCGATCATAATAATTGGTTTATAAAATACTTATTTTTTTTGTATAAAAACTACGTATTTCATATACATGAGACACGACGGATAGAATTTGTGCAAATTTAAATTATTCATCATTAATAGAGCAAAATATAAATAAACACTATATTATTAAATAACAATATACATGCTAATTGATACTATAACACATTTGCTATACTGCGATTGAAAAATGTCTATAAAAGTACTACTAAAGGCTAATATTAGTGCCTATACATATCAAAACAATTTGGTTTTATTTAAAATTTGTGTATAAGTAAATATTAATCGCAAAGCCATAATATTAAATACAAAGGTTTAAAAATCTTAAAGTTAAAGAAAATTAGCACAAAATTCAGTTTTTTAAAAGTTCAAAGTATATAATATGAAATTGTATTGCATATAGTTAATTTAATAATATAAAAGCATTTTATATTATCGAGTGTTATTAGTTTACTATTATGATGAGTACTTCATTTTTTTTTTTTTTGACAAGTTTATATAGGTTTAACAAATATTCGGATAAAAAATGAATACCTATCAATTGTATGATCTAAATATTTCAACCTTATCCGTAGTCTCGGAGATGATAATATAAAAAATAAAATTATTGTCGGTAAAAAATCACTTGCATAAATAATCGTAAAAATTATATACATAATATTGTTATAACCCGCGGATGTGTATACTATCGTTACTGCAGAGTACGATACCGTTGTACCATCTGTTCTCATGCAAACCTAAAACCTTTATAATACAAGGAAGTAACTAGATATAAATTTCCCTGATCCCATTATCAGAATGTAAAAAAATACACGTAAAAAACAGGTGTTCAATGAAGACCATTAAAGAAAACTTCATTTTTTTATTCCCTTCTCTTTTGATTGTGTGTACCTACGATAGGTAGTTATATATAAATATATATATATATGTATATATACCTATTTATATACCTACGTGCGTATAATACGGGGGTGTGGCGGCGGGGTCATGATTAAATGCGACGACTGTCTTGTGCTGCACTGTTCCCACGATGAAAGGGAACGCGGAAGTTTGACGTCTCCCCCGAGATTACGGGACCTCGCGCGCGGGTATATATATGTATCTATGTATGTAGGTGTATAATATAGGTATACACTGCAGCACACTGCAAATGGCACGCACACGTACCTGCAAACCCGCCATCCCTTATTGCAGACGGGAAAATTATTAACCCTTTACCTGGTTGCTTTTTTTTTGTTCGTTTTAACCCTATCTTCACCCTCTGCATGAGAAATGTAAACGACGTTGCGGGTATATATATATATATTATATGTCTTACCAGACGATGAATCAGCTACATTATATGATATGGTTGTATTTTATTATTATTATTATTATATGTATAATATATATATATTAATAATAAAAAAATGTAATTTAATCGTCTGAGCTGCAGAAAAAGACAGTTGCCAGTTGTTGTTGTATGAGAAAGATAATCAGATTTGTTTTGTAATATTTTTTACTCGACAGTAAAACCATTGTACGGAAACAATTTGTTTAAAGCAAAACAATTATTTCTATTATTTATTATTTTTACCAAGTGTCATGTTTTTAGGACTAAAAATAGATCGAAATCACTGTAGTATAGTGTCAACTGTCAATATGACACATATGTGATAATAATATATTCTATAAGAATCGCGAACCGAATTGGTATTCAACGATTTGTAGAAAGTGAATGTACATTATCATCAAAAATGTTGTTTTTTTAAAGATAAAAACGTATAAATAAGTAGGTTACTATATAGTTCACGGAGAATAGTAATATTCATTTTTCGCTATAAATCAATAATAGGAACGTAAATGAAGTAGTTATTACATTACATTTTAGCCAATATTGATACAGCTGATGAAACTATCCCCAATATATTATTCTTAAATGCCTACATAATATTGTTTAAACGATAAACAAAAATACTAAACAATATAAACATTAATATGAGTAATAAATAACTAATATTTATAGGAAGATAAATTATTCAAGATATTATGAATATAGTATTTTAGAAAAATAGAGTATAAAAATTATTAGTTATTGTTAATAAATGTATGAATATATAATTCATCAAAAAAAATAATTTGAGACGCTTCACATGATGTATGTATGTATAATGTTGTTAGGTACGACATGTCAGTATATGTGTGTCTATAAATATATAAAATATGTATTATACATTTATTAAATATAGATATATGATATAATGTTGTATAATATATGTAACTTTAAGATTTATTGAAATGTACAATAAGCTAAATAATTATTTTATGTATCAGTACAATTTAATATAATATTCAGTTAAATTACTTAAATGATTAAGACAATTATAACTTGTTATACTTAGGCTACTTAATAAGGCTGAGGAATTATGGAATTATATGCACAAATATACATAATCATGAGCACGTTTAGAACACAATTGTAAATGACAATAACATAATTTTTTATAAACACTTTTTATTCATGAAAATCAAAAAATTACTTTTTATACTATTTTAACCAAAAAATGTATAATAAACATTACACGATTATATTTTATAGATACAAGTGATACTACATACCTATATTAAAAATAATTGATTTTAATTATCACAGTATGACAATCATATATTTGTAAATACTAATTTATCAATATTAATTAAATCATTATTATACTTAGGTAATAATAAGATGTATTACTTGTTTTATTTCATACAAATCCAAAGATATTTTTATGGTTGCATTTTATCCATATACTTACTTTTAAATAAAAAAATAGAAAAAAGGAAATTTGTAGTTTAGTTACTTGTTTATTACTACTTGTAATAACCATTTGAGAATTCAATATAGATATAACTTTTATACATACCGTGTAATAATGTTACTGATATTGACTAATATGTTTTTTTATCTCGAACAAGATAGTTTTGCTACTGCTTATTTCTTTCAAATAACATTACTCGATCATTTTTTTAAAGTTTGAAACTAAATTATATTTTGAAATAACCTATAGAGTATAGACAACAAGTAATTTATATTAACTATGTTAAACTATTACAAAAGTAATATTAGTTTACTTCTTGATATATACATAAAAAGTTAAATAATAAATTAGTATGTATATTCAAGTACTTACCTATGTAATACCTCAATATACGAGTACGATCTTCAACAATTTTACATAAAATATACTGCTTCATCTAGGTATCAGAAAAAAATAATACAAATAAAACATTATTATAAAACCAATTCACGCTCACTTCGTTTTTCAGAATTTAAAATATGTACGGACGGAGGCATGAGTATCCAATACTTGATGATACATTGTTGTTTATATGGAATTACTAATTGTATATTCAACTCAATTAAATTGCATAATCTCGATTTAAATAAAAATATACCGTTACTTGTATCCATATATATATATATATATAAACTAACAGTTTACGTATTTTTTTCTCAATATTCATTGCACGTTCAAACCTAACTTAAGAAGCGACCGCGAATTCTATTATTCCGCGTGTTTCTCACAGATAACATAATATATGTATTATGAACTCGTACTACAGAGCGGGCCAAAGTATTTTCCCGTTCTTTGGTATCCTGCCGTATTTAATTTGAATTGATTGACTAAATTATTCAACATTGAGTTACTAAAATACATAATATATAATATACATGTAGATGTAGTCATTGGCAGTATAAACAATCGACATTACAGTAGAACAATTACAAATGACACTCTTTCATTGTTCGGCGGAAACATCATGTCATAATACTTTTTAGTTTTTTCTTCGTCCAATTTTGAAAAAGGGATTTATACAATTCTATTTTTGAATGTATGTGCAGTTTTGGAGGGGAGACTTAAAGAATCTATAAGCATCTCCAAAAGTGTATACAAAAGTCCAGGAATAAAATCTATCTAAATCTAAATTATTCATATCTATATTATTTGTTTTATTACATAAAATACATTTCAATGACATCAAATTACATTTTTACGAGTTCAATACTAAATGACCTTTTGGCTTTTGTGCTTATACGAATATTGGTACCAGCTAGAACTATACTTACCTAGTATTGTCCAATACAATTACTATAAACGATTGAATTCATGACGCATGGACCACAGTATCACATTATATACATACATGTATAACAAGCAGTAAGCACTATACAACATTACAACTACCACGTAATAAACTATTTAATTTTTTTTAGATTTCTAATATTGTATATTTAAATTATTTACAAAATATATTTATAGAATGTGTGATCGTCGGAAAATATATCTGTTTGGCTACATATTAATCAAGTTGGAAAAGTTTTATTATGTAAGTATAACATAAGACTTCTGTTGTAAATGATTAATGGGGGTGTAAGAGAGTGTAGTCTACATAATATATACTATACGATCTAAATTTAACACCATCTCCCCCTCCCCCACAAATGAATTATAAAAATGAAATTACTTGTATTTACATAAATGTTTACTTCAAAACGTTGATATCTGCACATAAAATAACATATTGTCATATTATATACGAATTGTCACGCGCTATATTCGGCTACGATTGAACAGCTCTTGACCGAAAATCCGTGTGCGGTGTGCCCTACCACGAGTCTCTTTAAGTTACGTACTCAAATTTCTGTTTTACAACTGCACGAATGACTCCCCCACAAAGCATATAATATCTGAACTGTCGTCTGTCGTCAACATGTCAGACAGAAATATCGCTAATATATTTAATATTTCATACGATCGTTAGTTTGACTTCCAAAAAAGAAACTGCAAATTCGCGTGGACCCGGCGATTGACCCGCGGGACGTGGGCCCCACTCGTCCTGTCCTGCACGGGGACAACTCTCGGTTGTAACGCGACACCAAATCGTGTCGATGGGTGTATATCATGTATAAATATTTGATAACCTTACGCATGATACGCGCAATACCTACCACAACTGAATAGATACCTATTGGCGAGCTTACATACCATCAGCGCATGATTTTATACGTACGACGTAGTCCAAGTATAATATTATTTAATAAACGTGCAGCATTTGGTGTGCATAGTGCACAGATATCAAAATAGTACATTGAACGGCAACGGCGGGAAGTGAGCTATTTCAGTGGTGATCCACGATCGACTACTTTTTTTTTTTTTTTCTGTTCTCGGCGTCTATAGATTCGTCAAACTGTTTTTTAAAGAATAACGCGGGTGCAATAATCCACCCGATCGGACGTTACGCGACACCCCAGTAGTGTATACTATATAGTAACGGGCACCGGATAAATCGGTAATAATAATATTATGTGATGCGACGTACAGCGGGGTGGCGTCTGAAAATTCCGAGAAACCGTTGTCGTCGTCGTCCCATTATATTGTAGAGCGTTACGCACGTCTCGCTATATACGCACGCCGGCGGGTATGATAAAATTGTCACCGGACAATAAAATTATAATACCTAATAATATTTATTATACATCCATTACGCGTTCACACACTCGGCGCGGGACAGCGCAGGCGTCGTCGTCACGCCCGCGGGACAGTAGCGGACAAATAGTTGGGTTCCATAATATATGTATATATACATATATCGACATTCCTTACTGACACGCATACACACGAGGTAGGTTATTATAACGACAACGACGACGACGACGACAACAACAACAACAACAACAACAACAATAATAATATTACATTATAATACGTTTCAGTGCGAATATGATAATAATATAGTTATATAATATTGTATAGGTATTGTGTTAAGTGTAGAGCTGGTCGAGCGGGTGGCGCGAGTCGTGCGAGCCAGCGAACGATCGCGCGGACCGCGTGCGCGGAAGGGAGCCGCCGCCGCCGCCTGATCGGACACCGGTGACGTCACGTGAGTCAACGGCCGGGCGGCCGCCGACCATCGTGCCACTGTGACCTACTAGTCAGGTTGTTGGCCTCGACTGTTCGTCCGCGGCGATGGTAGTGGTGGTGGTGGTGGTGGTGGTGGTGGTGGTCGCAAACAGAAGAAGAAGAAGACGACGACGACGACGACGGCTGCGGCCGCGCGGTCGACGCGTTCACATCACACACCACACGTATATATAATATAATAATATGTACCTAATATATCGTGCGCGCGCACACCGCGTACCCGCACGTCGACGACGAACAGTCGCGTCCGGCGGCCGCGTCGTCCTCCCTCGACACTGGGTCACCTAACCGCCGCCGCCGTCGTCCGGATCTATCTATGGCAGGCCTCGGCTTTTCCTGGTTCGTGGAACTCGTATTATAGTCGTCGTCCCTCGCCACCGCCACTGCTGCCGCCACCGCCGCCGTCGGAGTTTGTGTGTTTTGTACGTATTTTTGTCGGAACTACACACAGTCGTTGAACCCCGTTCGCACGCACGCACCAGGAAGTAAATATAATAATAATATATATAACTAGAGCGGCTGCTGCTGTTGCAGGTGGTAACGCGTATAATGTGTAGCAATGCACTCGCCGTCGTCCCCGGTGCACCGTATAATATGTTACGTACACCGTGCGATGCATTACGGAAATCATCCCTTACGGCTTAAACTGACTGCTGTCTGCTGTTGCACACACGTACGCGGCGTGACGATCCCTATTTATTTTTATTTTCAAATTCATACCGCACACCTTTTTTACATTGGCTACAGACTAGATATGTGTATAATGTCGGACTATACTGATGGTGTACATATGCGATGGATATGCGCATATGTACACGTTTTTCGAGCGAGGGATTTGAACGCACGGTCGATCGGGCTTATACACGTATTTTTTTTTTTATTATTATCAAATTTATTGAATCGACATTACTTTTTCAAAAGCTTACAATAATAATATTAGGCACATACTTATATGAACTGTTGTCGTTGTTTTTTTTTATAACCAGTCTTCAAGTTGCTCTTCGCGGTCTTCTTAACAACAACAATCTTAACTCTTGAGGTAGGCGCGTGGTGTCAGCCTTATAGTTTGGATCTTTTTTCGCTAATTTTAAAATGGATACTGAACGTACGATTTTCATTATCACCTGCAGTAGTTAACATTTCATCTGCAGGATGAACTTGCAGTGATTTAATAAAAGATGTAGGATTATATCGTAGGATCCCACGTAGCGTTGTGTATCTTTAATTTTGTTTTTTGTTAATGTGTGTTTTAATGAAGGTTATCTTTTAGTTTAAGTATATCCCTTACGTGTTTCACGTTTCACCGAGTAATTGTTGGTGTTCTATTGGATTTTTTCATTGTTAATTTGTTCTAAAGTAGGAAGTAATATAGTTTTCACTTGAACCACCGAAATAATTCGTCAAGTTAAACGGTAAAAAAGTCCAATAAGGAAAACGTTCAAATATTGCACAAAAATAAAAAAAATATATAAAATGTTTAATTATATTATGTATCAATTCATTAATGTATGCTAACTATGTATCAACGATGTATGTATTCAATTAATTTAAAAATAAATAAATAAAATCTATTATAATTGTATTATACATTAGTATTGGTATAATAATTTTCGATTTATTTTACTGATATAATATATTCAATAGTTTAGTAAAAATGTTAATCAATAATGTACCAATCTCTGGTTTTTATCAATTTTTTTTAAAGGACTGTTCGTCAAAACTTGTTTCTCCAGACTCTTTTACCCTAGGATTAGGTTACTACTTATTGTTTTGGGCTAACCTTTAAATGTTGTTATGTGTTTTAATAATTGTGGCGTCATCTACAAATATTGCCAACTGACAGTGCTATGATGTTAATATTGCACATTATTTAAATTCATATGCTACACCTATTTCTAATTCCATTTACTGCACGCGTCATATTCCATGTGCTATACGAATATTTGTAGTATTCATAGATCCAAGTTACGTCTGATATTTTGAAGTATTAAATAATGAGAATGCGTAATATACTCGTATATTATTATAATATTTAAGGAAGTTAATACACCGAACAATAAATGGATTTTTTTATTTACTCGTATACGAAGTAACTAATAGCTTGTTCGAGATTTTTGTTCACGAATAGTTTAACCCAGAATTTGCTTTGTGGAGGAGGCTGGTTTGTTATATTGGTAAGACTTAACTAGGATCCATCAAAAGTTTAGTTTATGATAATACATTGAGCAAGTCTTTTGTAGCAACTTTCATACAAGTTACAATTATAATACATAGTTACGTCTTACGATAATACGTATTACGTTCACACAATGGCGAAAGCATTTTTAAATTTTCTTGTTAGTTGAGGAGGGCTTGTTAGTTGGGGAGCCCCCCCCCCACAGCTACGCCTAGAGATGTAACGGCTTTATGTACACATAATATTATACATATAAGTCGTTTATATACTATATAGCTGTTATATGTGTGTGTGTATGCATTATATATTTCAATGAAATGATTCGGATTGAATACAATGTATCTGTCTTTTGGGTGCATCGATAAACTTTTATAATAATAAGCGTGTTCAGTGTTCACTCGTATAGGCCGTACAGCATTACCCACTTACACACGTATTATTCGAAAGATACGATGATAAAATATTACAAGAACACATGACGTCGTATTATGAGGTCTCTACGCGTATTGTGCTCATACAATATTTATCGCTCTCAAACCGACAAAACCATAATAACAACATATTGTCGTATACATAATATTACATACCTGCAGCGACTGAACGTTAACACCCTTAATTGTGTGCACGTCTTAAGCAACGCATCTGTAAACTATATTTACGACTTGTATTATTATGATTATTATTATTATTATTATTACTATATAGACGAAACAAGCTGCGTCTATCATATATTATGATGAAACGTTGATCGTTAATTTTATAATCGATATATGGCATCGCAGTGTCTTAATTTTTATCCAAGATAATATAATCTACGATTTATTATACTGCACGACTTATTGTCGTCTATAGATTTGTAATCTGCATTCTTTATAAAAAAAAATTGTTTAATTAGTAAATATTATATACATTGTATGTATTAATTGTATGACAGATGTTTTATGTCAAACAAGTAAAAATAGTTACAAGTATATAAATAATTAAATATAAACTATTATTTCATGTTTGTAATAATTATATTTTTTAGAAAATTACGTATATTTTAATATGTTTTAAATGATATATAGTAAGTAGTATTAATGTTATGAACTATATATATTGCACTTGAGAAAAAATAAAAATTTAGTGGATAAAATAAAAATAAAATATATTAATAATTTGGATTTTTTAATCAGCCCATAGACCAAAAATTAATATCATTTAATTAAGTATTTCACATAAATTGTATAGATATTTTCTTTTTATAAAATTATTTGTTCTAACACTAAAATCATATTCAATCAAAGTTTTAGCTTTATAATTAAATAGGTAACATAATAATGTGTACACGTATATGGCTTAAATAAATTATGATTGATTACATTTATTTGTATGTTAGTAAATTAATGGTTATTATGCTAAAACTGTACCATTAAAAACTACTTTTTGGCTTTATTAAGTATGAAATATCCCCGCCTACTCCCATATAAAACGATAAACTATATATATAGGCACCAAAATATATACTCATTATACGCAAAACTATTGCCAAAAAAAAAAAAAAAATATATATTCAATTGGAATACACATAGAATTTAATTGAAAGAAAATCACAAGGCTTCTACTATAAAGAAGTTATATTGCAACCATATTGAATAATGAGTATTAATTTATATTTTATTCGGACAACATTTTTAAATTACAGGTTGTTTTATTTCGTGATTAGTTTCAATCCCAATGACTCAACCAATTACCTGTAAATAGGTAGGTAGGTATAAGTACTATAAGTACATTGACTGAAACGTGCGTACGTGAGAGGGGTAAACTTCTTTATATTTTCTTTTGTATTTGCTTAAGAATTACGTTTCCGATATTTCCATCACTATAATATTTAACATATGTCAAATGTACAGTTAACGACGCGCGTCATTGCGTCAAATGAAAAACAAAAATTATTTAAAACAGTGACCTAGTTGCATTTACTTCATTAGAACCGCATTGTCTGATAATTCATTAACTTTCAATTTAAAGTGAGCTTATATAGATACGAGTATACCTATATCTACCTACTAACTGTTGCAACAGCAAACATACAGAGTACATATATCTTCGTTTTAAATGTCTGTTCTCGTCGAACCCCGTTAAAATTGCAAGAGACAATTTATGTTATATGTTATGAAGTATTTTGTTTGTTTTGAATATATTGAACGCATTCTTTCTTCCGGGGTAAACTATTATAATGCCTATAGTATAAATCAATATTATGAATATAACCGCCTGGACAGCGATAGACAGCGATAATTTGGTGTAAATACAATATTATTATAACATGTCCCTCATTAGGAAATGTACGTAAATCAATGTCCTAAATATACTATGCACCTTTTTTCAAAATAAAATTGTTTAGCCCCGTAATAGTTTGTTTCGAATTATCATGAATGTTTGTCGTTTGACAATAATTTTAGTCAAACTGTGGGTTCATAAAAAAAAATAAGTATGACACATGTTAATTTTGTACATAATATAATATAATGTACATACCGACATATTTCATTAAAATTAATTCTATATAGTATAAATTTATCATGTAGGTATTCTAAGTAAGTAGGTTTAGCTATACCTATCTTTATCTGTCGGCTTAAGAAAATATTGGATAATATTATTTTTTTTTTTTGGAATTTTTTCGACATTACAATTCTATAGTGTGTCTTATAATCTCAAAATGTTATTATAAATAATAATAACACAATAATACCACTAACATTTAACGATGAGTTTCAAAACTTATAATTTATTTTATTCTATCCAATGATATTTACTATTTATTTTATGATATAACTGTAACAATAATATTTATACGCTTTATAGCATGTGTTAAGTAAATTTTTTATATTAATTAATCTTTCATATTGCCATATTGGCTACGACTATAAACAAAAAACACTTAATTTGACAAGTAAAATATAGAAACATCTTCATTCGTCGAAAACCATAACATATCTAAAAAATAAAATAACGAGAATATATTGTGTGTACTTCACCGTAAATTAATTTTTTTTTTAATGAATTTACATTTATAAGTAAAACATTAAACATATAACATTATTGAATTTTTACTTACATATTTATTACGTCATATTTTACATTGTTTATGTTATTAATGAATACTATAGAAAATTAGGAAGATAAATATTTATTACAATTAACAACTCTATAAATAGTATATATTGATTCGATAAATGTGATAACGAACTGCATCGTACAGAACTGCGATTACGTACTATTATCAATTATTAATCTAGAAGTTTTTCAATATCAAATTTTTTTAAAAGAGTCTTAAAGCTACAAAGAAATATTTACTATATTCTATACTGTGGTTAGAAAAAGTCTGCTTTGTATAATATAATAATATAATAGTACCGAGGAAGTGAAAATATTTATAAATTGAATATAATGTCTTATATCTTCAAATGATCCATCTAAGCTAGAAAAAACTGTTGTATTGATAAATAAATACAAATTATATTTCATTTTAGTGTAACTAAATATACAGGAAATATTATTGGTGTCTCAATATTTGAATAAGTACAGAAATAAGCCAGAAGCGATTTAAAATGCAATGATAAATGACAATATTATTAAACGCAGGGTCGGCAATTCACACTTCAAACGTATACTGCACTACCGCGGCGTTGTGTACAACACGACCCGCACAAGAAATCCTATAACTTATACACAATAAACAATATATACATTTGTGTAAGTAAATCATAATAATCTTATAACAATCTAATGGTATAAAAAACATGAGTGAATAATCACAGGTTTCAGGTACAAAGGACAAGAGGCATCTATTATTTTCCCAACATATTATAAAGATATCATTGTCAATTATATCAATAGGTTTTAAACATTTTAACCTTCCACTGAATCCCATTATTGTGATCCTTGATTTTGAACCATTTATACTTTATAGGATGAATAATGCCTTTAAAAACTAAAACCAAGTCTCCAGTATATCGATCTTACTTTGATATAAGATTTTTTTCCTTTTTTTAGTTAGAAATTGTATAATTTTCAATTAATGTTGACACTTTTTTCTTTAAAAATTATCTTAAATTTTTAAATAATTTGTTGTTAGAGAAATTGAAAAATATTTAAAATACATAGACATGATTTGTATTAATATTTAAAGTTCATATTTCGACAAAATTCGTCATTATCACGAAAATGTTTAAATAATTTTAATAACTAAGGATAAAAATAGTGAAAGTAGGATATAGTATTATGATGTTATTATGGTCATTTGAAATTTTGATAAAATTGAATAATTTAAACGAAAAATTACGATATTTTTTCTCTAGCTACTTCAGTTATTTATGTTTTCATAACAAAATTATTTATTATAAAAACTTGAAACTTTCTGCTTTTCTGTACATAATTATTTTTTGTATACAATGATATTTTCAAAATATTTAAACACCATTAATTTATGATATTTATATATTATATCGTCGAACTTATTCTACAGTACGCAATATTGACTTATATAAACTTTATTTGACTTATTAATAAATATTAATGTGATATTTTTATCAGAATTTACTTCGGCATATACAATATAAAATGTAGGTACTAATAAAAAAATTAATTTCCTATATACTGTAGTATAGATAAATTATAGAAAATCATTAAAAATAGAGCCAGCAGATACATCATATCCGTTCATAATTGTATAATAATAATATGTTAAGTTATAACCAAGACTCGGGACTTAAAGCACTTGCTTATTTTTATGAGTTGACTTAAAATGTAACAGAGTGCTACAGAAGTGTATGCCATGTTACAACACGTTCAATTATGAAATTTGAAAGTTTTTTTTTCAATGATTTTTTAAAAAGATGCTTATTTTTCTACTTTTTATAGATTTTTTCAGAAAATTCCTCGACAAATCTATAAGCAATAAGGCAAAATGTCTCGAAAGTGAAGTTTGATTTTTTTATAATACAAAGATTTTTTTTTGATTTTTTAATTAGAAACTTTTCCTAATCAATTTGTTTCAATATGATTTGTAATTAATTATTTTTGATTAAATATTTTAGCTCAAATTTAAGTTTTTTAAATGCTCATTTAAGTTTTTATAATGATGTTTTGAAGAGATTTTTAAGCTCTTATTTTAATGATTTTAAGTTCTATATGTCCCGAGTCCTGGTTATGACTTATTGAATACAAATTTTACACATCTATTATAATGACCTACTCGATGACGGTGTATAATCAAAAACTATATGATACTATACAGTAGAGCGCTTTTCCCTGCGTTTACAATCCACGTGACGATAAATATGGGAGTATCGTATCAACAGAATACATGCATACAATGTCCTGATAAAATATCACAAAGGCGCAGACTTTTAATAAAATGCTAAACACATTAACATAAAAATTACATCATTAACATAGGTATTAAATATTTTTAAAAGTACAGATGTACCTATACATCATTTATAAGGTTAATATTATAATTATAAATAATGGAAGTTTGTAACTTTAATTTTCAAATGGTATATTTACATTTACTCTGAACAATAACACGAGTCTTGAATGGATAATAGCAAAAAATTATATCAAGGCTTTGATATTTTGATAAAATATGATTTTAGTTAAGTATAATATTACATTATATGTATCTATGATTATAATATTATATAAATATATCGTCATGTTTATCATGATATTTTAGAACATTATTCCGCGTTTATACAGCACTATTAGACTACAAAGTTCAAATATTATGGATTTTTACAATCACACATAATATGTTGTGGCGTATACATATAAATAAAACCCTAGCAAGATTACTAGCACAAGGGTAATGACACAAAACAATGGAACAGTGATATATACACCTGTCGTTTTATGCAATTAAGAAAACATATTATGATGAATGAACATATATTTTTTATTTGAACTTGAAACTATACTGCCAATATTATTTATGTGTACCTACGCAATACGCATTTCTAAGTATAGGTACTCACGGCCGGTAGTATATTTGTGTAGTATATTATTTTATTTTTCATTACTATATAATTTATAATACTTTAAGAAATTCCATGTTTAATTTTCTTAGTTTACGTTTATGATAAAATAAAACTTAACATAAATATAAATATAAAATGATCTGTTCAAATATATACATAATGGTATGTTCAAATCAAAAATGCGTTTGCTATTTAAAATTATTTTTTAAATTAAATACATCAAAACAAAATACTCTATATTATTTGTATTTAATCTAATTTTTAAATTATGATACAAAACAATTTTACACAAAATATTATTTATAATAAATATATACCTAATATAGAATGATTCTTTTATCAAACAATACTCATTATTCCAAAATTCATTAACGTTAAAAAAATAATTTCCAGTCAAAATTAATAAACAAAAAACAATTTTAAAAAATAATATATTTTATTAATTTAAAATTATTTAATTTTTTGAATGAAAATAATATGCATTTTTTATTTCATATTCAGAAGCAAAATACTTTTTTTTAGTATTTTAATAGTTTATACACGAAAATTGAAATTCGGACGAAAAGCTTTTGAGTTTTAAGTACCTATTTAAAATTAAAGTGAGCGGAGTGGAGTAGTACGGGAGAAAAACTACGAACACTTGGTCTACTATTCTACTCACGGCTTATCTATGCTTTTAGTTTAAATAATTATCTCATAAACAACTCATCCGAATTTCGATTTATATTTACCGAAATACTCCGGCATATATTCTGCTTCAATCAGAATATGAAATTAAAATGTATGCTGTTATTCAAAAAAGTAAACAACTTAAAAAATATAACAATAAGAAAATTTTTTTTATTTTGAGTTTTGACTGGAAATTATGTAAAAAAAATATTTTCAAAAATTTAGATTTTAAAATAATGAGTATTGTTCAATTATACAATCATTCAGTATAAGTACCTATCATATTATAGATATATAAGATCAGAATTCAGTAAAACCAGTAGGTAATTTTTTATTTTTCTTAATAATATAAGTTAAAAAATAACAATTAATTTATAATAAAAATTTAATAATTATTTCTATAATGAACAAGACAATAAACTTTGATTTCATGCATGTGTAATAAACACATTATGTATAAATTAAAATTAATCTGCTTAAAAATGTTTTCAATAGTTTGGTAATTTTAAAAAATGTGTGACGATTATCGAAAGTATTCAGAAAAACATTAAATTACATTATGATTTTATACATTTATTATCATTTATCACTAGATATACCAATAATTTTTTGAACTCCAAAACAACAATTTTACCATAAAAAATCACGGTTTCGTGTTAAAATTTTTCAACATCTTGTTATTTTATGTATTTATCTCTTTTCTTACATTAATATTGGCGAAATAAAATTTTGCTTATCGTGTACAGGTATTTATTATATATATGTATATATTTTGAAATAAGTACTCAGATAATAGTGCAAAAACAAATTTCCTATTTTACCCGATAAAATAAATTTATTTGTTCACAATTATATATATAATATAATATATTTTTTATATATATGTACAACTTAATAAAATATAAAAATGTCAATATAAAAAAATACCTACATGGCTTTATATATTTGTATCTGGTGATGTTGAAAATTGATAATCATTAAAAGCTGTAGTAGCTAGTAATTACGATACCTTAAAAATATTTATGATGTTGTTAATGTTGACATTTATCCTATGCAACATAAATTACTCCATCAAAAATGAGGGATTATTTACTCCTAAAGTGCATGGATATATTGGTAATAATAATAACACAATAATACTATAATAAATGTGATTTGACTTTTAAAAATTAATAGCTATAAATTATTTGTAGACTTTAACGAAAGTCTATATTCTATAATAATACAATACAATTTTTTGATTAATACCGTAAATGCTAAAATGATGTACATGTACCTATGCAAAATAATGTATTCTACTATGCTTAGTATTATTAAATTCGTTTATGTATAATAATTGTTTTATATAAAATAATAAATATATCATATTGAATACACAATTTCTGGATAATTAAAATATATAAAATAGGTATATGTAATGTTATTAGGTAATGAAAATGGAAAATCTAGATGAGCATGCTTAAAAACGAATAAATATTGTTTTCTAATATATATATAAGATGTATATAGAAACAAGAATATGTATAGACACGAATATACAATTGTGGCAACACTATGGTACACACCATATGCCGACAATATATATAATACATCAGTAGGTAATATAATTGATTCGAAAGAAAATTCAATAATTATTTCACAATGCGTTCTAAAGAAGTTTATATCGTATATACAATAATAACAGAACCAGTATTAAATCTCAAAGTATAGATGTGTAAAAGAAGATACAATAAGACTGTGAGAGTATGCACGTATTCAATAATATAATATATAAGCCATGTGATATCAACAATGTTGTTGTGTGCAAAAATTATGATTACATTGTTTATTGGTCGCGAATATAATAATAATAAAGAGAAGAAGAAATATAAGAATAAGAATTTCGGGCATTCACGGGCGTTGTTCACCGACGTGTCGTCCTTGCCACGTCCTCGGGGCACAGCGCGCGTTTGTGCCAAAAGAAAGCCAAAATAATTTTGTTCACGTCCTGCACAATGGGTGACGCGCGGGTGCGGTTTCACATCGATCCGCAAAGAAAGGAAGAAGGGAAAACAAAAAGAAAGAAAAATCGGTTCAAATTATCTTTCTCGGCGTATTTAAAGAAAAAAAATAATAGCATCTAATAATTACACCATGAACAATACATATTAATATTATAAATTATAATATACAACTATATGAAAGGCGTGAATCGCGATCTTGTTTCTTTCTTCACTGTAATTGTTGTATGCTGAGGACAATATTGATATACGTTCAGAATATTAGGTTTGGAAAATTGGGGAGGGGGAGCTACAATTATTTTAAATCTTCAATTATTCGTTTATATTAATCTTGCTATCAACACTATAAAATGTGTATAAACAAATAGTCTAAAAACCATGCAATTTACTTATAATATAATAAATATTAGATTTAATTTTACATTAATTTATTAAGTTTTATATTTTTTTTTACACAATTTTTAAGGACTATTATCCTTTGTATAAACATTAAAGTAACTAAGAAAATATTCATTTTAATTTTGATTTAAATACACAAAATACATTTTTTCTACAAATTTTCAAAGAAAAATCATTCGTGTAATAATTTACAATAAAAAAGGTTGGTAATAAATTGAAAAAGAAGTTTTTATCATCATAAAATACTCCTTAAACGGTATAAGAATGTGAATAATTGAAAATATGTAGTCTTTTTAAGTAGGCACATACTGAAAAATTCCTAAAATTATAGTTTAAATAAATTTATTATTGAAAAAAAATGGGGCTGAGTAATGATAATTCTTGGTGAATGACGCTGTTAAGGATATGGTTATATAGTACATATTAATGTTATATTTATTATATACTCATTACTTAATAACATAAGCTTGTGCGTATGATATTGTAGATACGCGTACGTTTACTAATTTTATTCAACTTATAGTGTTACATTGTACTGTAATGCCCCGGAGGACAGCAAATATAATATATACCTGCCTACATAATATATGATATACGAAAATAGAAATGAAAAATGTGCGCGAGCTGGTACAATTTCATAATACACAGTAATAATAATAATAATTCCGAACACGACGGCGGCGACAAGGCGACCGAGGGGAAAATGAAGAAGATGAAGAAGAATATTATTATTATTACAGCGACGACGACGGCTGTGTGTGTATACAAAACGCGCGATAATAGAAAGAGAACTCGGAACTAGTATGTATATAACAAAAAAACACTCCTTCCTCCTCTCGTGATATTTCATTGTACACACACGAGCACACTCTTGTCCGACACTAAACCACAGCGATATATATCATATTGTTATACTATTATTATTACACGTTTAATAATAGGCATATATTATATATATCGTATAATATATTATAATATACATATAGGAGTTTATTATAATAATATGGCTGGCGTTTTGTGACGACGCCCGGCGACGACAAGTGAGCACATCGGCGACGGCTTCTACGTTAAATTACATACAATATACATTTATGATATATATATGATATTCTATGTACACCGCATGTACGTATATAGCCGGTCAACGAACTTCACGTGACCCCCCGCAACAAGTGTGTACGCGCTTTTTTTTCTCCTTCCTTCCACGTAATTAATATATGTTACACAGCATATACGCGGTTGCGAACGACCAAGACGTCCACGGCGTCCCTTGTGACACACATTTTGTTATTATATACATAAACGCTCAGACATATAAACATATATATACACACAGATACAATACGAGATATTACATACAATATATTATTATATTATGAGTATAAGTTGCAAATTGCCGGAATTTTTTTTTCGGAAGTGGGTCCCTCGAGTCCAGCATAATATTGATTTTAAAAATATTAGACGTAGTGTCTTCATACCCCCCCCCCCAACTGTACATACTTACCCGGTTATCGACATATTATATGCGAATACAAATTATTATTTACATTAAAATACATATATATATATTTAACAATTCAGCAAACGGAGTAGCTAACACATATGTAATATGACATAACATAATATTATATATGTATTGATATCTGTGGTAAAATACATAATTGGATCGAGTTTTCTCTTATCACATTTTCTATACGAAAAAACAACAGTCTTATCATCTGTGTTTATACCACCCATTTAAAAAGTACTGTACCACAAACATAGGGTGGAACCTAAAATAATTTTTTTTTTTTTAGTATTTTTTATTGCGTTTAATTATAAAATTGTATCTATACTTAATGTTTATTAGTCTTTACAGAATAAGAACGTGATGTTGAATAGTTTAGTGGTGTATAAATCCTCCCAAACCCCCGCCCACGGCAAACATGTCTAATGTGAGTAGGTATACGTATTCAAAAGTTGACGACAGAACACTCAATAAGGCAGTCGAGGTCTAAAACATTTACATGGCTCACAGTCCAAATTTATTTCATATGAAAATGTTCATTATCTTTTTTTCTCGTTTATTACAATTGAATGACCAAAAAAAAAAATCGTGTTTAATTTTATGGTTATTATACTTCATAAATAATGGCGTTTATATCGCAATGTTTTATTTTCACATCCATCGTTTGTAAGAAATACCGAGACTTTATTGCTTTTTGATATAAATAATCTATAATGATATATTATATCAAAGTTCGGCGATTCAACCATTTGTGTAATATCCAGAATAATGAAGTTTTTAAAATATAAGCTTGGCTTGTTTGTTAAATTGTATAGTGTTAGTTTTTAAATGTAAACTCAATCATGAAAGACCTATTTTTATAGAAAAATGGAGCTGTACGTATATTTGTTTACAAACTGTAATTCTGTTCCTATATATTTTATCAGTAAACAAGTGCAGTTTAAAACACAACAATTATTATTTTTTCTAAACAATAATTTTGCAATAGGTAGTACTTAAATATAATAACATAATCGACAGAAATAAATTTTGTCTTTATCAATTTTAGTTAAAATAACGTAAATAAAGTTTGATGTTTTTTTTGCAGAATTATATCGTTAAATGAATAATAATTAAATAAACAGTCTAAACAATTTTTACCTCCGAAATTTTATTGATAATTGCTCGTTGGTAATTATAACTTGAGGAGATCACTATTCTTCCTTTCTTATGCCCTTTCTTGGGGTACAGAATTTAAGATGCACTCGCATGTGTATTCTATAGTATATTATTTTCAATAATGTACTAAATAATTGGTAGTAGGTACTTACTGCAGATTACCCGGCCGTAATCTAATTATAAAATACGACAGTATAGAAATATTTCGGAACCTGACACATTAATGCAATATGTTACGTTCTTAAAAAATGTTTACGTCCATTTAGGTAAGTATCTATGAAGTCATACATATACTCGTAAAATACTTATAACATTATGCGAACGAGTGTATTACAGGAGTTTTTTTATCTCACACATTTGATTAAAAGTATAATAAATAGATAAAAAAAAAGATATATCTGATGTATCATCAAGATACGTGAATTTTACAACGTATACAGAATACAATTATTAATTCATACCCACATGAATACATAAATAATAAATAAACACTAGACGCATACATACAAACTCGAAAACCGAAACATACATTATCAAAGGTCATTGGTATATACAAATAAATGTGGTGAATTATTTTTATTATAACTATTAATAAACAAATTAATATTGGTTACTTAATATAGGCGTACCTATAATAGGTACTTCTTAAATAATAAATTTTATGATATTGCATTATAGAATTTCAACTTAAAACTATAATACTATAGCTGCACAGTTTTTTTTATTCTTTATCGAAAGGATTGTTTTGAGGTATGATGTTAAGTTAATAGTTTTGCTAAATAAAACTAAATGATTGAAATACGGACAACTATCAATTATAATTTTAAATATCTAGTGGAGATGTATTGATTTTACAATAGTGAGCGTTTTATTCTATTTCTGACGTCACCTTATTAGGAAAAGCAAAATTGCTTCAATCTTGAACTTTGAGGGTGATTGCTAGTAACAAATTAAATCAAGTTGGTACTTAAGCTTTCCCCCAAATAAATTATATTTATACCACCGAACCTATTCAACCATTCTATGATACGTATCATTAACCTATAAGTTAGTACTTATTGGTAACAATAATGATATTTTTAGTAAAAATAAGTTCAAACTAATTAACTAAATCTATATTATATTATTAATAAAATAAATTAAATTATAATATATACTCTAGATTTCACGGTTTAACACCGTCTCCATTTAGCATAGTTTTTCTCGTGCAACGATTTATTACTGAGTTCAAATGTAAAACGTTCACTGATGGCCTTCCTCAATAATGAGATACACACGAATTGTACTATGAAATAAGGACTTCGCCGGTATTTTTAATTATCTAGGTAACTTTAAAATGTACAAATAGATTAATGTTCAATTTTTATTTTTTACTGGTGTTATTTTAAATTATTTAAATATTATTTATTACACAATATTACTATAATATATAACCATATGGCATATATCCATATTCCCAAAAAGGAATAATATATTAATTAATTTTATGCGTTTTGATTTTGAAAACACAACAAATATTTAATATTGTTTATTAAAGACTGTACTTACATAATAAAATTCCAGTATATATTATATTCAGCTATCATAAAGTCTTAAGCCGTTAGTGAGATTTATATTGCTTATCCATTTGCAAATAAAATTCAGAATCCTATACAATTTATTTTACTTAGATAAGTCGAAAATGGTAAAAATATATTGATGAATAGTTAATCTTTGACCTGTAAGTGAGTTACAAGTACATGTCAATCGTCAATACAATGGACAACTTAAACCGTGGATATATTATACTATGTATTTATTTTGTTACAAATTTTTTTAGAAGAATAACTTAATAATAACTAATATTACAGCCAATACATGCATGCACGTTTTAAAAGAAGTTAAACAAAGTAAATATGTTAGAATAATATTTTTTAAATTGTACGTATTTGTATTTTGTTGTATCTATGAAATAATAGCAATTTTTACGTCAAAGACACTATATGTACGTTCTTTATGAAATATATATAATATTATGTACTTATATATTTAAATTTCATTGTAGTATTCAGAATTAAAAAAAAAAACATTCACTGAGATGTAGTAGAAGTCAGCACAGGTTATATAGTCTGAATGCATATGCGTATTGTGCTTCTCATACTAAAGGTGAGTGACCACAAAGTTAAACCATCATAACTATTATCACTACCGTTATCTAAAATATATATACGTGAGTGTAATTTTACAGTTGTATATATATATATGTATGTATAATGTATATAGGTACCTACAACAGCTTCAATTTCTTGGTTTGCTATATACACATAATGAATTTTTCTAAATACACATTGTTTCAAACATAATATTACTCATAAACCAGGACAAAAATATAATTATGAGAAATTTAAAAGTTAAACATATAACGAGCTTTATTAGTTAACGGTATACCACAAAAAATTGTAATAATTTGTTGGTATTTTTTGTCATTGCCAACATATCATATATACATACATACACTATGCTATATACGTTATCATGTTGGCTGTGATGATTTTATGACGTTTGTAGGTACATTCAAATAGAAAATTTTCTTTGGATATTTAACGATATAATTTCAGGTGTGAAATAAGTATCAATGTATTATTCAATTATAAATTCAAATAGAATATATATAGATATTTCAGTATTAGTACACTAAACATATTATATTCATTTAATATTATGAACAATACTAATAATATGAAAAATCACTCTGCTGTATAGTAGGTAATGCCTATATTGGATGTATTACGTCATCGAGTATAGGTCACTACTCACTATAATGGAAGAGTTACATTTTAATTCAGCGATAAACCATTATAGAAGAAAGATGGTTGAAGTGACTACTCTCAAGATTTGTACATATTTTTAATCAGAGTAATTATGCATTTTGTAATATAATATGTATTTAAATATCTATAATATATTAATATTAGCAATTTATTTTTCTATTAGTAATACGGTAAATATTTAACAATAATAAATTGCATATTATAGCACACAATATTACATTTGTTATAAGTTATAATATTATTTCATTTTTAATATTATATAGATAATATTACTAGCTATTATTAACTTTAAGTTAACTTATAGTGGACAGTGGTCATAAATCAATAGCAATGTTCTTCAGTAGAACGATTTGAATACATTAGGTAGTGTAATTAGCTTAAATTTAGTATAAATATTTTGAAAATTTCATCGTGCATAGAAAATAATAATGATAATATATATATATATACATATATATAGCTAATATACGTTATGGTGAAATGTTTCAAGTCTCCTATACATACAATTTTTTAAATAACCATAAAAAACTAATATTATTTTAAAAAATTTTGAGCTTAAAAATAAATTAACTATATAGGTCACTATAAAAAAAACTTGTGACAAATTTTATTTTAAATTAAAAATTGAAGATAACGATATCTCCTCAAAAATTTTTTACTATTTTGTTTTAATTAAAACACAATTTACTAAATACTATCTTAATTTTTAAGTGAGTTATAGTTAATATGTAAAATATTAAAACTTTAAAATGCTCATAACTCGCTTAAAAATTAAAATATCAATAAAAGCTGATATTTATGCCTTAGATAATATTATTACCTTGAAGTTTGATACTAGGTAATAATTGACTCTATTATAAAAAATAACAGCATAAAATTGAATCTGCTGAACGCAAATTTGGTATGCCTTACGTTCGTATAACAGAGACAACACATGCGGTATGACGTCCTCTTAAGTCTTAAATTATAGTTTTCCATACACAATGTAATTTTCAAAATATTTAGATTAAATTTCAGCTAATTATAACTTAATCTAACCTAGACTAATTTTAAATTATTTATTAGCATTTGAAATTTTTGATTTAGAATGGTTAATAAAAAAAAGCTTGAAATACAAGATCCTTCATAAATATTCTTGAAGGAAAAAATATATCAGAATTAAATAGACACAACCTGTTTTATAAACATTTGAAATTCGTATTTTTATTATAACTCAATAACGTTTTTGTAGATGTACCTATTCAGTGACGAGGTACATTCGATACCTACTAATACTATACAGTCAAACAACTTCCGATGATTTAAATTTTTTTTCTATTGTTTTTAAAATTATTCAAATATTTTTGATATCCATCATGATACCTAACCAATTAAATTCAATTTTCTACCAAAATCCACCGCCAAAGTTCAAGCTTGAAACCTATTTATACGTCTCCTAAAACTGATATTCGACACAAAAAACATACATCATTGTGAAGTCAATATATTCATCGCTCCGTTCACAATTAAAAACACATTGTATAAAGTATAATGAGACGTTAACGTTTAACTACATAAACATTTATTTTAAACTTAAATATTGCATTATTTTAATATTATAATATAAAGTGTTTTGCATTATTATAGTTTATGGCATTTTCTGCATGGAATACAATTATCTACAACAAAAAATATACACACCCAACACCCATTTTCATATAAATAAAAGTATCTATCCAACATATAATAATTAATAGCTGTAATAATGTAATATTTAATTAATTAATTATATCTAATGGTATATCTTACATCTAATGAAATAGGTATCCAATCTACATAAACGTAAACAGACAACGGGTTACGATTATGTAAATTTTTTAAGTACCTACATATTACGGTTTACAATAATAATTGAATTTAATATGATAAAATTAATATTTTACGTGATTATAGTATAATATGGGAACGAAATAATTATCATTGTTTTCGCACCGTACCTATGTATGCACGTGCCAAAATGTAAATACAATAAGCAGTAATAAGTATCGTTGAAATGTATATTGTGACCTGACATCCGTAATGTAAAAGACGCGACCGTACATTAAATTCCAATGTTCGATTAGAATCCGAAACATTTACCCATTCTTTATTCTTAAAATCCAGTGCAACCGGTTGAATTCTGGAATAAAAAAAACTGGAAGTCAAGACAGGATTTTCGGTTTTTTCTTCGTGTAAAGAAGCTCAAAATATTTACTAAAATGAATACATTTCTTTCTTATCTTTATTTGTAATTTCTTCTTTACGCACTTCGTCGTTTTAATTGTGTTTAATTTTAATAAATACTGTTTATAATATACCTTATTATACCTGCACAGAGATGATTTTATTTGACAAAACTCGATTTGTTGTACCACTGGATATAAATAATTCTTTAAAATTATAAACTCCAATACTAGTTAGGTTAAGTTAGAAGATAATCGTAGACAGCATATTATTTTATATATTCTATACTTCTATAGTTCCCTATAACTTATAAGTAATGTACACGTTATTCGCACACACAATAACAAGTTTGATTATAGTTTTATACTACATTTATGATTATGAGTAATTAGTTGTTTTGTCTTGAAAAAAAATTACATTAATTATGTTTAAAAAAATATGTTCTACAATATGTGTGACAGCAATTAATGCAAACTAATGAAATTCGAATAAATGTATAATATTATACAACTATGAAATGTAAAATAATAAAAATAATATACCTACATAAAATGTATTACGATAATTTCTGTACAACCTATACCTACATTTTCTTGGTATTTCCTCGTTCGATAGCAATATATGATAACATTTACCTAATAAAATTGAAAAACTTATAATTTTTTATTTTGGTTAATTGTTAGGTATGTATTTAAATTATTTGAAGTACATTTAAATATATTTCACTCAAAATGATATGACTGAAGAATTTAAAAAACGTTCGCGTTAATCTATTCATTAATAGAAACAGGAATGGTAAATTTCATTAAAATTCCTCTTTGAAATATTACACACGTTTATGTATAGATAAAAACGAACCTGCAAAATGTAAACTTATGAAATAATAAACACTTATAGTATATATAGATGACGATTTCATTATAACGTACTTATAATAGTACTTATAAAATAATACGTAATTATAATATAATAATTAAGTTTAACGGACGCAATTCATTATTTTATCTCGTCGTATTTTATTCGTACAACGTGCGTACTGAAGTATGAAAAAAATCGATGTAGACAACACGCCCTAATAATTTTACTTGAAGCGAAATACCTATACATACAGGTGGGTACATTAATAAATAGAACGACTAAAAGGAACGTTCGTATACCACGCGTAGTCAGTTGTTACATAGAATATCAGCATACTCCTGCGGGACTATATAAACATTCAAAAATCATATAAGCCCACAAAGAAACGACATTTATTAAGAACAATACCCTATTAGTATCTACTCGTACAAATACAAATGGACAAAATTGTATATATTGACATACTGCGATAATTCTAGGAATAAGATCTGCCTGGATATATATATATATTATATTATATATGTAATAGTATGGTTATTAAAAAACAATTTACATGACACACCGACATCGTGTCTATATATGTATATGTATGCTGCTATAATAAAATAATTAATATAATAATAAGTGCGTGTGTAAAACGATGCGGCGGCGAGTCGAAATCCGTCGATTTAGCTATAGCCCGTCAATCACATCAACCAACTATATATACCTACCTACATACAGCGGTTGAGCGTATATAGATTATACCATCTATTTTGCAATCATGTCGTCGACCGGTATTTTTCAGAAAAGACGGCATCGGAGGTAATATTTTATTTTAGACAAAACTCAGGTTAATCAGTAAATTACTATCAATATTAAACATCAATTTTTTTTTTTTTTTTATTAATATTTATTTTTAGCAGATTTTTGCGAACTGCAAATGTTTAATACGAATTTAATTATCTAACATAAGGTTTGATATAATATACATATATATAGTTCTATAGTATCTGTAGGTACTTGTGTGTTCATTAAATACGTTTAGACCGTTTAGTGTATAATATATTGGTATAGGTATACTTATTAATTATACCAGCACTGGCGTTTTTTTACAAATATTTTATCTTCTTGTTAAAGACTTCAACGATAACGATAATAAATTATAAACACTTTAATTTTACGACATATTACACATATCATAATAAACGATCGTAAAAAAAAAAATAAATTATACGATTATATTGATCGGCCGAATAGCAGCATAAACGAGTACGAGTGAATTATCGAATTTCCTAATAAATACATATATTTATACATAACATAATTATATAATCGAGTGATGTCTATAAGCACAAAAAGAATAGAAATTTAGGTGTTGTCTCGGTCGTATAAACCAGCGTTTCTTAAACTGTGTTCTGCGGAACCCTGCAGGAGTTGCAGGGTTCTAAAGCTAATATCACTTCAGCCAGTCTTCAGGGTTCCGCGAAGCTTAAGTAATTTTTTCAAAATTTTCAAGAAAATTAATTTAAAATATCCAACTAAAGATTAGTAGTGGGAAAAAAGTTTGTATAATAGAAAAAAAATATTTGTATATTATATAATAATGTAATATGGAATAGCTTATCAGCTATCTCTAATTTTGGTGCAGTTCAAAAGATAAATATCCTCAATTGTCACAAAAGGCCGTGTTAGGACTTTTACCATTTGCAACCACATATATGTGTGAAACGGGGTTCTCCACCTATGTATTAACAAAAACAAAATACCGCAATAGACTTGATGCCGAACCTAATATTATAATACAATTTTCATCAATAAAGCCCAATATTAGGAATATTTGTTAAAATAAAAAGCAATTTCACTCATCCCATTAAAATGTATACTTAGTCTAATTAAAGTTATTATTATTAAAATATTATATATATATACAATTATTATTATTTTGATTTCTATTTTACCATGTTTTTTAAATTAAATATCTTTAACATAATATTATTATATGATTATAATTTATTTACAAAAAATCCTAAAAAAAGATGAAAAAAAGTAGGGGTTCCACAATAAAAGTGGACATCAAAAAGGGTTCCATGGATAAAAATAATTTAAGAAACCCTGGTATAAACTATTATTGCACTTGGACACAAATCGCGAATTCCACCGACCACCGCCAGAAATATTGCGATCTGCGGAGATCATTATTGTAGAATCATTTATCATAAATCATAATGAACTCGTTGAAAATTTTCATTTTATGCTCTACCATTAAACATCATTTTTATGTTTAGTTAATGTTTTTACTTGATGTATAAAACCTGAATTCAAAATAAACAAAAATACATAATCACACAAATACGGGATAGTTAAAAATTTCAAAAATTTCAAATTCATCACACAGGCGTTCAAGCAAAATAAAAGATTATTAGGTAAAGAAAATATAGAATATTTGGGTATATACTTAACCGTTAAAGTGGAGTAGGAATTATACCAAAATTCAAACCTTAACGCACCATATTATACTTAGGTACATCAATCTAATAGGTTTACTCTGGCTTGGGGCTTCATTTATTAATCGAAATTGAAATTTCAAAGTCGGCATATAAAACTCAGTTGTTTAGGATTTTATTTGATCGTCATTATTTCACATATGATCTGAAAAATCGATCTCCGACAGTTGCGTATTTAGGGGCGAGCCGCTAAGTGGTTCGCCCCCCCCCCTTTATTCGTGTTTATATAATATAACAATACTATATTATAATTTATAATATATCAATGATGTATATTTTACCAAAGGAAATAATAATATATATGTTGTTTTACGATAACGAGAATCTACAAACAAATAACAACAGCTAGTGCATAATATGTATAGAATTTTTTCACAAGATGGGCGGGCAATTGATAAAAACGTATTTTTATCATACCTGTGAAATTATAGGATTATTAGGATTTGAATATGGTCTTGATGAATTTCTTCTCGAATACGGTAAACAAAGTAAAGGATTTAGGCTTTCTCTGTATTCTTTCGTTTGATTTTCAAACTCACAGCAATAGCTTTCATACTCATTCATTTTTAAAGCGTTACACCTTCGTAATTTAATTGGATAACTTTCGTCGAATTTTAATCTCTTAAATGTTTTTCAACGTTTTATAGAGCTTTAGTCAGGTTGTTATTAAAATAAAGACGTAAAGGAAATGTGTAATATAACTATAATATACACTTTTAAATTGTACGATATTACAAAAGCCAGAAGGCTCTTTAAAAAGTTCTATACAAGGAGTATAGCTGGTATATGAAACTTTACAATGCTGGTAAAAATAATAGATCAATAGGTACCTACAACTTATTTTTTTAATAATATTTTTACAGTTAAATTAATATGTTTTTTTTTATTATGATGTAAATATATATATTCAAATGCAATGGTGTCGTTTATATATAATGTATATCACTAGTGTGCACCGCCCTCTTTTGATATTTCTACATAGCCGCACCAATGACCCCCAAGCCCTCATACATGTCGCAGAACGCAGCAGTAGGACAAACCCGCCAAGTATAATATTATAGTATTATTATACAAAACGTCAATACGATTTTGTTGACAAAACGTTTTGTACTAAAATCCGCACGCGTCTTGTATGTTTGTCCTACAGCGGTCAACAACGTAGGTAGGTATAATATAAAAAGCATATATTATAATAATAATATAATAATAACGAAGTACAATCAAATATCCTCACATTGTGTATATTTGAATGTAAGTATATAGTAACTGATGGCGAAATATATAATATGATGTATACAAATAACAAATATACGGTGTGATTCACCAAGCATGTGGTAGTAGCGACCGGCTGTTTCTTCTTTATAATATATACCATACGTACGTATGCAAATCGGAGTGTAAGATAGTTTATGAATTGTATGACTAAAAGTTTTTTATTGAAAAATTTGAATGTTTGATTGGCTTGATATTTTTGTAAGTTATCAAAAATATAAGTAGACATTAAACCACTAGAATACATTCAATATAATATATTATACCTAATTTTTGATTTCCCTAACAACGTATTACTTTGTGAGGTAAAAACTAACAGAATGACATGTTCCCAAGTACACATTTAAACATTTCCATGATGAACAATTATATTTCGTACCTTTTCTATCATAAGCCATAACGCTTACATACTTGTTGATATAAATAAACCTCAAGATCAGGATGTAAGATCAATAATATGTTTTATTATCTGCCATAAGACATATTAATGATTTTATGTTTTTCCTAAAAGGGAGAAACTAAAGGTTTTGTGTAAAATATTATTATTAATAAAGATTATAGTCTTATTGATACTTTAATACTTGCATTCGGTTTTATAGTTGAGAAAATATTCGTTAGAATATTGATTAAATGCATTACATCTTCAAAAAAATCGTCTGAGAAATGATTTATTGTAAAACAAGCGCAGTGGTAATTGTTTGAAAAAAATGAGTTTGATTTCACCACCAGACACTTCTTAACTAGTACAAAAAAATCTAATTATTTGGAAATATGATTTTTTAGAAGTACCTATAATAAATACTATTTTTAAAAAATCGCAGAATTTGAATAAATCAGTGGCGTATTTACGCGGGGTCCAGGGGTACTGGACCCCCCAGAACATTTAAAAAAACTAAAAATTCTTACATATTAGCAAACCCCAATTTATGTAGGCACGCGCGGACGATGCAGTTTTTTCCGTGAATAAAATATTTATACAAAATATAGCTTAAAATTAGCCAATGTACACGGTCGAACACTCAAAAACCCGCCTCCGCGCGTAACTTTTAAATACAAAATCATATTATTTATTCTTAAAAAATCTATCTGTAGCTTTATCTGTACATTATGTCTCTGTGATATGTGTCCGTTCATAAATGTCTCTGATAGAAAATGCATAGGTATTCCATAGAATCGTCTTGCAAATCGTCAAATGCAATGATTTTTTTTTTAACTAACCTTTTGTATATAATAGAATATTTATTTTTAAATAAATTGGTGTCTGATTTGTGATATTATAAAAACATACTTGACAAAACTTAACATTTAATAATTATTTAATAAATACTTTCAAATTTATTTTTTTTTATAGTTGTGTACTCGTATTTATTTATTGTTTGGAATTGAAATAAATATGTCTTCAAATAAAAAAAATAAAACAAAGTTCATTGAAATCATTTATTATTGCACCAGTTGCGTGTCCATCAGATCAGACCGTCTAATCTCCAACAATACAAATTCTTCAACCTCATACAACAAAAAAACGTTCTTTATCGCCCAATATTGATAAATCAAATACATTTTTATCGGATTTATTAGACCCCTCCTAGAAAAAAATGGAAAATACGCCACTGGAATAAATTCATTATTGAAGATACAGTACGGGAATGAGCATATGTTTGGTGAATCACCCTGTATGTAGGAAACAGTACACGCACACGGATGGTCTATGCATACGACCGCTGCAGCGGTATATAACTGCAGTTTGCAGGTAACGGGAGTGACGAGGTGACCCCTTGATGAATCTTTTGTCG
This sequence comes from Rhopalosiphum maidis, assembly GCF_003676215.2. Lineage (NCBI taxonomy): Eukaryota > Metazoa > Arthropoda > Insecta > Hemiptera > Aphididae > Rhopalosiphum > Rhopalosiphum maidis. The sequence continues at coordinate 29,197,250 of NC_040880.1, forward strand.
GACTCGGACGCGCGTTCGTAAATATGTATATAATAATAATATGTATTATTATATTAGAGAAATATGAACAGATTATCGACGGACGACCATCGGCACATACAGTGACGACACACAAAAGCCAGGTGTGACATTTCGTCTTGTCCAAAGCTCTTTTGGTGTAGCGGTTTCGGACACGGCCCGTGGTCAGGGAGCCGATAGAGTCGTGCTGGGAATCGGATACAGCGCACTAGCGTAAAGGTAAAGGTAGTACTGTATTACTACATACACATACACATACACAAACACACACGGTAGTACACAAATCCTTTCTTTCTCCCTTCGAATCCTTTATGTTATATTGTGATGTGTCCGTCGCCGCCTTGCGCCGCTGCACGCACAATAAACCGCCGCCGCGTGTCAATAATACACACGGATCGACCACACCACGCCACACCGTATACCGTGTTCGCGGTGTGAACCATCTGCGCGCCGGAGGGTGGTCCGAGATGGGGCTTGACCGGTCGATTGACTGACTAATGACCGCGGCGACCGTCCGTCAGGTGTGTACCTATACCTATCTATAGATATTATAATAATATACGTACAGCACTCGTATGTGTGTGCGTGGTACGGCAGCAGATGCTTGCGCGCACTACATTACCATAGATCGGGGTCAATCTGCCGTCGACTCAGTTTTCTTTACGGCCGTCAAAACCGTTTCAAAGGGTTGTCAAATCAACAAGCCGCCCGCCCGCCGAGACCGCGGTCTGTAGATCATCGTCTGCTGCAGCGCCGTCGATGCCCGGTGTTCGAGGAGCGCACGCCCGTCTCGTCCTGCACGTATCTATTATATAGACTGTAATATACAAAACGATTTAACGATATGTGACAATGTGACAATAATGTTGTATAATATTTAGAGTTAGGACGTGTATGATCTTTAACTCTTAAAAATCCACGTGATTAATAAGTTTAAAAACAATTATTTAAAAAAAGATTATTATGTCCTTAATTTGGCTTAAGAGTTAAGAAAATAAAATAAAATTAGACATTATAAAATGTATATGATTTCTTAGTGTTATAGTGTTGATATTATGATTTCATACTTGAATTTCAATTCGGTTAAAAATAAGTAAATTTAATAGCCAATTTGCGTCCAACTAGCACTGCAGCTATTAGCTAATAATTAATTTAAGTTCCTGGTTGGGTTTGGGTAGCCCTGTTGTGAGTTATGACCATTAATTGCATTATTTTTTTCATTTATATATTTTAGTCATGATGTATTCACTATTGTTCACATTTTATTATTGTAAATCCATTTTTAAATAAAGTAAAAAATATTATGCTATATATGTAATGTATATGAAAAAAATATGATAAACAAAATACCGATGGCGCAAATAGTGTATGAAATGGAATGGCTTGGCCGCTTGGGAAGTAAATCAGACAATCTCAAAACTATGATAAGTCCCTCGTGCCAAATAAATTCCTCATCAAATAAGTACCAACTACGCCAATTATCATATTTTTCTATAATTTTTAAATTAAGTTCATTATAATTAATTTTAAATTTTATTTTTGTAGTACAATTTATTACTGATAGGTATAGTGTCAGTCAATAAGAATTGTTATTGTCTCAGTAGAAAAATGTTGTAAGAGAATAATACCCAACCACATACAATTTTACAACAAATATCACCACATAGATATACGTATACTTGTCAGCTACTTTGTTTGTTTAATAGATATATATTGAATGTAAATTATGAGACTTGATTAAATATAATAATTTGTATTTTTATGTCAAAAATTATAGTTTTTATTTGTATAGACAAAATGCTCTAGGTTTTTTTTTTTAATTTACACTCTGAGAGATTTAAGTCCCTCTCAAAATTAAATTTAAAGCATGTTAGCAGAAAATACGAAATGTGGAGCAATATTCAAAATAATTACTCATAATTTAATTTTTGTATGTTAAGATTAGATTTTCTTTAAAAAAAACAACAAAAACCATAATTTTTCGATAACCATAATATAGGTAACATACTTTCATACATTTCACATGCGATCAGTGCCCGCCGGATATTTTTACCAATTCATCGGAATTGGGTTTCAATAATATCAGCCGATGGCCATTGACTTCAAATATAAAGCATTCGGGCATCGATTTCATGTGCGGGAGGTTGAAATGTTGAAAACTATTTATCGGTTTTCTCGAGTACCTTACCTAATACCTATAGAGGAAAAAAATCAGATCATCTATATATTTATCTCTAATTATTATTCATATCATGCCATAATTATATAATCTAATATTCAGCTATGTAACTATGTATATACACGTAAATGTTAATTGAATAATTTTTAAAGCATTTAGTATTTATACTGCAGTATTAAGTCAGTATATCTGCTTAATGTAATCTTTATATATTTATACAATATTAAATAATTAACATGTGTAACTATAGAATATATAGAAATATATAATAGGCATAGGCGTGTAGACTGTTGTAGACATTATGACATTATATAAATACATCGCTAGACGTATAGCGTTGTGTATAGTTTCATCAATATGACGTTTTATATACAAGCTGGTTGCATGCAGGTGATCGAATAACGGCAAAAAGCCCATTATACATATTTCTCTGCGATTATTTTAATGTCTATATAGCTTACTTATTATTATAACTGTTACACAATCAAATACGTTTGTGTCAGTAAAATACTAAAAAAAAATTTATCTGTTTAGATGTATATAAAAATCACTTACCTCGTGGTTCTCGAGTCCAATATTCCGTTAAACATAAAATAAACGTTGGTATACACGAAATTCGCACGCTGCTCCGTCTACGATGAGAAAGAAAAACCGTTACTCATTAGAGTCACATTTAGTCTCATTAAGAATATAAAAAAAAACTGTCAAATCATTCGGCATAAATAAAATAAATAGCTATCAGAGTTGTCTGGCGTGTCCGGTGATTTTTTTTTTAACATTTCAAATGTATGGCGAGATTGCAGGTGCATATAATAGAGGGTTTTTGCGTCAATAACGATGCAAATTTAAACGCCGAACTGTGAACATTGTTCGATTATTAAAAGTCATCTACTCGTTTTGCTCGAGTGCAGCTATAGTAGCTACTGCTAGTTGTTGTGCACACGTGTGTAAAATAAATACTTGTATGACAACTGAGTGTCATTTGCAATTGCAGTACTATATAGTCATAGTCTATAGCTCTTGTTTAGTTTATGCTAGTTCAGAAAGTTTATTTGATGACAGTTACCGCTGCAAAAACACAATTACCATTATTAAATTAGTAGCAGTTCTTGTTTCGACTATAATATACATAATATTATAATATAAAAACATAAATAAAACAAAAAAATTAAATTTATCATTTATAATATATATTTTAAACAATTTATTAAATTATGCATGAAAATTGTACAAAAACTTTATACAACTTACTAAGGTATTAAGCATTTATCGCTAAGGGTGATATATAAAAGAATTATTTTTGTTAAAAACTAAAAAGATATTATATTTTATTAAATTTTATTAAAAAATTCAACGTAAAACTAGAATATTATAATAAGTAACTAAATAATAACACAAAACATCTATTCAATTATATTTTTACTATAAAACAATAATAATTTTATTAAAACTTTAATTTTACTTTAACAACTAATTATTTTATCCGAGTCTCCACCGTTTTATAATCGACAATTTCGGGAAACTTTATCAAAATTAGAAATAAAATCAAATTGTATTATTCTCAAGCTTTTTTAACTAATGAAAGTTTTATCAAGCATATAAATTGAATAAAAACTAAGAAAATATGAGAATTTAAAATCTGTTTACTTCAAAAAGAGCTTAAATATTTTTTTAATTGAATTATACATATCTAGAAAATTTCTATTATGTGAAGATTTTAAATCTAAGAATATTCAATTTTTTATCTTGTTAAAAATATTGGTTGTAGTTTTTTTTAAAAACACTGAAGAGTCTATAGTTTTATTCTAATGTTCAAACTAAATACTGTAGTAGATCCAATTCGCTACAAAAACCTCCGTGGAAGCTGAAAATTGTTTGACAATGAGGACATCGTTGTTGAACATTTTATTCATCCCTCCGATTAAAACAAAAAATAGTAATATTGAATACTGAGTACCGACATAAACATTGCGCTCAAAAAAGTGGAACCATATTTATCGATTCTGTCATAGATTTCGGGAAAATAACCACAAAAAAGAATCATTTTAATTATTTTTTTTTATGATTTTTTTTTTAATATAACACTATTATATACTTACCCCATCTGGCCCATCTGTATTATTTCTGAGGCAGATAACCTGTTGGCACTAGGTCAGGCCATGGCCTGTCTAGCCCAAGTGCTTGACCCATAGTTTCGCTTATGGATATTAGTATATTACTAATATTAGCATTTTGCAGTTTATAAGAATGTGTATAATCATTATAGTTTATAATATATTATTTTCCCGGTAAAAAAGGCAAGTCGTTGGTAAATATAATTTACAGAACATTTATAATCTGAAACATACAATATGCAATAGCATAAAGAGATTTACGTATATATATATAAGTATAACGCGTAATTGGTAATTACACAGTGACGACGGTGTTCGTCTATAATCTATATACATAATTTATTATATTATTACACAATAATGAATAAATATATCTTTACATAATATTTAAGAGAATAATATTTTTATTGTTTTTAATGTAGACATGTAGATACCTACTACATTTTTAATGATATTATTCAATTTTTTAAGATTTTTTTTCACGAAGTTCTAAATTATTCATAAATGTCCTATTTTCCATTTTTGGATAAGGGAGCATATTTCAAACAATTTTTACAAAAACATCTCCTACTAAAAAAAAAAAAAATTTCATATAACGATTACCTATTTTCATTTTTGGTCATGACTCATGGGAGGCTGTGGAGGTTCACATATATTTAAAATGTAATTATAGGCATTTGCAGCTTTTTGATGAAGCATTTTATAATAATTTCACAATTTTTTTTTTATTTTTATCACTAGAGTTATTCAATTGGTACATTTCAACAATCTATAAAGAACCAAAAATATTAGTTTTTTAAAACATACAACTATAGTAATAATACTATAAAGTATTAAATATCAACAATTATTTATTTAATCCTAATTCGTGCAAGGCCATGTTATAGGTAGAGGTGCCTATAATCCGGTATTTATGTTTCAAAATATTGCAGTGTACAACATATATAATACATGACATTCGAATAAATATTTACCCGATTAGGAGGAGTATGCTCGTTACAAAGGGTGTTATTTATGCACACGTATATTATATAATATAATATGGTTCAAGTGCGAGCCAATAAATCGTGTGATACAAACGTGAGAGGGACCGTCGCGTCAGTACTCAAGACCTCTCGAAAACCAACCCTCAATCCCTCCGGTGCCCGCCACCCCCGCGTAATCGTGTACATGATGTATACAGTATTATATTAATAATATACGCGTTATTTTACCTATACAAATATAATCATATTGTGGGTAACTAAGATCGGGTACTTTAAACATATAGTCATGTACTCATATTACTATATATGTATTATACCTACCTATATATAGTTACTATACCATACAATGTTATTATACAATTCTGTGCTTTATCCGTTGTATTCCTTATTATATCCACGAGAAATGCAATTTTTGTTCCACGTATAGGTTACTACGTTAGGTTAGGTAACCTATAAAAGACCATAATATTCCTATTTATATAATATATAATTATCAATATTAGGTATATTATATGATATTATTTTATTATATATATATATTACCCATAATTTGTGTTGAAGCCGGACGCTTAAATATATGATTATTAATTATATTAATTTAACCGCCATACCATTATTTTAGCTTGAGGAAAGGTGTGCTGATGACTTATTACGTAGGGGAGGTCTTACTGGAATCTCTCCTAAGTTTGGTATGCTGATGGGATGGGTATAGAACGAATCACCAATCATACTCGATCCAATGATTTACTTATTAATAATTAATTTTTTTAAATTTTGATTATTTAAGTAGATATACATTAAAATATCCAGTAAACAATCTATACAGACAATATTTTCAAATAATTAGATTATTTACCTGGATCCGCGCCTAATAGTCCTGTATGGGCTGTATAATAGTCGTGCAATTAATTATATTGCACAAGTATGATACATAAACAAATAGGTTAGGTACTCGGGAAAAAAATGTAGACTAAGCAAGTCTGCAAGAGTTACGAGGGTCCACATCGAGTGGGAACCTGCATGTTTATACGAAAATAATCAAGATGCGTCGTTACCTTAAGGTTACTATTTATAAGAAACCCCGGGTTATTACTTACGGACACCCTAAAACTAAAATCTCACCGTTAATGTTTGTTTTTATATATTATATTAGGTATTAAAATAGGCCTCCTGCAAAAACTAGCTATACTAAATCTACCAACCTATCTTTATAATATAATCAGATCATTCATCACAAACCGCTCCTTCCAAGTCCGAATAGGCACTGATACTTCTAAATACACCCAGTAAAAGCTGGAATCCCACAAGGATCAGTCTTAGGACCCATACTGTTCAACATTTTCTGTCATGATATCCCAAACCCAAAGCCACAGGAATGTCATTAGCAATGTACGCAGATCATACTGCTATCATAACGCAGAATAAGAATCTTGAAACCTCTATCGTAGACCTAAAAAACTCACTAGACCAAGTATCAAACTGGTTTGCAAAATGGAAACTAAAATTAAATCCCGCTAAAAGCGAAGCGAAGATCTTCACCTTAAAAAGATATAAAAACCCAACCGAGATAAAAATAAATAACCAAACCATAATATGGAACAACAAGGATCAGGCAATCAAATATCTTGGAGTTTTTTTTGATGAAAAATCTACGTATGTATAGATTTAGTTGTTCAAAAGTACCTATAGGCTATATTATAACTATTTATAGTTTATTTTAGTTATAACATTAGATTAGTTTTATCTAATAAATATTATGTGGGATCATAACAGTCACCAACCAATTTTCAAACTCCAAGTATCTAATTCTGACTATAAATAAATATGGTCAAATGGTGTACTGTTGTTCTGAGATTATCCATGCCTAAGCGTTTGTATGCAAATAACATACTATTGGGTCAAGTATTATATCATTTTAGATTTTTAGAGATATAGTATTCTCTATAGTAATGTACTTATGTACTTACTACGAGTTACAACCATAGGCACAATTTGAGTTTTAAATTTGGGAGGGCTATTATAATTTGCATATATGTACTGTGTGTATGCTCCCTGGGATATATAAAGGTGGAAAGGGATACAAACCATTTTGTGGGGCTATGGTTGATTTTAAGAGGGCTTAATACCCCCAAGCCCTCCTCAAATTGTGCTTATGGTTATGCCGCCAAATGACTTTTTGGTAGATCTTCTAATATTTATTCTCTTTCAGTTGAGTTGAATCTAATAATGTATTACATTTTATTACTTTATGAAATTGTATTAAATATCAATAATACAAATCTTTATTGTTACCTTAATCCTTTAGTAATGATAAATAATATAAATGAATATTATTTCAAGAAATATACAAATTTTATCTTTATCTTTATTAACTTTAATCATTACTTGATAATCAATTTTTGACAAGCACTGAATATATTATTTCAAGAGATATGTTGTACAGAAACATCCATCATACTTTTCATTTAGGCTATTTTTAATACAATAGTGAACATTACAATTTTAATTAATGCTTTACACATAATAGTCAAAATAAATTTATTACATATCTATAATTATTTGTTTATATGAAAATAGAATAATTTACTCCTTGATTATAGCAATATACTAGGTATAATCTGTATAAACAGACAAAATTATACAATTTTAGATTTTTTTTTAATAACATTATTGAGATCCATAATACTATTTCCATACTACATAGAAATATACATCATGTTTATAAAATAATTTTTATCTCATACATTTCTTTATGGACAATATTGATTTTTAAATGAATATTATATTAACGATTCAATAACAAATGTGTTTTGGTAAAAAAAATAATTAAAAAATAAACCAATTACGAATTACAATGTATTATCTATCAATTTAATCTTGATATGAGAGGTATTAAGCAAATAAATAAGAATAAATCATGTATTAATATGATTAATGAATTATTCGGATAATATGGTTATTAATTAAAAAAAAAAATAGTAATACATTGAAATTTTAAATACATATTATACTCATGCACTCGGCATAACTTTTAAACGGTTAAATGCTTCTTTTTCTAACCATTCTCTATGGTCAGGATGGGCTATATTTATCAAGGCATGTGCTCGTTGTCTCAAACTTTTTCCAAATAATGAGGCAACACCAAACTCAGTTACAATATAATGGGCATGTGCACTAGTAGTAACAACCGTAGCTCCTATAAAACAATTTTATTAGATCAATGATAAAAACTTATATATAAAAATCTAATATTTTACCTTCTTGAATTTTTGGCACAATTTTACTACTAGGTAAGCCTCTGGCGTCTTTAGTTTTTGGATTTACAGAACCTAGGGCAATAATAGGCTTACCCTTACCGTCAAAACCTTCAGCAGCTCCTCTAATGAAATCTACTTGACCACCATACCCTAAAATAAATTTTAGTTTGCTAACATTCATTAATATGTATTAGCTAATTTTCCAATAACTAACTTAAATTTTATTTACCCGAGTATAATCTATATCCAATAGATCCAGACACAATTTGTCCAGTCAAGTCTACTTCAATACAGGAATTAATTGCGGTCATTTTAGGTTGTTGAGATATTATATGTACATTATTGGTATATGACACTTGCCTCATACCTATAAAACATTTATAAAATTAGCTATATACATATTTTATTTAATTAATTAATCAACTAAAAAATGTATTACATATTAATGGATTGTTATCAACAAAATCATACAACTTCTTGTTGCCCATTAAGAAACTTGTTACAATCAATCCTTTGTCAAATGTTTTATTATGATTGGTTATAACTCCTGACTTTACTAGATCAATAACACCAAGACTGAACATTTCTGAATGGATTCCTAAATCCTTATGACCTTTAAGACAGGTGAGAGTGGCATCTGGAATTGCACCAATACCCATTTGTAATGTGGCACCATCTTCAACAAGATTATCAGCAATATGTTTGCCAATAGCTGTTTCAGTAGGATTTGGATCTTTGTGTTCATGAGCTGGTAACTCACGATCACATCTGACGGCATAATCAATATGTGATTGATGGATAATGGCTTCACCAAAAGTGCGTGGAATACAATTATTTACTTGTGCTAAATTAAAAAAATAAAAATACAATAAAAAAATTGGAGTTAAAATATAAAATCAATATTTGACTTACCAATAATTACTTTTGATTTCCCTAAAGCTGAACGAATGCAATCCACACTTGTACCAAGACTGCAAAAACCATGATGATCAGGGGGTGATACCTAAAATAAATAATTATATTAAGCTGTTGCATTAAGAAGTTAAACAATAACCAGCATATAGTTATTAACAGTGGCGGCTTCAGAGATTTGGTTGGAGAGGGGTCTTAGTTATAATTTTTCTTATTATTCTTGGTATTTCCATATAAAAATGCGTGCTAAGCAATTAATCTTTTAAATATAATAAAATAATATCATAGTATATTTTATACTAATTTATTAATATAGTTTATTTATAGATTCTCCATAATACATAATATAGATAGCAAATATATACCATTTACCTCTATCTACATACATATCTATGATAGTATATCCACTATCGTATAATATGTGTTTTTGCTTATAATTTTTTAAAAATACAGGTATAGGGATGTACGGCCCTTAGGGCCTTCCTTGGATTCAAGGGGGCCTTGATAGTTATATTATATATGTAAGGCTTAAAATAAAATCATAAATATTGTGTTTACAAAATGACAATATGAAAAATTTTGTCCCCCCAGAAAAAATTTTTAGATCCACCACTAATTATTAAAAATATATTTGAATTTGTTTAAAGAAACAAATAACCAATATAATGATAAAATTATTACAGAAAAAAAAATTGTTGTATAATATTATAAACGTCTCAACAAATTTACATCTGCTACTTAATAGAACTAAAATAAATTCTTTATTTTATCTATAACATACTACTTGACTAACAAAATATATTATAAAAAATATGATTGAATGTATAAATCTATCAATTTTTATATTTACAATAAATAAGCTGGGTACAAAAAGAAAAACTTTAGTTTACTATAATTAATTATATTTTACTTGAACTTAACTTAATATTGAAAATCAAAATATATTATACTATATGCACTAACAAATTAAATAACTTTTATTTGAACAATCCTATTTATTAAACAAAATAATATTCCTTCAAAAGCATTTTTAAGTTCTTCTTAAAATAAAACTACTACATAAATCTAGTTTTGATTCACACTAAAGAGAAAATGTATAATTAATTATTGACTTGAAATTTAAAAAAGCAGTACTGTTGTATACTAGTAAAATTTTATATTCCGACTTACGATCATTGTTTTTCACTACCTATATCAAACAGGATAGATATCAAAAATTAATTATTGGTAGGGTGGAATAATAAGATATGTAAGATACACATAAAACAAATATAGAAAAAAAACTTTTTAATATTGATAAGTTGTAATGATATGGTTATAATTAAAAATGTATAACCAATTATTTAAATAATTAAAACGATATTGATATTATTTGTAATTACATAAAAACGTTTTTATAAGTATTTATAATAATTAACAACTAAAAATAATAAGATTAAAAACGTTTCTGGCAAAGCAAATAATATTGTTCTTAACAATATTATTTGACTGTACTATATTATTGTAAGACAGGGAAAAATGTTTTACTATTACATTCTCTTAGTCTAAGTGAATGAATAAAAAAAAGATGCATAGTATATTGTGTAAAAAGTAGAGTTCATATATCAAACAAATACGAATATACAATATACATTTTATTACTCATTGAATTTCAAGTGTAATAACAAAATTTAATTTAAAACCATAAGGTGTTCAAAGGTTAATACTTATTATAAGGTAATCAAAAAATTAATTTGAATTTGATAAAAATGTGCATATTATTTATTTTAAATAATTAATTGACTATTGTTTATGTTTAGTTTTTAACTAAAACAACATTTATCAATATTTATGGGTTCAATGTTTAATTTTAAAAACTTTCTCACATTTAATAAAGAAATATCTAAATCTATAATAGTCTATCTGGATAGTAAAATTAATAAGATAAGTGTTTACTATAGACTAAATATTATATTGCACTATCAGTTATTACTTCACCTCCAATACAATGTGTATCTATTTTTTAAGTTAGATAACTTTTCTAACCTAACTATTATAATTATCAAATTATTTAATAATTTATATTAGATTTATTATAAATCTTATATAACTATATAGTAAATAGTAAAACTATTTACGTATTTTTAATAATTGATGTTTGTCATAACAAAGTAGAAAGATGGATATTTTTACTTTTACAGTATGCAAATCAACAGTTATTTATAAAAATAAATTGATAAAATCAATAGAATACTAAAATCAAGAAATCACTTTCAAATGAATCAAGATAACTTATGTAAATATAAATAATATTTACTAAACAATCATACACGGAAAAAAATCTTCCAACAACATAGTATATTAAATTATACTGAAAATAAATATAATTATTATTATGTTAAAATAAACAGGTTTTAAATTCCAAATACAAAATAAAGTAATTTTCTTTAGCTATACAAATAATAACTATAACTAGCTTTGACTATTGATACTATTTGTATAGCTTATTAAGGTTATAATTAAATTATGATGATTGGTTAAGGTCAAAATGGACAATGAATAACACTATGGTCGTTGAATAAAAATTAGTCAATTTCCTTACCGAAATAATTGATACATCTACTGGTATAACATTTCTTTCAAATACATAGGGTATATCATGTAAAAATATTGGCACAGCATCACCACGACCTTCATTTATACACTTCCTCATATTCGAACTAATAAAAAAAGCCATTGGTCGAAATATTCCTAAAAAAAAAATATTTGAATTTTTTTTTCAATTGAAAAATTATAAAAAAATTGCACACCTTCACATTCTGGAGATGAATAAGGTGACTCAAATTCAGTGTGAATGCTACATACGCGTATATTTTTTAATTGCTTTTGTTTTCCATGATCAGTCATACTACGGAGAATTTCAATTGGTGTAGTAGCAGCACCACTCACAAAAACTGTATCATCTGTAAATAAAATATTTCTTTATAACTGAAATTACCATAAATATGTAATTACTACAATTTACATTATTGTTCTCGTTTTTAATCTATACTATAAAGTAATTAAAAATTAATATTATTTAAGATAAAAATATAAGTACTTACAATTGAAATATTTAATAGCATACACTAACTATTTGTACAAATATACAATAGCCACTCTAGTACTTTACTACATTTTTCATATTTGTAATTTCTATTTTTAATGAGAAAGTAGAATTATATCCTTATTATAAATCTTGATAAATTTACAGAGGAATTTATTTATTAATATCAATATTTTTCAGGCATCTAGTAGTACCATACATTTTATTTTAATTAAATGCAAATTATAAAAAGCAAAAATAAACTGTATAGCTATTAATTTTATTTACTATTTTTTTATTTATAATTTTGTATACTTAAGTTTAATTTTCAATTATCTTCATTAGAAAAAAGCATATATTTCCAGTTTAAATCTCAGTATATATAATAATTTCATATTGAAAAATTTCTAATTTACACAATACAATTTTATTGTTTTAACTTAGAAAATGTATAGATCCGACCTTAAATAAAATAATTTCAAACTCAGGATTGAATTAATAAATTTAACATGTATCAATTTTGAGTCAATTAAAAAGTCTTGAAAATATAAACAGGTAAAACACAAGTAGGTACTTAATAAGTATATTATCTATAAAAAGCATTATCTAAATATTTTTTTTATAATAAATGAATGCCCATAGGATGTTTTAAAAGGCAAATTATTACATGAAAAAAAGAATATTGCTTATATAGTCTCAGAACCAAATACTTTAATTAGCATATGTAATAAATGTGAACCTTTTTTTTAGGTAAGGTACTTGTATAACTACCAATGTTACTTATTATGTAAAAGTTCAAAAGGGCAAGGAATTAATATTTTATCGTGAGCAATATAGTTGCATGGCTGGTAAGTAATATGAATTAAATAACTTCTCAGACTTTTATAAACATATATTGTCCATTGCCAGAAGAGTTTATGTGTTGGGAAATACCTAAAAGCCTATAACTTAAGAGTAATATAATTTAATATATTATCTTAACTTGATGACAATTGAATTAATTAATTTTCAGATACACCTCTAACCAAAAATATGTTGATTTCAGACGTATCTGTGCGATAAGCAGTGCCTCAAATTGGGTGGTACTTACTCATTCTTTCCTTGCCAATTTTAGCAAGCCAATCACAAATAATATAACAATAGTATAGTTACTATTGTTTACTTAATACATTCATCCTGACTTACTTCTCAGCGGAATCATAGATATTACTTAAACTTAAATAAAAAAACAGTAGATCAAATCGTCCCCCCCCCAGAAAATATTTGCTATTTGCGATATTTATGTTGTGACCCATCGAGTTCACTAGGCGATAAGTAATAGTCGAAAACGGAAAACACTCAATTACCGGACTTGATACATTGGACGGCTTCGTCGGCAGACACCCACTTCGGTTCTCGATCCAACACCTGCGACACTTGAGGCGTATAGGTGAAATACGTCTTGGGACCAACCCGTCCTGTCAGTGTATTCCATATCTTGGCCCTGAGGCCAATCCTGTTGACGACCGAAACCGACATTATTTGTGATGTGTACGGTTGAATAAATGGAACGATGGACAGATAGCTAGAAGACGATCAAAACAATCGAAGGTTTGGCAATAATCTCTATAGACAAACGTTATAAGACTGCTGTGGCGGTGGGTCAGTAGGTAACGACGACGCGACGGTCAGCTGGTGCGAAAGAGCGGACGGGCGGCAGTGGTGAGCGCGCGTACGTGAATGCGGAATTGCGGACACAAAGTAGTAAAGTACTATACAAACACGATCAGCGAATATTACACAGCCGGTTCGGGCGACACGGCGCGATTAAACGGATAAAACGATAAACGACTATTGTGCATTTATGCGTTATCAGCTGGTTACTCAATTTTCGCCACCACCAAAGACAAAAGCGTGCGCACTAACTACGACTGAACGACTGACGACAACCGCTGACAAAACGTGGCAAGCTTTGGTGAAGGGGTTTAGGGGAAGGTAATTGTAAATATGTAATGATTATAATATATGACATATTAATAATAATAATAATATTAAGTCTCAGCTACTTTTAAGTATTAATCGACCGTGTATGTATAGTATGAAACTATAAACGCGCAAAAGTTTTCGATTGAACGTCGGTAGCCGTGAGGTTAGTGTTAGTCGGCGATCAAAAAAACCCATATTGGTAGTCCATAAATCAATAAATAATAGCATTGATTATAAATACTATTATACTATTTATAATCAATGATAATAGTTTTGCGGAGGCATACAAGACGCGGACGGACGCGCGTGATTTATACCGACCAATTAATTGTACCAACTACCTAAGCATCCCGAACATATTAAAATCCCGGAAATGAAGTATGAACGAGACGTGTAAACAACATGTTAATTTATTATTATTATTATATTGTATTATAATAACAATAACAACAACAAACGCCTCGGTGGCTGGGCGAACCCGGCTGTAATCGGATCGATTTAGGTCAATGTGAGCACAGGGGAATACGTATTACGTTGTGTAATCGTTTCGTATTAACATGCGCACAT
Source organism: Rhopalosiphum maidis (assembly GCF_003676215.2). Classification (NCBI taxonomy): domain Eukaryota; kingdom Metazoa; phylum Arthropoda; class Insecta; order Hemiptera; family Aphididae; genus Rhopalosiphum; species Rhopalosiphum maidis. The sequence continues at coordinate 29,212,312 of NC_040880.1, forward strand.
GCACGCAAACACACAACACACACACGCACTGCTTATTATAGAAATAATAATAATAGAACGCACAAACACGTAATTGGACCGATGTGTAGGAATAGTTCACTATTTAGTTTAAAGTATAGGATAATATAGACATCCAATTAAAAGTGATGACGATGAGAGGGTATTTTAAATTATTTTTTATCTACACGGTACAAAGTACAGTCACCGAATAGATTAAATAACTATTATATTATTATGTATTCGTTTTTACTTTATAGACCACGTAAGATAAAACATTATATCTTCTAAAGTTCTAAATGTGATCCATAGCAATAGCTTATACTGCTTATAGATCAATCGATCAATGATCATTGCATGAGTGCATGACAAATTTGTCACGGATCACTAACCTCTGTACCGGTGTATGTGTGTAATGCATACCAATTAACGGTTTACCATTTAAGACTTTAAGAGGATGCCGCAACTACATGTAATGCAATGGCGTTATTTATACCGCACGTGGTGTACATTTGCTTACATAAAATCCAATAGTTTGGCTTCAAAAAAGGATAAATTCCAGAAAGGGTTTATGCTGACATGCTGTTTATGGCTTGTATAGAATAAGTATAAAAACAAAAATTTTAATGTTGCTATTGATATGTTGTCTCCGTCTTACAAATGTACAGCATAAAAAATTCGCGTTAAGTAAAGCTAGTTTTATAATGTTAGCTTTTATATTAGAGCACGGTCTTATATAAGACTGTGTATTAGAGTAAATATTGGCCTATGATCAAATTTAAAACAGATACCAACATAATCTGTGATCTGTAGTTGTTTTTTTTGTATTTTAATTTTTAAACTATTTATGAGTATGTAAAATATTAAAATGCACATTATTAAAAATTTAAATTTCGTAAAAACCCAATCACAGACCCTAATATACATACCGAACTACCAAAGGTAAGTTACCTTAAAGTTTGGACATAGGCTGTAAGACATCTCTAATATTAAAACTATATGATAATAGGAAATTGGTTCTACAGAACACAAATTTATCATATGACCTACTGTTTGTAAGACAACACTTGCGAGCGTGGTGTGTTATTAAAGTTTAAAGTTTAAACTTAATTCTGAAGGTATATTCATTTAATCTGTATTCTGTATTTCTTCGGCTGTAGAATATTGTTTACAATTATTAAATAATTGTTCACTCATCCTACACTGAAACGTATAAAATTTGTTAACCTGTAATGGGTCATTGTTATCATTACACGATTTTTATTGATACTATAAATTATAGTTGATAAACAGACTAATGCACACTGCACAAGGCACAACACAATCTATGACTTGAAAATTTAAATGGTGAGCACGCGACTGGTAAATGGAAATCGGATTTTGAAGCATTGGTATGGATTATGGAATATTGATTGAACTTTCTTGAATTGAAATTTATCAATTGATTCTTTTCAATAAATTTGGAATTTGCAAATTCTGTGGTGAAATCTCAAGGAATTGTTATTATATTGTATTGAATGTTACAAACTACAATTCACTTATTCACATCTAAAATAAAATGGTAAGTTAATTAACCACAAACAATACTGTACATACTTATCTTGTATTAATACAAAATATGTGTTTTATTCATAAAAATGGTTCTATTAAAAAGTTTGATAATTATATAAAAGTTGCCATTTATCGTAATATGTAGTAAAATTATTAATTTATAACATAGTCTAAACAAACTAGCATGATAAAAATTATTATATATCTTTTTATTCAATCAATTCATATCTTTAAATTATTTTAAACTTTATTTTGTTTATTATCATTGTTTGCTGAAGACAGTTTGGGACCATTCTTTGTGCTGAAAATTAAGTTTTACGGTTTTTAGTCATCTTTATATTTAACTATTGTGTAAAATAAACAAAAAATATGATAAAAAACATATTTTTCAACCTTATGTCAACTAAATTAATATATTTAATTCATTGTTAATGTAGTTGTGACAATACCTATTAAAGATATTTAAAGTAATTGTGTAAAAATCTACTGTCCGTAATTTATATGTAATATAACAATAAAATTAATTATGTGAATACTTACATTACTTTTGCAGAGTGATTTTAAAACAGTTATTGAAGGCACTCGAGCCTCTAACAATTTGCCAAATGGAGTGAACTGGAATTTTTATAATAGTTACCCTAAATTTAAAAAAGCTGTTTCATCACGTCAAAATCATGTTCTCAAGTTGTATGTACATATTATATAATTCAAATGAATATTATATATTATACTACTTGATACAAACTAACTTAATTTATTGACTTACAGAATATCTGCGTTATTGAAAAATCAAAAAATCCCTGGTAATATTCGAGATAAAGACGAAGATCATCAATTTGAACTTATTGAGGAAGGAAATGACACAATCTTAGACCGAGTGGTATACCTAATATGCTAAATATTTATTTTGTGACTAGTCAATAATAATTTTTTTTTATAGACTCACAATATTGATACATTAAATGGGTCTTTCAAGAATGTGGGTGTATCTGTCACCCCCAAAACTTTTGTATCAGAATCTACTGATAATACACAAGCAGTAAACAAAAAAAGAATATTAGTACATGGACGTAATATTGAAAGACCACAAATAAAATTTAAGATCAAAGTTGATAATAGACCAGTTCCGTTTAAACCTCTTCTTACTAGTAAACCAAACAGTAAAACACCATTAGATATATGTTTGGAAACAAATGAAGACGGAATCATGTTGTAAGTAAATTTACTTCACTGAAATATGTACAAAAATAAATATTTTGAAATCTCTTTTTCTTTAGTTACAAACATCCATATCAATTAGAATTAGAAGAATTTAAGGTTTCAGCTGAATATTTAAAAGTTTCAAAAGCTGTCAAGCCTGCATCACTAGAAGACACAAAATTTGTCGAAGTATATACTGAAGAACAATTGAATTTAATGATTTCTGATTTAGAAAACGTCAAAGAATTAGCTATTGATTTAGAAGTAGGATTTAAACTTTTTTTTGATTTAATATACAATAAATCAAATTATTTTTTTTATTTTTTTAAATAGGCACATAGTTATCGAACATATCAGGGATTTACATGTTTAATGCAAATATCTACTAGAAATGCAGATTATATTATAGATACATTACATCTTCGTGACAAATTGCACGTACTCAATGAAATATTTACTAATCCTGATGTAGTTAAGGTAATAAATTTGAACTAAAATAAAAAAAATTAAATACATTATTAATTTGTGTTCATATTCAGGTATTTCATGGAGCAGATAGTGATATTCTATGGCTGCAAAGAGATCTGGGTCTATATGTTGTAAATATGTTCGATACATATCAAGCTGCAAAAATATTGAACTTTTCTAGAAAAGGGTTAGATTTCTTACTAAAACATTATTGTAATGTAGATGCTGACAAAGCATTTCAACTGTATGATTGGAGAACAAGGTAACAATTATCTTAAACAGATAAAAAAATATTTAAGATCATCTATCGATTATCACAAATGTTGTTCTGCCATTCAGAAATGTAATCATGTTTTTGTATTTCGGTTTAGACCATTATCGACTGAAGCCATATTTTATGCTCGTTCTGATACTCACTATTTACTTTATGTGTATGATATGATCAAAAAAGATTTAATGGCGATATCTACTAATCAGTGCAACTATATTGAATTAGTATTTCAACGAAGTGCTGATGTGTGCAAAATGGTAAAAATTTACTGGTTGATATATTTTTATTACTGATATTAATTATTAAGTATCACTTTAGAGGTATGAAGTGAATATTTTAGGCGATGACAGTCACTTAAGTATGTATAAACGGAGTAAAAAAATGTTTGACATCCAACAAATGTATGCATTAAAACATATATATGCTTGGAGAGATAAATTAGCCAGAGAATTAGATGAAAGTCCAGGGTAAGATTAAAAAACTTTAAAATGAATAACTCATATTTTTATTTTTATTTTTGCAGATACATTTTACCAAATCATATGTTACTTAAAATATCAGAAATGTTACCCAAAGAATCATTTGGCATACTGGCTTGTTGTTCGCCGATACCGCCATTGGTTCGACAATGTCTACATGAAATCCATTACATAATTAAAAAAGCAAGGGAACAAACTTTTGAAAATGTTAGCAATATTTTTGGTTTTTGTTAAAAATAATTTGTATGCTCGTGTGTTAAATTTAATATATTTATTTTAGCAGACCGAGAAATTGAGTGAAGATAAAAGCTTTACACAAGATGTGGTCAAACATATAGATGTTGACATGATTAGCTTACATGATTATTCTAAATCAAAAGAAAATGCAGGAGACTCATTACCAACATTATTAAATGATTTAAATAAATTAGTTGACGACGAAATTGAAATTGTTTATTTTACACCAAAGGAAATTACTATATTCCAAGTACTTAATTTTTAGATTTTAATTTTCTTTAGTTAATTGTTATATGCCCCGTTAACATTATTATTATTATAAAAAATTTAGGAAATAAACAAAAAATCAAGAAAGCATACTGGTTTAACAAATATTGTTTATAAACAGCCATATGAATTGTATTTGAAAACAATTAAGTATAATAATGTTCTTAAGAAGTCATTAGAGATAAAAGAGAAAATAAGCGAAAACAATGAACCAATGAATGTTAGTATCCCGATGGAATGTCCGGACAAACTTTATTTAACCACTCAAGTGAGATTTACTTTTAAATGATTTTATTTTTCACATAATATAAGTATTTAATTATAATCATACTTAAATATTAATATTTAATTCATTCAATTATGCATAATAGTATAATACTAATATTTTAATAGATATTTCTAAAAACACATTTTCTAAACATGATTTTAATAAATTGTTTATATTTCATAATTTTTATCAAAAATATTTTATTTTTTTATTTTTAGGTTAAAGAAATTAAAAAAGAAATTATTGACCACACAAATGTAAAAAAAAACATTCCAAGCACAATTATAAGAGAGATAACAATCGAAAATCAGAGTTCTAGTACGAGTTCAGCTTCCCAAAACTCAACTAATAATTCAAGACAAACCAATTTTAAGCCTCATAAGTATGAACATACTGATTTTGCCAAATTCCACAATCAATCAAAAGAGGTTATGTTAATTTCTAAACGATTACAAAAGGTAAACACATATAATTATATTGAAAATAAAATTTCATTTCAGTTTTTAATATTTTTATTAATATATTAATAGAAATATTGTCAGTATTTTTAATTACCAGTGTGAAACACAATTCACTAAATTTATAATTAGTACAATAGATGATCATTCAAATAAAATTGTTTAAATTTTTTTTTTCCAGAAAAAGAACAAAATAAAGAAAAATAAAAAGCCAAAAAGATTACAAAAAACTGTATAAAGAAATAATTGTATAGGGGATATTAAATTGGTTGTAGTGGTTATACAATCATTTTTTATATTAAATTAAATAACTTACTGAAACTTATGATGTGTTTTGTCTTTCTCAACAGGATTCCTTTTCTATCCTGTTTTAGTTTAATTTCACCACTTTCATACATGTAAATGTGGTTTAAAGATAATCTCTATGATTAATGCATAGCAATCATTAGAGATGGACATACCATATCATAGCATTATCCATGTTAGATGCTCTTAATCTGAATAATATATAATATACAAAAAGTATTATAAAGAATAGTCTAAATTATACTCTTCAAAAGTAGAAATTTTGGGTTTAGAATCACCATTTTGTTTAATTTCCTTCTAACTATCTAACTAGTTAATCACAAGATTGGTTCTACTGAACAAACATTATTATGTGTTGGTAAATTCTAGTGTACTAATATTTTCTTAAGAGGACGTCTCACCCACATGTGTAGTCACTGTCTTATACACATACGATATAGTACATTTTCGTTCAACAGTTTCAATAGTGCTTTTAGTTGTAATATTAGAATGAATTGACCTATTATCAAAGAACATTATCTACGTTCTCTCGTTGGCTTTTTAGGATATTTTAATTTTTAGGTATGAAATTATTAAATATTTGAAAATAACCATAATTATTAGTTAATTATATCATGATCTCAACATTACAAATTAAGATTCATATCAACTTGCAATAAATTGAACAATAATTTTATCAATTTACTTTATGACAAAAACACGACTAGAATAGAATGCAACACCACAACAATTTGAGTTGTACATTTCAATATACCTAACCTAAAATCTTTGTTACTCTGTGATTAATATATTTCCTCCTTTTTGTAAACCTGTTCATGCTGTTTCTACTAAAAGAAATAAGAGTTCCATTCTATTTCAAAAAAAAGAAGTTATTAGTTTTGGATTTCAAATATTTAGAGCTAGAAGGAAAAAGGGCATAAACAACTTAATATAATGATATAAATTCATAAAACATGATGCTGCGATTTTAAAATTATTAAGTGTATTCTAAATATAACAGGCGGACAACTAATTATGAATCATATATTAATGATTATGTATTTGACGGTACTTAATTTGTTATAAAACAAAAATTGTAATTGCAACATCATTTTTTATTACTATCAAACTAAATAAACAAAAATATGCAAATGACTTTTGGAATGAGTTTTATATGATCTAAAACACTTTGTACAATTTCCAATTATAACATCTATGCAATAGACAAAATATCTCTTAAAACATGTGTCTAATGAAACTTACAATCCATTTGTACATAGAAACATATGAATTTAAAAAATATGTATAAAAAAAAAACTAATAATGTTACTAATAATTAATAAATTTGATTCTTATAAAATAAAACATCGAGAACAACACATAACTAGGATAGAAAAATATTTATGCCACTTGCGCGATGTCAGTCTTTGTGATTTCTAAAACAAATTATTACATCATGCCACCCATTCCTCCCATACCACCCATACCGCCCATTCCTCCCATACCGCCCATACCACCACCTGGTAATGGCTCATCCTTCTTTGGTAATTCAGTGATAACTGCTTCCGCTGTAGTCAATAATGATGCAACACCTGCAGCGTCAGTTAATGCTGTTCTGACAACCTAAAAAAAACAAACGTTTTAAGGTGAATGTAAAGTAAAATATTTCATAAACTGAAAAATACATAGAAAATTTGATCTCTAAGGTTAAAAAAATTCTTAAGTTTCTAATATCCTTATGTAAAATTAAAATACTAAAAATAAAAGTCTGAAGAAATTATATACAGATTACAGTCTGTAATGTAACTTTGCTATATCTACTCCAATATGTATTTTTGCTAATTAACATCATGATAATACATCAGAAAATAAATAAACTAATTGAGTACATAATATAGTGATATGGAGACGAAGGTTTAGGAAATTATCAAGAATTTAATGAAAAAGTGTACCATTATATTCAACTGAAATTAAATGAATAAAGAACTGAAGGTCTCCTAAATAAACATCGATATACTCTTACACAAATTGATACATTTTGTATGGTTAAAAAGAACAATATGTACTATATATTTGATTTACTATAATAATCCTTATTAATTAATTTAACTCACTTTGGTTGGATCGATGATTCCCTTTTCAATCATGTTAACATATTCATCATTCAATGCATCATAACCAAAACTGTCTTTACCTTCCAATACTTTAGCAACTACAACACTACCATCAACACCAGCATTTCTAGCAATCGTCATACAAGGCATGGTTAATGCTTTGCGTACAATTTCAATACCTATCAAACAATTTGTTTATTAAAATTAATTTTACAAGCTTCGATGTTTTAAAGACTATCAAATTTTTACCAATTTTTTGATCTTTATTAGCCACTTTAATTGTGTCCAATACAGGTGAGCATCGAATTAAAGCAGTTCCTCCTCCGGGAACAATACCTTCTTCAACAGCTGCACGAGTGGCATTTAGTGCATCAGTAACACGGTCTTTTTTCTCATTGACTTCAACTTCACTGCTACCACCAATTTTCAATACAGCAATACCAGATGCTAACCTTGCAAGACGTTCTTGGAGTTTTTCTTTTTCATACTCTGATGAAGTATCCTTAATCTGATCTCTAATTTGTTCAGCCCTTTGTTCTACGTCAGATGGTACGCCATTACCCTAATAATTATTTTAAGTTTAAATATAACAATAAAAATATGTGTATATTAATAAATTTACTTTTAAAAGCAAAGTATCATCTTTGGTGATAACCACTTCTTTCACTTGACCAAAATCACCAGCTTTAATATCTTCAATTTTCAGTTCATTGCCTTCTTGTCCGAAAACAACACCTCCAGTTGCAATTGCCATATCAGTTAAAGTAGATTTACGATTATCTCCAAATCCAGGTGCTTTGACAGCAGCAACATTTAGACCTATTTTCAATCTGAATAAAAATAATAATTTATTTTTGATAAATCTAATTTATTAAGCACCATGAAATATTCATATTCACCATCAAATATTTAATATCCATACTAAATTTCTTTTAAATAATATTTGTAAGCAATACCTATTTAAAACTAGCATTCCAATAACTTCACCATCAAGGTCTTCAGCAACAATAACAAGTGGTTTACGTTGTGCATTAGCTAATTCTAAAGCAGGAATTAATGATTGAGCAGATGAAATTTTTTTCTCACTGAATAATACTAAAGCGTCTTGAAATTCTACTTTGGCACCTTTAAGAGATTTGATTAAATATTATTAAGAATAGTTTTAAAAAATAGTATGTATTATATTTAATATTTACCTTTAGCTGAGTTGATGAAATATGGAGAAATGTATCCTCTATCAAATTTTAAGCCTTCAATGACTTCCAATTCATCTTCTAAGGTTTTTCCATCTTTGACAGTTATTACACCATCTTTTCCTACCTATATATAATTAGTAAAATCAGTACAAATTATAAAAAATTAGAAGATAACTATAGCTGTTATATCAGAAGTAAAAGTATTACCTTTTCCATAGCAGAAGAGATAAGTTTTCCAATACTAGTGTCACCATTAGCAGAAATTGTGGCAACTTGTGCAATCTCATCTGCAGACTGAACTTTTTTTGATAATGTACTTAAATGTGTCTTAACTGTGTCAACAGCTAACATTACTCCTAATGATAAAAATATAAGATTGTTAAAATTTCTTAAATATTTTACTCCTATAAAAATTGTATTCCCAAGTACCTCGTCTAATTTCAACAGGATTAGCACCCTTAATAATTTTTTCAAATCCTTCTTTAGCTATAGCACGGGCTAATACAGTGGCTGTTGTTGTGCCATCACCAGCTTCATCATTGGTATTACTTGCTACATCTTGAACAAGCTTAGCACCAATGTTTTGGAATTTATCCTGCAATTCAATACCTTTGGCGACAGTTACACCATCTTTGGTAATTTTAGGAGAACCCCAACTCTGTTCTAAGATGACATTACGACCCTAAAAAATAAAATATACATATGATATTATATTCTATAAATGAATACAACATAAATACCTATAATACAAATAACATAATGATAAAATATTTTATACTAGTATAAAGTATTTTAATAATTTTTGAGACTTTAATAATTTATTAATTTACTCACTTTTGGACCCATAGTTACGGCAACAGCATCAGCAAGGATATCAACTCCTTCAAGCATAAGTTTTCGCACTTCAGGTCCAAACTTAATGTCTTTAGCATAGTTTCTGGCAAAGTATTTGGGTACATTGTTTCTAGCAAGAGCAGCAGAAATACGGTACATCTAATAAATACAAAAACAATCATAAATAATATAAAACAGATAAGTTTATTGTATATAAAACATTTAAAGAACTATATAAATTTTAATCATAAACTGTAAATACTTTCTATCTTAGTACCATTATTGTAGATAACTATACAGTCAAATCAAAACAAAATATTCTGGTTTTAAATTATACATTATTGAAAAAAAACAAATACTTTTAAACAAGTAACAGTAATGATTCCAATTTCACGAACTTTAGAATATTTTTCTCCACTTTTATAGAATGATAATTTAAAAAAAAAAACCACATGGGTAGTTCCGACATGAATTTAACCTCTTAACAGGTTTTAATTTATTCTTAATTTCAATTAGTAATTATGTAAAACCGGGGGAATTTCGAAAATTTGGAGATTTTCATACTTCCAAATTCAATTGGCTGAAACTTGTCGACGAATTAGGTTACACAGATATCGAATTAAGCCGGCCGGGTCGCGTAAAGGTTAGAATACGTGTTGTTGGTTTTAATTATTGTAGCATATCGACGTCCAAAAATACGCCTTTATCCGCAATCGGACGAAAGTAAATTTTATCTTACCTTGAATAATTTCAACAGTCCGGCAAAACAAATATGAAATTTATTGTAGTTGATTTAACGACTTAAAATCAAACGAAAATAATTCGTAAAACTGTACCACGCCGCAAAACAGAACGAGTTGAACGTAGATATAAAGCCGGGAGCCGGGACCAAAGTGAGCAATCTATGGAAATTTCTAGAAGGAATAATGTAAAAAGTTCAGCCGCCACCAGTGTAGCCAATAAACCAACAGAAAATATTTCAACTACAACCGAGATCGCGTCGTTGCATCCAAAAACAAAAATTTACCTTAATGGCTTTATACGTCTGTGGACCGTGATTTTGACTATTTTTGTATTTCAGAAACATTTATGTATTGTACTATTCTGAATCAAAAGTTGTGACTTGAGACAAGATTTGTAATAACTAATACCAAATACTGTATTGTCTCATTGTCTGTATATAGCATTATATTTATATGTATATAATTGTATTTGTACATAGTATATACATATATATAGCACAGAATATAATATAATATAGTATATTATAATTGCTAGTAAAATAGTAAGTAGCTAGGTACTTATTACTAGGTTAGTACGACGACTAAGAACCCGAAATTGATTATTTGGTTTTTTTTTTTTTTTTTTATGAATATTATTTATTAAATTATTAATATTATAATATAAACTATTAAACTCATACCATGTTAAAATATTTTATTCACATAAATACAAAATTTAAAGTTAATTAATATTTACACATAATATAAGATTTAGGTATCTACCTGTTATTATAGTATACTATTATTTAACGAGTATAAGTGGAAACCAGTTGCCATTAAAAAGAGTAAATGTAACTAATGTAAGTTCCCACGCGAGATATATTTAATAGGTAAAAATCACCTAATTAATATCGGTATGGCCACGTAAGTTCCAACACAAAAAATAAAAATAAACCAAAAGTAGACATGTAAATTTTTACAATTTTACATGAATAATAGTTTCCTTCCCAGTGTATTCAGAATTAGGAGTTAGAACTATCTAACAATTTAAATAGTTGAATGTAATTGCTGTAGTTATTTGTTCTTGTTTATTTCATTTATTTTAAAAAAAACTAAAAAGCAAAACATAAATAATAGTAAAAAATAGTATTTCTAGATCCATGAACTGTAAAAAGTTATGTAAAATGGTTATCGCAATAATTAAAAGTGCAGTCAGAACATCATACTTATACATATTTCCAATTACTTCGAAAATTCTTTATAAACATCACCTGAAAATTCAAAATATATATAATAGAGTATTCTATTTAATTCGTAATTTGTATACATATAATATGTAACATATTAGTTTCTTCATCAATTGAACTCAAAATATTATAAACTTATTGATTTATACTATAATTATAAGTCTATAACTGAAACATATTTGTACTATAATTACTTACAATTTACATAGTTATTATATAACTGCTCGCCTGCTATGATTTGTGTGAGAACTTACCAAACCCTATTAAAAAGTATCCATTGACCATTGATAAATATTATTTCAGTGTTATACACCTACTTGCATAAATACAATATGTATAGGTAACTTATCTATAAATAAGTAAATTGATATTATAGTGATAGTTAAAATTATAATTAAACTCCTAAAAATTTACAAAACAAACTTTCTCTTTTGTCTATAATTTACGTAATAAATTTCACTATAAAAAAAAATAACAAACGTTTTCGAATTGTATTAAAAATTATAATTACTTAACATTCAATAACTTATATTTTGAATTATAGTACTACGAGTAAATATTCTGCAAAGATGATCGCTTAAATAAAAATATAATGTTATTTTTCCTTAATTTAACTTTTGTATTTAGTTAATTTTCTAATTAACTTAAGAGGTAGCATGAATCTTAATAGCCGTATTTATACTTAAGCAATATGCCAATATACTAAAGGTATCTCTCACCTAAAATATTTATTAATTAATTTTTTTTTTTATCTAATGACTTTTTATATAAATGATTTTAAATAAAAATATTCTTATTTTTAATGATTTTATTGCCTCCAATATGTATGATTTCTGTGAAAAGATTGTTAAACTATAGCCGTGGTGCAGTAAAAAGAAATACAGAATTTCAAGATTAAGATTTAGAATGCACTATATGTCTATATACCAACAAGTTGTTCAATTATTATTCTAATTAATTTCCAACTACTTAAAAGTTATAAATTAATAATTTATTTATTTTGAATTGAGTTAAGTTTATATATATTTCTCAATATTATCTTTAAATTAGTATAGTTAAATTTATTATTAGTTAATTATTGACTTATAATCATAGGCGGAGATTTGATTGAATTTTAGGGGGGACTTAAATATTTTTTTGGAAAATAAGCCGTGGGGACTTTGCCCATACACCCCTTCACTAATATCAATGTATACAAGGGACGCCGTTTATGAGACACTCACGGTTATAACGTTCAGTAGCTTATTAGACTTAACATCGTCTGAAACGATCCGGACGTATCCAAATACATTATAAAAAAATTCGGTTATAAGACTCACCACTTTGTTTATAATACTTCAATTTCATAAGAAATAAACATTTTTGGTTAAAATTTAAAAATTACATATTTTTTGGGTTATTTCTGGTTTTAATTCATACTTTATAATGTGTGTAATTACAACAAATTTTATCGCATTTCACATTTTTTGCAAATATTGTTATTGTAATATGAGTACGAGAAATATATTTTCCAAATATTAATACTCAAAATAAAATTACAATTTTTTTTACATAAATAATAAATACATCATACATCTTTTATAATTTTTTATTAATATGTAATAATGTTTATAATATGTATACCTATGTATTATAATTTTAATTTTATCAGAATTTTTAAATGTATTCAATAATAGATATGCAATATGTAATATTATATGTATTAAAGTAAATAAAAATTAAAGCAAAATATATAATAAAATAAAATTCATAATTATGTAATACAATTTTTTTCCCCATTTCGCCTATAAGAGTCATTCGGTTATAAGTCTTACTTCGTATTGGTCCCAAAATGAGTCTTATAAACGGCGTCAGTGGCGTCATTTGTGGGATGCAAAAGTGTGCAAATGCATCCCATGAACGAAATTATTGTTATTTATTTTGTTTTATACTATAATTTCTATAAAATGATCTACATATACACAAAAAATGTGTTGAAAAAAATTCATGGAATGACTCGACTATGCGAGTGACTGGTATTACTTTAAATTTTCAATATTGGTTTTTCATCCCATGAAAAAATGTGAAATGACGCCCCTGAACGGCGTCCACTGTATATTACATACCTCCAATACGCATTAACTATACTAAATAACCAACTAATAATTACCAACTAAAAAGAAAATCTATTAAATACGCATTACTAACTACATATGTACTTTAAAATCATTAATTTATAATACAACAAATATTTTATTATTTTAGTATAATAAACCTATTTTGATTAGCAAATATATTAAAAATGTTCTCAATACTGATATTGATATTTTTTTCATTGTATATTATTGAAGAGTTATTAAATTTTTCAATCCGTCGTGACTATAGTAGGTATAATATGTTGTAATAATATTATTATATTTATTTAAATTTCGAGAAAAAAAATATTTTTTAAAATTTAAGATTTTGGCAGTTGTTATAAAATCAGTCTGACGTCCGGCCGGCCACATGACTTTGAAAAATGTTCAATAATTTTGGGGGGCTTTAGATCTTTTTGGGAGGCTAAGCCCCCCTCCCAATCTCCGCCTACGCTTATAACTTAATGTTCATAACTTTAACATGACTATAATTTAAAAATAAAGAATTAACTATAACTCTAATTGATTGTTTTTATTAACTTGATCATGTTTACTGTATTCTATTAACAGAATGAATGTTATACATTTTAATTTGAAAAAAATCTATTAAGTACCTATACCTATTATATACTATGTAATATTATAATATATTATTATATTATAACTGGCATTTAATATTCTAACATTAATACATTATCTATAAATTGCGTAGTGCTACATTCTATACTGAAAAGTAAAACAAATCGATTAGCTACAATAATATTAATAATAATATTTATGATGAGAGGCTTAATGTAAATTATTGATGCCATTGACGGAATATTTTCTTCACATACCTATCTTATTTATGTATATACTATATAACTTTTATCATTCTATTATATAATGTCATAAATAATAATATAAAACTTGTAGTATATTTTTTAATAATTTATTGAAATCGTTTTTGATTAGCAAATATTCCAATGACCTGCAATAGGTATGTTTTCTGTAAACTTCGATTACAATAATTAGGAGTTACTATAATAATAATTTGACTTAATGAATAGACAAATTAATTTTTGATTGTATTTGTCAAATAATGTAAATTTTCAATGAATTTTAATATTAAAAATAAAACGTATAGGAATAATGCTTTTGAAAATTAAATTTTGAGTGTTTATTTCAATAAAACACAGAATAAATGGTAGTGTTGAAACCACTTGAAACTATAAATAATATTGTAGGTATGAAAAAGAAACTATACCATTGACCTACCTACTTCTAAGTTCTAATATACATAATTTATTGATATTTCACAGTTTTTAGTGTATTCGATTAATAACAATAACCCAGGACAATGCTATATTCATAAATGGTAATTTGCCACATCATTTTTTCTAATTTCATTCTACATTGTGATTCAGGAATTGAGGATAGATAATAGATATACTTTATACTTATATATAATCACAATAATAAATAATGGTAGAGGTATAAGAAATTATAAGATGAGCACTTTTGCTCATGTTTAGTACAGGTATTGCACCTGTAAATAATTTCTCACATGTGCCTGTTGTTACTGGCAATACTGCTAAAGTTAGTAAAAGCAAATTAATATTTGGAATATGTCCCACGGAGATCTGTCAAATGTAAAAATGAAATAATTTTTGTTCTAATTTTTAATAAATGATATTCATATACTATATGTACAATCAAATAATAAATAAATAGTATGTATAATATGTAATAATGTGTAAAAGTAAAATAGCAAAATAAAGTTAATAATTAATTAAAAAATGTTTCCCTTGCTTTCCTCAGTTCACCTATAAGGTTTATTCGCTCATAAGACTCACTTTATGCTGTTCCCAAAGTGTGTATAATAAGCAACGTCCACTGTTATGCAATATTTTGGTTAAAAATTAGTTGAACATAGTACGGTTCTCATAATCGTATTTCGTATTTAATGATTTATAGTTAAATTAAAATGTAACACATCAATTATAGTGATCTATTTGATGCCGCACTCTGAACATGTTACAACATAGTTCGTAGAACTGCATATAGTGACTATCGGTTTTTACTATAATCACATAGTCTACAACGATTGCATTCAAATTTAGGCGCCAATAATTGATAACAAAAAAAAATATTGTAAGCTAACTTTTTTGTAAGAACCGTGAGGTTGGTATACGTTTAATGAGATAATGTCTTAACGATGATAACCTCAAAATACGGTTAGCAGTGTCTGTGTTGTTTACTTTTATTCGCTGTATGTACGACACTTCGACGTACGTCTACTTTTCCCGTAGGTCAATCCTATAAAATGTAAGTATATTTGTAGGATTTTAATCCAAATTTATCAATTCGATCCTCTAGAGTATCAATTGTATGATTTCATTATAAATCGTACCTAATATTCTTTTTAATTGAAATGATAAATTATTAATATTTGTAAACAATTTTCTTTTCGTAAGATTAGTTGAAATCTGTAAATATCGAGATTGATATTTATCTAATTATTTTAGATTAACCATGTCGATCAAGCCTAAGTATCGCCCACAAATCATTAAAAAACGTACAAAGAAGTTTATTAGACATCAAAGTGATCGTTATGACAAACTCAAGGTAAGTTTATTTAAACAAATATAATAGGTATGCTATTTACTAGTTTTATATTTGATCTTGAATAATATAAAAACTTCATTGTTGTTCTTTTATAGCCCAACTGGCGTAAACCTAAGGGTATTGACAACAGAGTGCGAAGACGATTCAAGGGACAGTATTTGATGCCCAATGTTGGTTATGGTAGTGACAAGAGAACCAGACACATGTTGCCTTCAAAGTTCCGTAAAGTTCTTGTACACAATGTCAGAGTAAGTACAACTTGCATTTTGAAACTAGAATATATGGATTCAAATGAAATATTCAAATTTTAGGAATTGGAAATGTTGATGATGCAGAACAGGAAGTATTGCGGTGAAATTGCTCATGGTGTTTCATCCAAAAATCGTAAAACTATTGTTTCTAGAGCCCAAGAGTTATCTATCAGATTAACCAATGGAAACGCACGCATTCGTACACAAGAGGGTTAAGTTTTGTAATGATTAATTAATAAAATAAAAAGTTCTTAAAATCCATTTTCTTGTTTTAATATCATATATTATTCAACTCCTGATTAAATTAACAAAAGAATATTAATTTAAAAATATACATTTTTAAAGGTAACAAAATTGTAAAATAAATGCCACATAGTACTTCAAAAAATATAAACATATTTTTTTTTTTTAAATAAAAACCATTTGGGTTAGAAGAATTATTGATTCTGAAGACAATCCTGGCACATTTTCGACGTCATTTCCATTAATGGCTCCAATTCTTTATTTATGACTAGATCAAACTCTGTTATAAAATAGTAGAAATGCTTATAACACGTATTCACATGTGGTTCCTGCAAAATAAAATTAAAATACTAAGTATTTTGCTAGGGTAAAAATATTTTATAACTGGTCGGTCAAATTGAATTTGCTTCAAATATATCAAAAACTATATGTTACTAAAGTATAGGAATGTGTCTACAATCTTGAATACATTTATTTTAACTTGGTACATCACATGGTATAATATGAATTAGTTTTTGTTGTATAAACAATAATTTTTGATTTAGGATTATTGTTAATTATGAATTTATAAATGTTATGTACTGATTTATGATAAAGAAATGAAATAACTATTTGTTTCAAGTTGGTGAGCGTAGGAAAATCCTGATAAGGTGTAAGACATGCTCAACAATTTTAACACTTATTCTCTTGACTTGAAAAAAATACAAAACATTTACAATAATTCATATACAGTTTTAAAATTAAAGTTAAATACATCATTAACTAATAACATCATATAGCAATGAAGACGTGATTAAAATAGAATAGATATTGTTAGTAATTTATTATTTATATATTTAATTTAACATATTCAATATTTTTGAATGACGATTGTAATAAAAATACAAAATACAGTTTATCACCACAATTTAAATAATTAATTAATATAAATTCACTGTAAGTTAAATATTTTATTTCCTTTATTGTTATAAAATAAACCATAATACTTACTGCGCCTATAGATATAATTCGGTCAAAATGATGTATATAAACATGTACAAATACTCTAAATAATCGAGTAAGTATTTTTTTGCAAAGTGGCATAAAAGTCTTTGGAAATGGTACATCTAATAACAAATCAAAAAGTACAACAATTTTAATAATGTTATGTGTTTTCTTGTTAAAAGACTTCATTCAAATATACCTGTTGATACTGGGAATAAGTTCTCATTGTTAATTTGTGTTTCAATCCAATCCATAAGCAGTGAAACATACTGAGGTGCTGGTAATGGTGTTGGTTTTTTGTATCTTTCTTTATCAGCCCATAAATATTCAAACTTTGGGCCACCACTCATGGTTGGACAAGATGTATCTGTACAATAGTCACAGACTGTACCATATATCAAATTTATTCGATTGAAGAAATCGACCACTGAAAATAAAAATGAATTATGTACTAATGTTAAAACGGTATACAGAGATAATATTTAAGCAAAATAGTATTATTGAAAACAATTTAGATTGTGTTATTAATGGAAAAGTTGAGTTATTGTGTGTACCTATCATTGCAATTTGTTAAAACATAAAATTACCCATGTGGCTATCTATTCAAATCCTTACTATACTAGAAAATTGTCAATTAACATACTCATGATGTTTATTCCTTAATTCTTAACCAATAAGTCATTGAAAAAAAAATATAATATACAAATTATTCATACAAAATAAACCAATTTTAATCCAACATGATTATTTTCGGTGGGTCAACTAGTTACACAACAGCTATATTTATGAGTATATTCTATAGTTCTAGAATGGTGTAGTGGTGATGTCATGATCCACAACTAACTATAGAATTAAAAAAAAATATATATATATAATTTGAAACAAAACAAAATAAATTTTAAAATAATATACTCATTGCTTGTAATTCAATTTACTATGTACAATAATGATAATGTATACTTATAGTGCATAATATTATCTCTTCATAGGCTTGTATAAGGGTGTTGTATGTTGCTAACAATGCTAATAATAAGCTATATGAACTATCATTTTTTTTTTTTTTTTAAGTATAGAGTATAGATTATGACCCGAGTTCTAAAGCCTAAAGGTTATACATTGTAAAATATTTTAATATCATTTTCACAAACAGTATATAACTATGTAAGTATAAGTACAACTGTACTAATTCTTTGATTTGCGTCAGTGACTAGTGTTTAAAATGAATGAAAATTATTTGAAAGACTTTTATAAAACATTTAGGACTTTAGCAAAACTTGCTCTTAAAGTTTAGCCACACTTACATGCATATTGTATACAAGTATGTGAAAAATTTGTTTACATTTTCAAAATATTGAACAAATATAGTTTTAACTTTCTATAGAATGTTTTTAAACTTACTGCTAACATATGATGTGTTTTCAATAGTAAATACAAGCATAGAATTTAATAATAATACCGTGAACAGCAATCCAATCATATAAGTCTTCGCCCGGTGGCAATTGCACTGCATTCCTTAAATTGATGCCGGAGTTTAATGAAGCTTGTGCATGTTTATACAACGAATAACGAAGGGTGCCCGGTGAAAACTTCTTTTTCGGCCTAAATGTCTGAAAATGTATTTTAATAAATAATTGGACACTGACACACTGTATACAATAGTATATTATTTGTAATAAAATGCAATATTTTGTAACTTACTTTTCCTTTTTGAAAAAAATCAATAAAACCACCAAAAGACATGTTGAATTTATTTAATACTCTGTGGATAAATACTGTTCCAAAAAATTAACACTAAAATTAAATTATAATTAATAGTAATATACACTAAATAATAATTAACTTAAATTTAAGATATTTAAGTGGTTTTTAGCTTTATTATCTTCCCATTTTAATACAATGATATACAAAAACAGTACATTGGGATAACATTATCAATTGTAATTTTCTGATATGCGATAATAAAAATCACAGCAGCTTACTATTATTATTGCTATTATCTTTATTTATTATATATAGTTATATGTTTATTTAGTTCTTGTTAAAAATGAAACATCAAAGTAAGTAGATGTCAGTTGATCTCACGATTTAAGTATTATATTATTGTGATTATTAGTGTATTACCGAGTACTGATTAGAATAATAAATTATAGATCGTGAATCGTAATTTGTATTCAAAAATCGAAATATTAAAAATCAGTTAAAAATTTGAAATTATATTAAATTGCAATGAATCATTAAACCTCATTTGATTTTTGTTGCGTGTGTTGCAGACTGCAGTACTTTAAAGAAATATGTAAACTATTAAAATGGAAATATCAAATTTTAGAAAAATAAATAAAGATCGTTTATCTGCATTTTTGGAACATTTGGAAAACAAAAAATTATCTGACAATTCTGATGAAATATTTGGAAAATGTCTAGTAAGTCACTATTTATATACATTTCAATAATTAATTTATTTAACTTTAAAATATTAAACTTAAGGTTTAATATTGTGTAATATTTATAATTACATTTTTGTTTTTTTTTTGATTTTAGATGATTTTAAAAACATTATTATACACTCCACTAAACTTTATACCGGACAATAAGCTTAGCACACAGTCTAACATTCAAAAATTTCTGTATTCTATTAATTTTGATGTAATAGAACCTGATCACATGATCAAATTAAAATCAATACTTGATCAAGGGGCAGACTTTGATATATATGCTAGATACATAGAATCTATCTTAAATAAAAACAATAAGGCATTGAATTCAGTTTTAATGACTGTTTGGACTCAATTAGGATCAAATGTATTGAAATTGCCTATAATTATTCAAGAAAAAACCATCAAGGTAAATCCTTTAATTTTTGAAAAAACAATTTTGTCTGCAATATTGCTGTGGGAAATCAACGACTTAATTGATGTATGCTCTAAATCACCATTGATATTCCAAACATGCTCAAGTATATTTAATGAATTGCTCATTAAGTTAAACTTTAGTAATAAGTTTATGGAGTTGTTGAACTACTTTGTGAACGGTGTCAGTTCACGTTGTATTAACAATAATATTGATATTGTTAATATCTATCCTAACAAATGTAGAAGTATATTAACCTTGAGAGACATTAAAAACAAAAATTCAACTTTAGTAACAGATCATGATTTAAATGATGAAGTAAAAAAATTAGCTTTAACTTACCCTAGGCAATTTATTTGCTTGTTAAGTCATTTTCCAGATTTATATTTATCATACTGAAGAATTGTTTGTCATTTACTATTACAAGCTGTGATCGTTTTTTCATTTATCTCAATTAATTTTGCCTGTTAAAAACTGTGCTTAACAAAATAATAATAATTTATATTTTATAGTACCTACCTATATTTACCAATACATACTAAAGTACAATAGTACTCATACAATTTACATTCCTATGTATTATACTAACATATTATAATGTTTACATTTATTTTTAATTATATAATTTTTATAATGTAATTACACTGTTATTAATTTATTATAATTTGTATTGTATAAATATTTAAAAAATGTCTATTTTGAAAAGATTCAAAACTTAGTTAAGCAATGAATTTATTTTCATTTTTAAGTTATTGTAATCATTCACCTAAATGTATTCCGAATTCAATGTGGTGATGGAAAACTTCTCCCTTCAGGCTTCAGACAGTTGTCAAAAATCATTAGATTTATCAGCCCAATGAGCCTTTTGTAATGATTCTCACCTGCAAACTAGTAATTACAGTGGTTGTCCAATGTAGAATCTAAAAAAAAAAAATATTTAACTCGCTTAATTAAACTCTCTAGTAATAACATGTATATTTAAAAATAATTTAAACATTACTTCAAATTCTATCATTGTTTCTTCTAAGTCATGTGCTCAGAGTGTCAGACAAACAGAAAATAAAAAAAATGCCAAAATTAATCAAACGCTCATAGCAAAACCAACACAGACAAAAACTATCGATCCAATGCCACAGAATAAATTTAATATTTAATTTTAATCTATTCTGTTCCAATACTTTTGTCCTTTCTTGATTAATCCATGCACATACACAGGTCTTACTGGTCTCAGACACCCTAAGCCATTAATCTCTAATTTTTCCTCTGCCATTATTCCTGATAATTCACCTCGACGTCGAACATGAAAGTGTATTTGGTTCACTCGTATTATCTCATCTCATCACTCCTCGCCTCATGTGTGTGCTCTACTACGAGTCGATGCTGTAGTCGCGAGACAAGGATTCTACAGGCACAAACTACTATCCCGTGAATCTCGTTCAAATCACTATAGTAGTGTTTATAACTAGTAGTGTTAAAATAGTGCAATGGAGCATGGACGACGCCATCTTCGGTCATGCTGCCACGTCTATTTTACTATTTATTTTTATCCATTTTGCTTATTGTATTATTAATTAATTATTATGTATACAAAATACAGATTGTAATGTTTTACTTTTATTTAATAAAAAAGGAAAAAAATAAACCTGATATAGTTGTTAATTCTTTTACCTATTGTATAATGTGTAGAATGACTGTAGTGTAATACAGATGTATAACTATAAAAATTTATTTCAATAATACAAAAAAACTAGTCAATTTTATAAATTTATAATGAACTTACCGTAAAAAACCTACTATGGCACTATAGTTTAATTTATTTATCAATAGGTATTAGGTATATATTTTTTTTTTGAATAATCTAAATTTGAATTTAACATGCAGAAAATAAATATGAAAACATTTTTAATTTGATTTTTTCTATCGCATAACTTTGTATTTAACATTGACATTTATAATTGGTGGTTTATATAAATATTAATCAAAGCTAATTATGCAATAATATATTTTTTTTAGTAAAATATTTAGATTTTTGGATAATTTCAATATCGTATTTTAATATTTTATGTTTTAGGATAATAACTACGCAAAAATAAAAAATACATTTTTGTTAATTTAAGATTTAAGTAAATTCAGTTATATAATCAGCTTAGTTTAGGTATATTATTATTTATTGTGTCAACTTCACGTTAAATTTGCTAGTCTGAACTTATTATTTATTAATATGTTATTACTAGGGCTGGGATTTATATGTAATTAAAATAGTCAAAATATGTAGTACCTATATAAAATAAAAAATATATAATAAGAAAAATTTTAAATTATGTTAATGTGTAGAATTAAAATAAATTTTTGAATAATATACAATCAATTGTTTTTAATTTCTAATCAATTTAATTTAAAAAATATAGATATTTTCACAACCACGCGAACGCAAGTACTGACACGTCTGACACTGTTGAAAATTCGTAAATATATTTTGTCTATAACAATTAATGAATATAAAGTATAATCTAATATCATTAATGTATCTATAGACTATAGTTATTGAACAGAAAAAATAAGATAAACTATAATCAAATTATTAATATTTAACTAATACAGGGGCGTCATTTCACATTTTTTAATGGGATTCAAAACCAATATTGAAAATCTAAAGTAATACCAGTCACTCGCATGGTCGAGTCATCCCATGAATTTTTTTCAAAGCACTTTTTTTGTAAATGTAGATCATTTTATAGAAATTATAGTATAAAACAAATAAAAATAATTTT
This sequence comes from Rhopalosiphum maidis, assembly GCF_003676215.2. Lineage (NCBI taxonomy): Eukaryota > Metazoa > Arthropoda > Insecta > Hemiptera > Aphididae > Rhopalosiphum > Rhopalosiphum maidis. The sequence continues at coordinate 29,235,723 of NC_040880.1, forward strand.
GTTCATCCCACAAATGACGCCACTGAATTAATAGATACTTTCATATAATTATTTCCTTTATGCATTATACACTTAAGTACAATTTGTATGAATACTATTATCGAAGTATAAATGGATAATACTACTAAACCAACCACCGAAATCGTCAAAATTTACGAAATATGTAAAAAAAAATATGTAAAAACATATAAAATAAAATATGTTTTATTTTATTGTAAATCACGTGAAATGAATTTATCATTTGCAATACTTAATTTATCATATTTTAGTAAAAATATTTATTTAGTACTTACATACAAATTCCAGCCCTAGTTATTACAGATTATAATATATCAGCAGATCAGGTTACTTAGATACGTGCAATTATTGTAATCCAATTTTTTGCATTTTTTTGTAATGACATAAATTTAGTTTTCAAATAAAAATGTAATTGTATTAATATATTATTTAAATAAAATTAATTTAGAAATTTTTTAGCTGTTTCACCTGTTTCCAATTATTTTTAATTTAAAATCCTTAATCTTGGGACTTTGTCTTTTTTTATTTACATAATTGCCTACTTAATTGTATTTGTAATTTTACAATCTGGTTAAGTCAACTTTGTTTAAGGACTTTGAAAGGGGTGCGTGACCCTTTTAAAAGCGGTGAGGGACTACGCACAACAAACTACAAAGTGTAGGTGTTAGGACTTTTAGTATGTTTATAAGTGAAGTATAACTTAAATGTGTTATCTACAAATCTATCAAAATTCAGCTTTTGATGATTTTTTTTTAGTATATTGTAATATAATTATATTTCTGATTTTTATAATTAGTAATAGTCAACAACTTGTTCGATTAATCGTCACCACCGATATAAACAACATTATGACTAACGATATCTAATTAAAATTTATAAGATAATTTAACGTGATATAATATGAAATTATCTGTTTGTTAACTTTGGTTATAGGTAGGTTCTTTTGGTTTATGATTAACAATTTTTGCTCAAACAGAACAAAAAAAAAAATAATTTTATCTTTTTTTAAAATATAATACCGCAACGGCGCAACATATATAAATGTATGTATATATATGTATTAAAAGTAAGTTTATTCTATGGTAAATTTTATAATTTATAATTTTAGTCATTTATTATTAATAATATACAGTTGAACTTGGTTATCTCGATTCTCGAACTTCTTTAACTCGAAATTATCGATACCTCGAACATTTTCTGCGGTCTCTAGAATTTTATATTTAAACAATGTGAAAAAATCTTGTTGCAGAAAAGGCTTTTATTGATATCTTAATTTTTAAGTGAGTTATAGTCATGTTAAATATTAAAACTTTAAAATGCTCGTAACTCGCTTAAAAATTAAAAGATCAATAAAAGCTTATGAGATGCCCTAGGTATGTAATATTATTAGTTATTACCTTTAAAGTTTAGGTAAATTGACTCTAATATTAAAGCTAACAGCATAAAATTTAATCTGTTGAACGCAAAAATTTGCTATGTCTTACCTATATTCGTGGTTCGTAAAACATGGAGAACACACGCGGGAATGACGTATTGACGTCCTCTTAATATTATTATTCGTCATTTTAATCGACACTAGTAAATTATAGGTTGTTGACTAAATTAAATAAAAATTCAATCTAATGTTAACTAAATTATATAATCTTAACAAATAATAATTTGCATATAAAACTATTGTGGTACCTAATATGGTTTCTGAATATAGCTAATTCATTATTATATATTTATATTTTATGTTCGTTTATTACTTATACCAATCTAATAATTACCTATTCATTATTACTTCATTTTTAATGTTTAATAATTGACATTATTGTATGCGTCTAGCTGAATAATCGTGATCGTATAATATATAAGTAATAAAGTATAAATGCTGTATTTCTGTAGTGATAAATTGATTTGAATAATTTGATTGCTTACTTGTTTGTCAATATTGTAAAATTGTAAAATACTACAATCTATGAATTATCTGTAAATTGAATTTCATTATTTATGAATAGTTTAAGGCAAGTCCGTCAGTCCGTGGTTTAAAATGTATCATACTATTTATATTTTTGATTATACCGTATACCTTGTACTTACTTCCAAGTTATAAAATTATAATAATTAATATTAGACCTAGTTTAAAGTTATATATTTACCAACTATATTATCTACGAGTATATAACAGGTTTAGACGGTTTAGTAAGATCAACTCTTATAAGTAGGTCTTCACCATGGTCCATGGACCATGAGATAATATTACTTATTAAACAAGTACACAAATATACAATGCAAATAAATGTCAACCTATTTTATTTATTTACAATAAAATGTTGTCCACTGTTAGTGTAAGTAATGCAATATTCATCAAGTATTTATCTGATTTAAACAATATATAATCAATGGACAATAGCTATTAGCTATATACCTATGTTGTACACTTCAACAGTAGATATATTACAAGTACACACTACTATAATAGTATTATAATACTATAATTACTATATGGCTAAAATATAAAAAACGAATAATTCGATAAGGACGTGTTTCGTTCACCTAAATGAATATGACCTCAAACCAGTTATTTGACCTAAGAGTATTTACTTTTTAATACTGATATAGTGATATTGTAGTTCGTATGATAAACTGCATATTATTATATGTTTATGTACAAACATTTCAAACAAATCACCCAACTATATAATTTTAATTTAATATTCGGCGTACGTATAGTTCACTTCACTGTATTTACATATATATAGACATATAGTTGGTTCTAATGTTAATATATTTTTATATTAATAAAATTAAATATTAGTATCGTGTTAAAAAACATTTATTATTTGTACACAAATAATAAGTTGATTACCATCAAAATTCAAAGTTATTATTTTATATTAATTTTAAATTATGGATTTCGAAAAATTAATACTAGGAATAGACATAGGAACAAGTTCAGTAAAAATTTCACTTTTAGACAGCTGGACTTCAAAATCTGTTTATGCGAAATCGGTCCCAACCAAAGCAAAAATTAATCCTAGTCATCAAAATGGTGATGAGCAAGATGTTTTCAAAATTTTGAAAGCAATGCGAGAATGTTTAAGGTCACCAGGAAAAATTATGGAAAAGGTAAATATTTAAATAAAAAAGTGAACTATATACCTATATACATAGATAGGTATATCAATATATTGTATGTTGAAAATATATATACAGTATATGGTTTAATACTATAATATAATATATTATTATATTTTATATTATATATAAATAGTATATTAATATAACTACACATATTAGGAAATTATTCAATTACGGAATAAGTAACATTGTTTTTATAGATATCTACTATTTTACAACTCATTCAAATACATTCTATGCTGTTTTATAAAAATAGTCAAATTCAATAGTATTTGGTAATAAATATTAAATAATAATTATAGAATACAGATAGTAAGTAATATATAAGTACTAAATATAATATATTATACTAATGTATAAGTAATAAAATAAGTTATATGCATTTATTTTGCAACAAAATATAGTTGTATAATGTTACATTGTTGCATATTTTAGATATTAATTATTTTTTCTCAGTCGTTCTATTTTAGCTTATTAAAAATAAATTATTTTTTTTTTTTTAAATTATATTATTATTTAGTATTGACAATGTAAGTTACATTAAAAGTAAGAAAGTAAATAAACCATTTTCAAGCGTTAGCTATACAAATTAAACAACAATTTTTGTAATTTTACGAAACTTGCCAAAATTTAATAAGATATTGTTATTTTACGCATAAATATCCAATTTCGTCAAAATTTAAACTATAGACGCTTACATAAAATATTACTAACTAGGTACACTCAATGTTTTTTAGTAAATTTTTTAAGAAATACTTTTATGGAACCTTGTATTAAAATAATTAAATTATCAAATCTTTGGTACCTATTGGACTATTGGAGTATCAAACATTTTTATTTAAAAAAATTATTTATATAATATATTATTGGGATTTTACGATTTTTTTCAGTTCTAAGTAGAAAGTTTATAAAAACAAATTGTTTTTATAAACTTTAAATATTTTTAAATAATAATAAAAAAAAAATAGAAAAAAAAATGTTTAATGTCTATAAATAGCACAAAAAATAAATATCAACATAAACATTCGGGGAACATTTGAACTTTTCTACAGAAAAAGTATCTGCGGTTATTTATTTTTTCACCAAAAATACAAAATCGATTTTGTTGAATAGGATTTTGAGTATAATTTCCTGTTTTTCCTTAATTTTGATTGTTTTTCAGGTTATCTTGAAAAATACTAAGAATATTTTGACCTTCTCATAGTACAAACTGGATCAAATTTTCTATCAGAAATCGCCTTCCAAATCGTTTTATTTATTTCATTTTCTTATTGTTTAATGTTTATACATATAATTTTGATGATATTTCAAGATTTATTAATATATAATTTTATAATACACCCCATATTATAGTTATTTTTAGCGCTTTTAAGTTTGAACTTTGGTTATAAGTATTTTGTATTCAAATACATTTTAGTTATAGTCATCATGAATTATTTAAAATACATTTTAATTTAAATAATAGTTATAGTATAATAAATTTATCTTTTTTGTATAAATGTAGATTATAGCCAACAAATAATTTCTAATACTTATGCACAGGGTTATCATTATTCACCCAGTATGCTCATTCCCAACCCTATACTCCAATTTTTTCTCTAATAATGAACTTATACAATTTCTAATATTTTGTATAATTAAAAATTATATTTTCAAAATCTTGTATTTTTGTACATTGTACTACTTCAGGAATATCTTGTGTTTTCCTTTTAATAAAAATCTTTGTTTTAACTGTAAGTTATTCAGTGGTTATAATTTATTTGAACATTTTCATGCCCTAATTCAAAAGTTTTCAATTATTAAAATAATTTTATATCTTTTATTAAGGATTATAATCCTTAAAAATAGTTTATTAAAACATAAAATAGATATAATATCAGGTCTAGTATTTATTATTCTTGAGACTTGAATCATTCTTATACATTATAAATATTAATTTAGCGAGTATGAGCGCAAGTTAAAAAAAAATGGCATGATATAAGAATTAAAAAGAATATAATACAATAATAAATAAAAACTTAAATATTAAATAAGAAATGACGGATCATTGTTAACTAACTTTAGTCCAGTATGGAAAATGCTTAAATATTGTGGGTGTATCGAACAAAAACCATTAAATATATGGAGAATACGAGTATATTCATAAGAATTGTAATCTATGTTCTAGGCACATTCATACAGCTTAAGAACTTACTATGTACCTTCTGAAGTAGGTAGCTTACACACATCAGCTGTCTGAGGATCCCATATAACTGCACTTTACCTACTCAACAATATTGATCTAACTCTAACAAGTGCACCATACAAAAAATTCAGAGAGATAGTTTGTTGGGTACTGGTTGTTATAGCCTCGCCACGGCGAGTGAAAACTTTAGAGCCCCACCATCCATATAACAATAAATAGATCCATTGATACCTATCATTAACCGATATATTAGTCATAGTTCTACAATTTTTTCTGACAGCTGGAAAGATTATGCTAATTTGATAAAACATAGATTTCAAAATAATTAAGACAATCAAGTTAACCATAGGTATAATTTCGTGGACCCTAACTTAGGAGTCCACACACAAAATGTCGAGAGAATGTGGGGTTCGGCCAAATGAGGCAACCAAAAATGTAGATGTACTGACAGAAAATTTTAGCCTCTTACATGGTGGAATTTATGTGGCGATCAAAACTAAACAATAGTGATCTGTTTGACACCATCTTAAAAGATATAGCAGAATTTTAGGAATCACAGAAACCATAATTTTTAACCTTATAAACATTTGTATACATTTTTAATTTATCATTGTTTTAAAAGTATTATTATTCCATTTTCTAATTTAAATTTTTTTATATTATATCAATATAATATTATCTATTATTGAATTATTAGATTAATATTAATAAATAAACTCATTATTTCATATATTTACGATGTATTTATTGTTATATGGATGGCAGGGCTATAAAGTTTACACCCGCTGTGGCGGGGCTAGAACAAACCAGTACCGTTTTTTGATAATCTAGATATTCTTTTAATGAAATGAAACCCACTACTTAAAGAGCTTTGCAGGTAACTTTATCAATGTGGGCAAAAGTTCTTTTCTATCTGTTCAGATAGAAAGAGTAAAGTAAAATTCAAATCAGAAATTTCAGTACCAACAGGGAGCAAGTTAAAGCTATTAAAAGTGTAGGAAAAAGTAGTAGGTGAGCAACTTTTGGTAAATATCATTAACTGGTATTTATTGACAAGGGTGTAGCCAGGGGGAGGGTTTCAGGGTTCAGACCTCCGAAATTTTTTCTTGAAATGAGATTGAATAGGTTTAAATACCTATTAATTTAAAACTTGTATAATATGACATATTTATACTCTAAACCACTTCCCTACAAAAAAAAAAAATCTGGCTACGGTCTTGTTTATTATTATCTATTGTAGGATCAATTTTTTTAGTCTAGGTAAAGAAACTATTAAGATCGTTCATAATTTAATACAATCATTGACAGAGTTAATTTTAAAGAATATTTTCATGTTATTGGTAAAACCAACTATGAAGTACAAAGAATAGTTAACTGTGCCTAAGAGAGAAACATGCATCATTTACAAATAAAATGTATAAATTAATAATATTGTTAGATTAATCCATAGACCTATAAACTAGTTTAAATTACTAAAATTTTAAAATTATCATGGTCCCCATATTTTTAAAACCCATTAACATAGACCTGTTATTACTCTTAGTACACATGTAAAATAACTTAAAAACTACTAGTTTAAATTTGATTTGAATACGTTATAATAATAATAATAATAAAAAAAAAATTAATGAAAATAGGATAATATTTATTTTACTCAATAATTTTTAAGTAACAAAAAAATTCTCAAGAATTTAAAATTAAGGTTTTTAAATTTATTTGAAAATACCAAAAATAAATTTAAAATAACTTAATATATTATTGATAAAAAGAGAGTATGTGTATTGTGTATGCTTGACAAATCATTCCATATTATATATTTGTTGAAATGGAAGTACATACATTCATTATTATAATTACAATTTAAGTGAATAGTTTTTTAAATCCATAAATTAAAAATATCACTTGAGTATTTTTTATTTGAATAATTATCTACATAAAAATTTGACCAACTATCTGATTCTGATAATAAGGTAAAAGCGATTGGTATTTGTGGTCAAATGCATGGAATAGTTTTTTGGAATGAACAATTTGTACAAACATTTTGGAATAGTGAGTTCACAAATGAAACAGAAAAATTGGTATCTAATTTATATACATGGCAAGATGCACGTACAGATTTAAAATTTTTGACTAAGCTGCCGAAACCTCGTTCTCATTTAAAGGCATACTCAGGTTATGGATGTAATACCATTTTTTGGTTAAAAGAAAATCAGTAAGTTTAATAAGAGCAACAAAAGATTGAATATTATTATTTAATAAAATAAAATATTTTTATACATCAATTTTAGACCAGAAATATTGAGTAATTTTAAGCAATGTGGCACAATTCAAGATTTAATTGTATCAATACTTTGTAATCAAGGAAAACCAATCATGTCTACTCACAACGCAGCAAGTTGGGGATATTTTGATGTAATTGACTGTTCCTGGAATACAGATATTCTGATTGAAGCAAATTTTCCAGTTCATCTATTACCATCAGTTGTACAGCCTGGAATAAATGTTGGGACATTATATGAAACAATTTATCATATACCAAAAGGCGCAGTAGTTGGTAAATGATTGACATTTAAAAAATTATAATATGTGTATTTAATTAAATAACTATTAAGGTGTTGCTCTTGGTGATTTACAATGTTCAGTAATAGCCACATTAACAGCAATGACAGATGCTGTGATAAACATTTCCACTTCTGCTCAAGTTGCATTTGTAGCCAAAACAATTGAAACACAATGCGGTAAAATTAAAAATATTTTGAATAATATTATTGTAATTTGTTGTATAATTGTATATTGTTAGATTAGATGGTGTTGAATATTTTCCATATTTTGAAAATCAATTCTTAGCAGTAGCAGCTTCTTTGAATGGCGGAAATGTCTTAGACTTTTTTGTTAAATCTGTACTTAACTGGGTATCTGCTCTTGGATTGACTATAACTGAAGGTAATTTAAAATATTAATACATATTTATTGATGAATACTCAATAGCATTAAATTAAATTCATAGATTAAAATTAGGTTTTGAAAATCAATTTATAATTACCTTGTAGCCAGATAAAACCATGGCTTTTTATTTTTAAACACTATAACCAAAACAAAAAGCTTAAAAGCTGATTTATGCTGTAAAGGATTTTTTTTTTTTAATTCTTAAACTTGTTACAGTTATGATGTTTTTTGACAATATACTTTTAACTCCTGCTATTGATACATATGTGATATGTATAATATATTATTTACCTATTTATTAAATATTAGAATATTATATTTTATTAACACATGTATAAGTAATAATTATGTATTAATTTTATTTCAGATGAACTGTGGAATCGATTGTTACAGTTACCATCTAATGAAAATTCAACACCTCTGATAGTAAACCCTTTAATTTTTGGTGAAAGACATGATCCAACAACATTTGGATCATTAATGAATGTTACAAATAATAACCTCACATTATCAGAAGTATTTTCAGGTTTTTGCAAAGGACTTATTAATAATTTACTTAAGTTAGTATATTAAATTATTTTAAAACAATGCATTTAAGGCCATGACTGGGAGGAAGGTCCAGGGGTCCGGACCCTCCTAAATTTTTTAAAATTAGTAACATTTTAGTGGTGAATACAGCTTATTAGCTATACATTTTCAGTATTTATATTTAAAAATAATATTGGACCCTCCTCCCCCCTGTAATTTTTGTCAGTTACAGCATTGATTATAAATAGTATTTATAATTAATAGTTATGGTTAGGATCTTGAATGCAATAATAACATAAAATCATAAAGATTAATTTATTTAAATTTAGAATGATGCCAAGAGAAATGTTGTTAAAAGCTGGAATTCAAAGAATCATAGGATCAGGATCAGTCATAACTAGAAATCATATCATAAAAAAAGAAATAGAACATTGTTTTAATCTCCCACTAAGTGTAAAAATGCCAGAAGATTCTGCTTTTGGTGTTGCTTTAGCATTATTGAAGAATAATCCTTATTTATTTAGTTAATAAATATTAAAATTTATTTTATTATTAAAAGTGTTCATTAAATTATAATATATATTATAATAATTATACATAAAATACATAAGAACAGAAAAGAAATGTTTGGTATATTTATAGATGTACAACATGGAATTATCAATTCAAAAATGTATTTAACACTACAATATTGCAGTCATCATGGCAACTATAATATTAATTTATATGTAAAAATAATAATAATACAAAAAAAAAAATATTATTAACATTAAAAATAAAATTATATTAAATACTTGAATTGTTGTATAAAAATAATTAAACGTCACAATAAAAATTGAAGACTAACAAATTAAGTTCTTTTAATAATGTTAGTTTTATCTTTTGGATTATTCACAGGTCAAATTCTGAAACATAACGTAAACTAAATATATACATAAAATATATTAAGATTAAATATACAGATTAATAAGAATAAACATGAATAGAATATGGTATATAAAGTTAAATAAAATACAGTTTACACTATTATATTTCATAATAGCTCTGAAATTTTAATTTGTGACAATATTCATTAAATTTTTATTATTTTTAATAATATTTAAAAATACTATCAAATTGTCTCACTATATTGTTTTTATTCAAATAATAATTTTTAAGGTAATATATTATAATAAATACATCTACATATTTTATAGGTAATATTAATATTAACCAGATAATATGATATTAGCCACAAACTTTTGGATAATATCTGAACAACTATAAACATGTATCATGCAAGAGATAAAATAACTTTATAAATAGTTTAAATTATTAATAATATTAAATATATTTAAGACAATTAGTAATTACCATAAAAGACATAATATTAATAATAAAATATTATATTATATTACTATTAAACAATTTGAATTTATTTTTAATGAGTTATCTAAAAATGATACAACATTGAATTGAGTACTTTATTTTATATTTTAAATTATTTCTTGAAATATTATTTAAAAATAAGGAATTAAAGTGTTATCATTTATTGTTATATGGCATGCATGACATTTTGAATTGCATAAAATTTTAGATGATGATTACATTTAAATCAATATTAATAATTTCAAACAAGATTTAATGTTGCCTTCAGTTTATTTATTATATTTAAGTATTTTTTATTTTATATCATCTACTAATATTTTGGACAAAAGTTTCACAAATGATTGATAAAATTTTGTTTTTGTTTTTATTTTATTTAAATAAAAAATTAAAACACTTAAAAATTGCACTAGCAAATATTACGTGCAAAAACAGGCCAACTACAAATCGATGTTGTATATTGTATAGCATATTATATAACATTATAGTTATAACAAAATTATCATCCACAATTGACATTATCCAAAAAACATAGATAATATCAACATTATCCAAATGTTAATATAATTGGTAACATAAAGCAAGCCCAAAAGGTTGGACAACCACTGTTTTGCTATGCTTTTTTTTTAAATAATGATGATCATGGTATTAATCAAAATAGATTTAATACTCTCATAAGAACTATTTTGACATAGTATACTATACAAATTAGTGCTAAGATGAAAACTGTTTGATTGATCAGTTCACAGAAATATTGAAAATTTTTATGTATAGCATTATACTTATGTTGATCGATTGATCACAAAATTTAGTTAGTTTAAAACAAAATAAACTAAAGCATAGTACTTGAAAGATAGGAACTACCAAGAATTATTTGTACTTTTTATGCAGTAAGTCTGATAAGAAATTATGATAAAACTAATTATCTTAAGTTATAAAATTACAAAATATTACCAGTAAGTAGTAATTTAGAATTAATAGTAACAATATGAGCTTTTAATAATATATAATATTACCTTAAGAACTGCTATTCAGGTGCATTAATTGTTCTTGTAAAACAAATGACATTGTACATGGTGTCAAAACTCCTTTATTTAACATTTCTTCTCGAGTTTTGCCTTTAGTTTTAGGAGTTTTCAAAAAACTGCAATCTTTATTTAAATTATTGAAAATTCCATATGCACCAGTCATTCTAGTATAATTTTTTTCCTTCACCGTTTCTACAGTAATATTTGATGTTTGTGACTCACTGTCATTATTTCCATCCTGAACTTTTTTCAGCAATTTATCATAGTTTTCATTAACTTTATTTTCCATAATGCCAAAATGTTTTTCAATTTCTAGTTCAATTTCTTTGAACCGGGTCTTCATTAAATTACAACATTGCAATTTAGTTTGGCGAATATCATCAATTTCTTTTTTTTTTAATTCCTCAATATCTTCAACTAATAATGATAGATTTAATGTTTGAGTTTGGCGAATATCATCAATTTCTTTGTTTTTTAATTCTTCAATTTCTTCAACTAACAAAGGCATATTTGATGTTTGAGTTTTGTAAGTATCATCAATTTCTTCATTTTTCATTACTTCATCTAGTAAAGGTAGATTTGATGTTTGACTTTGGCTAAGAGACTGACATATGTCTGGCTTCAAAGTAACACTTAAGTCTATTAAACTTGGAGTTATGAGTTTATTAGAATTATTTTCGTGGACAGGAGTCAAATTTACATCAGGTATTGAAACATTAAATATGTCTGCATTTTTTTGGACAGATTCTAAGTGGCGATTTAATAAATATTTAGAGGCAGATGATAATGCATTGTTAAATTGTACCTTTTCATACTTAGTACAAGGTGAGTCAATTAGGGTGTTAAAAAGTTCTTTTGACTGCAATACAGGTTCATAAGGCTTTTGGCGAGATTTTCCCATTGATGATTCAAGAAGTTTGATTCTACTAGGTGGAGATAATGGAATTTTATTATGGTTATTAAACATGTCCATATATGTAGATTTAGGTATGTCAAAAGTATTTTCTGTATAAAGTTTATCATGACTTTTAGATTTTGATGAAGTAAATTGAAAATTGTTAATCTGAAAATAAATAGAAATATACTTATTATTTTTATTTTTATACTGTATGTAAATATTTGTATATACCTCATGTAATGGCTTCAATGTACGTTTCATAACAAATGTATCATCATCAAATAAAGCTTTTTTTGGTCCCACTGATACTTTTTCTTCTAAAAAATACAAATAAAGACATAAAGTATTTAATTTTACATATACTTAAATTGGATCTAGAATAAAAGCCACGGATAAAAAATCCATGGATAAAAAAATAAAACTAAATGGTTAGGTTAACTAAAATTAAACAAAATATTTTGAAAATTTAACTATATAACCCTTTTTTGATATAGGTATCTATAACCACATATAATAAGCATAAAATATTTGTTAATTGTTTAATAATTCTTACATACTTTTATATTATAATAATATTTAACAAAATAATACACCAAATATTTTAAACTATAAGTATAAATAGGGCCAGTGGTCGTTGTTGCCAAAATTAAAAAAAAATTTTTTGTGGAATCAATAAATATATAGATGTGGCCAATCTAATTCTAAATCCTGTTGACATTTTTTATCCCAGTCCGCCCCTGGGTATAAATACTATAAATATACATTTAAAATATGAGAGATTAAACTGATTAAGGTATATAGCAATAAAAGTCATTGTCATTTGACTTTATCTTAAAACTGGTGTTGGTATCTTAGTATCTAAAATATTGTATTATGTGAACAATATATATTATGTGATTGTCTCTATAATCCAATATTATTATAGGTTGACTGAAACATATTGTTGGGAAATTGGTAAAATTTTATCTTTTATGCACTATTTAGTCTCCGTTATGCTCAGTCTGTGTACAGTGTAAATGTTGTGAAATAAAAGTGTAAGGTGTTAAAACTTGTGAACAAATTTTAAATTTGTGAACATTTCTTTATAAGTTTATTTACAAACTTTTTTTGAATTTTCATAATGGAAATTGTTAAAACAAACAAAGGAGGTAGCAAAATTTGTTTTAATGGTCATATGTACGTCATTAAGCATTTAGGGAAAAATAAAATAACATGGCGTAGTACATGGTGATGTATGAAAGCAAGTTCTTTCAAGTGTACAGGGACAATGTACACTGAATTGCAACATGATAATCCTATAGAAAAAAACCACATAATCATCTACCCGAAAAAAAAGAAATAAAAGTTACTGAATGTATACAAAAAATGAAGGATCAAATAACTTCTTCTAGTATAATGAATCCTGTAGAAGTATTTACGAAAAATGCATCGCAAATAGAAACAGCAACTAAAGCTAGAATGCCCACTGAAGACACCGTAAAATGTATGCTAAGAAGGTAACGATAAAAAAACTGTCCAATTAATTCTACTATGATCGAAGGTAATTTTAGTTCATTTTAGTATATTTTGTAGAAAACTTGATAGTCTAGCATTTTTACCAGAAAAAAAAGTTTTAGAGGGAATGGATTTTTTAAGAACAATTATGCCACCGGAGGCAACAGGTTTAGTCAATTATTTTGATACCACATATGTCCACGGGTCTTACAGAAGTGTTCAGCATAATCCGAATAATGGTATCAGACTTCGAAATATTGCACCATTCTATCCACCATCAATATGGAATGTCTATCAAACTATCCTTGATAATGGACATCGAACTAACAACGAAACAGAAGGGTGGAACCATTGTTTTCCAAAATTAGCAGGCCACAATCATTCTTCTATTTGGACATTAATAAAGAAAATGAGGTTAGAGTTGTCTTCTGATGAAACAAAATTAGCCCAATTCGCAATAGGCAATTTAAATAAATAAATAAAAAAAAAAATGTATGAAAAATACAAGAAAAATTGTATAAAATATGTAGTTATGGCTTAACTCAACGGACAATAGACGAATATTTGACAGCTATTGCTTACACAATAAGATTATTGTAATTATTTATTTTTTATATTATGTTTTTAAATTATAAATTTTTAATTTTACAATGATTTGTGTTTTTTTGTGAAAAATTTTTTTTTCTTATATTATTATATTATTATTTATTATATAATGTACAAGTAATTTTGTAGTTGAAAATTTATATGATACTTGATTTAAAATTTGTGTCTTTTTTATCAATGGATTTTTTTATCTGTGGCTTTTTTTGTCAGTGGTTTTTTTATCCGGTTACCACTTAAATTATGTGGTGATATTTATAATTAAAAATTAAAATTCTTAATTTTAAGAATTAATAATTTTTTTTTAAATCATTCATTATCTTAAATAATATTATAAAATTGATAAATCCAATAAAAAAATATTGATATTAATAAACAAGAAAACAATATTGGACACCTCTGGTGTTATATGTCAAGTATTATGTATATTTTAGTTAATTATAGTTGGGGATGACATCAGCATAGTAATTATTGATGTGTTAATCAAACAACAATATTTATTCAAGTTTAACCATGACATTTTTTAAAAATAAAAATTTACTTTATTTAAATGTTATTTATATTATTTTACATAGCTACATTACATTAGATCAATTAATTTATTAATACAGTGCAAAGATTATATTGAATAAAATATGACGGAACAAAAAATATATATTTGTTTGTAAATTGTAGGTAACCCGACTATAGTTATTACATTATTTCAATATATTATATAATTATACTTAATATATTATAATTTATGTAACCTAACCAAGAATTCAGAAGATAGTTGCAGTTCTTGACTGATTATTATTTTAATGTTAACGGATTTTGTCACAGTCATAATGTTGCGAGTAATTAGTCATCCCCAGTTCTAGGACTTATATGTAACATGTAGTTATTTTGTATTTAATAAAGTAACCAATATCATGTTTATTTTAAATTACCTATCGGCTATCATTCTCATAAACATTCAAAGATAGCAATAAACATGTTATTTAATTTCAATAACTTTGACAAGCATAGTTCTATAAAATACAACTATTAAATAATATGATGCTTTAAGTTCATAAAACAATTTAATATATAACATAGAATGAGTTATAAATAATATTACGTTTAAAATAAAAAATAATAAATAGGTACAGAATTATATTATGCTACTTAGTACTTACCATTATCATATTCGGGAGTAAGTTTAACAAGATTTTGTACCACACTACGACGGCCAACGCGCCTTTCTTTGTTCATTTTAAAACTTCAAATCTATTAATGTACACGCAAATTAAAAAACAGAAGGATTTAGAAAAATCCGAAAAAAGATCGATTAGTAGAGGAAATTCTGACAAAAGTGACAACATTCAAGTATTTAATAACATCAAAATTCAAAATTCAACACTTGACAGTGAAATGTTAAATTGATAAAACTTTAAAAATTAAAAGTAAAAATTCCGTTAGTATACAACTGTACCTAAATAGTTGATGTTTATAGATAATAGATAATAATTTTTTGTATTACATACATGAATATGATTGATATTTAATTTGAATTTGAATCTGAAATTCAGGCGTCGCGGAAAAATAACCGATATTTTAATGTTTGATACCATTTATCAGCTGCTAGCGAAGATTTGAAGCAATTTTCGTGGTGCATGGAAAAGACGATGTGTAGTCAATATTATTCCCCGCCAGTTTTTAATTAATTATACGTCTAGCAACTATCACTAGTTTTTGTTTCACAAAATAATTTTTCCAAAATAAATTTATTCAAATTTAATAAATATATAGTCAGGAATGGGCAAGATACTCAAAAATCAGTATCGCGATACTTACATTTTAAGTATTTAGATACTCGCTACTTACATTTTAAATATTTAGATACTCGATACCCGGTACTACATAAATTTGAAAATATTAGTATTAGCCTGTGATATCCTATATGCATAGGATTTTTTTTAAAGTTTATTTATACACAATAAGGTAGGTTGTGAATCTAGACAAATGCATTTAACTTTAAAATTCCAAATATTAGTTTAAGTTTAAATATTAATATATTATAATAAGTCAATTGTTAAATAACATGAATAAATAATAATAAAAATAAATTATAGATATTATATCATATTCTTATTTCTTTTTAAAAATGTTAATTTTTCAAAAGTATAATGTCTGGTAAATTATGAATAAATCCTGCCAGGGATATACAAATATAACTGAATATGGCTCATAGGTTTCGTACAAGTTGTACTGCAATTAAATTATGGATTCATAAAATTATTTTTTCTAAATATCGCAATAAAGTATCGAGTATTTTTCGATAAAATTATTGTATAAAATACTCGATACTGCCCAATCCATGTAAATAGTACCCACCTACTGTAGCACAATACAATCCGTCCAGTCGATTATGAATGATCATGTGCATTTGTGCATTACATTGCTCGTCTTTAGAAAACATACAACTATAAGTATATATATATATACATATTTATAGGTCTATGTTAGAAAACCGTTTATTATATTTTCAAATCTTAGGTAGTAATATTAATAAAAAAAAACCATAATTTACAAATTTTCATGATTTTATAGAATTTCACAAAAATTTTAAATTCAAATACTCATAAAAAAAATCGTAGATTGACTACCGACAAAGGATTCAACATTAATATTTCTATATAAAAATATTTTAGATTCTGAGCAGAACGATAAGTATAAATATTTTGTGTATACAATATGTTAGACAAAAATTAATTTAATCTGTTATATTACTAATAATAGTGAAATAAATAACTTTGATGGCAATATAAAAATATTATTAAATATGTTTAGTAATTCTATTCTATGGTACAGCCATTTACTTTCCATCTTTTTAACTTTGGAAAGTAAATTTACCTATTAGATGGCCAGATTTTAAATTTTATGAAATTAAAGACAAAAAGTTTAAACTTGACCTATAACCATTCATTTTTTATATGCCAAATGTATTATATGTACATAGTACATACTGTAAAGTGTAAATAAGGCGTTTTAAAAATTTTATGGAAATGTACACCTAGCACCATCTTCTCAAAATGATGCTCCTGTCTGTTTACATTGAATTATGAAATATAACTATTAACTATATGATGATAAACACCAGTAGCTTTATAAACAAAAAAAAAGAAATTGAAAATTTAAATTAATTCTTTTACCAGTAACACAAATGATGAACTTTCATGTGAAAATTGGGACTTAAGTTCTTAAACACCAAACCTAATTGCTAAGGGTGCTACATTATGACTAACTTCTGGCATTTTTAAATTGCTTTTGATTCTTGTCAATTACCAATATTTATTTGTAAATTGTAGACCTTGACAAACTGATGTAATTCAAGTTTGATTTTTCAAAATCTGTTATATAACTTTAACAGAAAGATACTCATAATATTTCATATTATAATATCAAATTAATAATGACCAAAAAATATTCACAATTACGCATATATGTATTATGTATATTCAAAGGATTGAGGTTAAAAACATTTAAATAATAAATAAATACATTGGATATTTATTTTGTGGTTAAATTTTCCAAAAACTCAAACATAATTTCACAGAATAAATTTAGTTTATTATAGCTTATATTAAAAAAAATAAAATAAATAATTACTCTGTAAATAAATATTAGGACAAAATTGATATTCAAGAAAACTCGTTATTATTATTATTTTTTTTTATGATAAAGGAAATAATTGGTACAATGAAAAGTTCAAGTCCAAATGTCTTTTCACGTTACAATTACTTTATTTGCTCCAGACACAGATAATGTGACTTGTTTTATACAAAATCATAATAATCTGGTAACAAATTTTGTACAAAACAAGTACAAACGGAAAAATAAATATTTATAATGTAAAAAAAAAAATCTAAAACAATCAACAAGGAATATAATATATAATATAATTAAGGTACTATTGCATGTGAGATAAAATACAATTAATCTTCAAGTGGGAAAAGTAATTTTTAATTTGTTATCTAATAAATACTTTTAATTTACAAATATTTTAAATTATTTAACATAGTATAAATTTAAAATTTGCTAGATTTTTCCACGATTATGCAATATAATATGAAATGTTAACAAAGTAATAACTAAAAAGAAATTGTTTAATTTGGGAAAATTTAGAATGGCAGTGTGTTTGCATCCTTTAACTTAACATTCCCATAAATCTTTTCTAATTGACTGAAAAAAAAATAGATAACCGCTTTGAGCATATCAATTTTTTTTATATGTGTAACGCGTGCCCAACATGATAAAGAACCAAACATAACAGAGAAAAATATATATAATTTCCAATTGTTCTACTTTCAAAATCACAGACCACTCAGGACAATGTCCTCTCTTCACTATCCACACCCAACAAACTTTAACAATTCATTAGAAATTTTTTCCAAAATAAAATTTTAAGTACGTGAAAAAATCTTAATTAGTAACATTAAATTATAATTTTTTTGATAGAATAAATATTTTAAATTTTAATAGACTAGAAAAAAGATCTGTAAATAAAATAGGTACACATAAAGCTGACATACATAAAATTGTTTTTTTTTTCTTTAAACCTAATAAACACATATTTTCTTTGAATGTCTAACACAAAATTAAACATTTATATTATATACATATAATATTGGTTATATAATTGTATATATTTTAATTGTTTTTAACTTTGAAACTTTCTTATGTTATGGAAAATTTGTCTAATTTTTGTACTCTCGAGATACTAAACATTTTAAGCACTACATGAAAAGGCAAAAACAAAAGTAAATAAATAAAAAATAAATTATTTACTGTTAACTCGAAAGTATTAATAATGAAATTATTGTTATAAAATGTCGAATAATAAATAATACATATAACTGAATAAATTTTGGAATGATTAATAAGCTAAAACAAAAATAATTAACAAAATAAATGTCAACTTTTGGGATAAAATTTAAACAACATTTTTTATAATAAAATATAAAACAAAAACATCAATCTGGTAGTTACTAGAATTTAAATAAATGTTCAACAAACATTGCACTAATGGAGAAATTATGAGATGGAACAACACTTAAACAAGCTAGAAAAGACTTTAACATTGTACAATCAGTTGGTAAACTCATGTGCAATTAGAACATAAATCAGATGCCTCAGTAAATTCACATTCCTATAGGACGAATTGAATATCATCCCCACCACCTTGTCATATTATACTATTCGTTAGACCTGCTAAATTAATTTAAAATATTTTTTAAATTTCATTTGTTTGTATGAGTGTGTGTGAAAAAAATTTAATTATATATTTTTTTTTTTTATATAACTTTTTATACATGGAGGTTTATTGTGGACTGACACTTTCAGCTGGCACTGAAGTTGCTGTAGTACTTTTTTCGTTGCACTCAGCCATCTTTTCACAATAGTCCCTGAAATAATCGCGGAAGCGGGACCATGACTTTTCTGGCACAGTGATTGCTGTTCTAAAGTTTCCTTTAACCTATTATTTAAATTAATATTAGTTTACAATTAAATTTAATCATATAAGATAGTTTAATGAAGAATAATTTAGACTTGCCGTAGTTGTTACCTCCGATATGCGCATGTAAATGCCACGATTATTTTGCCCAACGTCAAAATAAAAATTTTTGTTATCAACCCTCATGTGACGACCATCAGGCAAGTCACCTTTGAAGCCACCATCATCTGTACCAAATTCATCTAGTAGATCTGTCAAATTATCACGGAACTCAATCATCCCTTGCGCTGGGATAGCAACTTGAGAACGCGGGCCACCACGAGTAATGGTCTGGGAGACCTAAAAAGGTAACATAAAACATGCATCAGATATACATTCTTAATTTGGTTAATTTATTTTAGAAAAATAAAAATATTCACTTACACGAAGAAATCTTCCACGTGCGTTTTCCTTTAAGTCTAAATAATAACGACGGTTGTCCTTAATCATCATTTCAGACTTCAATTTTCCATCTTCAGGAACTGTATCTGAATTTGGCGGTCCTGTAGAAATATGTTTATTTATGATTTATAGGGTTTGGAACTTCTAGTATTCACATAATTTTTTTGTAACATTCTTTTAGGTGAGATGGAAATTATTTATTTGAAGTATCTACCTAAATAATTTTAATAGAAAATTTTATTTTACATATTTAGTTATATTTTAGAGAAAAAGTATACTAATTGAACATTTTATAGCATATTGCATTTTTCATTTTTTTCTTAACTCTATATGATCATAATTTTATTGGCTAATATTTTGTTGATATAATGTTCAAAAGAATTTTCTAAATATCTTGACATCAATTTTATGATTATCTTAATCCATAAGTAATTTGAAGTCTTGTTATCAACATATGACTATAATAATTTATGTTATTGGACAAAATTACTATTATAAACTTTAAAATCTTGACAAAATCAGTATGTGTATTGTGATTATTATTTTCGTTATGATACTAATTACTATTTAACTATATAGACTAATCTACAAAATTCAGTACAATTAAAAAATTACAAATATTTAGTTTTATTTTGCCAGTTTAAAAATGCCTAAAATATCAAACAATAGTGCATAAGTCAATACACAACAGAGTTCAGAGAAAATATGTTTTTTTTTAACATTTTATACAAATTTTACATTTTTTTTTTTTGAAGTAAAAAAATTTTAGCTGCATATTTTGATCATTTATGGGACAAACAAAATATATATTTTTTTGAACAATAATGCAGTATATGAGTAAGTAACAAAAATATTTTTCTTTTTTCAACATTTTAACTAAAACCTATAGATGATAAGAACAAAGAATTTCAGTTTTAAAGGAAAATTAATTGTGAATAAATCATTTCTATTTTTAATTTTGATTTAAATAAGGATTAAATATTATGTATACTGTATATAAAAATAAATGTTTAGTGGAAGCTCAGTTTTAAGACTTAGGCAGCATATTTTGTCATTTAATTATATACTGTTACTAGTGTTATTTACTAGGTTAATTTAATTATATTCATTATCTTACTAATTACTTAAAATAATATTAGTAATATTTACCTAATTGTGAATAAAACTCGCTGAAAGTACCAAGATGATCCCTGAAATCAGCCGCGGTGGACAAAGCCAAAAAGATTTGACTTCTTCTGCCATCAGCTCCAATCTATAAACATATTTAATAATATTAAAATTGACATAAATTATAACACATTTTTAATAATTATCCAGCACTACATTTTGTTTCAATTTAATTAAAAATTTATTTAAACACAATGATTTTCAACTTGAATGACAAATTATATTATATATATTTATACTTACTTCAGCAACTTTTATAAATTTTCCTCTTCTATTTTGTTTAACATCTAAGTAAAAACGTTTTGATTGTATTTGAAGCATTTTGGTAGCCAGTTCTTGCTCATTACTTTGCTGTTGTTGACCTATATTAAAAAACAGTTAACGTAAATGAATAAATTTGTATTAAGTTGAGCAAATATTACTTTACGAATAATTATTATCTACACATATACAAAAAAAAAATTTCACAAAAGATATAGGTTTATAGTACCAAATATAATTTCTCTGTCGATATCTGACATAATGAAGTCGTTATCGCGGTTCTGCATTTTATTTTAATGTCAGCTTAAATCAAATGATTTGCAAACGTAATTTTTTGTTAATATTAAAACGAAAACTAAAAACATTTAAGGTCATATTCCGCTAACAAAAGATTAACAGCAGAGCAACACGATTAAAGGGGTACAACACTCGGGGATGGCAACAACAGTACAACACTACTGGTAGGGATTAGGTCAGGGCGCTCAATAAGTGGGTCACGTCAGCTGACTTGCCGCATTAAGGGTTGTAGATAGTACCACGAGAAATAATTTATATTTTTTAAAATTTATTTTACATACTCGTTTAATGGGATTTTTTTAAATCACTTTTTATTAGGTTTGTAAACAACAAGTTAAAAACCAAACAAATTTCCAAAACAAATAATTAAGTACCTAGGTATTATGAATTATTTTGATATTTTATATACTACATACAATTTTTAATTGTATTAAGATAAGTTCGTTGTAGACGCGATTTAAAGTATTGAACATATAATATCAATAACCCATCATTAGATAAATAAATATACATTAAAACGTAAGTAAAAATTTGGTATTTAATAAAATGTCACTATTTGTTTCAAGATTAAGTAGCTTAGGTAGCTTAAACGATAAAAAAAATGTACAGCTTCACCTATTATTTGTCAGCAAGTATATAACATGAATGATGAATCAAAATCATGAAAAAATTTGTCGACAATTGTATACTTTAATACATGTATTTGTGTATAGTAGTTAATAGTAAAACACGAAAAAAATCATAATAAATTAATTATTTAAATGTGATGATAAAATAATTTTAAACAAACCATCTATGTTACGAGAAGTGGCCGTCATTACACTGCATTTTTGGTCGAATAGATATTCATTGTTTTATATTTAAGTAACTCATGACGGATGTAATTCGCGGTAGAAAACGCCGTGATAGCCCCAGCCATACACTTAAATTCTCATTTTACAAAGTCTGGCTTAGATCTATTAAATGTAGTCTGATATCTCAATAAAAAAAAAACTAAATACAAAAAAAATAATTCTCGAAGGAAGCAACAAATATAATAAATATGTATTCTTATTTATTATTTAGTTTTCTATTAACAAAGACTATAGAAGATGACAATAATTTAAGAATAGATTTTATAAAATAATTTCGCTATTTAATTTTGTTAAATAACTAAAGTAATGGGCACTATGCTAAAGACAAAAGAGGACCGCCGCAAACGATCAAACAAGATCAAGAAATAGGTACTTCAAATTATAACAATAAATAATTTTGTACTGATTGGCGACAGCTACCATGATCTCTTCGTAGTTGATACAGACTACCAATATAATATATATTTCTAAATAATTTAAGCAGAGACCTATTTAGGGGGAGGCAGGCGGTACATTTTGAGAGTATTTTTTTATAATAATACGGTACTTAGGTTTTTCTTATCTGGAGCGCAAAATTCCTAAACATGTCGCTGCATTTTTTCAATTATTTAATTAGTTAATTCGAAATTAAAGGTTTATAATCAGCAATTTTAGTACCTATTCATTAGTTTAATTTCAATGGCTATTAATTATAATATAGTAATTAAGTGTTGAGTAATTATTTTATTACATTCACATAATTGGTAAAACCCTGGGAAAACCACTTTCATTTTAAATGGTGATTGACATTTTAAGGAAAAACAAAACGGTTCCACTAAAACTGTAATCGCAGTTTTCGAAATTAATAAGAATGAAGAACTAAATTTTATAAAATATGCCAAATAATATATTACAAATGCATGTATTAGTACTATCTAATCATAAATTCATAACTAAAATTATTACTAAAATATTTTGTGATAATTATCCACAATAGTCAAATATAATTATATATAATATTTAATACTTATACATATCTATTAATTTAATAATTAGACTTAATTATGTAAAAGCAAATATCAATATATTCATAAAAAAAATAAAACAACCATCGGATTAAATTCTACAATTTATCGTTATTTTAAACAGTAGATATATTTAGCAAACAGTACGATTTAAAATTTAAAAAAATGTATTCCTGTTCAAATTTATTAATATGTATTTAGATATCCGTTTGTGCTAATTTATCTGAATTTTGATAAAATAAATACATTTTATTCCGTCCTCAGATACTTAAACACTGGATATTATCAAAGGGTGATTTTTTCTATCAAATGTATCACATTACTAATATATATATATCACAATAACATATTAACATGTGTGTACAATATACACTGTACATCGATTGTTTTTCTAATCTTCAATAATAATCATTGAAAAAGTATCCTTGCTTAAACATAGTTCTGTCTTTGTAGTTACATTACTTATATTATATTATTTATAAATTATAAGTTAATAAGTTATTATTGTAATACTTATACTTTTTCGTTCTATATTTTTAACCAATTCATTTAAACAATTATTGGTAACTTAACCACAAATGTTATAACTTTAAAGTTATAAAAAAAAGTTAATAGTCAAAAAATTAAATAAAAGTAATAATTTAAAAATTACGAATTATAGACGTAAATATTTACATATTTCATTAAAATATATAGTATCTTTTACAAATCGTATTATCTTTTTGTTTAGTAACACGATTTGACCTTTCCAAAAAGTTAATAATAGCACACGAATATATTTATGTATTAAATACTGCGTACAATATACATATAATGTTATTATTCATGTTTTTAAGTTGTATAATTCAAAATCATTTATTAAACAAGTACAAGTTTCTAACTTCAATATATGTTTTAAGTAATATAACACAAGAATGTCATTATAACATGAAAATATAAAACCATCAAGTTATTTTTGGCCACCCTCAGGTTCAAAATCACAGCTAGAGCTACAAGATAACAACCATTATAGTATTTATAATATAAATCATATTATACTTTGTAAAACGTTGAATTTCTAATAAATCAGGTATATTATGACAATATTAATTTAATTAAATTATTTATTTGTATAATTAATTTAAAAAAATTAAATAACAGTATATATTCAATACCCTCCCTATTTATAAAAACTTAGATTAGATCATCAATCAATGAACCAATTGTAAAATACTCATTACTATTATTAAGTGTATTTTGCAGACAAATTTTTCATTTTAAATTTTAAATTATGCATTCAATGATATATAATATACACATTTAACATTGTATCTAAATTTAATTAGTTACTTTTGCTTATTTTCAATTAAAATGTATAGTTAATTATTAAAAATTTATCGTTTAATAATAAAATATAATAACAATTTTTTTTAAAAAAGCCAATAAATTACCAAGGGATGACTGCCAATGTGATATTTTTCCATAATTCCAATTGGCATTATCTTCCGAAGTATATCTAGCGCTAACGCCACTCGCCCCATTTGATGAAATATCCATTCATAAATTACATTCACTGGTCACCAGTTATAAATCGACAACTACTTTAACTCGACAATTACACCAAAACATAAGACGCCGACTGATCACACAACAACTGGTGGCTGGTTCCGTGTATACCCATTCCCATACACAACCATGTGCCTGGAAATAATTACGAATCTTTTGACTGTGGTGACGCGTCTCTTGTGGAAGACCGAATGACTCAGTATATTATGTCAGTCATCCCCACCCACTTAAATACAGAATGACAAACGTGATCCACAAATAAATACATATACACAAATTGCATAAATAATCGCATGGGGTTAAACTAGTGTTCCTATTATTAATGCATTTAAACAGTGTAAATTCAATAAAAAATACGAAAACAATAAATTATGTAGTTTTTAGTTGTTAGATTAAAAAAAAAAGAAATGATTGTTTAATTTAATGATTTTAATGTTACGATAAAATTTCGTTTTATGAAAAGCGCTATAACCGAGTAACAATATTAAGAAATCATAGATAATAGATAGATAAATGATAAATAATATAAATGGCTCAAAAATGAACGAAGAATGTACATTGTATTTTATACATCACGTGAGAAACGATTATCTTTCCACCTTTTTTTTTAATACCAAGTACAACTATAAAAAGTGAGTAAT
This sequence comes from Rhopalosiphum maidis, assembly GCF_003676215.2. Classification (NCBI taxonomy): domain Eukaryota; kingdom Metazoa; phylum Arthropoda; class Insecta; order Hemiptera; family Aphididae; genus Rhopalosiphum; species Rhopalosiphum maidis. Next base: position 29,261,597 of record NC_040880.1, read on the forward strand.
GTTTTATAAATTAATACATTGCTAAAATTATTTTTTTTTCACTGATAGTACAAAAAATATTAGACAATGTAATGTAAAATGGTTAAATGTTATATTGTACTAGCTTAGTAGATTTGAACTACAGTAGTTCAACTATTGAAGTGTAATTTACTTGATTTAATAAAGCCAACCTATCGATAGACTTAACTCAGAATTTAATTTGACAAATTGTACCTAGTTTTTATTTTATTTTGAACATGAATTATCAAAATGAATACAAATTTAATTTTTAGTTGATTCTTATGTTTGTTATAAAAGTATTATATTTCTATAAATACCTAGAATTTTGATCTTTTGTAAGATTAACTTATTTTGTAAACAATTTGTTTAGCTTTTAATTAAGAACTAAAAAAATAAAAATAAATTAATAATACTGTTTATTTAATATAGTAACTAAATAACCCATAAGGCCATAATTATTATTTTTTTGACAAAATTATTTATTAATTATAATTAAGTAATTTAAATACAAGATTTAAGATAATATATTATGTTATTTTACTTTGGATTTTTAAATTTAATATAAACAATTAAATTATCTAGGATCTATATTAATTATTTTTAATGAATTTAATAATAATCTAGTAATGTTGACTAACTTCAAAAAGTTGTTAAGTTACTTCTTAAATATAATTGAAATGAAATTATTTTACTTTTCAAGAAGAAAATTAATTTAGTTATTATAAAGAAAATTGGTACTTCTGATATTTTATCAAATATTAACCAATATAATTAGAAATAGTAAATAGATTAATTTTTAGACAATGAGTTAAACAAAACATGATATAATTTTACATGGATAATGGTTTAGAATTATCATTTAATGTATATAATTATGTTGTCAAAAAAATTAAAAACTAAATAACGATGGCTTTAAATAAAAGTGAATATGTATCCATAATGGATATTTACAATATCATTATTTTTTATACTTTATAATGCAGTGGTAACCAAACTTTTTTTTACCAAGAGCTATGAAAAAATTAAAAAATTCCAAGCAAGCCAAGAATTTAAACTTTTTCTTTGAATTGAATGCTATATTTTATTTTAGGCATATCTTAATATAGGTATATTAATAAATTTAATTATTAATTATTATAATGCATGTTATAAAATTATATACAGTAAACGCCGCCGCTTATAAGACTCACTTTGGGACCAGCACAAAGTGAGTCTTTTAACCAAATGAATCTTATTAGCGAAGTGGAAAAAAAATAATTTATTACATATTTATAAATTTTATTTTACTACATATTTTGCTTTAATTTTAATACTTTAACACATATTAAATATTACATACTCATTATTGAATAAATTTAATAATCCTGATAAAAAAAACTAAAATTATAATAGGTAAATATTACATAAAAAATATTATAAAAATTATACATTAATGAAAAATTATTTTTGAAAAAAATTTGTAATTTTAGTTTGTTTTAATATTCCAAAAATATAATAACGATAATCGATGCGATAAACGTGAACTTATATCTGTGATAAAAATAATTATACGTTATAAGGTACCAACAGAACCTAGAAATAATTAACACGAATATTATTTAATTTTTCAATACCAATTTATTTCTAAATTATAACCAAAAAAGTTTATTTTCTACTATTTATTTTACAAAATTTGAGTCTTATAACTGATTTTTTTTAAATGTATTTTGATTGTCCGGACCGTTCCAGACAATTTTGAATCTAATAAGCGACTGAACCTTATATCCGTGAGTCTTATAAGGGCGTCTACTATATAAATATATGTAATTGACGATAATACAATAACACATAGGAAATATTTTACAAACGTTACATTTTTAGAATACATATTTTTTTTAATTTTAATTACTTTGACGGGCTGGTTAATAAATGATCGTGAGCCAGATTTGGCCACCGGGCTATAATTGGTCACCACTGCTTAAAAGTATAGCTATTTAATTTTTAATACCTGAAAATGCAACGCACAATATTTTTTAAATTAAGTATCAAAAATAATCCCAACACATTTTTTTTATTCAGAAAAATATTCTAACAAAATTATGTAATGTGTTACCTATATTATATTACTACTTCCAATACTGTAATTTAGGTTTTATTGTTTTAATTGTAATACTATTTACAAGTTTATATAAATGTTAAAAATACTTAAGAATAACAATAGCAAAAACTGATTGGGACACTAGATTATTCTATGTTCTTAAATACAATGATCAACCTATACATTTTTCAAATTATGATTGTGTTAATAATATTTATTTTTTACATTAACTCAATACTTTATAACATTTCCCATACATTTTTTAATGATTTGATTATTATTTAATAATATTTATTTACTTTTACTTATTTGGCTGAGCCAACATAATATTTTATAACTAAGCTTTGATATAAAAAAATTAATTATATTTAGGCACTTGATATGATTACCATTAATCATTAATAAAGGGAAAGTAGGTACATTAATATTAATAAAGTTACAGAACTATATAATAATCTAAATTATTAATATTTAATTATATTGAGACGCCTGTTAACCATAATTTGTAGAACCATCACAATTTGCTACAGCTTTTAATTGATAATAAAATAAAAATTTAAATAATACATTTTTATATTGATACAAAATTAACAATTTCAAAGCTAACCAAACAAATTACATTGGGCCTTAAGAATAAAAAATTATTCCTTAAAAGTAAAATTATCATAATATTATGTTGAGTGTAACACAATATTTTTAATCGTTTTTATTGTACCTTATAATGATTGGATTTGAATACTTTAGACAGACACATATTAAATTATGGCCGTATTTAGTTTGCGACCCCTGCTCTAACCAATATACAGGGCCAGATCAAAGTATTTTATTGCTCTTAGTTATTATATGTTTAGCATCTCTCATTTTAGTGTTCTACTATAACTTACTTAAAAATGGAACTTTCACGTTAGTTTTCATAGTTATTTTCAGGAAAGTTCAAGAAACCATTTATGTGCAATAGCTGTTGTGACATAGCAATGTGACATTTAAATTTTGACAATAAAAATCAGCTGCTATGGTCAAGAGTCTAATTTGATACCATAAGTCGACTCTACTCATGTCTACCGCATAATTTAACAAAAATATAATAAATAACAACATACCAATTAACCATGAACGATCTTAAGTTTATTGCTGATATTCAAATAAAAATGAATATTTCCTTATCAATCAAAATATAAGAACTAACTACCTTAACAAGGATTTTTAAGAAAGTGCATTCCTTAATAATTCAAATTCCTTTGATATGATCTTAATAATAATTAAATACAATAAAAATCTATTAGATTTATTTGTAAACTACAGAAATTATTGATTTACATCAAATGTAATTATTTATAAAAAATTTAAAAGTTTACACTTTAGGAAACATTTGTAGAAACAGAGTGGATTGGAGCAAAAACATTGTTTTTCAGAGAGCAAATTATTTAGAAATATCAAGATTCATATGTATGTACACACACTATATACTATACTAAACTTTATGCAGGTATATACATTAAAAAAAAAAAACTATAATTAAATAAATTTCAGTACAAAAATACGATATATTTAATTATGCTCATTATATATAATTTAAAAATACAATTTTAGAACATAATAATAAATAATGATATTAAAATAATTTGATAAGTATTGGAATATATTATACTAATTATAAATAATAAGTAAAGGTACCTATAATAAAATAGATAAACTATTAAACGATAAACTATACCTCAACCTAGAGAGTTAATATAGTCGATATAGGTAATACATAGAAAATAAAACATTTGTTCAGTTTTCCAACAAATATTGCAGTTCTAGATTGGATAAATCACGAACCGACCCAAATTTTTTTTTTAAATTATTTAATATATTTACTTCTTTAAGCCTAAATGGACAAATTAAAATTATATCCTTAGTGCTTAAAAAACCATAACTACGGCACAATACCGTACTATCATAATATAATAAAATGTCAGTTTTAAAATACCTTTTATTAAAGATAACTCGCTTAGTACTAAAGTAGAACTTACAGTCGTTAACTAAATAAAAATGATGTAACTGTGAAATATTATTCTTACCAGAGTCAGAACCTGTAGCTCCATTTGAAGCTTGTCCTGAAAATAAAAATAAAAATAACCAACACATTAGATGTTTACCGTAGTAGTAAATTATTATTTGTACATCAATACAATATTGTTAGCAGTGGCGTCATGACATGGACCACGCAAGATATACATTTGAGTATTTAAAATCCAATTATGTTAATTACATTTATGGCCTGGAAAAAGAATAAATTCTACAGGGTTTATAGCCTGTATAAAAATGTGTATTAAAAAAAAAAAATTTAAATGACACCACTGCTCGTAAGGGGTAAGCGTAGCAGTTACCGTCTGGTAACAGTCAAATGCTGGGACAGTCATCCGACACGATAAAAACAAATACCTCGTCTGCGACTCAGTCTCGCGTCTCCGGAGGACATGTTATTTCGATGAACGGCAATACCTACAAGACAAAGGGCGCGTTAGTGCGTTGCCTATTTGGAGGAGACGGGAGTCGACGAACTTAACTACCGTCCCGGGGCAATGGGGGTGGTTTTTTGTCGGCTGTTTTAGGTGTTATTTCAATTTTGTCGCGAGTGAAAAAAAAGGAACGAGTCAAATGTACCGACATATGTTAGGGGAGGGGATGACGAGTGTGTGTGCATTCGCAATACGTGGAAACAGGGTACTGGGATGACCAGACACTCGGACTCTGGACGAGTGTTGCGAGCGATAATGGAATTTCGGTCAACGGTCCGTGGAGAGGAACAAAACCGCGGTGCACCGAATGCGGGTATCACCGATGCGGCGGCTCAGGGTCAGCCATCTTGGATTCGCGGATTCGTTATCTCCCGGGAAACAGCGGCGGGTCGTACGCGCGCGCCGCCGACGGTTTTTCGCGCGCGACGTCCCGGTGCTTACGCGATGCATTTAAAACAACAAACTCACTTTGGCTCTGGGGCTGATCATCGCCGCTCTCTCGGTCCGACATCGTCCGACAACGCACAGTCACACAAACCGCCGCCCCGCTCTACCTGGCGCGCACACACACAGTTCACACACTCGTCGCCCGTCTGAGCGATCCTCTGGTCCGCTCGCTCGTTCGCACGCTCAAGCACCACCACTGCACACACCGACACAAGGGATACGTACACACACGCGCACACCGACACACGACGACGACGACGCCACCGACGCACAGCCGGTCGAACGATTTTTTGTCGTTTCCCCGCTACCCGCCGCCGGCCGACGTCAGTCAGCAGTCGGCGGGCTCGCACTCTCGCTCTCTCTGGCGGGGGCACTCGAGAACCCGTGAAGCGCGCGCGCGCGCGCGCCAGCGCTCGCTCAGTCTCTCGGTCTCTCCCCAGTCCCCACCAACGGCCGCGCTGTCATTGAACGCGCGCGCGTCATTTCGCTCGTTCTTTGACCGTCAATTTTTGTTTTTTTTTTTACGCGCCGGAAAGTTCCTTGTACGGACGATCAGCTGCTGATCTATGGCGTTGAGGAACAGTCGGCGTGCGTGCGCACACCAGCGATCGCACTGCGCCATCTGCAAGACTGTTAAAGAATAGACCGACCAATTTCGCGCGCGCCGCACTCGCCAGTTGCCACCTGACCACAAGTGCACGTCGTGCGGTGTGGTTGCTGTCTGCGTATTATTATAATACAAAAATGTAACACTATATTATGTAACGACGTCGGCGCCGTCTCGCGGGTGGCCGTGGTGGGTATAATCACCCTACCCTCCACAACGATACGCGATTCAGCACCCGATCCGGTCATCCGATCGGTAAATTCGTACTCCGTAGCCTTCAATCGTCTGCGGCGCGCAGTGTGGAGGAAAGACGAAAAGACAATTTTGATTTTTTTCATAAGTGGCATACTGTGTTCAAAAAATGCGATTGAACTATTTAATTGGTTTTAGTTCCAGCCCCCAGTCATTTGTGCCAATGACTCATCAGCACATTTATACTTCTGCTTATCGATAAATTGGTATTCCCTTTACACTAAAAGAATAGTAACAACTAACAGATTCAAGATTTAATTGGTATCAGTGTCTCGTATATGTGTATTTTCATTGGTTTTGACAGAACCAATAATCTTGTATAGCCATTTGTCAATTGATATAATGTTGAATTAATGGTAGAATACATTTTATTGGCCTTCATTTCATGTTATTGTTTAAAACAGTAAATGAGTATATCTACAGTCAGTAAGAGATGGTACCTACATATACTGACTATATATTTTATTTTATTAAATTTTCATTAGTACCTAGTACACATTGAATATTAATTTATAATTTAATAAATTTATGATAATAAACGACACAAATACAAATTACACATAAAAACACGTATACAGTGTATGTATACCATGACTAAGATATCGATATAGTATATATCTTAGTATATAAAATATTAGATTTTTCAAAATTTAAACAACTGTTATTTAGATTTAATTCGGTATACATTTTTATATAATAAACAAAATATATACTTGATATAAAGATATATTTTATAACTATTTTTGAATTATTACAGTAAAAAACCATATACTTACATCATCAAGGCCAATATTATATATATATATATATAAGTTATTCAGTGATTTAAGTGCTATGTATATTGTATATATACAGTACCCATATAAATATGTATAATTACGTAAAATACCTTAAAATGCTGAATACTTATATAGCTAGTAAGCTAAATACCCATACCACATATTTAGTTATACAGGATATGCTTCTAAATTAGTTCATCATTCAATGATACATTCATTATTTGAGAATAAACTATAGTTAATAATAGCCGTATTGGTAATACATATATTATTATGGTAAGTTGTTAAATATAGTAGTAACTATAGAGTAGATTTTAATAAATCGGTATTGAGTAAGTGTATTAACTATAGTTAGGAATATGGGCTGTTTTTTTATAGGTGGGAACGTTTAATAAAAATAGTACAGATTGTGCTAGGTAGACGGGAGATTGTTGAGTAATTGGCCACGTTGAATGTTGAACTACATTTTTATTCAAAAATAATGGAGTATGGACAGTTATTACATGCACTATACTGGAACAATATTCACTGTCACTTTCTAATTCTATCAAGATCTCTCTCTTTGTATTATGACTCAGTTGACTCGCTCTAACTCTGTAGTCTATTGGGCACTGGTAGGTACAACAGGTAGTTGCCACTGCCATCGCGCATGACATTCTTGTGAATCACGGTGATATAATGTAATTTAGTTTAAAGATAAAGAATAATTACGTTATTAAATCATGAATAAAATGTGAAGACTTACTACCTTCATGTTTAAATTCTAACTAAAAATAGTTTACACATTTTAAATATTATTGTATTATAGTTCATAAGTGAACAAGATAATGTGTTCAGTGTTAATGACCTGTTTGTTACTATGTTCAATTTTTTTACTTGAAAGTAATTGTGGAAACTTTAATGCTTCTAGCATATAAATAATATTTATTGACATTCTTTATATCTTACAGGAAACTATGTCATTAGTACCGAGTATAGAGGTAAATCATTAGGAACTCTGAACTCATATCATCATCAAGTAGGTGGTGAAGTGTTTGCTGTTAATGAATATACACTTTTGATATCGGATTTTACGTTTGATGGAAGTGCGAATGATGCGTTTTTCTGGGCAGGAGCTTCTAGTAGACCTGGTCCTCAAGGATTTATTTTAGCTAACGAATATGGACGGTAAGAAAGTTAATTTATTAAATTATTTATTTAAATTTATACTATCTGTATAAGCCAAATTAATTACTGATGATATTTACTAAATGATTAACTAAAAATTTATTAAGATAAATTATTATATAATTTTGTTTTTAATATTATTATAGGACTGATGTGCTTAAACGATACTTAGGAAAAGAATTAAAATTAACACTTCCTGATAATAAAAAATTAACTGATATTAATTGGTTTGCTATTTATGATCTTTCAAAAAATGTAAGAAGTTTATATTTTATTTTAGCTAGAATAAATATTAAATCAACATTTTTAGTTACAATATACATATAATTTAGATTGCATTTGGTGATGTTTATGTTCCGGAAGATTTTGAACCACCAGTTAAACAAATAATCGGTGACCTTACAACTAAATCACATGGAGTTTCATCAGGACCAATTGAAATATTAGATTCTAAAACTATCAAGATTCCTATGTTTTCTTACAATGGTGCTGGAAAAGGTTAATGCATATATTAAATATTATTTCTTAACATTAAAATAATTTAAACAATTTTTAAATTATTTATAGACACGTACTTTGTTGTTGGAAATGGACCTCAACCATCAGCTAAAGGGCGAAAAATTCCAGATGAATCAGGATAGTAAGTAGATATTTTATTTCAGATTTATTTAATTAAATAAAATTGTAAACTATAAATTAACATGATAAAAATACTTGGTGTATTGAAATAATTGTATGAATAATAGAAAAAATGTAATAAATTTGATTTTATTATAGCTTAGACAATCTAAGAACTTATTTAAATGAAACCATTATACTAGAACTGGTTGGAGATACTACAGTTTTTGACATAGATTGGTTGAGTGTGTATGATATTCAAACTAAAGAAAATTTTGGTTGGGTTTTAATACCCGATGAACCGAATGTACCCCCATCTCTGAAAAAAGTTTCTGTTAGTATTATTATTATGAAGTAACAATTTTCAACAAAATATATTATTTATATTTTTCCAATATTTATTTTAGGATAAAATAGAAAATATTATGCATTGTATTCAATTGCATAAAAAGCTTCAACTAAGTTGGCAAGTATTTGGTCCTCAAATTACAATAAGACTAGCAGGACAAATAGATGAAGATAATTATATGGCATTTGGATTCAGCGGATCTGAAGAAGCACCTCAAATGCTAGGAGCTGATATTGCTATAACATATATTGATGGATTTAGAGGCCAAGCAATGGATTATAATATTACGGACAAATCTCCAGTTTGTAGTGCTAATTTATATTTAAATTGACAAAATAATATTATAATAGCATTGATTTTTATAATAGTGTGTAAAAGTATTGGGACAGTATAAAGGAGTATGTAGAGATACTCTAGTTGGTGGATTAGATGACAATCAAGTACATACTGCATCTAGAGAAAATGGAATCAATGTCATAACATATAGAAGAAACTTACAATCATGTAAGTATTTAGTCTATTAATCAGTCAATTAATAAAAAATAATTGTAATAAAAGTTGTGCTAGAGATAAATTAACTTTTTTTACTCATTTATTTTAAATTTTTATGATGGTTCAACATTTTTTGCTTAATTTTAGAATTAGAATACCTATTATAAACTTTCTACCTTTATAGTTTAATTTTAAATATTTATGATTTAAATTTAAAACTTTCTATTATAGAAGTAATTATCATTAAATAAGTAAAGGTTCTAGAGGATATACTATACTTAATGTATATTAATAATATTTTTATGGTTTATAAAACTCAAAATTTAGGTTTATACCTATAGTAATATTAATAAACAATATAATTTATAATTTTAGATGATGTTGGAGATAAAGAGTTTAAAACTAATGCTTTAAATTCAATGATTTGGGCAATTGGTCGTATGAATCATCAAAAAGAACCCAGTATTCATGATTATTTTCCGAGAAGTGTATTAAAACTTGACCTAGATCCTAAACCTCCAATTGATACTTGTTACCCATTTACTGTGAATACTGAACCTTTAAAAAAGTAAATTTTAATTCATCAAATAAATATTCTTTTTATTTTTTTATAAATAACCTAATTTTAGAGATGTATGGGACCAACCAAAAATTATTGATTCGAGTTTACGTATGATGACTGCTACTCTAGGTCCATCAGGTGGAAAAAATGGATTTCAAGGTCTAACAGGTGAGTAATTTAAATTTAATATAATTGAACTCGTTTAAAAAAGTTAAGTATTTATTGAATAAAATAATTTTTTTTTTATTTAAATTTATAGGTTTACCTTCACCTGGACTTGCATGGTTTATAAATGGATATTTAATACCTGAAATTTGGTTAAAACGTGGTATTACATATGTAATTCATATTTATGGAGGTAATAATCCTCATAGTTCACAGTATTATCATCCATTTGTAATAACTGATGAACCAAATGGAGGTTATGATGGTATGACAGAAGTCGCGCAGAAACATACTAGAATATTAGCTGGTGTTCAATACACATTAAGGAGACAAGCTCGACCTACTTCTGGTATATAACTATTATATGATTATAATTTTAAACAAATAATAAATATTTTAATGTATTTAGCGGGCCCATTATGTTTGCGTGAACGAAAAGGATTTGATCGGCGTTTAGATGATAACTTTCTTTCATTTAAAGAATTCAATAAATCATTGGATATGAGATGTGAACCAGGTAAATTAAAACAAATATTTAAATTTTGTGGGTGTTTCAATAAAAGTATAAATTATTTTTTATTTTAGGAGATCCAGCTATATTGGAATTTAAACCAAATTCTTCTTGGCCAGATATAGTGTATTACCATAGTTTTGTTCAAAGTAATATGGGCTGGAAGTTACATATTGTTGACAAATTTAGTACAGGTAGAAATTCAGCTGCTCAAGTACAATTTAATTGTTTCTTAGGAATATTTTTTTACTTAATTTTTATTCAAATGTGATATTTTAGATTTAAATATATTTGTACAGATTGCAATTACAATAAATATAATAATTTATGCATAAAAAAAGTTATTGATGCTTGTCAAGTAATATCTATATCTGAAATATGTATTTATTTATAATTTCATCAATGAAAATGATCATGCATTTAAGGTCAACATTAAGAATAACATAGTGACATATAATAAGTATATGTTTGTAATATATATATATATATAATTATATTTTATATATTAATATTAAACAAGTACATCATTAACATGCACTGTAATGAAATAATTATATAAAAAGAATAGTTAAATACCAAAACATAAGAAAGTAAAAATAGTAAGTGTTAAATAATTATTATATATATATAAGTATTCAAAATCACTATTCACTAATACTATTGTTTAATGTTATTAAACAATTATTAAACTATTTAGAAATTGATAATATATAAAATCTGCACTTTCACTATAAAATGAAAAATTATAATGCTGGTAATTGGTTGCTTATAACAACAATAATTTAATTAAAACAATGAAAATAATTCTATGAAATATTCAATTTGTCAATTAGTTAAATATAAAATACAATTATTTATTTATTAATTCTAATTATTTCTCTTTATATTAAAATATATATAATATAATTACAATGAATGCAAATAAAGTTTTTTCCGAAAATGAATTGGTACAAAATATAGAACAAAAAGCAAAGTCTTTAAAGGAACTAATTTCTGAAATAAAACAGTCTAGTCACAATGATGAATTTAATCCATCAATATTTAATGATATCAATGCGTATATACAAATCGTACAAACAGATTGTCAGACAATAATGAATGATAATAATAATTTGTTACATCATATACCCCAAAATTTTTACGGTAATACATTTTTAAGTACCTAGCTATAAAAATAACAATAATTTTAAACAATTTTTTTTTTGTAACTAAGATGATAAAAAAATGCTTCAGTCAATGCAGATGATTAATAATGAAGATTATTACAAAAAAAAAATGCAGAAATTTGAGGTTGAAATCAATTTTAAAGTTGATGACATAACAAAATCAATTAGGTCAACTACAGATATTTTAAATACATATCATAAAGAAAAGTAAGTTTTTAGGAAAAGTGTAATTGATATTGATTACTGAAGACATAGAATGTTATACTTGAACATTTTATAGAATGTACAAATAATTTATTAGCTTATTACTTGATGAACAAACTAATGAAATTTATCAAAAATTAAGTTTACAAAAAAATATAATAAATCAAGAAATTGATAAATTCAATAACACAGATTTCATAATGAAAAATGCCTTTTGCAAATGGAAAGAAAGTTTAATAAAAAAAAATGATGAAAATGTCTTGTTGATTAATGAAGCCTGTAAATTGATATCTAAATATCAACAAAACATGTATGTTCAACATTTATTTTGTTGTAAAAATATAAGATAATATTTAAAAAATTCATATTTAACTAGGTATTAGGTTATAGTAACTATTGCTAAGTATATTACCATAGAATAATCTAAAATTTTTTTTTATTTTAGCTTTTAGCAAAAATACTATTTTGTACTATATCTAAATACTAAGTACCTTGTGCTAGGTGCCTCTTATTATTACCAATTTTTTTTTTTTTATTTAAATCATGATGTATTAATGGATTTTATAATCATTACTTATTAGTTATTAGAAATTAGAAGTTAGAACATATATTATGTTTATTGTTTAGTATGGATTGTAGTTATCATTATTATTGATTAAATGTAGGTTTATTGTTGTATTGTCTATATTTTACTCAGAATTAACACTTATATAAATATAATAAGTATACCAAACAACAATTATACTTCATTATCTTTTTACAGATTAATAACTAATAAACAATGAAAAACTGAAAAACTGAAAACTATTTCATAAAATTAAATTTCTAGTTATAAATTATTATTTATTATTTGAATTATTGTTTGATACAATATAGGTTAATGGTAAAGAATAACATTATGAATGTAGTTGAATCAGTGTCAAAAAGTTTATCACTAAGGGCCAAATGTCTGAAATTAGAAATTCATTTAATTTGGGAGGGAGAAAAAATTTTAAATATGTATAAAAATATTCATAAACTTATTGATGTAAACAAACAAAAATGTCATTGTTATAATGATCTTCAATTTCAAATGGGGAACATTAATACAGAATTAAATAAAGATTTGGATGATATTAATTGTAAAACTTTCAAGATTATTAGTGGTATTAATGGTAATCAGATTCAAAAATATAACAATGTTAAAAAAATAGCTGAAGAAAAATTTAGATACTTAATTGAGTTACATAATAAGATTCCTGTTTCTGAAGAACTTCTATTAAACAAGTTAAGTTTTATAAGAGTGATATATTATTATTATTTTTTTTTTATATATATAAGTAATATTGTTGTATTTCCATCCTTAGATACCTACATATATGATATATATAGAATTTTTACATTAAATTTCTTATATTACTATTGTCTATAATTACTTTTTATTTATACACTACAAATTAAATACACTTGGAAGAGGTTATTTTCTTTAACAGCTTATAAACAGGTCTTCTCTCACCATCCTCTTGTATATTTGATGGCCTTGCAACTACGTAGTTAAAAACATAAATTATTGGCCATTTAAATAGCTAGTTGACGGTGTGCTCATATTTTAATTTTTGAAGTTAATTATTATTTTATTTATTTATTAGTAATTAATTAGGTAGTTATTATTAAAGTTATCAGTTAGATATTACATTATGAGATATTTATTAATTATTATTAATTATTACACAATACAAATTTTAATCATAAAATAATAATAAACTATGGTTTTATTATACCTATGATATGATTTGGTTAATAATAAATTAATAAGGCAAGAGCGATTGCTAATTATTATTATTTAATATTTATGCATTCAGTCATCCAGATTCTAGATTCATCAATGGGAGTAGAATTACATTCTATATTATAGAAATTTAATATTCACTAATTCAGCCTTATTTTTTATTATACCATTGATATATTTATTTGAGATATAAGTCATTTATGTCATAGTCGTATTATTAGTTCAATATTTAAATAGCTTAGTTATATATTATAAAAAGGTACCTTTTAAAATAAGTACCTACTTATATAGTATAATATAAAAATTATATATGTATCTATTAAGAAGATAACAAACAAACGTTAGCTTGTAACAAGAAATATCTATGATAAGTCCATTGTACCAATTAGAATAATTAGATAAACATATAAAACAATGACATTATTGAATTTTACATGAAGACAACATGAATCTACAATACTACTTTTTTAATTTCAACATTTAACCTCCTCTTAACTTATTTTTAAAATCTTTAAATTTAAAAAATATTCCAAAATCAAAAGCAAAACTAATGATAACTTCAAATTTTTTTAGAGGTTTTTTTAGAAATCTTATAAAGTTATAAATTTATCAAATGGCATAGTAAATATAGTCACTAGGCATATGGCATATGAGCACTAATAATCAAATATTCAAATCATAATTTTCTAATTTATGTTTATCGCAATTTATATACCTACAAGACTACAAGGTTTGATGTACTTAGTCTTTATATTGCTTATATTGAAATCCTTAAAGACAGATTGTTTGCAATCAATGTTATTATCAAGATTTTATTTAAAAATGAAAAAGGAGTGGGTTCGATATAAAATTCTCAGTTAAATTTAGTCATTGTTTGAAATCTCCTTTAATTTGGATGTATTTAGTTTATAGGATTTTATTTTTATTATTGATAATACCTAATTAAAGTTTATTAAAAATAGTCTCGGATATTTAATGAATACTGAAAGTCAAATAAAAGAAATCCAGAAAGAAATTATCATAAAACGTCAAAAAATCGACGAAGAAAATAGTAGTATAAAAAAACTAGAAAATCTTTGTGTTGATAAAAACAAAACTATACTGGATGCACAAATTGAAATTGAAAAAAAACGATCACAATTAGAGGTAACAGCATATTTTATAAGTTTTACTATACCTTTATGTATTTAATTACCTATAATTATCAAGTTTAAAAAAAGATTCTTAAAAAAAAAGAACTGTCCTGGAAAAGTGATTCAGAAACTAGACTTTTAGAATTTACTATAGATAAAGTTATAATTTTATTCTTATAAATTATAATGTATATTATAATTTAAATTTGTATCTACCTTTAAATTAATTTTAGAATATTGAATTAAAATACAAAAAAGAATCAAATGAATTAAAAAATGTAAGACTGGAGCAGCATAAAAAACGAATCAATTTAAAAATAATGAATTCCATTATGAAGTATCATAATGAAGAAACTAAAGAAAAAATACAATTTTACAATGAAAATATCATTCGACCTCTTGAACTCAAGTTATTATTATTATTTATTTTTAAGTTAATGTTAACAGTAAAAATTCCAACAATCTTGTTCAGTACTTTAGTTAGTATAATCACTGAGCCTTATTTCAACTTACATAGAAACCAAATATTATATCATTATTTATTATCTACATGGGTCTTGACTCATAGAAACATATGAATAGTATAGTATATTAGTATTAATTTATGAATCCGGAGCTAATTTAATATCACATAATACATTTGGATATAGGTAATATAATTGTGTATATTTGTTATCATACATAGTGGCGGATCTTCAAAATTCTTTTTTTTGCGGTGGTGGTCACAGCAGTGGACCTAAATATTATATTATAAAATAAAATCGAATCCTCTTTTGGCTTTGCTGAGGTCTGCCAAATTATAATAAATATATATGTCAGCGTCTGACATCCCCTCTGTAAATCCACCACTGATCATACAAATAATATAATATAATATTATAAATACATTATACATTAATATATTAGTAATAGTATTACCTAGTATCTACAAACTACCGGAGAATAATTGCTATACGACCTATAATATAATACATATATTAATTCTGATCATAGATAGGTATTATTTTATAGTTCATGTAAATTTAATAAAATATAATATAGATAGCTGGTAGCTCCAAATGTACTACTTTATCGTATTATTTGTACTTAAAATAAACGATCGACTACCGGATTTATATAGTTTAAGAAGTATATTATATAGTACTTACAGTATTTGTATTATGTATAAAATAGAAATAATTGAAAGTCACTGGAAAATTATTCGTAGATTAATTACTGGCTGGTATATATATAAGGAATATGATATTATTATAAATATACTTGAATTAACGGTATTAGACTATATGTATTTAAAAAAAAATTGTATAATTTATGTTGTGGAAGCTCAACATTTTGTTTCTGTGTGTACAACTCTTAATTTTCTAAAAAATGGTTTAATAAGCATAATAAAAATTATTATTATTTATTTTATATATAGATTAGAAAAATGTATTTCACTCATAGACTATGAAAAAAATAGAAATAACAATATAAACATCGCCAGTATAATAGAGTTTGTTCCGGAATTTAAAGAAAATATTGATAATGCTAAATCACAAATCGTAAAACTAGATGTAAGTAGTTAACGAATTCAACATTGCAATTATCCTTGAACTTATAAATTTAAAATTATTTAATTTTATTTAGAAAACTTTAAGTGTGCAGTATGGAACAATGACAAAACTTGAAGAAGATTATAAAAGTATTCAATTGAATATTTTACGCCAAACGGAAATATCTTCAATCAAAACAGAAAAATTTATTGATATTTTTGACGCTATTTTGAACTACAGGTCAGTCGTCAGTGTACATTTTTGTTACTACATATTATATAACTTATTGGTGGATATCATCGTTAAAATAATTATTTCATAATAAATCAATAATTATAAAAATTAATTTAGGACGAAAATGTTGAACGTTGTTGAAATGAGAGAAAAAAATATAATTTTAGATAGTAAGGTATTTCAAAAACGGTATGAGATAAAGAAACAAAGAGAAGAATGTTTAAGAAGAGAAACAGCTTTGATGTCGCAGTTAGATAAATTAAAACAATTGGTTCGTCAACAAGCAAATTATAATAAACTGTTGTCTCAGCAATATATTCAGCTGACGAATAAATAAAGTTGTGCTTAAATATTTTTATTTATTGAAAGTAAAAAATATTTATACTCTATATAACAAATAGCTATGTGCAATGAGCACATTTGTACAAGACGCATAAATAGAAGGAGCACCCAGTAACAATACTTATATTTCAAAATTCAAATAGGACTTAGGCTCTGATTTAAATTGTTTTATACGACAAGGAAGATTATCTGATAATGTATTAAAGGTAGGATAGGAAATAATAGGGATTAAGTGATAATTGTGGGACGGTTTCTATACAATTTTTCGTAATAATTATCTATTGAATACGATGTGAGTATAGATGATTCATTTATTATATAACAATACGAGATGCGGCTTTTTAAATATAATATATTAAATTGTAAACGTCTTATATAATAGGAAAAAAATATTAATATAAATATAAGGTCGATAGATCCTATATATATTCAATTTAATGGATGATTTTTTGTATAATACGTGGTGCATATCGACATAGAAAATAAATACATGAAATTATGGGACTTTAATTTTTTAATATAACTATTGTAAAGTTAAGACAATTTCATTCAACTTGTTTTATTTGAATCATACCACAAGTAATAATAACTGGATCTCATAACTTCAACTTAAACTTAAACCTAAAGCTCTAGTGTTGTAGCCGTTGTAGGTATAACACAATTTGTCCAAATTAGGATGCTAATATAATTTACAATTACTGGAAGTTGAAAGATGTAGAAAAAAGCACTTAAAAATACAAAAATAATGAAATATAAATTTATGAATATCTATGTGGCTTTGTCTATTACGATATAAATAAAATTAATAAATACATAGATTAATATTAAAAAATACATAATTTTACAGAACTTATTTTAAATAGAAAAAAAATATCAAACACTTATATACAAACTTTAACTATGAGTTGTAAAAGTTAATAGTTATGGAAATCATTATTATTGCATGCAAATATAGTGGCAGGGCCAGAACCTAACGTTGCAGGACCAACTGCAGGAAACAAGTTAGCGAGTAATTTAAAACTTCAGTCAGTAGATATTGTTATTACCTACCAAATATATTATATCGTATTTTAAAATTTATTATTTTATTATTTTTTGCTATCTGTTTAATAAATAATATTGTTTATTGTATTTTTCGTAATAATTGGAATATGATATATTAAAATATATAATAGTTAATAAACTATTTCAGGACGGTTAAAGATCTGCATTGGCATTAGAATTCAGAGTGCGTATAATTATTGTTTCGTTTCATAATGAATGAAACGAAACATGAATGTTAATGTTTTTTTTTCTGTTAACGTAATATTATAATGATATTTTTATATTTTTAGATCAATTATATTTCAATTTTTTTGTATTCCATCGGACCGGTTGTATCAAATGTGCAGATCGTGCGCGGTACTGGGCGTGGCTAAACGCGTGCTTGCGCAGCGTTAAAACACATAACAGCGCATTCTCTCGAACGTTATACGGTTTTGTTAGTCCGGGTAGCGTCCTCTTAACATAAGCTTAGAATGAGTTAGAACACCTTACATTATCCCAGCTATATTCGTTCATTCATTAATTACTTGTACATTGTTGCGGTTGTTTGTAAATGCATATACAATATACATACTAGCCAATATTAAAAAATAGGTACCAAAATATATAGGTTACCAAATTCTTTATAGATTTTAAATGGATTTATTTATAGCTTATCTCATAGTATTTAAATACGTATAGAAACCGGGAATTTAGCACGTTCGCAGTGAGTTTTCCCAACTTGTTTTTACAAAGTGGGAAGTTATAACTTATAGTCATAACATTTTTAAGATCTAATAACATCATAGTTGTTCAAAATGTTTTGAATTTTCGAGTGTGAAAATATCAAAGAATCGTGCTAGCTCCCATTTGTTGCGCGGCGTAATGTATAGGCAATGTAGGTGCATTACTGTGAACATGAAGGAACAGTGCTTTTAATAGTGTTTGATAAATTGTATAATTGACTCATTATGATAATATAATAGAGATACATTAGAGATATAATATATTATAACTCTTTCGTCTGTCAGCATTCTGAAGACATTTTCTTTATACAAAATACGTTTTATGTCGAATACTACAGGTTTGAACTGTGAAGTTTTGAAAACTTCTGATAATTTAAACCAGTGTTTCTTAACCTATAGGTCCCAACATTTTTTAATGGGTCACAAATATTATTAAAAAATTAAATGATATGAGTATTCTATTAGTGTTTGAGATGGTAAAAATTTAGAAGGAATTACAAGTGTAAAAAAAAATGTGTGTATTTAAATATTGTTATTGAATACTGATTGGGATATAATTAGAAAAGTCAAGAGGTACACATGCATTTTTTTTTAAAAGAAAAGGGCCTCTATCCTACCTCAAATCTAACACTGTACACTGTAAATATAAAACTTGTAATAGTATAACCGAGTAATTAATAACGAATACAGATAATCGATTGAAGCTATCACACATTACTGAAACATTACACAGAATGATTCCCCGATAATGTTTATTCCTATTTTTCTTAAAAAGTACTGAATTTATTAAAATTCTGACTTGTAGTTTTTGAGTATACTTGAGGATCAAATTTTTTATTATATATAAATTATTTAAGAAGACTTATCACATAGACTTCTTATTTTTTAAACAAAAACGAATTTGTTATATATTAAAATTCTAACAAGTAGTTTATAAGTTATTATATTTTATAAACTAAGGACAATAGTTCTTAAAAATGTATTACAAAAAAATTAAAAGATTTAACATTAAATCAATAGTATTTATTTTACTCAGAAAGTTTTTACAGGTTATAAAATATTGGTAGATTAGTATTAATTAGTACAATTTCTAAATTATCATGGTCCCTATACTTGCAAAGATAGTATAGAAAGTATAATATTATTTATATACTGTCTCAAAATAAAATACACCAGGTAGAGACCGGTTTCCGTCTGGCAGTGCATATCTCACACAAACAGCATAAGTCAGTGTTTCTCAACTTCGTTTACTCGCAGAACCTATGCAGGAGCTTGAACTTTTTATGGAACTCCCATAATATATAATTTTTGGAGCTATTATATGTTAGTCATAATTCAAAACAAATAATTAATTAATTTATATTTTCCCAAATATCTCATGGAACCCTTAGGTTCTACGGAACATCAGTTGGGAAACACTGGCATAAGTAATGACTGGTGAAAAGGTAAAAAAGTGCACAGAACTGGTGTATTCCACTTTGAGACAGAATATAGAGCTAAATAATGTATAAATATTCTCAAACAAGCAAAAATTTACCATTTTATTTATTTGAACTATTCAAAAGTAGCATGCAAATACATACATTTTTAGTTGTTAAATGTTAGTTTTATAATATGTAGCATTAATTTACTCAAATTGAAGGTCTTGTAACAAAAATATATGTTATCCATCCATTTTTGGAAAATTATAAGTATCTAGTATTTTAATATAGGTACTTATAGACTATACTAATAAAAATCAGTCATATCATAATAATTATATACCTAAATTTATAAATTATTGTTATATATTATGAATATTATCATAATTATTTGCTTTTTGTTTATTGATATAATTTAATCTTAAGGCTCCATATATATATATATATATATAGTTCTCAATCTTTTTAGGACTGGCCCAAATTTATCCCTGAAAGTTGATCGCGACCCACACGATTTCATTTTTACAGGATCAATAAGTAGTTCTAAAACATAGTCAATACTATATAATTGAAAAAAATTTCATGAACAAACCAAAAATTGTTTTGCGACCCACAGTTTGAGAAACGCTGGCTTAAGGTATTAATATTGATGGTATAATTCATACATAGTACATACATTTATTAACTTAACAGTTGATTTGTCAAAATGACCCTGAGGCCAAAAAGACAAACATTTAATTTACTGATAACTACCTTAGATATGCCGAAATATATATGTTTATAAATGGCAGTTGTTTTCATAGGTAAACAATATTAAATGGGTATTATTATTTTGATCTTAAAATAGCAGTGAGTGGGAGAGGAAGGGGATAGACATCATGATTCACTTCCTCTCATGGTTCGTGTTTTTGTTCAAAACATATTTTGTAAGTGATGCTTTTTAGTATTCATTCAATTAATTTTTTTGATATATCTGTTAATAATTTTTGGACCAATGATAAAGTTTTAATAGTCAAATGTACGACATTTTCAGATTGAAAACCATACATAGATTATACTTTTAATAAGCAGTTGTACATAGTTATTATATCAGTTGTACATACAAAATTATACCATTCTTATCAATTTGATATTCCTATATTTTTTCCACTTCTCCACTATAAATATGCAACTATACGTTTTTTATAATGCTCAGTTAATAAACTTTATTGTAGCAGATAATTTGAATCTTAAACTGGGATTCAAGATTATTTACTTGAAAAAAAAATACATTTTTTACCAGAAATACACTTAACAAACACTTTGGAATTATAAAATAAATTCTGTAAAAATTCCTTGGTTTGAAAGTTTTTTATGGCCTTACAGAGTGTGACTACTAGATCTACTAGATGTATTAAATGTGTACAGGATTTAGATGTAGAATTCCAGTGATCGTAGTAATAATTATGATTTGGCATAGTTTTGTTTATGTTTCAACATATACATATAGCTTAATGTCATGGTAAAAAGTAAATAAAAATAAAATTTAAAAAAACACGATAATCTTTACGAATAATATACACATACTCAGTCAGTAGCAACAATACATAAATTAAAATTCAAAGTTAGATATACAATATAAAATTTAGGAATAAAATTTAAAAACAAATGAAAAAAAATAATGTATAAATCATAACACAAAATCAATAATCTAATACATTAAGATTACATAATGTGATTGGCTTAGATGATTCATTAAACCAGTTAACTTATAATTGCGTAAAAAATAATAATACTTGTTTGACCAAAATAATAGACTCCTTACATATTATGTTATTATGTAAATAATAAGTGTCTTTTACATTAAACGTATCTATCCTTATATTGAAAGATAAATTTACACTATATTTAGATGTTCTATAATAATGATTGAAATTTGTATTTTGGTCGGTAAAATTAAATAACAAAATAAAAAACACGTTATAGTAATTACATATATAGTGATACATATTATATATATATACATAAAAAAATAAAATAAAAACGATAACTAGATCAGTATTTATTTTTAACATATTTGTTATTCAGCGCGAATTAAAATTGAAAAATTGGTAGAAAAGATAAAAAGAAAATTAGGTACTAAGTTTTTTGGAAGAACCTTAAAAATTTTTTAACCTTACACTGTTACATTGGATGTATCTTGATATATATAATACATTCAAATTATTCATTTGTACTTATAAATTAATGGAAATAATATTTTTAAAATGTTTACAAGCAATTTTTGTTTTGATATGTTCATGGCCATTTTTTTTTTACATCATGGGTAGTTGACTAGTCATACAGCAGACACTTGAGCATCTTCATCATCTAAACAATTTTTATCAAAAATTAATAAAAAAAAAAAAAAAATATATAAGTTTATTCATATTTACCATCATCATCATCACCATCATCTCGTAGATAGTATGTTGATGTGACACCTTCATGTGAATGTGCTCTACCTAAACGGTGCATCCTAGCTGCCATTTGGGCGACACTTGTGTTATAAGCTGGTGGTGGTCTTGTCCGCACACAGTTGGTCGATGATCCCATCATCTGCATGTTTGACGAATAAATAGGACGGTTTCCAATCTGATAACTCGCTAATAATTATAAAAATAATTGGCTTAAGTAAAATAGTAAACACAAAATAATTTAACAAATAAATTGGTACCTGGAGGTTGTAGTACTGAATGTCTCCTCAAATGGAGTGGTGGTGGAGGAGATGTTCCCGGGGGCATGCATACATCTGTTGATCCGCTCGTTTGAGTCGAGTGTCCTGAATCGCTGGACGTCACTGAACCCGCTAGGACAAACTTTAAATGAGTATACACTTGTGTACTAATTTTAATAGATTATATAAATTTACTTACTAGATGTCACAGTCTTTCTTAATGACAGGTTTGATAAACTAGTAACACTACTGCTTTCAGCATTCAGATCAACGGATGATAAGAGTAATGGTGGAGGTGGGTTTAGAGGGGTAGTATCTGAATGAGAACGTTCATGAGATGTTGCTGGAACACTAGGTGGTTGGTGGACATTGCGACGAGTTGGTGGACCTGGAGAAGGTGCCATATGATACCTGGGTTGATGTAGTCTGGTTTTGCTTGGCTCACTCAACGACAATAACTTTTTTACAGCTTGTGGTGAAGCAGAACCTAATAGTTACATTTGGATATAAAAACATAAATAAATAAATATAATATAATCAGTTATAATTATTACAATGATTACCAAATTTAGGACCAGTATTCTTCAAGCCTTCACTGGCACTACTAGCACTGCTAGCTGTTGAAAGAGTAGGTGATGGATGACGTTTTCTTATTGGCCCAGATCCCATTATAGATCCACCAGTACTAGAACCTTCGCAACTCATTGATAGTTCATGTAATTTTTCTTCATCAGTGAGTACTTTCATTTTTGCCAAATAAGCCTTAACTCTTCTTACCATTTGGGCCTGAAATAATTTTAAAAGAAAAATGTTTAGTTTTGTTCAGCAAAAACTTTAATATATTATATTAATATTAATATACATACTTCTTCGAACATCTTTTTTGGATTTGGGGCTGCAGTTGATTTTTTTCTTCTTTTAAAAGTGGCAGCACCTCCCTGATGAGCACTTCCACTTACACCTGTAGTAAGTTGATTCAATGCTACCATTGCATTAGATGTAGGTTGTCCACCAAGTTCTAACATTGTAAGTAAGTCATAAGGTGATGAGCACATGTTTGTTAGATTTCTAACTTCTTTGGCAATCATTCTTAACTTTTCAAAATTAATCAAACTTTCTACATGTGTATCATTACCAAGATGAATAAATGTTAAATCTTTCTTAACTACTGGATAAAATGGAATCTAAAATTTTTTAGAAATTAGTACCTTTATCAAAAATTTTTCATTTTTAAAATCAGATTTAACTTACAATTGGAGGTTGAGATTGTTCGTTGCTGACTAGTTGACGATATTTACTCATGTTCCGTGAAGGATCCATTAAATCTTGAAGATCACTAAATAATCTTTGATATTTTGTGGGTAGTTTTTCCCACGATTGGCGTAAACGGCTAACAGCTCCATGTCCAAGTCCAGAAATTATGGCAAACATAGAATTAAAATTTTTACATTCCTTACATTGACCTGTATATAAATAAAATTTCATATTCAATAAATAAAAATTAAAAGAGTAAATAATTAAATAATTTATTTAATTTATTTTTTCAACGTACGTGCAACTTTTATAAATTGTTTGATCATTTTTGACCTTCTAATAAGGTTGTGTTCAGAGCAAATTTCCGTTACAACCCAAAACATTTCTGTATTTACCAACTAAAAAATTCAAACATTTAATAAATTATATTTAAAAAAAAATAAAAAGCATACTTCAGCAAATTTAGATAGCATTGGTGTTCCATAACGACTGTCTAATTGAAATAAGTCATCAACATATTCTGTTGCTTCAATTTGCCTGAATATGGAAAAGTCTTGTAGTGTTAGTTGTACTGCCACTTCAACAGCATTTAATTGTAAAAAATGTACATGACTTTCTCTTATTAAATCAGCTGCAAGTTCATCTCCAACTAATGTTTCAGTATTACTGACATTTTTTAAGTAATATCTAAAAAAAACAAATGAACAACAATTAAATGAAAATTTAAAAATTAAAAAAATAAATAAAATACACAAGTTTAGGTTTAAGACTGACCTACTACTAAGCCCAATTCGTTCTGCTAAATTTTGTAGTTGGTCTGGCAACCTTCTCTGTTTAATTATACCCCCTTCTGACACTGAGACTTCACATAAAGAATAAAGTGAACTCGGTTCTATGCTTCCGAATTCTTGTAATGCAAGCATGACTACTTCATGAGCTGTAGTTTCTTTATGCACCAATAGGTATTTGCAAGTCTGATCAGGTTTATAAACTTTTAATACGTGCTCTGGATAATCCGCTGCTACCCTTGTATCGTCCAGATATGATATTGAGGTCAAGTCCGGGTGGCTATGTGACTGTTTAAAATTTGAGCTAGAGTCAGATTTAGCCGACACGGAACTGTCATCACACACGTCACCAATAATATTTTTTGGTAAAATATTCATTTTCATCAGAGCCCGCTGAAGACGTTTTTTGGGGCCGAGAGTCATAAAACCTCCGCCACTTGATGTGTTGGATGCATTTGTTTTAATGGGTTGCTGGATAGGTGGAGGAAGATGAGCAGTGAGCAACGGCCGTGCTCGCGGGTCGTCTTGAAGACGAGCGATTTCCACAGACTGTTTTTGTCGACCTCTTGGTCGGGGTGAGTTGTCAGGAGTTGCAAGCATTTCTTTGAAAACTGTTAAACCATATACAATTATTAAAATTAACAATATTTTTAAAAATTAATTAAAAATATTTACCTAAAAGATTTGACTTGACAGTAATACTCAAATGCGTAGTTCCTCGGAGGATCTCTAAAGCACGCGTATGGGTTACATGTTCAAAGCTTTGTCCATTAACTTCTAAAATTTGGTCACCTCGTTTAAGACCAACCTCTTCGGCTTTCGATTTTTTATCGACCTTTAATTATTAAAATACATAGTTAAATTATAATCGTATAATTAATTTTGAAGAAAATACATACTTTTGAAATAAATATTCCGAATCCTCTCTCATATCCTCCCAAAATGGAAAAATGTAGCACCTGATCCCTAGAGGGTCTAGCTAGAGTAACGCACCTAGTTCTCGCCTTTGCAGCACAAGCAATGTTTAACAATCTCAATTGTCCACCCATTTTATTCTCTTCTAAGCAAGCTTCAAACTTTTCTACAAAGTCCATCATCACTGGATCCATTTCGAAATCAGTAAAATGGTTGTTGACCCATAGTAGTACCACTCTAGTAACACGGTCCCTCGCAGATGGTTCATTAAACCAATTTAGCAATTGGTTGGCAACTTCCATTGAGTTTTTAATAAAAGTCCGGTGTGTTAAAAGAAAATCTTCCACATAAGTGGGATCTATAACTGAATTTTCTTCGATCAGTTGAAGCATCAGTCTCTCCGGTGTTCCCTACACAATCATAATGCACATGAGTAAGATAACAATAGTAATGCGATAATATGATGATGATTGACAATAATAACATATATTATCTATATATATACATGACAAAGTCGCATTGAACTTACCCTAATGACTACGTGACCCCGTCTTCCAGCTTCTAGCGTACCCCTTTGTTCGGTAACCATAACCAATTTTCCTCCGTCGTCTTCATGCCTTTTTGTGTTCTCCTCACCCTGATGGAGTATCCTGTAGTAGTCCGTCTGCGTGATGCAAACGAACTGACAATCGTCGCACTTTGTTCTCATCACGCCCCGATGGTACAGTCGTTCCATGGTAGGCACTATGCCAAAGCTGTCGCCCATATGCAGCTGATCGGGAACGCCATCAGCGTGCTCGACCTCGACGTGGCCATTGATCAGCACGCTCCACGAGTCTAGCTCTTCACCATCGTTCATTACTACTGTGCCGGCCTTTTCGACGACTGCGAACACCATGACACTGCACAGCGCCCGGCGTACGGCCAGCGTCATGTTGGTGAACGCCTTCAAGTGCTGGGTAAACTCGAGCAGCACCTCGACGTCGTCCTCGGCCCGCTCCGAGGGGTCCTTCTCCAGGCACTCTCGGACAGTGTCTCGGACGGTCAAGCTTTCGCTGCTATCGCCCAGGTCGTCTTCAT
This sequence comes from Rhopalosiphum maidis, assembly GCF_003676215.2. Classification (NCBI taxonomy): domain Eukaryota; kingdom Metazoa; phylum Arthropoda; class Insecta; order Hemiptera; family Aphididae; genus Rhopalosiphum; species Rhopalosiphum maidis. The sequence goes on from NC_040880.1 coordinate 29,288,428, forward strand.
CGGAGTCGACGATCGACTCGACAAGGCCCGACAAGTCAACCTCGTCTGCCTCCACTGAGACGCTCCCCGAATGCACGCTGGTCATGGTGTCGCTGCCCGAATACGCCGAACTGGTATCCGAGCTATGTGAGCTCCGATTGCTTTTTTGGTACAGTTCAGGCCGGATCGCAGCAATGTACTATTTTACCATATCACACAAAACACGGTCACCATAAATAATAAGATTTTTGTATTTTATTTTTAATGATTAATCTAATAACAATATTTTTAACACTTACGCTGTCGTCGAATACGAGGTTGATCGCCCCACCACGTTCCATGCCGGTGTGCCGGGGAATATTCAACGAGCGCAGACCGCTTTGAGAGTCCGCATAATCCATCTGAAATCATTAATATGTATACGTTATATTTCGGTACGGAACATACTAAAATATTAAAATACAAATTTGCAGTGTTGAATACAATAAGGAATAGCAGATTGCAATATTTATTTGTAAAAGAATAATATAATATGAAAAATGATTTATAAATTATATATATATTATACATATCAATTATCAAATAATAACTCAAGCACTTGAAAATAATTTTTTTTTTAATTTGATTAAACGATAATTTATAACGTAACTTGGTTATAAAAAAAAAATATTTTTCTTAAAGAATGTTATAGTTTATAAACAAAATCTATACGTAGGTTTGATTTTTTTTCTTGAAAAAATCTAATAACAATATCAGACAATAGACTGTAATAAATATTCATGTCTGGTTTAAAAGGTTTTGAAGTTCCCATAAAAATATTTAAATTTGTGTCAACGTCGATGAATAGTTTAAAAAAAATATCTATATGTTCGTGGAATTAATATAATTAAAAATGAATTAATAATTACTGATTGGAATATATAGTTCTCAAAATAAAATAACATTGGGATTTCTGTATAATGTTATGTTATAGTCTTTAGGAACACTTGTAAATAAAAATGTTCTTAGAAAGTAATATTTGATGAAAATTGGGTTTTATTTTATATATTTCCAGACGTGAGTTTTAGAATATTATAATATATTTGTTCTTTTTTAATAACAAAAAAAAAAACTTATATTATTATTATTAGCATATATTATTGTTTTTGTCGCGTTAACATTATATGTAGTTGTATAATATGGGAAATTTCGAAATGTAAAATAAAATAAAATGAGGCACAACCGGTTCAACAAGGACAAAGATATTCTAGCACATAATTCGTATAAATACGGCCACCCATATCCGTTAGGTTTATATGCACCTACTAACGCCCAGTATTTTACAAACGTGCAGTTTTTTCAATTAGCCAGTTGGTTGTAGTATGAAATTATAAAACATTTTACTCCTAAATACATTTACCTTTTATAATGATATTGAAAACTATATAAATATATTATAAACCATCAATAGTAAAATATTCTCTTTTAAATTAACCACCACAAGACGCTTTATTAAAAACACATTTGTACAACAGCGAATATTTAATTAACGTCACGACCCTTAAATCTCTCGACTAAGGAGTGAAATTATGGGCACAGCGCGGAAATTTAAACCTCCTAGTAATTGTCTGTCTAGGGTTCCTTTTTTCAACAATGTAATATTGACACGCAACTGTAAATAATAATTAAATAGATAATCTCAAAGAACACCAAAATGCATAACATAATTATATTATATATATTATTATAATTTATTCTTGATAAAGTTTTAAGTTATAACGAATCCCAATGTTATATTATAAGGTATAAGTACGATGTTTATACATATTTTTTTCTAGTAAAACTAAAATTATGCTGTTTACATACACTTAAAAATGGTAGGGAAAAATAAGGAAGTATAATAATTATAACAAAACAATATGAAACAAGTAAATATAATTTTCTAATAACCTTCAATCATAATTGAATATCTATTTCTTTACTTGACCTCATTTGACCCGAATTCTATGCCGTAATATTTTTCCGGTACATAAAAACCAATGAGATAAAACACTATTATAGTGTGAAAAAAAAATAAATGGAAATTTTTGCAACGAGATGGATTTTTAAACTATAACAATGGTAGTCTACGAATGTTTATATTATAATATAATGGTAAATACTAAATACCTAATAGGGTATACATATATCGGTGATAAAAATTCTGAAAATATTTATTTCTACTTATTAAATATTGGTAGGTACCGTACAAGAAGGTTTATTTTTTTTTAAATTATGTAGTTAAGTACACGCGTAGCGTGACTTATGTAAAGTTAAATATGGTTTTATAAATATTAAAAATAAATGTCACTTAAGCTACAGTGAAAAATTTAATTATTCAAATATATAATAATTAAAGAGGAATATAATACTATAATAGTATAATATATATTAGTCAGTTCCGCCCTACACACTATTATATACTATATATTGCTCACGTAGGTGTAAACGCTAAGGGATAATTATTTACGCTCCTTGTGTTCAAGCCCGCGCACGACTTTGCTAACTACCTACGTATTTGCAGTACTGAAATACTGCATTTCGTTATAAAATAAATAATTTAATATTTTATTTTTTAAAACAATAGTTTAAATGAATAATAATTATTTAAAAATTAAAGAAGAATATTTGTTCAATTGTTCAGTTTATTGAAACTGAAAAAAATCAAATACATGTATTTATATTATGTACAATAAGTAAAAGAAAAAATCGTTCCAATTCTTTACAGTCCGTAATAAATTAAAAAAAAATCAATGTTAATAGAAAATAAAACAACTGGAGGGAAACCGTTAGAAGTTAATTAGCTAACTAAAAAAAAAAATGTTTATACATAATATACAACAGTACGCCTATTGTAATATATATTTTGAATTTCTTAATAAAACTGAGCATTCTAAAGTTATTTCCATTGTTTCATCAAACTTGTAATATCTATCTTTAAAATAAAAATTATTTTTGATAGCATTTATTTATTCAATTGAAGTAGTAACTATTAGGTATTTATATTCTAGGTTCAGACTTCAGAATGATCTTTATGTTTATTACCAATGTTATATACACAAATATGATTCATTTATTACGTTTATCATTTGATGTTGAGAGTCGTGACTCGTGTTGACGAATTATGATGGAAACTATTACTATTATACCTTATTACCTATTACTAACATCATGAATCACAAATAAATTCGTATCTATATCATTTATATGTATTCATTATATATGGTGATTCATATGTCATGCTCACCCACATATTTTCTTTTAAAATACATAAAATTTTGAGTTTTTGAATTCTTGAAATTATTTTTATTACATGAGAAGTATCCTGCGGCAATATAAACTTCATTTTTCGAAAATGAATATCCACTTTTTTTAATGTAAATTATTTAGTGGATTATTTTTTTCAAATATTGATATACCTACTTAATACAAAATTCGAACGACTTGTTTCTCATTAATTAATATGTTTATGCTTAGTAGTAATAGTAATAAAATAGTTCTTAAAAATTGCTTTACAAATATTAAAATGTAAATAGTTATAAATATTATTTACTATAATTTTTAAATTATCAAAGCCTCCATCTCTTTTTTGTGTACTTCTTTTATACACTTAAATAACTCCAGAAAATGCATGTTTAGATTTCAAGTACGTCAACATTTTTATTAAAATTATTCACTAAATAAATTACAGTTAAAAATGATGAGGGGGAGTTTGTATTTCTCCAAGGACACTCTTAAGTATAAAAAATCTAAAAAATTTAAAACTATGGTCAAATTATATAAAAATCAAACAAATTACTGCATTACTCAAGAAAAAATGGGGGTGAATAGCCCTATACATAATGATTTGTTAATATTACTGATCTGGTACATCATCTATGATGAAATTATAATTGAATATTTAGATTTTCCATTTATGATACTAAAATAGCAAAATTGTTGGTTTGAATTTGGAAAATTAGAAAATATCCTTCGTTAATATGGCGCCAGTAGCGATATATGAATAATAATATACAAAAACCTAAATATGTATAATAATATAGTTTCTTCCTTTTAATCTTTAAATATTATTCGGAACTAAAAAAAAAAAAATTTCATCATTTATAATAAATAAAACATTTCGATTGGTAAAAGTTCATATTAATACCTATTGACTATTACCAACTAATAAAAATTTAAGTAAAGACGCTTCAATACTGATTTTAATTATTTATGTCTTTAATAAAATTATATTTTTATTTTATTTATTTCAAAAATACTTTATAATAACAAATAGCTTTACTTTTAGACAAGTAACAAAACTAAGAATGTTACAGTAATTTATCAAACAAATTAAAGGTTACAAGGACGTATTATACCTAATTAGTTCATTCATATTTTCTTAGAATTACGATACTAATGTTTACTACTTAATCAAATCCTATTTATGAAATAAAATGACTAAATTTTAATGAATAAGTTTAAATAACCAAAATGTATAAAATGTTTTATAATAAATAATAATATATAAAATAATAGCAATTAAATAATAATAATTATACATTAACATCACAATATATAATTATCAAAACTAGACTTTAAGTGTATTAATTTGAAATCAATTTTTAATAACAACGAATAATTTATATCTGAAACAATAAAGAAAATTTAACAAAGAATAGTAATTTTATGCATAACCTGGGAGTTTGTAAAAATTTTCTACAAAAATTTAATTAATGATATGATTTAAAATTTAAAAAACATATGTACTTATAATACTACACTTTAATACGTTGATATATATCTGGATGATGAAATAGATAATGCAAAATAAATTAACGAATTGTAGGTTGTTAAATTAAAATCTAACTAAACTTACAAATTTTTTTGAAAATTTTAAAAGGTTAAATCAATAGATTATAATATCACTTACTTTTAATTTTATAAAATATTATAGTTAAATAATATATTACATTATTATCTATAACACGTATATATCATATATATATTTATTATAATGTATACATTTTTAATTAAAAAAGTATTATTACATTGTCTGCTAATAAAATTTTTACAATGATGTGCTATATAATACTATGTTATAAACTCAGAATTGGTTAATTGGTTAGTTACCTACTCTTATATTTCGTATTCTAATGGCGGAGGAAAATGCATAGTATTGCACATAAAACTATGTTTAATTCATAAACGATATCGAATGACCTATATATTATTCTTTAAGCATGGAACGACAATACCCGTTTTTATATAGGTACATCATATATATACATTTAAGAGTCGTTGAAGGAAAAAGAATCCCTTGCACAGTTATATAGTTGAATACATTTTCATGGCGGTGACGGCTGTCTTATAAAAATACACAGGTATTTTCGACGATTAACGATTACAAAACGAGTACTCTCAACATAATATGATGACGTGATGTGCATAATATATACACACACACACACACGATATAATGTATATATAGTTTGAAAATGTGTAAAATATATATTTTTAATAATAAAGTGTAAATGGTTGAACAACTTGGAGGATTGGGAACGACAATTACTAGGGCTCCCAATATTAACTAACTTGAGGCTGATTTGGCCGAACTAATTAAGGCTTATTTCCGTGTTTGATTTCAAATTTCTAAACAAATATCATAATATTTTGATATATATATTTTTTTTTACGAAATACGGTCTATATTATTAATAATAAGTTTAAATTATAGAAGGCACGTATAATGTAGAAAAAATATATATACAAATAAGCATTATTGTATACAGCATTATTATCTAGTACCTACTATTTGGAATCGGTATAATGTGTTATCAAACAATATTATTGTATAAACAATAAATAACGTAAATGATATATTGCTAAAAAAAATGTGCGGTTATAAACCATCTAAGCCTTTTTCATAATTTTCTTTATTAAGTGTCACTAAATGTCCTAAAGTCATCTAAAGCCGTGGTGTTAGCTCTGCATTACTACAAATTAATAGTGGTAATTGTATTAATATATATTATGCAGTATTATTCTAAATCATCATATTATATTATAGAATAAATATCATATTTTGGTGTGTAATAACACTCTGGACAGATAGAAAGGAAATAAGAAAATCGCATGAAAAAGGGAAATATAAAAAAATAATATTTTTATATTATAAGCAACGCCTCATAAATACTCACGTTTATATATAATAATAATATAAACGAAAATATAATATACGAAAACTAATAAAAGAACGGAATGAAAACGTAGTCTCTCGTTGTTATAATAATATTTATATTTTTTCCATAATATAAACCCGGAAAACCAACGCGCTATATGTTAGGGTATATATACATTATACATAATATAATAGTAAAATATATATTATTATATATGACGTGGTTCAGCCCTGTTGCGCGCCCGCCACTGTTACACATACATACGTCGATAATAATAATAATAATAGTGTATAAGGAGGGAAGAAAAATAGGCACACATACTCGGCACTACATACACACAAAAGGAGTCAATCATATGCCCCCGTACACACGAGAGGTTTGGAGGGACCGAAAAACGACGGAGGTGTACTACCGCCTCCATCGCCAAAGAAGTTAGGATGGTGGCAGTGTTGTAAGTATACAAGTGGTGGTGGCAAATACGCTGGACGGCAGGGAGGTATGACGCGCGGTGGAAAGGCGGTGGCGGGTACGATGCGTGGGTGTCCGTCGCTACCGCCGACTGCCGGCGGCGGTGCTTTCGGATCAATATTGCGCTTAACCTTCTCGTTTTTTTCGGTGTTTTCTTTTTCTCATTATTTTTATTTTTTAAATTTTATGTATTTTGAGGTGGTGAAGTGAGGTGGGTTTCAGATACTGTTTGCTTCGACACGACGTTTTAATCTCTTAAAAAGTTCTCCTGTCGATGACGACGATATAATTATACAAGTCTCTCAGTAGCAGGCTTCTCTCTCTCACTCTGTCACTGTTTCAACTTATAAACTACTTATACAACACGTCCTAACTCTTTATATTGATGTGGTCCTAGATGGCATCAGTTTATGAACAACGAAGGAAGTAACCGGTTGACTACTTGTGAGCTCAGTCCTCGACGGAAAACTTCCCTGATGGTACATCAGAAAATTATTGTCTCGATAAGGTACACCTATTGTAATAATTCATAATATTATGTAACGCTGGGTCATTTTCATGATTTAATGCGATCGATTTATTCCCTAGTGTTACACACATATACGTCAGTTTATATATATTACGATTGTTAGGGACCAGATAGTGCAGTTACCTATATAAATTTATGTGTACACAATACATATAACACATGTCTTATTATAATGAATAATTATCAGAGAGGGGGAAATTGTGTTTCTTCTACAAAACCACTGCACTAAGGTATTCTGGTTAAATATATCTTACAGTTGTAATTGTTGTAAGCAAAAAAAAAAAATGATTGGAGAAGCATAGACGCCATTAGAACTAAATTATTATATATTTATTTTATATTTTCGGGAAGGGTAGGTGATGGAGAGAGATGTTATAGCTTTCGTGTTTTTTCTTTATAAAGGTAAGAAATCGTATAAACATTTTCTTTACGGCCTACGCCCCTATACTGAATTAATAAAAATAGCAAGTGGCTTTTATAAGTTACAATTTATAAGTATTATAATTTTATAACAAATATATAAATGTATAAATACCCAATACCCATTGTATATATATATTTTAATCAATACATTTTAATTTTATTTTAGTACAAATTTTCAGTCTTCTATAAAGCTTAAACCAGGTATATTTCCAATACATAGTTTGTAACATGGTATTGATAAATTGACAACATCTAATTAAATATTGATAAATAGTCTTGCAGAATAATAATCATTCTTAGCAAATGTTTTGCTTCATTGAACAATACATTTTTCATGACTTATTAACCAATATATATTTAGGGATGAAATATATTAAGGAGGTTAGGGCTAAGCCTATGTAGAGGCCATGCGTGGATGTCATATATTATTATAATTTAGTTTGAGTCTGTGTCATTTGGTGGGTCACCATGCTATTCTATATATAGTATGTAGCGCTCTATCGCGAGTAGTTTGTGTTCTTCGAAGAAGTTCGCGTGTTATTATAGCCTTTTTTGTAGAATTTTTTACTTGCACACGTCGTAATATGATATACACACATTTCAATTCAATACACGGCATTATATTACACGTAGGTGGTACATAATATCATAATATAATATGAGGTCGGTGCGCGATAACACTTTATCAAATATAATATAATATAGTTAAAGTATAATCATATACGAAAAAAAGACGCTACGTAAGTTACATTATGTTATTATTATTTATTATCACGGTGTGAAGTTTAAGTTTGAGATATAACATCGTAATCCTAAAGTACTACACTGAGTAGTGAGTAGGTACCTACTAACTATTCGTAAATATCAGAGTGAAATGTTGACGCGTAACGACGTCATCGACGTATTTGAGGGACCCGCGAACAATTTTTTATTGTCCTTTTATACTAATATCAATTTAACAAGAAATCTGAACAGCTGTGATGCATACAAACGACTGATGTGAAGAATGTGTAAGTACGCTGTTGCTTGGTGTCAGTAATAACTAATAAGTAATAACATCTACTAATAACAAATATGGTTTCACTGCGTACAATATATATAAGTACCCGCATGTACGCACGTAAAACTGTACTAACAATAATCACAGAAATCGGTAAATGGTAATTGATTGAATTTTTAATTAAAATACATAAACTAAATTAAATTCGAAGGATAAAAGGCCAAGGAATTGGCCATATAGAAACTACATGTAGCATCGTGTTTCAATATAATAAAATGGTGGCTGGCTTGTTATTTGGATTGCAATGGTATGTTTACAGTTTTATTATTTTACATCAAATTGGATGTATGTATGCGATTTCAATTATTTCATAGGTAGTTTTTTTTATAAAAATATATGTATTTAAAACATCGACACGTGTATGGAAACTTAATGACAAAGTAAGTTATTTTCTATGTTCACTTTCAAATATATAATAACATATACACACAAAATATTCGAGTTTAGAAATACCTAATGAGTAAAATTAAAATTATGTTTTATGAGTTATTTCAATAAAAAATACTTAATATTATGACTTGGACTAGTGTTTAAAAATTATAGTCATTATACTATTTAAGAATTTATAATTTATAATGGTAATAAAATTACAGATCAGTGATTTTAAGTTCAAAATGTTTTGACGTTTAGAATTATTACTTAGATCAGTAAAACCAAAACAATTATGTACAATGATAATTTTTGAATAAACAAAGCAACTAATTGAATAATCACTTACAAGTATAAAACGAAACAAAATACCGAGTTAAATAATATCAAAAATGTTTAAGTAATCGCATGAATTAGTACAGCTGAATCAGAGAAATAAATACAAAAAAAAAAACTACCTACCTACTTGAAACATATTATGAGTTTTTAATTATAAGCATTTAATTAATTTCAGAAATAATTTAATATTTAAACATAGAGATAAATATCATTATTTTAATTTATATAATAATATTAAGTAAGGTGAAATAAATTATTTGTAGAAATTAAAATAAAATATAAAAGATTGTACTTAAAAGAATACTTAAATATTAATAAAGTCGAAGTTTTTAAGTGTACCTACCTACTGTGTAAATATTGATAAATGTCCATGAACAAAATTTAAATTTCAAAAACCATTATTTTATTCAAAATTGTGATTAACTTTTGAACTTAAAGTTTAGGGGAAAGTTCTTATCTTAAAATACTTATAAATTATTTCTGTGATATTAAGTAGTATAGACAAGAATACATTTTAATTTTTTAATCATAACAAAGTTTGAGATTAAATTTAGATAAATTAATTATAATCTATTAAGTATATATGCGTATTATAGTATATTCGAATATTCTCACATACGATATACTATTTTAATACAATTTAAAAAAGACAAAATAAAAATTATTGTCATGTACATTTTTATGAAATAAAATATAGTATAATATCAACATTATGAGTTTTTATTTTTTATTTATAAGTATAGTTGTTAATTTGCATTAATTTGAGCTTCTATTACAAAATGTATACTTCCTACAAATAGACATAAAGTCGTCAATATTCATCGAATCGATTGTTATATTTATATTATATTTTAATATCTATCAAAAATTCGTAGTTATGGTCTAAAAATAAAAATGTATACACTATATATTATTATACACGTGCATATAATGTAATAAAATGAAACAATTATTTTTAAGTCATAAAAAGACTGCTGATTGAGTATTAAGTTGACTAATAAATTATACATAAAAAAGACGGGAAATAGTTAACTCATTTCATACGAAAAATAATTCTGAGCGAAAACATGCTGTCTTTTGGCCTGTATTACAAAGTATATCGTATGATATATTTATATTGTTATAATATCAACTATACCTATTATAGTAATTTAAATTTTACTATTAGTTATACGGTATAAGTACTAAATAGGATCAAGAATGAATATTTTTTAAACTTCATTGCGTTTATTAAAATATAAAGTAATAGGTATACGTAGAAGTTTCAAGTCTCAACGAATATTTTTGAACAACAAAATTACTAAAATCACAATTCATCGTTTAAATATTTATTTTCGTCCAAATTTGAATTTCTAATGTTTTTAAAAAAAATTGTGCTTATAATTTTTTTTTAGATTTTTGGCTTTGGCTTTAGTATAAACTTTTTATGAAAAACCTTGTATATATTTAAAAGCCTTAGCTATAAAATTTGAATATTTTATACATTTTTAACTACAAAATCATATTATTTATCCATCGGTTACTGCTGTAGGTACATACTATTATGTATATTAAGTATATTGTTAGATACTTACTGTATATATGTGCAAAATAACTAAAAAACATAGACAAACATAAACGTTTGTATATTTTGATATATAGAAGCATATGCGTTTATAAATCATTATTCGATAAAAATACTATTTTTGTTTAATCATACACAGATTGAAGCTAATGGTTTGGCTTGCGGTGAAATATATTTTTATATACTTAACTCTGCATACAATTAGAACGAAATGAGTATATCAACTAACCACCAACACCGTTAATAATAATATGATATAGGTTATTTAGACGATCGTAAAAAAAATGGATAAAAAACATAGAGGTCGATTCTAACTAATAATAACGAAAAAACATTACTTACCACCAGCATCTCTGATGGTTCCAACACGAAACATTCGTTGGGTCGTCTAGCGTTGCTTCCGGTTCGTTTTCCAAAACTATAACATAAAATATCACTATATTAAAAAAATGCCTTTTCAAAATTTGGTACAGTTAAAAACGATGAGGACACACACACAGCAGCGGACGGTTATTAGTTATTAATAATTCTTCCTTGATAAAAGCCTATATTGTAGTATAATATTATTTACAATTAGCTACGGCAACTAATATATCTTACGCTATGTACATATATAATGTAATAAATAATAGCAATAATATTATACGGTGTAATTATACATGATGTATTTAGAATTTCTACAAACAGCCTTCTCTCACATATGCTATTTTATACACTCGTTGGAAACCGAGTTAAATACACACATTATGTATGTATATTGTATATACGATACACCTAAAATGCAAAAGCGGAAAAGAATGGGACGTAGCTAAATCGCACATGTCGTAGGTTACGAGCACCCAATTCGACGGGGATTTCAACTCAATTATGTATATATATACATACACATACGTCGGCACCGGTGGTGAGAGAGGTTGAACGACTGGTGGTCTTGTGTGTGTTAGGGATTGAAATGCAACACGGTCACGCTGCTAACTTTTCGGGTCACGGGTAAAAGGATCGACCCTCTTTTGCGCCCCAAAGACAGTCGGCCTCTCTCACAATATATAGGGTATGACAAAACTAATAGAACAACAACAAAATATGTAATTTACTATGTAGTAACTTTTGTTCCTTTTAATATACAATATTATTTTAAGTAAATGATTAAAAATAATCATAATAACAATACATTATTTTTAAAATAATAATTAGAATAAAAATGTATACAAAAAGTTAGTTAATAACATCTGTCCGTTTTATCTGTTACATAATATATAGTATAAAGTGTTAGATTATTTTATAAAATATAAAATTATGAAATAATTCATAAGATATTTCAAATTATATTTTTTTTAGCCTTTTTAGCATTAGATACAATAATTTTAATTTAATTTTTTTTTCTATAATGCAATGACTAATGAATAATAATAATTTTCAAAATTAACAATAGAAAAATTCAAACATGGTTAATGTGTTTTATGTAACTATAAACAATAAATGTTAACTACAGACCTACAAATATAAGTTATATCACACAACTTAATAAATTCGTATCAATCATAAATGATCATATAATAAATAAATATTAGAAAATATATAATATATTAATTATCAATATCATTATTCATTAGTAAGAAGATCTATCTAATTAAAAATATGAATTATGATTAATAATATTCAAATATTCAAAATTAATTTAAACAATTGCCTTATAATTTAGAAAATAATTTAATATACATTTAAATAAATTAAAATTTATTAAGCAACATATGTTATTTATAAGTAATAAAATACATATAGTAGTATAATACTTTTATGCTCTGTATTATTAGTTACCTATTACAATTAATTTTAACTGTTGTAAAATATTTTTTATCACGATTTCTATAATTTTTAAATTATCATAACATTGACATCTTTTTAGTAATGGAATGTATATTATTATGGGCTATTATTCTCGGTAATGTTTAATTACTCAAAAACTAAGTATTCGTTAAAATATTATCATTAAGATAACATCAAAATTTTTAATAAAATTATCAATTTAATAAATTAAAGTAAAAAGAGGGTTCTAATTTGAAAAAAAATAAGCTAGTGAGTTACCACGGTCTTAAAAATAAAGTGTTGGAAAATAAAAACTGAATGAATGCATAAACTGACAAGACAACTGGGCATTAGCGGTGTGCTTGCAGGTTAGTAATCACCATGCCTACCTCACACAACAGATATTTTTTCTTTTGCGTATATATCCGCAGTACACGCAGAGAATAGATTGGAATTAGTTGTGTCCTAAAATAAATTTATTATGTAAATTGCGGCCCATTTATTATTTTGTATAAAATTTTCCTTATCACGTTTATTTAACACTGCCACAATATGTGTCTTCGGCATAGTTAATACATACAGGTATTTACCTATTATCCGATGCGGTTTTTTATAATAATAAGAACCAACAGAATATTTTTCGATTTGTGCTGAACGTCACATGAAAACTGACTGAGTGGCGAACGCCAATCATGTGAATAATAGGCTCGTTTTAAATTTACGACAATTAAACATACGAGAGTAGTTTCCGAACTTCAAAACTCATACATTCAACGATAATAACAATAGAGATGAAACTTACAGTTTTTCAATATGTGTGTGTGTGTAATCTAAATACGTGATGGGGTGTTGTTTGGTCGATATCGAAAGCAACGATTTTATTTCACGCGTGTGACACGATTCATTAATCAACAGTCATTTGTATAAATATATATATATAAACGCCCTTCTATACAGTTCTATACATAGATATAATATATGCAGCGGTAAAGAGAAAAACGTACAACTATGTGTTGAAAAACGCACAAAAAAACGAAAAACAAACTGCGTTGTAAACTTAATGAAATAATCTATATATAAATATGAATGCGTGTGTTTATATTCGTGCAGCAATAGCTATCGATTATACGACATGCATATGATCGACATTTATAATTATTTTATATAATATAAACCTATTATTAAAATATAATATGCAGTCTGGCAATGCAGATATTTTCAAAAAAAATATTAAAAAGTAGCCGAAGGGATTTTTTACAGTCATGTTAGATTCATTGCCAGTCTTAACAGTTTATTAATTTGTTCAAAACTATCTTCTTCAGATGGTCTATTAAAATTTAAATTGTAATTCAACTTTGATGTTTAGAAAGTTAAAAAAAAGTGTAGCACTTTTTATTAGAAAAGGGATATTATTACGATAATCTTAACTAGTGATCCAAATTCCAGAATATTTCCTAATATATACCTATGTACATTATTATTTATTAGTATTGACAATAATAGTCTACAATACTATTATACTAAATATAGTAACATTAAATTTATACATCATTTTATCATTTTACCTAATATTTTCATAACTAATTATTATCGATGATAAATTATATATTTCTCATAAAAAGTTAATTTTATATTGTGTCAATAGACATGATTAATATTTAACAATAACAGTCTAAGTCTTTGATATTTTATAATAACAAAGGGTTGTTCAAAATTCATCGCATTGAGTGTAGTTCGTGTTTCTCAAAAGTTTTACATTTTAAATTAGGAATATTGTTATGATGATAACGTGATAGCGTGGTCTAGTGGCACAGTATATTTAAGTACGTAGAGTTGTAAAATTGAGCCTCGATGAGCTCAATCTAGCAACCTCCATATGACACTGACATGGCAACGATTGTTGGGACAATTATGAAGTTCATCGTCTATATTGTCTAGATAAAATGTTTTATTTGTTTAACTGCATCATTTATAAATATACTACTTGAGTTAACTAACTTATAGGTATAGGACAATATTCTTAAAGTTATTATAATATATATGAATAACGCACGTTGTACCACAGTATTTATATTATTTATAATATAGACACTGTATAATGTGTGTATAGTGAATATGTCTGTTACTATAAACATTCTCGAAAATAGATCACTCATCACGAGTAGTAATGACGATTTGATAGATATTTTTTATACAAGACTATACTGTAGTATAGTAGTAAAATGTATTTTAAAGTAGTATAATTAAGTAGATATATTAGGTAAATATATATATATATGTATAGGATTCATGGGGGGAGAGACACAAATGAACGCGTGAATGTTTTTTTTGACACGAATAGTAAAAGTTTTGTATGAACTCAACTTCATAAATGCACGAGAGTATCGGCATAATCATCATATCCAACATTTAATTTTAGATTGTTACTTTCATTATGGTGGTAAGCTGCACTTAATAATTTTACTTTAAGTAATAATATTTACACTTTCGATATACTAAACACCTTTGACTTAGGTGCACGAAAACATTAATATAGTTTCTTTCCTTTTAGTGTTTCAAAATCATTTATTTTTTAAACTAAAGGTTACTTCTCCGAAGTATACATTAACTTACTTTAGATATTACGAGTTATATTGCAGTTATAGCTAACACGCAATAAACAAATAATACAATAGTCAGTACTACCACTATAACTATAAGTTGATTAATGACATAATAACTATGATTTAAATTTCAGAAATCTCCTTGATAATTAACTTGTTGATATGGGATTTAAAAAAATGTTTTATTTACTATAAATACATACCTACAAGAATACTTAAAAATATTTAGTTGTATCATTTACATTTGTAATAAACATAGTTTGACAGATGATATTTTTTTACTTAAGTAATTTATTATTTTAAATAACTATTTTATAGTTTTAGGCAATAATAATACATACTAACGAATTGATACTAATAAAATAAACTTCTAAATAATAAATAAAAATAGTTGGAGTATGTATAAACCAAGAGATTGCAAAATAATTGATAACTATGTTTCCGTTTGTAGATATCGAGTTTATTATAATTTGCTACTCGTTGCTATAATAAAGTGTGTCAATCAAATACAAATATTGATATGCTTTTGTTTTGTAAAACAATTCAAAGCATAAATATTGAATAACATAATTGTTTTTTTTTCAACCATTAAAGATTTTGTGCACACAATTGAATTGAATTAAAAAAATCAAATCTACGGTACAGGTAACTCGTCGGCGTTCTACATTTTTCACCCGAAACGAGAAATAAAAGGTACTAATTTATATTGTTTTGTGTACTCGAACAAACAAATACCGTGAAAACACTTAACAAGTGACAATGTAAAATTAATAACTGTCATACAAATACTACCGACATTTCCCATAACCAAGTAACTATAAGGAACGATTGTGCATATATTGAGGTCGGTACCCATACATTTTTTTCCATTTATACTGTCAAAATATTTTCCTAATACCATCATTATAATATTGTGTACCTAAGCGGTTATTATACTTTATTCACGTTAAATTGGAACTGAAACTTATGCGATACAACCCAATATATACGGATACGTAATATATTTTATTAGAATCCTATTAACATTTTATTCTGTTGTCTAATATTCGCTCAATATATCCAAATAGGGTAGACAGAAGGCGAGCTCCAAATAACGGACCATTTGTGAAATTCCTAAGGACACCATATTATATTATTCGAAATACGGTGGAAATATTTTTTAAACAGGTCAGCGAAAAAAAAATAATTTAAAATCTAGATCAAAATAATATTTATAAAAAGCAAATAATATAATAGCTGTCACGTATATTATATTTTAGATAAAAATGAAACCATACACTTCACTGCGAAATAATATATACTATATTTATGTTTAGATTATATTATAAAAAAATGTACTTATAATATTAAAAATATATATCAATAATAACTAATTATAATTATAAAATATATAAATATTATAAGTATAGATTTATTAAGCACGAGTGGATGACTGATGTCAATCGATAGTACAAAAACATCAATAACCAGATCAGAGTTAAACGCAAACATTCAGGCTTTTAGTTTTATTTAAATCAAACTTTTAGTGTGAACATGAGATAAATTTTGCAAAATCTGAAGAGTACTATGTGTGTGAAATGTAAGTGAGCAGATATTCGATATAGAAAAACTACAAGTTATCATCAGTGGCAGCATAAGCATCATTTATTCGCTTCTATACACACACACAATAAAACTTCTACTATTAGTCATTGACGTTATTGTATTACCCAGCTCTTCCCCGCAATAACAGAATATTTTTTTGGAAAAAAAAGTAAAAACTTGTATCCATTTTTTTATACTATTAATTTGACGGCCTGCGGTAAAGGAAATACAGAATATAATCTAGACACCATGTGTCCATGTATGAAAGTTGAAAGATTTTTGTATATTCCTATAATATGATATAAATTATATCTTTCGATAATGAACTTAAAAACAAAAAAAATCTCTAATCCGTTGTTCAAGGTTTCACACACACCCACAATCACCTGCACAGTTAATTAAAAGTGTGCAAGATTCGTCCTATATATTATTATATTTTGGTCGGTGGTCACACGTTGGTTTCAAAATCAAATAAAAAATCAAATAAATAATATCGCTAGAGTTGGTGCGTTCGCGCTGACTGCTCCGCCGCAAGAGGTTTTACGCGCGTTTTACTGACCAAAACGAGTATCGACGGTGCGGAGACAAATCGACAGCCAGATACGACGATTTCTCCGTCACCGAATCGGCGCGGATCGCTTTGATTCTGGGAACGGTATCTTGGCACACTATCGGCGTGTCGCCCACCATTATGGCGAACGGAATTTTCGAAGAACCAGTGGACTCCGACCTCACGCCGCCGCCACTATTAGCTGCTGCCGTTAACTGTTGTTGGTTGTGGTGAGGGTGAGGTGGAGGTGTTTTCGGCCTTCTGGCCGACCGACGGGGCGAATTCGTCAGGCTGTTTCCCCCACCGATCCCTCCTACTGCGGCACTCTGCTGCCGGCGGTCGTACACTAACAACAGGTTCGGACTCGAATTTTGTTTTTTTGCCGGACATCCGGGGCCGGTCTGCTGGAGCGATTTTGGCGATTGAACGTCGTCGTCGGAAACGGCGGTAGAAGAGGCTCCAGACACACAAGTAGAAAAGGCCCCACCGAGGACTGGCGTGCCTTCAGCTCCTCGCGGTGTTTTGGGCAAGACGGATTGCGCGAATCGGGCACAAGCGCTCTTAGACTCTCGCTGTAGGTTGACCAAGGTTTGCAGGTACGGCAGGTTGTTAGTGGACGACGACGACGGCGAGGCCGGGGTGGCCGTGCCCGCGGACGCGGCGGCATTCGACTTGCGTTCGCGGCTGTTGTGGAACGAATTCCACCGGCGGATGGGTTCCAGGAAGTACTGTCTGGACTTGCGGGAAGCGGGCCGCGAAAGTTCGGGGCTGGACTCGTTTTTCAATATGCCATTTTTGCATTTCGACGACGACGACGGTCTCCGCTTGTCGGCGGCCGTCCCCGGCAATCGCTGCTGCAGCAGCAGCAACTGACGCTGGTCGTCGATGCGCTTCTCAAGCTGCTTGGAGTGTTTTTTCATCGTCGTCGTCGTCGTCGGCACCGGCGTCCAGCGGCAGCATGTGAGTTCGCAGACGACGACCGCGGCGCGCGACGACCCAAACCCGGACGCGGACCGATGCGGACGCCACGCACGATTCACCACTGTCGGGACGACGGTGGCACTGCGCGCACCGGCCGCCGAAACTCATCCCTGGCGACGCGGCGCGCGAGTGGTGGTAGCGGTGGTGTATGTGGCGGGCATGCTCACGCCAGATGGCACGTAGTGCGTCGGTGCCGGTGCGGGCAGGGTCGTTCCCGCCGCCGTATTACCCACCCACGCCAACACCACAAAAGTCGTAGTCGCCGTTTGCCGATTCCCTCGCTCGCTCTCTCGGAGAATTTCGGCGTGCCCCTCCTCCCACCGCCCCCTCACGACCTACCACCGATTACATATTATCATCATCATGCATATGATTTTATATGGAAAAACATTAGCGCTTGGCGAACGCACATATTATGTTATTATTATTGTATACAACGCGTGTACAGGGTGCTTCACCAACCGTTATGCTCTCATTCCCCATTTTTTCCTTTAATGAAGAATTTATTCAAATTACTTACTATTTTAGGAATTTGTAAGTAAATGCACTTCTTAAAAGCCATATTTTATAAAAGTTTTTTTTATGTAATTTAAAGAGCGCCCCGAAGCGACCCAAAATTCGTATTTTTCTAATGAGAATAAATTTGAATAATAACCATTTTTCAATGAAAATTGTTTAGCACATAATTATATAAGCATTTTTATGTATCTAAATCAACATTCAAAAAAGTAGTTTTTGTTATTGAACTTTGTACATACTAAGCTAAGATAATAGCCTTTAAAAAATACAGAATAAATTTAATAAAAAAATATTATTTATAATATAATATTTAAATCATCACAGCTCCCATATCTTTCTAATGTTTTAACATGGACCCAGTTAAATCGCTCAGTTATAACTCATCAATCACTCGTTCAAATATATAAATATATGTTTTTTCAATATTTTCAAAAAATTGATTTGCTTTACAATTCACGGTAAAAATGATCTAATTTAAAAAAAAGTATTTATTTCGCCATGGATCACACTTTAAATTAATGGTATTAGATAATTATAAAGTCCTTAAAAATATTTAAAAATTTAAAAAATCAGAATTTGAATAAACATTTTATTAAAAGGAATAGTGAGTTAGAGCGTCTCTGATGAAGTATTCAGTATAATATAGAGTCGGCAAGCGCGTAGTGATACAGAACGTTTCCAAAACGTTCCATCAATGGAAACCGGAGCTGATAAACCGAGAGCTTAATAATATGAATATGATTATCGTAAATAAAGCAACCAAGTGAATTTGTTTAAAAAACTCAGGCGAGATGCGCGTATTAAGTCGCGCGACGTACAAGAACTGTGTTTCGGCGATACGAATCGATTATATATTATCGACCATATCTCTGTGCCGCGCGATGCAAGCCATGACGAGGAATTCGCGCGAAACGCGGCGACAGAGTTTATCACGCGCGCGACAATTTCATTGACACACATCGTATATTGTAACGGTTAACAATAATAATAATAATATAATAAAACTATATAAATAATACAATATTATAATAACGGAATTACAATTATCAATACAAACCGAGTGCACAATTCGTTCGTGATCTAGTAGGGTTTAGGGTTTTTAAACACTATACGCACGCGCGCGCGATTTATGTAGGGAATATGACCCTTCATCCCCCAGTCGAAATTTTTTTCGGGGCAATTTTATTGTGTTTGCATCTGCCAACCAGTATATAATATACAATACATATATATGTGTGTGTGTGCGTACGTGGAACAAGCCATCATCCCAGTCAACCCATTGAAACCGATAGGGATTTTACGATTATTTGCCACCACGTATACAAAATATCGCCTGGAATCCAGATCGTAAACTCCAAACACTGAAATACTCTTTACATGATATAATAATATTATACAGGGCGATTCACCAAGCGCAGGCTCGCCGCATTTTTTCCTATTATACCGGATTTTCAAAAGTATTTAGATAGATTATTTATACTTTTTAAAGAGTGTCTAATGAAAATTAACTAATAAAAAACAATATTTTCCCAAACTAGAACGATCCATTTTCCGGTGAATTAAACAGATAAAATTTGTTTAATGTTGACGAATCTAAATTCAAATTCAAACGAACAGTTTTTTAATTATTTAACTTTGAGAACTAGGAGTAATTGGTCTACAATCATTATATAATTTTGAAAGATTTGGTGGCTATGATGCTTTAAACACGATAATACATTAATAATTAATCAATATTAATCTAACAACATTTTACAATTTATATAAATTGTTTAAGTATAATAAATATTAGGTTTAATATTCCATATGTTTTACATTTTTTTTTTAAATAAACTATAGAAATACTATCCTTACTATATATTATATATTGTAATAATTTACAACTAAATAGTCATTAGAATGTGGATACAGTTATTACATCAATGTTTTGAAAAGCACCAATATTGCTATTTACAGTAAAACAAGTTGTTTCTTATTTAATAAAAATAAGTCTTTGTTACCTTAAATGGTACAAAAAAATTTAAATAATTGAAAATGTGATAGCACGCTTGGCGAATCATTCTTTATAACTAAACGAATGTTCGGCATTTCCGTTTCGATTTTTCCATCGTTGCTTAAATAAATTACCGTTACCGAGTAATATTTTTGAATAATAATAATAATAATAATATAATATTTATTATATATTCCGTATAGTAGTGAAAGCCGCGGTGGCGTTGACCAGTGCCCACAAAACTATGTATAACAACAAGTACGTGTACGAAACAATGGATCTCGTGCCATCGTATACAGTCCAATTTTGGTATATATATTTTATTATTTTTTTTTAGGCGAAACCGTCAAGGGAACGGTCGTGTTGGCCGTTATTTTTCATTTTTATAATATAATATTATTATCGTGTGGCAGCGACGGTAGTATTATCGTTCGGTGGCAGGCCCCGGATGTCGGTGACATGGCATGTTTTTTTTTTTAGATATACAATAAACTAATATATAAACGTATAATATTATTACACAATATACAACGCGCAGTGCACGGTCTTTGGACGCTGCGTGCATATGTATAATTTTTATTCGTTACAAATTACAATCAAATAATTATTGTTTGTATTTAAAATTTAAAATAAACATCGGGAATAAGATTCAATTACCATTTATCATATTCATAAATAACATTGCTTAGAATAATAATAGCTATTATCATAAACTGTCAAACGCTGAAATTCAATTAAATTCAAATTAAAGTATACTCGAAATAAAAATTATGTTACAAGGTCTGCGACATCAATCAATTTCTCGGAATTTAAAAATAATATCAATTTTATAGTGTGTATTTGCACGTAATATATAGTTATTATTCAAAGTAATAAAAGTGGTGACATATAATATTATACTACATGTATTAGAAAAAAATGATAAAACCTGATGTGTGAAATATGAAATATATACAACATACAGTACAGATTTGTGAAGTACTGATGTTAATTTTAAAATGGATAACTCAACGGTAATTGCAATTTGCAATTAAATAAGTTCAAATGATTTATGTAATTGGTCTAAATTAAATATCATTCGGTCAAAATTACACTTTTTGAATAAATTCTTAGTTTTATTTTTCAGTTAAAATATACTATCAAAATGGAAAAAAATCATTGAAATACAGTACATAATGTATAGTGAAATGATTCAGTTTGTAAATAATTTGCGTTCAGTAGTCAGTATAGAAAACAAACACAACATCAACAACAACAAAAAAATAAATTCATAAAATAACAGGCAAAATAATTCGATTAATTTTCATTCAATTTGAAGTTTTGCAAATAGCACCTAGTATCGTTATTGTTTGGTAACCATACGTTTGAATAGTATGAATTTATAGGTAAATTATTAATCTATATACTATGTTTAATAATTGTGAATATACATAATTTCTGTAAATTTATAATTTAAAAAATTAAATCACATATACCTAATATAAATAATAATATAATATAATAATAAATTTTAAATATACATTAGTATAGTAGTATTCAAACATGCTAATTTTAAGTAAAAAATCAATAAAATAAAACTACATACACAAAATCAAAGTGTACATCACTCACGCTGGTAAAAATAATTTCACTCGCCCAAACAGAAGAAATGATAGTTGCCCAAACGACCACCGCCCAATAATTTCACATAAACATTTAGATTACATAATTTGTATTTAAATCAATAGGTGCACACAACACATATGGCACATAATATATATACAACGAACTAAGTAGATATAGTAAACGGAGTAAATAATCCGAGCCACAAAGTATAATAATATTATTATGTTCGACAAATAATTTACAAAACTAAAATATAAACGTAAAATAAATGTAAAAAATATACATCTATTGTGATTGCATTTTATTTTATATTGTTTTATTTACTTCTGTAATATTATATGACGAAGAGAAAATAAGTTTTGCGTTATAAATTATAATATTGCAGTTATAAGTATAATATGTAAACCTAGTATATACATGAATGCATGATACATAACATTTATGCGAAATAAACATTTTTCAAAAGACGTAAAGATATAATTCGTTAAAAAACATTATGTAAATAATTATAAACATAAAATATTATATTTAAAATTTCTTTTTATCGCGTCGCATACGTTTTTCATGCATATCGTTACATTAACTACGCTACACATAGTGCCCATATTATTATACACGTCTCAAAGGCCTTAGTGCGTGTATAATGTATATTGGCAAAAATCGACTGCGAAATATGCCCGAGAGTATTTTTCCCGTTTGCGTTCATTTAGAATTAAAAAGTTTTTTGAAAACCTTTATTGTCGGTCAACAAAATGTTCCACACAGCAGTCAACAACAACGCGTATTATACTTCGTATATTATAAAAACGAAGAATGCGCCGAACGACCCGTGACGCCTCACCCAGCAGAGCACCGCCGTCATTACAATCACACATCTACATAATATTATTGTACAATTAAAATATGTAGGTATATGCACAAAGATATAATAATATTGTTGTGTTTAGCTGTTAATCGTTTACGTTGCGTAAAATACTTATACACGGTACATTGCGTGGGCCTAAAATGTTTAGCATGTTAAGTGCAGGTAAAAAGATCAGTTATTTATTTAGTAGACATGGACATTTTCACTCCAATATGGGCCATTTTTTTCCTTATATATACTATGTAAATGCGATTATATGTGGACAATATAAATTCGACAAACGACAATTGACTATCTTATAAAGTTATAAATCATTGATAATCATTACACAGTTATTGTACCTAATATATGACAATTTTATCATATTTATAGTATAACTTTTAGTTAAAAATATTTAAATTAATAATTAAACATACTTGTATTATGAAGATTTTAAAAATTCGGAAGAAAATGTTCCTTATTTAGGTAAAAATGTCTTACATTCCTTTTATTCTAACGGGTTATACAATGTACACCTCAAATAATTTTATTTCAATTATATATTAGTAATGTGGTTGTCTAGGTATAAAATTCGATAAATTTAAGGCACTGTTGACGGTTTTGAGCACCACTATATTCAACGAGAGTAGTTGCATGTATGAATAATATATTAACGTCGAAGAGAAGAGAGAGGCTGGTACTCTCAACAGCTAATATATAATGTGCAACAGTCGAGTAGGAAATTTCCGGCCTGTCGATAGCCGTCGTCAACCGGAAAACAGAGCAACGTATATATGTATAATATATCTGTATATAGGTACCTATATATACGTGTGAGATGAGAGAAGATCCGTTACAAATTTACAATGCTGTCGCAATATGTGATTCATACTCTATATTATATCGTTATTATTACACACAAGACAAAACGTCATCATCGACAACAACAAAAATACATAGCACATTTTACGATTATTATTGCAGCAGCAGAGCTGGATAGAAATTCCTTTAATATTATTACTATTATTTTTTATGTTTCGTACGCGATCCAGCGTGTATATGGAAATTAAAAAAAATAGACAACACTTTTCTTAAACACGGTGTGTGTAACCTACGTATAATTACATAGTTATACGGTTTTCGCGACGGCGGAGATGGTGGCTTATAAACGAGGAACGCACACGTCGTACACGATACAAGAAAATTAAAAAATATAATTTGATATAATATAATTGTAATATTAAAGAGTGGAGAAGTGTACGCAACATAATAATAGTATTATACTTGGTAAATATTGATGCTTTCGGCGCTAAGGTATAACTGTAGAACATTAGTAATATAGTATATACATTATTATGTACGCTACCTTACATGGGTACCGGTTAACTGAACCGGCGTGGCAGTAAGTTACGTAAAAACAGCGTGCAGAACTTTCGGTACGCACGAATACACGATACCGAAGTTAAAGAACATTGTATCGGACACGACCCGCGCGGACCGTCGATGGAATTATTATTATTTTAAATTAATTGTAGGTATGGATCGATAGTCACCGCTTTCGAATATTGTAGCGATATAATGTTTACTCTACGTTTACACACATACAGAAAAGATTTCTTTGTTTTATTTTCAGAAATTGTACACTTATATGTACATCGAATGTAATTATGTTAAATTTACAAGCACTACTCTCATCCTCCTTCTCAATACCAGTAGAACTATAAGAGGTTACCCCCTAGAATGAGAAAAGGTAGCTCATTATAGAGTACACTATAAAAAAATAATTTAAATAACATTATCCTTTCAAACTGTTTTTCTAATCCTACCAAAACGTCCAAAACTCTTCCTTATCTCACCCCATAAATTGTTAGATTAAAATATTTTATCAGGTTTTGTACTTCATAAACTCCATTATTATCAATACATTTAATAGATAGCGAACTAATTATTACACAGAATCTCTAGTAAAGTAATAACTGCGATTAGAATTCAAAACTGTGCATAGCTATTTGTTGCAGACATATTATAGTGACAATGTAAAATTGTTTATTAATTTATTTTTTATTAATTGTATGTATTAAAAATTAAATATTAATTATTAATTAATATGTGGGTGTGCTATAATTTCACCAAGTCGGGAAAAAATGCACCATTCCCCCCTTCCCATTTAACATAACCCTGCAGTCTGCACCCACCACTGAAATTGGCGTAAGAACAATATTATAATACCCTCGAGGCGTCCACTATAATATGTATAATATTAAGTACGCGCATTGAAAACAATGAGCCGTGATTCACTTCCTACGAATTAACTACTCGAGAGATTATTATATCACGTTCGCAATTTCGCAAGAAATAACATAAAGACCATTAGACACAATGACCACCGTACATACAGTAACTCTTTTGTATAAAAGTTACGCTATCACAAAAGTATTTTAGTTTATAAAAAAAATTCTTTTTAATGTTTGTTGTTTTTTTTTAATTCCAATTTCTATTACCAGGCATGCGTATTACAGTATTATATTATAATATATATTTTCTTTTGATTCTATTTTTCTAAAATATTCTTTGATGTTATTTTATACATATTTGGTTTTTGTTTTTATACAAATTAGACAGAATAAATAAAATACTATAAATTGTGTTTGTCGAACATGAGTTTATCTAATGAAAATTTATAATAAAACTTTATAAAGTTTATAGTGTACGTTAACTACGTCAAACCACGAACACTATTGTAGGCATATCAAATACCTTTTTTTAACGACAAATCTAAAACACGAATATAATATCGATACGGAGAACACCGAACATTCACACTATGTAAAACTGCGGTGTAGGAAACCGCAAAAGGCGACTTCGAGAAATCTTGCAATGCGTCTATCGACAAAACGTTTTCAAATTTCATTTGAAACTAAAACGTAGAAAATCTGCGGCTAATAGCACGAGTGTAGGTACCTACTATAACATGTAGAAACCATTAGAAAGTACTAACTACGACTGTAGGAATATTGGCGCGATTTTGTCTCGGCGACAATCCGCTTTCCCCGGGCCACCATCGTTTTATTACATTGCTTCGATACGAAATCATATTTAATTCGAATTCGCTACGCGTCCGCAAAACGAGTTATGTTCACTTCCGCACTTTAACGCGATCGCGGTAAAAAAAAATCCAAATTAAAATCGTTCTCGACCGCGCACAAAATGTATACGGCAATATACGTTCTCGATCGTGTTAAAATCACTCGCCTCGTCGTATAGGTACAAACTTAAATTTACAATGGGAAAACAGAGAAAGCACACTGATCACGACAAATATTTAACATCGACATTTAATGTTATGATATTGATTTCTCCGTTTGACGACAATCTTCTTCGATTCGTCTAACCACCGGACAACTGTTTCACTGTATTACAATGATTTATATATAATATAAAAAAAAACACTTAACTGCTAACACCTGTGACGTGATGATAAATGAAAATCTTCACATAGACTAATTACAGTGTGTGTCAACTTCATAGCTACTATTCTGGTATGAATATAACAATATTATCGAGATTCAACACTGACCATACGAGAACAATAATGTATAATAAACTTAAAATTGGTTTCCGTCGATAAAATGATACCACCCGAATGCCGAATGTATGACACATTAGTTTTGGCAATAGTTTAGCAACAATCGATCCACATTCAATTATCATTATTGTAGAGAAAAACAATTTACTACCTATGGATATCAACCGATATTTCGATTATTAATATCATTGAAGAAACAAGTTCATTAGTGTGCGCCAATATTGAAAAGGTAATTGAGAATTTCTTAACAGTTCACTGTTATCGGATATATCTATTACCTATTTAGTTATTAAGGAAACTACGAGTATATTACTTATGCGTATTATTATGGGAATATATTTGCAGACAAGCCCAAGAAAACATAATATAGCGTATGGTTACATAGTTACGAGACGGTTACATAAGCCAGGTGTGTGATCGTAAATCGTGATCAATTCGTATTTCAAATTTCTAACTCGCGATAAATTTATATATACGGCTATAGACTGTGTAAGGAAAGTCACATTAACATCAAGCTCCACAACGCAGAAATTATTATTAACGTGTCAAGACAAAAATAATAAGTGCGAGAGGCTAATTAAATGTAATTTAACATATTATGCCAAGAATCTCGAATGATTGGTTCCCAAACTATATAGACACGATTTGTTGCCAGTATAATAATAAATTGATCGGTATATTTTTTTAAGATAGCCACATTTTGTTAACAGTTATTTAAATTTAGTATAAAAGCGTAATAATTGTAAAACGGACAACTCGTTAAATACATTAACCAAATATTAGTAATCAGTAATCACTTATCATTAAATTATTATAGTAAGAACTTGCTATACGTAAAACAAGTTCAATAAATACAATAATATAAATGTATGTAAACGCGTGTGAGTGTATTCATATAATTTAATTTAATACCTATCCAACTTGTACATTAATATTTCATTAATATATTCACTTTTTTACAACCAGTTCAACGAGATTCCAAATATTTATGGACATTGAACACCAAAAATGTATTGGTACTATTATGTTCCAATTATATATAAATAATATAAATTGAAAATATAATTAAATTATTGTTTATAATTCATCACCATTAATCTACTAATATCTATTGTTCGACAATTGATAAATATTTAAATAATTGTGTGTTTAATGTACAATTAAGTACCTAGTAGTAGGCTAATTTAATTATAAATCGATATTTGGAACGATATTCATTGATTAATTCAAAAACTTTATAAATTATATGACGAATATGATGAATGTAAAAATGTCAGTCTCAAAACATTTTTAAACTCCATTCGTTTAATGAAACAAATTGTTCAATGATTATAATTTAAGCGATTAGTAGTATATAGTTAATCCACAATAGAATACCACAGTAGTCTATACATTTGTCGTTAAACTATTGATTTTTTTATTAGTCTTTTATGGATTATATACATTTTAAAACTAATAAAATTATGTACCTATGTAGTATATGATAATGAAGAGGACATAATATTATTACCACTATGAACATTAACTGAAGTCGAGATGGGCGCGGACAATGATGAACAACACACTATAGGTTGAAATAGTTTGAACTTTGCCCATCATTGGTTTATCACAATGAATACCAATGATGTAACATTGAAACTGTTAAAATTCAATTTCACAGTCGAGCTAACTAACTGGATGAAGATTTCTATGATACTATTTTTGTGTGCACACTTTAATAGTTAATATACAGTACACAGTTGGGTATGGGTTAATCTAAGGCTAACTACAACATATGTACGAACACATTGAAAACATTATCAGCTCTATCGAATGAAAAACCACAATCACCCATCTTAAACTTAGTTTAACCAGGTATAGGATTTTGTTGCAAATACATTTTTGGCCGCGAAATGATACAAAGATAATTATCATATATAAGTGTATAGCATATATCCCTGCATATATAGTATCATTCTGATTACAATAAAAAACTTTTTTAGCATTTTTCGCTAGTATCTACTTTTTTTAAATTTCACATATTTCTATAACTGTGTTACATAAGTACTATACTAATGCAAAAAATAACTAAAAAGCGTAAAGTGGTGGATAAAACAATTATTGGAACACCGGAATTGAAATTTCATCGAAGTGATTTACCTACTATTATTGAAAACATCAATATAATAATTATTCATAACGGTATTTCAGTAAAAATAATGTTAATGGAGAACAAAATAATTAAAATGATAATGAAATAAATAAATAAAAATAAAATTAAATATGGACAATATGGTCCTCCTTAACATAAGTTGACATAAAAAGATCTCTTAGTGATTAATGATATCTTATTGAGTGTTAATACTCAATAGGCCAAGTTTTAATGAAAATAATTTATATGGTAATAATGGTTATTCCTAGTAAATTCTTTTTTTAATATTAATATATAGTTGTATGTATTTTATTAGCTTAAATAAGTAGATGCTTTTTTTGGCAATTACAAAACACTATTAACGATTTATTTCGCTACTGTAATATAATTTTAGCCCTATTTAAAACAACGGTGGTTATCATGTAGTTTCGCCAACCATCTATGCCATAATTAGTGACACAGATATGCTATCGTTTTGTTCAGTGGTCTATTATTAACAAGCGACTTGTTCACCGCTCAACCGTCTGTCGCCCGCTCGCACACTGATGAGGACGTGTCGCAGCTAAGATGTTACGGGAATTGAATAGCATTAACACCATCGTAAACGGCAATCTAGCAATATTGTTCTTCGGTTGTACGCGTCGTCGTATCACTGACGCGTACCTAAACGTCGTCACTCGTCGTTTGTCTCGGGGGAAACATGTTACATTGTGTACGGCGACGGCGATTTGGTGATACGTGTATAATAATAATGATGATGATGGTGATGATAATAATAATAATAATAATAATAATGATATTCGAAACTGTTGTTTCTGTTGACGATTGCACACACACGCGCGCGCGCGCGTTCACGGACGCGCGTGCGCGAGCACACGACAAATCCTATCCGACATAATAATATATATTATATTATTATCCTTACGTATGAAATGCATAAAAACTAAAATCATGTAATACAATTCGACTTAAAATTCAGCGGTGGTACCTACTGGTGGTATTAACAGATAGGTACAAACGTTTTACCTTTCATTTTCCGAAGGCGATCGGCGTTTGTCCAGAATACCGGATCGTGAGTTTGGAAAAAATCAAAAATCGAAATAGGTAGGTACGTCTCGACGATATCGAGATATATACGTACGGACGTGCAAGCCTTTCACCGTTCTGTTATCGCCGTCGTCGTCGTAGTAGTAGTCGCTGTTGTTGTGCCGAGGCGGCCAACATTATTGTTTTCGCGTGTTGGATCACCACACGCGGCGCCACACATAATAATAACACTGCATAGTATGTATACACGCGCGCGCGCACAATCGAAGCCGAGTTTTTGTTAGGTTATAAATACACGACGAGCAGCAAACCGACACAATCGGACGGAAATCGCGAAATTTACAGACGGACAAAAACAAAATCACAAACAAAACAAAACGATACGTACCGCACACGACGGATGTGTAGTGTGCACTAATGAGTAATGAGTAATGTTCGAGCGGCGGACACGACGAACGCCCGACCGTGATGATAACGATAACAAAAATATTATTTTTTTACCACTTGATAATATGCACGCACGCACGCACACTCGCGACACACACAGAGAACAAATCCAAAGACGGGTTATATTAATAATAATAATAATAATAATATCGTATTCAATTATTATTAATTTCGCATTTTTATCAAACAATTATCATCGACGTCTTCGTCGTTGGATGAATATTATTTCGTCCACTTGATTGTCGAGAGAATTAATAACGAGGACGTAACGTAATAGTAATAGTAGTATGCTCGAACGTAGTCGTTGGTTCCGCGCGTGTGTGTGCGAACGGTGTGTGAGTGTGACAACACGCCGCGCCGTCGGACTCTCGGTGTTGCATTTCTCGGTGGTGCGCGTGCGCAATAATACGTCGCGTTTCGTTACGTGCATGCGTGCGTGCGTGCAACGGCATCGATGGGCGCGACGGACCGTCGTGTCAGCAGAGAGGGGGTAGACAGTTGGCGGGAGCGACGTCGAGGGTGATGCGCGATCCGTGAAACCGTACCGCCACCGCCGCCAGCCGTTCATACCAATCCCCACTACGATACGCCAACCATACTATCCCACTCCACCACCGCATCACCAGGACGCGGCACACCGACGACGTCGTCAACGTGCCCCATTCATTTGCCAAAGGGCCCCTTCTCGTAAAGTCCGCGTTCGCGTGCGTGCGTGCGTGCGTATGCACGTTGCACACGCCGCCGCACCGTGACGGGGATGACGCGCCTACTACTACTACTACTACTACTGCTACTATATAATATTTTTATTGTATATCATATACAGTACAATGACGACGAGACGCCGCCGCCGCCGGAGTGCGCGCGTATACACCGCGTTCGCTGCGCTATCATCGCAAGACTATAGTAATCTACACTGAATTTATTAATTACTAATTAGATTCGTGTCCACCGTGTCCGGCCAACAACTCACCATGTACTTAAGTACTTTTAAACTACATAGTAAATAGAATATTGAAAATTATTCTAATAAACGACTCGATATATCAGACCAAATACCTAAATTAACGAAATTAATTGATGTATCTATTAGTGAAAATATTTTATTCTACAAAGCTTTTGTATCTAATATTGTCAAAAAAAATTTCAAAATTAAAATTGAATGTGATACAATAATAGAAAAATGTCTTATATCAATGTGCCCATCGTGCATAGAAAACTAACACAATCTACTTAACTTATGTAGGTTTAAAAATTTATACGTTTTAATATCATATTACCGTTAGTCATTACTCTTTAGACATGGTAAATAGTAACTCTTTCAAAATAAAAATAAAATAATTGCTACTTACGGTTACTGCAAAACCAAAATACAGAAATGTATATCAAATTATAGGTATTTTCGTTCTCTAGTAGTTTAGTTGCTAGGATGAATTATTAATAAAAGGTTCGTATTAATTAAAGGTTTTAATAATTATAAATAATTTTAGTTTTATTAGCTTAATATTGTATTAATTAACCTATGTTATACATGTATTAAAGTTTAGGTAAAATTGTATTAATTAAACAACTTTTTAAATATTTAAAATGTTTTCGATTAGGCTTCAAATAATTATTTATAGTTAAATAACGTAGTATAAATATTTAATTACTACGGTATGGTCGGTATGTACGAAACAAATAAAATGACTTAAAATACTTTTATAATATTACATACAAATCGTACAATACTATTGTTTACAAATACTAATGAATTAAAAATTAGTCACAGAAATCTTTTACACGTAATGAAAAGTATTCATCAATAAGATATTTTTTTGGAATATTGGTCACTGCAAAAAACGAATAATAACTATAATGGTTAACTTTAAACTTAGCGTGTCTGATAAGGTTAAAGACCACTATTTTAAGTAATAATATACATAGTACCTATCTCATAGGAGATATACTGAGTACGTACGTTTGTTGGGCGAAGATCGAGGTCGTACGACAGAGTTTTTTGATTTTTTTGAAAACTTTTGTAGACGTTTGCGTCAATTCACATCATACACCGCGGTCGTGACGACGCAATTTTATATACAACAAGTCATAAGACAGGTGACAATTGATAAGTTAGCAAATCAGTTGTCGATTCCTTTGGACATATTACACTCGTTATGCGTTTACTTATCGGGTCGTATTATCATAAAACACGCAGATAGGTAGGTAGTAATAATATTATAGTACATGACCGTCAATATGGCAATACGGTAAGAGCCTTCAGCCGACTGAACGCGCGTGTTTCGAGGGTCAAACGCCTATATCATACTATTATAATTATGTGGTGTACTTTCAATTTTTTGAAACATTCAACTGTCGTATTCGGTTAAGAATGTCTCAGACTCAACCAACAACCTGTACGATTGTGATCGAAAACGATCTCTTTATAATTGTGATCGTTCTGTATATTATATTCTTATTCTGGAGCAATAACATTCACGTGCGTTGACAAACGAATATTCGCATATATGTACCTATATAATTATATGAGTAGAATATATGTATATGCATATACTAAGACCCACAGTAAAAGGCTCTCTTAAGGATTTTCGAGTAAATTATTGCGAAGCCTAACATACATTTCTATTTACAAATGTCTTTAAAATACCTATGTTTTTTTACTGTTCATAATTTATTGATTTACAGTTAACAAACTTCAGAAGAATTGTTGAAACGGAAAAATTTGTATAGTCTTTAAATTACACTAGAATAAGTCAAAGCAGCTGGTATTGGAGTACATATAAGGAGCAAATTATGGCTATGATAATGAGCGGTGCGTGTAACAAAAAAAACTCGAGGGTGTTTTAAAAGTATAATTCATAGTCATAAGTCATAACTGTATCCTGCATTGTTTTGTCATATAAAATTTTTGAAATTATTTTCTTATTTATTGTTTTTCAAACGTATGGCCTCAAATCTAAGTAAAAAGCTTGTTGTTTGAGACCTAGATTCTAGAACCTACTCAGTACTCACATACAATCACCAAAGGACGGCCTTCATAAATTACATAGATTACAGAGCATATACTCGTATTATATATTACTATTTTAGATGTACTGTATGCATGTATCTGGTTGGGTATATCCTCTCCCCGCGTATACTGGAGTATATTATCGCGGCTAACTGTCGTAAATAATACGAGATTTACTGGTGGTTTTAATGGATATTGCATATTTAATAAGGGCGTTTACCCCGCGCCATCGTTTGACGTATTTTAAATTTACTTCCTATATAGGATATTATAATGTCATCCCACATGACCCGCAGGATCTACTGCATACATAATATAGGTAGTTATAATACAATGAATACTATTTATATACTATATATAGGTACCTAAATAATATAATATTATAATAGTGAATCTTAACAAATGGATTACCGAAAGGCCCTTTATAATATATTATGTACATGTAACAACATTGGAATTATTTTATCCTGCACATTTATTTACGTTTTTTATCCCACAGTTGATTTCTTTTTTATTCATCCAATCAGCAATTTAGACACATCACGTGAGCACATCTATAATATAATAATTATTATAATATTAAACGTGCAATTTATAACTATTTAAAATAAGATTACCCATTTGTACCTTCTGTATCATGCTGTATCTTCTTAAATTTAAATTAAATATTTGTTTTCTTTTATATATTGAAAACATCATGACTCCTAGCTAGTATAATTTGTACGATAAGTGAAATTGCTGCAATGCTCTAATAATCTAATATCTAGTCTAGTGTATGCCAAATGACAATTAATATAATAATATAGATATTCTGTGGACGCATAATCTTCAATTGTTAATTTTAGTTTAAATTAGATTTAGGTACTTGAAATAATGATCTTACACGTTCCTAAATTATGTATTATCTGCATGAGGGTTAATTTATTACTCATCATTCACTTTCTATAAGTAATTAATAGTTAATAACAATATTATATTTATTAGTAAATATGCTAATGATACAATAATCGAAAATTCTAAATATTTAAAATTATTCAATAAAACCTGGAGATTTTGGCAACAATCAGCATTGATGAAAAGGACTATAATGTGATGGAAATTATAATTGATATTATATCACTTCAATATTGACGTCTCAAAAATAAAATTTAGACACCAAGCACTGGAAAGCAGATTAAATTACAATCAGAGTAAAATACCTCAAAGCATAATTTAATAAAATGGGGAATGTTTGCAATTTTCACTACCGACTTACTACTGTGAATATTGGTTTTTTTTTAAATTATTAATGTCTAACATAACAATTTTCTTTGATATTACACAATTTACAAACCATTATGTTTTAAATTAAAATGACTAGCACTACGCAGTATAACTATGTTTTGTAGTTTGTACGGTGAAATTCCAATTCGACGAAATTCCTATTGTTATAAGTTAGGAAATCATTCATTCCGAAAAATTTACATAATACATTCATATCAGTTACAACGTTTTAGCAAAACTTTATTGTTAATTGTTTAAAAATTAATTTAAGTAGGACAAACGAAATTCATAATAATGAATTATTATACGGAATTGTCAAGTCTATGCTATTAATTATTATACACGGAAGACTGAAAAACGTTTAAATTTAAATTGTTTCCTTTTAAAAATATATGTTTATAATAATAACATTTATATTAAACAATATTAAACAAAAACTATTCAATAATTATAACTGTTTGTGTTTTGCTAAATCTGGATAAAGTAGTCATAAAATGTTTATGTATAATAATTTATAATAAATTATGTACCTACCTAAAAATTATAAACCTAAAAAATTTCCTGTAGCGCAATAATATAGATATTGTATTTTTATATACGGATACCACATTCGAGTTAACATGGTACGTATATACGTTTTATTATTTATATACAACATCATATTTGTCTATTCGTCAGTAATATTTCCGTGTGTCCGTGAATGTACTTTTTTGTTTTTATAACTCCCTTTAAAATAACACGTGTAATAATAAGTCCCATATTACTTCCCACATGTTGTTCCAATGTAGCAGAAAAAAATAAGGAGACAAGTAATCGCTGTTCTATATATACGGCGTAGGACGAAGATAAAACATTTATTAACGTTCTGGTTTATCAGAGGCGTTTTTTTTGGACTGAACCACAGACCTCTTTTGCACTCTTTAAAATCATTCATAATCCGAACCCGCATCGGGTCTTGATCCCTAAAAGTGGGCGAGAATTCTGAATTAAGTCCAATTCAAGTCTCTATTGTAAGCGTATAACGTCACGTTAAGGGGATGTTCGGTCGGAATCGTTAAGTGTTTAACAACTTGTGCCGCATTATAATAAGTAAAAACCGATTGGTATTAATCATTTAATGAATCAAACAATTGTTAAGCCTATCAGACCGAAGACCTTACGACAAAGAAAAAAATATATATTGAGCATTGTTCAAAATGTACAAAATCAACATTTTATACTCATACAAATATTAAAATATCTGTAGAACACAATTTTAATTAACTTATATATTTTTAAATACATATACAACTGCGTGGTACTGTAACAGAAAATTATTGATTAATAATCGATTTTTATCATTTGCGTTTTAAATAATAAACAGAATGCAAAACATGGAAAAGCATAATTGTATTTATCAGTTATATGTACACACAATTAAAAAGGAATCTATTGGTGACAGCGTGTGCTAGGGCGTTTATTGTTCTACGTATTTGCCGAGGGAGTTACAAAACATAATATGACCGGATAAGAGAGAATAATTTCATAACATTCTAAAAATAAATATAGTGCAAATATATCGCTTATGTTAAATAAAATATTCTGATTTATTTCCATGTTGTATAACGTTAGTTTTTTGTATCTATTTAAATTAAATTATAATACTTTAAAAATGTATGACTTTATGTAGTAATTACTAATATAATATTAATTATAAATAAACAATAATTAGTTTTATAAATAAAATTAATTCCTATATATTTCTTATTACATATACATAAAAATTATTTATTATTTATTAGCTAACATTAAATCAATAGAATATAAAAAATACTTCCATTATCATAAAAAAAAAACTCCGATAATGTTAACCAATGAGCTATTATATTATACTAATACAACTTTTTAATAATTTATGAATTTTAAACAGCAATAAATGAAAATAAATACTACAATTCAAATTAAAAATATTATACAGAACCAACGCTAGTAAATTGTCTAAATAATATTGTACTCTGGGCGTCGGTCGAATATAAATATTATTTATTATTTGTTATTAATAATAATAAATTTCATATCTACAAAAATCTTTTCCGTTCCATATGTACTTACAACATCTTTTTCTAGAGCCCAGTCATGAAGTTAAATATCCAAACAATCAATCCTTCCAATCAATTTGTCTAAGTATCCCCGCAAAAGCTTCGTAGTACGTAACAAACAAATTACTAAACGACGACCTTCAGATCAAAACCATTCATAGATGGATAGATATGCGTGATACAACTATTATCATCTAAAAATGATTCCACGTGAAACTTCTTTCTTATTTCAACCACCTTATCTCATGAATGACCTCAAAGGAACTTTCTGACAACCTCACTAGACATGCAATTAGCGCAGATATCTACTTAGCATATTAGACATGTCACATGCTTACACAGTATTTAATATATTAACTTCATTATAAAAGGTGACTCGACTGCGGTCTTCCTTCAAGTCATCCATGGCCTATTGGCCTGTATTATAATCATTTCATAAAATTTACTCATTGTATGTAATGCATGGATTGTAAATTATCAATAAAACGCTATTTATATAGGTATAAAACAAAAATAATAAAATTATTCAGTGTATTTTAATTTATTTTATTTTATTAAAATAAAAAATGTTTTAAAAAAAACTTAGTTT
Source organism: Rhopalosiphum maidis (assembly GCF_003676215.2). NCBI lineage: Eukaryota > Metazoa > Arthropoda > Insecta > Hemiptera > Aphididae > Rhopalosiphum > Rhopalosiphum maidis. Next base: position 29,325,974 of record NC_040880.1, read on the forward strand.
AAAATATTACGCAAATTAAATTAAAAAATAGAAAAACAATAGATTAAAGGATGATACTTGATAGACAATTTCAAAAGTTAAATATTTAATGAAAAAGAAATGTTATTAAAAATAACGCCTTGAAAAACTATGTGATACATTTTAAAATACATATATTTTGCAGTATAAACGCCTAACTCGTATGAAAGATGAATAGGTTCATCGAAAAATTAAACGTTCACTTCGTGGAATGAACAAAAATGTAGATAAATTAACATATTAAACTAATTAAATAAATATGATAATTTTCAAAACAATTACCCGATTATAATTTGTATTCAAGTATATAACAGTCGCACAATAACATTATTACCTATTTACTACATTTACTTTAATAAAAAAAATGTGTTTAAATGCTTGATAATTTAATATCAATTATAATAATAATTGTTTACAGTGGCGTAACTTCAGTTTTTGTAAGAGGAAGGCAAACATTTTACTGGCACATTTAACTGATGGAAAAAAAACCCATTTCTTTTGTATATTTTTAATATCAGATATGCTACATAATTACTCATTAAATTTATTAATGAAGCGTTTATGTGGGTAAATATTTTTAGATTCTGAACGGAGTGATGAATATACTGATTTTACAACGATGTGTGTTTTTTTTTATTTTACTTTATTTGTTTATTCTTATATCGGTCATCACATTTTGGAGTAGTAATAGTACTTTGATTTTTAATCAGCCCCGTTTCTAAAAGGAAAGTGAATTTAGTTGTTACTTTGGAAGGTCAAAAGTAAAAAATTTCCAATAGTTTTCAAAAAGTCAAGAAAAACCCTTAAAAAGTAATGGAAAAACGGGAATTTTTACGCTTAACATGTTTTTGACAAAATCGATTTTTTTGTTTGTTGTAACTCAAAAACGAATCATTGTAAATACTTGAAATTTTCACCAAATGTTTATAATAGTATTCTATTTACGATTGAAATTTTAAAATTTTATGACTTTTTTTTTATGTTATGACACACTTTCGTCGATTGACGGCGGCTAAAAAATGATTTGACAGGGAATCAGACAGACGAGGACGTAGAGAAAATGGTCTGCGTGTTAGAGCGTTTTCCAAAATAAAAACCCCGGGAACTTTATCTGCTATGTTTAGTAGGTTTAAAGCGTACCTCGTCATTGAATAGAGGTCACTGTAAACGGTAATGGATGATATGTTAAATTTGAATTCAATGATAAATCATTGCATATGAAAAACGATTATGAGCGGATTATGCGTGTCAGTTTTTATTATTTATTAATGAATAATGATATTTTATAGTTCATTCGGTTATTCATATTATCATAAGAAATTTTTCCGTTATTAGTACAGTTTGTTGAATTAATTTTCATCAAATGCGCCTTCATTTTATTATTAGTTATTAATTATTTTAGTAATATATCATATATTATTGAGATTAATTATTAATTTAATAGTCAAAATTCGTACTATAAAACGGATGGAATATGTTTGTGGTTTAAATAACTAGAAATTAATAAAAATTTTTTGAAAATTTGAGTGTATAGAAAATAATAATATAATATATTATTATACATATTTAATAATGAAAAGTCTTAACTCATTAAGACTAAGTTTGTTGTATATATGCAAAAAAGTAATTAAGATCGTTTTTTTTTTATAATTATAATCCTTTTTTTCGTTTAAATTTCCAATTTCATTTAAATTCACTTTTAAAAATTTGTCTATAAAAAGAATGCGATTGAATTTATTCAATGTTACTGTATAAAAAATTTATTAGAAACCTTCTATTAAATTCCAAAAAAATATATTTCATAATGTTTAGAAAATGCTAATATTTTATGAAAATTTCAAATTAGATATTTATTTTGTATTAATCCTTTTACGTATATTTTTTTAATTTTTCCTGATTATTTTGAAAAGTTCCTACTAGATACTGGTATACTCACTTTTACTTCCCTCACCCTTCTCTTAATTATGCACAACACTCGAAAACGAATAATTTCATTGCTGTGCTCAGCATTTAAATTGATGTTACAATCCTTTGGAAGTACGGAGCACAAATTAATATTAAAATATCATACGGAGGAGTACTAGAGGTGTTCGGCTGCTATTTACAGAAAGTTATTGTATTAAATGTTATAAGCTTATTTCAATTTTTTTTTTTAATGCCTTGTCGCTAATTTTTTTTTATCGAAAGACTGCGCTACATTAGTACTTTAACTTATCGTCATGTGTATTTGAAAATGTTAATAAGAAGCTAGTAGATATTTAAAAAATGAATTGAAATATTGTAATAAACTGTATATTTGTGTATTATATTATAGACTTGTAACTATACATACAATTATATATATTAGAGAGCAAATCTCCACATGTTAATTTTTAAATAAAAGTTTAATCAAAACGCCCTTTATATGCCTAATATACCTAAATCGAATTATTTTGATAGCTATTTTTATAATATTATTTTAGTTTAAAGTTTAATAATTAACATGGTTCAGCTTGGCTACCTTGGAAATTCTGTTGCCCAGTAGGACTATCCCACTATCCCATCTGAAGTCATACATTGTATACAATGTTAATGGTACCTGCGTAAGTTGTATCGCTTGATTATAGAGCTCACGTTTCATGGGGTTTTTCAGATAAATTAGTAAATGCAATCGAATTAAGGGGATTCGATACCGTGATATTGGTAATCATACCAATTGATTCAACTAAGCAATAAGAATTTTAAAAACAGATTTGAATTTATCGTCGACTCTACTTGAAATTGACTTTCCCAGATTTTTGACTTTTTGATTTTAACTTCTCCAAAAATTGAAATACGGCAATTTTTAATTACTCTTTTTAAACATAATTTTTTTAGAAATTTAGAGGAAAATATCAAAGCTGTGAGAAAGTCGATTCCAAATAGACTTGACGAAAAATTAAAATCTGTTTTTAGAATTATTATCGCTTCATTGGATCATTTGGTATGATTGGCAAAGGATCCGTCTAAAATCCTATGTCGCGCGTGCGTTAGACAAAAACAGAAATTCACGGTATCGAATCCCCTTAATATCTTTGTATAATGTATAAGTTATATCGATGACGTGCAGTGAATGCCGAAAGGTAATTTTACACTAAATAATAATAAAAGGTAATTTTTGCGCAATAAAATTCTGTTATGAGTTTAGATTTGATTGATTTAATTTTGGTAAAAATATGGGACTCACCGATTTTCAGCAAAAAGAAAGTAATACCTATTATAATGCTCTATTTGAGTATTTAAATGATCTTACCTGGATGTGGGCAGGAACAGTTTTCCGTCAATGAATACGGAACCCGACAGCAACACAAACCAACACATCGCCAACTCTCCGGTACTGAAAAATGTTCAGTAAAATATAGCAAACAAATTTGACTTTAAACAATTATTACCTAATAGCTCTATTGAGGTTATTTATTTATAAATAACATTAAATTTATGAATTAGGTCGTATATTGTGCGGTGTTGACCAATATTTATGTTGTACAATGTAAAAATGTAAGTGTTATGTGATTTGAGATATAATTTTATAAGTCTATTGAAGACATTAGAGTGCTGGGTTGTTTCTAAAACCGAAGAAGATAGCAACTTTAACTACCTTACCTAACCTAATACATTCGTAGTATTCATACTTATTGATAGCTATTTTAAAAATTGATTTCGGAGACGGATCGCTATCTACACGCAAATATTTTCACTAAAAATGAAAATATAGTTGTTTATAAACACATAGATAGCAGCACTTGGTCCATTTTTTTATAAATATAAATTTTTATTTGAAAATAATTTTTCTTAATTTCATTGTACACAGTTTTCACAAAAAAAAATGTATCTAAACATTTAAATGTTATTTTAAGCATAATTAAAATATTATCAAACAATGAGGTCAGCAGTTAATATTATAAATTGTAAGGACATAAGCTATAAATCGTATAATAACAAAAAAAAAAATGATTTTAGGAATGTATAAAAATTACCGAGTCTGTAAATATATTACTAAGTTCTTCGATGATTTTGAATATTTTACAAGTAATCAACGGTAATATTGTTTTTAATATTAACAAAAAAAACTTATTATAAAATACCTACATATTGTAATTAAGTACTATATAAATATTTTCAAAGGTCATAATATATCTACAGACTATTGAAATTTATAACAAATATTTTATTAAAGTTTCAATTTCAAATAAAATTATGGAATTTATGTACTGGTAGTTATAAAATAATTGAAGCATTAATATTGTTTATGCAGAGCCCGCGATCTATGGACAAAGTGTGTGGTATCAAACGAGTACGCAATGTTTTGGATTGTTTTAAAAGTTTATTGTAAACATTGTAACTTGTGACTTTACAACAAACACAGTATTTTAGGGAGTATTTCTGGGAAAAATTCAATATTTTGGTAATATTATATTAAATACTTGTTCTGAAATATTTTTACTTTGTACGAAAATTACTTTAACGTATTACAAGCCCACAAATTCCATGTGATTTACATAAACCCTAGTGGGTATCAATACTGAAAAATAAATTGTGAAATGGACATTTTTAACGTCCCCTAGAAGTAAATAAAGTGTCTTGCGAAGCTGCATAAATATATTGACATCGAATCCAAAAAACTATATGGTGACTGTGGGTTAGGGGTGCCGTTATGGTACATGTCTGGCACATGTTTGGTACTAACGAACGTTTTTTACAAGTATAGACGGGTAGTCAAGTATAGTGGGTATAAAAACTATTGGCAAAGGTTTAGTACAATAAAACTGAAAGTAGGGTTGCTGGGGACCAAGGATCTATGTAAAATGTCGAGTATTTAATGATCTAAAGGGTTTGAACAATTTTCTACTAACGTAACGTTTAACTTTATACAAGTTCCAATAATGTGTTTATTGGAAACATTTAAAACGAGTGTGGTACTTGTGTCATGTATTCAATACTAATATATATAGTCATGTATCTTAGTAGTTATATGGTGGACGATGCTGAGGTGGAATGAAACACAGAATACGAACTTTTTCATTGAATTTTAGATTAAGTAAAAAAGTTAATTTTGGTAGAAAGGTGAGACATAATTTCAGTGCTCTAACAAATTATTTTTTTAGAAAATTAAAATGCATTGTATTTATTGGTTTTAATCGATAATTACTGTAATATAAGTTTAGAAAAGTTGTTGAGAAATATATGATATGTAAATTTGTATTCTAAAATTAATTATAAACTATTTATAGTGTATACAAATGTATATATTTTCCAATCTCCATACTTACAAGTATAATACATCATTGGCTTCGTGGTATTCGTATCTGACAGTTTTACATAGAGTGCGCAATGCGGAATCTCTATATGTATACAAAGCTTCCAAACTTTGAAGTCCATAGTAAATTATTTGAAGATCCTAAAAAGTTAACGGTTAGATTAATATAATAATGGATTATTTTATTATGACTAGTTACTAAATAGCTATTAGTGATTTTTAACTACGACGGTCAGCAGTTCAACAATATTTTTACTGATGTCTCAAAGTAACGATTTCGGGACGTCTATATCTAAATGATCCAACTTATAGGAAAAACTTAAAATTGCTTAATGTTTTCTCCTTTTTTTTTAGATTAAATTGTTGACTAAATATGAATTATTTTATGAAATAAATGATACGGAAGAGCTCGTACCGAATACAAATTAAATAAATAATACATTTTTACCTAATAATCTTTTTGATAATTAATAAAAACATGTTATAAATTGTTAAAATTGTTGTTACATTGTAATAAATTATAATTTATTATAATATTATGTATCTATTTTTAAACACATAATAATAGTTATTATTTTTAATCTAATTTAATTTACTAATTTCACTGCTCTTGGATTTGCTTGGTAAAATAATGATAATTGAAGTTAGTCGATCCTGCAGTTTTCTATGGTTCAATTTGTTTGTTGTTATAGCAGGTTTTGATATTTGTATTTTAAAATAGAACTTATCTATAGTTATAAAACAATTTTTAGTGACTTTAAAAATCTTAAAAGTAAAGATGTTACTTAGATATTGTAAAAAAAAAAAAAAAAACTTTAAAAAAATGTAAAATTTAAGTTTCTATAGTATGTAATAATTGTGTAATTACTAAAGAATGCTTTTAAGTAAAAAAATATGTGTACTATAATCAGTAGTTTATTATGCTGTATAAGCATTACATTATTTATTAACTAAACCTGATGATTATATATATATATTGGCTCTATAGTCTATACAGTAATTTAAAATAAGTCGTAGAACTATGTAAACCAAAAATGACTCAGAAAATATAAAACGTATGCCTTTTATGCTTACTACATGGTATATTTTAGATTTTAAGCGGATTAATGAATGTATTGATTTTACAATTTATGTGTGTTTTTTTCTGTATGTCTATCATCACTTTTTGAAGAAGTAAAAATGGTTAGATTTTCAACTTTAATATATTTTCTGTAATTGAAATTAGTTGGAATTTTGAGAACTTAGAAGTACACAATTTTCAGTATTTTTCTTAAGAAATGGAAAAACAAAAAAAAATTAAGAAAAGGAATTTTTATGAAAACCAGGTTTTGATAAAAAGGAATTCATTTTATTGTTGTAAATTATTTTTACTCTTTTTGAGCTATTTGTAAATATTTGACATTATAGTTTTTTTTGATCTTTAAAAAAGTTTATCCATATCTAAGGTATAGAATCAAACAATTATGACAGTTAAATTTTTAAGAATCTAACTTTTAAAAAGGGAGATTAAACTTTTCGTAAAAATTTGAACTTTAAACTTAATTTGATTTTAACGTCTACCTACTTGCTACCATTTCTTACAAAAAATACTATTGTTTATCTAATAGCCAATAGTACACAATAACACACACGATTAAAAATATTAGATAACTGCTCTATAGTAACATTTCCGGTCTAAAGTTTCAAGTCTTCATCAATATTTTTAAATAATAACAAAAACAATTTTTAAATTATTATTTTTCGTTGAAAAATCTAATTTTGTCCAGCTTTGAATTTAAAATGGCTTATAAAAAAAAAAAAATCAATCCTATGTATTTTTTCAAAAAATATATATGTTATTATATTAATTACACACGAAATGTCGCTTTCACATATTTTAAAAACTCAAATATAACTTCATGTATACCTACATTTTAACTATAACTCTTGCAACTTACTTTTAAGTAAAGAAGCTACTGCTGAATTAAATTGAAGAGTTTTGTTTTGTAATATGTCAGTAAGTAGTAAGTACCTACTCTGTATTCTGTTTACGCACCAATAGTTACCATAGAGCTGGAGAGTATAATTTTATGGTATAAATTACATTTCATAATTAATATCTATAATTATATTTATTGAATTGCGAGCTTACATTATATTAAGTAGATGGTAGATCAAAAAACCTAAGGTAGAGTTTTTACGACATTAGTGTATTCTACCCATAAAGTAATTACTCTATGGTTCTACCTGAGGTTGTGGTCATATAAATTCTGGTAGATATTTTACTATACCGTTAGCTGATTTTGAATTGTAACAATTAAAGAAAAAAAATTTGTTTTTAATGAAAAATGGTTTTGCGTATGAATTCTCGTTTCCTCTATTTCTTTTTTTTTTTTGTTATTTATCTTTACTAAGAAAATTATTAAGAATTTTTACTACTGCCCTCCCTATAAAATACCAACCAGATTTATTTTCTTACCAGGAGATATATTTAAATTATAAATCTAGGAGTTTTTACTATTCCAAAAGATGATGACAGACAGAAAAAAACACACACACTTAATTGTAAAATCTATACATTTTTTCACTCCACTCTGAATTTAAAAATTAAATTTATGAAGAGATTATATATTATTTTATTATAATCATACGATTTTTTATTAAGTTTATTAAGTTTTGCTGTAAAAACCCATATTATAGGTATTTATATTATTATAGATATTGAGGATTTTGATATAACGCAGTTAATAGGACATTAATAAGAAATAAGAATACTGTTTAGTATCGTAAGGAAACAACAGAAAGAACGATATGTTGTGAAAAATTTAAAATTTAAGTCTCACATTGTAATAATAACGGTATTAATGATAAAGTATTAGTATTAGACATTAGTAAAAAAATATTAAATTGTGTTTAAAACATGTTTGAAATATAGTTTAAATTATTTAAAACTTGTAAATCTTTAATTTTATAACCATTATATTCTGTATTGATATTTGATAATTATAAAGTATAATACTATAATACGTACCTATTTAATTACTACACTTATTTATGAAATAATCAATAGGTTAAGTATTGTAATATTAATAACTGTACAGGTATTATAAGATATGATAATAATATGAGTAAATTGCCCACTTTCATGTTATAGTATCTTCTAGTATCTTCCGATATGTTTAAATATTTTATTATGCTGTATTTAGTTTAATCAATAATTAATAATTTGAATTATTAATATAATTATAATGTTTATTTCACGTAAATTAAAATGAATAATAATAAATAAATAACACACATGTTATATTATGTAATGAAATTTAGTATATGTTTATTAGGTACATACTTGCAAAGTTCTCCTGTCCGGATGTCTCTTAAGGGCCTTTAGGAAGTGAGGATCACTGGTCATATTTCTGTTGGTATATCATTGCTGCTACGGTGCTTTTTTGTTATCCATTTATGATTTTCAACAAAATCTGAAAATATACACGATTCTTCAGTATAGTGTTGAATAACTGGAAATTTTCCAAGTAAAAATAACATAGAAAAAAGAATTATATACGTAATATATAAAATTCAAAAATGTGTGGGAATATTCCCATATGCATATAGGTATATATTGCAGCAATATACGTATATTTACAGTTGCAATAATTAGATGTTGTTTAGTTAGGTACTTACTCATTAAAAGCGTAACCCTAAAAAATAAATAAATGTGAGACATATTTTCAAGGCTCAAGTTATATAATTTTAATTAAAAAAATAATATAGAAGTACTTATATGCGATTGTTCAACAATATATTATATGTTTGTATTATTATACTCTATTAAACTTCTATCAATTATAAGCTATATATTTTATCAAAAAAAGCTTTTTTGATTATTTAAAAGTAATTAAATCCCCAATTATTAAACACTTATTATATTGTTTATATTTATGAACTCCATATAATAGACAATATTACGTTTGTGTATTTTTAATTGTTTAATTTTTTTTATAATCATATCATGATATTCATTCATATAATCATATATTATAATTATAATATATTGATATTAATATATTATTATTTATACAAATTATATAATTAATTTTTTTTTACATTTTTAATCAAGTACTGTAAATTATATTGAGAATTTAGCGTGAATGAAACGTTTTTTTCAATGAAGAATACAATATATTCTATATAGATACAGAATATATATGCGTATTGCGTATATTATTTAACTATCTATAAAAGTATACTAACTATTACAATATCAGTATATATAGTATATTACAAAAAAACATTTAGAATACTTAATTGCCTAATGCTGCAATTTATATTACTTTTCAGCAACAAATTAAGGCTAAAATTAGCATCATTGTTGATTGGAATCTTTTAATAAACTTGTTTAAAAAAGTTATGGTATTTCGTCTATTGTTTATATTTTTCTTATTCTAAGAGCTGTATGCTTTTATAAACTATATCTGTAGACTTAATATATGTATAGAATGTTGTCGGTAATTAACATTAAACCTTGACATTCGACTAACTGATTTGAGGCACTCACTTTCGAATAGAACCTAACTAAAGTATTATATTAAGTATAAAATAGCACTAGTCGAATAGAAACATATAATTATTTATTCTAATGGGTTTTTTTCTCAAATTTTTTTCCAACTAAGATAAGATTATAGCTTTATATTTATTCAATATTTAATGAATAAATATTATTTTTTTTACTTAAACTGTTAATTACATTATTGAATAGCTTGGATACCTATTTATATCAAATTAATTCCTATACACTAATTATTTACTAAAATTATTATTAGTAGGCATATAATGTTACATTTTTTTTTCAAATTTATACCGATAAGTGCATAATATAAAATATATACTTTTTTAAATTTATTTATTCATCATCTTTAAGTACTGTTTGTGTTGGAGATAGACTATACAGAGTTGTATTGAATATTTACAAAATTAAAGCCTAAAGGAGTTGTTAAGAAAATGCAACTGAGAAAAAATATGTAATCCAACATACAGTATAATATATATATAATAATTCATATTAAAATTATTAAAAGAAGTAATTTCAAATTTTTCTCCTTAGCCCCTACAATAATTGTTAATATACAAACAATTAATTGCTTTTTTAGTATTTTGAACTTGAAAATTATATGTACTATTATTACATTAAAATCAGCATGTGCATAATTTATTACCGGTGTGAACGGGTTATGAATATATAGGATATTGTATCTAAATGTACTACCTTTATATTTGATTTCAAATCAATTTCCAGAATGGATTCGATTATACTGAATATTCCCGATTTTAATCATAATTTTGAATTAACTTTCGGGAAAGATGCGAAGGGCAGAAGAGTTATGTTTAAGTTCCCCTAGGGTACTCCACAGTTATGGCATATGACTATAAAGATTATAAGCATATAAAGCTGTATTTTAGTAGTATGTAAAAATAAAATTGATAAATGTATATGTAGAGTGTAGACTGAATTTATTATAATGAGTTACAAAGTTAATAATGCGGCTGTTATTATAATAATATAATATTACTTCGTAAGTATACGTAATAATATACAGCAGTAATTTTTATTATTATTCTGTGAAAGTAGTATACCATAAATCAATGGTATTTTGTCAAAAAAATACTAAATTTAAGACTATATTGTAAAGTTTTTATAAATACCCAATAATATCTATTATAGAAAAATAATTCACCTTTAGAATGTCGTTTAATTATTTTCAATAGTAAATATTACGTTTTTAAAATGATATATCGAAATAAAACTATTAACCTATAATGTACAAAACTATTTCTACAATAAAAATATTATATAAACATATTATATTATTGCACATGCCACTGATTATTTTTTTAATTACGTTTTCCTACAAGGACAAGATCTTTTATTGCGAAGTATAGGTTAAACACTTAAACAATAGTAATATAATACCTATACTATATTGTAATATATACATATAATGTGTTTAAATTATTGTTCATTTTTCTATTTTATACAGTAGTATCTGTTTTTTGTTCAGAAATCACATAATGATTATATTATAATAATATAATGTAATATATGAGCAGTAGATATAAATGACAACATAAATATAGGAGTTTTTAAAATATATTTTTCAATATAACTCAACACATTTGAAAGATTTTCTATTATTTATTATATTATTGCATTGCTTCGAACGATTTGTATTTTAAATAAAAAATGTATGATCAATAACTGATAATATGTTAGCTTGGGTTATTGTGACGAGGTGGATAGGTACATAACTCAACCATGTACGGATGGTAATATGCTAACAAGGCACATGTACGAACGATGATATTTTAGTGTTAAGATTGTTAAAAGTAGGTACTAATATATTACGAGTATAGAGTTTAGAGAGCTCGACACCGATCGAGTCGAATCCGTTTAAGATATCTGCTAAACGGATGCTGATAAAGCATATATTGGCTCTCATTCCATATGGCATCGTGCTATATACGCGTGTATTATTATTTTTTATAGTGTGTATTATTATATGTATTGGGTAGGTACGTGCTTTTTTCAAAATAAGTTCGTTTATTTTTTATTTCAACATTATTAGCAGAAAATGTAATACTATACATATATATTATTATGTATAATAATTATTAAGTTACTTAATAATGCGTTTGTTTAAATAGTTGACGAACTAAACTATATAGTTATCAACCGATATTAAAAAGAGTAATATACTATATTATAAGAAAAAAATTAGTTTTGTACAATCATAAAATTCTCTTTAAATTGAAAAAATACCTACGTCTTTGGAAATATGATCCTTGAGTATTACTTAAAAACTAGAATTTGAATAAAGTAATTATTAAAGAAAAAATGGGAGTGAGCATGCTTGATGGTGAGTATATATTTATATATTTAATATACATTTATATCCTTATGTAGACTTTTAAAAATTACAAAAATAAATAGTTACCTACACACATTGCTGTTAATTTTTCATTGTATAAAAGTGAAATTCCGTATAGCAGTGAGTCGGAAACACTCTTTGTTTTTACGGTAATTACACGGTCTCAAAACATTGGTCGACCGTTATTAAAACGTTTCCCGTCGTGTGCAATCCTGTGTTTGTGTACTATAATAACTACTGCAACATTCACCGTCTCAGTTCGCCACACACTGGGAATATTTTCTTTATGAGTTCTCAAGCATTTATGTGTGTATACGTTATACCCACTTACATACATATGTTTTATACACACACACCTTTACATAAAATTCCATCCCTACCCGACCACCTGCATCCTTTGAAATGATGACTTTTTCAGAGAGCTGCCACTCGCAAGACTGTATGATATTATCTATATTCTTTACCTACTTATCTGCCTACACGAGAATGTTTACCAACCAGATGATGATACGTCACGGGTTGTCACAATTATCAAAAGGCTATTCGAGTACTCTTATCTTTTTAATATGTTCTATACGCAACGATCCTTGCTATTTCCATAAAGTATTTTTTTTTACCTTCATAGTGAAGAAAACCGCAATATCTTAAACTTTTTTAGCGTTGACGGTTTATCATACTTATATGCGCATCGGATGATTTTTTTTCAACCGATACAATTTCACACACACAAAATATGCGATTAAATTGTAATAAACAAGAGTATAGAGACTTCTACAATCATTATACATGAATATGTTTAAAAATTAAAAATCCTCGACAAAAAAATTATATTTTGCTCTCACAACATTACTTTAATCTACGATAAGTTATTTTGTTTAAAGTTATTTTCTATACCAAATAATGTCATATATTGTCCATTTTACCATTATATATGTTATAATATGTACAATATACAGTACATAGATCATTTTCTTCTGGCATCGATAATTTACTATACAGCTATTTGTAAAAATGAATGGTTAAATTTATTAATTACCTTTTATGGTTTTATTTTGTATACTGCCATCTATATATATCTAGTTATGTAGCCTAGGTACATAATATATTATCTATATACGAATAAATAAAAGTTATAAATCTAAAAATGTATTCTCTTCTATTAAATATTATAATATAAATATGTATTCAGTTCCCAATATGACAGCATTTTAGTATGATATTACATTAAGTTATCATTATATTTATATATGTGAAAAAATAAACACATCATCTCTCGCGACATGCATATAATGTATAAGTAAGTAAACATATTAATCTTTTATTGATATCTCATGTACCTACTACTCATTGTATTGGCTTAGAACTTAGTTACACGAGAAGACACGAATACACGATTATGTACTGTTATTTTTAGTGAGTACGTAATATTATAATAATTATTGTGAGAGTCAATTATACCTATATGTATATATTCTTTAATGTGTTAGACAAAATATAAGCGGGATATGCTCCATCCTCCGTTCATGACAATAATAACAGTAGAACTTGGGCATTAAATTCCCGACATTTTATTTAATTTCATTATTTTTATTTGGCTATATACAAACAAAATATCCGTGCAATTATTTGTCGTAGTCCGGGTACGTGTTATTTAAGTTAACGGTGGTTGGATTGTTACCCATCGTTAAAGTTCAAAATTGGAACAGTAATAACGTTCTTTGTTCGTGCCATATACTCAATTACCTATGTATATACTATATGCATATAACTATTGATTTACATAATGTAGAGATCAATAACTATGAGTTTATTATTATATTTAAAATATATTTTTGTAAATTATTTTTTAAAAAATATACCTAATTATGTAAAATATTTATACCGGGTAAGTATTACAATTATCTGAGTAGAAATACCTGCATATTATATTACTATAGGTACATCATTTTTAAAGGAATGGGAAATATTATATTATATTACATTAATTGTTTACTTAGTTAGATATATAGGCAGTATTTCGTAATACAATCGAATGTTATTATGTATTATAATTTATAATCTATAATTAACCTCAACGGTGGTCATTATTATTTTGTGTATGATATCTGATATATATTATATATAACTTACACTTCATTGTGACTAAAAATAGAGGTACCTACTATAATTTTGACTATTTTTCACAGCCTCGAAACGTAAAATTACGTGTATTCATAGGGGCTTGTATGATATTTATTAGTTTTGATAGCGCAGCATCAACACATATTTGGTATGTTTTATTAATGTTAAAAAAATGATTTAAAGTTTTTGTTTAGTAATCATTTATAATTTTTAAAGTACAACACCGCTAGTTGCTCAGTATTTAACAAATAATCAATATTTTATTCGTGAGAAAAACTATGAATATTTTTCGATTATTAATTTAATTTTACACAATGTTATAGTTAATGTTATTTTAATATTCGTGAGTAACGCATATTATATTGGTTTTAGGCTTCAGCATGTGACGTCTACACAAGATTAGAAGCCATTTCATGATTGGTAACACACCCTATTTACTTTATAGCGTGATTCAGTGTTATAAAAGATTACTGCGTATGTATAACATCTACAGAGGAACCCTTATATATGTATTTTGTTTCGTACGTCGAAAGAAAAGAAATATTGATATACCTACGATTTTACCTTTACCGAGAAAATTCGTCAGTAAAATATTTAAACAAGAACCATTTGGGTATAAAAATAATTTAGAAAGTGGGTATACTCTCAGTACTATAACAATAACACAATAATATAGTTAATAGATAATATTATAAAAAAAAAACAGTTATAAAATTGTACTAGCATTATTATGTATTTGACATGATGTGATATGTGTCCGCATAAAATAATAATTATTGACTATTGCAGCTCTTTGATGGCAGTATGTAATTTTTCTTGCTATCTCAGTTTTTCTATAAATCAAAATAGTATATTCACGTACGTTCGTTTATATTTTACAATATTGAATATTATCTCGGTATTTGTTATTAGGTACTTGTAAATACCTATAGTCTGTATATAATAATATAATATATTATATATTGTTTATTTAAATTTTTTTTTCTAAAATTTATTATTTCATCGAGACTTTATCGTTTTTATATTTATTTACTGTTATTATTAATACATATTTACTCTTTACGTAGGGTATTTTACAAGTTAGTACTATTATTAACTGCTGTTCATCTCGCAATATAGCATTTACTTAAACATAACTACGTAATCATGACATAATTTACAATTTATATATATGTAACTATGTAAGATAATATGAATGTACAATAGCTTAAATTACTTACTTTACTCGTACATTTATACAATTAGTAAAAATGATAAAATACTGAAATTTCAATAATTTAATGAAAAATAGTAAATTGATTTATTTTCACTTGAAGAGGGTAGATAATTGGTGAAATAATTTCAAAAAGTGAGAACTAAAATTTGAATTTTAAATTTAAAATGCAGTTCAATTTTATAGAAATATTTATTATTTTAAATGTAGACATAGTTAGATATTATTGGTAGTCATAAATAATGTAACTGTTAACATTTAAGGCGGATTTCTACTTACATGTTTCCGTGTATACGCGCCTAAAAATCTCTTGTGATTGATTGGTATCTATGGTAAGCTTTTGGTATACCATAGGAGTTAAACAATTTTATCACACGATTAACCATACATAACCACAGAACAATACATATAACATATTGTTGAATTTATCTTAACATTTTTCATGTACATAGCATAAATAATATAGCCATCATCCACTGTTACCTATTTTAACCATTGTAAGGCAGTGAAACGTTTACTGAGTCGTTTATCAAAAGTTCAAAAACACGTACATGCAACTATGCAATCATGTATAATGGAATTCCACCTTTATATTTACGTTCTATCAAAGTCAGGAGGAGTAGAATTTTATAATATAACTATTCTCACTTTCATGCCTGGAACCATCGATTTACCAAGTTTAACTCAGTGGGCCAAACTTAATTTTAGTAGATTAATGTAAGTATCAAATTAAATTTTTCTTATCATTTTAAACAATTTTTTGGTCAAATTTTGAAAATGTAGTGGCAGTGTAATTTCCTTATCTACTATCCAGTATCACTTCGATATTATATAAAATAAAATATTATTATTTAACAATGTTTTAAAATTTAAAATACATTATGTTTCTAAAAGTTAAACGTACGTAGGTAGTACTAAGTATTAAACTACTAAGTACATAACTAGTATAACTAAACTACTAAAGGTCACTAGAAACATTTCCATACCTATATCTACCAATAATATAATACAATTTATAACTGATACATTTTTTTTTCAAATCGAATGTTATTAGCAAACACGTATTATGTCACGTATCAATACCAAATATTTATTACCTATAAAATGGCGTGACAGGATGCAGGATACAGAAAAATACTATCCGATAAGTCAATAGACCAGCTGACTACCCTGCACAGTGTACACAGTACACACTTATGAATTTAACTATATATAATATATTTCCATTGGTATGTTTTTGTTGCGGCAAACTATGTTTTAAGCATAAAATTGAACGTATGGCTTTTAACATATTTTGTTGCATGACCATTTTATGTGAAAGACTAACCAATAAACCGTAAAGTGAATGAAAAAACATAATTTTTTTCTTACTACCTGCATTATCAGTTTAGTTCCATACAACGCTTAGATCAAATAAAACACAATATCTACTGCCTATTGTTAATGATAATTTTTGAAGCATTACAAATAAGCTATAAATTATTATCATATTTCTTATAAAATATTTCATTGTATCCGGGTATACCTACTTATTCTAATATCTTTTTTACGTGTAGTAATCCGTTTAATCGAATTTTTCATATAATTAAATATGATCATTTATTATTATGATTTCTATTCGTTGTACCATAACGAACTATAAAATTATAAATTATGATTTTATTTCCAATTGTCAACTGTTTGAATGGTTGTATTATCAGGAACAACGATACTTGTATAAACAAAAGAAGAAAGAAAAATAACCATTTTTAATGCAATGTCACTACATTACGTTATCTACAATACATTTGTATAGTATAAGCACAAAATAGATGAAATAGATTTAATTTCTATTTTAGATATTTCTGATTTATTCTGTGGTATAGTTGCATAGTTTTTACTGCACATATTTAGTTTTGAAACATAGAAATATTAAACTTTTAGGATATTTATGTAGATAAAAAAAATAGGTGCCGAAATTAAAGTATTATAATAAAGGTCGGCAGACAATTAATTTTAAGGAAACATAATTATTAATTAATCTAATGGTATATCAAGCACGATTTATTTTATAACCACAGTAATAAAAAATAGTTAAATGTCATTAACGTTTTGTAAAAAGTAAAAATTCTGTTTATGGTTTTATGATAGTAGTATACTCGTATAATAGTCGTTGTACCATACTTGACCGCACTATTAATTTTACGTGCGTTCTACAATACACATAATCCAATATTTAATGTATATGTAACACTTGGTAATTATAGATGTAAAATACACCTAATAGATACCTATATAGGTATTCTAGTTATTTTTTAAATTCGAAATAGGTATATAATATTAATAAAAGTCGCCATCTATACGGTTGAGTAAAGTAGAGGTCACTATATAATAGTGGCTTGGTATTTCATAAAACGCTTCGAAAACACATGGAAAAAGCTAATTGAATTGATTATAGCTGTAAAAATGTAGGTTACGATCAAAATAAAATTAAAAAGAGTTATAGTAATAGTGTTCCGTGAACCGATGACATTTTTATGTGCGTAGTCTGTAAGGGAAATCGTTTTCATTATAATAAAATTCACATTTTCTTATAGGACGGCTACTATTCAGATATATACCTATATACAAAAAACCAGTTTCCAAAACGATGTTAATAAAAAAAGCCACTCGATTGAGACGTTCGAGAAGAAAAAAATACACCGTGTACACAACAACCTACATATAATCGTCTCGAACCGTCTCGTATATGTATATAAGACCATCGCCCTTGGAACCGATTTTCCTCGTTGGTATTGTAAATACGCATACCTTTAATACATACTATAATATTCTATTATATACTTGCCGTGCATTATATCCTATTTCTATATATTATTATTATTATATTATAGATGTCGAAAAACACGCGCCGTATTCACTGCTGTACGACAAACGGTTATCGGCGCGCACTCTTCGTTTTCATAGGCGTACCATTTACCAGGTATATTGATCAAACTTTATTTAATATTTTATTATACGCATAAAATGAACGAACAGCTGAACCGTGTAGTTGTTGTGAAGCTCTACATATTATACGATAGTCCTGCAGTCAGCCGGTCATCGCTTGTACACCTAGTCAACATATACTTATTCAGCCATCAACAATAGATCCTGCAGTGACGCCAATATACGGCTTCCGGTAACGGACAATAATTGCTTTCGGAACGAAATGGAATATATTATAATACGATTTTTATACATAGTATTCTATAAATATACACCTGTGTAATTGGGTTCAGCTGCCTATCGTGTCGGTATAGACTATACATGGTATACACATGATGTACCTACTCCAACCTATAATATACCTATCATGCAGACACGCGATCGAAGTTGAAAATACGTTAAATGTAATATTATTGGTAATAACGGCGAAAAAGTAGAAAGTCTACGCGAGAGGTGGTGGGTGGAATGGAGGATATTTTTTAAAAACGACTATTATTATGTTATTAATTATTATATTGTGTGTATGATTTATTCTGGTGATCCCTACTTAGCATCTAGCGACGTCGTAAAAATCATGTATTTTGGTACGATAATCGTATAAAGCCAGTAAAACGCGCGTGTTGTATAGATCCGGAAGGAGGAATGCTGTATCTCCGGCGGATTTAGCGTGTAAGTAGGTTGACCGGCCGCACGGCCGCCGAGTCGCCTCCGGGCAGCTATGCACACAAGATACGTGAACTTTCTCATGCTCACTGAACTGGCCGCCGCAGCGGCAACGCCAGCTTCATTCATTTTTCGACTTGCCATTTTTCAAGGCCAATGCTATTTGCCGAAATTTATAATATTATACTGTATTGCACACAGTGTCTGTGTGCGCACGCACCGACAAACAGGTCCACGTGATATTTGCGCGAATTAGTGATTATTTATAGATTTACGTGTTCCAGACAACGAAAATCATTCATCGCTGCAGAGCGACCATCGAGTTGCGCAATTTATCGTTGTTATTATCATCGTCGACCCACCTCAGTCGTGTAGTTATAAAGATCTACCACTCGAATCCGTTGAGCAAACAGAAAAATGTCGGATAAATGCACACGCACATGTGTACCTACACATTTATAGCGTCGTTCACTACGGTCTACGAGACATTAACACACGTACGGTCTCGGTCGAATGGAATTTTACATTATAATAAATCCAGGTTTGTTTGTTAAAAAAAACCTACATAATATTTTGGGTCGACAATCATAACGAAATAATAATAATAATAATAATAAATATAACTGGAGTACGTATCACTACAGTTCGTAGGTCTGATGAGTAGAGAATGTGCTCGGTGAATGATGACAAATCAAAAACCAAGTTACGAAAACAACGAAATTAATTAGTCATTGTTTGAAATATTGGTTTTATGATTTGGAGTATTATAATTTATATAATAAAAATTATTATTATACATAGGTACAAACATTACGATATTATTATGTAGTATTATACATGCTTTGTCCGAAACTCAAACTGAATGCATAATATTTACCAATTCATATTATGTACCTTTTATCAGTTCATGAGTTAAATTATTATATTATATAGTCATTAGAGCATTAACAATCATTATACTATTACGATTTATGACAAAATAATGATGTTATCATAACGGTCGCTGTGACGCTGTATGCCTGTATATACTATTTAACACATTGACTATAACAACTGAAATGGATTGATTTGTTGCCAAAACGCATCATTGAGTATTTGAGTGTATTTTTGTGAATGATGCCAGAATATAATAAACCTATTATATTATGTATCTATTATATAAAAACGAATTTGTTTGATATTGTAATTTTAAATAATAACAGTGATACAATATGTATATTATTATTAATATTTCAAATTGATTTGAATTTGTAATGTATTTTTTTTTTTGTTTTACGTAATATATCTATTTTTAAAAATGTTTGACTTTTGTGTATTTTTTTATTGTTAAACTGACTACCTATTCACTATAATTAGGATTGCCAGATTATGATTTTGGTTTATCTATATGAACCGGGACATCATATGACTTTATCTCTTTTAATGTAATGTCTGTATATGGAAATAAGTGTATATCCTTTTTTTATTTAAATATTTATTAACTAAAACAAATTACAAATATATATTAATGCATTATTATGTATTAATTATTTATACGAATTAATAGTAGGTATTTTATAGATATTAGGTATAGTTAATCAATTTAGTAGATAAGTATAAAGATAGTTGTATATTTTTTCATTTTTTCATAAAATTCATTTACAAGTTAAACCAAAATTTATTTTACAGACTATCAATCAGTTTCTATTAACCGGGACACACTAAATGACTGGCCGGGACACCAGATCATGCTGTTAAAACCTGTAATGTCCTGGCCAAACTGGGACGAATGACATTCCTAACTATAATGAACACACACTTCACATAAACAAGCGATTTTATCTGAACTAAACGGAATAATAAAATTAGAAAATACGCCAATATACGTATTAGTTATTACTTAAGTTATTTGAATTAAGTATACAAGTAGTCAATTGCTATAAATCAAAAATATTAGTTTTATTTAAATGAAATAAAATACATTTAATAATCGCAGTTGTAAATTTTTAACGTGTGCGTTTTGATAAATTTTGTGTTATTACAATGTTAAACAAATAAAATATTTTACTTTTATGTTGATTAAATTTATTCTCATACTTAACTTCTTAAATAAATCACATTTATTCCACATTACATTATTATAGTTTGAACGATTTGTATAAGTATAAATTACCTATAACATATGTCCTATATGCACGAGGTAGGTATCCAAATACCTGCAATAATTACTGTATTATTATATAATACATATACGCCGGAGAAGCATTGAGATTAAATGACTTAACTATACCTAACTATTAACACAAACACGCAATAATTAGATAAACCTACCCTATTACCCTTACATATAATGGAAATACTTAATCATACCTATATAGTAAATAGTATTATCTATCATAATAATAATAATAAACAATAATAAATAACAAACACTTTTTGAGGGTCATGAAACGAATGGAAAACAATATACAGTAGGTAGGTAGGCTCCAACAAAATATTTATTCAAATTGTACTCTTTTATTAATCTCCTCGTCCCCTTCACCTTGGATATACTCGTAACTCGCAAGTTAACAAAGTGATAAATGACTCGTATTGGATAGCATATCTGAAGTAACACGAACAATAGAATACACAAAACCCCGGGTCGTGGAATAATTCTCCACCGTCACGGAAATATATAATTATATTTACCTATTGATTTACATAGAGCCATGAGATTGTTAGATACATAGTTTTTTTTCCACAAGAAGAAAATCAAACAAAATCAACAATTATTCTATGATTTGTAATCGTATTAATGAATTGTACGTCATTGTATGGTGATTTATATTGACGATAACTGATTTTAGTACGCTTTGACTTTTGACGATGACACGATGTTAAATATATTATATTAGAAGCAAGCTACAATACAAATCGATCATATACAATAATATGATGAATGCGCATTTTAGTGTAAATTATCATTCATAGTTTATTCTTATTACTGGTTTATCTTTTGTATGTTAGTATATTTCTTACTAAAACATTTTTTGTATTAAATGTTTTATTGAACTCGTTGGTATAATTTTGTTTATTTTAGTCATTTAAGTGCCTAACAATAAACTTATAAAATTATTGTGCGTTTAGGTTTTTCTGCTCTACATAACTACAAATAGCAAAAGAGAAGTAGGTTAAAATTTAATTCACGTACGCGTTTTTAATTTTGATAACTACCTATACCTACCTGACTACCTATTTGATACGCCCACGCATGGTAAATAGTCCATAATATATAGAAAACATAAATAAAAAAAGTAGATAATTGTTGATGTTCATCGAAATTATAAAAAAATGGATGTTAAAATTGCTAAATTTATTTTTTAATTTATATATTAATATCGTTGTAGGTATTTATTATTTACTTACCTATAACTAATTTCGTTTATAAGATATAAGTGATGTATGTTTGCTACTCATAATAAATATTATATGAACATTTGTATTTTATACAACTTTTATAATCTATAGTATACAGCTTTATAGTATATAGACGAAGACGACTAAGTGCATTCTTATGTTTATACCAATTTATATCTGACAGCAACTAAAACAATTTTGAATTTTATCGTACTATAGGGATTTTTATGAAAAAACAATTACTGTCACAATTTTAATATAATATCGTTTAAAAAGTTATTAAATTACCGTATTAATGATTTTCAATTTTTTTAGGTTACTCAAATACAACCTAATAAATTATCTATATTTTGTTACATTTACTATATAATTAATTTTTCTGTTCTCAAAGTTTCAATTTAAGCTTATTAATGAATATATGCTTAACTAAGGATGGAATGCTTGATGACATTTACAGGTAGCTTGTAGGTATATAAACATTAAATTGTGTTAAAAATAAAAAGAGCTGTAAAAGTTATGGTACGAAATTATATAAAAAAAAAAAATAGATTATTTAACTGATTTAACTCCCGGTTTTAAAATAAAACATCATTTATGTATGTATTAAGGATTTATAAAAATAAAGTTAATCGTTTTATTTCTTATACCTAGTTCAAATTTAAAACGTTTACAAAAATTACATGCTAGAAAATGACAAATTAAGACTATTCAAATCATGGTCTAATCTGACTAATACTCTGCAATTTCTGTAATAAAATATATTATAGTACCCACATAACCAGTTTAAACTGCTATTATTTTCGTAAGGGAATTGTATATAACACCAGTTATAATATGTTAGCACCGAAGCAGGTGCCTTTACACAATACCCGATCTTATATAGTCGATAATCATATATCGGTACAATGTTAATTCCATAGATATACTGCAGTTTAAGCGTTAAGAAGACATGAGTTATATTATACAGCACCAAAAACTCACTTTTTATGTCGAAGAAAATATGTATCCAACGTTTTGTATAAATCCAAAAGCAGACCAATCCCAATCAAAAAATTAAAATTAAAAAAAAAAAACACACTTCGCGGCGTTATCGAGACACTAGACACCTGGATAAAAGCTAAAAAAAAAAACACTAATTTTTTCAAATAAAAAATATCGAAAAATCTATGAGAAAAGTCGAGTTACACAGACGCAAACACATTCACATGTCCGAGACGTCGGAATACCGAACACGACGACAACAACGACGACGACAACAACGGAGTGTATAAACGCACCAAACCACACACGCGCGCGCACTGCCGCTGTAGCTGCGTTATTAACGGTCGCCGGCCGCCGAGTATAAAAAAACTACACGCAGGACTACTATACGGGAGTGTGGTGGCCGCCGCCGTAACCGTCTTCTTTCGCGCGCGGCAGGTAGGTTTTCGAAAAATTAATAAGAGATAATGCGGTGGTTGTGGCGTTGTGCGCGCGCGCGTGCGCGTTCTTGCGAGTGTAGTGTGTGCACCGCGTGCAGGTAGTGGATACACCCAACCACCAACACCTCTACCAATTATCTTACCTGTACGCAGCAGTCGTACTTGCACTGCACCACACACGCCACAGCAAAGGGCTGCATTCGAATTGGTTTTACGGCAAACGACTGAAATATTGTTTACCGTATAGGTTTTCAAATAAATTAAAAATTTCAACTTGTTGTACATTTGATTTTCGTTAAAGTAAAACGCTAATAATTCGATTATGATTTAAGTTATCTAATAATATTTTCATCATTTAAAGCATATAAAAAAATAATATAATAATTATTAAACAAATTACGGCTAAAATAAAAATAAAAATGTATGAATGTATTTAACCATACCTAATAAATACAAACAATTTAAAGTCCTTATAGTATACTTATAAAAAGTGTTAAGGAAAGTTAAAATTTCTTTGAAAATCTTAGAACCAATAATTCGTGTACAGTATACACTATTTGTTACAACCCCACAACGTTTTGGTCCTTTTCCTACACAAGCTGAGCTTATAAGAAGCGTTGTAGTTTAATGTCTGTACATAATTAAATTTATTATCATATATATTTTTTGAACTTTAAATAAAGTCTATTTATTATTATATAATATGTATCATCGAACTCAATGTTTACAATAATCTATAATAATTGGAATCCGTATAAACCACCATTAACAAGCTTCGCAGTGGATGATAAATTCACCGATAAGGTTGATTTTAATTTTTAATAGTAATTGCCCAAATAACCAGTGGACCGTATTGTTCGTATTGGAATGTGCATATTGAAAAGGAATTGCGAAGAAGGAGCCAGTAGTTGTTGATTTTTCTCAATAGCAGAAATCTGTGACGTTCATATCACTGATATAATATCAGTCAATTTAACTTGCTTGTGCTCTAAGTCTGTGTTATCTTGTAAAAATGTTTATTGTTTATACTTCCTATTGCGTTATTCTTGCTATGATGCTAAAGTGGTGTAACGAAGTGGGTTATATTTTTGTAAATACGATAGCCGATGATTTTATCGTCGGCTCAGACCATAATACTTAGTGTTTCTATAATATATATAATAATTAATAATATATAGTATTAACACAAAATATGTACTCACGGTGTACTCATTGGCCTAATTTTTATTTTTTAGTAGTTGAAAAATGTAACTCGGAGCACAGAGACCTACAGGATTTTTTTCCCTCCCCTCCCTACTAAAATAACATAATACATTTTGTTCATATGGGCATTTATTTAATTATTTAACCCTTTAAAGTACAGTTTTATACTTGTAACTATAATTTATATCAGTTTTCAGAAAAAAAACCTTATTTGGCCAAGTAATAAAATAATCTTTCATAAATTATAATAATTAAAAATAAAATAAAGTGCGGTGTTCATTATCCAAAAAGAACACTGACAATTTATTGGATAGTTCCTCCCATAAGGAGTATTATGAATAGAAACAAAAAAAAAGAGAGATGTCTTGTAGAACGAAAAGGTAGTTTTAGATTTATTTGAGATAGGGGAGAAGGCGTATCAATATTTTTTCAGAATGCCAAAGTTGGTTTTCACTCTTCTTTCTGCTAAGTCTTAGGATTATTTCCCTATGATTATTTAATCGTAATCACGCTAGCGTGAGTAAGTCTTAAAGTATACACCACGACAACAGACGATAAAAAAACGAATTTCAATTCGCTCTTATTGCATGGAGTGATCAATCGTAAAAGGGAGACTATAAATTACAAGGTTTTTAATGCGATTGATAGATTGCATTTTTTCTAGGTGCATAATGGATATATAACAAAACTGATAGTACAGTTAATGTATAGGAAATCAGCTTCAAGTAAAATAAATGGATTTATATTTGTCCATATTCAAACATAAATGTATAATCATACAAAGTTAAATAATAAGATAAGCCATTTAGTTCTTTCTGAAGGATCATAGTCGGCTATAAATTACATTTTATAAAAAAGTTTAACTCATCCACTAATGTGGAATCACTGGAATCTACAGCCTGAAGCCGTAGACTTTAATCCGTGATAGCAACAATGGAAAAATTAAAGATGATAAGATGATAAGTATTGTCTTTGAGGGAAATTTAATTTAAAGTTTTTAATAATACATTGTTAATAACAGAAGACAACAAATCACAGACTATATAAATATTGAAATGAAATACGAATGACATTTAGAGTACCATCACCTCTACTGGCTCTACTACAAGTACGATATGGGTAAGACAATTATATCATGTCTAAATCCCATATAATAGGATAAACACTATACATTTTTTGGAATTTGTATTGCATAATTATGTTATAACATAAATACAAACTTTACTTTTAGGAGGGGGAGTACTACTATATAGATCCTATGGTATTTTACGTATACTTCTTAGTTCTTATACTTCTTGTATTACCTATTTGTGTTGTTGCAATAAAGGCATAAAGTTAATTATTATAATTATAAATGTTTTATATAAACAAATAAATATGGATATAGACAGCCATTAACATTATAATATAATAATAAACACGTAGCACACAATATTATAATATATATTTTAAATATTTTAATATGTAAGTCAATAGTTATTAACATAATAACATAAGTAGGGTCCGAGAAGTAAAATATGAAGAGGTGACGTAATAATATTTTGTTATTTTACGCTTTCGTCACAGTATGTGAAGAGGTCTCGCAGCTGCCATGAAGTTCGGCAGGTGTGTGTGTAAGTTGTACGCAGAGTGGCGAATGACTATCATATCGATCTCATGGTTCGTAGTGATAATTATGTTTGTTTGAATGTAATAAAATAATAACTTATAAGTATTTTTAATTGACTAATTCTGTGTTAAACTTTATTGCGATCGTTTGACACTACCTTTAAGACTGAAAAGAACCGGGGTATGTCTGATGACAAATGAGGGCTAAAAAGGATGGATGTAAAAGAAAAAAACGTACCTTTACTACCTCTCACCTTAAAGTAAAATTAAATTTTGAATATAATTTAATTAGTATTTTAAGAGCAGAGTAAGATGTAGATTTTAGCGCGTGCTATACTTAATAGTTAATACGAGTGATACAAGAGCTATACAAACTACTACTGATCAAAGATACATTAAATTTAAAACAGTATTATTTTAGTATGAGACGTATGAAGTTTGATAAAAACGAATACCTATTGATAATATTTTGGGTAGTTCTTGGGAGCTTAGAGCTTGGCTAGTAGTACTCACTAATATTAATAATGATAATATAATGAGTAAAGTATATAATATGTATAAGTATATGTATTATGTACAATACATAATACATGAAATATTACGATATATTTAGTATTGTATCTTTTTGTTATTTAATTGTTCTAGTTATGCAACTATAAAAAAATCAAATAGGTATTTATTGAAAGTGTAAAAGAACGATTAATATAAGTAGATATCTTAACTTTATAAATGATAGTCCGTTGATGAAATACATATATCAAAGTTCCATACTGTCATACTAAAAAATGTAGGTTTAATTAGGTATTGGTTTTGATTTTATATTTATAAGTATAATAACGGGTTTTGTGTTAATCTAGAAATTATTTACTTTATTGAAAATCATTACTAATAAATTAGTGATTATAGTTTTATATTATTAATATTATTAACTATTAAGTGCAGTATATCTATTTACGTAATACACTCACAAAAAGTGATGACAGTCTGCTATGAATTATTATTACTTTAAATAGTTTATATAAATGTTCAAACTTAACAAGTTTTGTATTCTGACCGAAATAGAACTTTATGGGTTTATGGCAATGGCATATCGCTAGTCGTTCTAAAGACCAGGACGATAATTACCGTGCCATCTACCGTAGTCAATTTTGACTTTTTAACAAGTGATCCCGAAGAACTGCAGTACTCGACGGTCGCTCACTCTCGCCGCTAGATGCCGCTACCATTTATGATTTACAATTTTAGGTTCTGAACCGATTTTCAGATTGACAGTGGTGTATTATTAAGAGGACGTCGCACCCGCATGTGATGTCTCTGTCTAAAGGTACGGTTTCTGTGCAGCGTCAAAGAATGGAACAGCACGACGTCATGAGGCCGCGTCTAGACCTATGTCCAGACCGGTGGTTGACGCTAGACACCGCGTCTGGACGCTGCAGGGAAACCGTACCTCACCTAAAAATTAAAATATCGTAAAACACCAACGAGAGAACACAGATAATGTTCTTACCTAAAAGTTTTATAATAGGTCAATTCACTTTAATATTAAAACTAAAAGCACACTATTGAAACTGGTGAACGAAAATTTTCTATGCCGTACGCGTATAAGACAACACATGTGGGTGAGACGTCCTTTTAAATATTGTACTAGTGTACACACGTATTATAGTATTCTACACACTGGATCGCATGTCTACGACTCGTCGATGCCACGTAATCGTAATTTTGTATATTTATATAATATGCAATTCGATTAACATTTTTTTTTAATAATAATATAAATACATAAGTTTGACTGAGAAAATTGATTAAATCTAGGTAGTATTTGTAATAAGGTTCAAGTATAATATAAGTGATAATTATTAGATAATTAATAACCTATTTCATTGAAATTTAAGCCCATGTAGGTATTTAGATAATATCATTCAGCCTTGGTTTTAATTATACTTTATGTTGCAATATTTATCGTAAAGTTTTCCTTTATTCTAGGCCATTAGGGTTAGTATTATTTCCTTCTTAAATACTTGGAATGAAATGAAGTATGTATACTGTGTTTTACAAAGTAATGAATCTCTCACACATAATATGTATAGAATTACATAATACATTAAAAAATAAGGTTCCTATACAAAATAAATTATCAAAACAATTATACCTAAACTAGAAATATCATACTTTATACTAACTTTTCGCAATTATTATAAATAATATAAACCTTGATCTACTAATTTATTAACAATAAACTGTCATTTTATACAAGTTCGTCTATAATATTGTTTCTTGTTGAGTCATTTGACACTCTTATTACAATACTCTAAAGCTATCAGTTCGTGTTGCCATTTTACAAATATATCTTTAGTACATATTATAACTAAATTATTATAAAAATATTATTTTATTGCATAATCCTAAAATTTCATTGTTTGTAACTTTAGCTACTTCTGGGTTATTATTATATGATTCTATATTTGAATCAAATGCATTGACAATTCGGCATTTATTTTGATTTATTTATTTCACCGTATGTAAGTATGTTTAATATATCATTAGGCAATACCATTAGGTAGTTTCAATCTTCATTTTTACTAAGCACTTTATATTGTACCCACTTTAATATAATTCAAGTTAAAAATAATATTTACACCAAACAATAAACAATGATATAGTTTGAATGTCATTAATAATAAGCTGGGTTATTAAATATAATATGTAGTAACTTTACAATAAGCCCTTTTAGTTTGAGAAATTCGGCGTTCTATAATGCGGCCTATAGACATATAAAATATGTCTAGTCTACTGTTATGTCAATCGAAGCATTCGAAGCCGGAGCATATATTATAAACAAATATGTAAAACCTCGAGATCCTTAGCCATGTGGTAATAATAAAAAAAAATATATATATATAATATCTAAAGGTAGAAAATACACAATGTACCTACTTAATAATCCTAATAATATTGATTATGGGATACTAGCTGAGCATGTGTGTAACAACAGTAAAATACGACAACAGTTATTTCTCAATGACACACACACAAGAGTCAAAGAATATATTTTTATTGTTCTGTTATATAAATTTTATAATTACAACACAGATTTTAATGCACTATGAAGTACCAAAATATGCCATATAATATGCAGTCATAATAGTAATATACAAGAAATTTTTTTTTTCAAAATTTATTAGGTATAATATAAGAAAAATGCAGTTTTTATTTGATTTACAAATTTAAAAAAAAAGGTGGGCAAGCGGGTATCGCTCTGCTGTATGTAGTAGAGATGGAAAGTAAGTCGCATGGTCACTATAAATGAATGTGTTAAATTTGAATGCAATGACAGGCATCATTGTACATGAAAAACAGGAAAAACGGTTCTGAAAAATCTGAACGGAGATGATTTGTCAGTCAATGATAACAATTAGTATAGGATATATTATATTATTACCTATAATATTTAAATTATAATATATCGTTATTTTATGTGATTTTGTTAAAAATTAAATTTCATACGCTCATCATTTTTTTTACAGTTATTTGAAGGAAAACTTATGGATAATCTTGTATTGGATTTTTTAACCTTAGGTATAAATCACAAAAATTTTATGACAATGTACAAAAAATTGTATGAGCATATGAAATTTAATTTTTTACGAAATAACTTTAAATAATGATATAATATATACAATTTAAATATAGGTTAAGTATAATATATCGTACTAACTATCATAGACTGACAAATCATCTCCGTTCAGAATCGTTTTTCGTATACAATGATACCTGTCATTGCATTCAAATTTAACACATCCATTATAGTGACCTACTCTCCATCTCTACTATACAGCAAAGCGATACCCACTTGCCCATTTTTTTTTTTTTTTTTGTTATGTCAGCTAAAATCTTTAGTGATATTGACATAAATGTTAGTATACAAATTAAAATAAATAAAAATCACAAAAATTGAATAGTGTTAGTAACAAAATTGTAAGTATAGTAAAACTCCCTATAAATTAGTAATTTTAACTATTTACATACCTATATAACTTAAATTATATCGTCATTTTTTTTTGTGACAACACACCACTCAAATGTAAAATGAACAACATTCATCGTTCTGCTCAGAAATAAGTCAGTACAAACTATAAATAGGTATATTAAAAATTATAAAACCATTTAATACCAAATAGCTATAACAATTATACGAAAAAAATATTTAAAATTTATTTACGCTACTGAAAAAGTAAAAACGCTTATCAATATATTACAGGTAGTTGAGTACCTTGTAAGGATCCTTACAACTCAATTTTTCGTATCGTATATCTAATTATGTATAATTATATACGATACTACTAAATATTATTTTATAAAGTAAACAATTTTTACAATAAAAATAAAAGTTTTAATTTTATAAATCAATTATTTATTAACTAGATTTAATAAACAATTTATGAATGGGAAATATTTTTATAACACAGAAATGAAAATCAAGCATTAACAAATTGTTAGTTGCCGACGAATAAATTTAATGTTATAAGGTATTTTTTTTATTTACCACGATTGTTATTAATAAATTCAAATATAAGAATTATTGTTTAAGAATACAGAATAATAAAACAAAATATAAGAAACATATATTCTATTAATGATTAATACGTGTACAATAACTATAAAATTATAACTATTATTCAATTATGATATCGTGAATTATTTCATTTAACGTGTGAGTACAGATGGTGTCGTTACAACAAATACTAATATCATTCCCATAGTTTAGTACAAAACATTTTTTTAAAATAGATTTTTTAAACATATTCAAAACATTCAGATTAATATTGCTTATTTCGGATAGATTACACGAAAACGTAGAATGTGTTTATCAAATTCTTTAAGAAATGATGCAAGCTTATTACCAATGTTTATTTCATATAAATCAGGAACTGTTTGTGTTTTAATGTCCTGCAGTGCATTATCATAAGTCATTTCGTATTCAAATTTGGCGTCAAATAATTTTTTCCAACTTTCATATAGCGGCAGTAGTTTATCATCATTCATCATAAACTTTCTCTATGATGTTTCCAATCTTGTTTTTAATATTATTGCAATATCCATTTATACGTGTCAATAGAAATTCGTTACTTAATACTTCAATACGAATTGATTTCCAGTAACCTTGACAAATTTTCAGGTTTTGTGCCATCAATTTCAATGATTGTTTTCGAAAGGGGTTAAGTACCTTGTAAACATTATTGAAGTACAATTCAGAGTATTTTAAGGCCCAATCTTCATTTGAAATACTTTTTACGCCATCAATTTTTTTTTCGTCATCGGTCCAAGCAAAGTGTAGACACTTGGTACTGAGTATAAGTTTTTCTTCCAAATCCGGTGTTGTTAGAAGCCAATTTTTCGGTTCAAAATTTTCATATCCTATGTATGGTAAATTATTAAAATGACTATTTTTATATAAGAGTTTGTTAAACATGATAACAAATTTGAAGTATTCATCGCACAAACTGGCTACAGAAATGTCATTCGATGGACATTCAATAGATTTCGTTATTTCATCAGGATATGTAGTTTTATCAGTGTCACTTACGTAAATCCATTTTTGAGTAGGATTGCAAATTTTCATTTCCGCGTACAATGTGTCGAGTATTTGTTTAAAAGCTTGAGCAACTCGTTGAACTACAACATCGTCTCCAATCGTTTTATTCATTCCAGAATAAGTTTTTGATAATACTTCCTTTGCGGTGTTAGTAAATATTAATATCTGCCATAATACATATGAAGGATTTATATCGATAAATTGCAAGGTTCTCATAATCTTTTGCCATAAAGATTTGCCTTTGTCTACAATATCAATTACAGCTTTAAGGTAGCTTAGTTTTCCTGTCTCCGCTTTATTATTGAATGTTTTTAAATTTGATTCAAATGGTGAAAGTGTTTTGTAAGCACCAGTAATATAGGTACATTCTATATGCGAATATACCACGTCCCTTATTTTTCGTAAGTCACGATAATTTTCAAATTTGGATAACTGCGATAACAGTTCAGCATCATCGTAATCGGAGATTTTAGCAATCTTTTCGTTTGTGTCAGTTTTCATTGCCTTTTTAATTGACTGATACGCTTCCACATTTATATGTGTTATAATATCATTTATAATTTTTTTCTTTTCTGAAATCAATTTTCCTATTCCTTCACTTACAGTCATGTATAATACACATAATATTAAAATATTCACTACGAAGTTATATGAAAACATATTAATTTTTAACACAAATTAAATTAGTTAACACGACCCACTACACTAAATTTAAACAACGAATTAAATAACTTTATATGATGGTCTAGGATATCCGTAAATCACCTATATATTATATGAAATCAATAAACTAAGAAAAATTAATTTTTACAATAGTACTTAGTCTAGGTATACAATGAATAATGAGAATGTTCAAAACCATTTTAAACAAATATTTGATAATTTATTTGAATAATCTTTATTTAATTGGTTTTGTGTATTCAGCTAAGGGTATATGGTTTTTATTAATACGTATGTGTTACAATCACACAAATTTTGTTATGGAATAACTTTTTTTCTTAATAATATATTTAACTTATTTTGACTATAGGCGTAAATTACGCAGGAACTAGAAGGGGGCAACCACCAAAACTCTTAAAATAAAACAGGGTAATGCCCTCTTTGGTATTTTGTAATTATTTATAAAATATTATTGAGAAGGTATTATTAAAATAATAATATCTATAAGATAGTTTTTACTCAAAACATTTTAATATTTTAAATGATGGAAAATAAAAAAAAGTTTTAGTTTATACTTTATAATTTTTTTTAAAATCAGATTACTTATTATTTTTTGTAAATTATTAAGCGGACGACTTTTTGAAAATGTTGATACATCTAAATAAAAATCTTAACGAGTAGTTTTTGTAGTTATTTATTTTTGTAAGATAATACAATTTCTAGACGATATATGTTTTAAAGATATAGGGTTTGTATAATTTTAAGAAAATTATAGTAATTATTAATTAATATTAATGCAATTTGTGAAAAAGCTAAAATTAAATATAATATTATATATCTTATATTTTTTAAGCAATATTCTAGGACTTAAGTATTAAAATATTATCATTACTATATATATGTTTACTCACAAATCATTTGTTAAAAATTGTGTTTAGATTTTAGATAATATATATATATATCATAACATTTAAAAAAAGTCATTTACTTCACAATTTATAGTAAAATATGTTGGTTTTAGTTTGAAAAATTGTAATGACTTCTAATTATTACGATGCGACGGTGAACTTTCTAAGTAGGTACGTTGTACGTACCGACATACCGTTTAACAACGCATCAAAGATCGAATGGTGTGTATAAGTTGATGATATAAATAACTTGTGCTCATTTAAAATTAACCCAAAACTTTCGAACGTTTTAAATTCTCAGGTTTTTAGCTATTAAAATAGACAATTTTAATTACCAACAAAATAATTTACAAATATTCGTGATTTTAATGAATTTGTTAAACGTTGAATTACGCTTTTAAAAGATGATCTCCGGATTATATAATTTTATGATTGTAAAATTGTTATATTATACACAGATTAATATAAGAAATTAAGTTTTAAATTATATAATTATTGAATTGAAATTTTAAAATATCAATTAAAATCGAAAAGAAAATGTAATATAAAATTTAAAAACTTAATGACGTAGTGTATACGATTTTTGTGATCTGTTTGTTTTACTACCTATATTTAATCGATTTTATTGCAAAGAAATAATAATTTAAATGACACATTGATATAAGACTATAAAAAAAAGATAATAAATATAAGTATATAACACAGTAGATAAGTATAAAATATGATGCATAACTTATAAATAAACATACATTTACTTTAAAAAAAAATGATTTTTTAAAATATTTATTGACAAATACAAACTAGGTTACTATATGTACTATTTAATTATTAAAAATAATAAACATGCAAAAATGAATTAAAACTAAATTATTAACAGAGACCAAGGTGGTAAAAAGATAGAGAGTTGAACAATTTGTAAAAATATGAATTACAGGTTTTGTAAGTGTGTATGTGTATACACAATATTACAATAAGCAGTTGAAAAATAATTAAATTATTAACTTTGAGGTTGATAGATAAAAAATTGGATCTGTTTGTACTGTAGGGAGGTCAAAATTAAAAATTACCAGTATTTTTCAAAATAATATAAATATAATTTAAGGAAAAACAGGAATTCTTATGCAAGAATAAGAACTTATAAAAGACTTTAGTACGCGTACGGTTCAAAATAACAATATGTAATTAATTTTAAGTTTTAACACGAATTACAACATGGTTTAAAGTAGACGCTACTTTAATTATAATGTTCTAGTTTTAAAAAGTATTTTATTAATTATGTTCAATGTGGTTGGTTTAATTATCATAACTAATAATAATAAAAAAGAAACTGTAACAGTAAGACTGATGGGTGTAAGCGAAAAGGTTACCGTGGATGGTGGATCTATTTACTACCAAATACTCTTAAGCCCGTCCAAATATTTTACAATATTTTACCCACCTATCTATAGGTATTGATAAAGAAAAAGTGAAAAAAAAATTGATCTACAGCTTTCAATTCATATTTTTTTCTGTTACATTATTACAATTATTTACATTATATTCAAATATAAAAGGGATATCATCAAAAATGTGGAAAATTCAAATATTTTTTTCAAAATTATTATTGCTTCATTAAACATTAGATCAATAGATACAATGGGAATACAACATATCTAAATTATTATGTTGTACATGTGTTAAACAAAAATATAAAATTAATGTGTTTGCTATCTATGATGATCAATCTTTAAGTTGACCCATAATAGTTTAGCGTTGTTCATAAGTATAAGGATATTTAACTAAATGTAATCGGTTCTGTAACAATAACAAACAAATAATAATTCAAATTGTCATTTTGACACAAAAATATATAAATTAAAAAAACAACATGTATGACACAAAGTTAAGTATAAAATACGACGCATAACATACAAACAAACATAAATTATTTGAGAAAGATATAGTAGACGTTTAAGATATTTTTAATTGCAAATATATATTAGGTTACTAGGTTACTATAATAGTATAATACTAAAAGTAAAATAAATTACTTTAATAAAAATATTAAAAAGTATAACATCATAGTTATTATTATTGCTAACATGAGTCACATTCAGAATCGTTTTTCATATACAAAGATACATGAACAACAATTTTT
This sequence comes from Rhopalosiphum maidis, assembly GCF_003676215.2. Classification (NCBI taxonomy): domain Eukaryota; kingdom Metazoa; phylum Arthropoda; class Insecta; order Hemiptera; family Aphididae; genus Rhopalosiphum; species Rhopalosiphum maidis. The sequence goes on from NC_040880.1 coordinate 29,362,044, forward strand.
TTATATCTGAAAGTAGGCAAATTTTAATACAAGCGCAACTGATATACTATCCCTAAACAAAAACTTTCTTTTGGCGAAATTGGTCCATGCCTATTCAATACAGTGAACTACTCGATATATAATTGTACCTACAGCTATTCCGTACCCAATCTCCCACCTTTTTATAAAAATATTTTCTTTAGAACTTTTAATAAAATATTAAAATTAAATTTTAAATTTCCTATGAATATCTGACAGTTAACAATGAGGGTTAAGTTACTTTCAAAAAGTATTCTTGTTATTACTTCACTCGTTACTAGAATTAAATTGTAATGAAATTACTATGTAGTCTCACTAATAAATAAGAAAATAACTAGGAACGTTACTTTTACGTTACAATAATAATAAAACTGTTTACGAGTATTTCTTCAAATTAAAAATAATCATTATTTGAACAAATTATATTAGTTATTGTATTTAAATCATTAAGTTTTTTTAATTTAGTGGTGAATCAAATATTGGTTAAGGTCATTAGGAAAAGTACCTACAAAAATGTTGTGTTTATATTTATAAAGATTTTTTTTTTTTGGTTTTAGTATGAACTACTTATAAGGAACTTTGTATTAAATTTCCAATACTTAACTATGAAAATCACGAATTTTATAAATATTCAACTGCTAAGTAGTTTAAAATATTATAATTTAATATTTTTAACTAAATTATATTATTTATGCATCTTACATGTGCCATTTATTTAAGAGGATGTCAGCGCACTATTTGTTTTCTCTCTTTAGCCCACGCGCAACTTAGACAAAACGCATTTACGCAGTCTGATTAGAACTCGCTCAATTTTGGTTCTAGAGTAAATATACTTATCATAAAATTAAATTTTGATAATATTTCTGAGTACAAGACGATGTGTTTTTTTAAAAAAATTAAAATGTTGAAAAGTTAAAGATTGTTTAAAAATATTGTAATTTATAGCTATTTCTAAACGATTTACGTTTTATTGGGAATAATGGAAAAAACTCATCGTCTTGTACTCAGAAATATTATAAAAATACAATTTTATAATAGGTATATTTACTCTAGAACCAAAATTAAGCGAGTTCTACTAAAACTGCGTAAATGCGTTTTGTCTATGTTGCGCGTGGGCTAGAGAAAGAAAACAAACAGTGCGTTGACATCCACTTAATTAAAAAAGATTTTAATTATATTAAAAAAATGAAGAATTTATACTTTGAAATTATTCTATACCTCGAATGAGTTTGAACTGAAAATTAATTAAGTTGGAAGTCATAAGTTTAAAATTGTATATTTCATATAAAATATGGTATGTGATAAAAAATAGAGCGCAGTTTATATTATACTTTTTTAATCAGGATACAAATTCGTGCATAGTTTACAATCAATTGGAATGTATCTGACCTCATAATAAAATGAAATTAAAAATTAAAATATAACGTGTATAAAAATATAACAGGTATATCATATTTTCACTAGATGACAATTTACAGATAGGTAGCATACTTTAAGAGTGCCTATAACTTTTAAAATGTTCAACAAGATATTAAAAATAATTTAAAATCAGTAAGATTTAGATTAGTATATTGTAAAAATAAATTGAAAATAATACATATTGAATCCTACGTGATGTATTAATTTTTAATATTTGTTGATATTTAATATATTAAATAATTACATATAAAAAAAGTAAATAATTATAATCACTTAACCCTTAAATCGACACTACACAAATTAAGCGAGTCAACTGAGTACTGACTAATTTTTAATTTCATAACTTTCATTTTATTTTGAAAAATTATTACTAATTAAAAATATTTAAATTATACATAAATAATAATATAGATACTTTTAAATTCTGAGCGGAACGAAGAAAGTATTGATTTTATATAATGATGATATATATTATGGGAATACCTTTTGAGGCAGTTTGATTTTCAATTCCAGTAACTTTACTGGTAGAAAAGTGAATCTAGTATTCTAATTGGTACTTTACAATAACCATAGATTCATGAAATTTTTAAACAACTTTTGTATTAGAATTATGTATACATCATACATTTTTCAAAATATTTTGACTTTTTTTAAACTATTTATAGAAATTTTAACTTTTTTTAGTTTTTAAAATTATAACGGATAAAAATTTTTTCATATAAATCTCGGTCAAGAAACTTGAAAATTTAATACAAGGTTCTTTATAATTTTTATTAGACATTTAAAAAAAAAAGTTAGGTGTAAATCCAAAATAACGTTTTAAGAATTTCTGAAGTTAGAATTTTGATGAAATTGATCAAAATCACGAATATTTTCGACTTATTTTAAGTTAGAAATTTACAAAGCAAAAATTTTCTTTTTACATCAAAGATCTGAAATTTTAATATAAGATTCCCCATGAGTTTTGCTTAATTTATCCAAAAAAAAAAAAAAACACTTATCAGAGTAATTATTGAATTCAAATTTAATACGTGATTCATTACAATAACCCATTTTACACAGCAGAGCGGTACCCGTTTGAACATCTTTTTTAAAAGTAATTATTTTTTAATTACGTAATATTTTATACAACAAACATTTTTAAATAACCAAAAATTAAAATAAACCATGAGCATTCACATATTATAATAAAAAATAACAACAGCAAGCCCGGATTAAGAATCGATCGGGTCCCAGGACAATATAAACTTAGTGGGCCCTCTTAAAACTTTAACTTCAAAAAAATGTTTTCATCACATTTTAAAGACTATATTATTGTATAATTTTGTACAATAAAAAAAAAATAAATTTAAGGCTATATAAATTAATAATTATGCAATACTTTATTATACTATTTATATGTACATATATTATACAAGGTGATTCTTTTATCATTATATACACTCATTATTTCGTCAAGTATTGACTTTTTTTTTATTAAAATATTTTGTATTATGTTTTTCTCAATAAACTGTATGCTATTTTTATTTGTTTCGTCCTATTATTTAATAGTGAAACCTCTATCAACTTTTGATTTTCAAATGGTAACTTATATTTTAAATGTTATAAAATAGTAGAGCTATTTTTTTTGTGAACTTTCAATTTTAACGTTAAAATTATGATTTTTTATTTAACCGTTAGTGAGTTATAGCTGCTCAAAGTTGGATGATTTGAGGTTTTTAGATGTTCATCCTACAGGTTATGACAGTTGTGAGACGTTGGTATAACTACAGGTACAAACTTCATCACTGTGTCGATAGTCAATAACGAGTTCATTACATATGAAAATATGTACCTCTTATTATCTATTACCCATGTGACTACTAGTCTTCAGAAATAAGAAGTATTATAAAAACCAAAAGCCGTCCAACATTAAAAAGCTATATATCGCTAAAAAATTAACAAAAAAAAATAATTTGAACATTAAAATTCATAAAAAATAGCCCTATTAATTTAGTACATTTTAAATGTAGATTGTTATTTGAAAATCAAAAGTTGATAGCGGTTTTACTATTAAACAAAACGATGAAAAAAATAAAAATTTCATTCAGTTCAAGAAAAGCATGATACAAAAAAAAAAATAAAATGAAAAAAAGTCAAAACTTGACAAAATAATAACGCGTTTATATACAACAGTTAATGCGCATTGAGTTAGTCCGAGAGTTAGGTGCATATAAACACATTTTTAATTCGCATTAAACTGATGCGCATTTATTATTTAATTCGATTCGTCAAATCGAATTAACTCTTACCCCGGGATTAAGTAATGTATATTAACACTTTAATGGGAATTAATATTTTAGTGGGCATTTTAAAATGTCAAATTATAATTATTTTGGTTATGGAATCCAAAGTATAAAACATGCACTAAAAAACATTCGCATTAACTTTTAATTTTATTCAACATCTTATCTTGATATTTTAAGTGCATATAACCTAACCTAACCCGCTCCCTAATGCAAATTAACTTAATGTGCATTGAGTTAATGCGCATTAACTGCTGCATACAAATGTAGTTAATGAGTGTATAATGATAAAAGAATCACTCTGTTTATATATAAAAAATGACTGTATTTGTTACTAAAGAATGACAACTTAAACTTAATATTTTTCCCTTGTTTTTTCTTTTGAAAATTGTTGTATAGTTTCATTGAAATTGATCAATTGTACAATATCATTTTCTAAGTACAATAGGTATCATTAATTAAGTTAAATTTTCTTGAGTCTGGCTTGTTCTATATTTATTTTTTATTCTTATTAACTTAGAAAATGTTCTTTTGGCCGAAAAAAAAACAATCGGCCACTGGGATAATTAAATATAATCTAAGAACAATTAAAATGTTTGGGAATAATTCTTCCAGTGATTTTTTGTAAAACGAATACTTGTATAAGTAATAGTAATATGAATTTTAAAATATAACAACTGAAATAATGAATATGTTTTTTGTGAGATACAATACAAAAATAAGGGAATTTATAATTTGTATCTCCAAGGGTACTTTCGATTTGATGCATTGGACAGGTGTTGTGAAAATACTACACTAAAATATATAGGTATACCTAGTTTACATAATGATGATTTCTAGACTTACTTTTTTAATTAATCGTTGTTATAATATTACTTTTTTCGTTTTTGAGTATAAAACTTAATAAAATGTGTACAAAATCTGTTACATTTTCTATATGTGATATGGGTGATACCAAATCACAGAGTAAGTTACTTAATGTACAGAATATAATAATCTCTATACTCTGTCCAACGAGATAATGCGCCGCAGACCGACCAAAATCAGTTTTACTGCGCATTTCCCAACGATGCCCAGCGATAAGCGAACCAGTTTTGATGGTTATGGTAACGTGGTGGGTTGCGTAGAATCTGCGCGTTCTCTCGCTGGACAGACTGGATGATGATCTTATCATTTGCCTCTCTATACATTTTCACTCCAATTATTTATTTTTTTTATGTCTAAATAAAAAGTGTGTTCAACAATATAGATATAAAAGATATAAAAAATATTGTATTTTAACGGATATTAAATATTATAATGCTATGTATCTTACAAGACAACATCAAGTAAAGGGTTTTAAATTCATATCTAATTCAAACATTTTTTTTTTAAGAAAGGTTAGTACGGGGATAAATTAAGTTGATAATAATTTTAACAACATTTAAAATGTAGGTCTACTAGGTCTAGTTAAACTTGTGGATATTAGTGAAAATCAAATAGATTGTTTATGATTTATTTTATACATTAATATATTTTATTATTTAAAATACAAAAATAAATAAAATATGTACTTCATAAATAGCCTATAAACTAATATTAACCTAAAATGAAACTACAAATGTATTTTATTTTATAAAATCATTTTGGTATAGAAATTGTACATTATATTTGTATTTGTATTTTACATTCAGACAATTATTGAATAATTAATAATATATTTATACAAGTAAATAAATCTAATATTTACTATAATTATTATTATTAATAATGTATTCTTATATGAGAATTATTAGTTATTACCTCATTAGACTAGTGAAACATATAAAGTATTTATTTATGAAACGTTTTCATTCGTTTAATTTATGCATTGTAATTGTTGAAAAATAATGTTAATATATTATTATGCTTGATAAACTTATTTAAACTAATTAAATATAATATTTATATTTTAGTTTATGTAAATGCTTGTTAGTTACAATGTTAAGAATTAGAAAAAATATGAATTTTATGAAACAGAATCAATAATCTAATTAGCATAATCATATTTTATCCTTTTTAGAAAATTCCTTAAAAACAGATCTTTTAAACATATTTAAAACTCCAATATCAAGATTGTTGATATCCAATAAATCAGTTTTATAATTAGAAATTTGTTTCACAATATCTTTAAATAATGTGATATAGATTTTGCCAAAGTTAAATTCAGGTTCAGACCAAATAGAAACTTCATGTGAGTAAATGTCCTGGAATGCATTATCATGAGTTACTTCGTATTCAAATTTAGCGTCAAATGCTTTTTTCCATTTTTCATATAATGTTTGTAGTTTATCATCATTCATTATAATTTTTTCTACGATTTTTCCAGTTTTAGATTTAATATCATTGCAATATCCTACAATTTGTGTGAATAAATTTTCGTTATTGACTACCTCAAATTGAATTGTTTTCCAATGATTTTGACAAATATTCAAGTTTTGCGTCATTAATTGTAATGAAAGTTTTCGAAAAGGATCAAGTACTCTGTAGACACTATCGAAGTAGAGTTTAGAATAATTTAGTGCCCAATCGTCATTTGAAATACTATTTACGTCATCCATTTTTTTGTCGTCATCAGTAAAAGTAAAGTGTAGATATGTGGAACCCTGTTCCATTTTTTTTTCCAAATTTGGCGCTGTTAAAAGCCAATTTTTCGGATTGAAATTTTGATACCCTGTGTATGGTAAATTTCCCACATGATTCTTATACAATAGTTTCTCAAATAATGTAACATATTTGAAGCTCCTGTTACATAATTGTATCAAAAATGCGTTGAACGATGGACAAGGAATGGATTTGGTAATATTTGCAGGGTATTGAGTTGTATCTTTCGCAGTTTCGTAAAACCCGTCTTCATTTTTATTGCAACTTTTCATTTCTGTGTTCAACGAACTGATTATTTGTTGAAAAACTTTGACGATTCGTTGAATTATAACATTATTTTCAGTCGCTGCATTCATTCCAGAATATGTTTTTGATAATACTTCCTTTGCGGTATTAGAAAATATTAATACTTGCCATAATACATAAGAAGGGTCTATGTCGAGAAACTGCAAGGTTCTCATTGCCTTTGGCCACACGGTATTACTTTTTTCTAAAATATTAATTAAAGTTTTAAGTGTTTTTAGATTGCCTTTATTTTCATTGAATTTTTTTAAATTTTCGTCGAAAGGTGAAAGTATTTTGTAAGCACCAGTAATATAGGTACACTCTATTTTTGAGTATACTATGTTTCTTATTTTCAGCAATTCGCTATCGTTGTCCGTTTCTGATAACTTCGTCAACAATACTTTATCGTCGTAAAAGTTGTATTTGGTAATATCCGGGTCTGTATTTTCTTTCATTGACATTTGAATTGGCTGGTATGCTTCCACTTTTATATATGTTGTAATTTCTTTTATAATACTGTCCTTGTCAGTAATTTTAATTCCAATTCCTTCATGAACAGTCAAATATAATATGCACATAAAAATGTTCACTACGTAGTTAAACGAAAACATATTTATTTTTAACAATAACAAAAAACTAGTTATTACAATCCACTATACAATGTATTAGGAACAATATAAGTTTTTATATATAGTATAAATAATCTATAAAATATGGATAAATCAAAAATATATAGAACCTGTAAATAAATTAATATTTTAAGTAATAAATCAGTTATAAATATATAAAAAACTATGCTAAACAAATATTTAAATATTCAGAATATTTAACTATATTTTTCAGTCTATAAGAATTGATATGATTTTTTTAATAATATTATTACGCAATGATTTTGTTTTTCATGATAAATATAATTTTTTATAGTTATTATAACATTGATTTATTCGATTTAGGCTTACCTACCCGAAAGAAAAAGAATCTCGTTGACTCTTTCTATTTAACTACTATGACGTCGTTCTTTTTGACAATGCTTAACTCTTATTTTATATCCATTTCCATTTAGATACATTTTAAGTGGAATTATAATCTTGTTAAGTATTTGAGTAGAAATATTTAAATACTATTTGAGTATTTAGAATATTTTTAAAATTAATTATTTTAAAAGTATTTGTATTAGTAAATACTAATACATACGTACATATTTTTATTTTTAATTCCAGTATATTTTTATCAATTTTTTATCATTTATTTTTGGATGATCAATATTATTATTCTTCTACTCAAAAATAAAATTATTGAAATGATGTCCTTTTTAATAAATTAGATTAAATTTTTAAATTTTCTTAAAGAAGTAGTATAAAATTTTAGACTTGAGAACATTTTTTAAATAATATTATAATATAGTAATTAATGTGTAGATACCCTGAGCTTGTAATTTTGTTGCAACTATTTTAAAACATAAATTATTTTTTTTTTTATAGAATAGGTAATAAAATTTAAAAAAATAGTGATACTATATATTATAATATTAAATATTATCTTTGAGATAGTTAAAATAATTATTAATTATGGACCGTGGTCTATTACTTTAAATAACATTATATCGATTATCTATATATTATTTATTACCTAAAATCGTGATAATAACATAGTATATATATATATATATATATGTCTATTCGTCCAAATTTCGATTTTTATTTACTGAAATACTCAAAATATTCTGCTTCATACTATGAAATTAAGAATGTAAGATCGTCATTCAAAAAAGTAAAAATATTAAAAAATATCATTTTTTTAAAAAATGTTACCTTATTTCGAGTGTAAAATTTATAAAATAAAATGTAAATACAAAAATATTGACAGTTTTTGAAATAATGAGTAGTTGATAAAAGAATCAATTGGTTCATAATAATGTATTTAAATAAAAACATTGTATACTTAAAAACTAAGATTTTGAAAGTTCGTTTTACTATAACACATTATAAATATATATATATATATATATATTATTTAATGATATGATAAAAGTACCGAGGTCTCCAAACTTAGGCATACCTCAGAGGGGTGGTGGAAGGCCAAACCTAAATATAACACTGGTACAAAATATTTTAAATATTATACCTGTATTACTAATCTGTAGTCTATACTAGATCCTATTAGAGGTTAATTAAAATAAGTATTATGTATATTTAAATTTTCTTTTAGAAAACTTATTGAAGAAATTAACACATTTATTTTTAAGTAGTACTTTAACTAAAAGCAATTGATGACTCTGCTGTATAGTATACCTAGATATATTATATATGGGTATTCAATAGATCACTTTAATAAATAAGTAGATAGTACAATGCAACTGAAACTTATAAAAACAAAATTGCTCGTTTTTTTAATTAAATGATATGTTGCCATTAGTTGCTAATGGTCCAAGTCCATAGTTAGCGGACTACGTGAAATTGGCTTCCCTATTTTAAAATATTGATTTTACCAAGTAAGCGTAGGTTGAAAAAAATTGAAAAAAGGTTATTACATACATTGGCAAAGTCTTTTAGTAATAGTCAGCGCGTTAACATCATGGCCATTGCCACACTTCACACTTTGTCAATGTATTTTGGGCTGACCTCTTGCAGGCTTATAAAATTGAGCTCTACTACAATTTGTGATAAGTTGATTGAAGTTATATTTCACTCACATTTTATTAGTTTTTTGATAGTTTGTATTTTCAATCTATTAAGTTAATAATATTTATGGGCGATTATACTTATTTTTTAATTATGCTATTAGAAATTTACAGATTTAGAAAGGTACAATAATGTTTCAAATAGTTTTAAAATATAATTTTTCATTAAATTAGTTATTTTTTGTTATTTAGTTTTCGATAAAAAATCATGTATTTTATTATAATATATATTTATACTTATAAATGCTTATTTTTTAATTTTTTAACATTTTACAGCTAATCCTTATAAAGTTTTATCACAGTCCCCTTAAACAGCATAAAAAAAAATCATTGATTGAAACTAATGAATAATATAATTATTTATTTGCTACCTATATCATTAATTTATTTTATAATTATTTGTCTAAGTGCACTATTCAAAAATTTAAAAATTGCATAAAAAGCAAACAATATGTATTTTAAACAACCATTTTCAAATTTTTATAATTATAATTTATTATATTAAATTGTATATACATTATTAAATATATGCATAGATAATAACAGTTATATGAACCCTGAAAATAAAATGTTTCTTCTTCTTCACACTTTCGCAGGCAAGACTCATTTAACGTGAAAGAGTGACATTATCACGTATGAAATTGAAATGAAAAGAAAAAAACTGTCTTATATAAATAATAGTCGATAGTCGCTATTATGAACTCCAGAACACATAACATAAGTCAAGATTATTAATATAATAAATAAATATAATAGATAGGGGTATAAAATAGTGTAATGACTCATATCAAAACATCTGGTTACATGAAAAATAATTGTTTAATATAATCAATTTTGTTCATAACAATTATTTTTTAATTTCATATGAAGGGAATATACTATTTTAAATATAAATACAACTTTCCATTAAGCTAAATGAAGTATTTATTAACAAATCCTTTATTATATATAATTATTACTAATTTTTAATAATTGTTATGACATTTCGTCATTGTTACACTTCATTTATTCCAGTTAGCGTTCCTTTTTCGTCTTAGTATGCTTAAATAAAATATATAAACATTATAGGCATTCAGTTAAAAGTCATAAATATTTTAAATGGATACGTTTTATAAATATACCAGTAAATAATGCATGGCATTTAATAACGTAAAAAGCTCAGACTTATATAGTTAATAGTTATATACTTACATAATAATTATGACACAGATGGTGAATTGTTGTACGCTATGCTGTTTTTGTTATTATTATTATTTTTTTTAATGTAATTTTCAACATGATGAAAGAAAAGTAAAATATAGTTAATTATTACCTATTTAATTTTTAGAAGTCAGGTTTATTTAAAAAATGCTTTTATCTCACATTATCACGTTGTTTAATATTTTGTATACCTACTAATAAATGGTTGCGTTTATTATCGTTCTTTATCGACCTATTATAATACTAAAAGTAAAACAAATGACTATAATAGCTATATTAAAAAAAAAATTATCACTTGGTAGTTGGTGATAGGTTGATAGACCTAGACCGTTTCCGTTTAGAAACGTTTTATCATTATTCATTGAATTTAAATTGCATACGAAATTAAGTAAGTATCTATAATGAATCGAAAATAGTAATTATTTTCAAACAATATAAGTAATTTTGTTGTGAATACTACAAATCGTTAAGATTTGAAACTTGTTACTTACATTATCAAAATATTTTTAATGGTTGTACCTAACCTATGTATTTGAATTTTTTAGAAATTTATAACTAAAACTTATTTTCGTTTTACGTTTGATAAGAATAGAATAGAGTTATGAATTTTAACCTCAAGTAAATCAATAAAATCAGATAATGATAGAAAATAATTAAAATATCACTACAAAGTATTTTATTTAACATACAAAACCATTATAAAGCGTATTGCGTATATCATTTCATTAATTTCGACATCATTATGGTATATGGGGACACATGATTTTAGGATAATATTTTCACTTATAATTTTTTACCAACAATTTTTTTTTACCGGGTATTTCTAGAAAATTTAATTTTTAGTATTAAAGTAGGTATATATAGTAAAATATATTTATTAAATTATATGATGTTATGTTTAACAATATTTGTTTTTAATGTTTTACTTGGTACATGTTTTACAAGATTTTCTGTGTAACTGTCAGTTATTATTTCACTCGTTACTAAAATACAATAGTAACGAACATTGCATACTACAAAATATTACTGTACAAGTATAAGAAAAGTAACTTACTGTTGACGTTACATGCCCGTCACAAAAAAAAAAACCCTAATTGTATTTCCCTAATTTAACAATGAATAATGATTATTATTTGAAAATTATAACACAGGTTATATTAACAAAATTGTTATTTTAAATAGATTTTTACTAGAATTATTTTTACAATAAACAATTTATTTATTTTAATATACAGAATTTCTAAGTGATAATTTTAAATTTAAAACAATTATTGATTGATAAACAAAAACATTATATAAATTACGAGTGTAACTAAAGTGAATAAATCTTAAATTTATCACGATAACATTATTGTTATTAATAATACATTATAATATGAGAATTACATTTTTAGAATAGTAAAATTTAAATAAAATAAAACATTATTATCTATGTATCAGTACCATGTACGAGTAAATTAATCTATTAACGTTTAGGAAGTAATATTAATATATTATGTTTTATAGAATTATTTATACTAATTAAATACAATATATAATATATATATTGAATAATTAAGATGATAAAAACTGTAAAATATTAATTTTATGAAATCGAATAAATAATCCTATTAGAACAATCATTTTTCATCTTTAACGGAGGATCCTTTAAAAACAGATCTTTTAAACATATTTAAGATTCCGATATTAATATTATTAATCGTGGATAAATCAGTTGTAATACTAGAAATTTTTTTCTCGATATCTTTAAACAATGTGAGATAGAAATTGCCAAAATTAAATTCAGTTCCAAACCAAACAGAAATCTTCTGTGCATGAACGTCTTGGAAAGCATTATCATAAGTCACTTCATATTCAAGTTCGGCATCAAATGTTTTTTTCCAACCTTCGTATGCCGCCAGGAGTTGATCATCGTTCATAATAACATTCTCTATGATTTTTCCAGTTTTAGATTTAATATCATTGCAATATCCTACAATTTTCGTGAATAGATTTTCGTTATTGAGTACCTCATATTGGATTGTTCTCCAATAATTATGACAAATATTCAAGTTTTGCGTCATTAATTGTAATGACAGTTTTCGAAAAGGGTCAAGTACTCTGTAGACACTTTCGAAGTAGGGTTTAGAGTAATTGAGTGCCCAATCGTCATTTGAAATACTATTTACGTCATCCATTTTTTTGTCGGCGTCTGTAAAAGTAAAGTGCAGATATGTGGAACCCTGTTCCATTTTTTTTTCCAAATTCGGCGCTGTTAAGAGCCAATTATTCGGATCAAAATTTTCATACCCTGTGTATGGCAAATTCCCCAAATGATTTTTATATAAGAGTTTCTCAAATAACGTAACATATTTGAAGGAATCTGAGCACAAAATTGATAATTCATTATCCTTCGTTGGACATTCAATGGGTTTAGTAATATCTTCAGGGTATTGAGTTGTATCTTTCGCAGTTTCGTAAAACCCGATTTGTTCTTTATTGCATTCTTGAATTTCCGAGTACAATGAATTGATTATTTGTTGGAAAACATTGGCAATTCGTTGAATTATAGCATCATCTTCAGTCGTTGTATTCATTCCAGAATACGTTTTAGATAATATTTCCATTGAGGTGTTAGAAAATATTAATACTTGCCATAATACGTAAGAAGGATCTATGTCAAGCAATTGCAATGTTCTCATTGCCTTTTTCCACAAGGTATTACTTTTTTCTACAATACCAATAAGAGCTTTAATGTTATCTAGTTTTCCTGTCGTCATATCCTTAATCTTTTTGAAAGTTGTTTCTAAAGGTAAAAGTATTTTATAAGTTCCAGTAATGTAGGTACAGTGTATATGTGAATATACCACATCCCTTATTTTTAGCAAATCATTTTCACTGTCCTCTTCTAATAACTTTGACTCTAGTTTATCATTATAATTGTATACTAGCTTGTATTTGGAAATTACCGGGTCTTCGCTTTTTCCCATTTCAAGTTTAATTGAAGTGTACGCTTCCACATTTATATACTTTATAATATTATTTCTAATTGTGTTTGAATCAGTAATTTTAATTCCTATTCCTTCGTGAACAGTCATGTATAAAACACACATTAAAATATTAACTACGTAGTTAAACGAAAACATATTTATTTTTAACAATAACAAAAAAACTGGTCATCACAATCCACTAAACTGATTTTAGTAATAAAAGAAGTTTTTTTTATAGTAAAATATATCCATAAAATATATCCGAAGTAAAAATATAAACATTGTCAATAAATTAATATTTACAGTAAGACATCATCTTTCTCTATAAACATCATAAAACTATGCTATAAAAATTGAATTATTTTGTTTTATATTGTTTAATATTAAATTACGTGTTGACGTCACGGTTTTTATTTCATGATATCGGTATACAATTATTTAGTTTTTCTTCATATTTTAAATAAGGAACATTGATTTATATGATTTTGAATCACCCACTCGAAAAAAGGAAACCTGTCTTAGCTAATAAAACAGTATTACTATGACATCGTTCTGTTTTTGCCAGTGCGTAACTTTTATTTTACAGCCATTGTCATTAATAGATACATTTTAAAAATAGTACCTAATCTTTATTATTAAGTATTTGAATAAAAATATTTAAATACTATTAAAATGTTTACAATACTTTTTAAATAAACCATTTTAAAAGTATTATTTGAAATAATCATAGGTATTTATATTTTTAAATTTAAATGATTTTATTTAAATACTTATTCATATTTGTCTAAATAATCAATATTATATATTTTTTTTTTTTTTACTAAGATTATTAATTAAAGATTATTATTTTATATTTGATGAAGCCTGCTAAAATATACTCAAAACACCAATATTGATTATTTTTGTCTATATTAAGTCTATAGGTATATGACGTTAATTGAAATCTTAAAATATTGTTATTAGGTAATTCAATCTTTTATAAGATAGACTTTTCATTTATTTTTTAAATAAAGATAAAATAACCTCATCTTAAAAATATTGTAAGAATGTTTCAAATACTGTGCAATAAGTATTTAATAAGAAATACAAGTTCTTATCAAGTATTTAAATAAAAATGTTACAACATTTTTAAATACCAATACATCATTTTAGAATTTTTTTTTTCACTTTATAACTAATAATACCCATTACATTTTCTTTGATATTTAATTTCAATCATTGATGTGAGTGTTTCATTTAGTTAGATTGGGACATCGTTAAAATGCGATATAAGTCACCTTTACTCACCTAATATGTTGAGTTAGTTATTATGATAACTTACTAAGTGGGGTTTTGATCTGTCAATAGATTCTGCTTGTAAGACCATTCAAAATAATTAACCACCAACTTTAATCAAAGCAAACCTATTAATACAATACATTCTTATCTAACCATCTATCACGTCTTCTGCAACGAGTCATTGGCGACAACTATTCAAAAATTGTAATGCCGCACATACTCTGAGGTGGTTATTAAATAAAAACAACATTTATAATATGTCTATACTTAAATAAAAGTGATATCGCCTTCATTTTATTCTTCAACATATAACGTATTTTAAAGTGTCAATTATAAGACATACAATTATATATTTCAACAAACAACATAGTTCAGACTAATTTTAAGTATTTACCTATCGTCGCAGGGCCGGTATGAGGGTAAGGCGACTCAGGCAATCGTCTAGGGCGCCATTTTCAGGGGGGCGCCGAAATTTTATTTTTACAATTTTCAAACTCTTGTCAGTAATATTTTTTTTAAAATATAAAATACCTACTTAAAACTTTGTACTGAAGTATTAATAATTATTATTATGGTTATTTCGTTTAGCCATATATTAAAATAATATAAGCATAAGCGTACTAACGTAGAATGTTTATTATATATGTTTCTCTATAAATATAATATTATATTATACGTATTTCGTCATAATATGTTATTTTTTTTTTTTTAATTAGACGATATAACAAATTATGTACAAGTTAAGCATAATATATCATTTTTCCGTATTTCTGTCCATGAAAAACATTTTTTCAGAATATTATGATCAGGGGACGGGACTTATAGCACTTAAAATCAATAAAAAAGCACTTAAAAGCACTATAAGCACTCAAATAAGCATTTATAAAACTTAAATTTGAGCAAAAATATTTATTCAAAATTTTTTTTTTGCATGATTAAGTAGGTACTAAACATAATTGGTAACTGTGCTAAAAATAATATAATAATTAAAGATTAGAAAAAATATTGAAACAAATTGATTAGGAAAAGTTTCTAACTAAAAATCAAAAAAAATAAATAAATTTTTATATTATAAAAATCAAACTTTACTTTTGAGACATTTTGCCTTATTGTTTATAGATTTTCCGAGCGATTTTCTGATAAAATTATTAAAAGTAGAAAACCTGGCCATAAAAGCAAAAATAATCAGAGAAATTGACAATAATAAGCATCTTTTGAAAAAATCGTTGAAAAAAGCAAAAAAAACACTAATTATGATATGAAAAAGGCGCCAGTTGGCATTTTTTTCCAGGACGTCATTTAGTCTTGCGCCGGGCCTGTGGCTATCGAATATAATATTACTTATTTTAGAATTATTTGGTGGTAATTTAAAGTCGACCCGTCAAAGTGGAGAAGGTAGAAGACGACTTAATTTCCATCTACCGATTACATAACACAAAAGTGTGTAACATCTGTTTGGTTCCCACAAATCATTATTGTTTTCTATTTTTCTGACTTAAAAAAATACATAAATCAGTTTTTATAATAATCAAGTAACCTACTTTGTATGTTTAAATAATACTCATAACCTATAGGTATATATCAAAGTTTATATTATACATTATTATTCTATATAATAATAACTGTTATATCATATTTGTAATATTTTCAAATTTTGTACGAAGTACTGAATATATTGATTTTACAATGATTTTGTATGTATGTCTGTCATTACATCTGAAAAAGTCAAAATCCTTAAATTTTAAAATTTAAGGGTGGTTTTAATTAAAAATAAAAACAGATCTAGTTGGCACTTTGAGAGGGCAAAAATAAAAAATTAATACTTTTCTAGATAATCGTGAAAAACAAGATTTTCACGATAAACTAGTTTTCAACAAAATTGATTTCTTTATTTTATTATGATTCAAAAATGAATAACCGTAAATTTTTATCAAGTGTTGAGATTATAATTTTATAAGTTTATATACCTGGTATAATTTTCAAAATATTTTAACTGTTTTTAAGCTTTTTACTGCAGATTTAAATTTTCTATTTTTTTTTCTTTTATTGTTTGTAATAATAAATAACTCTTTGCTCGGTTAAAAACCTTCGAAATTTATATAAGATCTCTCATTAAATTTTAGTGTTAAAATTTAAAAAAAAAATCGCTGATCTATAACCATTTTTTTTAATCGTGACGAAATTAATTCGACAAAATCACGAAAATTAGCCAATTGTTTTGTAGTTAAAATGCATAGGTACAATTTTTAATATAAATACTTAATATTTGATTATTTAATATAAGGTTCTTTATAAAATTTGCGTAGTTAATAATAAAACCAATTTCTACCTTCTACCAGAAACTAACACTTATTTTTTATGAGTGATGTGTGTTTTTGTTGTCTGTATACACTATAAATAATCTTAAAATACTTCAATTTACAATTTTGACTTAACATTTTTTAGGGTGGTTTTGGATAGTAAAATGGATCTAGTTTGTACTTTTAATAAATAAAAATTACCAGCATTTTTAAAAATAATTTAGAAAAACAAATAAAAATAAAGGAAAACTGGAAATGTTGCCCAATTTAGTCCATTTAATAGAATTTTTGTTCAAGTAAAATTTTCAACCATAGATTTATTTGATAAATTAATTTTTTTACCTAAAATACCACAAAATCAATTATAACTTAATATATATTAAAGTAAGACACAGAATTAAAATTAGGTACAAAATAAAATATAAAAGTTTTAAAAAAAATTTGAAAAGGACACATGCATATATCTATAGTTCATAAAACCGATTCACAGAGCCATAATAATATTAATTATCATTATCATGAGTTTCCCCTTATACGTGCGTGATTCGTCTATTATCGATTTTTTTTTATCTCGAATACACAAATAATATTTTTATTAAGGTAAGAACAAAAATATTAAGTATTAAAGTAATTGTGATTTCACGCGTTGTTGTTCAATATAATTACAGTCATTCGTATTTCGTATACAATATAGTGAAATGGAAATTAAGCGTAAATTAAATGTCCTTACAATTAATTTTTACATTCTTACAAAAACAAAAATGATATTAAACAAACTGTAATAACAGATTAAAAAAAAAATATATATTTTTTCATTATTGTAGTTTATTGATAAGTATTTAGTATTAGTATTTTAGTTTTTAAGTATTAAGTATTCAAACTATGCATTTTAAGCATTCAAATTATTTATCAATTTTTTTTAAGGATTTATATAAAACTTGATATCTTGAAATGTATGATATCTCGAACTTATTCCTGTTCCTCTTGAGATTCGACATAACGAGAATCTACTGTATTTAAATACTCTCGTTGAAATTCAATAATGGATAGTTTACTGTACTTATTAATAATGGCAATGGTGTATTTTAAATTATGTTCAGAAGTTGTCCAAAATATAACTCAGTGAGTAAATAATAAATATCGTTAGTTTACGTTTGTTTATAGATAATGTATACGAACATTTAAAATGTATATAATTATTTTAACTCTAAACGTTTATAAAAATAAATTTATAAATTTCGATATTTTTGAATTTCTTAAATAACACAAGAATATATTTAATAGATTCTTTATTATAAAATAATAATTTAAATTTAAAACATTTACATAAAATTATGTATAAAAAATTTACAAATTTAATATGACACAATATAGTTATTTTATTATACAAAATATAATGCATATATACAACATTCAACCATATACATTTTTATCAAAATCATTCAATGAACATTTGATATATTGTTTAAACATAACATTAATTTACTAGGTTATTATAACAGCTGATGTTTAAAAAATGAGTCAGAACACAATAATTATTAATAGGTAGGTGCAACGTAAAAAAAAGGTACACCTCATCAAGTACCACCATATATAGGTGATGCACTATACAAGCGGTTCCCAAACTTTTTTTTTAACGTCTTTTTTTTGGAATTCAATTTTACTTATGGCGTCCCTGATAAAACCGATGATCATTTTTTTTAGATAAAATAAAGAATAGAACATTTTAAATTTATTTTTGGGCCACATAACTATTAGCGTTGTGGCGCCTCAGCAGTGGTGGTGCCAGATATTTTTTATTGGAGGGTGCGTAGCAGGAGAAACATTTTTCTGGTGGTATCTATATGTATCGATCATCTACTAATTTTTTTATATCATATTTTAAGGAAAGTATTGCTCAACATGTTTTGAGTATAATTTGCTATATTTCTAAATAAATAATCAAAAAATTTACCTAGTTTATTATTATCACTAATGTACTACAGTACAACTTAAAATTCCTCCCATTTTATTTTATTTGTATGTAACAATACATAACTTTTATATTTTATTATATGAAATGCTAGAAGGAGTGCCGTTAGTATTTACTCGATTAAGTATATTTATTTCTAAATGTGCAAAAAAAAGCATATTTAATTTGAATATAACAGTAAAACTCAAAATAATATAACTTAATTCTAAAAGCTCTTTAAAGTAATTAATAGTGTTTTAAATATAAAATAATGATTTACAATTTTTTTATTTACTTACATATTTTAACATTAAATATTACAGGGGGGTAATGGAGAGGCAAAATCAAATATTGAGGTGCACTTGCCCATCCTGGCCATCGTGTAACGCCGCCTCTGCGGCCCTAATAAAAACGCCACTAGCACATTTTGGGAACCGCTGCACTATATTATAAAAATGCTATCCATTCCACTGGTTTTTATTAATTTATATCCTTATTCTAAACTACAACTTTAGTCTTTAATAAGTCATAAAAACGTTATAAATAAAATGAAATGATTCAAAGCATTGTGAATTTTGTTATAATAATTAGTTGTTATACATTAAAGTTTTAAAACATTAATTAGTCATGTAATAGATGAACCGTATATACCTTAGATCATAACAGACACTTTAAACCTTTAACAACAACCTAACCATTTTTCTACGGCTTTCTACGAAGTTTTGTGTATTTATAAATGGTATTGTGACATTCGTTACATACTATACAAATATCTATAATACAATAAACATACTATATGATTGACTAATACAAAATATATACACTCAACACTTTTTACACGTCTGAATTATTACTTAATACATTAATATGACACACAGCAGGCAGTTCGACACTAACCACCAACACGAGTGAACTCAACAATACAATTATTAACAGCCATCTCTAAAACAGTAAAGGATTATTTTAAGTATAATCATAACTAGGTGTAGATAATATCTAACGTGTTTTATTAGTTATTGTTGATAAAAAAAACCTCATACACAGTGCTCTAATACCCAGCAACGAAAACTAATCCATAAAAAAATAGAAAACCGTCTCTTGATAACTAATATCGTAACAAAATTTCCCCGACCCACGTAACAGTATGTAATGAATTTGACTTTGCATCAGTATTAATTTGTATACTATTTATCCAGTATGATTAACATACTGTAACAACATTTTTCTCTTTAATTATTATAATAGGTAGACAATAATATGGTATAAATGTTTAATTACTAGTCAAGGTTTAATTTAATTTATATTGAACATAACATCTTAAAAACTAATAATTTATTTATTTACTATAATATATTAGTGTAACTTCTTATTTCTTTTTAAAAGTATTAATTTTTCTAAAGTAATATCTGATAATTTATTCCAGGTAGGATTATGAATAAATCCTGCCAGGGAAAACATACGTTCAACTGATGTTTAAAATATAGTAGAACAGTCGGGGTTGGTAGATACTAGATAAGCGAGTAAAAATATTCCTAAAAAATTTATTTTTCAAAGTATCGCATAAATGCATTGCGATACAAAATACTCGATACTTCATATAATTGTATCGAGATACAAGATATAATTGTATCGATGATACTGCACAACTCTGTATTTGACTAAATTTTAATTTATTTCGAATAATAAATAAAAAAATCAACTTAATAATTTACAGTAAATAGGTTGGTTGTCATTAAAAAAAAGGAAAATTTGGTATTGCCACAGGCACTCCTTAAATTGTCTCAGAGCATACTTGTCCTTAGCCAATTATATACCTCATCGAAGAAAACATTTTTAAGATCATTAAATAAAACACGATGAGTACTATGATTATTTATTTAATTGTTACTCAATTTAATAAGACATTTAGCATAATATAATAATAATTAATAATTGTAACAACACTTTTAAAGATTCTTACATTATATTTTTTAACATAATAACATTAGATATTTATTATTTTTATATTACCATTTATTAGATTATTAGACCATAATGAAACAATCAATAACCATAAAAGAAATCTGAATACAATATTTTTTTTTAATAAATTCAAGTACGAATATATGATATTATTTAATATAAGAATTTACAATGTTGGTAAAATATTTTTGAAGGTATTGTATCTAACATGAGGTTCAACTACTTTATCTGAAAAAAATACCAACAAGTAATTAAGTTCTGTTGATTATTTTATAAAACAATATTTTAAAACACTTTTTTGTATTAATAAAATTATTATTATTTTATATTAAATACAAATGATCAAGACATGAAATTTAACTTGGTTTTAATACTTGGTTATAAGTATCTAAGAATATCTGATTTCGTCAAAATTTAAACTTTAAATGTCCATTAAAATAAAATCGTGCTTAAATATTAAAAATTAGGAAAGTACATATACAATATATTACTAACATTATAGTCATTATACTATAATGCCGAGTTGTATAATACATATATTAATTTAATGGATCACTAAAATTTAATGGACCAATCATAGGACACCAGCCTAACTATTAGCTTACTATTGATTCATTAAATGTTTAGTGATCATTCGTGTAACATGGCATAAATATTTACTATTTCTATAAAAATGTATACATACTGCCTTCTGTTTCAATGAAATTAGTGAAAAATACGCTAATAACTAAACGCAAAACTTTTGCATTCATAATATCCTTAACATTTGGAAGAAGATTTTTCAAATCTGGATAAAAATTTTCGGATAATTTGACATGTTCTTTACCAGGATCTAATAAAAAAAAAATGAAAGATTAAAATTTTTAGGTATAACTATTAGCTAGATAGTTTTAAGAATATAATATATATATATTATATAGTATATACTCATATATTATACAATTATGAAAAATATTTATATATTAACGATGACCTATAATGATTTAAGAAGATAAGTGGGTGTTAAAGTTGTACGTAAAGATACCCAAAACCAAAAATTATATTCTTATCGACATGAAAAAATAAATATTTACAATAATCTGCTGATTTGTATTTATTGTTAAAAGTTTTTTTTTTAGTTAAAATTAATAAATTACAAATTGTAAAAGTTTAAATTTATTAAAAATCAACTTAAAATTGATATTTTTTTAAGCTTTAAGAATTCATATGTGAAGACATTTCAGCAGCTCTTTAATATTATTTATATTTTGTACTTCTAAACTTACTAAAATAATAAATTTTAATTAAAAATTAAAATACAAATATTATAACATATTTAAACATACCTGCAGAAGCTTTATTTGTATCTGCGATTAAATTAAACATCGTTAATATATTAAAAAATGTACAGTAAATATAAGTATTTATATTTTATATATATAATATAGAAAACTATTATCAAGAAAATCGTTGAAAAACTCAGGGTGATGCTTAAACTACTTAAAATACAATACAAAGCCAAATATCGATTCTTAAATGTTAAGTTTTATTTATTTTTTATTTGATTTTATAAATATATTCATTTGTGGCAGTTAGTTTTAAAATTAAACTAAACAATATGACCAAGTTACAAAAAACATGAGTTTCAATTAGTTCTACCTACACGACAAAAATCTTATACCAGAACATCAATTTGAATTTTGCAACAAACATTTGACAATCGATCAAGTACATCGAGTTACTAATGTGATTAGTAAAGCTCTTGAAGAAAAAGAGTACTGATGTGGAGTATTCCTTGACGTAGCCTAGACTTTTGACAAAGTCTGGCAAAAAGGATTTTTCATCAAACTGCGTGATCAACTAATAGTAGAACTGAATTTGTGTTGTTAGATTTCATATTAAAGAAGAATTAACTCTTATACTATCAAAGTTAAAGGTAACAACATTATTTATGTTTAACCTTTGACTTTTTTCTATATTTAATTTTTCTACAAGATATAATAGTATTATAAATATTATAAGTTAAAAATGCTCATATTTTGCTTAAAAATTTTAATATCGAACAAAGACAACAGTTAAACATACAATGTTCTTACCCTTAAATTCTATTATAGGAAAATTTTTTCTAATATTTAAGCTAACAACACCAAATTGGTTCTACTGAACGTAAGTTTACTATATGTTGTATATTTGCAAGACTAAGATATGATATGTGGGTAACAGCGTCCTATTAAGTATTAAAAGCTAAAATAAGTTTTTTTTAAACATATATGCATTAAATATAAAGAATTAATTGAAAGTTTAAACGAATAATTTCCAAACTAATATTTATTTAACAAAAAATGTTTGGATAAAACGATTAGTTACGTCGTTTGTATAGTAAATTGTATTAACACGCAATTCTAGTGTAGAAAATAAAGTCTACCTCGAACCCAAGTTATAATGATGATTTAATACCTCTATAAATAGGTATCAATACGTAAGTAAAGTTAACTCTAAACTAATATATATATATATGTTGTCCTTAAAAATTAAAAGTTAAGATGTAACTTGACGTAGCTAATATACTTATGATAAACATACCAGAAGTTTCACTTGAATTATCACCTATAAAATAATACACCATTTTATTATAAATATATAGATACTTAATTTATAATATTTTAAAATAATTATAATATATAACAGCATATTACCAAAAGAATATTTTAAATATTCAGGATGGTTTTTTTTAATAAATTAAGATACAGTAATTGTTTGAATCATGATACAAAGGTTCGACAACTAAGACAGATATAATAGGAAGGTAATAAGGTCTAATTTATTTTAAACACTGTAATTTACTGTTCAAATAAACATCTCTATACTACGAGTATACTACTCAATGATAAAATACTGGAGAAAAAAATACATATAAAAAGGGGGATTGATTGATCACAAAGATTATCCAATTTTCAATATTAATAACATTTTGATACAAAAAAACGAATAAACACATTCATTATGTGTCTACTCAAGTCTTATCTAATCCTGTTTCACTTAAAAATAGATTTAATTTATGGATAACATTTTTCTCAAAATTTTTATTAAAAATTAAATATGATTATTTAAAGTTATAAAGGCTAAAAATGTTACAGAAAATATAAAAAAGTGAGATCATGTACTATGCTTAATAAAAAACAAACTAATTTAGAAAATGGTAGACAAACTAATAAGTAATAACTATTAGGCTGTATTTTTCCTACTCAGTGAATAATAACTGATTAGGTATTTATATAATTAAAAAACACATACTTCCATCAATTCCATATAATAAAAATGTTAAAGCTGAAAACAAATAATTTTATAATAACATTAGAATATTATTATGTTTTAATAGGTACTTAATCATTTATATTTTAATGATTTAAATTAAATAATTCCATTCAGAAGCTACACATTATTTTATGTTCTTACATACCAACATGTTCATGTAATTCAGGTAAATCCTCTGAAAGATATAAATTATATAATACCTATGATTTAGTATTTTAAATAATTTATATTATAATAAATGCAAATTTTACACTATACAAAACAATGAACATTTTTTTTTCTAGACTCCTACCAATTAAATAAAATAAGTACTTACTTTCAATTTTTTCAGTTATGCCAATATCTAAAAGAAAAATTCATAAGTATCTATTCACTTATATATGATTCGTTGATTCGTAAGGATATAAGATGGAATATGCGGATAGTAAGAACTAGTTTTGAAATCATCATGACGTAAAGTTGTAATGTATAAAATATAATATATTAAACTATTTTACTACAAATTTGTATTCAAATTTTATCATAATGTATTACTTTCCGTTTCAAATGCTAATAATATTATATTTAGAAATATATAGTTAACTAAATTCTTGTTTGAATATCATTCATTTCATATTATATTTTTAAAGTTCCATCGAAAAATGTATTAGTAAGTATTACAATAATAAAATGTGTTCTTATCAGTCAACACTTTTAAAGGTAGGTAGTAAAAAAATTAGAAAACGCAGCACTCCAAAAGTCTAAAGTTATTATGGTTAATAATTGAACAAAGCTAATAAGTGATGGACAATTATTCAAACGTAGATTATTATTTAAATTTCTTATTACTTTTCTAAAAAATAATAACATTCACTTGTATGAAATAAATAATCATACTAGTATATTACATCCACTTACTAACAATGTTTTTAAATGAACTTAGATAAAGCTATTTTTTAATATGTAAATACTATTATATATATTACCCGATAAACATTTATAAAAATAATCTTTAAGATTTTTATTAAGTGAATTAAAATCTTTAGCAAAATTTGATACACTGTTCTCTGAAATAATTTAAAAAATGATTATTATTTATTTTATTCAAATATATGATAATTTTTTTATTTATAATTTAAATTACAATAGCTTAAAAAGAATTATATTATTATGAATAAATTCATAAACATTGATAACTATTTTACTACTTAAGTCTTAAGGTGTGTCATGTAGCGATTCAGAATTCTTATTTTCAAATGAGAAAATTCCCCACCCTCCTCGTATTTTAAATGTAAATAATTTAAATTTAGTTGATAATTTTTTTGAAAATGTTTATATACCCAATTCAAAAATCAATTGATTAGTTTCTTAATTATTAATAATTTTCAGAACATTATTACTTATTACTAAAGTAAAATGTAGATTTTATATTAGATTTAGTATTTATTATATTTGTATCATATATACAAAATTGAATATAAATATATTAATATTAATTATTAAAAATTTAAATGACCAAAGTCCGCATATCTTCCTAACTCACTATCGTGAACCTAATATTATTATTATTTATTATCCTTAGTATTCAAAATCAAATAACAAAAACTATAATTTTGATTCGTCAACATTTTCAGAATAATTATCAACCAAATAATTTAGAATAGAAACAAGGGATTCTGCTTTAAAAAACAAAAGTTTGTATCTCCGCAGAAAACAATAAAAAAAAAAAAACAATAACAATTTGAAATTTGAATATATGCTTGCTGAATTATCTATTATAACAGACTATAACTATTCAAATTATTTTTGTTTATCTAAACTAAAAAATAAATAACGCGTGTTTTGTGGGTTTTTTTAAATAATTTATATTACTTAATTAAATAAACCATTTAAATTTAAAAAATGTTAATAGTTGAATAGGTATTTACTTATTTATTTCATTAAATGTCCAAATAATTATGAAAGCTTCAACATTTTTTTAGATGAGTTATATAACTATATGAGTGAAACCTTTGTGCATTTTATTCCAGAACAGATATAAATATTTACCACTTAAGTCTCATAAGACATTTATGTTAAGAGTATTTTCAAATCGCATAAATAAAAAAATATTCAATTAAATTCAATTTAAAATTAATATTGATATTCACACACAAGTGGCATAATATATTTTATCTATTGTTTTAAAAAAAAATACTGAAGGCTTCTTCATATATTTCAATAAGAAAATTAATTATGATTTTAACAATAGAATGTAAAGAAAACAATATTTTTATAATTATTGTTTTTTTAAATTTTTGTAATATAATACTCATTTTTTGGGGGGAGGGAGTTTATACAAAGTGCTCAATCGAGAATAATAATAATATTTTTATAGAGGTATAAAATGTTAAAAATAATAAATAATTTAATTTATTAGTAATTACCCTCAAAAACATTTTCATCAAATTTCTCAAAATTTGAGAGTAAGTGTAATGTTTCTAAATATTCTTGATATATAAATTTAATATATTCAATACGAGCATCTTCTTTGATATCTAATACTAATTAAAAATATGAATTAAAAAAAAACTATTAATACTAAAACTACCTATATAACGATGTATATAATAATATGTACAATGTAGTTTAATGTACTTACCTACATATTATTATTAAAAGTTTCTCGAGTATATTTCGATGATTTTATAAAGTAGTATCAAAATATACTAAACAAAATTATATCAATCTCATAATTAGGACTTTATTCTGATAGCAACTATAAATTTAATTTAGTAATAATATGAATGATCCTAATATGTTGATAGACATATCCTTGTTTTTTATAGTGCATTTAATTGAATTATATATATACAGTAGAACCTCGATTATCCTTGAGTCCAGTGACTTGATTATCCGTGTTCGCAATTAACCTATCCGAAAATTTAAAAATAAGTATGGACTGTAGATGTATAACATTACTGTATAAATTTCTAGTTTTAATTAAATACAAATTTCAAAGTTGCTTTATCATAAAATTGTATGTATACGTGTATTTCTAATTATAATTAAATAAAAAATTACATTATTATAAAAAGTCTTGATTAACTGTGGTTTTCGTTTATCCGTGTGACCACCTCCCCATCATTACCCCTGATAATCGAGGTTCCACTGTATAAATATTAATAATATAATACAATATTTAGTAAGTAGTATACAAAATAAATCAATTCAATGACAAAAAAAATTAATTATGTGTATTATACAATACTTACTAGATATTTTTTGAACAGCTGATATAAATTCTTTGTATGCTAATAATGTGTTCTTAAAATATTCATTTATAAACGCATTGTTAATTTTTAGTTGATTTCCTTCATTACGAAAATTTTCTAAAAAAATTAGCAATTACAATTATTAGCAATTGAATTTCAATAATAATATTAATTATCAAAATTAACTCTTAAATTTACATTTAAAAATTTTTATTTGCTTATAAGAGCAATCATTACTAATGTTTTATATATTAAAAAAAAAATCGAAAAACGGAAATAAATACAAACTATTAACGTTACTTCAGACAAGTACATTATTGTGATAATAAATTAAAAAAAAGTCATTTAAAAGGCCATGATGACCATCGGAATTCGAAAAACAAAATTGAACACTTGTTATAAATTGAACATATTTTTCTGAGGTGTTTTATAGGTTTGTTGTCACAAAAACCTATTTCCTTTATCTCTGCCTGTATGTCTCTCTTTAGTTAGATATATTCTATTTTCTACTCATAGTTGTATTAATTCTTTAATTATTCTAGTTTAGGTTAGGTATCCTAACCTAAACAAACCTCGTTCTAATCTCGTAAACTTCTTCATTGTTACTTTTTAATCCAAATAATCTTTAAACAATCCTTCGTTTAAAAGTAGCTTATTTATTTTCATTCGTATTTTATTTCATTACTAATCATGCATCACTCGTGTAAACTGTAAATTGCTATAAGTCTAACTAGCACGGTGTACAGTATTATTTATTTTGTTGCTATAATTTTCAACTTAAATGGGAGTGTTAGTACAAAATAGCATCTTTTTGTCGCTCCTAATATCAGCTAAACTTCCTTATAGTACCAAGTAATATGTATTATAAGAAACATACATTAGCTTCGGGGAACACTATTCAGTTAATGATATAAATCTAATAAGCATTATATCTTCTACCCTCTATTTTGTATTGACCTACAATACAATATCATTTTTGTTTATCATATTTAAGTTTTGAACTATCATAACTATATACTTACTAAATAGTTTATGCTAATTACCACAAAATATATATAATACATACATCATATATGTATATAACTTTTTATTAGAGGAGAAATTCGTAAAATCAATAGTAGCTTGATTTTCCTATTAATTATGCTACTACTTAATTTTCATAGTAACATTAAAAATATTGTAAACTAAAAATACTTACTATAGTCGGATATAGAAATAATTTCTGAACTGTCTATTTGTGAAAATAAAAAAAAAACAATTTTTGAACACAATTAGTTATTTAAGTAAAATATATGTATGTGCATATTTAACATTTTAAAACATATTTAATTTTGAAAAATGTGTAATATCAATATGGTATTTTGATATTATTTTAAAAATATCATTTACTCCCATATTACGACTACTTCAAATTATAATTTTCTTTCTTTTAAACATATCAATGAATTTGTTATTAAATAATACACATTTGTACATCATGCATAGGATTAGGTAATATTAGTTTAAGCTTAAAATTGTCCTATTTTATCATTTAGTTATCAAGATGCAAGGCAGCGAATTCTCTTTAAATAAAAACATTATAGATAAAATACCTATTTACAATATTGAAACCTATTGATATTTATTGATATTGTGTTTTGTATTGTTATATAATATTATATATTGTATAATATGTACAGTGCAGTAGCGTAATTGTGGGGGCAAAGGGATGACTTGCCCTCTGACATTTTACGGAGTGGCAAATGTATAATTTTGTCCTCCCTCACAGGTTAGGTATTTTGACAGCACAAATCTTTGAATTATTTTTAAATTAAAAATTAAAAAATAATACATAAATTAACATATTATATTTTTCATGTTTATACACATTGGTATTTACAATTTACTGTAATTGTTCCATGTAAGTATTTTTGCCAGGTACCTACATTACTAGTTTTATCAACAGTTCCCAACCCATGGGCCCCATAGGCAGTGTGGAATTGGGTAAACCATGTACCTAGTACTAACATTACTGACGTATAAATTTAAAATCATATTATTATATACTTAATAATATTATATATGTTGTATACATACATATTATATAAGTGTGCTATTAGTCATTAGTGGGTCTCAAAGATTTTTTTACAAAATTGGTGGTCCGCACAACTAAAAAGGTTGGGAACCGTTGAATTATATAATTAGTAAAATTAAACACGATATTTATAATAACATTAATAAAATAATAACTGTTAACTATACTTACTAGAAGGTATCAATTTTGTAATCATCCTATACAAAGTTACTAAATTTCTTAATTGATCAGATGGATTTTCATCATTACCTATGCCATCTAGTAATTGTATAAATTGTGTTTGAAGTTCTTCATTTATAATCGCTGGTGTTAACACAGACAACATATATAACATCAAATTACGTATTAAAATATTAAAGATTTAGATTTTTAAAATATATTTATTTATTTTGATAGATGATTATCTAAAACAAATACATTGATACAGTATTGATACCAAAATACATAAATGCACTGATATTTTTAGAAAATATATACTTACAATTTAGTAGAGCATCACACTCTGAATTTAATTTATCCTTATCATCCTTTTCCTGAATCTGTTGAATTACTACACGTGTAAAGCACAAATAATAAATGTTTATACTTGTTTTTATTTAATCCGATTAATTCTGATTATTTGGTTAACGTCAAAGTTTGAATCATTTTATAGGATAATTTATTGATTACTACGCGGCATTAGCACGCCCCATAACTGAAGTATGAAGATTGTTCTAAACTACTATTGAAATTATATATACTTTTATAGGAATCTAATAATATAATAATATAAATATGTATACATTATATTACTTAACTATCAATAATGATGTTGGGTTTTGTAGAAAAAAAATGTAATAATTGTGTTCAGGGATAAGAGGGCACTGTTTTTCATGAATGCAGCTACAAATTTTTATTTTTCATAGTATAAAGTAATAGGTAATTATTGGTAATAATTCATCATTAAATTGTGGTCTACGTCCTACTTTTATCCTATTTCCGAGCTTAATGTTTATTATTTTAGAATATTAAAATATTCTTATAATAATGTCTATTCTATTTCTATTCTTATTTATTTATTTTTAAATAACGGACAGTTAATTGTTAATCCAATTTACATTAATATAATATTAATATTAAAATGTTTATAATAAAAATTAAAAATTAAATCAAATAAAATCACACATTATATTGTTAATACTGTTAATATTTAATGATTACACATAAAATAGGATAATAAATAATAATTTCAATTAATTAAATTTAAAAATATAATTTTAATTTAAAACTGAAATTGAAAATGATGGACTATTTTTTTTTAAGGTCTCGTTTATTCCTAGCATGACATATTTTTATAATTGTTACTACGTAGTCTTTATACTGTCGTTTAACACTCATAGTATTTCCCGCAGTTAGTTGTTCTACTAATGAGGCTCTCCTTCTTAATAAATCTATACATTTTCATATAGTTAGATAATCTTAGAATCTAACATTCTAACCACATTGTAAATTTAATTAACTGTCCGTTATTTAAAAATAAATAAATCTCATAAGAGTATTTTAAAATTTTAAAATAATATATATACAATTTGGAAATGTGTGTATTAATTAAGTAATCAGTATATTAAAATAACTAAAAAGATTCGTTAGATGATCTATTATCTTGGCGACCAATTTTATTTGCTATCAATTCACCAGTGATCAATTGTTCGCGACCATTTTCACCGCGATCAATTTTGCCTTAATCGATGATATAAAACAAATTTAGGTAGCCTACTATATATACCAAACACGCGTAAATACTAATATGGAATAAAATGTAAGGCACTAAATAATTACTTAAAAATATCTAATATCTTTAGCTAAACTTTTCATAAATCTAAATTCGAGTTTTATGATTAAATTTATTATGAGGTAAAGATATTACTGATTTTTGTATCGCTGTACTGTATTTCGTTATTTATTATTTCATTTATTCGATGTAGTGTTCCTTTTCCATTTGCGTATGCTTAAATGAAAAAAAAATAAATATTGTATGGCATTAATATTTTAGGTGGGTAAGTTAGGTTAGGTACGTATTATGAATAAATAAACCTATACAAGTAGAAGTAATACCGGCATATGCGTGTAATAATGTAAAACGTTTTAACTATCGTTCAAAGTTATATGATTAGTTACAGCTAGTCACTAGCTGGGTGCTAGTATATAGTGCTACACTGGTACTGTTTGATTATTATTATTAATGAATTTAATATTATTTTCAGAACAATAGAGAAAAAAAACAAAATAGAAAATTATTATTTAATTTTTAAAAGTTGAATTTATTTTTAAAAAATGCATTTATCTCACATAACAAAATTATCTTGTATAAAAATAAATGGTTGTTTATTTTTTTAAGCAATATGATTATTACCTATTCCTTATTAACATAATAAAAAATTTAGTACATATGTCTATTACACAAAATTACCTTCTAATTCACCATAGAAATGAAACAATGAATTATAATTCCTGTTAAAAATGTTGGCTGTAAAAATAGATAAACAATCTAATAAAAATAAATGTTTTAAAAAAAAATACCTTATAACCACACAATTAAGTGTTTTTATGATTATTAAATATTAAAAGATAATTATGAAATATTAGTTTCATACATCTTAAAAATTAAATACATATTTAATTTTAATAAAATAACAACAAAATATAGTTTTTTTTTTAAATGGTCAAGTTTGTACATTTTCATGATTTTGATGAATTTTATGAATACTCGATCTTTAAATATATATAAAAAAAATTTCAAATATTTATGGTTATTTGTTTTTGAATTACAATAACATTACAATAATCGTTTGAGGAGAAATAGTTAATTACGGGCTTATGTAATATATCTTAAAAAATTGAACTTCAGATGCTCATAAAAATGTATTTATTTTGTGGATTTACGTTTTATTTTATTAATATAAACTTATGAGGAACTTTGTATTAAATTTTCAAAAAAATTTACTGAGCAAAAATATTTTTATTAATATTTATTTAGAAAACAAATTGAAAATTTAAATCAGTGAGAAGCGATATTTATAAATTATTAGTACTTTTCATTTTTCGTAATAAATAATATGCAAAAAATATTTGATGATATTTTTTTAATTCATTAATTAAAAATAATTATTAGATATACTCGTGAACACAGGCCGCTTTGGCCTATTCTTCCACAATTTTAAAAAAATACAGTACGTGAATGAACAAATAATAGACCGAAATCTATGTTCAAATAATGCAGAAGAATGATACACTAGAAGATTTTAAAAACCTTAGAATAATTATACATCATCCTTTTATAGATTATAAAAGTTTTTAAATCAGCTAAAATGTTTAGCATTTTAAAAAACAATTTTTATAATGCGTTTTTAGTAAGTACTTACATCCCATAAACCGTAATACAGTAGCCATAGTTTTTTTAAACTTTTGAATTTTTTCGTCTAAAATATAAAATAAGATCAGAGTAAAGATAATAAAATCAGAAAAATCTTTCTGGGTGAATTATTTTAAATAATTTAAAATTAAATTAAATTTATAAAATATACATTCAATTTCACACGTAGGTAACCTAACCTAACCTATATAATAATTTTAGTTTCTGTGACAATATTATATTAATGTAATAGTAGATAATTGAACATTATGATGAATCATGTGTCAAATGAATACCACTCTTTGCAAGGATATAAATCCTTTATACAATTCCATAATAAAAGTTCTATCAAAACAATATAGATTATAGTGAACCAATCTTAATAATCTTAATCTTTTATTTGAAATTAATGAAGTATAAAATAGTCAAACGTGATAATTTTAAGATACAAGTACAATTTACCTGGTACTGAAGTTAAATTGACGATTTCGGCTTGTGTGTTTAGTAATTGTAGATAAATACAATATTCAATTGCACCACCTATAAATATTTTTCTATAACTGTTGCATACATATTTCTAATAGTTTACACAAAATATAAATATAATATATCTATAGATAATAAACATGCAAAAATTATTAACAATATTATATAATAAATTAGATAATTAAAAAATATTATTATAAATACACAAAACCTTCCCTACGTCATACTATCTCCTCGGGTGGTGGTTATATGTAAACTCCGGCACTGTGGTCCACAACATACGGACCGTGAATTGACCATCTACTGTTTATATGTCCACATAGTACCCAATATAATAATAACGTAAGAATATTCTTAACAACAAAGCAATACTTAACCTCCATAACAATTATAAAAACATAATTATAGTCGCCTATTACTACGTAAAATAACTTTCTTACCGACAAAATTTGGACTAGTGGATTGTGGTAATGCATTTAATACTTCATTTAACGTAACACCACCTAATATCAAGTATAAACAAATAATAAGGCGTGAATTTATGCCCGTAATGGCCCTAACCATGTTTGGGGAGGGGAGAAAACGTGGACATTGCCTGCCTTTCTTAGACACAACTGTAGCCCATCCCTAGCATTTCACTAGTGACATTAATATAAATAATTAAACAAATTATACTTTGTGAAACCTAATTATAGAGCTATACTTTTATTAATAATATATTATTGTTAAATCACAAGTCAAATATTTGTACTTGATATGTAAAATTAAATTAAAAATGGCTTAATATTATTTTTTCTTCTATTATTTACTATTTACCCTCTACAAATCTGTTTCCTCCCCTCCCTGAACCATTGGTCTAGCTACGGACCAACATGAATGTATTAACGTCTGGTCGTCTTATATTTAACAAACGAAGAGTTTTGTACTAAGGAAATTAGTTATGTAGTCATATGTGTCTAATTATGTAGAAAATAACTTTGCAACTTATATAAGTTATTCATATATGTATGGGATATGGTAAGGGTGGATTTATGAAGAGGGTGATGTAGCGGTTACTTCCTCCTTAGTTTTTTTTTCTAATCATTTATTTAATATTTTTGATAAAGGTATTAGGTATATCTTTGTACAGATAGCATGTTCCATGATATAATAAATAATAATTGTGATAATCAAACACAGAAACAAACATAAATTTGTGTTATCTGTTATAAATAACTTTACATATTACACCGACATAAAGACATTACTGTAAATATAGAAGAAGTCATTAATAGGTTTGCAAATGAAAAATAATTAAATTATTATTGTATTATATTGTATTATTGTTATTATTATATATAATTAATATTTTTGATAATTTTTATAATTAAAACTAAATAAAGGTACCTACAGTTAATTATAAACATTAAGCGTTGTACTTCTTTTTACATAAATTTCTTAAATTACTGGTTAAGTCTTCGTTGTCCTTTATACATACAAATACCATTCATAAATATTGCTATTCGTCCCCCCTTAACAAGTTTCAGAACCGCAAACTACAGTTACTAAAAAAATATAGTGTGTAATACTACATGTTGCTTTACATAGATTTTATTCGTGCAGTTAAAATAATTTAGGTCGTTAAAAAGTTTAAATTACACCACCCAAAGTTATTTTTATTGTAATAATGAATTTAAATTTATTTTCAAAAGGTCGATGCAAATTCTTGATAATCGGTTTGCATATTGTATGACAATTGTAATAGTCAATGTACAATACATGTTATGGTGATTTGTTTCCTAAATTTACATAAAATGGTTATACAGTATAGTACACAATATGTATTGGCAAATATATATAGTACCGATAATTGCACTTATTGGGCGGAACTAAATATTACATTCCGTAAAACAATATTATTTTATTGTTGTAGAAAATGCGTGAAAATTGCAAATCGCGTCTACACCACATAGAATCTATAGTACCTACTAACCTTCAACATAATCATTATCTGAAAAAAAATATTATTAATATTAAATAAAATTTTCAAGATTTAATTCTAATTATGATGATAGTATTGTAGAAAGTTGATAAAAAATTGTAAAAAAAAACTTTCCAAATACATTTTAATCGTTAACTAATTCTTAAAGTTTTCTTTTTATAGTTCATAAAACTCTAAATTATTTACTAATTGATTAAATTACAAGATATCACCAATAGGTAGACTCTGTACTCTATACTTGTCTATGGGTAAACCAAAATCTCTTTATGATATGCTTAATGATTATTTGCTGGAAATGTAAATGTATCCATTATACAGAATGTTAAATGTTACTGGATGGGTGAAATGTAGTAGTACGTATGTAAATATATCTTTGAATGTTTAATGTTTTAAAATATCCGTTACAGACTTTAATGCATTCAAGTGTATCTGAGTAGGTACATAAAGCTCAAAATTAGTAATCTCAGTAGACAATTTTCATCAAGAAACTTCATAGTAACAATATTATAATGATTTTCTAATGGAATATTATATTTTGTTAATTTATAAATAATTTTAAAAAAAAATTAATTAAAAAAAATTTAATTTAATATGTTATATTAAGAATATTATATAATATATTATATAGTATTTAATGAAATATGTTTCTAATAATTTCAGACTTTTATAACATCAATGAACTTATAATGTTGTATTTAAAATGAAAAATAAAATTACAGAAATGTCCTCTAAAAATTTTTCAAAAATTGAATTTTTGAAATTTGACATCTCTACTTAAAACAAATATCTTTTATAAGTTCTAAAAATAAAAATATTTACTTGAATAGTACACCATGATAAATAATATAAGACATGGATATTTGTTAATATTCATCTTAATTGAGTGAAATATTTATTACTATTACAAACAACACTAACTTTTACAAATAATAAGTATATTTTTATATTCACTATCAAAAATATAAATGATTAAGATGATTGAAATTGTATAACTATAGAAATATACGGTATACCCACTGAATTTTTAAATGTGAAAAATCAAGTTTATAATCAGTATTTATAGATGGTATAACCTATAAAATGTACACATAATTTTGATTTATGTCATACATGAGTGTTAAGTAAATCATACATAATGTTTGAACATTTAATAAATATTAGTTGACTATTATATAAAAATGAGTCTTGAAAACTAAAATATGTAGGTATCGTCAGTAAAAATATATACATCATACAAAGGCAAATATATAAATTATAGGTTTCGCAGTTCAATAAATCTTAAACAAGTATATTATTACTATTAATGTAAAATATGAATGTTTATTGTACAACGATAAATATTATCGAAAATGTTCTGCTTTTCAAAGCAGAAATATTGGACCATATAAAGACATATTTTATTCAACCACTATTCCTTTTAAACGAGCTGAAATTGACAAAAGGCAAAAACTTTATTCGTTATCATTGAATAAGTTATTACTAATCAGTTTGATGTTTAATTATTGTCACGATTAGAACTATTTTCTATATAATATTTTAATAGTTATTTATTATTATATTAGTTACTTATTTAATGCAACAGGTACATATTATACATATCAATCTAATCAAAGTTAAGTAAAATAAAAGTAGAACCCTGTGAGAAATATCATAAAATTCAAAATTATATATTACAATTGGCGTAACTAGAGGGCCTAAGTGATTAAGCCCCTCAACTTTGATTTTAGTCACCCTTGTCATAATTTCTTTTCCTACCAACAGTAATTAATTTTTAAATTTAAATTAAAAATATAATTTAATTTTTTTAAATTTCCAAACAATCTATCAACATTTAAAAAAAAAATTTACTGACTGAGTTGAGGTTTAAACTGTAGGTAATGATTATTGTACTTATTATAATATTGCATTTAAAATTCCTTTAAATTTCATATTTTAAGAAAATGAATTATCATTTAATTACTACAGTACTGCTTTTTTTATTATGTGTTTAATACACACAACGAAATATGCCTCACACAGTCACGCATACAAAAAAAATTTTGGGGGGTTTACAAAATTTAGCGATACAAATTATACCATAACATAATAAAACAACTTTTTCCTCGTTACACAAAAATATTTCGGGGGAGTTGGAGGTTGAACCCCAATACAGGGGGCTGTATACGTGCCTGGCCACACAGCTACACACTATAATAATTAATCCAATATTATAATTTTAACGATTTATTTAATGTGAGTAGGAGCGACAAATTCCCCACTTTTTATTTCTTTTGAAAATGCCAGAGCTGGAGCCCCCTAACTTTAAGGCCTAGTTAGGACTATGTATATTACCTAGATTCATAAAAATATAAATAACTGCAATAATTTAAAAAAAAAAACAATAATAAATTTAATTTTTTTATTGAAATTTGAAATAGTATCTACATAAAAATAATATGGCTATAAAAAATAATTTCCTTATAAATCATATATATTTCGTATTTTTTTTTTTACCAAAGTATATACCAAGATCATCTTTTTATTTGTGGGAAGTAGGTACTTATGCAGTGGCGTAGCCATGGGGGTTTTGGGTGTTAAACTGTTAAACCCCCCCCTTCGACCGTATTTTTATTAAAAATATGATGTTCATAGGTAATATAAAAATACAATCGTTTGGTCGTGGTAAAATGTATTCTTTACCGTATTCACGTTGTCGACTGCACTGGTGATAATAATCATTATCATTCAATTATTTTATCATTTTACAACGGTTGTAGATTTATTTTATTTTATTATACCCCCTCCCTAAAAAAAGTTCAGGCTACACCACTGTACTTATGCAAATGCTTTTAAACTATTGAATATGTAGAAAAACAAAACAACACCCCTCCTCAATCCCCAGATATCTTTCAAATATTTTAAAGGAACTTGCACTCCTACCCATTTGTTAACATACAAAACCAATTTAATTTTTGGAATATTCAATCGATGTCAAATATTATTTGTACAACAGAGTTGTATCCGATACAACTTGTATGTTATTTATTTGTTTAAGTATAACTGATGTGATAATGTCAACATAAATTTAAAAATCGAACATAAGCTCGATGGAAATACTAGTATTTATTTAATCTAATTTTGCAACATCATAAATCAAATGTATTACTGAAAATGAGAAATTATGTAAAAGATATGTATCATATAAAAATGTGAAAGTGAAACTGAAAAAATAATTGTAGTATTGATATTTTATATTTATAAATAAAATCTCATAACGTGTAATTTTAACATATTTCAATTTTGAGGGTTATGTCTGGTAAAAATAATATCTATTTGATACTTTAGACTTACAGGGTCAAAATATTCGAAAAAATCAATATTGTTTTTTTGTAACTTGAAATGTTCACTAAATGCTTATATTATTTCTTACACTTGATATAACTTTCTAAATATTTTGACTATTTTTGATCTATAATTAGACATTTGACATTTTTAATTGTTTTTCTATAAATTTCGATGAAAAATCACGAAAATTTAAAACTATCTTGAAGCATGTTCTAAAAACCATTTTTATATCTATACAATTAAAAATTTAATCTAAGATTTAAATTTAAGTTTTATCTACTTAGATATGATAAAAATAATTTAGCGGAAAGATAAATTATTTTTTTATACGCATTGGAACTTATGCTTTAAGATGGTATAATTATCAAAATATTTTGACACTTTTTGAAGTACTTTTTTTTTTATTATTATTATTATAACGAATAAGGCCTCGACTGCATAGGTCATTGGCCGCAGAGTATTACAAGCTGATTATAGGTACATTTTAATGTATATAGATACAAAATAAGTAACTAATTAATTTTTATTAAAATCAATCATGTAATAATTATATAATTTATTTTATTTATATTGTATTACCTTTTTATAAACAATCAACAATTATGGGATGAATAAGATGTACAGAGTTGACAATGGATTTCAATTAATCTTTATTGCTTACCATTAATTTTTACAAAATGTTTATACTTTCAGTCTTTTTTTATTATACAATATCTCCATGAACCATTGATAAAGTCCTAAACACGCCACTGGAGCTATGTTCACTCGACACAAATAGATCTCAGTCCCACTGCAATTATTGTCATACAGTTATACAAAATCATTCGTCATACACTCGTACTCAATGTAATCAAAACAATTAATTCGATTTACAGTTGATCTCCGATGTCTTAATAAACCGTTTGTATTTCCCTCAGCCCGTTTTACATAGGTAGATATGTACACTAAGTTGAATCTATTTCTTCAATGCCCGTCAGTTATAGATCAACATTCAAACATACCGTATTATAATCGATATATTATTACAATTAATGATCATGGTTATTACAGTTTTAAAGTATAATGGGATGTATAATTTTTATTTTGTACAAATTTTATACTACAGTATTTTTAATTTTCTTATTTTTAAAAATAATAAACAATTTTAAACAGAATAATATATTGCATAGATGCATATATACACATATTTATAGAATAAATCAAACAAATAATCAACTTGAAAAGTTTTATTGTATTACAATTTCAATATTACACATAATATTCGAAACAAACATATTACGGGGCTTAGGTGTTGATGATTAATGAACTATTTGTTTTAATGTATAATTTATTATACTATTGCAATATAAATAACTTTAGTTATGTATGATTTCATGTTTGAACAAAAAAAAAAAAACTGACAAAAATTAAAACTTGTATTAGATGTGTACTAAAATCAAAAGTTTGACTTACCTATTTCTTAAATGATAAATAAAAACAATATAATTAAATTATTTTTATTAAAAAAATATTCAATACAAATTGTACATCTATCTATCAGTTCTGAGCTTGTAAATCTGAAAATATAAAACACAAGAATTAATAAATAATGCTTAAAATATATTATATTATTATTATGATTACCGCGATATACAATTATAAACTAAAAAATATTACTTAAAATATACCTAAAAATATAGTGTACCTAATGATGAATAACAACCATGTATTACACATACATGTATGTAGGATTTTATAATACATTTTATTTATTAAAATATATAAATTAATTTAGTTATACTTCTGTTAAAAATACATAAAGCAATATATGTTACTATCTGTAATGTATATAATAACAGGGTTATTCCTTCCAGGGATTTCCACAAGTGCCAACCCTAATAAAATATTAATATTTCTATTAAAAAGATAATTTAGTATTTCCAGATATTTAAATTGGAATTTGATAATAACTTGATGAATCAGTTGAATCACTGTCTAAATATCTTGTATTAATTTATACATAATTGGTATTATTTAAATAAAATAATAATATTACAAGTTTAGCTGAAAAATGTAAGTGCGTTTCAAATGATTCTAGGAAAGCTAAACCCCAAAAGCCCTCTCTCTTCCCCAGTAGTTACGCTTATACTCGAAATCTATTTTTAATAGTATGTTCATACTATTATAAAAAAATTCAACGTTTATCTCTATAATTTGGAACGCTGATGCCTTTACACCTACTGTCCGCCAAAACGCCAAAACGCTGCTCTATTATAAGTAAAGCTAAATTGCTTAATAATATAAGTTATACATATAAGCATAGGACTTGGGGTTGAATATTTTTGTATGTAATATCTCTAATCAATGTATATCAGAGAAAGCTAGAAATCCATTCTATACATCATAATATGAAAAATTTTAAATACATATTTCATCAATTTTAAGAAAAACGTGCAAATAGATATTATTTCTCATTTTTTTTATATATTTATATTCATACATATTTTACATTTTCTAAAAAATAATTACGTTTTTTTTTTATTATTTTTTTATTACTCGTGTATTTTCCTTTTCTAAAGAATTATACAAAATAACAAAAAGTTAATTTGTCCATTAAAACAAAATTCTTTAACAATACTATGTTTTTATTATGAACTGACGGTATTCACACTATTCATGATGACGTATTGTTTTTTTAATATAACTAGTTTTCCACTACATTAAGTTAATATCAAATATTTTTAATAATAAAAAAAAATCATGGATAATACTACGTAACTAATAAATAGATAGTTGAAATTATGAGCATATTTTATCGATTTTAACTTTTATAACTTCCAAACACTAGTTATACGTATATTTATAGACATATCATCGTTTACAAATGGATCATTTGTCATTTTTCAGAATTGTTAAATGCATGAAAGTACGTTGAAACGTCGTTGTAGTTTATGTATATTCAGAATACCTATAGCCCTATAGGGTATAATAGTTACTTAAAATGCATAATATATTCTTCTTTGACACATTTACTATCTTTTACTAATAGACTGTTTTTTTGGAAGTTATTTTTAAATTTTAAATTTGCAATTATTTTTCCATCATCGATGTCACGATAATAACTTTTAATTAATTAATTAATTTTTACTATAAATTTGTGTCATATTTTAATATAATTATGCCCATTAATATGTAATAGTAAGTGAAGCAAGATTACCAAATGGTTCTAATTACACGTTCGTTTACACATCGCCAAAATATTTTACTAGCAGTTTCTATTTTTAGATTTTTTTTAAAGTATAATATTATAAAACTACTTAAATTTTAAGCTATAGTGTCCTTAGCTCTACAGTAAGCTTCCACTTCACCGCCCAACCACTATCAAGCCTCCCTCCAATTTACTCATTGTACATATAGTATAATTTGTAAATAATTCAATAAACGTTATTTAAAAAAAAATGTTCTAATTTTAATTAATAATTTCTAAATAGATATCTTGAAATAATAATCACTAATGAACAATAATTGAAAAGATTGAATTATAATTTATTTTTATTATTTTCAAATTATTAAATTGAACATTTTTAGAACATAATTTGTGGTCTTTTTTTGATATTTTTTCACCGGCGTTGCCATAAAGGTAAAGCCCAATGAAAACAAAATAGTCATCGATGATCAAATTATTTCATCAACATTAATATTACTTATGACTATAATCATTATCATCGTTCTTATTATTAATTATTGTTACTTGTATGTATGCTTCAGTCAAAGTGATCATCTGTGGAAGTATGTCGCTCACATGCAAGTCTTGCATCTCGTACCACTTACTGTTCCCTTGTTTTAGCACGTGCACGCGATACGTGCCTTTGTTAGGTTCCCCGTCATGCACAATGTTAGCAATCAAGTCGTAGAAGTATTTTTGTGTGCGGCTTTCACCTCGGGAGTGAGTATGTCTCCGAAATCTACGTTCCTTAAAATGAAAAATTGTTTATATTAGCGACGATCATCACTATAATAGATTTCAGTAGTTTTAGAAGTAAATATTGAGAAAGTGTGCGTATACAAATCTAAAATATGCAAAACAATTTATTGAATATACAATAATTATTTAAAATTCAAAACGAAAAATGCTAACACAACTATTAATACATTTCAAGTTACATAATAGAAGTTATACTACTATATACTAGTGCCAATAATATATATTATACTTTTTTATTATAAAAAAAAAAATTATAATATTAATTATTAATAAAAATGTTTGAAAAATAAATAATAATAATACATCGTGGCGTATACTAGGCTATAACGAAAACATGGTATATCAAAAAGTTTTATAATAGTTGGAAGGAAAATTATACTTAGATACTTTGTACTAAAAAAAATAACTTGATAATCGACTTAAAAATACTTAAATGTTTTAAAATATTTAATATGTATATAAATAGATGAAAAATGAAGATATGCGTAGGTACTTTTCTCCTAAAATTGACAAATATTTTAATAAGCAATAAATATTCATTTTTAAATTTTCCTTTTTAATCTCGCCATTAAACTAGTTACTAGCTCAGTGTACTGTAAATCTAGAGTATATACTCGGAGAAATATAATATGCAACTCTTACCCCTTAGCTAACCAATAATTAATAACACAC
This sequence comes from Rhopalosiphum maidis, assembly GCF_003676215.2. NCBI lineage: Eukaryota > Metazoa > Arthropoda > Insecta > Hemiptera > Aphididae > Rhopalosiphum > Rhopalosiphum maidis. The sequence goes on from NC_040880.1 coordinate 29,405,432, forward strand.
TTACCTGGGTTTTAGACACATGTATAACACAATTCGATAACCAACTTTAATTTTCTTAACCTTAAAGAGGTCCATGTTTACAATTTTGTTATAAATAAAAAGTAAAAACGAAAAAGTAATACATAAAATCCAATTCAATGATTCATTTTGATTATTACCATATCAAATTTCAACGAATAAATTGTAAACACAGACCACTGTAATTACTGATTACAATAATTAGCTATTTTACCGATTTCAAAATTTTAAAGCAAAATCGACTACCTATATCTAGTTGTATTTAATATATAATATAATGGTTTTGATGCATATATTATAATATTATATGTCTATTATATGTACTCACTTTACCGGGAAGTTAACGATAGTGGGATTCTTTTCGACGAAAAACGTGTTCTTCGTAAACCGCTGAAACAAGTGAGCAAAATAGCGGAATTAGAATGATATAAAATAAATAATAATTTATTAAATTGCGACCGCTTGCCCGACCAGCGGCAATCGCATACACACAATACAGTAGCACGAACCTTAATATATAGAATCAAGTACGGCGGGAGCTGAGTGATCTCGAAACGTTTCATGAAATTTTCTTTGTAAGTCTTATACTCTTTTTCCGATTCGTTGTTAAACTTGGTCAGCAGAGAATACAAACTCACCTATGAACACACGGTTCGACCGGTTACCACACGCATATACCAATACGCGCGAAATTCGATGTCATCGACGCTTATGATCACATATTATCAGTATTACATACTTGCGGTATGATATTCTCCATGACTTCGTCTTTGAATAACGGCGGCGGTGGAAGATCGCAAGTCAAATAGAGAAACGGCGATTCAGACACGTGCTCAGCGTATTCGTCTGTGCACAGCAGGCTGTACCTTTGTTTTTCATCCAGCTCCACGGGTGGAATCTTGCGAGTCTTCACGCGCATACTGCCCATGAACGTTTTATATACGATACTGGAGTGGCGGCTCTTCTTCCCATTCAGCGCTCTGTGCAAAGAGTTCAAGAACCACGACAAAAAGTCAATCGGATCGCCTATAAACACAGGGTTTGACCGATTATCACATGCACACAAACGAAAAACTCTATTAGTAATTGTCATAAAAAGGCGTGCACGCTGTTTCCACCGTAATTAATATTTTTCCGGTTATTACAGGGATATAATATTATTTTTTACGAAATCAGTAGCATATTTATAGGGGGAGAGCGTGTCCTGTAGGTATACAGACCAAATAAAAAATAATAAAAAAATTACCAAAGACACTGCAATATAAGATATGATATTATGTAGGTAAAGTTATAGAAAACACATTACCCATTAGCATAATTGATTAAAATGCATAACTAGTTTACTTTGATTTATAATCAAATATCATTATCAAACTTAACGAAGGTGATGGTGAATGATATTTGAAAAGTATGAGAGACAATGGCTCTGGGAGTCTGTTTCCACTACAACATTTCGATGCTTCAGCGCCCTTAAAACTTTTGGGCGATTTACGCCTATGATTAAATAGCAATAACGAGTAAAAATTATTTCAATTTCTTATTTTTAATGTTTACGTTTTACAAATGATTACATGAAAATTGTAACTAGTAAAAACGTGGTAAAATATTAACATTGTTTGTATCTCGATAAAATATTACAATTGTGTTGTTACATATAAATATATTCTACTTTACTATATATAATTCAAAATGAAGAAATAATATTTTTTTCATTGAACGGTATTGACCATGATTACCAATATAAAATAACAAAATTGATGAGAATAATGATTTTTGATAACCGTATAGTTAAAATTGATGACGTATATAACAGGTAATAAGTTGTACTTATAAGTATAGTATTATTTTCAGGGAAAATGAAAAGGACCCAAAATAAAACAGGTAATTTCACGTAGGGTGTACCCTCATCCTCTTACAAACCAGCTAACTGAAACCATCACGATTATTCAAATAGTTGATGAAAATTCATAAATTTGACTGTTTTAAAATATTTTAATAAGCCGGGAGTTCTTTGAGTATTTCTACCCTATCTCCGACATCTGAGATAAGCGAAAAAAAATTATGATAACCATTATATATGGTTATGTAGCAACACGACCGTGCAATGCAGAAAAATTTATGGCTGCGGTTATCACTTACCCTGCTCGGTGAACTGAAACTTCTTGCCACTCCACAAAACGACCGCCTGTAACATTTCGTGTGGCGACACATGAGCCTTGAAGTTTCGCGGATTCCATAGCTTTCGCATAAGCTCACCGAACCGCTGGACCAGTAAGAACACACTGTCACCGGGTGGCCGTTTCACCTTGGCATAGTTCCTCTCATCCAGAAAGTAGTCACGAAGCGGGGTGACATTAGACAAAGCCTGCAGGATGACGTTACAATAGTCGTTGGCCTTGATGTTATTCAGGCCTACGATGCCGGGTAGATACAGCGTGCCATCAATTGCCCGCGATCGTTTGTCGCACGTATCCAGCAGGCTAACATGCTTAGGCGAGAAAGTCGGATTCAGCACGTACTTGATGTCGTCCAGCGAAGAATCTAGGTACGTGGTGTACAAATTTATATCATTATTATACATGCAGTGTTATAATTAAAGTTTAAGATAATGCTTAATATTTCGACCGGAAGACTGAATTATATATTATGATTTTTTTCAAGCCATAAAAGACTTTATATAACATTTATTTTTAAAAAATGTTGATTTTGTACCATGCTAAGAACAAAATAAAATTTATTTTAAATTGTATCCTCCTCCTCTTTTTTGAGTTTGTATGGGGTACAATATTGTTTATACAACTTTAAGCTTATTTATATCTTGTAAGCTTTAGACCAAAAACGAGTTCAAATTTTTATTTTGGCAAATGGTATTTATCACATTTTTATTATTAATCTCATTCTATTTATTTTTTTCATTATAAAATATTATAGTTTCATGTGGATCGAAAGATTCTTTAACTTTCTCTCAATTAGTAAGCTTTTAAAATTAAAATAAACTTTATACGCCAGTACTAAAAAAACTAATATAATTCAAATTAGAAATAAAAATAGCAGTTCAATTCAAAAAAAATGTTTCAATACACATGCATGAAAAAAATTGTTTAACAATTGAATTTTTCAAAAATAAGTATATTTTTAAATTTTTTAAGAAGTAAATAAACACCTAATCAACTAGGTCGTATAAATTAAGTATATACGAAAATACTGAGCAATTCTTTTATCGAATAACACACTTATTTAAAAATCTATTTATTTTTAAAAAACATTTCTTACACAATTTCTAGTTAAAATAAAACAACATTTTCTTTTTAAAAAATATATACGTTTTAAATACTTATAACTTACAAACTACTCGTCCAAATTTTGATTTTTAGACATCGAAATGTTCCGAAAAATGTTCTGCTTTAGAATATAAAATGAAAAATATATATTGTCATTAAAAAAAAGTAAAAACTTGAAAATATAATTATTTTAAAAAAAATCATTAATAATTTTTAAAATATTGAGTGTTTTTCGATAAAAAAATCTCTTTGTATATCAAGTGTCACCTTAAATCACGCGGTATATACATGTAACATATTCACTGGGACGAGGTGACAAAAAAAGTAATAATATTAATACCATTGACGTTATTATCATAGATTATCGCGTGCAGTTAGCCGAGTTCAGAGCTACGATACATCTGGACAATATAGATAGCTGCAATATACGTATATTATATCTTATAATATAAATAAAGTAATTTCAGTAACGTATTTTATTAAGGGAAGGTTGCATTTTGGTGGTTACATTCACCTCCTCCAATTAACATTATATGACAACATCCCCTCATATTAACAATTCTTAAACATGCTAGTATTAGTATACTAACTGACTATGACTCGGTGAGATGTTTAAGATCAGTATTAGAAATGCATGGCCAAAAATATTTAAACACCCGAACTCTAAATAATGAATCAAGGGCGTATTTGAGGAGTCCCCCAATCACTCGTATTTTTTCTATATAATACATTAATTAATAATTTATTTAAAAAATGTTCCATTTGATAAAGATTGTAAATCATATTGATATAATAATACTTAACATAAAAAGTATTTTATGCCTATTCAGGTAATTAACTGTAAATTATTTTTAGTTTGTACAGAAGAAAAATAATTTTGCTAATTATATATAAATATATATTAAATAATCTAAAGTAATACCAGTCACTCGCATAGTCGAGTCATTCCATGCATTTTTTTCAACACATTTTTTGTGTAAATGTAGATCATTTTATAGAAATTAGAGTATAAAACAAAATAAATAACAATAATTTTGTTCGTGGGATGCATTTGCACACCTTTGCATCACACAAATGACGCCACTGAATAGATACTATCCATCACTTTAAAATATGAATATCTCAGAAAGAGATCGAACAAAGGTGGCATAATTAAAAGTACAAACCAGTGTAGATAATTAGAGTAAATTTAAAGTGAGACCACCGTTTTAGAAATAGGTCAATAAAAATTATACCTCTATTTTAATGTCTCTAATATTTTTAAGTCACTAAAAAAATTCACCATTTTAGATACAACACGTCTCTGTTATCTTTTTTTTCACACAGTAAGAAATACATGTTCAAATGTATTTTCATTAGTGTATACTGTAATATATAGTAATAATTTAATAACGGACAAACGCATGAGCAGACTAGTAACTCCACCAACACGAGATAGCCACAGGCCCACAGCTGTTAGCAGGATCTATGAAAACAAATAGTAATCTGTCATAATTTTACCGCATTTTTTTTTTTGTCACATTCCAATAGTCTGTTATCTTATACTGAATGAGAAAAAATCGTTTTTATTATGTGCATTTGAAGCTCACACGCACTTGGTGTGAACATTACCAAAAATGTCAGGTTTCAATTGGCCGGCAGCGCTCGGAGGCGGAGTCACCAACCGCAAATTCGTTTGGCTCCAACTCTAATAATATAATATAAATGCATAAACCCGACCCTGGAAAAAATGCTAACGCAATAATATACTAACCGACTATTTCGTAGTTATCAGGCAAACAGTAAAACTTCAGGGTTTGCAAGTTCAAAAATACGTGGTGGCTCTCGGCGACGCTGTGAGTGTAGGCGTGGGTGTTGGTGCCACGACCTGCAACGAAGATCGAACGTAAATAAGACGACGATAAACAGCCGCGGTAGATTGTCGCCGATTGGAACAAGTCCACGAAAAATACAGACAAACATTGATACATGCCACGCTATTTGTTGAGAATGTAAAATAATAATATTATATATCAATACTTTACCTTGAAAATATTTACCGCAGACCAGACAAGCGTAGACATTGATTCGCGACAGCGATACGGAACACAATTTTTCGAAATCGAAGTCCAACACCTGTCGGTTGATTGTATCTAAATACGGACACAGGCGGTGCACTTTTTTCATCCATTTGTCTACAACAGAAACGACGCGGTTGTACTTCATTCGAGTTTTCCTCAACGGATCGTCAAATACATACAATAATGTTATATACGATTTAAAAATTATTGACAATAAGATACCATCCGTGTTCGATGGCAGATCTGAATAACCGCGGTGCCGCAGCTATGGTTGTTTATGAGTCCCATAAAATAGTATTAACATTGCAATTTTTTTTTATACATATTTGATAAGAGGCTTAAACAACAAAGGTTAAAAGCCTAATCTACATTAACTCAATAACTAAAAATAAATATTGGTGCTTATACATAATACGATAACATGTCTGGAAAGGTTTAAAAGTAAATATAAATAAGATTTATAGAATGGAAAAATATACAGATGATCCAATATTCTCTGCGTTTGGTGAGGAGGGTTATTAAGGATTTTGTGGACAGTTGATTACAATAAGCTCTATATTCTATTGTAAGTATCATGTGCTGGTACTGGTATTGGTTCTCTACTAATGAGGCATAAGTGATTACATATAATAAAAGCCTGTTAAGCTATATATTTTTATTTGCGTAATAATTATCATGATAATATTTTCAAATGTTAAGTTTTTGTAGTGCATCAACATTTATATTTTAGTTACTGAGAGAAAAGATAAACGCGTCGGTTTTACAATATGTAGTTTTTTTCTATTTCGTCGTCTTCTGGAGTAGTATAAATGTTACATTCTTCAATTCTGAGAGTGGTTCCTTGTAACAAATCGGACCTATAGTTAGTGTTTTGAGTACGATTATACAATACTCAGATTAAATGAGTGAATAATATACTCATGAATTTAATACAAAACCGTTATTTAATCACCACAACCAGAAATATAATGCTGTATATTTATGATAAACGATTACTGCGAGATTACAAAAAATTATGAATTTATAACGAGTAAAACTATTAATTTTTTTACCAATTATTATATTTTTATTCGGTTATTATTTTCGATATTTTATCAATATAGCTTAACTTATGATACTTGATATTATTGCAAATAGTACAGAATTTATAATATTCAGAATTTCAGAATGCATTGACAATTTTTTATAATTTATTAGGTATTTAAACTGATAAAAATATATTTTAAGTATAAGCAGTGACTTGATAAAGTTACTATAGTCAATGATTATAAAAGGAATTTAGAACATAACATACCTCCTATTGGCTATTACATATATAGTTCCTATAAATACATTTAAGTTTGGGTAATTTATCGTTAGCCAAGCGATTACAATTTTATAAATTGCTTAACTTTGGATGCTGCAGTGCTTATTAATTATTGTATTTATTATATGGACATTTTACTAAGATATAATACATTGAAATACTACACTAATATATTGTTATTAACACGAAATTAAACGAAATATATTTAATTTTATTACGTTTATAAGCTTTGGTTGTTTTTTTCTTACTATTTTCAAGGTTTTAAACATCGATTTTATAAAGTAAGATAGAAAAAATATTTTTAATAAACAAACAAAATAAAAATCCATTAAACTTTTTAATATTATAAAGCTGAAGAATATGTACCTACGTTTATTAAAACAGACTAATCTCTTAACTAAAGACCAATTTCAATACAAGTCGTATCAATGGATTCTTGGGACTAGAATGGTGTTTTAAGACTTCTAAGGCTTATACATAAATTTCGTATTTCTCATGAAAATCAAATAATTTGTAATTTATAGTATAGGTTGGGTTGCAATTGGTTACAAAATTAAAATATAATAGACTAGTTGACTATGCGTTGCTATAGTACTTTGTTTAATATATGAAAATAACAATTAATTTTATTGTTTGTTATTCAAGTGTACAGCAAAATACAATATCCTTGTGTTTGTGACGAAAGCTTCAGAAATTATTCTTAGAGATATCAGGGAAGTTTAGAGAGTTAAGTTTGAACTAAGTTCGAAAATAAACCAACGTAAAATTGAATACAGGCAGATTGCCCATCTAGGTCGAATTAGTTCACAAAGAAAAGTACACCGATGCCTATTTTCCCGTAAAATGAGATACACTAAAACCGAGATACATCGATATAGCACCATGAATTTTATGTTTCTTAATTTTTTTCCGAGCAAAGTTAGGATATACAGCTGGTCTAAATACACAACTATAATTTAAAAAAAAATCATGATCAAAGCTAATTTGTTGTTATTTTAAAATTTATTATTATACTCGTAGATACGTATTTAAATGCATAATACGCATTTATCGTCTATAGTGCACAAACATATGGCATAAGATATGACGTTGTTTATATAAAAAAATTAATTATATTTATCATCTGACTAGTAATCTGGGCATGATATGTATATATAATAAGTTAACATATTTGTTGACTTTTAAGTATTTTAAATTGGAAATTATTTCTTAAATAAAATATTAGAATGGTTTAAAAACAGAAATATTATTTTAATAAAAAAACAAGACAAAATTGACTTTTATTAATTAGCAAAACGAACGGATCGGTTTAATGATACTATTCAATAACATATTATACTTGGGACTTGAGTTTCCGTTAACAATGTGTAACTAATTGTCGTATAGAAACGCAAAATAAACCAATTTAAACTATTACGTACCACGATATACATTAACATACATTTTAAGTAACATAAGTCCAATGACCAATACCAAAAAATAACGTCAAACAGAATTAATTATACACGAATTAATGACGACAGAGAAGGTTGTTCTACTCTCACGTTTTTTTTTCGTATTCGTACACCTAGCCATCGATTTAATAAATATATAAGAACTAAACATGCATATATATATACATAAATATAATATTATTACTTAGTAGTTAGTGTTTACATTGTCATATTTTATGCTTTAGTAAAAAATAATTTCTTAGGGGCCACTATACATAACATTTTTCCCACCTTTTCACTATCCCTTGTGAGTTTCTGACAACCACAAAATATTTATTCGAGAATTAATATTTTATGATATTAACATAAGAACTATTTAATTTCATGAAAATATTTTTTTATATCTCGTGAGTATTGAAAAACCATAGCTTTTAAATGTAATTTCAACAACTCAAAAAATCTTAATTTTTATTTATGAAAAATGTTTATTAATAGATACTTCAGATTATCACAAATTTTTTTTTTTGTAAAATTAATAATCCTTCGTCAATTTTACATGTCCCTTAAATTAAAATTATAGGTTTTGTTTATTTTAAATAAGTACTTAATTAAAAAATAAGAATTATGATTGATAAAAGAATTAAGAATAATTAATAATGCCTAACTTTTCTTTTATCTTGACATACTCATACTTTTTTCACAGGAAAAATGTGATAACACACAAAACAAAATGTGTCATATTATGGTGCAACCACCCAAATCCCCAATTTCAGCTCCAGTTGAATATGTAAAATAACCACTATTTCTCTACAAACGGATATAATGTATATGTGTAAACAATTTACCATAATAACAGTTATTGAACTCTTTCATTTAATTGCAAAATAATTGCTTTCCATTGCATTAAGTATTGAATTAATATAAATGCTTAACAATACTAATTTCAAAATAGATTTGACCCATGAATATAACTACGTAAATTTTATATTTTGTTTGTAAATACATACATCTAATTTTTATTATCATTAATTTAAAGATAATTAATATGTATAAAAATATGATCATTTCAGTTTGACAATATAGGTTATTAGAACTGTTATAAAATTGAAGAGAAATTAATAAAGAACCAATTTATCAACATTTAAATAAAGTATAATACATAAATAGTGAAATAGTATTTCTTAATACTAAATTGAAAAGGCCAGCTTGAAGCAATATTATCCCAGCACCAATATGCCTGATAATTTATTTTAATAATATAATAAATTAGTTTTTTATTTTGGGAATAAAATAATTTTTAAATAATAACTGCTACTATCAAGTATAATATAGTATAAAGATGGGAGAGCTTTACCAGCATTTATGAAGTTTTTAACAATCAGACAAAAAACAATAAAAATAGTAGTAGTTTAGTAAATAAATTAAATATGTATTTTTGGTCCACAAAAATATTCAACAACATAAAATATTCACAAATTCAGGTACTTACATTAATTAACATTATATTAACTTAGACTTTAAAATTGTAAACATCAAAATCACAAATATAAATTCTATTCTTTACTACAGTGGTTCTCAAACACATTTTAATGAAGCTGCAATTTTCTTCTAAGGAAACGTCAAACTGGCTTAATTATTTTAACAAAGCATTTCAATTTTACACTTCTTATTAAAATAAGTTCTTATCTTTTAGAAATTTAAAAAATTGTTTTTTACACTTCAATTTAATGATAAAACTAATACATAAATTATATTACTATTTACTATTGAATGAAAAATGGACATAACATTTACTCATAGTAATTATTTAAATGATTAAAACCTTACTATATTAGTCTATTTAATAAGGCTTCAATAAAAAAAATTGAGAACCGTTGATGTTTTATAATATTATTATAAGTATATAAATATTAATTTATAAATTATATAATATTATCCACTGTAATGCATTCATCGTTTTTTGAACACTTAATGTATAAAGTAACATTATGATTAATACTATCAAATAGTTTAATTAATACTTTGTTCAAGCATTAAGAGTATTAAATTCTAATAATTTAGGTAAATCATGAATTAATAGATTTAATAGTTCCAACCAATTAAATCATAGTTTAATATTGACATTAATAATCAAATTAATTAAATGAACAACACATTATGGCCAAATTTCTGGTGAACTTGGCTCTTGATTATTAATGACCTTATCAAAAAAAGTTATAACTTGATTTAATGACAATGCGTTGTGTAGTGTTTCCAAAGGTCTTATTGGTGGAACTCCATCGCAACCAATTATTGAACCAGCATAGCTTGAAGGACCAGTCATTAAATCATGTAAATCTGAAGTGCTAGATGAGCCACTAATTACAGCAGTACTAAATAAACTACTAGTTGGCGGAGATGCAGAAAACAAATGTGAAAAATAACAATGTCTCTTGGCTGTGGCATTTTGAGGCTGACAAAATTTGAACTTCAGTGGTCCATCACAAGTATCATCCTCAGAAAATATAGGCGGTTCAGATGATTCTTTTTTATCATCTTCAGTAATTGAAAAACGACTATGATCTTCTTCTTCTTCAATTTGTGGTTCTGTCACAGAAAATCTACTGTGCCCTTCATCTTCATCTAATGAATCATCCTCTTCATAATCTTTCTGTTTTGTTTTGAAATTACTACCCGTTTGTGGTCGAAAACCAGGACCTGGTGGTAAATTTTTTCTAACACAACAATTAACACCAGGACTGAAATGTAGTTCTACATGGAATCTTTCATCGGATTTTACATCTTTAGTGGGATCTTCATACAACATAATGACTATTTGTGTCATATAATTGAGTTCTGAAACAATACTAACATATTCCATAGCTCGGCCCCATTGTTCGTCGTTGTTCACATCTAATAAGCCACCAAATCTTAGAACAGACAAAAGTGAATGAATATGGCTTTCACTAGTAAAATATAAACGAGATCTTACATGTCTTCTAGGACTTAATACACCATATGAATAAGTAGGATTTAAACGATTTACAGTTTCATCTGCTTCTTCACATGGCTCTTCAACATTACGTTGCAAGTCAGATTTGAGTTTTCTCAATAAAGGAGTGCAAATTCCTTGACTTATAGTGACCTTTTCATCTACATCTAAACCATACTCTTGTGGAATAACTATATCAGCCAAATATTTGGCATAAGTATATAATTCTTCAGCTTCTTCAAACTGTAAAGTTCGTTGATTGTGCTGTAAATCATATTTAATACAATCATATATATCAGGAATCTTGGATATATCAAATTTTTTATTTTTAGTATAAAAATCTTTTTCGATTTTTGACCATCGTTGTCCCATAAGTTCCCACGTTTCACCATGATATAATACAGTATCTGCTTTTTTGGGATCATCTTTTTTAGATTCTACAACAGCAACCAATTTCTGTATTAGTTCTTGAACTATTTCACAACACTGAACAGGATTTTTTACATAATCTAATGCTTCGTCTATGCTAATAGCTCTACATGGATTTATCATTGCTCGATCTTCAGGAGTAAATATATGGTCATTCTGCATTAATTTGTGTAACTGTTCTTTTGTCATATTTTGTTGTTCACTAGAATCACGATCATTATCTAACAAACCATTTGTATTGGCACTTTTAACCATTTGTACAAGAATTGGGGTTAATTCTCCTTCAAGAGCCAATAATCCTTTTGCAAATGCAGCAGCTGTCATTTGTACTCTACCTTCATCACTTGCATAAATTTTTAAATCATGGCGAAATGTGGAGTGTAATCTAAGAAGACCCAATCCTTGAGTATCTGAATTTCTACCCTGGCCACCAGGATACATACATCTAAAAATTTGTCCTAATTTTTCAGCTTGGACTCTTCCAGCAGGTGTTAATTCACCTCCCCATTTAAGTATTAGAACAAGTGATGGATCTTGTTTAAAATTTACACTTTGTTCTTTTCTTGGTCTTCCGTGAGGTTGATATTTCATTTGAACTTTACGATTAATTCCCGAAAAATGACCATACATTTCTAAAACACTTTTTAATTGTTCTAGTTTTCTTTTTTTTTCTTCAAGCTCTTGGTCAGCTTCATGATGCTCAATTTCATCTAACAATGCTCTGGCAATATCTAAAACTTCTTGAAGTTGCTTAGGATGTTTTAACTTAACTTCTCCTTTCATTTTACCCCCATACCTTTCAAACACATCAAAAAATTTGGAATGTCTAACTTCAACTTTCATTTTTTGTTTAGGAGTACGATCTCCATGTCTTATAACGGCCACAACACACCGTAATTCCATCATTTTCCCAACAGTTGTAGGAACAATTGGAGGATCATCTAATTGAAAAGGAACTGACCAAGGTATATGAAGTGTAGGTGCCAATTCTCTAAGTATCATGTTTCCTAATATTTTGGCACAATCATCATAGTATTTATTTGAATTTTTAACAAAACTAAATCCATTCACATCACAAACAAAAGATTTACCATTTGCCCGTAGTAGGTCAAAACCACATACTGTTTGCTTAAATGCTAAACACACCTTACGAGAAATCATTTTTTCAGAATTACTGAGGATAATAGGATATCGTATCTCCTTACCTTCAGAATCACGTTCAACTTTACCATCAAGTGCAGGTGACTTACGAGCTTCCGCATGAGCATAATCTGGGCCAACAGTATATACTTTTACATCAGTTCCATCAGTTGGCATAAAATCTTCATATATAAAAGAACCAGTTTTCCTAACTCTAGATTCTGGAGAATAAACACTACTCCGACTACCGATTTTACGAAAAAGTCTTTGACTTCCACCTCCTGCTGAAGTAGGATAATAAATATAAATATTATGATCTTCAGCAGAAACTGGCTTTTCGACAAATGGTTTATTAAATACAACTCCATTAATTTCCACGTGGTCTTCAGACTCTACTAGCTCGTGTAAATTTGGATCCTGAGACTCTCTATCTAAAACTGCATACCTAGGAATTAAAATTCCTTCAGATTCCAAAATTGAATATACCTGCCTTCTATCTTGTAAAGCAAACTGAGTTGGCAAATGATTAATAACCAATGGATTCCTAAGCTCAGCATATCTAATAGCTTTTTCAAGAGGAAATCCTTTAGAATGAAAAGATATCAAACAATCACAAATGGGCCATTCTTCAATTGGTTTTAATAATAATTCTTCTTCAAAAACTATCATTTTTAAATATTCAAACTCAGCTAGCCTGTTCAAAATTTCTTTCATCGGTTTAGAAAAACTTTTTTTTTTCATGGCACATATGCCAACAATAACTTGTTTACGGTCTGTAGTTAAAGATGCTTCCATTAACTCTTCTTCTTCAAGTGGCTTCATTGGCTCGAAATCTTCAACGAGAATGGTTGGTTGAGTTTTGCAGAGTTCCTGGTAACCTTGCTCCATCTCTGTATGGAACCACCAAAACTTTTGTTAATGGCCAAGTAAAATATAATTACTAAGCCTAAGTGATAATAAATAATCTAATTAAAATTACAACTTATAAAAAGCTTTACATTTTTAATTAGCATAACTGTGAAAATTAATTTTGTTGAATATTGATAAAGTTATAACATTTTATGCATGTGTAAAATTAAAGAAAATAATAATAAAAATGTAAAACCAATTATTTTTATATATTCATTTTTAAAATCAACATTTATAGTTACTCCTAACATTTAAATAAATTACAACTAACATATTTTTAATTGTTTATTATAAATTTAGGTCCAAATCAGTTATCGCCCTATAACATAGCACCATATATCAATAAAACATAAAAATACATAAATACCACGTCCCTATGATTTGATTTGTTAAGCAAATACACATAACCTAAGGCACTCGTCCTATCATAATGAGGCCTTGATATCCTCATTTTTTGGATTAAAATATTAACTATATAAATTATTTAATAATTTTAATTAATTGACATATTTTATATGTTACGGTGTATGTCTGCATTTAGTGAATGTTAACAAACACAACCAAAATTGGTCAATGTTGAAAAATTAAAAATGTGAATATTTGCATGATTTTCATCAATGTTAATCTACATAACAAAGTTTTGGTTAATGTTAATAAATATAGTATAGATTATAGATAATACATAAAATACAACATATTTAATTTGATCAATTAATTATTATTATTGTATGTATTATTAATATAAGTTATGTGTTTATTTTATTTTACAAATGTATCCCTAAGGAGCTTAGTATATTAGCAACTATTATTACATTTTCTTCGCATACTAAAAACTTATTTCTAATATGCAAAAAAAAATGTAGGGTTATAATGCAAATCAATAGTAAACAATGAATAACTATGATGAACAACAATAGCAAGCCCAAGTGAGGCCTTTATTGAGATATAATATTATAAAAATTATTGGAAGTTAATAAATTTTTTTTTTTAAATTATCAACTTACAAAATATCTAATATTGTATAGGTAGTATGCCTACAATTTATTATTATTAATATTATTAGAAAGATTTTCCTGTTGTACCAAGAATATACTCTATTCGGAATGAGTTTGTACCTCAGCAGCAACCAGTTTTCGTCAAGTGGCAGTCAGACAACACCCATTTCTCCATCCCACTAAGTCAACTATCTGTATGCCTGCTGTGTAATAAAGCCACGCCCATGCGCACAAATTGGCTGCAGAAGTATGATCTCATTCTGAATAGAGTATACATTTAAATAAAACAAAATTTACATTACTGTATATTCACTAGTGAAAATTTACAAACGGTATAATTTAATCAATATCTCAACTTTCACCAATTGCAGACATTTACAGTAAAATACATATTAAAATAATATAATTTTACAGCCTGTGGTAGGACGATAACAGACTAATGCCTACATTTATAAAAATATCTTTAACAAATTATTTAGTAATAGAATGATATAAAAAAAAAAATAATTATTTTAAACCTTATAATGTGCTTAAATTTTATCATTGTCCAATGTTTTTTAATCAAATTCAACATAGGATATAAAAATAATTAGTAGTCAAACTATTGACTAGGTATTTATTAATTTTTAATACACGCATAGTGTATACTTGACTTCATTTTATTTATTTTAGTTGTTAAATTTTTATGGACACGTACATAATTTTTACAACTATATTTTAAATACATTTAAAGTACCTAATGATGTTTTTTAGGTATTTTAATATTAACTACTAAATGAACTACCTACAGACTACAGCTATTTAATTAAGAACTCACTTTTTAAACCTCATTGAAGAAATATGAATATAAACTCTCAGTTTTGATACCACATAACTAACAAAAATATTTAAATTAAAACATATTATTTGTTTTTATACTCCTAATTAAAATAGTACAATTCATAAGTGCAGATAAAATATAAAAATAAATATTGATTATTTGTGACTTTAATGTAAGGATGCAATTAATTTTACAAAACTAAAAAATATACAGGCTAATGAAATAATTGAGAAAATAAGTAGTAATAAATAGTAAAGTTTATAATTTTTTTTTTTATCCAATCAGCAAACAATTCCAAAAGTATAACCCAAGCATGCAATCATTGAAGAAAATATTTTTACTTGAATTTAATTATTTATTTATATTTAAATCAATAAAATTAAATTAAAATTATTATGTTGCATAGCAAACAATATATGTATTAAACCATAAACTTAATTCTAATTTTAATTAAAAATTAATATTTATAAGTATTTCATAAAATTTAAAATGTTATCCTCAAAATATAATGTATAATTTGTTCATTATTCAAAATTGAAAGGTTTGTTATTAAATACATTTAAATGTATAAGACTAATGTTTTTATATCATCATTTATGAGTTGTTATTGATTATTTAGACATTTAATTGAAAGAAAAATATATTTTAAAATGTTGAATAAATTAATTTTAAGTAATTGAACTAAATTAAAATGTCTTGTTTATGTTTGTATTTTCACTAAATAAAATATTTACCTTTTTTAATTTTATATTCATAAATTATTAATGTACTTATTTTTGCAAGCAAATAATTCTATTATAATCTATTAAGAAAATTAAAACATTTTAATTTAATAAAAATAAAATTAATTTAATTAATTCTTAAAATAATATTAATTACTTAGAAAAGATCAAGAAAATTAAAATTTGAACATAATAATTGACAATATTTTGAATAAATGCAATTTAGTTCCCAAAATTGTTTTTGAAACCCATATATAGTTTGACTTTGAGAACAATAATGCAATTAGGTTTTGACTGATGAACTTATTTTTAAAGTTATAGTATTTAAAGTTTTTTGGTTTTGCGGATGAAAAATCACATTGGAATCAAATTACTTTTTTTCCAACTTTTCAACTCATAAAAACGTATAATATTATACATAAACCAGTTTCTATAAGGCTATACTTATATAATAAAAAAATAAAAACAACCACATACCAACAATCAACTTGAACTGAGAATAAAATGTCTATTACACTCTTAAAAACAAATAGTGCATAACACCATAAAATACAATTCCAATATTATTCAACATAGGCTAAATAAAAAAATTCTTAGCTATTATAAATTAAAATATATATACTTTGAAAATACTATGCTTATACATGTGGGACTAGCTCATATAAATTATTATTAAAATAACATTACCTATAAGGCTACAACATAAATTAATTTAAATTAAATTTTAACATTTTTTTAATCATTTTAATGAATTAATAGTTTAAAATTTCAATTATTTAACATAACTCAGAAAAGATATTTAAGATTTAAAATGTATAATTATTTCAATATTTCTGGGTCAGTAAGAAAATATAAGTATTGTAAGTTTAAAACCAAATGCTGATATGCAAGTATCTAATATTAATGAATTGTGATAGGTACATAAATACTTAACACTAGGTATACTATATCAGTAAAATTACCAATGTCATCTAGAAATAAGTAATGTAATGTGAACTTTTAAAAAAAAAATAATGAAGACAACATTTTTAACTAAACCTTAACTATTTTAGAATAAACTAAACTCCATTTAAAATTAAATTTGAATGCAATTATTTGGCTAAAGTAATTAATTACTTTTTAATATCTTACACTTATTTTCATATATATAATATAAGGAGATTTAATGTAATACATTATCTTTATTTCAAATTCTTGGTAGATAATAAAAGTATGCAATACTAAAAATATGTTTGAAATTTAGTCAATAAAATACCAAATATACAATATTATAGGTGTGATTGATCTGTAAGTACAAGACATTCATACATTAATAATTTGTATTCTATTTATGTACAAATTATCATTACTTACCAATGCATAGCTAATATTGGTTAATTAGTAAAAATTGTTCTATCTTTCTTAATCCACTTAGCACAATATATATGTATATATTTTCTAGACATGTTTTATTTAAATAATAACAAGTTACAAGCCTATCACAACTAATACCTACTATATTCAAAAGATACTAAAAATAGTTTTCATAAAAAGATATAGTAATAATTCCTATTGATTCATTCCTAACATGCACAACCATTATGGAAAGGAAATATACATACATATTTAATTAATTATTATAGGCATATAACAATCTTAAATTTTAAAATACCCTTACTTAAATGCTGTCCGATTTTCTGTTTTAAATTTTTATAGTAAAACAAATTTTATTCAAAGTATTATTGGTTTTAATAATTATGTAATTTTAAATACTTGAACTGTTTTGTATTAGTTACTCGTGATGAATTATTTAAATAAGTTTTTATTAGTGGTATAGAAAACTGATGACATATCTATTATAAGCGTTCATAACAAATTATATGAATAAATTATCAACTTTTTACGACTAAACCGTTATTTAATAATATTTAATTTACCAGTAGTTGAGTGGTCGTCTTCATCATCTTTAGAATTTCTTTCGATATCCGAATGAGATTCATTCCATTTCCTCTTGCCATTCTGTTTATTTTCATCAGTGCTTTGGTTAAATGATGCCATTTACACCTACAATTACGTTAATAACAGATAGTTTAGGATAAATAAAAAACCAATTGGTCGAGTCGATAAATCACACAGCATTCGTTTTTAAATTTCAATTGCAAATGCATTCCTTTAATCACAGACCGTGGTGAGCTAACCGACTTAGTAACAACGGCGTTATTAGACTGATAAAAAGTAAAAACAAAATAATAATATACACCTATATTATTGTGCGTTTAATGGACACTTTTATCAGCGAACTTCACAAATGTGAAAATAGAAACGCGACGTAGATCGATAAATGTTGTAGGTTGATTTCGGAGAGTCGCCCCGTTAGTTCCTGTGGTGCGGTACAGAGGCAGCCTGCGCAATGTAGACGAAACGGTTTGGCGCCGAACTGTTCTCCAATAGTACGATTCACCGGACAAATAACAATCCGGACGACAAATCCTTAGAATCTCACTCGTAACAGTAATAATTTATTAAGATAAATCAATTGTATTGTACTGTTAATTGTTAATTACAAAATAAATAATTCGTAAACATTGTGCAATTAATTATTAATTTATGATCTCGTTAAAGGCCACGCCAAGACTACAAAGACTATAGTACCAAGTGTTGTACGCGTCAAAAACGAACTATGTTTACAAAATACCGTCGGCCGTCATTCGCTAATATCTAATCTCTATAGCTCATTACGTTAGCCCATATTATTCCATATTATCACAGAACAATATTATTAAAGACACAACCGAGGTCTGTGGTAAACAATTATTATTTGAGGTTATATTGTATCGATAACACTGTTAAGAATATTATTAACCCACAAGACCAGATATTTACTGTGTACAAGACTTATTTCTATAAATCTACGGTTACTAACTCGGCAACGATTTAAAATAATCATATATATACCGATACAATACCGTATAACCTTAGATCATATCATGAATTCGTGACTACAATGAACTATGAAGTATGAATCACAGTCTTCTAAGACCGTGCTATGGATGGAGCTATGAGCCATGTACCGAAAGCACTTAATATCATAAGCCACGAGTCTCTTGTTGAGACTAGCTGCTATTTATTCATGTAAACTGCGCATTCACTGATACGTGTGTATACTCGTTGTATAATAACTGCATTCTCCCTGAGAATTCATGAGTTATAACTCAAATAAATATGCAACGAGTATACTTGCGCATGCGGAGATAACTCATTACCAGGGCTCGGTACTTATAGCGCATAAAATGTTTAAAATAAGCGCTTAAAAACACCATTATAAGCACTCAAATAAGCATTTAAAAAACTTAAATTTGAGCAAAAATATTTAATAAAAAAAAAAAACTCTTTACATGGTAAAGTAGGTACTAGACATTTTGTAACTGTGCTAAAAATAATATAATTTAAGGCTACAAAAAATATTGCAACAAAATGATTAGGAAAACTTTCTAACTAAAAACTTAAAAATAAATAAATAAATCTTTATATTATAAAAAAATCAAACTTTACTTTCGAGACATTTTGCCTTATTGTTAATAGATTTTCCGAGAAATTTTCTGAAAAAACCATAAAAAGTAGAAAAACTGGTTAAAAGCAAAAATAATTAGAAAAACTGGAAATAAGCAAATTTTTAAAAAAATCGAAAAAAGCACTCAAATTTCATAATTGAACGTGTTTTAACATGACATACACTTTCATAGCACTCTGCCACATTTTAAGTCAATCCATAAAAATAAGCAAATGCTTTAAGTCCCGAGCCCTGCTCATTACAATGAGATACTCGTCGATAATAGTAATATGTGCTTATTGTGCTTTAATTTGTTTACATAGACGAGATAGGATCCATCCATGATCCATACTCCACAGTATTAGTGTGTCTATTCTATAATCAATAGTATTGGCAAAACAAAAGCCGGGTCACAGAAACCATTATCTACATTCCATCATGAGTTGGTCCGAGCTCAATTTACTATTTAGGACACGACGCGACAGACAATGTAGTTATGAACCCCGGCTTAACGCATTATAAACCATATAAATAAAAATGTTTCTTTTGGCTTCAATTACATATTAGCTTAGAGTAACATTTACATTTATTTATTTATTTATTTAATATATTTATCTTTAAGTTATAAATTACGAATACATCATTGTCTATAAGATGACACAAGCAGAATAATAGAGCAATATAAACGTATTAAATATTATTTATATTATATAAAGATTATCTATGAAAATAGCCTACCACTCATTGGTACCAAATTTCTAAAAACGTACTCAGATAATCAGAACAAATGAAAATACTACGACCTAAGCGTCCTAAGTTCAAGTTTGGTTTCCTACTTTATGAAAAAATCATTTTTGAAAGCTTAAATTATTTTAAAATGTATAGGAAACATCAATAACGCAATACGTCATTGTTTATATCTATGGAAGTATGAATTAATCTTGGTTTGTGTGCATTACACAATATACTTTGATTTGTGTCGTATACTTGAGTACATATACGATTAGTAATACGTGATGCATAATATTTTTTAAACCAAATATCAATCCATCTTTGTCTCATCAATATATGTACACTCAAAGCAATAAAATTATAGTCGGTATAGATAATATTCTATTCTACAATCAATGGTTATAGCTATATTATCTTTTTCTGACACCCAAGTATTAATTTATTATCAACCAATAACGCTGTATAATATTATAAAATATAAATTATAATACAATCATAATTATTTAATACTAATGTGAATTTAATTTTAGACTACAGTCTACAGCAATTATAAGATGCCGACAATGTTTTAAAAAAATGGACAAGTCGTAGTCTAACACTAACATAAATAGTAATGGGTGAAGAGAGTGATCATTAATTAGTCAAAAAGTCAGTTAAATGACTATTTTTTTACTGTCAAAAAAAATATCCAAACATATTTTCGAATAGGATTTTGTTGAAAAATTTTAATACATATTTTAATTTTTAAAACAATACTATATTTTAATAATTAATAATTATTTCTTATACCTATCATTATTAATTGCACACAAATATATATGTATTATGTAAGTACGTCAATGTCGTTCATAAATATTATTGTTCTATATAAAAGGTTATAAAAATATAAAGTCAAAATACAAATACAATGCAAATCTAGGTAGTTTAGTAGATATATATATATTATATTATATATTTAAGTGGCTTATTTAGGCTATTTTTATTTAATATTTATTAGTTTTTTTTTATTATTATTATTATTATTAGCTTTCACTGCTTTCAGTATTAAAATCATTACGACTCAACAATTATGTGATATCACGAATTAATATATATAATTGAGGTATATTTTAATTCATAAGTGATACTTACAGACGTCAGACAATATATTATATTACAAATAACTTAAAGATAAGCTTGCAAGATAACAAGCATAAAAATAAAATAATAATAATTTACTTGTTTATTACCAAAGTTATTAATCACATAAAAACAGTAAATTAATTATTTTGTTAATTAAATAGTTTGTATTTCCTGACTGTCATCAATTTGTAAATAGGACTTTTTGTTCAGAATTCAACCTAAACATAATATTGGGATTTGAGTGATTTGCACCATCGATAATGGACAATGAGCCCTGCTGAATGCTGTTGTCTGTTTGACGTATTGACGTGTATATATAACCGATCTCACAATACAAAACGTAGGTATTTAATATAGCATTAAACATATTTAGTTAAGATATCTTAGTCCGTGCCCCGTGGCATAGAGTAACACATGAACTATGGTTTGTACCATGAACATCTTAGTTAATTTTAGTTCATGATTTGTACTTAGATGTACCAGTATACGAGTATACCACAGAACAATAGATTTATATAATTATATTACTTATAAATCTGTGAGTTATATTATTATGTTCTGCGATATTACTATAGTGGTACTAGCATATTTTTCTGTGGCTCTAAGCTCCTGCTAGTATATTAATAATTAGACAATTAGTAAATAAATATTATGAATGATCTAAGGGTTTGTAATGTTTGTATCACGGTCATAGATACTATAAAGATAGGTAGTGTATTTAGCCTTCGACCATGTAAAAATTGTAAAGTATAAAGTTTGTAAGCTAGTCTATAAACTTAGTTTTTAATTTTTATGGTTGAAGTCTTTACTCTTTAGTCGTGGTTTGTATCGATATCAATGATAATATACCTGTCTACTGATAATGCGTGCAGTTATCAAATAACTGTTGTTGTGTCTGAGATAAAAAGCCAGTGAACTCGTGCTGGAAATGCATCATTAAATGCACGAAAATATTTATGTATATAAATATATATTATCATATCTATATTGTATTCTGTGATCCCCCCAATAATAAAACGAACAATGACTTCATTTTTTTTATGAAAGTTGTTTTTTATATTACATTTAGTGTTCTATCTAGTGTAATACTATTTATACTTATTACCTACTGTTTAACTGGTTTGTCTGAGCATGTCCTGTCGATGTACAATTTTGCATGGACATAATTTCTTATATTTTTTTATTCTTATAAATTCGTGGAAATTAATTTTACTAGAATTTGATACTATATCCACGCCACTGCCTTTTTGATCTCATTTTTATTGAGTATTTCTAGTGTGGCAAATAAAAACATATTTCAATTGACGATTACTCAAATGGCTACGTACAGTGATGATAGTTATGATTCACAAGTGTTAGAAGATTCGGTCTTACAAGTAAATATGAATAATTTTTTTCCCTAATTTTTCAGATCTTGTGGATTTTATAATTAACAAAGATATTTTTTAATTTAAATGTTGAGTTTTAAAAACACATTTTTTCAATTAATGTAATAATACATTTTAGATAATTACCATTGTCATTTTTATGGTATCTTACTTAATATGTTGTTTGTTCTATCCTTTATTGGTTTATGACCAACTAATTTTACTTTTTAGTCATATAAATTTTTTTTTTTAAAACTAATCTAGTTTTATTTCTATCTAATTATTATTAGTTATTCAAACTTTGAAATAGAAAAATTAACAACCAATCATTTAATTTTGAATTTGTTTAAATGTTGTATTATACTCATAAGCTATTTTATTTTTTAATGAATATATTTAAGAATCTGAAAATTAATTTTGTACAATAAGCAAAAGTGAAGTGGTAATTTAGTCTTGTGTGAAGAATTTGTTCATTGAACTTAATTGAATGTGGTTATATTAATTCAAATAGGTAACATTGTTTCCAATTCAGTTAACTTTCATTAGCCGCTTGGGATGGTAAGAACAAATAGTTCAATGGTGAACGGATCATGATGGTATAAGAGATACGAGATCAATATAAGATATTGATTTTGCTTACATTTTGTACAGTTGGAATAAAGAAGTCTTTGTGAAGAGTGTGATTTGAGACATAAAAGGTTGCTTTAGTAAGTTTATGAGACATTTCAAATGAAAGGTTTGGATTTTGTTGATGTTTGAGGATTTGACCAAGTCACAAATTTTGTATTCTGTAGGTATTTGTTCAATAGAAACATTTAAAGAAAAGTTGAATCTAGTAAATGGATATTGATTAAAGATAAATAAGTTTGTAGATGCAATCATATAATTAACAATTTATTACCTGAATTATAACTAATAACCATTGTCATTACTTTACTATTTTGGAAGTAAATTACATTTGTTATGGATTATTTACTTGACATTAATGATAACATTTGTCTTAAATTTGTAAACACAATATTATATAGGACACTTGAAACTTGTATACTTTATATGATAATTTTGTATTTTTTTAAAAATTTTAGTGTAAACAGACTTTTGAAAATATCTTATGTGTTCAAACCACAACATTATTAAAAAAATCAACACTCGAAAAAATTTTTGTAGTTCTACAGGAATTTATGTGTAAAATCAATGACAGCGAATCTACCATTCAAGAAGTGATACAGTCTGAAAACGACTTTAATAAAACGTATGCAAGTATATTTTTATGATCCGTGATGTATTTTTTTTGTCTTCGTTATTTATTATTTATTTTTTTTAGAATCTGTAAAGAAGTAGAATTTACTAAAAGAAAATCAAATTGCAAGGCGTTTGATAACTTTAAAGCTTTGTGTAGTGAAAGTAAATCACCATGTAAGATAATATATATCATGTTATACTTTATCTCACTTTAACTTTTGTTCTATATTATATTTTTATATTATGTTAATCTAATATAGCTGTAAAAAGACAAAATATCTACAAATGCGCAGATTGCAAATACCAAACGCCTAGAAAATCTGATTTGAAAAAACATCTAAAACGTCACATGGGTGTATGCGATTATTTTTGTAGCTATTGTGAACGAAAATTTTTTGATAAATACAACTTAGAAAGGCATGTAAATGCCAGTCACACTAAAAAACAACAATATTCGTGTACATTGGTATTGTTTAAATTATTCATTTCATACATTTACCTTTCATATTTATAATAAAATATCTAATCTATTACTAATTAATAATAATCTGTTTGTTTGTTATATAGTGTACGTATACAACGTTTTTATATGATTCATTAAAACGTCACAAAAAATTGAAACATAGTGATGACATAGGAACAAAATATGTTTGCTCAATTTGTTACCATGTGAGTGCTTCAAAACACGATTTGAATATACATTCATACACTCACAATAAAGTTAAATCTTACATGTACGTATTTCAATAACCAACTTATTTATGAATACAAATTTGTCTAATCAAAATAAGTATCAACAAAGACCTTAAAACACATTAAAAATTGTTTTATTACACTTATCGAATCTTTTAAAAAAAAAATAAATGTATTTACAACTATTCTATTATACATCTACTCAATGATTGAATTTTATTTATGAAGTAATATGCAATATTTTTTTATATTTATTTATTATAGGTGTGAAGAATGCGGTTCAATGTTTGCTATTAAAAGTCGGTTGATAACGCACCAGAACACTGTACATAATGAACCAGTTCACCCGTGTCAAGTTTGTGACAAATCATTTAAGACACTAACGCTGCTTAAGAGACATACAGTCATACATTCTCGTTTTAAACCTTATTGTTGTCCATTCTGCAACCATTCATCCAACAGCCAGAGCAATTTAACCAAACATGTACGCAAAATTCATTCCCTGGATGATTTTTCTTACCACAAGTCAGTATTCTTTGCTAGAACCCATCACAAAAATGCTAGACACTTGTATAAGTTATTATTTTATTTTTAGATTTATTAATGGAAAATAACATCAGAATATGGTTGCATACATCCATTGTTATAATTTCCACATCAGACATGAGCTTACCGTTAATAATTTACTAATCCAAAACATCAGGATTAATAATTTTATATTTTTGTAAATTTGTTAATGCTTTTATAACATATTATTATTCTTATTGTTTTCATTGTTTGTATTTTATTTTTAACAAAATTTAGGTATAAATACAAATATATTTTTATATTTCTATCCTCATTATTTTACTATAAATTATATTATATAATTTCATATAATCTAATCTTAACCATAAGTAGTTACTAGCTTACTACTTTGAGATCGATGTTAGTTTCAAAAGTATGATACCACCAAAAATTATTTGTTTGTGATTTTACAGTATTGGAATTTTAAAAATAGATTTCTTTAATTCTCAATGCATATTTTACCCTATTTGCATTATTTTTACTCTTCTATTGTTTAAGTTGAATCTGTTATTATTATTCTAAATTGTGTTCACAATATATTACATTAAGTACAAACTTTATTTCTTATGTGCACCTAAACATTTTTTTTGTTGTTATTATTATACTGTACTCTATTTAAGATTTACTTTGCAGCTAATTTCATTACACAGCAAGCATACAGATTGTAGACTTGGCAAGATGTCAGACAGGTATCATCTGATCGTTGATGATAAATTGTAGTACAGTTCTAAACTTGAACAATGTATATTTAATTGCCGAAATTGTGTTTGTATACTACCTACATACCAATAAAAAAGAGCCATATGCATGTAGATCATAGATGACGCGTGGAGACTAGTACTTGAGCATAATTAAATAAATGAAAATTATCAATAATGCATTAGTTACCTAAGTGATTTTAGAGAAAATAAATCAATAATAGGCTAAATAATTATTAATTATAAAATAAATGTTTCTAAAAACTTGGTTATTTAATAAAGAATTGCATGCATTTTTTGTAAATTTAAAAAAAGAGTAGGTATGATAAATGTTATCATTATTTTATTGCACTGTTATAACTAGAAATCGGATTATATGTGGATCTAACACAGCAATATATTCCTAAAATATATTATTTGTACAAAATATTCTAAAACCTAGAAATTTATTTTGTATACCCTAAAAAAAATTTTATATGTCAGATCATAGGAAAATGAGTAGTTGAGAACACTTATCCAATTAAAGGTGCATACTTTCAGTAATATATAAAAACATAAAAATCCAGTCCTTAGTTATAATTATTGAAAAATATACATACTGGTTTTACACAGCATAAAGATGATACACTCTTCAATTAGGTTTAATAACATTTAAGAAAAAGTAATCAGAATGATGGATATCAGTAGATGTAGGTATAGAATTGGAAAAAATGTCAATAAATCTTTTAGCTAATAAGAAAGAAGTCTTTGTATAAATAAAGGAAGACAAAATTTAAGACATCAGAATATGAGAGAAGAGAAGTAAAATTGAAGACTTTTGAAGTGAGATTCTTTAATGGAGAAAATTGTAATTTAACTAAGGATGATAAGACAAACGGTTTAATTTTTAATAATACTAATTGCATTTATTATTATTTTTTTTTGTTTTTTACTAGACTCTTCAGACATAATTGATTTTTAAGAGTAACCAGTCAACATTTCTTTTGCAACACAATTGTACACAAATAAAACTATTCGAGCACACAACACATAAGTTTGATAAAATACTATTATTAAATCTATTAAGTACAAAAATTTGCTAAACTGATAATTAACAAATTTCTGAGACCATATGAACACAATTTTTGTACAAATGTAAAAAATTAAAATAATATTGTAATAATAAATAATAATAATAAAAAAAATTAAATCACAAAATGTTGGAACATATGAGAAAATAAAAAAATAAAAATTAAGTCTTGAAATTTACTCTCTAGGAAGAGTATAATAATATGATCGAACACACTCAATGGTGACATAATTTGATAAAATGTCATTAGAAAAAGAGCTATGAGATATTTTAGTTTTATTCAATTAATGTTTGTATTATTTTTTTAATTTGCTTGTTATTTCAAATATACATAAGTATAGTCCAATTGCATCATCAACTTTTAGTAGATGTCTTCTTCTTTTTTGAATCAATCCTTTCGCGAAGTTTCACTAATATCATATCCAAATCAGTCTGAAAAAAAAAATTAAAAACATATCATATTTAAAATGAAGTAGTGCAATGTATTTTTCTTATTTTACTTATATTAAAATTCATCATGCTACAGAAGTGATAAATTTTCAAAAAGTTTATTTTGTGAGCTAAATCCTATCTATAATACTATATTACTACCCACCAATATGGACCATATATTGATAAACAAATTTTGCAATAGTGTATAGATAATACTATAAATATTATAATCATATTATATTTGTTTTCTTAATGCTGTTCACTTATGCATTTCAACCACCCAACTCAATGGATTAATAGGCAAACTCACAGATTAGCATTACTGTTATATTATGTTACTTATATGTTATACTGACATATATAACTATTTTTGTTATAAAATATATAATAAGTAATTTGATTTTGTTAATGAAAATGAGCAATACTAAACACAATATGATTAACAATATATTCCTAAAATATTTGTTTTTTGATCGTATTGATTATATAAGCTATAGTTGTTTTAAGTGATATAATAAGATATATAAGGTGTAACAAGACTAATGACAAACTTCCATTACAAATGTTACTATATTTGTTAAATAGTCCTGTTATACTCTGTGTATATACATTTTATAATATTTATAATTTAATAATTTATAAATACCACACAAAATATAATAACATGAAAAAAATTAAAATAACTTCTTTCTTTTTTTTAGATTCTTGCTAAGTTATATAAAAAAGTGATTATTTTAAAGTGTGTTATAAGGTTTTATGAAATTATCAAAATCTTTAGAAAGAAAGGTTTCGCAATTGTTCCTTACCTCGTCAAAGGTATATAGAAACTTGCAATACTTGAGTTGGTTGTGTTTTTTCGATAAAATCTCAATGCCATGTCTCAGACAATAATCACAGTCTTCATGTGAATTGTTCACCTATACAAACAAACAAATATGCATTTTTAATAATTAGCTATAAGAAACTTATAATATAAACTTGATTTTTTCTGATAACTATTTTTTTATAGTTCAGTAGTTCTTATGTAAAACATGGACCCTCAATGAAAGATTTTTAGAAATCGCAAACTCTTCCTCCTTTTCTACCTTTCTTTGTTACTAAATATCTCATGTTATGTATTTAAACCGGAACCATAGATAATTTAATATTGTTTTATACAAGAATTGACTCAGGTAAATCTTTGATATGAGTATTGCTGACCCCCCAAGTGGCTATGGACTACAGTTTAAAAATCGCTGTTATAGTTCAATTTATTGGCCAAAATAGGGAGTCAAGTAAGGATTTTTGGGTATAACTTTGAAGTATAATGAACAATGTCTAAGTATTTTGATAATATTAAATATAAATTATCTAAAATTGCTTTATTCAGTATGACTATAAACGTAAAACATTTCAAAAAATAATTAGAAAAGTTATTTACTATTTTTAATATGAATATAATTGTATATTATCATCAAAATTAACATTTGTAATAAACAAAAATATATTCATAGTTTTAGAAAATATAAAAATATTTAGTTGTATGTATGATAATAATAATAATATTGCGGTTTATATTACCATTGATATGTAAAGAATTGAATGACACACATCACACTCATAATCATCGTTATTCTCGTTTGATTTAGATGTTGTGGGCCGTATGCGTTCGGAAGCCTTTAGGCCTAAATCCTCTACCAGCTGACTTCGAAGCGCCACTTCACAGTCTCTCATATTGCTCAACATATTTAGCAGCTGTTAGACACAAAAACAAAAAGTTAAAAACAAAAACTTATTATAACACTAGGTCATAACATGAAACCATTAATAATTTAATATTGTCCTGTACAAAACTTGACTTACTTGTTTTAATATGTTTTGAGGTGTACGTGAATCTGTGGACATGTTTATCAGAAGCTTTTCAAACGAAAAGGCGGCCGGTTCACAATTTTTCTGCAAGTCCTGAAACCATAGAATATCAATCAGTTAAGTTTGGTTCCAGCAATTGGAGCAAATATTATTATTATTATCAGTGATCAAATCGACTTTGTACGATTGTTTCTGAATATGATTTAAATCACAAAAATGTATTGGCGGCAAAATAAACAAAACGTTACCTGGAAAATCTTCTCGGCACCGTCAAGCCAACCAGGCTGTGTGAAGTACACGCTCTCAGATATAACATAACCAGTGGACACATTGCACGTATAAGCGCGCGGCATGACAATGAGGAACTGGCCTGGATTTTGCACGGTTCGGGTAAGGGTGACACCATGCTCCAGCAAACGACTGGGTGGCACCATACCACTGTCTGCAGCTAGCCATGAGTGATGGTTCTGGCCTTCTGCTACAGCCCGTGGCAGCAGACGCTTCATGGCTGCCCGAAACCGGTCACTTTGATTAGACGGCACACCATACCACACTTTGTCAGCGCCAGTATGCAGGTACTCAATCCATGGTAGTCCATGTGGGTCCTTGTACCAACAGCATGCCGAAAATACCATGCCCATGTGTATGGTGGGTACGGTCATGCCCATCACTGGGCCCAGGGACTTGAGCACAGACACCGGATTGTTGGTGAGAACCTTGAGATTCCACGGGTGTTTAGTGAAAGTGGCTGTCTTGGTTGTCGGGAATCCGTAGCCCTCTGCGCCAGAATCGATTGACCCGGACAGTACGCAAATGTGGTTCTTCCTGTCCTGCACATTTTTCCAGTAAAGTGACTCAACGTCTTCAGCCCGGACCACCGCCGCCGTTCCTGCTGACGTAGACGACGAGTGGCCGCCCGATGGTTGTTGTTGCTGCTGTTCTTTAAACCACATGGCGATAGTGTTGCGCGCAACCCGGTAATAAGCGCTTAATGCGATACTTCGACCCTTTAAACAAGAATAATGAACCAAAAAAATTATAAAAATAATTTAAACATATATTATATGTTAATCATGAATATTATTTCGTATTGTATTTCAAATTATTGTGGTTTAAAATAGTTTAGATTATAAGGGTGTTTCGTAGATACTATGGGTAACTATGAAAATGAATGTAAAAAGAAAAGAAAGCGAGAGGAAAGTAGAAGAGAAAGATAAATAATAAAACAGAATTAAAAATGACACAAAAATAGCTGGTGTGTGTGTGGGGGGGGGGGGTACAGAACTCTGTGATTTTCAAAGTTTACTTATATCTAATAAGTTTATTATACCTTTGCTATACAATCGTTGACGTCTTCATACAGCTCGTCATCAGTATCGCCTTTTTTGCAAATCTGTTTCCACTCTTTATCCACCTCTGCGATCAATTTTTGACGCTCATCTAAGAAAATTGAATAAAACCCTTGTTTTAGAAAATACAATCAACCAGTCATTTTGGGTGAATCTTGATTATAAATTTACCGTGTGAGAGTGTGTCGTAAGGCAATAGATATTTGCAGTAAATATCGTCGAGTTTAGTGACACGGTCTTGAGCACTTTTCGGGATCTTCATCAAGTCGGCAACACGACACCACTTATCCAGCTCGATCACTTCTTTAAGTCCACCAAGCTCCTGTACCGTGTGGTACAGCTTAGGTAAATCCAGTTCCATGCCACCAATTAGCGGAGGGTTGGACAAGACAATTGACTGTGTTTCCAGATACTTTTTCATGGCTATCATTTCGCGGACGTTTGGGCCCCAACGGTTCATCATCTTATGCACATATTGGTTGTATGCAGTGAAACGCATGTCGTCGCTGACTTTACATTCCGGCTGTGTAAAACATTTTTTTTTATCGATTTAGTATAATTATTACAGCAGCAAAATATTCGTAATGATAATAATTATAACATTTAATCACTTTAGGTTGTTATTTAAACTAAAAAATATATATATTTATTTATTTTAGATTAAAGAGCGATGAATATATTGATTTTACAATGGTTTTTTTGTGTCTGTGTACCCGTTAAGTAATCAATAAAATGCTTCAATTATCAACTTTGAAAGTGATTTTAGATAGCAAATTTATTATATAGTAGTTTGTACTTTGAAGAGGTCAAAATTAAAATTCCCAGTACTTTTTTTATAATTGTGAAAAACAAAAAAAAACAAATTAAGGAAAAGTGGGAATTTACATCTTGAACCAGTTTATCGAATTTTTTTTTTTTATTGATAAATGTCAATTAAAATTGTTTGAACGGGTAAAAATGCTTGAAAATTTATAGTTACAATATTTTTTTATAAGCATTATAATTTTTAATTTTAAAAAAATTCGTCAAAATGTTCTGTTTCCAATTTAAATTTTAAAATGTAATACAAGGTTTTTTATACGTTTTGCAATTTATATTCAAACAAATTTCTACCAGAAAGTAAAATTAATTTTTTATGATCGTTTAAGTATAATTTTAACGACTTCGGATATTCACCCGTAATCCGTATAATAAATTAATAACTACTTCCCAAACGATATTTATATTTTGTTGTAATTCAAAAATTAATAATCGTAAATACTTAAAATGTTCACAAAAAGCTTAAATTATTATTTTCAATACATGATATAATTTTCAAAATACTATATTAGGATGAGAAATTTTTGATATTTTTTCGGTTTTTTTTTCTATAAGTCAATAAAAAAATATTCGATGGGTCAAAATTCTTAAAAGTATACAAGATAACACGTAATATGCTGTTATAATATTCTATTATAATTGATTAAAGTTATTTTAAATACAACGGCAATACGGTACAATTTATATTATATGCATTTGAAGTTAAAATTTTTACAAAATGTCTCAAAATCACGAAAACTACAAACTACAAGTATTTTGAAGTAAAAGATGCATACAAATCTTTAATTTTTATAGCTAAGGTTTGAAAATATAATATAACTAGCTTTCCCCGACTCCCCGTGCACTTGTTCGCCCGTACAAAATGCACCCGTGTATAAGTTTGGTTGCCTATAATGCTAACAATGCAGACATTTAGTCAGTAAGGATAAAAACTATTTTTGGTTTTCTAATTTGGTGTATAGATGATATCTCTGACATCAATCTTACATAACTGTCCCGCCTAGAGTTGCACTGTTTCAATCGATTAACCGATTATGTATAATTCGTTAAAAATAATCTATTATTCGAATAATTGATTAAATAATCGCACAGCCCTAAACATAATAAAGAGGTCATTAACCAAGATAAAAACTATCATATGACGGAGATAAAATTACACACATTGATCATAATTTCATCAAAATCGGTTGAGTAGTTTCAGAATGCATCGAGAACACCAAGTTTTTAAATATATTAGTTAAGAGGACGCTATACCCGTATGAGTTGTCACTGTCTTATACACGCGTAACATAGTTAAAAACTGTTTTGCGCGGGACAACTTTATTCCCTCGATATTTATATCAAAATTACCAACATTTTAAAATGAATTGAGAAGAACTTTACCTGTGTTGTAGTGTTTTAATTTTTTTGATAGTGGTAACCAATACTTTTTAATAATTAAATGAAAAAAACCTTAAGTTCTCAAACCGATAACTTTAATTGCATTCATGTTATTAAAAAAAATTAAAACGCTACGACACAGATAAAGTTCTTCTCAATGGGATTTATAATTTTGGTTGTTTTGATTAAAAATCGAGGGAGTAAAGTAGTCACGCGCAAAACAGTTTTTAACTATGTTACGCGTGTATAAGACAGAGACAACACATGCGGGTATAGCGTCTTCTTAAGTATTTTCTTCATATTAGTAGGTATCTATTTATTTTTAATATTACCTAGATTTAATGTTACAAACGATGTAATTGGGATTATAAATAATAAAAACAATAATAATATAAATACATCACAACAAAAACCTTCGTAAACTTCGTGTAAAAATGGCTAAGTAAAAAAAAAAATATTAGATCTTTAAGCATCTTAGATAGCATCTTTAGCTATCTTTATAGTGATAAAGATTTGATATCATGAATTAATGCTAAGTATATTGAATTTAAGTAAACGTATTTTGTTTCAATAATTTATTTACTTGGCGAGGAATTACGCGAATACGCGATGTGCGAACAGAAGTACAGAACAAACAATAAGAGAATACGCTAAAATAAAATACACCAATACACGAAAGCTACAAACGACGGCAGTTGTCATAATATTTTCTCCCACCTAGGCCTCGAGAGCATACACGAAATCGAGTGGGGGAACCGGCCGATGCGACGACGACGGCTAGCGTGATTCTGAATTTAATATAAATTTCCATTAAAAATGTCGCACTTTTTCATGTATAACTTAATTTCTAAACGTACGATTTTGATGATTTTTACAAAAGCACGTTCTACACAATATTTCTGATTTTTTGGTGTTAACTAGGAGTTAATTGATGCATTAGAAAATTAGTTATGTTGTATAACAAATTCACCTGTATTTTACACGGTTTAAATGGGCAACTCCTGCTTCTATACACACCGTCGTACAGCTATTTTATTTTTACTTAGTTCGCACCACGACTGTTTACACGTTAAGAGGACGTTATATCCGCATGTATAGTCTCTCTATTACTAATGTAGATCTTTAAAATGCTCGTAAATCGCTTAAAAATTAAAATATCAATAAAAGCACTATGAGATTCCCTAGATAATATTATTACCTTTAAGTTTGATAATAGGTAAATTGACTCTAATATTAAAGCTAACATCACAAAATTGTTCTGCTGAACGAAAATTTTCTATGATCTACATTAGTAAGACAGAGACAACACATACGAGTATAACGTCTCTTAAATATTAAAAAATATTTGTGGAGAGCTACCTTTTAGGGGCACCTAGAAGTATGAAAAATATTTTACACCACTCTCTCAGACCTACTGAATTGATGAATTTCATCAAAATTGGTCAAGCCGTTTCGAAGGAGTTTGGCGACATACATTGCCAATTGTGATACGAAATTTTTATTTATTAGATAATCCTTATAAATATTTGATAAGTACTGGAACTAAAATATTTATAAAATATACAAACAAAATTATTTTTTATAGAGATTTAAAAATTTGGACGTACATTATATTAATATGAATTTTCCTATACGTATAACAATTTTTGTTTATTATAAAATATAATTTTATTTATATTATAAACCTATTTAACTCAATAGTTAATAACAATAAAATCATTTGGTATAAATACGTATGTATTATAGTTAAATAGTAATTACTAATAATATAATAAATGCAATTTTTGGAAAAAATATATTAATCTTCCGACTACCATAATACTGAAGTAAATAAATGACTTATACCTCAAAAAAAAAACATGAAATATATTTGGTAATATACTAATATAATAGACCTATACAAACTGTCTCTGCTCAGAATCGTTTTTACCAGTGGTGTAAACTGGTGATCGCACTAGCAACCCCTGAAAATATCATATGGTCGCAAGAGTATCTTTTTGCGACTCCAAAAAATCACGATTTCAGTTTTCATAAAATTTAAATATCAATATAATAATAAACTAACTAATTTATATTTTGAGAACCAATGTTTAACTTTGTTTTGAAGCACTGCAATTATTATATTATATCCTTTTTACATTTATTTATAGTTTTGTTATTAATCATTTTCTATTATTATACCAATATGTATATTTATAGTGATCGGCCGACTCGAGTCTAATATTATATTAAAACTATAATTTTGATGAATAAAACAGTTTATTTTTGATCTGTAATTTAACTTTTATATTAATTATTAAGGTAATATTATATTATTGAGCAAATTAAATTTATTTTTGTAAATATTTTTTTAATATTTCGGTATTAATTGTTGTAACTGATTATTAGAAAAATATTAATACAAATGTTGAGAAAAATGTTAGCCTTTTTGAAGAAAACCTCCATTCTACAAGAAAAAGATCAATATAGTTTATGATTAATTTAATATCATTTATCTATTTCAGAGGTTGTCAGCGCATTGTTTGTTTACTCTCTCTATCCCACGCGCAACATAGAAAAAACGCATTTACGCAGTCTCAGTAGAACTCGCTCGATTTTGGTTTTTAGAGTTAATATACCTATTATAAAATTTAATTTTAACAATATTTCTGAGTACAAGACGATGAGTTTTTCAACAAAAAAATTAAAATTTTGAAGAGTTAAAGGTTATTTAAAAATGTTGTAATTTATAGCTATTTCTAAACTATATAATTAATGTTGTATTGGGAATAATGGAAAAAACTCATCGTCTTGTACACAGAAATATTATCAAAATTTAATTTTATTATAGGTATACTTACTCTAGAACCAAAATTGAGCGAGTTCTACTCAGACTGCGTAAATGCGTTTTGTCTATGCTCCGCATGGGATAGAGAAAGAAAACAAACAGTGCTTTAACATCCTCTTAACGATATTTTGTTAAACACTACCTTAACTTAAAGTCAAAATTTTATTTTATTGACAGTAAGTAATTATACACCCTATTTATGGCGTATATTCATAATATATCCCAATTACCAATAGATATAATATATGTTTAAGGTTAAAATAGTTTTGTTGAATTTATGTACTTGTTAAATGTTAAATCTAGAATAAAATAAAATATTTTAGGGGGGTGTGGAGGGCAAAGTCTGTCCAACCTAGAAACTGATTGCAACCCTAACAATTTAGCCCAATATATGCCACTGGTTTTTACATACAATGATGTATCATTGAATTTAAATTTTACATATCCACAACAGTGACCCCTCGACGCTATGCGTACTGCATTATAATGTACTTACTTACTACCTATTTGTTTTCATGTTTCTTATAAAATCGTGATGGCAGAGAGATAAATAGACATCATTTTTAAATTAAATTATTCCAATTAATATAAATCTATAACATATAAACTTTTAAATGTTTTTGCCTAAGTACGAGTATACATTTACGTTGAAACAGCAATAGAGCATTATATTATATTAAATAATAGGTATATATACTGACCTTAAAACTAGGTGGCGGCACGACTCTGCATATGCCGTATTTTTGAGCAACGGGTTTGATTATTTCAAAATATTCTAAAGGATCCTTAAAGTCTTCTTCGGAAGGATAAAACGTCGGCGCATCCAACATGTCGGAATATTCTTTAGACGATTTCTTCTTCAAAGCTACTTTTTCGCTGGACTTCCTCTTATTGTTAACTTGTTTTTCAGTCCTTGAAATTTAAAACAGATTAGCACACTAGTATATTTATACAATACATATAAAATTATAACTATGCACCCCCCTAATTTGACCTACTTTTTTTGTTTCTTGTTGTTAGTGACGGATACGGATGACGATTTTTTCGATTCCTTAGCAGAAGTAATGGCAGTAGTAGTAGAATTAGTAGTTGTAGTGATTTGTTGTAACCGTTTCTTATCGTCTTTCGTTTCCGGCATTTGCGGCTGTGGCAGTAATGGTAACGCTTGTTTTGAAGTTGAGGGGGTACATTTAGGGGGCTGAACAGTTCTAGTAGTTGGTTGCACGGTGCCAACGGGGGTAGTGCTGTTGGTAATTTTGGTCGTGCACAGCGGTTTGATTTTCCGCTCAGGTTTTGGCGATATGGAACTGTGTGCAGATAAATTAAAGATTATAACTAACAACTAATAATAATACAATTTGGAATAGGGTTATTGACAATAATAATTAAGCATAACTAATTAAAATATATTTTTTATGGACGATTTCTGCATAGCTCTCTACACACCTGACTGGTATCGTAGAAGCAGGAGGTTTGGTTACTAGCTTAGCGCTCATCACCAATTTTTTCTGTGGTCCTTCTGTACCCAGCTTTACCGTGACGCCTTGAATCATCGGCTGTGCCCGAACACCGGCCGGTAATGGAATGTAAAAAAGCCGTCCTTCCTCGCTATCAACATCCGTTGTCGTTGATGATACGGTGGACTGATGGGATTTTTCTTCCATAGAATCATTTTCAATACTCACCTATAACAAAATGGTAAATAATTTTAACTTTTACTTTCCTACCACCACATTTATTAAAAATTCTGAGCGAGGAAATTAATGTATTGATTTTATAATATGCTTTTTATTATTTAAGTGCCTATTATTTTTTGTACACGTTTTATAGAATATAGATTGTTCAAACCTACAACTTCAAAGGTGGTTTCTTATAGTAAACTGCATCTATGTGGTACTTTAGAAAGGTCGATAGGATTTATTTTTAAATAATCGGGATAAACAAGAAAAAAAATAGGATTTTTTTTGTAATGCAAAAGTATTAACTCGCCAAATTTTTATTAAATATTCTTACTGGCATTAACTTAAAATAATAAAAAAAAAATAGGCTTTTTTATATATAAAATATAGATACTAGAAATTCTCAACTTTTTTGATTTATAAAAAGTAAATTTTTGTGAGTGAAAAACTGAAAATGTAATAAGATTTGTCGCAAATTCTTATAGCAAATAATAAGTAATAATTTTTTTAGACATTCCTAATTTAGTTTTTGATACAATTGAATAAACCTAAATATACACGAAAAAAAAAACATTTTATTTATTTGGTTGAAATTCAAAAAATAATTTTCATGGGGGTTAGAAACTTCGCTTTTATGTATATTATTATTATTATTAATTATCTGTTCAAAATATTTAGATTAGTTTTAAACCATTTACATGCGCCATAAACCTATAGATCACACCATTTTTTAACGGTACATTTTAGTATTGACTTATAAGTGAATATAAGAATTAGTATTAATAAATTAAATAATATGATTATTATACAAATTATTTTAGTAAAAAATAGTATGACCAACTAAATCACTCTAGTAGCAACATAAATATATAATAAAATATCCTATGAAATACATAACCTGACGATCTGTCTCCGCTCAGAATCGTTTTTAATTGTATACATGATTTATCATTGAATTAAAATTTAATACATATATTACACAACTAATCTATGAAGATGTATATTTAACATCTTCTATACAACAAAACGTATTCGGGTTTTATTTTTACTAGTATTTTATACTTACAGCGATTGACGTGTTGGGTGAAACCGTCCTGGACTTGGCAGGTGATTGTGGTTTGTTCCGACGAAAAGGAGTGCTGGCAACCGGCAAATCGGGCTGGAAAGCATAAACACTCGTCTCGTTATCGGGTGAAAATGCGTCGGAACTATTTCCGCTACACGACTGGGTGGTAGACAGCCGCCGTTGGTGGAATATCTTCTTCTCCGGACTCTGATCGTCCGAAGACGAAACGTCACCTACGATGTCTTTGCGGATTTGTTGTTGTTTTTCGACGGTGATGGGCGCTGCAGTAGTCGCTGTTGTAGCCGATGATGAACGTTTTTCAAATTTCAAATCGTACTTCGTACTGTTTAGTATGGTCGTCTTGGCCAGATAGGACGCATTGTTGGTGGCTGTTGTTGACATCGTCCTTTTGCCGTCCAAAATTTCCATGGATTTTGTTTCACCGCAACAAGTCTTTTGGCATTTATATGAAGGTTCAGATTTCTTTTCCGTAGTACCATTCATCAGTGATGATGATTGGAGAGTGTTTTTCATCAAATTACTATTAGAAACTATATCTTTTGTGCCAACATCTATACCATCAGCGTATGTCTTTGATGGTGGGGTTTGATTGTCGTTTTGTTTCTTTTTCGTCCAAGCAATCAAGTTGTTACCGACCGAAACGGCGGCAGAGGCGATTCCATTTTTCGGCAATTTGACGTTTTTGAACGCCCGTTTCCAAGACGCAGCCAAATCATTTTTGTCGTTTGTCCCGGACGAGCTGCTGCCGCGCGCCAAATTTACGATTTTGACGGTGCGGCTTTCAAACGACGGCGGCGTCAATGTTGGCACCGGAGGCTTTTCGTCTTCACTGATGGTTGGCGGAACATACTTCACAAAACTGCTGTCACTGGCTGTTGGCATCTTGTTTAACAACTGACTACTAGACACGAAAGGTTCATTAAATCTGGGCAGGGCGCTACAAATTTCAGATAACACTGAAAGCCCATCGTCTTGTTTAAACCTGTTGTCCAACTGGAAGTTTTTACCGGAGAAGTATTCGGGTATGGTGATCTTGATCTCTTTTTGCTGCCCCAAGAATAGGTCTTTAGCTATGGTCTGGAACACCATGTTTTCTACTTTTTCTACTTTATTCAATGGCACTACCACAGACTCCGTTTTCTCTACCTTGTCGACAACCATAACCACGTTTTCTACTTTTTCGGTGGTCACGATGATATTTTCTTCTTTTGGAACTGCAACTAAGTTTTCCGTTTTTGAAACTTTTTCTAACTCTTGTTTATTCTTTACTGAATTCACTTCGTTGGCTACTTTTTTTTCCGCAACAATACTACCACTCTGCATATTTTTTTCTACCATACTGCTATCTACACGTTTTTCCTTCGCATTGCTTTGTGCATTTTTTTTCATAGTTGCGCTGTTGATGCTTTCCGCTATGTTTGACAGCATTGCTTTATCGGCACCCTCGCAAGCGGTAGATGTGGCATCAAAATTTTCGGCCATACGTTCCAAAAGCTCTTCTTTCGTTTGACTAGTAATACCGCTAAACATGGAAGACGACGAAGACGTCACCGAAGACGATGATGTAGATCGTTTTTTTTTATCATTATTATTGTACAGATCTAAATTGGATTTTTTCTTGTTCAAAGCGTTTTCATTTTTTGTTGACTGCTGCTTAGGAGGTGGCACTTTTTTTCCGGCATTTTTTGAACCACTGCCGGTAGTTTTTGGTTCTTTAGTAATTATTAAAATTTCAGTCTTATTTTTTGACGATTTTTCATTTTTTTTATCGACGGTACCATTTTTATTATTCTTGATTTCTAGCTCTTTGTCACGTTTTAATAAAATACTTTTTGACTTAGTTTCAGAAAGACTTTTTTTAACTTCAGAATCTTTATTCAAATCTTTTTTCGGTTTTAAGTCAGTCTTATTAATTTTAAGATTTTTTTTAACAGATTCGTCAGTACCTAGCTTACACTTTTGAGATTTTGAGTTTCCTGCCATAATTGTCACTTTATTCGACAATTTAGGAGCTTCGCATTTTGTCACCTCAACAACGGATTTACATTTCATATCGTCCTCATCCGAATCAGTCATAATATAATCATCTAACATGGTAGAAGAGCGTCGAGGCCTCAGATTCCTTTTAAATGACACAGCTCCACTGTTTTCAGTAAAGTTAATCGACTCTATAACTTCTTTTGTCTTTTTCTTTTCCAGAGTATTATTCTCTTCAAACTTTTTTTTCAACTTTTCTACTTTCTTCTTGTCAATTAATTTTGTCTTTTTACTTTCAGACAATGATTTATCATCTCTTTTTTCAGATAATTTATGTTCTTCTTGATGTTTTTCCATTTTGTTTTGCTTGGAAAACACTTTCAACTCACGTTCGCGTTGTTCTGAAAAATATATAATTTTAATTGCAATAATATTTTTAAGAATTTTGATTTATAACATTATTGCAAGCAGTATGAACTGAATACATATGAAAAAACCCTTATAATTAACTATATTATATCCAAGTAACATATAATTGACTATTAAATATAATGTTTGCATACAGATAAATAGGCACAAAACATATTCTTTGTGTTTCTATTGAAATATAGAAGTAAAATTTCAAAATCTTTATCTACAGATTAACTATCAAGAACTAACAAACTTATTATTTTTATCTCAATATGTTTAATTTATGAAATTGAACCTAGTTAATAAATAAAGGAACTTTTTTCATAATATTGAATAATTTTAGTTAATGGAATTAAGTAATGATATTTTTAATAAGAATAATATATTTAAATTATAAAATAGAATGATTATTATATTTATAAGTTTATAACAACATATTGATATACTAATTTTTATATGTACTTAAATTGTACATAAGTGTGAATTAATAAAAAAAATAAAAATATAATCAACTATTCACGCTAGGATGACATCATGTAAAATTGTAGCTTCTTTAGTTTAGAATCATATTTTATGTATTCTCATTTATCACACTTAAATTAATAGCAAAACAAAGATGCCTAACCTATGATAGATGGTCATGATATAATCATGACAATTTATCAAAGTTATAAAATTATCACTTTAAAGAAAGTTGAACAAGATAAAAGTAAATTTAATTAGAAACAGGATAAATATAATAATTTACCATTTATTCGTGTATTGGGAAGATCAGGAAAACTCTCAACAGATGATGTATCATCTTCTTCTTGCTCATCAGGGCACCGCATATCTTTTCGTAACATTTCCATAAATAAAGTAGCAGCTTCTTTAGTTCTCCTAGGGGGCCTTGAACGGGTTGAACTATAACAATAATCATTAAAAATAAAATATAAACAATTTTTTTTTTTTTTATTAAAAATGTGAATAAAAAATATTTTTTAAATATTTCTTATAAACTATAACACATCAGACATACTTAAGTATGTCTTTACTCTCACGAGTTGTTTTCATATTATCCACTGAAGATGTCCTTCTTTTCACGTCTATTGTTGGTTTTGTTTCAATTAAACTGTTTGCTTTGTTACTCTTGGATACAGTCTTCAAATTCTTATCACCCTTCTTATCAGGAACAACATAATTATCTCGGTCGCTGCTCTTAGATTTACTCGCTAAACTTCTAGTTTTTCTGTTATTTTTATTTGCCACTTTACATTTAACAATACTAGTCTTTCGTTTCATGTTACCCAGACTATTACTTCTATGATCTAAATTGTTTGATGCAGTCTTTTTTCTCGATGGTCTTTCTTCTTCAACATCTTTTGAGTCATCAGATGCTTTTGAAGAAGGTTTACTAGAACTCCCTTTACACCATTTCCCTTTATCATCTAAAATATTTAAATATTTTATGAAGTAAGTTATATGAACAACAGTACATTAATCAAATTATTTACCTCGAAGTTGATTTACAGCAGGACAAAATATACTTGGTAAAGAATTTGATCGAGTTATACGGCCTTTCAACTTTTGTATTTGCTTACCGTCTAATGATACTTGTTTTCCATTTTTCTCAGTTTTTTTTTTATTTTCTTTTACTAAAGGTCTAAATACAATAAGGCAAAACAATCAGTTTAATACATATTAAATAATTTATCAATGGAAAAATGTTCTTACTTAACAACTTTTGAGGTGGATTTTTTTAATTTTGGAACATGACGAAGAGCTAATTGACGTAATGTGAGAGCTTCTTGTCTAACAGTATATCTT
Source organism: Rhopalosiphum maidis (assembly GCF_003676215.2). Taxonomy (NCBI): domain Eukaryota; kingdom Metazoa; phylum Arthropoda; class Insecta; order Hemiptera; family Aphididae; genus Rhopalosiphum; species Rhopalosiphum maidis. The sequence goes on from NC_040880.1 coordinate 29,448,150, forward strand.
GAACTGGATCTTACCAACTTTCGACCCATAACTAAATAACAAAGTTAGCTGTGTAAAAATGTTTAAGACTATAAAAATGATGTACACTTTACCTTTCTGTCCTAGTTTAGATAATGGAAATTTGGTCTGTGATAACTGACTAATGTTTTTTCGTTCAATTGATTCATTATTTACACTATTTACACTATATGGATTATTTGCATTAGTTACTGGCAGTATAGGAGTGCTTTTTCTTCTTTTCTATAAATTTAAAACAAATTTAAAGTTAGTACATAATTACATGCTATGAATAATCATAATAGATAGATAGATAATAGCTTAATAGACAATTTATAATTTAAATACTTTTCCAGCAGCAATCTCTTGTGCCGATAGAGAGCGTTGAGGTTTATTGAAGAAATCTAGTCGTGGAGGTAATAAACTTGTACCTAGTCAGAATAATCAATAATAAGTTGTAAAAATAAAAATTTTAAATACAATTAAATTACCTCTAAAACAAAGGAAGGTAAGGAAGTCTTCAGTATTTGGCCTCTTAATTGGTGGTTTTGTCACATTATTAGGCACTACTGGAGTCTGAATAGGTTTTTGTGCAGTGCTGGTGGGTATCACAGCATTTTGGGCAAATTTACGCTGTGCTTGTACCTTGATTCTACAATATTTCATACAGTTTTGTTATAAGATTTGGAATAACTTAATTATTTAATGAACTATCAAAATATTTAATTGATATAAGTAAAAGTGAACATAAAAGTGTTCAATAGCACACTAGTGCTACAGCTATTTAGAAAATCATGACTATTGTATAAAAAAAAATTGTATATACTTTAAAATTTTATATTATAAATAAAATCAATGTATAGGAAAAATATCTTTTGTATTTTTTAAGACACATATTATCTAGTAAGAAAATAATTATAGATGGTATTAAAAATAAAGAACATTCAATTAATGTTAGTGATAAGTTATAACTTATAAACATTTTTTAATAGTCCATGTAAAAACAAATTTATTTGATAATAGTATTATTCTACAGCATATCATTTAAACACAGTATTTAAATAAATAATATAATTTTTCGTGATAAAATGATACATAATATTGAATTATAATACAGATTGAATCAAACATGCACAATCAGTAAAACATTTGATTTCAGAAGCTACATAAAACAAATAATATAATGAGCTACATACTTTTTAGTACTAGACTCAAGAATAGCTTCTTCATTGTTCAGCAGTTTGCGTTTCTTTGCATCCGACCCATTCGAAGACATGATACTGCGATAGGATTAATACCTAGTCGTCCAGCATGGTCATTTAACTAAGCAAGCAATTGTGACAGGGTGCTAGATTAGCAAATAAATACTTATATAGTTTTACAAGTATATAATATAAATATATAATTAGTATATTGTTTCCCCTCAACGAGAACTGCCCTATCTACTACTACAATCACTGGACTAGGATTACAAATTGCTAAAAAAAAAAAGAAGGATAACCAAACAAAAATGTATAGTGAAAAATCACTTAAGTCTCTAATGAACTGCCACTAGGATACAGTATAAAGCTTTAATAGTCGAGTAGATAAGCTAATTCGCGATGCGTGCGATTTATTTAGTGATTTGTTGTTGAGAATTTGAAGACCCCCACAAGCCGTCGTTCCGTCCACGTGCGGTGCTCCACGATCTCGAGCCCTGCGCAGAGAGCACTCGACCACACGTCGACGTACACAACGCGAGGCGACCGAACATCGCGCGCACGGTATATCATAAACTATAATGTAATAATTGAATACATCGTATGCGGCGATGTAGTAGAATCATAATAATTTATATTTATACCTCTGGGGTTAGTGCGATTCGGACGAACGTGCGGCGGCGTCGTCGGCGGCAGCGGCAGCGACAACGACGACGACGGTCCGGGAGGCGTCCGATGCGACCACCGCCGTGCTGCTTATGCTGCTGCTAGACGTGCTGGTACCGCTGTTGCAATTGCTATGGTAGTGGTAAACGCGCATCGTGTTTCGTGTCCCCCGTACACGAGTGTATCTCGTCTATTTACTCTCGGTTATTGTTCTTCTTCTTCTTCTTCTTCTTCTTATCCTAACAACAGCGGTCCGAGTCCGATGCAATCGAAATATTATTATATCGCCTCTACCTGCCTACAATATTGTTACATAAATATCACATTTAATTTCGTACAACCTGACAATCTTTACCACGAGCGTATTTTCGAATAGACGTTTAACGATTTGTTTATCTTGTAAGTAATGTGTGTGTGTGTGTGTGTGTGTGTATCTGAGTATCGTACAAATTAATAGATTAGATAATTATTTACTAATAGTCGGTTTTCGCATAACGCGGCGAGAACTACTGACTAATGCGGGTGACGCGCGTGTGAATGTAAATAATTTTTTTTCCCCAAAATAACGTTCTGCCACACACCACACGGCGACTGCAGACGAGTGACGACGACAACGCTGCTGATCCTCCGCGACGACGACTCCGCAACAAAAACACGACTCGAGCGCGCACACACGCACACACCCGTACACATGCACACACACACACACACCTGGCACGTACACCAACTCGTCGCAGGGCGCGTGCGCGCACAGAAGTAGAAAACTCGCGCGCACCCGCACGCGCCACCGGATTTATGTATATATATATACGTATAATATATTATTATTATTGTGATAAAAACGTTTTTGTGTTGTCCGCCGCCGCAACGGAACGGCAGCGCGGCAACGGGCTGCGTTGCCAGATTTGGCGCCCAACGACGAGTGTAAACACGAAAATCGTACAGCCGCCTGCCGCATGGTACGACATTGTAGAGGGGACGGTAGTGTTGTTGTTGCAATTGTAGCATATATATAATACGCACATGTATAATGTTATAGCATAATAGTATTGTAGTGGTAGCCAATACGTTGTGGTGATGGGGTTGGTACGTTCAAATCGTTCAATGGGTCACACCGTCCACTAGCACACCCTCGAGGTCTCATCACACACGTGTATGTGTGTGTGTGTGTGTGTGTGTATGTGTGTGTGTGTGTGTGTGTGTGTAATGTGTATGTCATATTATACTTATGCGTTACTCCATACTCGTCAAATAATTATATTGAAATTTATTGTACGAATTGTCTAAAATCATGTGTAAAGCGAAAATAGAATTAATAACCAAGATAATACGACGTGTGTATGGTCGGTCTCGGACAAATTTTGGGACTATGAAAAAAAAAGACAAAAATCAATACGTTAGTGTGGTGTGTGTGTTCGTTCGACTGCAAGACGCTTGTTATGCGTATTAACACAAAGTGCGTGCGAGAGTTCTTGCTTATATATATAATGTATTCTATGGGAAATGAGTTATAGATAAATTCACTGGATATCCTGAGTCTTGACAGATTACTTTACCAAAACTGGTGGACAACGGGAGAGGCCCACTCAAAACTAAAGTATCTATATTTAGAAAGATGCGTACAGACTCAGAATAGTAAAAATGAAAAATAAATTTTAAACCGTCTTGTAATATGTTTAACGTCTATTATACAATATTATTAAATAATAGTATTTTCTAGCCAAGCTCGCTATCAGATCACCTTTCGAGACGTCCCCTCTTAGTGTACACTACCACTCGACCACTATTTCCCGGAAAATTTTCTAGTAACACGCACAGACTTTAATAATTTTTATTATCCAATACCCAGGACTGCCCGTAGTCTCGTCGTGCTACATTGGAGGAAAAATACCTGTATATTTCATCAACTTAATACCCTACACCCTACATCCCTTCTCTATTTGGGCAACATCGCCAATGGTTTCTTTTTTTTACACCGCCAAAAATATCACCTTTGGGCTTAGATTTTTATACTGCCCGTCTCTTACGGGCATCACATTATTGACTACCTGCGATAAACGCTTTATAGGTACATCATAAATTTATGTGTGTGTGTATACATATTATAACGATGTCTCTAGGACTTTGGCTTTGAATTTTATGAGCGATAGTGTTGTGTATTTACTATTTAGTCATTTTTCAAACTGAACTTTATTATACCCTGTTGACCCTCTTCGCCCAAATCCCACACGAATGATGCGTATTGGAATTATCAATGATCGATATAGTATTTTACTAAGTTTCACTCGTTGACTTGTTAGATAAAACGTAATGACGTTTTGATAAATTAATACAGTATTAAAAAGTATACCTACTTCATTGCAAATTTGAAATAAACTGCTAAACTTTTGATCATCTTTGATTTGTAAATATTATGATCAATGATCATGAAGTCTGACTTAATGTTATTAGTATTATATTATAGGTATGAAAGATAACATATCAACAAGGATATAGTAGTAATTTGTACGAAACCTCAATAGAGAGAAAAGGAGGCAAATATAATAATACCTTGACACACTTATATAAAAATAATTATTTCCAACATCTTCACGAAAACCTTAATATTTTCATAGACCATAAGTATTAAAAGGAATCAACAAATCAACCAAATCCCTACAGAATCACCCCCCCCCCCTCAAAATTACCACAGTATTAGGATGGTGAATTGCTAAAGAGTCCATTTAGGTAGAACTAGTAAGTTTACATAATATTCTTACTGCAAAATATCATATACTTATGTTACAAGATGTTTAGATGTGTACAAGATGGAACCTCTAAACAATCAAATATAAAATTTTTAAAGAAACAATATTTATATAATTTATTAATATTTATTGCAATTTAATACAATTATAATAAAATTCAAAATTTAAAATAATAACAATAAAAATATTTAAATTATAATGTATAACTATTTTTTTAAGAGATAATATGTGACATGTGTTATAATATTATAATATTATTTACATATAACATATTATATATATAACAGTTTTTGTATATAACACTTTGGCTTCATTATTATAATATGGAAAATCGACGAATAGTCTATTATATATTTTTATACTCTAGTAGGTACTCAACCACTCATTTTAGTCTACACTAAAATCAAATTAAGTAAAATCTCATAGACATAGAGTTATTACCGTTATAAGTGTTAAGCCGTTAATGTATAAAAAGGTTTAAACCCACAGATAGTAAAACTAAATGGACAATGTTATTGGATGTAAAATCTTTTGATAGAATATATTTTTTGTTAGCTAATCAACAAATTGTTTTGTATTGTACAGAATTACAGGACTATGGACTATATTATAGTGTTGCTAGTGTTTATACATTCCGTGAGTCAGATTGATTTCCAGTCCGCGTTCGATTTAATATGTAAAGTAAATAGGTATTCGTAAAAAAGTATAGTTATTTATTGTATCGGCGGAATTTCTTTGATCGAATCAAAAACAAAACGAGTATACATTAATACATATAATATGAGCACATGGCGAACGACAAATGCGCATTATTCGTATTTCGTACATTATGTATAATGTAGAGCTAACGTCATTGGAGTCATGTCGATGACGTTTATTTTATCCATATTAATATAATATATTTCAAAATATTATTACTTTATAATATTATAGTTTGTTAGTGACTTGTACGAGAAAATAAATGGTTTTCTTTTTAAATAATATGTTATATACGTTGTTAATTGTAGATTGTTCTCCATTTAGGTACCAGTATAGTCGACCAGTCGACGAAAAAGTATGTACATACAATACGGTTACACACGCCTTATATATATATATTATAAACAATAATCCCAATATCGCATAAATGCGTCTAAACACAATTTTTCACAGTGATATATATTTTTGCATACGAACAATTCGAAAAAATAATAATGATATGATATTTATGACGTACCATATAAATAAATAATAAATATATAGGTACGCGCGTGGTGTAAGCGTGACCTGGTCATACTAGTGCGGCACTGCGTTATCTGGTAGGTACCTACGCACTGCACTACACCTCTATTTCTAGTGATCCAGACAAGAATATTATTATTTATGCACGCACGCGGACAGCAGTCGTAAAATTTTTAAACATTTGTAGTATTGGTAGTGACTATAATAATATTATATAGTTAGACCGACTACACTCGATTTATGTGAAAATATAATACGACACAAAAACATTACACAGGTCAGTCTCCGATAACCCCCTAACACTAAAGGCTACATAGACATTTTAATATCTCGCCAGAACGCCCAGAACACATTTGTTATCTATTTTATTCATTTTTGTACCAAATGTAGATAAAAAAAACATGTGCATTAATATACACACATGATATTATTCAATTATTATAATACTACCGATTAATATTTTTAATTTTTCACACTTAGTCGATTATAGAAAACGGACAACAATGTATAGCTGATATGATGTTGTATGATATCATAAACATACTATATTTTTTTAAATATCCTTTATGATTAGAAACTACAGTTTTCATTAATTATTATTATTTATTACTTAATTATATGTGGTCAGGCCCAGATTAATACATATTATCGAATATCGTTGACCCTATAGGCACAGTGCCTATGCGCTAATACGATCCTGTATGTAGTTGCACATATTTTACAATTGAATAATTTGGTTAAATGGTAATTATTTAACATTTTTATTTTTACTGTTCGTCATACAGGTGGTTTAATTTTGGCGACTTTGAATAACAATCGGGCAAATCCATAAGCGTAACTTGGGCATTTATTAGGACCTAGGGGGAGGGCAAAATATTTATAGTTACATATATCAATATATAATTGATTATTATTACATAACTTACTCCTAATTTATTCTAGGGGGCAATGGTCCCCTTTGCCCTCCCCAGTTTACGTCTATGGGCAAATCTATATGTTTTCATTAATTTGTCAATAATAATAATAATTAATAAATAATGCAATAATTTATAGTTAATCGTAAAAGTCGATAATTTAAATTTGTTCTAGAATTATATTTTTCTCTGTAATTTTTTATACAATAATTAATAATTAATAAAAATAAAAATTATATGAATCATTTGGTCGCTACTCGCTGCTCGCTCGCACACGTGTTCAAATTTCCAGTCGCTCATCAAAACGGGGACTGACTACTAAACAACCACATTGTGATTTTGTGATTGACTTTAATATTACGTACATAAAAAAAATTACCTAACATATTATATATTATTATATACACATATTTAACGTTAATAATGTATTCATCAATTCACCTAATATATTATGTAGTTGGCATCAACAATTTATTTATAATTAATTTTTATTTGTTTTTCCAAACTATAAAAAAAGATTATTTTGTCGGAAAACACTTACCTACATAGTACTGTTACTGCAGTAAATATAGTTATAAAGGTTATTTATTTATTACTCATACCATGTAATACGCGATATAACTGATCATCGCTTCCGTTTTAGATACTACCTATAACCTATGTGGCTATGTCAATCTCTTAATTAATTTTGGTTAGCTAGTTAGCTATCCATTCATGATCCATCGTCAAATTTTACTGTACAATAATTAACAGCTAACAGGCAGCCGAAGGGTACTTGTATTAGTTGTATTTTAAATATTTTATAATAATATCAAGTATATGATAGTATATATAATATTAATTATTAGTACATAATATTAATATCTAAACTTTCCTACGAGTTACGACCAATATTTTAAATCAAAACGCGATGAAAATTCTAACTTCAAACAGGCGCAATGTAGGCAATGTACGTTACACTCTAACCCGCCTACATGCATTGCATATTATGACGTGCGGCGTATTTAAATAATTTAAGCGCGCGCTCGAAAAAAAACGGATGGGTGCCAGCGTGCGGTCGGCCGGAAGGGGTTAAATTTCGTCGATATATTGATCGCGTTACTTGCGTTGGCAATATTGTTTGCAGGGCAACGATACTAAATTGATCGCGAACAAAATCTTTAATAAAATCGGGAGATTACCAGAATGTTATCATTATTATAATAATATTTATACAATATTGATATTTTTATATTATTTAATTATAAAAATAAATTAATATAATATATGCATTATGTATATATATAGATATCACTCATCACTCAGTGAAATAGACCTCAAACCAAGTTATAGGAATGGGTGAAATCAATAAAATATTATTATATACCTATTTATATTGATTTAATGCATATTATATCACACAATTCATACAGCATAGTATTGTATAGAACTATGGAAGGATATTTATTATTTAGCCCAAATAAAGTGTCCCTAGAAGAAATTAAAAAAGAATAAACCGATACAACTGTATACAAGGAAACAATTGCATGAATGTAAAAAAAAGGCCCGCTCAAACTTCGTTTTGAAGTTATTGATGAAAATCTTCAAAAACTTCATTTTTTCGTTACGTGCAATTTTTTTTTTTTTTTAATACTTAGAATTGAATATTTATAATTTTTTTTTTTTTCAAAATATGTGGTTTTAAACGCTTAATAGATTGGTAGAATCAAAACTTACTTAACATACTTACTTTTGAAGTATTTACACGTAAACATTAATAGACACCATTTTAAAAATTCATAATAAATCCTTTCTTAAATTAGCTAAAAATCAGCTTTTTTAATATTTTTTTTTTTTTTTTAATGTACAGTTTTAGATGAAAAGTTTTAGTGAAGTCAGAATTGTGCTATCTGGCTTAGTTTTAGAGTTACAGGTATTAAAAGTTGCTTAATAATATTAAGTCTATGTATTACCCACGATCTTAGAAGATGATCGTGGTATTATCATTGATTATAAATAGTATTTTTAAATAAACCTTAAATTATAGATTAGATGTTAATCTTTGGAATAAAAAAGTATATAATGGTAACATTATTGTGTATAGTACATATTTTTTTTTATAGTAACCGCAAGATTCAGACATCTAGCGCAAAATCTTTTTCAGAAAATTATAATTCACGTTATCAGTTAATACTTATCACTTATCGCGAAGTAGTGTAAACAAATACTATATATAAGATAGTACTATCTTAAATCGTGGTGTAAACTTTACTTAAAACAACTTACTGCCAAGCATAATTTAAGTCATTTAATTTTAGTATAAGTATATTGATTATCACAAATTATAGTGCTGTCAAATCATATTTATTGTTCTGTGTTAAAACCGTAATCCACGGAAAGTGGAAACTTGATTTTAATTATTTTCATGACAACTTGCCGAGTGCCTTTGACATTGTATTATTTTAATATGAACTAAGGTATAATCACGGACTAGTCCGTGGATATAACTAATTACTAACTAGTTGTATCATAGAACATTATTAATTAATTATTAATATTCTATGATTATATCGAGTCATATATTGTCTTTTTTTAGTTTGTACTATTGTTATAGATTTCATTTAATTTTATATCAATAACACTATAACAGTAAACACTAAACAATTTGTTTTTGCCATTCTTGAACTAATCTTGATACCATCAGCTTATGCTACTTATAGTGAACACTCGTCACTTACTATTCATAGTAAATATTTTAACAGGTACTTAATTTTGAAATGAACTAGAATTTTTAAAAAAGTTTATAACTGTAGTCTGTGATTTTTATATCCTACCACATGAATTATTAAGCTATTCAAATTAGATTAATACAAGTATCACTCGAGTCTGTAAAATATCGTTGTATATTGATTTTAGGATTATTTAATATTATGTTTAACAAATTTAAATGGAATAATTTTTAGATGGCAAACCAAGTAAAAATGTCATTGCCAATAAAAGAGAAGGGACGTAAATGACATTGAACAGCTACTATTACTACCAACAACGGAATTATGTCCAATGCAATGATTAAGTTCTTGTACTATCAATCATTAAAAGTTTCAAACTCGAAGAATTCAAGTAACATCCAAGTCTGTATAAAATCATAAAGGTTATTAAAATGCATCTAATGTATTGTCTTATAATTTGAAACAAATAATTTATAGAAGGCGAGCCAAATAGAAAGCAAGGTGTTGCTGGAAAGAAAGAAATGTGTGACTGATACTATTGGCAACAAATTTACTGTCAACAATACAGTTGTAAGTGGGAATTCTTTTCGTTCTACTACTGTATCCATGAATGAAAATAGTAAAACCATGGTTCATAGTATTGGTGACAAAGTTAGTTCTTATGTTTGCCAAATGTGCAATAAATCTTTTAAAAATGCTAGTAGCTTGAACGAACACAATAAAAGACACAAACTAACTAAAAATGAAGTGCAACCAGACGTAATTCGGCCACACGTGTGCAATATTTGTAGACTAGCGTTTAGAAAACAGTCTACTTTAACTGTGCACTATAGAATACATACTGGGCAGAAACCATTTGCATGCAATGTTTGTGGTAATACGTTCAGCATGTTCGGCCAACCGGAAAGTTCACATGAGAACACATACAGGATATCGGCCATATGTTTGCAAATTCTGTGGATTTGCTTTTAACCAATCGCATGTGCTGACTGAACATGTGAGACTACATACTGGTGAAAGGCCTTATGAGTGTGGCCTGTGCGAGTTGGCATTTGTGTCTAGTGGCATACTTAGAAAGCATACCATACGAAAACATAACAAACATGCCTAGCTTTTCTAAGATATATAGCTACACATTATATTGATACAACTGTACAAAATTAAGAACAATAAACCTAAAATACAAAAGTTGTCTGTATTTATTCTTTTCTTAAATTCTACTATGTAATATAGATTGCATTATTTACAGTTAATAGGGAATTTCAAAACATCCAAGATGATGATGGTTGATGGTATATTGTAATCAGAGATCAGCCTATTACACATTGCATTAATAAACTTGCAGAAATGAAAAAATATATACAAATTTATGGCATCAATTATATAAGTAATAAAACTTTAAATGCTTATATTATTGCTAGAATAATGATAAGTAATAATAGTTGTGAAAAACTATTAATATGAATAAGAATGTTTTTCTAGTTAAATTTATAGTATTTGATAAATTGTTTTTTACTATTATACATGCACTTTAAGGAAAAAATGTACAAATTGTTTAATAATTTTATATTGTGTTAAGAATTAAAATATTTGGTAATTTTATTCAAAACATTAACCTATTATAATTAATAATAATTTAAATAAGAATGTAGTAAATATTATAAAATATGGATACCAGATATTGCAAAACAAAAATAGTAGTCTTCAATCTTCATGTTCTGGCAGTGCATAAATAATCTTACATATGTTTATCACATTTAGCTATACTTTTATTTTTTGGATTATCGCTTAATGCAATGTAAAATGGGGTTTTTGTAAGACCTGCAGAAGTTTAAAATATTTAGCACTTGTCACTATAAGCAGGAGCTTATTTTTTGAGGGAGGGGCGATTAACCTTTTTCAGAATAGTTGAATCCTATAAGCTTTTGTTGATATTTTAATTTTTAAGTAAGTTATAGTTATGTAAAATATTAAAACTTTAAAATGCTCGTAACAGTCGTAAAAATTGAAAATTAATTAAATTAAAATATCAAAAAAAGTCTATGACTATGAGATGCCCTAGGGCCTAGATAATATTATTACCTTTAAGTTTGATAATAGATAAATTGACTCAAGTATTAAAGTTAACAACATAAAAGTGATTCTGCTGAACGCAAACTTGCTGTTTAACGTTAGATAAACATGTACGTAAGACATACAACACATATGACAAATATGATATTATCTATAGGATATTTCATACTTTTATTAATTTATGAATATATGATATTATCATTTTAAAGTGATTTATAGCTACATAAAATATTACAGCCACAGAATTTATAAAATTAAAAGATGAAAATATTTTGGTAGGCAATACGATGAATTAAAAAAAAATATATAAAATTTAAAAAAGTTAAAGGTTATTTAAACATTTTGAAATTTTTGCCATTTCTAAACGTTATATTGGTAGCAATGGAACAAACTCATAGTATTTCCCTCCAAAATATTGACATCTTTTAATTTTATAATAGGTATATTTACTCTAGAACCAAAATTGATTCTACTCAGACTGCGTAAACGCGTTTTGTTTATGTCGTACGTGTGTAATACGGAAACAACATAAAATGCGGGTACCCACCTACTACCTAGACGTCCTCTTAAGTATTAAAATAAACTGTAGTCGTAAATATTTTTATATTAATATATTATTATATATTTATTTATAGTTAGTCACACTTCTTGAATTAACACTAAAACCTGTATCTGAATTTAACAAGTATCTATTATTTTACGATGTGTGAAAATATCCACGATATGTGATAACGGGCCAACGCCAAATATTATAATAAGCTAATACAAAATGTTAATTTTCCTATGTCATAAGAATAAAGATTTAATATCTGAATTTGACTCATTTTTGGAACAACATAATAATAAATACGGTAAATTCCTTTTGAAATAAAATATCATTTTAAAGAATTAAGTGATAAATGTTTGATAGTTTATGGTCACCTTTTTCATTGGACGTGTGCGCAATACAAATTTGCAATTTTTATATTGTTTAAACGTCAGAATTTGTTTAAGTCTGGCTTTCTATCTGTGTCAGTGTGTCACTAAAACTAAAATTGACTGATTATGAAAAAAAATGCAAGTTGTATTTTACATTTGCATGTGTTTTTAATCAACGGTCCAAAAAAGTGAAAATTGACAAAAAAAATGCTAGTATTCCTGGGGAATGATTCCTCAGTAGCTATAAGTTAAGTTAGTCTTCATAGAAGTAATGCACATAGGCGCAAATAGGGGGGCGCTTAGGGGGTATTAGCACCCCCAATTTTGAAAGTAGCACCCTAAAATATTTTTTTTATACTGTTACGATCAATAACTATTCAACGCTATGCCCGGGAAAAATGAAGAGATTAAGCACTCTCAGTTGCGTTGAAATTGCGCCTATGGTAATGCGAAAGCTGTTACCACGGCGTCATCGATTATAATCTTAAAAAAAAGGTTAGGCTTAAAAGAAAAATCTTTGTAATTTTATTTTGTTCATGAAAGTATACTTGCAATTTTACGTATAAATGTATAATATACATATGATTTTATGATAAATACAATTTATTGAATTATATTAATTAAGAACTTATTTTATGGTGCCTTTGAGAAGCTTTAACTATTTCTTTTTAGTATAGACTGATGGGCCTTTAATTCGCCCCATGATGTTGAGAAGATCTCTACACTGTGATTCGCTCATACACGGGATTTGGGACTTTCAGTGTGACACTAATAAATTAGTAAATATTAAAATATGAGCTTCTGTTTAAGCTCTAAAAAATTATTTTTTGCGTTAAAAGTATAAAAATTTTTAGTATATTAACATTTTTTAAACGTTTCATCTACTATTCTACTAATCATAAATAACAAATATAACATAATACATAGCTTATATCTCTATTAAAGTAAAAATACTGTTAAGGTTAGGTTAGGTTATTTGCTTATTGATTTTAAATACCTAATATAAAAGATTTTTTTTTATTTAGAATTCAAGAAGTTATAACTTCCTAGCAGGCACGAACGCAGAAAAATATTTCGGTGGGAAAGGGGATTAAAACAGCCCCCTCCTGCGTTCACGCCTACTTCCTAACTATTATAGTATAATACTATTGCTGACTATTTCTGAATTTTTGATCATAATTTAATATTAAAACTTATATCAAGATACATTGATGACTAAAAAAATAAAAAAACAATTTTTGCTGTTGGTAAACTACATTTGTATCATAAATTAAAATAAATAAAAACAATTACAATTTTAACTTAATACTATTATTAATTAAAAATGTACCTATTACTTATTTAAAATTTAAAAAGGCGGACTTTTTATCAATGAATGCCATGATGATCAACGTGGTTCTTTCTATTAAATGTGGTATATGGTAATCACATTGTTAAGAAAATCAAGTTGATACAATATTGATACGTCTTGATAATGTTGATTTTGACTTATGAGAGTTAGAGAGTTGAGATTCGAGTTGTCCCAAATTTATGAAATTTTCCTTTTAAGGAAAACTAGTCAATTTTCTTTTAATTATTTATCGTTTAAAAATTTCAAAGTTTAATTTTATATTTTTCCTATATGCAATGTTTATGTATCTTTGACTTATTTGTTATGTATAATTCTAGTTAGAGTATTGAAATACAGTTGAAATTACATTTTATTTAACTACTACTAAGTTAACATGGTGAACGCCATTAATCATCATGTGCCTGTTAGCCCTGGTAATACTGAAAGCGTAATGCCACCTCATTATCTACATGAACTTCCTAATGAGGATGAAATTCGTTTGGCTAAATTATTTGAATCACTCGATATGGATAAGAATGGTAAAATCGATATACATGATTTGTCTATAGCATTGCATGATAAAGAATATGCTCAAGTAAGTAAATTACTTTTTTTTTGAAAATGGAATGTAATGTAGGGTGACCATATTTTTTTTTTTTTGAACATGACAATTTTAATTTTACTCATAAATAGAAGAATTTTAATAACTTTTATATTTTTAAGATAATGGGCCAAGTACCTGTTAAACAAAATGTGGTGTTGTAAAGGGTGATAGTAAATGTAGCTATTCATAACTTTAATGCGATATAACCTGCCTCACTAACAATTGTTTATTGGAATTCAACATTTGTTTCATAAAAATAATATGAAGATAATAAGATTAAAATGAGACCTAAAGTAACTTGTTTGTAGGATGTCGTGGAATTAGGACACTAAACTCAAAATTAAGAACATTTCTGTTTTAAACAGGATGTATGGTCACCTTAAATTATATAGAAATAATTATAAATAGATTATTTAATTTTGCATTTTCTTTTGTTTTATAGAAGTTTTTAGAACTGTCTGATGCTACTAAAAGTGGTTCAATTACATTAGCCGAATTTATACATTATGTTAAAGAACATGAAAAATCATTAAGGCTTAGTTTTTCAAACATTGACAAAAACAAAGATGGTAAGAAATAATTTAATAAACACTAACACTTAAATTTAAATAATTATAATTTATAACTTTAATATTAAGTTAACTATGTATTGAAAGAGAAATAATAATACTATATATTTTATTTGTAGTATGTATATTTAATAGATAAAAAAAAAAAACATTTATAAATTTTGAGTAATAGAATAGGTTGTATTTACAAATTTAATCAGAAAATTATTAAGTTATGACAAAGACAGTAAAAAAATTGATATCTAGGTATACGTTCTTCTGTTTCTTCTTTCTGTTTTATGATGGCATATACTATAATACAATATATTTGGTATTACATGTTCTGTTATTATTGCATTTACAGTTTAATTCATAGTTTTACATTCATATTTTTAAAAGCATGTTCTTATTATAATTTTTACAGTATATATTTAATTTATAACTTCAAAACTAATTGTATAACAAAGCTTATATATAAAAAAAAAATATATATATAACTATAATAAGTAATAATAGGTTTTTATTGTTAATAGGTATAATTTTTTTTTTAGCAAGAATGTCATAATAAAGACATCGATGAAATATCCTTAACTATTAGAATCTATATCACTATTATAATATAATTAACATATATTATTTTATATTGTATTAAGTATATATTTTTTGAAGTGCAATTTGATTAATTTTAGTACTATTAACATTCTATATAAACTTCAAGCTATTTGATCATTTTTAGACACTTCGGTAAAATGCTTGTTTTTGCTGCAGCTTAATTGTCCCTAAATAGTAATATTCCCAGTGATATTGAAATTATTGAATAATATATAATATTTTTTGGCTTTCTTATTAAATAGAAGTTACCTTATTTACTGTAGTTCTTTTCTTGTTTAAATGTAATTTATCATAGACTAAGATAGAATTACTCGGTAAAGAAAATATTTACAAAATGTTGTTTTTTGTTGTTCCAAAGTATACGTTTTGTAAATAGTAGCTATATTCTGATATAATTTTTGACATTGTATACATTAAGTTTTTATTTATAATCTCCTACAAACTATTATATCTTATTTATTTTGAAATATGTGTTAATCATTTATTTAAGATTATCCCCCCCCCTCTTGTACCTTTTCAATCTCATTTAGTAAGATATTTACCACCAATAATTGATGCCCCCCTGTCACCACTAATAAATACAAATGTATATAAATATAATACAATTAATATTTAAAAATCAAAAGATTTTTAATCTTTTTGATGTTGTAGTTACATAAATCTATTTCATTAATGAATATAACATTCAAATTCATATTTGATTAATAATTCATAAATTAATAACATATAAATAGATCTTAATACTTATATAAAAAAATACTTAAAGAAATTAAGAAATGTGTTTGGATTTTTATATTTTATAAATCAATAAAAATGATAAAGCTTGTGATTTAATTTACGACTGCAGCTGGCTAATATGATTAAAAATATAATCATTGTTGAAAAATCTTAGATTTTTTTAGCATATTATCTTTTCATAAAGCATTATTGAAATATTTTGATCTGTATTTTAAAATTTAATACATACCTTATATTAAGTCTATTAATCAAAATTATAGTTTATAAAAATATTAAAAATTAAAAAAAAATACTTTAAATATTTAAATATCTCTTGTGATAATATTTTGTTTTCATAATTATTATGTATTCAAAATTTTTTAATTAATAAATCATTATTACTATCAGACAAGAGAACTGTATGTTTTTGGGTTGCATAACACTAAAATACATGTGTAAGCCCCTATTTTTATTTCTATAAACCATCATGTATACTTTTATGTATGAATTTTTACATAACAATATATATATATATATATATGATTATATAACTTTTGATTATTTATTAAAATATATTAAAATTCAATACAAGTGTATTCATATTTTTTTTTAAAAACATTTGATGTTCAAATTTTGATTAAATAAGATAATTTCAAAAAAAATTATGAATAGGACTTGAAGTTTTTGCCATTATTCTAAATCTGACACTTTATTACTACTCAATATTGTTTTTCATAAAATTGATTTATTAT
The DNA here is from genome assembly GCF_003676215.2 of Rhopalosiphum maidis. NCBI lineage: Eukaryota > Metazoa > Arthropoda > Insecta > Hemiptera > Aphididae > Rhopalosiphum > Rhopalosiphum maidis. The sequence goes on from NC_040880.1 coordinate 29,465,156, forward strand.
TGAATTCAAGTTAAATAATAACAAAATATACTTAAACCTTAAATACAACAGAGTAACTTCCTAGGTTTTTATTTTATATTTTAAACTTGTTTTAAATGAGGATTATTTAAAGTATTCTAAAAGTTGCAATGAGCTCTTCAGGCTTCAGTGTTTGTTCATATATAGTTTATATAGTACTACTTAAAAAGTTATTTACTATAGTGGTTATGTACAATTGTTTAGAAACAAACAGTGTAATTTAAAATAAGATATCTAGTTAAAATATTAATAGAACGTTAATTAAGTTTTATGTTATTTTTATGAACACTTATAAGTTATAATGAAGAAAACATTTTTTAAAAGGAAATAATTTCCTTGCTCTACTAAAAACTGAATGTTGTTAGATAACATTCAATTGATAAATTTTAAAAGTTCTAAAAAGACAAGGAATTTTATCTGATTTTTAACTTATGATTTTTGAGATATTTTAGATTTATCAATTAACTAAAGCATAAAAACATAATATCTGAAACAATTTCATTTATGCTAATCATACACTGTAAATGTCTATATTCACTTATAAATTAATAAATCTTGATAAATCTCAAGTGTTGATTATTGGGTTAAATAAATATTATCAGGTTATTTTTTCAGAATGTGTAACTATTTTATTATCCATACTTGTGTTTGGATAAGGCAGAAATCGGGTATAATAATAAAATTGTAAAGGAGCTAGTTTTTATTTCTTTGAAGGCATCATAGATATCCCTCGAGCATCTTACATTCTGATGATAAAAAATATTTTTTTGTTTGATTAATATAAATGTTTATTGATATCTGGATTTAAGAATACTATATTGAAGTGATCTATGGCAGTCTTTTATATGTTTTAAAAGAAGTGCTGACAGTGTATAAATTAAAACAAAAATATGTTTTATTTTTTCTTGAATTATATGTATATACACTCTTACACCCAGTTGGTCAGTGTACAATTAAAAGAAATTGGGACAAAGTGCATGTTCCAATCTAGGTTCCTAGTCTATATATATATATTCCTAAATTACAGTGTATCTATAAAAATCCTAAAGTACCACCAAATTTATTTTTGTAAATTATGAATGTAGAAAAAACATTTTTAAATAAGTAGAATAAGTTCAATAATAAAACCATATAGTATAATAAATGTTTAGCAGTTTATTTAATTTAAATGCATTAACTGCAACTATGAAAAGTAATTCTTGACTACAGGTAACAAAGATTGTATAGCAATAAAAAAATTATTTTTGATGTTTTCAAAAATTACATTTCATGTATATTTTTAATCAGAAAATATTTAAAATATAAAGTCTCTAAATTGTTGGGAGCAAGTGAACATGTGTAAACTTTGGCTTGGGAATCGTCTGATGTGATTATAATATTATCTTCAATGAAAATATTAATTGTTTGATTAAAAATAACAATACATAAAAAATAAAGATTGTTTTGTTTTTAAAATTTATAATGTATCAACTGACAGTTAATACATACTATTACAATTAGAATGAAATAAAAAAGAGGTGGGAAAATGGGTGTCACACTGCTGCACAATAGGTGTCGAGTGGGTCATTAATGGATGTGTTAAATTTGAATTCAATGATAAATCATTGTATACAAAAAATGATTCTGGGCGGAGACCTCAGTCTATTTCACTAAGTATATTTTATAATATGTTTTTGGAATTTTTGATATAGCTATTAAAGCTGTTTATTTTAATATTGATGTTACAATGGGTTGACTTCATTTTTCCAAAAATATTGCATGTATTTAATTATTACAATAATATACTTCTGAGTTAATAACATCTTACTGTAAATATTGTTTAAATTTACAGTTTAAATAGGTTCAGGGTATTAATATATAATATTTCAAAATGAATCTACATATTTTAAAAATGTCATTGTATGATATAGTTAAGTTCATAATTTACATTAAAGTTAAAAATCAAAAAAACAAATATAAATTATATTAAAATAATTAATATTGTTATTCGTCATTAAAATATGTAGGTAATTTAATCTAAATTTGAATTGCAAATATCTAAAAAAAAAATAATTGTGATTGTATATTTTTAAATTTTGAGTTTCAGTATGAATTATTTAGGAAGAACATTGTATTACATTTTTAAACCTTAGCTATAAAAGTTGAACACTTTAAAAAATTGTATTACAAAATAATTCTTGTAGTTGTAAATTATTATGATTCCGATGAATATTGTAAAATTTTTAATTTTTAATGCATATATATTAATTGAGCTCCTATATTTTTAATATTTTTATACATATTTTTAATAGTAACTTAATTGGGATTTTTTATTTTTTATTTTCAAGAATTTCGAACTAGTGAATATTTTTTTATTGTAATCTATAAAAAAAACTAATACAAATTGAAAATTTCAAGTGTAAAAATAATACATTTAAAATATTTTGGAAATTATATTAAGTGTAGGAAACGCTGACACATATATTCTGTGGAAATTTTAAATACCTAAAGATATTTTTAAGTTACACCAAAAACAAAAGATATTGTCAAAAACTGGTTAAAATTTCCGGTTTTCCTTCATTTTTGTTTATTTTTCCTGATTATTTTGAAAAATTATTTAAGTTTTGTTCGTTAACTAGTTCTCAGAAAATCGAAACATTTGTTCGATTACTTATACTTATTATAGACAATAGTTCATAAATCATAAGCGCAATTTGAGGGGGTATTGGGGGGATAAGCCACCTCAAAATCAATCATAGCCCCCCAAAATGGTTTGTATATATCCCCTTCTACCTTTATATATCTCAGGACTCGTGGAGCATACACCCAGTACATACATGCAAACTATAATAGCCCCTCAAATTTAAAACTCAAATTGCGCCTATGCATTAGTTATTGCATATACTATATATACACAAAAAATTAATATATTCATCACTCTGCTGACCGCTCAGAATCTTAAAGTTTAGAAATAAAATAAAATTGGTTTATAATATTATTGTAGCTTTACATGCCTCGTGCCTGCATACAAATTGTTGTAAATAATGTGTTCTTAAGTATAAAAATATTAACGTCATTAAATTCGAATGAAGAAGAATAAAATACACAATATTATCTCGCATTTAAAAATATATAGTATCGTCAGGGGCGTATTTAGGTAGGGGCTTTGGGTCCCGTTGCCCAGAGCGGCAAATTTTTATTTCGTACTTTACATACTGAGTACTGACGTAGTGACGTCAATCATTAATATTTTCACAGCAAATGTGTGCCATAGAGGCATAGAATACTATAGTATTTATATAACATAATATTCTATGGTATTAACAGTTTCACCATTGCGCGGCGTAGAAGTTTTTTAGTTTTTTTTTACTGAGGGGGAGGCGGCAAAATATGTGTTGCCCTTATCCTAAAATTCCTAAATACGCCACTGAGTATCGTATAGTCAGGTATAATAATAATTAATGTTATATTAATGTTTATTGTTTATATTATTATTTTTTATTTGTTGTTTAATTCACAGACACACATACCACTTACATAAAATCTTTTATACGCACAAAAGTTTCTGTATTTAGTATATTTCGAATTCAAAAACTATTAAGAGGACGTTATACACGTATGTGTTGTCTCTCTTACTAATGTAGATCATAGCTAATTTGCGTTCAGCAGAACACATTTTGTGATATTAGCTTTAATATTAGAGTAAATTTATCTATCATCAAATTTAAAGGTAAGAATATTATGTAGAAAATGTCATATACTTTTATTGATATTATCATTTTAAAGTAAGTTATGAATATTTTAAAGTTGTAATATTTTACAGCTATAACTCACTTTAAAATGATATCAATAAAAGCGTATGACATTTTTTAGATAATATTCTTACCTTTAAATTTGATAATAGGTAAATTTATTCTAATATTAAAGCTATCAATCATTAACATCACAAAATGTGTTCTGCTAAACCCAAATTTGCTATGATCTACATTTCTAAGCCAGAGAAAAGTAGACAACACATGCGGATGTAACGTCCTTTTAATATTAATTATTATTATAATAATTTAATTTCCTAATAACGACAAGAAATTACATTTTCTCAAAATAATAATTAATATTAGTGATTTTATTTTTTTTACAAAAAATATTGTTTTTTAATCTGATAGAAGCAATTTCTATTTCTCCCCTTCCCTTTTTAAAATGACGTCACTGACCTAATGTTATAATCTGATCTAGTTTTTATATTTCTGTATTGAATTACAAATCAAATTGTAAATTTAATACGTAATGAAGAGTATAATGTATGTAGTATGTATTATGTTATGACTGTTATGAGAAAATAAGTATGATGATGCATTGTACATTATATTACCTCAAAACTGTATGATAAATCGCGTAGTTATACCAATTATGAGTTGAATTATGATAGCAATTACTTATTTAATAAATTATCAAAATTGAATTAACATAATAAACTTATGGGTTTGAATAGGTTAATAGGTTTTAAATAGACACGTTTAAACCTTACACTTAAAAACCGGACTCTATATATAATAATCTGTATTGACATAAGATTGTGTCTTAAGGTTAAGAATACCTATTACTTATTTAAGACTTAAAAACAAGTATATATCGTAGTTCAAAAATTAATTAGAACTGATTTAAGTTGATTATTGGATTTTCTTTTTACATTAAATTTTTAAATTATATTACCGCTTTATATCAAAAATAATTAATAAAAATATTTGATATTTTAAAAATATTAGTATAAAATATGAGGTAGTAATTCTTAGTATAATAATTTCAGTCATTGGGATGACAATCCATGACATATTATGTAATGGATAATAATATCGTCATATTTCGTACAATATATTTTAACGTAACTGTACTGTATATTGAGAAAAATAAGTACTTATTATGTTCCCAGCTATTTTTGAGCTCTTCACTTTTTGTGCCCCCCCCACACACACATATACTCACGCTAAAAAAATATTGGTCTAGTTTTGTCTATGGTGTAATGTTTGTATATTTAAGTATAGTATATGCCATATGCTTATGAAAGCTCCTAAAAAAATAACATAAGATTTATTAAGTTATCATTATAGTTAAATTGGAAATTTTAAAAATAATTTTTAGGTGAAAAATAAGTACATTTACGTTTAAATTGGTCTTTTTATAAGTACTAAAATTTAATGAAATAGGAAAATATAAATATAAGGTTAATATTTCAATCGATTGAGTACAGTTTTATGATATATCTTATTAAGAAATAATATTTATTATGCTCGTATACCTAGTGTAATTTTTACTTTAAATTATGATTTATATAATACTGAATTGGCAATTTAAATTTAAGGTGAATAAGATATCATTTACATAATTATTAACTAGTAGTTTTAGTAATTACGAGTTTATTTTAAATAAAAATTAAGATTTTTTTTTTATTGTTTAATTTATGAAATTTCAAATATAATTAATATACTATTTATAATTTAGCCTGTGTGGCTGTATGTATATCATAAGTATATGATTTTTAAATTGTATGATAATTAATACGTTTTACATATTCAGCAATGCGCATTGCGGATATATAAATATATTAAAACAAGAGGAAAAATTGCACTATATATTACGATAATTTGTTTTTTCTGAAACATTATATTTTATTAGTTTTACCACATTTGGCACATTTTCGAAATTTTAATAAAAAGGAACAAATTATAGTTTAAGATTTATTTTCAAGTATAAATTATATAATTAAATATAAATTATTTTTCAAGTTTATTTATTTACAATTTCTTTAGGTAAAATTGATCAATATGAGCTTATAAGAGCTTTTCAAGAATTAGGAATTGAAATTGATGATGCTGAAGCTATAAAACTTCTTAAAAGGTAAATTCAGGGTTGATGTTTTAAAGTAAATCAATAAATTAAGTTGGTTTATTTATTTTTTTTTATATATACTTTAGGATGGATAAAGATGGTAGTTTAGAAATTAGCTTTGAAGAATGGAGAGATTTTTTACTTTACTGCCCTTTTACAGACTTACACGACTTAATTAAATATTGGAGGCATTCAACTGTAAGTATGGCATTTTAATAATTATGTATTAAGTGTTTGAAATTTATTTATAATCAAAATAATCGAGTTTACATGTAATCAATATATAAAAAATAATAAAAATTTAAAAATGAGAAACACTAAATAGTTTTTACGTTGCGAATGTTATGTAGTTCGATAATTATACGCTTGTATCACGTGTGTGACTGCCCCCGCCAATTGACATTCAGCAACGTTCTGTTTTAGACCTGTGCAAAGAAGTATTTTAGTAGACTGTCTATGTTGTAAATTTTATTCGCGTTTCTATAATTATTATTATTACTTTTTTTTTTAATTAAAACTTATAATGGATACACATAATTTCAAAATTTTAAAATACTCACTTGATCAAGATGAAATTGACGGTTTATGTAATTTTGACTACGAAGAAAATTGTCTTTCGTGCTGTGATATTTATAAATCGTATTTAGAACTTTATAAACAAATGGTTTCAAATAAAGTAAGTACTTAGTAAAATACGCCTTCTAAAAAAATTATACATTAATATTAATATAATAAATGAAAGGTATTTAATTTAATTTTATATAAAATAATTAATTTTTATTTTTACCAAAAAGTAACATATATACAACTTAAAAGTAGCTCTTATATTTTTGATGTAATTTTAAATAATAATTTTATTTTTATTTTTAAAAGACAATATGAATATGTATATTAATAATTTTTACTAAATAAAATATATAATTATGCATATTTTTTTGTAATGATTCGTAAATAACACTTATTTACGCACAAATTTTTAAATAAAAATATTGTAATGCATTGTTAATAGCATTATAGTTAAATAGTTTCTAGGGACTTTGGTCTACTATTTAAGTATGCAATTTTATCAAGAACTCTTCCTTGTTTATTTAATTGCTTTCAATCTTATCAGTTATAATAGATAAATGAATACATTGTATTAGCACCTACTTTTTAACTAAATAATATTCACGATAAAGTAAATTAATGTGTATTATTATTTAAATAATGAATAATTAACTATTATGTTTTACTAAGCCTACTAATTTAACATTAAATATTTTAAGATATTAGTTTTTATTTTTTTTATTGTTATATTTTATAATATTGATATTTTATAAGAAAATTAATTATTTCAGTTAGTTTTGTAAAATGACTGTAAAGGATTAATTTAAAATTTAAACAAGATTTTAATATATTACTAATAATGTACTATGCACTTGGCAGGTATCCGTAGGTTGAGCTCACTTAATCCAAGGTCAAAATCGTTTTTTGTTTGACACTATTAATAAAATACAATTAACAAATAACTAATCTTTCTAAGCAATTTGGGAAAATTCCAATTTGATATAATTCTTACTGGATTTTTATAAAAACTAATGTATAATACATATTATTTACTTTATATTTGTGTAATATTTTGTTATTTATCTCGTTATTTATTATAATTCAGTTCTAATAAAAGTGAATAATTTAAATCAGAGCTGGATTTTAGATGGAGCGAGGCTTAACACAATTTGTTTTAAGCAATATCTCAGATTATTATTTTTTATAACACAAGACATAAAATGTCATACATATGCGCTACACCTTGTGGTCCTTACCTAAGACCATTATAATTTAAACACAATAATAAAGTTTATTTGTTAAAATAAGTACAGTAAAATAAAATAATGTCCATCAAAATTTTAAAACAGATTTGTATCAAAACTATATATATATATATTGAGATTTTTTTTGATAATTAATATTAAATTGCATTTTTTAGTTTATAGACATTGGGGAAGATATGAATGTGCCAGATGATTTCACCCAAGCCGAAATGATAACGGGGATGTGGTGGCGTCATCTTGTATCTGGTGGTGTAGCTGGCGCTGTCTCAAGAACTTTTACTGCACCTTTAGATAGACTTAAAGTATTTTTACAAGTAAGGCAATTTAATTTATAGAAAAATAATCTATAACTTAATCTAAGTTACTATATTTTATTATGTATCATATAATTTTAATTTTAATCAAAACAATATACCCAATTTATTTTAATTTAAATAGACATAAAGTAGTATTTTTGAGTTATCTTTAAAGTAATGATTAAAATAATTATTACTTAACTGTAAAAATAGCTTATAATGTGTCTTAGGTATACGGCAATCAACATAGCAATATAACAACATGTTTCAAAAGCATGTTAAAAGAAGGAGGCAAACGAGGTATGTGGCGTGGAAATGGTATTAATGTACTCAAAATAGCTCCAGAGTCTGCGTTTAAATTTATGGCTTATGAACAAGCTAAACGCCTTATTCGAGGTTCGAGAACTAAAGACTTAACAATATTTGAAAGATTTATGGCAGGATCACTTGCAGGAGGTTTTAGTCAATCATTAATTTATCCCTTAGAAGTATGTTACTCTATTAATTTTATAATTAGAATTATATTTATGGTTTTTTTTTTAGGTTTTAAAAACAAGATTAGCCATTAGAAAAAGTAACCAATACAAGGGTATATTTGATTGTATCCAAAAAATGTATTACCGTGAAGGTATGCGCAGTTTTTATAGGGGTTATGTACCCAACCTTTTAGGTATACTTCCATACGCTGGTATTGATCTTGCAGTTTATGAGGTGATTTTCTTTTTTTTATTGAAAATGATCCATCTAAGTGTCTATAATCATTATTTTTCAAAAAGTATTAAAGTTTTTGAATGATACCATACATTTTTAATTTTATATTCTGAAGTAGAATGTTTTTCACCTTTCATTTATTTAATTTATTTTTTTTATCGAACATAATTACATCAGCTACTAGGCCATTAGTTATTAATTGACGTTATATTTACATTTTAATTCAAGTTTGGATAAATGTATGCTTATATTAGATCAAATAATTCAATTTCCTTTAAAAAGTTGCACCTTTTATTATTTTGCAAAGTATAATGTTATAGTAGAGTATAGTATGTCCAAATAACTTGATTATTCTTATTTTTAAAATCTTTAGAAAGTTTCTAGTTTCTCCAAGTCTTTGAAGAACTTCTTAATTTGATTTGACATGTCTTATTAAGTATGTAACTGACATAATAAATGCTCACTTTTATTTCAAGAAAATCAATGAGTAAAATTGTAAAAATAATAAAAGAATTTAAAGTTAAGATAAGCGAAGAAGTGGTCAGTGGACCAACTATTTTCAAGGTACTCCTGTGAAATTCTTATCTACTCATCTAAACTTAAAATACTATTACCTAATTAACTATTCATTTGAGATTTGTTGATTATGTATTGAAGTGTATTAAAAATATTTTGCTTCGGAATATGAAATTAAAAATGTACATTGTTATTTAAAAAAAAATAAAAACTTAAAAAATTACAATAATATCAAGTTGTTAATATTAGAATTTTACAATTGCAAAATAATATTTTAAAAGTTAAATTTTTTGAAAAATGAATGTTAGAAATTGAAATGGATCACCTAGTACAGCAGTTTTTAACCTTTAAATGTCCAAGTATCACCTACACATTTTACATATATTTTGATTTAGTAAGCTCTGATTTTACTTATAATAAATGTATACATTATCAGTTATGTGCTGGAGCGTTTATTAGGTTTAATTAAAAACTATATATGTTTATAAATGTAATCTTCATGTACAACCCTTAAGCCTTCTGTGTACCACTAGTGGTACACATACCATTGGTTGAAAAACACTTACCTGATATATAACTTTGTATAAAACAAATCTATCCAAAAGGATGTCAGAGCACTATTAGTTTTCTTTCTTTTGCCCAAGTGCAACAACAAATTAATAACAGATATTGTGTTGTTAGCTTTGATATTAATTTGAATTTACTTATCATCAAACTTAAAGTTGATAATATTATATTATTAGGTGATTGAACTAATTATTTTTATAATATTTAAATTTTTATGCAAGTTAAAAGTCACAATATTACAAGTACAATATTACACTTAAAAAATATAGTACATCAGTATATCACAAATAATGTTAACATTAAGACCTCATCATAAAAATTCGGTCCCACAAAATACAATATGTGATTGTTATACATAGGTCATAAAGAGTAAACTAATAGTGTGCTGACATCTTAATAAACTATTATATTTAATAAAATATCCTTAGTTATGGGTTGTCAATAGGTAATAATTTTTAGTTACTAGTATTTTAATATTTACTACAACAGGTGGTTAAAAATATGGTATTAAATGTCTTTTTAGTTTTTTGGGTTTTGGATGGAATAACGTACCTCTAAAAATTTTTAAGTTTATCATGACACTGATAGTTGGTATACAATATTATTACATGTTTTAAATTCAAAATTAAATTAATACAAGTTTAGTAGTCAACATATTCATTAAAACTACATCATTTTATCAATCTTATTTTGTTATTATTTTGTAGACATTAAAAAATAACTATATTGCTTCACATAACAATGGTGAAAAACCTGGAATGCCATTATTGTTAGCGTGTGGTACTGTTTCCAGTACTTGTGGCCAGGTGTGTTCATACCCTTTAGCTCTTGTCCGTACACGTCTTCAGGCACCTCGTAAGTTATTACTTTTGTATTATAATAAATTTCATTATTAATTGATTTATTATTGTTTCAGATTTAGAAGGTCCTGATACAAGGACAATGATGTCAGTATTTAGAGAAATTTGGGTAAAAGAAGGTATAGTTGGTTTGTATCGAGGCATCACTCCAAATTTTATGAAAGTAGCCCCTGCTGTTAGTATAAGTTATGTCGTTTATGAACGATGCCGTGAAGCACTTGGGGTTACTATGTCATAACATATGTTATTTAAAATTCTTCATATTTATTTATCTCTTGACATTCAATATTTCTCCTTCGTGTTTTTAAAATATTATTTTAAATATTACAAAAATGTATTGGTGGTTAAATTTTGGGGCAGTATGTCTTGAACAAAAGTGATCTGAAAGGGTAGAAATTTACATTACAGTCATGGTTACCATAGCCATAAGGATAGAAAAAATATTAAGTTTGATTATTACTTATGTTGAGAAAATGTCAAATGCTAACATAAATAATATTTATATTATAATTAATAATTATCCTAATATTTAATTATATATTATCACAATGCTTTTTTAAAATACATCTTGACATTGTTACCAGTCAAATTTAGGCTCAACATAATTTAATAGATTCTTATAAACTTTTATTTATTTTTTTTGTCTCTAATACAAATGCTTTTTCTACCAACATTCCAGATGTAACATAATTTTTCCAAGATAAATTAACTAGGTTAATATGAAATCCAATCAAAGGGTTTAAGTATTGTCTTTAAATTCTTTGACTTGCCTGCTGTACACTTAGAATTGGTCATAAAATTATTAAAAGAATATTCTTAAGGTTAATAAATATATTGTAATTTTTAACCTAATTTTCTTTATAAAAGTTTAACCGATTATAAATCAATCCCTTAAAAACTGCAATATATTTTTTTTTTCAGAAAAATTGTTTAAGTTTGTTCCTAGTCATGCGTGACACTTTTGTTTTGTATAATATTGTTGTTTGTAAAACCATTTTTGTTCTCTTTGTTCAAAAATAAATGTTTTTCAATTTTGTAAACAAGATTTATCTTATTGATTTTTTTTTTATGAATAATTTTAACTCCCTATTTTGATGATATTTAAACTGTACATATTTTTTTAGTTATAACTCAATAATATATATGGTGCTCAGATTAAATTAATGTATTAACCAGATATTGAGCATGTATCAAAAATTTTTTTAATATTTTTGTGCTGTTGACATTGAAGCTTTTACAATATTGCACTTTTAATAAATGTGAAAACTATCTATCATTTTAAATAAATATTTAAATACAATATACATTATATGTTATATATGTATATCATTCCATTATCAATAAATTTGTAATAATTATGAAGAAGTTTTTAAACAGTTATTTTAAGTGTTATACAAATTATAGTTTATTTAGGTATTATCTATCTATTTCATAGATTACAAAATCATTATTTTTAATACTTATATTCATAAAAAAATTGCTAAGATCTATTAGGCATAAGTTCTAATTTAATTTATAAATTTAAATTTTCTTTATATTTTAGTTGTTAAAATAAATTACTTAACACATAAACTTGACAAAATAATACAAAAATATTACATAATATTGTTACAAATATTTATAGATAAGACTGATTATGGTTTATATATTATTAAAGATTAATGTTAACATAAGAATTATTATAAAAAATATGTTAATTGATGTGCAAAATATTGTACATGCTAATGGATATATATACCTATTCCTAAATATTGACATCAGTAATTTTCTTACTTAAATCTTAAATATTGCATTAATTAGTATTTGCTATTTTGCTATATGCCATTAATATTTTTCTAGTCCTTGTAAATCTAACTACAATTTCTTATAGGTACTCAATAACTCAATATATATTTATTTACGAAATTTATTTATTATTTAATTAAGTTAATATGATTATTTGTTTTATAAAATAAAAATTATACACAATGGCTTTAAAATTTCACTTTGAAAAATTATAAAAATAAATAATTATGATTTATTTTTACATTATTAGTTTAAAACTAAGAATGTGTTTGAATTTTTCAATAAATATTTCAATTACAATTATATTGTACTTGTGTCTACTTCTAGAGTTTCATTATGGTTGCTCCTACATGTATGCCAAGAATATATTTTAATATGCTCTCAACATTTACTGAATAGATATTTTCAGATCTCAAAAAATTATATTTAATGAAAATATTACTTAATTAAATTAAAAATTATTTAATTTATGTGTTAAATTGATATTATGTATAAAAAATTAACAAATATAATATTGGAAGGTACGTTTCTTTATATTCATACTGGTTTAATTTATATATATAATAATATATTGTAATTTAGTATTATAGGGAATTAATGCTTTTAAAAAAAAGGAAAGTATGCTCAAAAGTTTTATATATTTTAATACTTTTAAAATATTCATTGTTATATATTAATATGCACTATTTTTATTTATTTATTAACATTTATTAACATTGTCATTTTTTGTTTACCCTATATCCATTAATAATTGTAAGCTTCCTAACCTCATTTTTGAGTAAACCAACACAATAGTGCTTTAAAAAATATTTTTTTTTGTTAATAAATCTATAATTTTTTCTGTACAGTGAAGCCCTAGTGACTGATAAGATAAGATGAGATAATATACAGATATTTTATGTTTCATAACTTATTAAGTTAGAATAAAATACACTTTAGCTCTATATATTTAAAAATCTAAAATATACTTTTAAATGTATGCATTTCTGAAAAATGCAAAATAACATTTTTTTAGTGAAAATTATGTATTGATTATTCCAAACAATCTAACTTTTAAATAATTATAATAATTTTCAATATTATAGTTGGGAGCTCACTTTAAAACTGAAGTCTGGCTCTATGTGCGTACAATTTAAAATATCAATTCAAAATTTTGTTAAAATTCTGATTGGTATTAATGATGGTTATTTGGTTATAATTTTCAACAACTTTAGTTATTTTATTATAAGGTCAGAAGAGAAAAAATTATTTTAAATCTTTTACTCCCAGATAAAAAACATTTGATAGTTAAAATTTATAAATCATTTACTTCTTGATAGATGTTTTCTTTCACACATAAAATAAAATAATTACAAATAGAGTATGAATTTTATCAGGGCAAAATTTATCAGACACCAAAATGTAAAAAATAAATTATTTCCATTCTTAACCAATACCTGTTTTAAGTAACATAAATAATTTACAAAGATGTTTCTTCTTGTAATAGCTTGGCTGCAGCTTCATCTAATAACCATTGTACACTACCATTTACTGGCTGTACACAATTGGCTGGTAATTGTTCACCATCTTTAAGAATACGCTAAAAAATATTAAAATATTATATTATTGATGATCCTCATATTAGTGAAATTTACATTTTGAATCGTACCTTCAAGATATCAGCTTTTGAGCTACCAGTTGCTATAAATGCACAATATCTAGCATTGTTAAGGATTGGAAATGTAAAAGTAATTCTGTTTGGAGGAGGTTTTGGTGAATCGGAAATTGGAGCTACCCATACTGATGTTTCTTCACATAATTTGTGTCCAGGAAATAAAGAACATGTATGTCCATCCGGTCCTACGCCCAATATCAAAGCGTCAAACCGAGGCAAATCATAAGGTGCAAAATAAACAGACATCTTTTGGATATAATCTTTAGCTGCCTCTTCAACTGCAATACAAAATCCAACAACATATTAATTCACATAATTAATTTTTTCACATAGAACATGTATTAGGTATTTACCGGAAAGTTGAGGATTTATTTTAATGAATTGATCTTCACTGATTGGAAGGTTACTGATAAATTTGTCTCTGTACTGAGCAAATGTAGACTCTGGATCATTAAATTCCACCAGTCTTTCGTCACAAAAAAAAAATCTCCACTTAGACCAATCTGTTTCAACTTTAGCTAAATATTCGGATAAAAGCGACACAACCGATCCACCTTAAACAATTTTTGATGTAATCTCATGTATTTTTCATACAGTTAAAATAATACTTAAACCATTATACCAGAAAGTCCAATTTTAAAAACTGCATTTCCTCCTTCAGCTAACACATCATTGGCAAGTTCCGAGAGATTTTTTGCCAATTCCGCACCCAGCTTTTGTGTATTTTCGTACACCGAAATTACCTTGGAAGTCATTTTCGAATAAATACTTATATTTTGGTTCCAAAACTATCAAGACGTGGAATGAAGGTTACAGCGATGTGTTAAATGTTAAGGTGATGATAATAATAATATACCTATTAACCTATTACCTAATGTCCTAATTGAGCATTATTTTATCGGTAATGGAATTATTAGTTTAAGAATTAAAGATTATTATTATAAAAATAAAAATATTTAAATAATAATCAATTGATCATTGATAAGACGTATTCATGTGTTATCATCATAGAACATAATTGAAGCGACAGTCAAACAGCTGATCGATTTATTTTCATTTTGCGAGAGGCTCGACATGTTGGCAGCGAAGACATCACGAATTAAACTAAACTTGTTTTTTTAATTCGTGCTCGGCATCTAATTCATCATAGAACATGTTTTAATACGGATTTCAAATGATGTTACGGTTACATTATCATGCTGAGCTTGTATGCATAGACGTATAATATTCGAGCATACGCCATACAGCAACATTTCAAGGTCGACTGAAATATTTATCGATATATTATGGGATTTTGATAGCTGTCGCCTGTCACTTATCGCTTCTGTTATGTCCACCATGCTTATGTTCTATGATTATCATGTTATATGCATAGATAATATATACATGTATATTTACTCCGGTTATATTAGAGCACTAATATAGTGCCTTAGTTATATCACTGAACAATATATACCTATCTTCTAAGACCGTGTGATGGAGTATCACTTTATCAAATGTATTTCATTTTTATCAGCTTTATTACCACAGAATAATAATTATAATTTCTTTTCTGACTCTTCCAGTCGAAAATCTAGAAAAAGAGATTAGGAGGTGGGAAATCCGCATAAAAATCAAATTAAAAATCCTAACAATTAACATAATTGTAAGCACTTTAAGAGTAACTAAAGAAAATTAAATCAAAAATTCAAAATATTTAAATACATATAAATAATAACTTAGCATCAATAATTTTAAAATGTTATTTACTATTAAGTATACAAAATGATAATTTAAGTAACGATGGAAAGTAAAATATTTCAAGTTTCTAAGATTAATACTCTTTGAATTACATATGTTAAAAAGGGAGGAATATATTATCAGTTTAAGGGGTAGAAATATAAATTAACACGTATTAACATAATTAAATGTATTTACCGAGTTAATTTAAAAAGTATTTAATGAGGGGGATAGCTGACTGGCCCTCAAAGACATACGTCTTCATAATTTCTGTGTAGAATAGAAAGAACGGTGCGAATAGGTTTGTGGTGTAAAAATAAAAATAATCTAAAATCTAAATGTTATAAAAATATCAATATTTGTGTTTGTAGGTATAAAATAGAATATAGGATGTAAGTTTCAATTTCCGCAAAAAATATTTTTAAATAACAAAATACAATACAATACATAATAAACAATATTACTTATAATATACCATCATCATTCTTCATTTAAATATCAAATTTTGTCTTAATTTAAACATAAAATATCTATGAAAAAATTGTTTTTATTTTTTGTATCCAGTATGAATTATTTATGAAGAACTTTGTTTCAATTTTTAAATTTAACCAATCATAGTGTTTTTTATTGGTATTTATAAAAAAAAAAATAAACTAAAAATGTATAAATAAAAGAGTTTATTTACAAAATAAAAAAAAGATCAAAAAGAAATTCCACATCTCTGAACAAATCTGTCAAGCCTTATTAGGACCAAACTAACAAGACATAAAAAACATGATCCTATTTTTAAAAAAAAAGCTGAATCGTACAATTAAATTAAATTAAAAAAACAAAAAAAAACAAATTGTAATAAACCTAACCCAATGTAAATAACTTAAATGTACATATTATATATTGATGGCCAGGTCGTTGATGTATTTTAAGATCAAAAAAAAAAAAAATCTTAGGGTATTTTTAAAATTTTCAATGTATTGATTACCCATTTGTTTGTATTACCAAAATAAAAAATAAAATTAAATGAAAAAATTATGAATACTGAAAACTTTTTTGATATTGTTCAAAATATGATATATGTATAAACAATAGTAATAAATTAATGATATTTACTATCAGTCTTGGTATAAATTGTACTCATTAGAGAGATTTATTCATCTTAAAATTGAATATCCTGCAATTGACAAATCTTTTTTGGTTGAAGTTGTGGAACTCCTAAAAATTAATAAAAATTAATGTTATTTTATTTGAAAGGAAATTTTAAAATTATATATAAAATAACCTGTGGATATCTTTAATAAATTCAAGTAATTTCATAAAACCAATTAACAAATCTTCTGTACCATCTCCATTTGATTGTTGAGTTCTGATATCAAAGGATGTTATCCTTTTATCTTCAACATCTTTACTTATTGTTCTATAGAGAAGCAAACTCTAAAAAAATAAAAAATAATTTTTATAAAAGTTAAACTAAGAACATAGGAATTTAATTTAGCATAAATGATTTATAATTTTAAGTTAAACAAGTCAATTCAATCCCTTTTTTTTGTTTAAGTGATTTATAAATTAAAAAGCTTTCTTGACGTCTTGTTATTTCTGTTACTATAATATTACTTTTATACAGTTCTGTTTTTCTGTAAGCATTTAAAAGATGGTGGAAGTGAATGGTTAAAAGATAAGCATGGAAAAAATAATGCAAGATGTGGGATTTGATAGATGTATGATCAATGAATTTACAGAGCTCTTATTCATTGATTTTGATGTACTTCTTTTGGATCAATGTACACATAGCACTTAAGAAGTGCCATATTAAATTCTAATTGGGTACCATAGTTTATATTAGATGAAATACTAATGGATACACCAACATGGAATTCTCTCTATGTATGCACATCTGACTAACCTAAATCCCAAAATAACTTATAACCAACTTTTTGGATGATAAAATTATTCTACAAATAAAAAAATCCTTATCACTGTCTTTGAGAATTTAAAAGTTCTCTCAATTTGATGTCTGAATGATATACTAATTCAAAATTTATTAAACAAATTTCACCTTATTCGTAATTCTTTCTGCCTTAGTATCTTGTTAAATAACATTTTTTAATAATAATAATAATAATTAAAAGTTACCATATTTTTTGCAACCTCAGCAATTTCACATAATTGTTGGTTGTTATCACTGTTCTGTGATACTTTCATTAAAAGTTGACTGGTGAATGTATACACACATAGTTCTAAGGCATCATTTAAACTGGCCAAATCTACATCTAATACATATCTTTCATTGAGTGCTGATATCAATGATGTGGAAACAGCTCCATGCTAAATTGTTATCAAAATATTGTATAATTCTAAATAACTATTGTCAAATAAAAAATAATTTTGACTCACCCTAGTTATTTTGTCGGACAGAAATACAATCATTTCAATTAGTCCTTCAACAGTAAAGAAAGTACTGAACCTTTTATCAATAATTATTTCTTTGCTAACAATGTTCTTGAATACACTCGCATCACTTATACCCAATTGAAGTAATGATACAATTTCATATGGAGGTATCATGATTCGGACAAGAATTGAATTGCAAGAATACAACATTTCAAAAAGTCTGAAAAATATCAATAATAAAATTGTTATTAATAAAATAAGTATATTATAAAATACATAAATAATTATAGACATGATTAAGTAATGTATATTCTTACGTTTTTCTTGTTGTATTAATTGTCAATAAATCTTTTTCTGTAAATAAATCTCCTCTAGTTTTCCAACCAGGTAAATTTAATTGTACTTTTTCATTTTTGAACATACTCATGATTAAAACATCTGGATCATTTAATTGTAAATATGATCCATACGCACAATCCCAAATACTTATCTAAATCCATTATTATATTTTTGTCAATAAAAAGGTACAAAACAACACAATAATAAGTTACTTACAATAATTTTTTCTAGTGCAATATAACACGAACCACCAACTGACTGCCAATGATAATAATATTCTTTGGAGACAATTACATTCATCAATTTAATAACTGTTTGTACCAGGTTTAAATGAGGAGTTGTTAGTTTCATATTCTTTGGCTGGTAAGTAAAAAATAAATGTTAGTTTTTTCATTTTAAGATGAATAAATTATTATTATATTAATTTATTTAAAACTTACAAAATTTAAAATTATTGATAAATCCAAAAAAATTGAAGTTAATTGTTGTATTACTTCTCTTTTTACACAATGGTCACACATATTTAAGAAGTTGACAAGCATTTTAAAATAATTTTTGTAGACACATAACCGTTTTGGATCATCAAATTTAATATCAAATTCAGCCTAAACAAAAAAAGATAAGATGTTTTCTGAAAAACAAGTTTACATGTTTAACTTACAAATTTTGCAGACAATACAGTACATAAGTGTTTTATGATATATGGCTGAGTACCAAATTGTGAATGGAATTGCTTAAATGATGATAAATACAAAAGAAAATCAGTCACTTCTACAGTCACAGAATTAATTTGATTTTCCTGAATAAACAATTAAAAATTTCTATTATAGAGTAATAATAAAAAAAAAGTAATAGAGAGCTACTATAAATAAATATACTTTATTGGATTTATCCACAAATTTAAGCATTTGGCAAATAGTATTTGTTAAAAGATATGATTGACGCCAATTGGTAGATGATCTAGTAATTACAGGTATGATCTTATAAAATAATGAATTAGTTAGTTTTATATTGGTAACAATAGATCGATATTCATGATCGGTTTCATTAATATTTTCCAATTCATTTTTAGCAAGTTCACAAATAGTGCTGTACATTTCATTACTAAAAACATCTAAATTAAAAAAAAGAACAGTAAGTTAAAAAAAATGTAAAAAATAAAAATAAATATTTATAATAAAAACCTTTATGAACATTTTCAGTTAAAGCTGAGTCATTCAAAAATATAATATTTGCGATCTCATTTACCACAATCAATACTATAGTTTTTGATGTTTGACTTTTTGCTAATGATTCATTATCATTAAGTAGTTTTAATATTGTTTGTACATCATTAATAGTTGATTCGGAATTTATAATACAGTTCCTAATAAAAAAAAAATAAAGAGAAATGTTATAATAAAAATGTAAAAGCACATTTAAAGTATTGATAGAAAGTTAACATATAACTTATATATTTTTTCTATAAATATTGTTTTTAACAGTATTGAAATTTTATATACTATCTATAGTACTGCAAAATATGATATAAATTTAAAATAATTATTATTTGTATGATTAGATACATTGGAACAATGTATCATGTACACTAAGGGCCAGTTGTACCGTCTCCGATTAAAGTTAATCACAGTTTAATCGGCCAAATTAGCCTGGTTAAAATATCTGTTATCAATGATTAAGCGTAATTAGAGTTTAATTGGAGACGGTACAACTGGCCCTAAGTATAATTATTGTTAACAGTGTTTTTATGAATTAGATTTGTCAAAATTTAAGATTACCAAACTCTTTTTCTTAGTTATATTACTTTATATTAATTATAACTAAATAATTACCTAACAATATTAGAATTTCAAAAATAAAACACTTACTTCTTCCACATTTGTAACATGATCAATAAAGATTCTCCTAAACTAACAATTGAACTTATATCATTGCTTTTCAACTCAATTATAAATAATTTTAAAATATTATCAACTACTAGATGTTTATCGTTAACAGCAGAATCACGGTGTTTTAAAATCAGAAGTGTAAAAAATTTCCATGAGTAAATTAACTTTCGTTTAATATCAATTAAAGAATCATTATTGTCTTCAAAAAATTTTAAAAATCCCTGAAATCAAATTAAGCAATACAAATTTAATATATAGTTGATCCATTAAACTAGGTATAATAATTTAAGATAATTTTAGCAAAGTTTAAAGATAAATTACTAACTTTTAACATGCTGTTTAATCTTGTTTTCAAAAAAATATCCAATTGTTCTGCAAATTCTTTATTAATTTCAATTGGACAATAATGGGCTTGAAGTGACAAAATAGAAAATACTTCTGAATTTATTTCTGGTATCATTCTATGAATAATATGTACAAGTAAAATATCAAAAATAATTCATAAATAATAACTAATAAGCATAAACTTAAATATTAGGCAAACTTAAAACAGTGAAAGTGACACTGTTTTATAGAGGAGCACAAAAAATAGTAGTTGAGTTCATAGTTAAAGTCAAGATACTTAAGAGCATCAAAAGGAAAGAAGAAACATTAAATAGTTCAAAAGGTGTAGAATAGCAATTGAAGAACAGGATATTTTATAAAATGACTTTAATAAAAAACCATAGTGAAAATAAATTGAAAAGCTTTGATAATCAAACAATGACAAGTAAAAAATATAATAAGATCTGAAAAAAGACAATATGAAAAAAATTGTACATAGTATATAGTAACATATTTAAATAAAACATAAAATTTCATACAAGATAACAAATGGAATAAAAAATGGATATAAACCGAAAGCGGTTATCCTGAAAAAGTCAGAAGGGGTTCACTAATTATAGATATAAGTGATATAGCTGAAAAATGCAGAGGAATGTTTGAAACATTTTCTTAGGATCAAAACAAGAAAAATCTAAGTAACAGTAGGATAATGGATAATTAAACCAACAATAGAAGAAAGGTAGGTTAGGTTATTTATATGCTAAAAAATAGTAATGCACCTGGATAAGACAGTATAATATCCGAACTACTTAAAGAATATCAGAAAAAAAGTGACCAAACAAATTAGAAAAAGTTGTTAAAAAAGCATGGAAGGAAGAGAAAGTACTTAATTCAATGCCTGAGATGTAACAAGATTATGTCCAATTTATAAAAAAGGAGACATTATGAACTTAAGTGGTATCTCATTACTGGTTATATCATATAAACTCAAATAATATGGAGATGAAATCGTTAGAAAATATCAGAGAGGTTTTAAAAAAAGGAAAATAAATTCTATATTGTCAAGCAAATTATGGAGAATACTATAAATATAATCAAGAACTATTCCTGCTATTTATTGATAAAAAAACAGACTATGACTCTATTTTCCGAAAGCCTGTGGAGAGACTTAAAGAAACTTGGTAAATCAGGTAAAGCTCATGAGCAGGGCTGGTAAGTTCATGCATTTGCATATATTTTTTGTTACACAGGAAAACATGCTAACTGAGATACAAATCCATTTCATAATAATAGTAATAATTATATAAAGTTTAATAGTGCGTGTTTTTGCATATTTGTCATAAAGTAGATTTTTTAGGGTTATTAGCACTTATTATTACATAAAAACATTTTTCAAGGTGACAACATTTTTGTTTTATAAAAATAAATTTCATATAATATTTTTATGTTATTATATTAATTATAAATACTAAAATTATATATTTATAGAATTTATGTTCAACGGTTAAAAAATAAATATAAAAAAAACTAAATATACAAGAAACCTGGTAAAATTAAAATATTTAAATAACCATAGAATAAAATAAATAATGAAGAATAATTATTATAATACTTACTTATTATGAAAAAGTGGTTTAAATATTAACTTCCAAAAATTTTTATTTTGTTGTAAGTAATGCATAGCTAAATTAAATCTATTATACCACAAAGTATGAATAATTCCCAAGGTTTCAAGATAAATGTTATTTTCTTGTTCTTGTTTAAAATCCTAAATAAATAACATAAAATATTAAATACAAACTTGAGTTATAAATTTATTCAAAACTAAATTAGCCTAATTGGTTAGTATGATAGAATTAAATTTTTCTTTTAAATTTAAATAATGGAATATTAAAACTAAAACCCATTCAAAAGTAACCATATTAATTTATTGAATAATAAATAACAATATTGGCATAAAAATAAGAAGTAAAATTTGACTTACATCAGTCTCGAGTTCAACTTCAATGAACCATAATATACTATCATCATTATATTCAATTTGTTTCTTATCTTTAATACAATTTTCAAGTAACTCCACATTTAAAATAATCTCAAACATCTTACATTGATAAGCAATAGCATTATGTAAGAATTTTAACATTTTTACCTATATAATAAGAAAAAATATTTTTAAAATATATACATAAACTTAAACATAATTTTATAATATACGTACAATATTATTAGAATGTAGTCTATGCAATTTTAAATAAGATACCATTTCTTTTCGTGCTATTTTGTCATTGTCAAAACCCATTGAAAGGCTGAAGGAGACAAATCGTTTCTGCACAAAGCAATTAATACATAAAATAATATTTAGAATAATTAATGTTTATTTTACTCACTTCTGCAAGTGTTCCAAGAATAGTAAGAGATAATGTGCTTAATTTGTTATGAAATACAGTCAAACGATATGATAACAAAACTGCAAGTCTTCTTTCAGGATCAAATAATGCAGTATTTGTTCCTTGTTTAACTAATGACTGAAATGTTAAAAATAAATATATAATTAAATATAAATTCAATATAATTGATAAGCTTACAAGTGACTTGATATCTATGATATAATTTAATAAGGACAATGCAAATATTAAACATTGTATATTTCTCTTTCCGACTCCACTTGTCCAACTGTGGTGATTGTGCATTATATTAATAAAATCATTTTCTCCTAAAATTAGTAAAACAATTATTTTATTTTTTGAAACACAGTAATTATGGAATATTTAAGGTCGTCAAATCTTCCATAAACAAGCATAAAATATTAATAAAATAATTGTTATATTAAACAAATATAATTTTACCTATGGAAGCTATGTTTAGAATCATTAACGAAGCAATTGATGTTGGACTATAAGGTAAACATAAATCCAATAGTTTTTTTATAACCATCATTGAATTTTCTTCTTCAGACTCTGGTTCTAACACAGAAATAACAAACATTAAGCGCATACATGCCCAACCTAAATCCATTTTTTCTTTGGAGCCTATAAAAAAATCTGATACAGCTAACAATGGCATTATAGTCTTGAACACGAACATCACACCAGCAGTAGCACATTGACATGTTAGTACATGCCTAATCTGTAATTAATAATTTAAAAATAAAATATTTATAACAAACTAAGTAGAAAAATGATTTTAGTATAACATACTTTTAAAGAAGCCTCGATTAATTTAACATATTGTGTTAGGACTGGATAAACTTCTGATCCATATTTCAGAATCATTAATGCAATAGAATTTTGAGAAAACGGATGTAAATTTACGACAGAATCTTCAAGACCACCCATTAGAAATGGGAAAAAATTATTTGCGTTAAAGTAACACATTGTTTGTTCAGGGAAGTAAACAAGTATATACCTTGCTAATTTTAATATTTCAGACACGACTTCTGGATCAGTCACATAATTTGAATCAATGTAAGATACACTAAAATAAATATAAATAAAATATATATGGATACATATTATATTAATTTTAGAAGCTTATACCTAGGTACAAGTGTCAATAAAGTTTCACATGTTCCCATAATATCATCATTTAAAGATGTTGTAACATATGCAATAGATTGAATAATTTTAACAGAATTGATTAGCATTTGTTTTGTACTAATATAGGAGGAAGTCTTACGATCCTCGTCGCGACACTAAAAAATAAATAAACAAATTCAAATACTAAAAAAATAATAATAATGTTAATTAAAATTTTACCATTCTGAAGTTGTTAATTGCAGAGTTTAAAAAATAAAACAAAGGCACTTTAATATTGAAACGGACCATATCACCATTGAGAATAAATTGAGTGCTTTTAGGAATTTCAATGCTATAAATTGAATCATTTACATAATATTTATCAGTTAACAAAAAAGTGTCTGTTTCTTGTTCATAAATGTATTGTCCATCAGGTGGAGCAACAGCAGTGAATGAATTAATATTATTCATCAGATTCCACACCTAAAAGTTTAAAAAAATAAAAATAAATCATAATATAACAATAAACACATTTTAAAATAAAATGATTACTTTATTCAAACTTTGCGGTGCTCCTTTTATAATACCAGTAAAAAGTTCAAATAAACTGCATAAATTAACAGGATACATATCTATAAATTTTTTTATGAATAAACCAACACCACTTTCTATGTTGTCTATTGTTTCTATTGATAATCTAGGGTTTCTTTTTAATAAATAAGAAAGAAGTTTAATAATAATTGGATCATAGTCAACCAATTCAAATACATCCAATTCAATACTTTCAATGATTAAATTTTCACATAAGACTCTTCCTAACTTGTCTATAATTGGATGATCCTAACATTAATGATAAAAAAAAAATATTAAATATAAGTAATAAAAGTAATACAGAACCAAAAAGAATAAATTATTATTACTATTACTTAAAAAAATATTTTTATATACTTTAACAGCTGATGATTGACACATTCCTAATAATGATGGCCACATTTTTAATGTGCTCATGGCTTCTGTATAAACTTCTAATTTTTGGGAAACTTTAATTCCAAATTTTCCTTTAAGGTGAAGTAATGTCCAACCCATAAGCACAACACCATATTCACTACTAGGCTGGATCATCCGAATAATTTTATCAGCTTCGTTGAATTCTACATTAGTGGACCAAATATAATTTTCACTCCTGTGACAAAAATATTTAAATAAACATAAACAAAATCAGACTAAAAAACAATTTATGAATTAAAGTTTATTAATTACAAATTACTCACTCCCAAAACAATGCAATAATTTGTAATGAATGTAATGTCTCTAAACTTGAGATCTGACTCATAAAAGGAGAATATGTAGTTTGTAAGTTATTATAATCATACTCCAATGTTTGATTTTTTCCAAAGTTATTATCCTATAAATACCAAGTAAAATAAAATAATACATCACTTGTTTACAATTTCTTATAAATGATAAATTTTTTGTTTTAAATGGTATAAGGAAAAAATTAGTTTATGTCTTTTATAACTAACTTAACCTAACCTGAGACAGTAATAAAAAGGAATGTTTCATTACTAGGATTTGAAAAGTAAAAATAGATTGTTAAAAGATTTTAAATAAGTCAGACATTGTTTTGTCAAGTAGTTGTATTTGAAATTTTTAGATTATTATAATAAAATTAGAGCAAGAAGAATTATAACTTATAAACAAGTACCTATTTTAAACATAAACAAAAAAAAAAGCCACGAAAATAAAAACCAAATTTTAATATTTTGCCATATTTTAAGTTGGAAAAAAAGTCAGGATAGGTTATAAGTTTAAAAAAATTGTAAGATTCATAATTTGATCAGTCAAATAAAGTAAAAATAATAATAATACAAATTTGATCAGTTAAATATTATTTTCCCGCGTGTTGCTTAACGAACGTATGGCTTTTAAACGTTACTTTGTCTTGATTATTAGAGGTAATTATTTCCATAGTTAAACATAAAATAAATTTGAAAAACTAAAACTAAAATTAAAAATTTAAACCACTTTAAATACGACCTTTCGATAACACTTGTTCGATTTCCAATGTTATACTACACTGTGTAACAACTAAATAATCTATATAATAACTAGCCACTAGGTAATACCTACAATACAATGATGCATGTGTGCCTGTATTATCTTAACAGTCTAAATAAGTCAAAATTTGTAATGAATAATTCTTTTATTATCTTTATGGTAGTTCTATGCATCTATAGTATTTTTATGGCTGTATACTTATACACATACTATGGATATATATAGATACAGATATATGATATAAGATGTTAATTGAATGATGTTAGCATGTTA
The DNA here is from genome assembly GCF_003676215.2 of Rhopalosiphum maidis. Classification (NCBI taxonomy): domain Eukaryota; kingdom Metazoa; phylum Arthropoda; class Insecta; order Hemiptera; family Aphididae; genus Rhopalosiphum; species Rhopalosiphum maidis. The sequence continues at coordinate 29,491,738 of NC_040880.1, forward strand.
CCTAAATTTTCTCAAAACGGAAATACTACTTCCAAAACAAAGTATATCAAAGTAAAGCTACTTTTTATAAATTTTTAAATATAAATAAAATATTATATATATTTTTTAATTATTCAAAATTTACAAATTTGGTTACAAAAGTATTCAACAAATAGAACACCTGGGTAGTTGAATTATTGATCTACATTTTTAATTAGAAAATTAAAAATTATTTCTCATGAAATATGATATAATATAGCAAAATATAAAATGTTGGTTTTCATTTTCATGATTTTTTTTTCCGTGATTCATTTTAAACAAAATCAAAGTCATTGATAAAGGAATTGGGTAACAATATTTGTTGTTTTCATGCACAATATGGATACAACTATAAGAAATAAATAACTTCCATATTCTTGGTACGATACTATTTGTGATCACTTCAAAATAATACCTCTAAATAGAAGATTTAATTTCTTAAATTGTACATTTTTGTACAAACTAATACATAATATTATTAATTATCCAAAAATTCTCTAGCAATGAAATTTTGGAGTAAACCAATTAAATTTCAGAAATAATTCAATATTTTATGTTTTCTCTACTTTTTCAAATTATATGCTATGTATAAATATGTTTATGTTTGCAGATAATTCAACTAAAGATTTAGATTTATTTAATACAACCTTGATCAATTTACCAAATATTTAATTTAATTAATTTTATTTATTATCGTATTATTCTCTCTGTATTTTTCTCCAACTTATGTTTATTTATCTTTTGGACTCATGGTTAATGTTAACCATATCATATTATATTTTTAAGTTTAAAAAGTTATTTAATATTTAAATTATATATATATATATATATATCTTTCCATATATTACTGATATAATTTTACTTGTTATATATATATATACATATAATGTCATTATATTTTATTTTATGTAATTAGAATTTATTTTCGTAAATTAAGAAACTACTATGTTTATTATTATTATTATTATTATTACAAATATACAATTAGTGTTCGTCTGTGAAATCAATGGAATGAAGTGATAAATATTTTAAAAAGAAATCTTTATTCAAGTGTGAGATAGGTTCAAGTCCAAGTCACTTTTTCAACTATAAATTTCATTCTCAAACTTTCAATAAGTTTTTAAAAATCAATGTGTTTAATTTACAAAATTGGATAGCACAATCCTAATCCACTTCATACTGAATTCTGTTTTAATATATATGACATCACTTCATTAATTTTACTGATTAGCACAAAATGCAGTTTTTTTTTTATATTATGTTGTATGTTTAAAAGACAAAAAGAAGTATAATATCAGTATCCAATCATTACAATCAACCTATGCCAATTGCCAGTTAAGTGTAATTTTTAATAAAATGATTAATTGTTAATTTTTTTTTTTTTTTTTGTATCAAATATATATATATTTTTTAGTTATATTTGATTAAAAGTAAAAAATATAAAGTAAACAATGTTTAAATAAAATGCTAAACATTTAAATATATAAAATTTTTTTTTAAATTACTTACAATAAGATTAGTTATCCAAATATTAAAATCATCTTTTGTAATTTGATCCACTCTGAGTGAAGTTAACACTATCAATTGCAAAATTTCAATTTGCTGATTTAATACAAATGTTAATAAATGCTTGTGTATTATTTTTTGAAGAGGTTTATAAACAATTGTATCAAAAAATGTTAATGAACGAACATGTGAAAGTTGTTCTCTTAAAGAAATATACCATTCCTTCCAGTTTTGTTTACGAACAATTTTTTTACAAATAGCCTAAAAAATTAAATAAAACAATTAGGTAATTAGAATCAAATAAAAATAAAAAGAAGTCTATATTTAATGATACTTAATAATGATTTTACTTACAGAATAATGACAGTTTTGATTTTCTGCTGCAGTGAGAATAAATTTTAAAGAACGATATAAAAATAATACTTCTTCATTATAAAACTTCCATACATCCACACAAACATTATGTAATTCATGTTCAGTCATAGTTGTATTCAATTCATTTTGACACACAAACTCATTGTATTTGTTGTAAACAAGTTTTGCATCTTGTTCGTTAATAAACTAAATAAAATAAATATATTAATAATAGCCATATTATACTAGTTTGAAACCAGAGATACATAAAATAATGTATAATTATTACAAGTAATTGGGACAGTAGGGGATATAAGTAATCTGTATCCGATTTATCATTTTTATAAAAAACCAATCTTGATGAAGCATGAAATTTAAATTTGAGTATTCCTTTTTTCATATCTTCCAAACTATCATATATCATAGATTCAATTGATTCATCAGCATAGTTTACATTCAATTTATTTAATTTATAATAAAATTGTTTCCAGCAACTAAAAATAAAGTAGGAAAATAATACATGTATTAATTTATAAGTGTATATGAAAATTATGGTTGTTTGAATAACTTACTTGAGTTGTTTTGAATTCATTTTAAATACCGATTGATTAAACAAGAAAATAATAAACAGTAAAAATGTATTTGTTAATATATAATAAAAACAATATTGTAGACTAAGGCATTAACATTTATTATTTACAGAATTTCTGAATAATGAATTATGATTACAATTAATTAAAATACAAATTAATCAATTAATTTAACTTCATAAAATAAAATAAAAATACTTAAATGTTAAATAATATGGTTATTATTTTTTCTCTTGTTCTAAATATGTCCAAATGACCAAAAGAGGCAAGATCCAAATTTGTCAAATTCGGCAAGTTTGAAATTACAACTTCCAATTGTCTATAATCAAATACTCGAAAAGTCGTAAGTTCGTCCAGCTCATAATATCAAAGTATCAAATTCCAAATTTCTAACTACTTTTTAGTTTTTTTACTGGTTTAATTTTTAATGTGCATAATCTTTGAGGTTATATTATTGTTCAATAGTTGATACCTTCGATTAAAGATAGTATTATCTCTAATCGTGGTTAATACCATGCAAGGTTTATAGATTATATTATCCAGGAGTCGGCAAGTAATTTCTATTGGAGAAATAATAAATCGATGAGGTCCAGTGAAAAAAATCTTTTCCAAATATTTATATTTTAAAAATAGCAGTATAATAATAAAAATAAATTATTTAGTTATTACAATTAATTTATATTAAAAAATTACAATATTAGGAGTATGAAAATAATAAAAATTATCTAATTATTACGGTAAATTTAGATTTTAGATTATAAAATTACAATATTATAGGTAAATTATTATACAATAATAATAGTAATAATTTACCATGAAATTTTATTGTGAAAAATTGCATTTATTCTCCATGGCCAGCTTTTGAAATCAAGAATTCGTGTAGAACTGCTTATGCGCAAAGTGTCCCCAAGGCGAGAGTCTATTAATTTTGTCCGATATTTATTTTTCAAAAATTTAATTTTTGAAAATGATGTTTCACAAATATATGTCGAACCAAACATCGAAGCCAAGTTGATTACCAGTTGCTTACAATTTGAATACTTGCCAATACCATCCTTAGCCCAGAATTCTTCAGTTGACGCACTTCTGTACTGCTTCAAGTAAACATTTTCTTGTAGGTCTATTATTTCAATTTGAAGTTTTGACTTCGAAAGATTAAATAATTTTTCATCTACATCAATCCATTCTTCGTCTAGGAGAACGTCGTAAGGAGTTTTTAAGAATTGTGATAGTTTTTCTATTTCAGAAAGTCTTTGAATTCGATGCTAATTACTTCATAAGATCTGACAAAAAACTTAAAAATTTTTCGGTGTTTACAATTTCAGAATAATTTTTGCATTTTAATATTTCATAATGTCATTTAAGAAAGCCATTGATACTATATTTCGATTGTTTTCTTAGAACTCCAAATGCTTCTTTGCTTCTTCAGTATCCACATTTTTTAGGAATGTTTTTACTTCTTTAATGTTCCAAAAACGTTCAATTACTTGGCCTTTACTGAGCCAACGAATATGATTGTGATGTAGTAAATCTGAATAGGCTGAATCACATTGACACAGAAACTCTTTGAACTGTCTGTGTTGGAGAGAAGAACGCGACCTGATAAAATTGATTAACTTGATCAAACCGTCCGTTACGTCTTTCAGTGTAGCACTGAGTTTACTACAAAGCGATGTTTGGTGAATTATGCATTTATAAGTTAATATCCCAGATTCTTTTTAACAATCCTTTTTCTTTCCCCATCATCTCTGGAGCTCCATCAGTGGGAATTGATACAATTTTATCATAACTCGAATTTAATTTTTTCATGAAGTCATCGAAACTCTTAAATAAATCTTCTGCACGAGTCTTGCCTTCAAATGTCAATATTGCTGGTAACTCTTCTCTAAACACTTTATTTTCAATGTCAATAAATCGCACGAAAATTGTTATTTGTATTTTGTTCAGAATCAACTAAGTCATAAGATTCATCAAGCGCAATGCAGTAGTACGGTGACATGTAAAAGTTCAAATAAGCTTGTTTTGTTTTCAGCTGCCAAAATGTCTGTACTTCTTGTGTTACTCCTTGCCGACAAAGGAATATCTTGGATAGAGGTAATGATTTTTTTTATTTTCGTGAAAAAGTGCAGTGGCCACTTCCAACATACACTCTTTTACTATTTTGGAATCGGAATGCAAATGACACGCAACGCGCCAATGCTGCTTCAGTAGCAGTTTTCTCTTATTCACTCATACACCGTATAAGTGTAGTCATCAGAGGCGTATTTAAATATTTACCGCTTGTAGGCCTGTGGAATACTGCCGCCCTTAATTATGATAAAATTTAATTAAATTAGGTATGTATGCAAAACAAATTTTAAGTATATTTATATTTTAAATACAAAAACATAACAATTGGAGTTGAAAAACATTAAAAAAACAAAGGGAATAACAAAATGTTTGTATACGTTCTTAATTTCTAACATAATAAATTATTAATTAGACGGCCGATTTACGTCGATAGATTTTGTTCTTGTAAGTGTGTCAATTAAATATTCGCAATTCATTTAAAAATGAAATAAAAATAATAATAATAATAAAAATAAATAAAAAAAAAATAAATTAATAAATATAAATAAAAATATAAATATTAAAATAATAATATAAATATTAATTAATTATAAATTAATTTTATAATTAAAATATTTCATTCTCTGTCTAGAATAATGCTAAACTGTTCAACTTCTCATCAGTTTGAGTAGACCTTAAATAGTTTTTTACGTGTTTGAAGCATGAAAACGATCTCTCGGTAGTACAATTGGATACTGATACACTCACAAAAATTCTTAATGCTGTGTCAATACAGAAAACTTTAAACATAATAAATTCGAATTCTATTTTAAAGCAATGCCATTTTTTTAAATAATTTAAAATAATCGTCTTGGCTGTTGTAGCTATTAGAGTATTTTACAATAACAAAAAACAATGTAATAATATGCAATATCATCAATATCGAAAAAAAAATCCCTTGAAAAATATGCCGCCTCTTAAAATTTTCTGCTGTAGGCACATTTCTATATAGTGTCTGCATATATAGTACTGGTAGTCGTACTATTTTTGTAAGATAACATACATAAGTGGAGCTTATTTTTACGCACTTCACTGCCTGGAGGAAATTTTGTATGAAAATCTTTATGAGTCGTTTCATAATGCCGTTTTAAATTTCCACTTTTAATAATAGCAACAGTTGAATTGCAAATTAAACATACTGGAATGGCTCCAATCCTTTCAGGCAATATAAAACAATATAGTTCTGTCCACTCGTTCATAATATTGAATTTATTTGATTTAATATTAATTTATTTATAAATTTCCTGGCACCCCGTATATGCGCCAATGCCTACCTCAGTTATTCAGTCGCCATCATCACTGAACAATAATGTGAATTATGTGCACGATAATTCTGAATTCATTAGAGAATTCATGAGAAACTTGCTGTCTTTCTGTATTCTTATTTGACAAAGTTTATGTGGTAAAGTAAACGGTCACGATCCATTTAAAGAAATTCTAAGGGGCATAACAGAATTTGGTCACCTGCATAATTTTTTATTATTTTCTCCATTTATTTATTCATAATATATTATTAAATTATTTATCTATTTTTATTTTAATCACCTAAATTTTTATGTTTAATCATAAATTTATAAATGTTTAATGTATATATAATTTTCCGTATATTTTTGTTTAAATTATTGATTATTACATCGAAAACACGAGACACAAGAGATGTAAGTGGCAGGGGTCAACTAGACAAGTACCAAATGTTGTATAAAAGATGTTACGGCCACTCTCGGAGTTACGGGCCCCGGGGCTCTAGCCCTTGCTGCCCCACCCACTAGTCAGTCTTGAGCAAAGGACTGGTCTGCGGTCACGGTGGCAGTGTGACTGCTCGTATCTGTACAGACATGTTCTGCTTCATTGCAGCAGACGCCAGACAGTGCCTATAGGTTGATTACATTTATTAGATTACCTTGCGTTAATTGGATTTTCTATAATTAGAAAATTTAATAAGACAGGAATTTTCACTCATAATTTAATTTAAATTTTCTCCTTATAATACTTAGCCCATTATGTACAACAAAATCGATAATGTGTTGAATACTGGCGCTACACAAATATTCCCGATTTCCCATTAATTTTTGTTAATTTTTGTTAATTTTTACCAATTATTAATAAAACTATAAAAGTAATAACCACTTAGCATTTTCCATAATATAAAAATAATAATGTTTACTTACAATTTTTAAAGTATTTTTCTACCAAAAAAAACAGGTCTTTAATACTCGTAAATAGTTAGGAATAATTGTTAAATTTAAATATTTTAATCTTAATAGTTTTATATTACAAAATTAATACCCCTAGTCCCTATATTTTATTTTATTTGTAGTTAAAAAAATACATACCTATTCAATGTCTCATTATCATAATATGCAGTTGACCCACTTTTAAAAACATTTGGCAAAAATAGCATGTATGTAGGTATACAATTATAAAAATGTACGATATACATTGGACGACTAGCATCTACAATATTTGTAGCCATATGACTCATAACTTGGTAAAAACTAAGAAAAATAAATAAACAAATTAAAGAATATTTTTGGAATCCTCCCACACAAATGTATTCCACAGTCAATAATAAAGGCCAACTAACAAACACTAATTTCAAATGTACAAAAATAAATTCGTAACGATTGGTGAATAATAAATATATATGAAAATAGAACACTTGTGTATAAATACGACGAAAAACGTACTTTTCATAATAGTTGGCTTTAAAAAATCACACAAGTTACATCTTTATTTTTCATTAAGTCCATAGTGCCCGAAACCAAATTTTATTGTAGTAAGTAATTTTGTACGTTACATAGATTATTATAAAGGTACCTACATTATATATTGAATATATAGGTAACACCTACAATAATATATTAATATAGCTTATAGGTATTATGATGTATTTGAATAAAGTATTAGCAATGATGCCGTGATGGTGATCCATTTATATTTATTAGCTTCACTTATTTTTCAAGTAAATTTGTGTTTTATACAGTTTTTAGTTAAAGTATATTAAAACTGAGTGTAATAAGTTATTGTAGACGTGTAGCCAATAGGCACGTAAATGGATTACCATATTAACCTTATTTTTCATATCTGCACTTGTTATGGACTATATAGTTACCTATTAGTTATTGTTATTACGTAGTTGTACTTGCATGATGTATTGATCTGTTTTATAACGCATTAAATTCACAGAAATGTCTATGGTGCCATTGTTCTTCCGAGATTGGTGGGAAGATTTCGAACGTGAGCGATTACCAAGACGATTATTGGACCAACACTTTGGTCTAGGATTGCATAGAGATGATCTTTCCAATTTAACGTCTACTCTTACTTCTCCTTCTCTGAGATCAGCTGCATACTATAGACCATGGCAAGGTGTACTTAACAGACAAAATAGTGGTACGTCCAACCTTAAGTTTGATGACAAACAAGTACAAGTTATATTGGATGTCCAACAATTTGGACCCGGTGAGATAACAGTTAAAACATCAGAAGGAGCAGTGATTGTTGAAGGAAAACATGAAGAAAAACAAGATGAGCATGGTTTTATATCCAGACAATTTAAAAGAAGATATTTATTACCTAAAGATGTGGATATAGAACAAATTGTTTCAAGTTTGTCTTCAGATGGAATACTAACAGTTAGCGTTCCTAAAAAGGTAAACAATTTTAATTAACCTAACTAAACTAATGGTACCAATCTGGTGTAACTAATTACTATAAATAATAAATATGTAACATTATCTTATTTATATCTATAAAATTCACTATTTATTATTTAATAATAACAATATATTAAAAATTATCTATTTCAAAACATAAGTTTCATTTAGTTTCCTAAAAAAATTAAAAAGCTGAGTCAAAATAAAACCTTTTAGAAAGAATCAAATTCCAGATTTGATTAGGTACACATTACTTACGTTGATTAAACTGAATAAAAAATATTTTACTTAATATTTGTAAAAAAATTTTTACCTATAATTAAGTGTTAGAAATGTTTTTTTAAATGTTAATTTGAATAAAATCATAAATGTCGTGTATTATACTGTATCATTAAGTTGTTTAATAGATTGATAGATGAATAGTACATACTATAGCATTCGCCAATTAAACACTCCTTTTAGAATGAGTTTGATTTTAAAATTGATGTTTAGTTGGCGAATGCTATAGCAATAAAGTCCATCAACGTGCTAACTAATAGACACATTGGTAGACTTAATGTTTTAAATTAATCAAAACTTAGGCGATTTTTTTTTTATTTCTAATAGCTTCACTCTTTTTCTAATTTTATTTTTTGAAATAATTTTTTTTTTGGTTTGGTTTGATCAATGTACTAAATCAATATTTAAGAAGTTATGGTGTTTCTATTTCAACTAGAACTTTATAAAAACACAATAAATAAATAAAAAATCTACATACTCATTGACATATTTATCATTTCCCGATTGAGTACTAAATTAGTTTATTTTTTTTTATAATGGTTACTAGATAAGTACACACAATACATATTACAGTAGCTGTTTTGACTTTATTTTATGAGAGATAAATTACATACTCTGTGAAAAAGTGGAAAATTGGCAAATATAATTCTAGATTCTATATATTTCTTAAACTTCTAGCTAATGCATTTTAAATATCAGAATTATTTATTTAATTCATAGATTAATTGTTAACCGTTAACAGAATAAAAATAATATGTTCTGTTGCTCATAAGTTTAATTTGTGCATTTATTTTTTATAGGAAAAACAAGTAACAAGTGAACGTAGTGTACCAATTATTCAAACAGGAATACCAGCAGTAAAAGCAGCTGAAACAGTGAAAAATGATGAAACTCCCTTAGTTACTGAGATTAAAGTTGAACATCAATAATTTGATTTATTTTTATTTACATATTATACCAATAATGTATTTTTAATGATGGTTTATTAAAAAAAATCTTTCATAAATCAAGTAAAACATGATTATTATTTTTTTTTAGTATATTTAAATTCATAATTTTTATTCAGTGACAAAGCTTTTAAAGTTAAATCAGTGGTAAATTTATCATATCCATAATTTTTTTAATTTTTCCAGAAACATTAGGTCCAATATAAATTAAAAACCTGTGAATATAGAGATAACTAGACTTCATCTGCAGTGGCAGCCTTGCTAATAACCGGCGCCACCTTATTAAATCAAAAAATGCCCCATTCCTTCTTGCTGTGGTTTTTTTCTGAATAAAAGTTGTAAACCACTAGATTTAAAACTCGGTTGACTGGCTCCTTACAAAAATTGCAGGGGCAGCCCAGGCACCCTAAGCTGCCACTGTAGACACGCCTATGCCTGTGAATAATACAAATAATTATATCTATCCACAATAGGTAAAACTACACAGTATTTATTATATAGTGCAAATATGCTTTAAAAATGTACACAATTGTTATAAAATATACATTTTACTAAAAAATATTTTTATATTTTATAATTAATACTAAATATTTATTATAAAAACAAAAATAATAAATAACACATAATTTTGACATTTTTAAAAGTTCTTTTGTTTTTTTATACTACTTTGTTAATTTTTATTGAACTAGAAGTTAAATATAATTTATAATCAATTAAAATTTTTTTATACACATTATTTAAAAATGAATATTATATAGGTACTATTAAATATAAATTATATTATAGACATATTATGTTACATTACCTTAGCGTGACTGCTAGCTTTTCTGCAGCAATTATGGGTTTTCTAACTTTGATGCTTGGGTTGGTTTTTATATCTTCCTCAACTAGGTTCAATACATAATTAAATTGATCCCAGCTTAATCTGAAAAACTCACTGAATTTGGTTTTGTCTCACCATAAATGTTTTTCAATCAGAACACTGAAAAATCCATCAGCTTTCCTGGCTAAGTACATTTCATACACTTCATTTTTATTTTTTGACAGAACGTATTTTATGATGACTTGTAAAGAAGTAGTTTTAAGATACATTTTTGTTTTTTAGTTAAGGACATGGTTAAACTAATAATAATATTTTAAAAAACACACTTATGAATATACAAGTATAACCTAAACAAACAGAGAACTTAAAACAACTAAGTGTACGTACCCATAGAATAAAGATACTTTTAAAGATTATTTAAGCCATGTTTACATAGGAATCAATATTAGATCATGCGGCCAAAATTCAAATCGCGCCATGTAGGCTGCGCGTCTAGGCGCATGCATAGGAATTACACCTTAAAAGACTCTTGTACTTTTTAATACATATATTAATCTCTTGTTGATGCCATGCATTAGGAATGAAAACTTCTACAATTATTTGTTTTAAGAAGCATTCACCGATCAAACATACCAACAAAATAATAATACAAAACATCAAAGCTAGAAATATACTCATTATGTATAAAGATAAAGGTTTAATTATTTTCTTAGATGAATTAAATTGTTTTTAATTGTATTTTATTATACGACAAAAATAAATTTATCCAAAAAAAAAGTTACAATTTGTGCAATGCATGAACATAAAACTGTTGTAATTATTAATATAAATGTTTACATTACAAATAATTAAATGCAATAAGCAAAATTTGTATTATAATATATTATTAATAGAAGTATTAAAGTAAATATATTACTAATTATTATTTATATATTTAAATGCATACAAAGAACTTGCAAAATTAGATTTTTTTTTAAAAAAATACTAATATACCAACTCCCCAATTAATTTAAATAAAAAAAATAGTATCAGCTTCAAGCAATATTGAAATATATTTATAATGATCATAGCTTATGATAAATTTAATGCATCTCTTAATCCCTCCCCCCCCCCAAAAAAAAAACAGTCTATACAATTAAATTAGGAACAAAATTTGAAAATATCAAAGCCCCATGAAATGATGAAAATCATAAATAACAAGAAAATATGAAACTAAAGAATCACAATACAAAATGCTTTTGCTTTCTTTGTGTGAATATAAAATAATATCTATTGAGTTCCAATTAATTCTTGTCAAGATCTTTAGCTTCTCCAAGAATTTGTAAGAGCAATTCATGTACAGGTTCAAATATTTTACGATAACATGTATCAGTTGGATGTAGATAATCAAGCATATCTTGAGCACTCAATGTATCATCTGATTGTAACAGACCTGTATTGACTGTGATTACTTCTAACCGAGAAATTGACTTTACTTTTTCATGCATAATTTCATTGACTTTAGAGTTACGAACACGTAAAGGATTAGGCCTTGCTCCACGAGGTAATAAATCCTGAAAACATAAAATTTATATACAAACTATTTTATATCAAAACATGATTCAAGAATGAAAATTAATGTTCATCTTAATATTATTCACTTATCAATAATCAGTTAATTTTAGATTTTAAAAAGAGCAAAACAGCAAATAGTTTACAAAAAATGAATCAATAGTTCGCAAAATATTACTAATACGTTAAACATTTTAATTCTGGTAGAATTTTAATTTGTAATTGTGATCATTATTGCTTTTAAATATTACAACACTATATTGCATACATAGAAAATTAAATATAAAAGTTTAGTTATAGTAAAGTAATAATTTATCTAGTTTAAATGTATCTTTAGACAAAATACAAATTACATTACAAAATAATTACCAACAAGATGATATAGCATTCCGGAAGCTTGGATTTGATTTCTTTGATAATGGTTAAAATACCTTCCGATATTTCATCAGGAGTATTACCAAAATTGTTTGTACCAACATGAAGAACACACGCCTAAAAATTAATATTATGATTAATGAAGAGCTTTAATAAGAAAAGAATAATTTAACTTTTTATGTTCTATAATTGTTTAGTTTAGTTCTTGTAAAGTATACAAGATATAAATGTATATATTAATTATATTCTAAACTAGTATTAAGGGTGATAATTTAATTAAATTCCAATTTCAAAACTCTATGATAATACTACGAGTAACTAATTTTTGAAAGTAGAAAAGGAACTTAATGATTGGTTTATATTGATAATAATAATTTGAAACATTAAAGGAACTAGTAAAATAATAGAAAATAGCTAATATAAATATATCATTAATATATTACATTTGTAATACACAATCAGATATAAATACTTATAGGTCCTTGTAATGGTCAATTAATAACTATTATATTTTTAAATATGTATTTAATCAAATGAAAAACACATAATGTTGGAGGAATAATAAAAAAGATTTATCATTAAATTAGTATCGGCAATTAATCTTTCTAAAATAAAATTTTTCAATTATTTATTAATTTTAATTTACAAGGATAGTTACATTTACTAAGTACTAATTAGAACTAACTATTAGATATTAGTAATGACTAATCACCTAGAAGGTAATATCCAAACTATTAAATTATTTACAATAGAAAAATGTCTTACACAAAATGAGTTATGAACTTATAAAGTAATATAATTATACACAGTAATTTATGAAATTGTTAGCAACAATAGCATTAAGATAGAATGCTGATAACATTTTACCTAAAATTTTATTTTGATGAATAGGTGTATATAAACAGCATTATGAACTGGAGAATGGTACACCTCTCTAAGTGTATTGTTTGACAAATCGAGCTCAAATAAATTAAATAATATAATACACATATAAATATGTATACATTAACATTTAAAAATGTCTCATCACTTACTTTAGGTTTAATATTATCAAGAATCCCACTTTGGATTCTCCATAATACTCCTTGGGTAAGATCACCACCAATACCAAAATTTAAACAATGGAGAGGTTCAAATAAATCATTCCATATAGGACTTGACTGTAACTTTTGAATAATGGAATCTCCAATCATAATAACATCAGGTTCACGTTCTTTTGCTTCAGATACATGACGTTCATGCTAATAAATATATAAAATAGCATATTGTATAAATATTATCAAATAATTAAAATTTTAAATTATATACCTGGCTCATCCATCTGTTGTCTCCTTGTATATCAATAGGAATCTCAGGAATTGTACAAGGATTCATTTTGACTCAAATTTAAGTAGTACAAAAATAATTTAGATTATGTTATGACATACAAGTTTAAAATACCTAAAATCTTGTGCACCTTACACCTACTGTAATGTACTTGTAGTAAATACTAAAATTAATGTGTTAATACTAAATTAGTAATGATTAATATGTTTATAAAACCATGTAAAAAGAACAATATTTTAGATCATACAAATTTGATAAAATCCGTTCAGTGATTTTAGTGGCTCAATTAATTTAACTACAAATTCTAATGTAGAAATAAGGTACCTAATATCAATTATTTAATGTTGTATTGTTATATTTTCACATCAGCTGATTATTTAAATTTTTATCAAAATAAAACAATATAATATTGATTAAGTGTTATCATTATGACATCAACTTACTACTCAACTAGTCAACTACAATAAACAGTACTACACCAAAGTATGCGAAATGCTAATATAATCGAAAATTGTTAAATAATATTATTTATTTATTTATTTAATTACAGTATTCAAATTTAAAACTACTTTGTTCTACAGTTAAAAACCTATTCTTTAATTATTTAATAAAAGACATACATTTTCAATTTGTCTCTTACATAACTAACAATTTATAATCATGTCAATAAGTGAATTCCCTTGTGTTTACATATATAGTTGTTGTGATGATGATCCATTGAAAATAATTAAATGTAAGCCTACATTTGTACTCATTATTATTAAGTGATAAAAGATTATTAAAATAATATATTAAACACAGATTAATGGTACTATTATATAAAAATATATGTATAAGTAAGTTTTAGTAAACTTGGTGCCTCTCACATTTACAATTTAACTGCTTTTAGAAAATGTGTATTCTACTTATACATGTGAAGTATAACATTAAAACTGTAAGTTAAAACTTTCAACAAGCAGATCCTACCTTCCTATAAACAAGTGACATTGTCATGGTCATACAGAATAGCCAATTTATGTATATATATATATATATATATATATATAAATAAATACAGTAAATGATTAAATTATTAATATATATAAATAATCACTCCTAAAGCCCATTTTAAATTCAAATATCAACTAAAATATACAATTTAAACAAAATACAAACATTTCAAAATATTACAATTTGCATAATTACTAATATTCTACCAATTATTTCTAATTTGATCTTCAATTAAGATCTTGGCATTAAAACAATAGTTGAATTAACTAAAATTTCTTTACTCAATTATAAAATCACAAAAAATCCACTAATAAAAACTATATACATCCTGATATTGTGTCACTCCTAAGAAATTTTTGTCACAGGCTTAAAAGGAAATGGCACAGGGATCTCATTTAATCCTCTAACGCAAATTTTAAGTTAGTATCACTAATGGCTAGTTTATTTAATCACACATCACCAATAATGCTTTTATCCCCTATCTCACATGTACTTAATTATAAAAATTATATTTTATTTAAAAATAAAATTACACTTTATAGTAGTTTTTTTTTAGTTAAACAACGTCATTAATCCTCCAAAAATGTATAAATTACTTACTGTGTAAAGAGGAGAAAAAAAATATAAAGAATAAAAAATAATTTATTTTTATTCCATATAGGTAACTGAAATTGTACGTATCGTATTAGATAGTATAAGTTTTTTTGTTCTACTCGTTTATTAATAATTATTTAATAAGTTATTAATTTTATGTATTCAGTAATCCAGTGTTATAATTTTTATAGTATTGAGGAACGAAGAAAGTATTGAAATTTGTAATAATGAAGAAAATATTTTATCAAATCGTTGGACAATTGACTGCAAATATTACACTGCTGATATAAATTTATGTACTTCCATTAGCTTAAATAAACTACCTGATCAATTTGTACACAACATTAATGCTATAATCATTCTTTTCGACATTGATAATGTAAATATTTAATTATAATAATTTAAATTTTTGCAATAGATAATATTTTGATTGTTTGACTGTTTTAGAGCAATATTATAGAAACCATAAATAAATGCTTACCTTTAGTTGAAAAAAGTCAAGCGGAAGTTTTGATACTATTAAGTGAAAAAAACATTGATAATCATGTGTCCAACAATGCTACTAACAGTAAAAGTAAATTTTATTATAACAAAAAAAGAATTTTTATACTTTTATAATTTTTTTATATTGTTTCTTATAATTATTAAAGTTTTTGAATGGTGTCGAAAAAACCATTTTGAATTAATCGTGCTTGAAGAAATTGCTGATGAAATGGATACAACTGGAATTGAACGTGTTAAACAAGCTCTTTATGCACATCATTGGCCAAATCTTAAGGCCAAATGTAAATAATTTAAGATTAACTTAGTTAGCTTAATTATTATTTACGTATATATTTTATTATGTTAAGGTCAAATAACAAATCCTAGTACAAAATCAATAATTGAAGACAGTGTAATTAATTCACAATTAAGTGGAGGATTATCAGATTTAAAAATGGACACAGAACAAGAAGCTGAATTGGATAGCGATTTGTTTAGTAATTATAATAATTATAATAAAATTAAGTTTATTTACTATATATTTTCAACTTATTTTAGCTGAAATGTTTGAAGGAGACTTTAATTTTTTCAAGACTATTGACAAGGTTAGAAAATTAAAAGAACAAATTTCTGCAATGCCTGATGAAGAAAGAAAAGATGCTGCTGAAAAGACATTGACAGAGTGTTGGAAAGCGTTTTTTGGAGATGATGTAGACCTTTAAGTATTATTTATTACATAGTGAAGTAAAAAGTATTATATCAATTAAATAAATACACCATATAATATATTATAGTATCATAAAAGTTTACAATACAATTTATTTGTCTAATCTACAAATAGGGTTATCTTGAACCATTTGTAAATTAACCCTAGGTCCAACTAAATCTCTAATATTGTTAATGCCATATTTAATCATAGTTGGTCTCTCTAAAGATAATCCCCAAGCTATAACATTTACTTTTTCTGGTAAGCCCATTGGTAATAGCATTTCAGGACGAAACATTCCAGAGTTACCAATTTCAATCCATTTTTGTAGTCCTTGATGATAACAAAATATTTCCATACTAGGTTCTGTGTATGGATTGTAAGCAGGTTTGAATTTGATTTCAGTCATTCCTAATCGTTCAAAAAACGTGTGAAGAACTCCAATTAAATCTCCCAATGTTAAATTGTAGTCAGCTATTACTCCTTCTACTTGTTGAAACTCTGCCAAATGAGTAGCATCTAAAGTCTCATTTCGAAATACTCTATCAATACTAAAGTACTTAGTCGGTTTGAAATCTTTAGCTAAGCCATACAACATACGAGCACTTACTGCAGTTGTATGAGTTCTCAAGACATTTTTCTTAGCTTCATCTAACGACCAATCATAACCATATCCTTGGGAACCATAGCCTCCTTTTGAATGTACTATTTTTACCTTGTTTAAATATTCTTGAGGAAAGTTTTCACTAGTTTGAGGGTTGTCCAAAAAAAAAGTATCATGAGAGTCTCTTGCTGGATGTTGTTGAGGTTGGAATAATGCATCAAAATTCCAAAACGAGCTTTCAACAAAATTGTTAGTTGGCATTTCAGTAAAACCCATTTCAAGAAATATTTGACGAAAGTCTGAGCGAACTTTTAATAAAGGATGTAAGCAACCAGCTGATTGAGGTTGGCCTAAAGCTTCAAAATTGTAAGGTTTGAATGGAGTTGACTTCCATGAACCAGATAATATCATTTCTGTAGTGAGTTCAGTTTCTAGTTTTACAATAGACGTTGTAAATTCTGGACCCTTGCCTGCAAAAAGTAATATAATTAAAAATATTGTAATAAGTAATAAATTCAAAAAAATGTAACTACCTATTGTGAAACTTTTTATAACAACTTCACGGATAAGTTTTCGTTTTTTATAATCCAACTTGTCAGACTCGGAAATTTGATCATGAGATGCTTTTAGTTCCACCAAATCTTCTTTAACCTTATCAATGACAGAATCGACTTTTTTCATCACTCTGTTTAATGATCGATCTATGACTATCCAACCCTTTGACATTGCCTGACTAAATCCAATTTTTGCATTTGGTATTGACATTAATTCCTTTTGAGGTATTCCATCAGATGGAACAGCATTATATAGGTTTACCTCATAACTACCATTCAACAAAACTGATTCTCCTTCATCAGTAAGTTCCCAATATTTGATTGTCACTGGATCTGCAGTAATAATATTTCCCAAAGCCAATATGCTTTTAACAACGCCAATAATTTTTTGATGGTCAATATTGTTTTCTTTACTGAAGTCCCATGTGCTAAAGCAACCTTTAGTATCCAAAACTTTTAACAACTGCTCTGAATCCATGACTAAAGAGCGTTAAAATATTATGAATCAATAAATTTGATTAAATAACACGGCAGCAGGTACAAATGTGCGGCACAAAAAAAAAATTAGTAAATTTTATTATTAAAAATATCAAACATTCCACAATTCATATTATTTCAATAATATTATTATCAAAATTGAATGACAACAACTTGAATGCTAGAGATAATATTATCATAAACACTAATGATACCGGATACCAAACTAGTTGTTATAGCTAGAAAAATGTATGAGGAATGTTGCATTCAATTTTAAAATTTTGGAGGTATAAAAGAATTTTTGTATGTACCTATCACGATAAAAGATATCTTTAATCGTGGTACCTATCTATTTCTTACAATATAATTTGAACATTTCCAAGATTTTATTCTTAACAGAATTCAACTTTAAACGTCAATAAAAAGATTTTGTGGATAAGGCCGTAACTGGAGAGGTCCAAGGATTCGGACTCCTTTCTACGAAATATTTATAAGCAGAAACCTTTTAGTGAACTATAATTGATTTAAAAAAAAATGTTGGATCCTACGAAAAGCTATAGCTATTAGCTGTATATCTGTAATTTATTTATTATTATGTACTTCTATGTTACAAATAGTCTTATTACCTATTAAATTTACACGGAATCAACTATAATATGTAATTTTTAAAAATAAAACCTATTCAAGATAAAATATTGAAAAGTAAGATTACGAATTTAAAAATATAATATGTTATATAGCATTGAGGTTATATCATATTAATTAGAATTTGGTACGTCCGCGGTCTTATATACAGTATATAACCTAACCTAACCTATGTACAGTATATAAGACCGCGGGTACGTCGTTCATATGCTTAATTTGGAATGATTAAAGGGCCAGGCTTAGACCTCCTAGTTTTATATTATTTAGGCTCCTAGTTTTTGTTTTATAATTATATTATTTTTATAATATTGTCACGATATATCTTAATAATTAATCTGTTCTACTACAACTGTTGATACTGTGCTACGACTTACAACTAAATTACAACCATGAAAAAAAAATGTCATGGTTACAACTTTATAAGTCTATAACAATGGACCGTCAGCTATGGTCTGTGCCATAAAAATGATATTGGTCCGTGGCCTTCGTGCTTTCTAGTTTATAAACTTTTATCACAGAATATTGATAATATCACCGAACAATAATATGAAAATACATAATAAAAATTATTAACTACGTTTACGTATAAATATTCATATTTTATAATCGTTTTATGCTATAATAGAAGACAGCTGATAAACCAAGAGAAAACAAAATATTGTTTTGTGATGAGATAAATAGATCATCATAATTTTTTATGTTTTTGTTATCTGTAACAAATTACATAATACTTAAATTTGTCATTTAAAAGTTACAACTTACTGAGCAATAATATTGAGCCATTAAACAATTATAAAATAATAAAAATTAATTTAATCCTCATTTTTAACGATTAGATTTTTATTTATAGTCATAAGGTAAAAATAAATGTGTTATTATTAATTTAATTACTACAACCTACTACCTACTTGTAAACGTAGAGCATATTATTATTATTTATTATCATTCAACAATTACAGTACGTTATACGTCTCAGCTCTAAGATAGATAATAGTAATCTAGAAGCATAGTACAGCTTAAATTATTTTTACTTATTACGTACTATATAAATGATTATATTTCAAAATTAATTAATGATATAAAAGCAGTCTACTGTAAATAACTAAATTAGTATTCCACTATTGTGTAATATTCTATTCATATATATTCTATACAGTGCAATTTAAACGCATGTTCATTCTTTTTTAAAACAAATGTATCGAATAACTTTTAAATGTATCAATAACAAATTCAAAATATTTCAATTATGACTGAAGTAAACGACTCTGAGGCCTCTTCAATATACAGGTAAGATACTATTTTATTATTTTTATAAAATATAAATAACTTAAACAAATATCTGGAGAAAGTAATATTTCTTTATTACCATTTTAGAGGGTGTACTTTTTGGAGCTGGTTTCCTTGGAGCTCAATGTCTTGGAAATGTTTACAAGAAGCCGAGCGGAAATTATTCGCATGTACATTATATATATCTTAAAAATTTTTTTTATTTTATATTTCATTATTAACAATTATTTATAGATGTTCAATCTCCATACCGCACTCGATATGTTAACCTAGGCCCAGTTGTTGAACAAGAAGATAAAATATGGACATTAGAAGTTAACACGGAAAAACGTGAAACCCCTGTAGTTTTGTTACATGGTTTTGGTGCTGGTATTGGACTTTGGTGTATGAATGTTGACAAAATATCAAATAATTGTAGACCTGTTTATGCCATGGATCTATTGGGTTTTGGTCGTAGTTCTAGGCCAAAATTTAGTACAGACCCAGAACAAGTGGAACATCAATTTGTAAATGCTATTGAAAAATGGAGATCAGAAATTAAGCTTGAAAAATTTATTCTTCTTGGCCATAGTTTTGGAGGATATTTAGCTACTGCTTATTCTATACAACACCCTGAAAGGTATAGCAATTAGTTATACTCAGGCGCGGATTGAGATATAAAAGTATGGGATGGAATATTTATTAATGACATACATTTATAATTTTATGAGTAATTCTCAATACTTTTTACTTATTAGGTTTTAATAACTGTCCATAGAATAGCTCTACCTCAGTATCTTTAGTTCTTTGATAAATAAACAATATATAATATTATAAATATAGTAGAAGAAAGGTATGAATAATTGTCATCACTCTTCAGTTATTTAGGAACCCTCGTATGGGATACTTTTCAGCCAATGTCCATTACAATAAATTACATTTACGTAATAACTATCATTGTTATGTAGTATGTATACATAAATATAGATTACACTCCCAAGAGCATTAAGCAATTTTTTTTTTTATATTATAGATTTGGCAAATATTTAGATATAACAGCAAAGTATATAAAACATAGGATACCGTAGCACCCCTGCACCCAATCCTGTCTGCGCTTTGATTAACTTGTCAAATAAATAGTTTTTAAAATATTTTGTATAGAATTCATCATTTAATACTTGCTGATCCTTGGGGATTTCCCGAAGAAGACAAAAACTTTAAGAGCAAAATTCCTTGGTGGGCCAAAGGAATATTTTATGCTCTTAAATCATTAAATCCATTGTGGCCAGTAAGATTTGCTGGTCCTTATGGTAAATTTATCTATATAGTTTTTTTTATTAAGTTAATAGGTTTTAAACCATTAAAATAATTTTATGTGCTTATCAATTTTAAAGGTCAATGGTTAGTGACAAATTTGAGATCTGATATATTGAAAAAGTTTGAACCAGTTCTTGGAGAACAAACAACTGTGATTGGAGAGTATATATTTCAATGTAATTCTCAACGTGCAACGTATGTTTTATTTATTTTTTAAAATTATTTCATTTTGTAATAGTAATTTTTTTATTACTTATTTTCTAATTTAGCCATTTCAGTTTAAATAGTATTATAAGATCTTAATAGTTAGTATTTTTTAGTTAAATTTTTCTTCAATAACTAAAAATTAATATTATATTCAATTAACTTATAGTTTTAAGAATTAAGAGGGATATACTGTAAATAACTTCATTTGTATTATCAAAACTATCACATACTAAACAAGTACAAATTTATAATTTATTTCTATAATAAAAACAAAATTATTATGGTACATTTTCTCTGCAGCATCGAACAATGGAACAGCATAGTGTTCAGTGGTGGATTTTCAAAAATTTCCTGGGGGGGTCCTAAAAAATAGTATGTATTTCAAATATATTATTTTTATTTTTATAAAAACAAATGTACTATAATGTATGTGGATCTAAAATTCAAAATTTACAAAATAAAATCTAATCTTATATAATTATATATGTATATATCAGTGTCAGAGGGGTCCAGACCCCCCCTCTCTGTAAATCCACCACTGATAATGTTATGGTACCAAACTACCAACTATATTCAGACTGGTAGTTGACACTAGTTGCGGCATTCAAATGTTCAGATGATGTGAGGAAAACATACTTTAAGAGATTTAATAAAACAATATTCACACAAGACATATAAAATATTTCTAGATTATAATCATACATATTTTAGAAAATACTGTACCTGCTTATGTTGTCTCTGTTGTACATATGTTTTACTGCTAATCTATGTACCGGATTTAGATTAGAGCAAATTTATGTATTATTGAATTTGTAAAGGATAATATTAACTAAGATCGAGCATAGTTCTTATTTTTAAATAAAATATAATCAGCTAATAACTAATAAGTAACTAAATAATTCATTAAAAAAAAAAAATTAGCTCGAGATCAGTTAATATTCTCTTGAATAAATTCATTAATATAATATGTAAATTCGCTCTAATATTAACTATAATTTAACTTAGTTAAGAATTAAGTACATCAATTTGATATGTTAGATGTATATAAGATAGACAACACAGCAATTAAAGCGTCTTCTAAACATAGATTATTTTTTAAGTAGGTACATATATACCTATGAATAATGAAAAATAAAAATGTATTATAAATCTGTTGGTTATCTAGATTATCTAGAGTTTTATATTTAAAGATATTAAACAAAAATTATCTTTTAACTTATGAATTATTATTTGTAATAATGTAATATAAGTTGTATTTAATATGTTTTAGGGGTGAAAGTGCTTTTACGTCATTAGTTACTGGTTTTGGTTGGGCAAAGAACCCAATGATTAAACGTATACAGTATTTAGATAAAAGAGTGCCCATTACATTAATTTATGGACAAAACACTTGGATGGATAAAAGTATTGGAGAGAAAATTAAAGCAGAAAGAAAAAATTATTTTGTACATGTTGAGGTTATACATTTTAATTATTAATAATTAATATATTTCATTATATACTTTATAAGGAATATTTTCATTATTATAGACTATACCCAATGCTGGTCATCATGTTTTTGCTGATCAATTTGAAGTATTTAATAATCTAGTAAATAAAATATGCGAAGAAAATGTACTTGAAAATGAAGAATAACAAAATAAATCACAATATTGTAATAGAGTTATATGATTTATATTTATATTACATGTTACATTAATTATTTATTTACATTAAAATAAAGTATTAGTTCATTTTACTTAAATCCATATCATCATCGTCCGACTCTAATGGTTTTACTTGACTCATTAACAAGAATTTATCAATTTTATCAGTGGAATCTTCGTCCATGTATGTAGTATAAGGTTCCAGTGTTCCGCTTTTTCTTTTTGACATACGCTCTGTTATTGTATCCAATCGACCCTTTAATTTAAGTAGTTTCCAATGGTACGATGACATGTTTTCTAATGGGGTTATGTTAGGAAAACACTATAAAGTATGTAAAAATAACAACGATTAGTTAGTAACAAAACTGGGATTATTTCACCTTAGCTATTTAAAACAATAGACCTCTAACAATTGGGAATTTGGGATTGTACTAGAGGTAATTAGAGTACCCATTGATAAATTTTTATGTGTTTTCATTTTTTTTTTTTATCTGATTAAAATGTTTACATATTAAATTTCTTACCTCGCCGGATTCCATTTTATAAGCTAAGTATCTATTTGAATTTCGATGCGAACCCACGAACCACTATGGTACTATGTGAATACTGTATTGAGTGAGACTAGCGAAACACGCACCTGAAAAAGTTTAATATTATCTTTATCACAAAATTACCGTATAACAGGATGCTTTCAAATTTTTTATTGATAATAAAAAATAAAATGAAAGGACTAATCCCATTTTTGATAAAGAAATCTTCATATCAAACGTGACCTAGGTTAGCTATTAGTACGGTTGTAACTGTGACCATGGCCGATAAGTTGCCTATAGGATACCCCTCATTCAAATTATATCCATTCATAAATTATTCAATCAATACTTTGAAACACGGACTTATAGAAAATTAGATCTTCTATAAAAGTCCGTGCTCTGGAATAAAGGTATTCAAAAGTTTTGCTTTTCACAGCTCCTTCGTGTCTTCATAATATTTGTACGGTTCTCAATTTAGTAATAACGAAAAAAAGATGGTTATAATGGACAATAGTTAGGTTATTTATTTAAATTGTTATAATATATTAATGTTTATTTGTATATCACATGTCTATAAAAAAAAAACATTAAACAATATGCAAATAAATAAATAATATAGAAAAAATGAAATAAAATATTTTATGCTTCATAAATACAAGTTAATAACAAAATAAACTAATATTGAGTGCGATGGATGAGTTTGTTTATGTTTCATAATATGTAAATATGTTCAATATTAATTTTGGTTCTAACTTAGAAAAAGTTATTCTCATCTTCTCAACGTTCATTTTTACCCGATATTTTTTTTTATTATTTTAGATTCTGAACGGAGTGATTGATTCTACAATGATGTGTGTTTTTTTTTCGTGTGTGTCTGTCATCACGTTTTGGAGTAGTAATAATGCTTTTATTTTTTACTTCAGCCCCTTTTTGAAAAGGAAAATTCATCTAGTTGGTTATTTGGGGGGTCAAGGAAATACAGACCTAATGGCCCAATTCGTTTCTGAATTTTACAATTTCTATCAATCAACAACAGTCCCAACGTTATCTTCATTTTCAGTCTAACAATCAACAAGCAACGTACCGCGTACACCACACACATGATGCTCCTTATTTAGCCAATATATTGCCTCATGTTTTCTAAATCCCCCGTGCTGTTAGGATAATATATCCGATCTCCATTTGTACTATAGACTATAGTATATTACTATTGTTATGCAGGCCACATAGTGTATGGTGCAATGTTTATTATTTATCAAAACAAATAAACTGTGCTCCCTTAAAAACGCAGTGGCATCATGTTCTTCGCTATTGCCTATGGCGACATTCAAATAAAAATACTTTAATCGCAAGATATACAGACAGACATCTATCCTATTAAACTTTTATATTAAGCTCCTAAGACATCTAAAGACATCAGATATCACTATTAAAAGACCTTTTTTATTGACCAAATTGTTGTGGGATTTATTTAGGTACTTAACGTTTAATTCGTAAAAACCAAATTGTAAAATAAAATTACCTATAAATTAAATATTGACGAGCCGATAGCTTATGATGTTAAGGTCTCGTTTCCAAAATCCAGTTGCATTATAATTATAAATAGGTAACATACTAACATCGCAAACCCAAATACCCAATATTGTACATATTATATAATATGTAAATTATATATATAAAGTACGTCCATCGTCCATGGTATTAGTGCATTACCAATACAATAATACAAACTTATTAAACTTATTTTTATAAACGCAAAATTACACTTTTTACAATATTTTTAGCTCAAAATAAGCTGGGGGTGCTAAGCATCTAAGCACCCTCTGGCACCTTCGTGGACTGCATGTGCGACAATGGCGATGTTATTGTTTTAAAACATACTTTTGAACTGTATACATTTATAATTTATATAGTATATACATGTGTAGGTAGGTTGTATCGCAATAATTTAATGTAATGTATTTAGAATAATTTATAAGAAACAACGATGTACCTACTTAAAAATAACAATTCTCTATATTTAATAAGTACCATAGACGGAGATCGGGGGGGGGGGCTTACGGGGGCTTAGCCTATTTACTTTATTTACTTTAAATACTTTTTAATTATAATTATTATAATTATTATAATTATAATAATTATAATTAAAAACTACTCGTTCAAATGTTAGTTTGGATACAACTTTGAATTTTCAAAAAATTCATCTATTTGACTATTTAACAATTATTTGGAATATCGAATATAGGATAGTAAACACTGAGATCTGACGCACAGTTCGCAAATGTCGATAACAATATTGTCACTAGCGCTATTAATATAAATATATTTCTTAAACACAATTATTTTTTACATACAATATTGAGCGTTGAGCCCAATAGCTTTCAAAAGCTAAAGAAAAAAAAATCTACCCCCTACACGATTAATCTATACACATAAGTGAAAATTTATCTATAATAAAATTTAAAATAATAAATTAATAACACATTAATGATTAACAAATTAATAATTAATTAATTAATTAATTATTATAACAATAATCAAACAAATATAAACAGTCAACAGTTATTAAGTTATACCTATTAACAAATAAACCAAAGCTATAATGCTCAAATATGGCTGATGCTAATTTAGTTATGTTTAAAATTTAAATACAATAGTATTTAACATATCTATACAAACTACACAAGAATACTGAATAAAAAAAATATTGTATAAATTCAAAATTTTTAGTTAAGAATTATATGTATTTATAATGGTAGTTTTTCCTATGTATCGTTTAAATATAATAATCACAGATAGATAAAATATTCTTAACATGTATTGAATAATTCACGCAAAATAAACGGTGAATTAAATTTACAAAATACAATACGGTTGTTAGTTGTCATTGTAAACTGTTGCGTAATGAAGAGTATTAATTCAATTATCAAGGATTTTGACCCATTTATCAATTTTTGCTACTAAAAAACACTAATAAAGCACGCAAATATAACTGTCTATAAAGAGCTCAAAATGAATTACAATTATTTGAAAATTATACCATTTATAGAAAAAATGATAATATAAATACTTAGTAAACATTTTAAATTTTACGGCTATTCGTTTTTGAATTTTAAGAAAATAAAAAATCAGTTTTGTTGAAAACTGGTTAGAGGAATTGTAGCCTATGGTTAATAAAATCCAAATGTGTACAATCGCATATTCACATGCAAACATTTGTATTTTATTATAAGACACAAATACCTACGTAACCAATGCGTTAGTAAAATATGGAATTTCAAATTTACGCGAAAAAAAAATAAAATCATTAATAAAATACACAATAATTAGTAAATAAAAATATGTGTACATTCAATGTTTTAAGTAAAGTAATGGATACACACAATATTTCTGGCAATATTAAACTTGACCTGCTTTTGTTAGTGTCATTGTAAAATAAGAACTAATATAATAACTACTTGAATTTTTTTTATAACAAGTCAAAGAATATTTTTTTTTCAAAACTATTTTATTGTAATACTTTATAAAACGTTAATATTTCTCGTTTCTTGATATAAATAATTATTTAATTGGTATTTAATAAAAAAACATTTTTATACATATGCAAGGTAACTATAAAATAAGAATAATAGTATTAGGTAATTTTCCACACCACCTTTATTATTAAACGACGTACAATAACATTGTCCGTATTGTTTAATAACATTATGAGGTATTACACGAGGCGCGTTTTTTTTATTGTGGTGTCCCCAGTAGGCCTAATCCACATCGTAAGCGAGAACGCATCATATGCAGAGGCATATTTAGGTAGGGGCTTTGGGTCCAGTTTCCCAGAACGGCAAATTTTTATTTCGTACTTTATGAGTACTGGCGCAGTGATGTATGCCATAGAGCTATAGAATACTATACTATTTATATAACATGGTATTCTATGGTATTAACAGTTTCACCATTGCGCGGCGTAAAAGTTTTTTAGTTTTTTTTTACTGGAAGGGGGAGGCGGCAAAATATTTGTTGCCCTTATCTTAAATTTCCTAAATACGTCACTGATCATATGAATGCATTCAATTCATAAAAAAAAAAAAGTACAACAACTAGAACTACTACTAATAATAATAAACTAATAATACTATATTATTTGTTTCAATAAGGAAACCTAAGAATAAAACTACGATTTTCGCTATTCTACAAGCTACAAAAACGGGTAATATGTATATTATGTGTGTTGCCGGCCGGCGATAGTCAATGTGTTGGATGAGTGGATGAGAGATGAGCTATTAAATAAATGTAAAGTAATAAACTACTTAAATATTATATACTACATCATTACAACTACAATATATACTAATAATAATATTAAGATGAGCTTCTTGTCGATGCTGCCAATCTTCCTCCGGGTTGAAACGAAGCCGAGTGCCGCCGACACATTTCCCATCAGCTTTGTGACAAATTCTTCTTCACTAATAAATATTATATATAGTATACTGTACCTACTACGGTTCTAAAAATTTTAATATAATACAAACAAATCCTTTCGACAGTTGATTATCAGTTAAATTTGTTTTTGCTGCAGCCAGACGTCCTCCGTGTTGAAATACAGCCGACACATTTTCCATCAACTTTGTGACAAATTCTTCTTCACTAATAAATATTATATATAGTATACTGTACCTACTACGGTTCTAAAAATTTTAATATTATACAAACAAATCCTTTCGACAGTTGATTATCAGTTAAATTTGTTTTTGCTGCAGCCAGACGTCCTCCGTGTTGAAATACAGCCGGCACATTTCTTATCAGCTTTGTGACGAATTCTTCTTCACTAATAAATATTATACATAGTATACTGTACCTACTACGATTCTAAAAATTATAATATAATACAAACAAATCCTTTGGACAGTTGATATTAAGATGAGCTTCTTATTGATGCTGCCAATCTTCCTCTGGGTTGAAACAAAGCCGAGTGCCGACACATTTTCCATCAGCTCAATGACAAATTCTTCGTCGGTGGGTGATCCAGCCAAATGTTCGGTTCCTATAAAACTTCAACTAATGTGCTGATTAAATTTAATTTAAACTTATAATATAATACAAACAAATCCTTTCAACAGTTGATATTAAGATGAGCTTCTTATTGATGCTGCCAATCTTCCTCCGGGTTGAAACGAAGCCGAGTGCCGACACATTTTCCATCAGGCTTTTGACAAATTCTTCTTCCCTAATGAATATTATATATTTATACATAGTACCTATACTGTATCTATTACAATTCTAAAAATTATAATATCATACAAAAAAATCCTTTTGACAGTTGATTATCAGTTGTATTTCTTTTTGCAGCTGCCAGACGTCTTCCGTGTTGAAATACAGCCGACATATTTTCCATCAACTTTATGACGAATTCTTCTTCACTAATAAATATTATATATTTGTATATAGTATACTGTACCTACTACGATTCTAAAAATTATAATTTAATACAAGCAAATCCTTTCGACAGTTGATATTAGGATGAGCTTCTTATTGATGCTGCTAATCTTCCTCCGGGTTGAATCGAAGCCGAGTGCCGCCGACACATTTCCCATCAGCTTTGTGACAAATTCTCCGTCGGTGGGTAGTCCATGATCAGCCAAATGTTCGGTTCCTATGAAACTTCAACTAATGTGCTGATTAAATGTAGTTTAAACTTATAGAACAATTTTAATGTTTAAGAAATCTATGTTGGTGTTCTTTTATTTTTGAATTTAAATTAATTTTAAGTTTTATATTCATAATTTATCAGTTAAAAATGTAAACAAGAATTAAAAAGATTATAGTATATTGCAGTTTAACTTTCTGTTCGGTGGCCACCTTTTTAATTCCTCACTCTTTTTTATAAGAAAGTTAAACAGCACAATAACTATAAAAAATATAAATTTAAACATAAACAAAAACGAACTAGCTATGAGATAAGAAAAAAAATTGAAAAAATTGTAATTTATCAACGTATTATTAACATAAAAAGAACACCTACAACCGTAGTACAGTATATAATCTGAAAAAAACCATAAAAATAAAATATAATTTAAGTAAATATTCATAATATACTGTACTACTATTCAAAAAATTATAGTATTAAACAAACACAGCCTTGCGACACTTATTTTTGTTATTTAGATAAGCTTCTTAATGATACTGCCAATCGTCCTCCGGGTTGACATTATACAAGGATATAGCGTAATTATTTCAGTTTTTTTGTTTTCCCGATATTATGGCAAGATCTGAAATTTTTTGTTTTATTTTACTATTTATTACCCAAAGTACCAAATTGATCCATTTTTGTTACAAAAATTCATGTCAAACAAAAAATAAACTACATAATTGTAAAATCATTATACATTTTTCGCTACGTCCGCGTCCAGGATCTAAAATGTACTATTCTACTACTATTCTAATATAATATTAGAAATATTACGAATAATACATCGTTGTTATTTCTCACAATTTTTATCTACTATAACTAATGAGTAAAATAAGTAGGCATTGTGTACTATTTTTCATTGGACCCTGGAGAATAAAATATGCGTCTACATCAACTACATCGTCCGACTAGCGCGGATTGTTCATATAAATTAATATATTTTATTTTATAGGAGTTATTTTTCTATTTTAGCGTTTTGACATATTAACGTAAAATTAAAACATATAAACTATAGACCAAATCTTTATAGATATTGCAAAGTATTAATATTTTATTTAAATAAAGATGATTACAAATTATTTAATTTAATCTATACAAATAGTGAACTAAACAAAAATAATTATATTATTATATATATTTAAAAAAAAAAGAATTATGATTAATATCATTATGTTTCTGAGTTATTATTTCTGCATTATTTTGGTTCTAATCATGTAGTGCTTTAACTTAATCTTACATATTCTTACATGTAAATTTACATATATATATATATATATCTGAAGACACCTATCATGATAGAAACAAATTCATACATTTCCTTTATTATGGTTTCATGTAACAAATAGTAAAAACCACCTAGTCAGTACTTTGAGGAATTCAATTTTCAGTACCATTTTACAAAACAATCAAAAATTACATTAAATATTTGCTACAATAATTTATGACAGAAAAGAAACTACACAATTGTCAAATTTATACATTCATTGCTATGTCCAGGATCCAAGGTATACTCGATGACTTAATTTTATTCTTGGCTATTTTATACATTGGACCAGTGGTCTATAACCTTTTTGGACTCTCGGGTCACTTCACAAACTAAAAACTGTTTGCGGGCAAGAA
Organism: Rhopalosiphum maidis; assembly: GCF_003676215.2. NCBI lineage: Eukaryota > Metazoa > Arthropoda > Insecta > Hemiptera > Aphididae > Rhopalosiphum > Rhopalosiphum maidis. The sequence continues at coordinate 29,522,594 of NC_040880.1, forward strand.
AAAAAATAAAAATTTAATATTCTTAAATTACTTATTATGCAAAAAAATATTGTTTAGAACTTTAAAATAAAAAAAAATTCATCGTTTTAGAATTTAAAGCTGGCCGTAGACAATAACTCACTGGTTGCCGGCCATTGCATTGGACGATTGGAAATAAAATATAAGTCTATCATCCAAGTATAGCAGCTTGTACACGTCAATAAATATTTATTTTAAGTATAAAAGATTAATTTAATATTCCATAATTATGGGAAAATTAACTTACGTAAATATTCTTCGACGCAGTTCGGCGAAATCGAGTTGTACCACATTTACAGTTCAAACGTGCACCACCACCGAAAAAAACAGTTGGCTCTTATTTCTTCATTCGTCTTCTTTGCGCTTCAGAATGAAATTATTAAAATACTCTATAAAAATGAGAGCTTTTGTCATACACTAAAGGCTAAAAAATACAAATACAAACATTGTTCAATATAACTATTAGATTTATTAACAGTCTTCTACGAATGACGACGATTGTCGATTGCCACGGATGATAAATATTGTAATAATGTGATAGATCATATGTTTTTTTTTTTTTTAGAACTCTTTGTGATATTATAGGATTTATTTTTATGTCTCAGTTATCTAGCATACGCATATTTTGGTATTTAATTAATTTCATACGTAAAATCATAATAATTGTATATCCTGAATTTTTTTTTTTAATCATAATTTTATTATTTCAATAGTTTTTTGGTAAAATGTTTCACTAAAAAATAAAACCATAAATATATGGTAATATTTCCAGCTTTTTTTGTTTTTCCGATATTATGGCGAGATCTGATTTTTTTTATTTTATTTTACTATTTACCAACCAAAGTACTAAATAGATCATATTTGCTACAAGAATTCATGACAGACAGAAAATAAACTACATAATTGTAAAATCATTAAACATTTTTCGCTACATATCCAGGATCTAAGATGTACTTATAACGACTTTATTTTATTCTTGGCAATTTGCAAATGCAAATGCATGATCGGTAACTTTTTTGAACTCTCAGGCCACATTTACAAATTAAAAACAATTTGCGGACCAGATAAAAATAAAAATTTTATATTCTTAAATTATTTGCTATGGAAAAAAATATTGTCTAGAACTTTAAAATAATAAAATATAAATAAAAAAAAAATGTCAGTGTTTTAGAATTTAAAAAATGTCAACCACTTCATTGGACTGGACGATTGAAAATAAAATATAGGTCTGTTATCGGGGTAACAGCTCATAGAAGTCAATAAACATTTATTTTATGTAAAAAAATTAAATTTTTTACTATCCCAAGAATATAGGACAATTAACCTACGCAAGTATCCTTCGACGATTTTCGGCGAAATCAAGCTGTGCCATATTAAAGTTCAAACATGCACAGCCACCGAAGAAACAGCTAGTTTATTTCTTCATTCGTCTTCTTTACGCTTTAGAATGAAATTATTGAAATATTTTATGAAAATGAGAGTACTTGTCATGTACTGAAGGCTGTTGTTTGACGACTGTTTAATAAAATTATTAGAATTGTTAATCGTCTCCTACAAATGACGACGATTGTTGTTTGCCATGGATGATACATATTATAAAAATATGATAAATCATATGTTTTTTTTATAGAACTCTTTGTGATTTTATAGGATTTATTATTCTATGTCAGCTATCTTACATACGAAATTTTTGGTATCTAATTAATTTCATACGTAAAATCATAATAATTGTATATTATCCTGAATTTTTTTTTTAATTATAATTTTATTACGGTTTTATACGGTTTGGCTAAAAAAAAATATTTAAAAGTTTAATCATTAAACTGATATTACATACTAAATTGATTATGATCTATTACATATATAATAAAGAAGGACTTACAAAATTAATAAAATTAATTTCAAAATACAAGCAGTTATTCACATTTAACTCGTTATACACAAATAGTCACATATTTCCGTTTCAGTACCGTCCTGTTTAGGAATAATACATACTTATACTATTTTTACTGATTTTAAAATTAATCGATAAGTTCTAATTAATATGCTCAGATGATTTGCGATAATTATATATATATATATATATATATATATAATAAATGCATCTATTTATGTTATTATGCTATATTGCTATGTTTATTTTATCCTATAAGTGTATAGTCAAAATATTTTGAAAATTATAATATTTATAAGAAATGCAAACATTAACATTTGTTAAAATTATCAAATAACTATAGTAATTCGTTTTTAAATTACTACAAAAAACAAAAATCGGTTGAAAAGAAATAGTTATCACAGAAATATGAAATAAATATCTAATAATGTCATCAAAATTCAAAATTCAGACAATTATAAAATATTAATGTGTCTTTTCGGAAAACTTTTTATTTTTGTTTGGGATAAAAAAAACTTATATTAGTCGGGTACTCGGTCGGTTAAAAATGAAAAATGCTATTTATACAATTAATATAAATATAAATTATTATTCTATAAAATGGGTCTGGTAATATGACAATTATGTATTTTCGGTCTAACGTATTTTTTTCATTGCGCGTTGGGGAATAAACTATACATACGTATACGTCACTCGGCGTGAATAGTAGAATAAAATATGTGCTTACGTCGATAACATCGTTTGGGTTGGCAATTGCTTATATAAATGAATATATTTTATTTTAAGTTTAAAATGTAAATTTAATCCTAAAAAAGAATAATAAAAAAACCTTACCTAAGCGTCGACTCTTCCCAGGAAACCTAGTTGTGTCAATCTTCAGTCTATACGTAGTGATGCACCGCCGCCTAAGAAACTACCAATTTTCTTCATATCGATCTTCATTGTAGTTCTAAATGAAAATAAAAATACATTTTATGAAAATAAACAACACGAAATGAAAATGAGAGTACTTGTCATGTACTGAATGCTGTTGTTTGACGACTGTTCAATAAAATTATTAGAATTGTCAATCGTACTCTACAAATGACAACGATTGTCGTTTGCCATGGATGATAAATATTATAATAATGTTTTTTTTATAGAACTCTTTGTGATTTTATAGGATATATTATTATATTTTTGATGTTTGACATACGTAAAATTGAAATATATAAACTAGATCAAATCTTTATAGATATTGCAAAGTATTAATATTTTATTCTTATGAAGACGATTACAAATTATTTTATTTAATCTATGAAAATAGTGAACTAAATAAAAATAATTATATCATTAAGTATTTAAAAAAAAGAATTATGTTAAATATCGTTATGTTTCTAAAGTTATTATTTCTGCATTATTTTGATTCTAATCACGCGCAGTGTTTTAACTTAATCTTACATACCTATTACATTAGATGCAATTACCTCTATCTGTAGATATTGTGTCTAAAGACACCTATCATAATAGAAAAAAATTCATACATTTCGTTTATTGTGGTTTCTTGTAACAAATAGTACCTAGTCACTAGTCAATGCTTTGGGAAATCAATTTACTTTTTAAACTTAAAATAAAATATATTCATTTTTATGAAAAATCTGCTACCCGGATGATATAATCGATGTAGATGCATATTTTATTCATTTATATATAATAAATGATATAACACTGAACTTCAAACAGTCATAATATAAGTTTCCAGTGAGAATTTTATTTTTGTTTTTGCATTAAAAAAACTAATGAGAATTCCTATAAAACATTTTAAAATTTATTGTAGATATAAAAAGAAAATATTCATATAAATACTAATAAAAAAAATAATTTGAACATTTTAAATATTTTAAATATTTTAAAAATTTTTAATAATAAAAAAATAAAGAATATTGCTTATATAAATAGTTTGAAAGTATTTTTAAAATAATAACATAAATAATAAATACTCCCATAAAAAATTAGTTAAAACTTTAAGTTATCGGTGTATAAGATTATTTGTTTTTAAACTATATAGTATTGTAGGCTATAATACAATATAAAAATCGTTTTACAAGAATTAGTTTTTTTGGGATGAAAAATTAATAATCAATAAGCCATAAAATATTGAACTTCAGTCATAAAAAATAATGTGACTTTCCAGTAACCTTTTATATTTGTTATATTAAAAAAAATCAATGAGAATTACTATATTAAATTTGTATATAAAAAGACAATATTATATGAATATTTGATGAAAAAATAATTTTAAAATTGTATAGATTTAGACAAAGTTTGTCAACATTTTGATTTTAAACGTTTATAAAAATATATCGTGACTATACATTTTTTATTACAATAGTTTATTGACTGATGATGAACATTGTATTAAATTTTAATCATATTTGCTATAAATAATTTGTATCGGCTTAAAAAACAAAAAAAAAATAAAAATTTTAATTATTTAAAATTGTTAAAATGTTTTTATAATTATGCAATGTATAGGAAATCATAATGTAGACAGTTGTTAACATTTTTAACATTTTATGATTAGCATTTTTGAATTAAAACTTAGTAAATGAATTAATTTTGTCGAAATTATATAAGTATATAGCGTAATGATTCCAGTTTTTCCGATATTATGACAAGATTTAAACTTTTTTATTTTATTTTACTATTAACCACCCAAAGTACTAAATATATCATATTTGCTACAAGAATTTATAACAGATGAAAAAAAAAACTAAATAATTTTAAAATCAATATACATTCAATGCTACGTCCATATATATAATGGTATAATTGACGAATTTATTTTATTCTTGGCTATTTTTTAACTTTAACCTTTTAGAACTCTCATTCTACATTCACAAATTATAAACAGTTTGCGGACCAGACAAAAATAACATTTTATATTCTTAAATTATTTATTATGAAAAAAAATATTATCTAGAACTTTAAAATAATAAAATATTAAAAAAAAGATTTAATCGTTTAAGAATTTAAAACGGGTCGTATACAATAACCCGCCGATTGCCGATCAACTGCATTGGACTATCGGAAATAAAATATAGGTCTAAGTAGTAATCGGGTGGCAGCTTGTACAAGTCAATAAATATTTATTTAAAGTATGAAAATTAAATTTATTACTACCCTAAAATTATAGGAAAATTAACCTACGCAAGTATCCTTCGACGCTTTTCGGCGAAATCAAGCTGTGCCATATTAAAGTTCAAACGTGCACCGTCACCGAAGAAACAGCTAGTTTATTTCTTCATTCATTTTCTTTACGCTTCGGAATGAAATTATTGAAATATTTTATGAAAATGAGAGCACTTTTCGTGTACTTGGCTGTTGTTTGACGACTGTTCAATAAAATTATTGGAATGGTTAATCGTCTCCTACAAATGACGACGATTGTTGTTTGCCATGGATGATACATATTATAATAAAATGTTTTTTTTATAGAACTCTTTGTGACATTATAGGAATTATTTTTATATTTCAGCTGTCTTGCATACGAAACTTTCTAATTAATTTCATACGTAAAATCATAATAATTGTATATCCTGAATTTTTTTTTAAATTATAATTTTATTTTTTCAATAGTTGTTTGGTAAAATTTCTCACCAACAAATAAGACCATCTTCGACCAGTATAATTTTATATTGTTTACAATGCATTATTACATTATACATTGAAAATTGAATTCAAATTGTACAAATTCGTTATAGTGTCATACTTAACCTAGTCTACATATAGTATAGTAGTCACCTACTATAGTAGATATACAGTAGTTTTCGGTTTGGTTAAGCTAAATGATTAATAATTTTAAAAATATTTAAAATTTTAATCATTCAATTAATATTACATACTAAGTAGTTAATAGATTATGATTTACGTATAATAAAGAAGGACTTACAAAATTAATAAAATTAATTTATAAATACAAGCAGTTATTCACATTCGATTCGTTATATACACATGTGACTATATCATTCCCGTTTCGGTACCGTCCTGTTTAGGAATAATACATACCTACTCATACTATTTTTTACTGATTTTAAAATAATCAATAGGTTCTAATGTTATATGCTCAGATAATTTGCGATATTAATATATACATATATATATATATATAATAAATGCATCTATTTATGGTATTATGCTATTGTTATTTTATCCTATAGGCTATAAGTGTATAGTCAAAATATTTTGAAAATTATAATACGTATAAGAAATGTAAACATTAACATTTGGTAAATTTTCCAAATAACTACAGTTATTCGTTTTTAAATTACTACAAAAAAACAAAAATCAGTTGAACAGAAATAGTTATCACAGAAATATGAAATAAATATCCAATGTCTTAAAAATTCAAAATTCAGATAATTATAAAAAAATATTAATGCGTCTTTTTCGTAAACTTTTTATTTTTGTTAGCGATAAAAATACTTATATTAATCAGGTGCTCGGCCAGTTAAAAATGAAAAATTCTATTTATACAATTAATATAAATATAAATTATTATATAAAATGGGTCTGATAATATATTAATATGACGATTATGTATTTTCGGTCTCACGTATTTTATGCATCGTACGTTCGGGAATAAAATATGCATACGTATACGTCACCCGGCGGGTAGCAGATTGTCCAGTGCAATAAGTATGTATTTATTTTATGTCTAAAAAAGTAAATTAAAGCTCCAAAAGTATAGAAAATAAAACTCACGTAAAAATCTATTTTTTTTTTTTTATGAAACTTAGTTGTGTCATATTTAATGTCCACATGTTCAGTAACCACATCGCCGACCCAGGAACACCTTTCCTCGTCTGTCTTTACCGCGTTTCGAACTGAAGATATTGAGATATTTCATAAAAATAAGCTTAACATATAACGGCACATGCGTGTAAAATATTATATACCTATATATTAAAGTACGGTTTAACGATTTGTACGTCTATTTTTTTCTCCGTTAAAATTATTACAACCGTCAATCGTCTCAGACGAATAGCGAAGATTGGTGATTACCATAGATGATAGATTAATATGATAGATCCATATCCATAGATCATATACTGTATTATTATATTGTAATATTATTATTAGCCAGAAATTTATTTGGGAGTCTGGCGTTCGAGAGACTCAATTGTGTACTCAATATTATACAAATTTTATATGCATGACAAGGCGGAGGGCGAGGTAGATTGTATAGATGTTGTTCAGTACATTGAGACTAGACTCATTCAAATTTTCTGCCATTGGCATCGCATAAATTAGTAATTAGTTGTTGTTATCGATATTTTTCGCCAGTATTATTATTGAATGACATCCGTCTTCTCATTATTAATGTAAAAATATAATACAAAATATTATATTATTAATAATCAATATTAATATCGAAAACCCACATAATTATTTTCAAAATAGATAAAAATATTAAATTATACTATAATTTTCTTCAAACTTTTTTTTTTATGGTGAGTCGCCGTCTCAAAGACCCCTAACGAGCCGGCAGGTGTTAATAAGTTTATGGCATAAACAGCTTAAAACTAATCTACATAATATTTTGAATACTTCTCTGTTAGTGTTAAATAATAATGCACGAATTGGCGTCTTTAAATAATATTTTTGTAATAACTTAAAACAAAATTAATAACTATACCTATAATCGTTATTTTTCGTTAAAATATCCAGTTTTGTCAATATTCAAATTTGGTATGTACTAACAGTAGCACCGAACACGGATATGAACTGGAGAAAATTCCCCAGAATTATTTATGGGTGGGTGGGTGATAATCAAAAATCGTTTGTTATGCAGTATCTTGTATGTATATAGTTAGAAATAAATATAGTACCATTCGAACGTAACTAACTAAACATTTTTTTAGTAGGTGGGTCTAACACCAGCATTTTTTTCCCATAACATGAAATATAGATCGGCACCTCTGGACTTACGATTAACCTCTGAGACTGGGAGTGAGAACATGAATAAAGTTACAACTTTTAAGCAATAATAATAATATAATAGTAGCTATAGTTATATACTACTACAGAATACAAATGATCGATGGCAGATGCGTACCTAACTAACAAACTTATTAAATATCTACAGTGTAGGTCCTACACTATATCACGTACTTTACATATTTGTAAATTAATAAATAAAATAATTTTAATTTTTGATAATTACCAATAATTAATATAGGTAGTAGAATAAGATAAAATATATTGTTTACCTACAGTTCCTTCCTAGATATGTTTGAGAAGCAACTAGTATAAGTAGCTCGGATATACGATTTTTATCTAGCATTGTAGATTAAATATCCGAGCAGCACCTCGATCCCCTACTTGCCATTCAGTAATTGGCTATAGGTACTGAGTGTACTGTAGATAATTCAGTTATAAATTAAGTATGTTTTTTTTTTGTTTTCTGATTACGACATTACGTTATATTAAAAATATGTTTATACCTATAAAAAAAAAAACATTATTTTTATTAAATCATATATTTTATTTTCGAGTTCACAAGTTCTGAGATCGTTAAAACACAACAACGAAAAATGAGTAAATTACATTGTCCTGCTGTTTTGATATATAGCAGATTTCGAGTGAACCTCGGTAGTCGGTGGCTATATTGAGAGATGTCAGTAGGTATGTCATTGTAATCGTGAAATGGATGTGTTAAATTTTTTAGTTCAGATTCAAAATGTTATACCACAGTCTTTACTTAAACAATTCTACCGTAAACCGCGGTTCTCATATCACCAGCAACTTTTCATATTCATCAAATTATGGCGCCAACATAAATAACATTGACTATTGATAAAAATGTATTAAATAATATTTTTTTCCTATGTTTGTGTATCAACAGATAAGATTAAATTATCGTAGTTTTAACTTTCTTAGTTATTAGTTATTCTTGTTTTGTAGTTTAATCACAATTTTAAAATTCTAATTTTCTAGTTATATATATTAGTTATTGTTAATTCATTTTAAATCGTAAGTTATTGCTTAATGGAAAACATTGTAAGATTTTTATATTACTTTGATATTACAGAAATGGAAATTACAGAAGTATTGCCAATAAAATCTTTAGAAGAAGCATTATCATGGAAGCCACTGTCTGAATCCCTTCCTGTTATAGAATTGCAGGATCGTGCCAATTACTCCATTTATGGCAAAGACTATAAATGCCATGAACGTTTCTTAACACCAAAACGGTTACTTAATCAAGGCCTTCCCAAAACACTCATATGTCATGATATGCAAGGGGGTTACTTAAATGATAGATTTGTAAATGGAACAAAATCTAGTAATGAGTATACATTTTATAATTGGTCTGTAATAGATACATTTATTTATTTTAGCCATAATTTTATCACTATACCACCAATTGGTTGGATAAATGCAGCGCATAAACATGGTGTTAAAGTACTTGGAACATTAATTACAGAATGGATTGATGGAAACACTTTATGGTTACAAGTATTTAGTAATTTAGAAAAACGAGACAGTTTAGTAGATAAGTTAGTAGAGATATGTAAATATTACAAATTTGATGGTTACCTTTTTAATGTTGAAAATGAATTAGAATTGGAAAACATTGAGAATATGATAGAAACATTAAGCTTATTAAGAACTAAATTGAAGACTGTAATAAAACATTCTGAAGTGATTTGGTATGATTCTGTAAGTATGGAAACTGGAAAACTTATTTGGCAAAATCAACTAAATAACCATAACAAATTAGCATTTCAAGCTTGTGATGGTATATTTCTTAATTATAATTGGAAAGAAGAAGATCTTGTAAAATCTGTCACTAATGCTGGAAATAGGGTTATTGATGTTTATGTAGGAGTAGATGTTTTTGGTAGGAATTGCATTGGAGGTCTTGATTGTTATAAATCATTAGAAATAATTAGAAAATATGACTTATCTGTTGCAATTTTTGCACCTGGTTGGACCTATGAGACATTAAACGATAAGAATAAATTTAATATAGTAGAAGATACATTTTGGAGGAAACTTTACCCATTTTTGTATATTCATATTCCTTGTACTTTACCATTTTCTACATACTTTTGTCGAGGTTATGGATCAAAAAAAATTGAAAACTTTGTTTTGTCTTCTTTGGATGCCTGGTATAATTTATCAAAACTAAATTATCAACCATCTGTTCCGTTATGTTTACTAGATGGTAACTTTCCTTGTATTTCTTATGTAGACGGTGAAGCAATTAGAGGTGGCGGTTGCTTAAGATTAAATGGTAACAATGAAAACACTTCTTACCATAGGATATTTGTTTGTCATTTTGAAGTTAAATCAACATTATACTTTGAAATAACTGTAAAAGTATTAAAGCCTTATGACTCTCACAAAATATTTTTGGGTGCATTAGATCCATATGGAATGCCATACAAAATGGAGTTTGGTATTCAGGGTGACAATAATATGTTTTTCAATAATTGTGATGATTACAGCTGTATTATTCCTGACTCCAAAATATATAACTTAACATTAGAAAATGGATGGTTATTACATAAATTAAAATGTGAAATGGTTGGGACAATAGTAGAAGTTGCTATTGAAACTGAAGAACCCTTACTTATTGGTCATCTGTTTATAAATGATGGCAGTAATTTATAAATAACATTGATTTATATTATTGAATAGTTTGTTATATTCATTTATTATTTTGTTATAAGAAAAATTATTTTTCACTTATTATATTTCATATTGTTATTTTTACTTACCTTATTGTAAAAATAAAACAAAAATGAAATCATTAATATTAGTACTTTTAAGGTTTAATATTCATACACAAAGATAAAACACCAATAACCAATTGAAACATTAAGATTAGATAGCTTATTTTACTATGTTAGATAAGCCTAATTGTTCAGTATTATAGGTGTCAATTTTTTGTTAAACATTAATAAAACAGTTTTGTATAAATTATTTTCTTGTACCTTTTTTTTTTATACCTATACATATTTTAAAATGAGTAATAATACTATATCAAATTCAACTTCAAATTTTCTCCAAGTTCCATCTACTGATGGAGATGCACCTCCATCGAGAAGGAGATTTGCTGGTATTATACCTATACGACGACATTCGACAGGAAGTAGACATACTAGTACTTCTCCAGAACCGCCTAGAAGACCTACAAGAAAATCAACTATTATTCCACCTATTGGACTTACAACGGTAAATTTTTAGAAGTATAAACTAAAGTATTTCTGTTATTTATTAAAAACTTCTATCTAACTTTTCTACTGTATATTATGCACCAGATCAGGCATTTATTTAATTTTTCATATATTTTAGTGTGTACACTTACCACTGTCGAACTAGGTAATATAATATATATTATAGGGTCTAAAATGTAATTTGATTATTAGTATTTTCTACTTATAAGTTAAATTATACTTAATCAATTATCAATATTAACCTTTATTAAAATGTTGTTAGTATATCAATAACATAGTTAATTATACAGTACAATACATTTTGAGTTAAAGTTTTGATTAATATAATAAAATATAAATAACAGTTGCAATTACATTACTTATGTTTTCATTATTCTTAAATAGGCTATTTTGAAATAAACTAAAAAATTCTTAAAAAAAAAAATGTATTATAGTCATAATTTTATTTGAATTAGGTATAATTTAGAAAAACAATAATTTATTGATACCTATATAATTTGATTACCTAGTAATAAATAAAATTTAACTTTCTAATTTAAAATTAGTAATATCTATTCATCTAAAGAGCTGTGGTTGGTGAACATATACATAATAAAAGTATTTCAATTTATTATTATTAAATATTATATATAGCCTATAAGCTATAATGCTACCTATCTATAATAAACACTAAAACACTATATTATTTAAATCCATGCTTAAACTTGAATAGCCAAATAGGTATCTATGTATAACATGTTTCGGTGTCAACTGGCTAACATGTTACTTAATTGTTTGTAATCTTATATGAATAATGTTGTGATGTTTATCTCAGTAAAATTGATTTAGTAGTCGTTTAGATATTATCATTGTTAGAATATGCATGAAAAAAAAAATAAAAATGAAGAAATAAATGATTAGGTATTACTCATCATAAGTACCTATCGTACAATTATATATTTTAATTTTATCTAAAAATGTACTATGAAAGTATGAAATATTCATCATTTAATTGGTAGATATTTTGGTAAAAATTATGATATATTAAGTTTTCTAAATAGGTACTAAGATTTCAACACAAATCAATATTTAATATGTTTGATTTAAAAATTATAGAGAATCAAGTGAAAATAAATGTAATTAAGTATTATTAAAAAATGCTATTTATAAAATCATAATAATATAACTTGTATTTACATAAAATATTTTTTTTTCCCAGTTATTCTAAATCCTTTAATACCACTAGTATACGCATATACAACTTAAAATCATAGATAAGTGTGTATGCAGTATGTACGTAGGTATTTACTCTGTGGTCTTAATTGCGATAATTTTTATTATTTGATAATCATAATTAGTAATATATTATAGGTAATATATTTTCTAAAAAGCGATAACCATAAATGCTACCTTGTCACTGTTACATTTGTAATATGTATACAAAAAAATAACCTTTAAATTATTATAAAAATTGAATAATATTAATTTAAGAATTTTATTATTAACTTCAAGTTATTTTCTCCCCCCCCCCTAAAAAAAAAATATGAAAAAATACAATTTGTGTACATTTATTAAACAGCAAAAAATAAAATATTTAGAACTTTTGATGAGCTCGTTTGGCAGCAAAAATATATTAATTCAATAATTATTATATATATCTAATTAAGCGGTGTATTAAATATTACTAATTAATTTAGTATTTTTGATCTTTCAGAGGGCGTCATACCCGCTGTGTTTTCTCTGTCTTACAAGTATGTAACATAGCAAATTTACTCTCAGCAGATCACGTTTAGCTCCGTCAGTTTAAAAATTAGAGTGAATCAACCTATTATGAAACTTGAGTCTTGATGGTAAGAAAATTATCTATGTTTGTATGTTGGTTTTTTACGATAGTTCAATTTTTTAGCAAGTTGTGCGTATATAAAAAAATAAATAATAGTAATAATAATAAATAATAATAATAATAGCGTAAATTAAAAATGCTCATAACTCACTTAAAAACTTAATAATCGCAAAAAACAAAAATACAAACACAGATAATGTTCTTACCATCAAGTTTCATAATAGGTCGATTCACTCTAATTTTTAAACTAACGGAGCTAAACGTGATTTGCTGAGCATAAATTTGCTATGTTTCATACTTGTAAGACGGAAACAACATATGCGGGTGTTACGGCCTCTTAATTTTCGTTGTAAAGTATGATTTTACTTTGTTTTGTATTGAAAAAGACTGTTCGTACAGATGTGCGGTAGGTCTGTGAATGTATACTAAAAAATTTCCAACCCTACTGTCTTGCCACGGGGGGAGTTGCCACATTGCCCAATGCCCACAACATAAGCCCCTGTTCACTGGATAGCATAGTAATAACTTTACAAGTAACGACTGTTAGTATCTACAAAAACAAATATTAACTATTGATTTTACTTAAAAAGTTCTTGAATTTTAAATTTGAGGTTGATAATTTAGTAGATAATATATACTAGCCACTAGGTATGTTGATTAGGGGATAGGAACTTATTCATTGGTATAGTTTGTAAAATTAATTAGGTAAGCAGTTTTGAAAGTATGATTATTTTGTACAACAAGGACCGGAGTCAAAGGATTTATCAAGCATGCTCACGAAATTCTTATTTTTGGGATTTTAAAATTCTTATAGGCAGGTATTTACAAAAACTTATTTTTATATTACATTAAGAGCAGTGTCCCATCGCTATACATTTATTAATATAAAATTTGTACTTTTTATAATGAGAACCAACCTTTTTTACTGTAAGTTATTAAGTAGATGATATTTCTTAAAACATTTGGCGTATGTAAATTAAAATTCAATGTAGTAGTTGCTTATTTTAATATATTAAAATGATTGAACGTATATAGTCATATAGCCATAAAGATACAATATATTATTTTATGTTACCATTGTTACCTATAGTACTATCGTTATTACAAAACCTATTAATTTTTTGTTATTTTCACTTTTTTAATAACAACATGCATTTTTACTTCCTTATTTCAAAGCAGAATATTTTTCGGAGTACTTCGATATAAACAAGTCGAATTTTATACGAGTACTTTACGAGTTATAAATACCCATTTAAGTTTAGATGAGTAGACGAGTGGATTGGTGGATAACTATACCTACTTTGTTTTTCTAAACTTTAAATAATATACTTTTAATTAATAAACTATTTGTCCGAAATTTGATTTTAATAGTTTGTAATATTCCGAATAATATAATAAATAATATACTTAATGATAATAATAATAATAATAATATTTTCTTTTTAAATATACAATTAAAAAGGTATTTTATCATTCAAAAAATTAAAAATTTAAAAATTATTTAAAATATATTTTATAAAAAATCTTGTTTTTTCTAAAATAATGAGTGTTCTGTATTTAATGAATCACTCTGTATGTAGGTTCTATTACTACGGATAAATTATTATAGTCCTATTAATCTTCAATTTTTCTTGCTTGAAAATTATTTTTTAAAATCTGTATCTTGGTTTTATTGTATTCTTATAGTTTAAAAAAAAAATGATTTAATATCAATAGCTGATTATAGTAATTACTGTAATTTTTATATCATCTATACCCTCATATTTGGAGGTATTGCAGGGTATTTATTTATGCTCAGGATTGTTAAGATTATTAATATCAAAAATTGATCAAGATTGCACTTTGGCTTAACTATAATTTTTCCACGCCAGTTAAAAATAATGATTTTTTTTAATAATTAAAATTATTGGTCTTATTGGCCAGGTATCGGCAACTTTGGTCATAATAGCTGTGGTAGGTATGTTATTACTTATTCAGCATTATTATGTGATATATTAAAAAATGATGTAAATACGAATAAAAATTTAAATAACTGAAGTACAAATTTATTATTATTAGGTACATCTTAGTATACTGTACACAATATTCATAACATATTAGATCATCAGATGTAAATTTAAAGGTTAATTTTTTTTGTAATAATTTTATAATAAAAAATATATTGCCCAGCTAAAAATCGTTGGCCTAGTTAATAGCTATTAGTGTTAGTACCTATATCTTTTAAAAAGTTTAAATGACGATCAGGACCGGATTTAGACTTTTAAGGACTAATATATTATTTACTATTACAATTTAAATTGTAAAAAAAATAGGTAGTAGATGCACTTTAAAAATATTGTTTCTCAATCTTTTTTGTCTACATGCAATGGCGTATTTAGGATTTTATCTACGTGTGTACTACACTACTACTTACACTTAAATCAGTTAAAAGATTGATTTTAAATTAAATTTAAAAACAAATTATTCAGAACTATTTAAAAATAATTCTGTGTTATATCATCAGTGTTAATTTATATCTAGATAGAGTATTGAGATACAAATTAAGTACCTACAACTTATATCAAGATAAATAAATAAATTAGTATCTATTTGATAACTAAGTTTTACATTATGGAAATTTACATAAATCTCGTTATTTTATGTACCTACTAACTACTTGCAGTGGCGTATACAGGGGGAAGTTTGGGGGTTCAACCCACCCTCCCGAAATAATTTTGAGTAACGAGGAAAAAATTGTTTTATTATGTTGCGACACAATTTGTATTGCTATATTTTGTAAGCCCCGAAAATTGCGGCAAAATAACTAAAATCGGTACTGATTCTTTGATTAAATATCTAATTTTGTTAACATTTAAATTTAAATTGTCTATAAGAAAAATTGATATTATACAGTTGTTAGATGTTTTAGATATACGATTGTCGATTAACTACTTACTTATGAAAAACATTGTAATTCATTTTTAAATCTTAGGTATGAATATTAATTTTTTTATTAAACAAAACAATAATTTACAAATTTTTGTGATTTTGTCAAAATTCTAACTTTAAACATTCATAAGAAGTATTTTTTACTTTTGAGTATTTTAATAATTTTCTACCAAAAACTATCCTTAATCGAAATATGTAGGTACGAGATACCTCAAACAGTGAAAAATGACTGAAAAACACGTGTCATTGTAAAGTTATTATACATTTTAGATGTATAATTTCAAATTAAATACATTTTGTTTGTATTTAATGTTAAACAATTACAATCCGTATGGGGCAAGGGGCACTGATTGAAATCCATTTGGTTACCCTTAAATTTTTTTTTTTTTTTGTTAATTGATCTATCAAAGTATCAATAAATAAACATTAAAAAATACTAAAATAAATCGTCATTCTTTTTTTGTAATTATTTGCGTGCAAGGTGCAACCTTAAAATATAGATCATGCATACGCATATCAGACAGATGATTATTATACAATATTTTAAGTTGATAATTTGAAGAGACTGGAAAACATATGTTGACCCTCGTCCAATGGTCATTGTCCAGTGTTTTTTTTATATCAGGCTATCATCAATTTTACTTTACTCTTTAAATTGTCACATACTCACATATTTCCGTAAAATAATAGTCATAGGATAATTATAGTTGTTAATTGCAAATATGCGTCAATGTATCAATAACAATTTATACTGGTGATTTTAGTGCGATCTTAAAATATTAGGTTGTACCGATATTGGAAAATGGAATCAACACTAACTGTGAGTTTTATTTTATTGAAAATGTTATTGTTTTAATCTATACAAATATACAATATTATTTAAAATATAGTAGATCATTAACCATTATATTTATCTACCGCCCTCTTTAAGAAACGTATTTAATTAACAAAAAAATTAATTCAAATTATAATACTTTTTTTCTTTACATTCATATAGGTTTAATAATCTATGTTATAAATTGATCGGTCAGAAAAATTTGTTGAATAAAACAAAACAATGTTTTCAAACAATGTTTATTACCCATACTTGTTTCATTCAATCATATTCAAGTAATTCTTTATTCCTGTTTTTTTTTTTATTTATTCAATTATTACTGCTTCATAATTTACCTACTCTTCTTCAATCTCGTAAGCATATTTTAGAATGAAAATAAATAGCATTTTAAATCGTAATATAATATTGCGGATTTTTTATTTAAAATGATTATTATTAGTTATTAATTTTAAATTTTATATATTTTTTATAGATGTACTATATCATTATTACATTGGTGATTTGAATATAAATCTTTTTAATCAATGTTAAATAACATATTTTGGATAATAATTAATGTAATACAGTTAACTGTTATTAACACAATTTCTCTCAATGCCTTCTAATTTAATATTCACAATTCATAATATACAAATATTTAGGTACTAACTACAATACATTAACTATTTTGCATTATGCATTTTAGCATTTATATATAACTAAATGTGAAGTTGAATATATAAATAATATGTAGTTAAATATTAAAAATTAATGTTAAGAAATAAACCTATAGTAGTATACATGTGGTAGTAGAATTGTTTATTGTATTTTGAAATAACTATTTACACAGGGTCTTCCAAATTTTGTGTACAACAATTGAGATGATCTGTGTAATAATGAATATAATGTAATATCCATATTATAATTATATATATAATTCCCATATTTTTGTCACATAATATTTGGAAGATTCTATAGTCTGTACATAGATTATACAAATTAAATTATATTATTATTATGTGTTGTCGATTTGCAAATAAAAGATTTTGGTTTACAATTTTTGAATATAAATAAATACAGTAATATGACGACGAAAAGGTAAAAAATAAATATTAATTTATGGACTGGTATGCCCTAATGCTTATGAATTATAATACCTAGATTAAAATAATTTTATGAAATAAGATCAGGGATGGACAATATATACTTGAAAAAGTAGCCATTTTGCTATATAGTCAGAAGTGTATAGGTAATGTACTAAAGAAATTAACAATAATATAATTTATATAATATAATTTATTTATATTTATATTTATGATTGGAAAATACATCAACCCTATACAAACAATTGCAGTGGCATTCTTAAGGTTCTTCATTAGGGAGAGGGATATGTAAATTAATTGCAAAGTAGGCATGTTGCTAATAATCAAGAAATTATTCAATGGGGGTAGATATTATACCTAACATGATACATACACTTAGATTTAGGCTGGTGTTTACCCTTTTGATATGACACTTGGGCACAGTATTTGGTTACAGTTATAGAATATATCAGAACAATAGTGAAAGTTCTCAGTTTTAAAAAAGCCGGTGCCCCAGTTTGTGTTTCTGAGTTGTTTTATTTTAACATGCAGCACCCAGTCTTAGCTACTTTATTAGTTAGATGGTTATTAAATGAGTGTCTTGTTAAGGGTGAGATTTATATATATTTTAGGTCAGGTTTATGCTTTAAAAAGACGTCTCACCTGCATGTGTTGTCTCCTTCTTACAAACGTACAACATAGTAATAGTCTTATTAAAACAACTACCACCTACATATACTAATCTCTTGAATGGCTAATATGATTTTAATATAAAGCCAGATTAATTTCTAACCATTTTAAGTATTACTGTACAGTGTTATGCACAAGGTTATTTAAAAATACTACTATTAAAACAAATAATGTGTATTAGTATTTAAAATATGACTGATATTTAATAATCAATTACCAATATTTTAGAATCAAGATCCATTACTGAGATTAAGAGTAGTTGCTGGTCATTCACTTGCAAAGAAAGATATATTTGGTGCAAGGTAAGTTATATATTTTGTATTTTATAGTTGTTAAATTAAATATTATTTAATTTTAATTTTACTTATTTACATTTTTTTTTTTTTTTAGTGATCCTTATGTAAGGATTGAATTGAACACTATTGCTGGAAATGTAGCAATAGACTCAGTGTTAACTAAAACTAAAAAGAAGGTAAATAACACATATTATATAATTTTTTTTTTCATAATAATATATGTTATTCTTTGTTTATTGATTACTGTAAATCTGAAAATATTATGAATCTAAATGTTAAAATACATTAAGATTTAAGATCTAAATTCAACTGATAGGCACATTTATGTTTGGCAAAGGTGGATTTAATGAAGTTATTTTAATATATTATGGATTTCCTAGTTAGGTTGTTTTTATTTTGTTGATATATTTTTATTACTAGGACATATTTTAATTTTTCAGACCTTAAATCCAGTTTGGAATGAAGAATTTGTGTTTCGGGTAAGTAAATTATTGTATATTTTAGTATAAATGTAAATGCAATTAATAAAAAACTTTCATTAGGTCAAAACAGAGTAAATTATTACTTCACTAATTTAAACTATGTTTTTAATATTATTTCGGGTGATATAGGTTTCTATATCTAAACTTTAAATACTTATAACTCATAAACAACTAATCTCTAAATTCGATTTTAATGTATCAAAATACTCAGAACATTTTTCTGCTTTGGAATATGAAATTAAAACTATATTGTCATTCAAAAAAGTAAAAAACTTAAAAAAATATAATTTTTTAATAAAAACGTTTTTTAACAATGAAACTATATAAAAATCAAAATTTTATATATATTTATAATTTAAGCATAATAATGGGGTGAGTATGCTTAAAAAATCACCTTGTATATTAAGTAATATACAATAACTAATGCCAATTATATGAATAATCATAAAACATTTAATTGATTAATAGTGAGTTAATGGTCCCTTGGCTGTAATTTATGACTGGTCCATTAAATCAATTAATTTTTTTTGAATAAATAAAATAAAATTTTTAAAATGGTATTTAATGCTGTTTAGCATTATAGTTGATTATTTTACTATAAATAAATAAGTTTTTATTTTATAATTACCACTTAGTAAACATTTCTATAAAATAGAAGTTGTTAATATCTAACTTCATCGACATATTTCAGGTCCGTCCACATGAACATAAATTAGTTCTGCAAGTATTTGATGAAAATCGTCTCACAAGAGATGATTTCCTAGGAATGGTTGAAGTACCATTGAATAATGTCCCAAAAGAAATAATTGGCAGAAATATATGTAGTCTTCAATATATATTAAAACCTAGAAGGTTTGTTGAGTTTAACTTGAACATAGGAATTTAAATTTAAATCATTATAATTAAATTTAAATATTTATAATATTTTTTTTAGTGCAAGATCAAGAGTAAAGGGTTATCTTGAGTTATATTTGGCTTACGTTCCAGAACATGAACCTGGAACTTCTGGTCGTTTGTCTGCAGATGGCGAATGGGAAATGATTGAAAATGCAGAAGTTTTAAACATTTCTCACACACCCTCTGTAAGAAATTAATTGAATACATTTGTGTTCTATCTATAATTACATATATTTTATTAGTCTTATACACCAAATGTTATTGAGCCTCAAGGAGTTTTACCTTCTGGGTGGGAAGAGCGACAAGATGCTAATGGGAGAACTTATTACGTAAATCATTTGGCTAGATCTACTCAATGGGAAAGACCTACAATAACGTGAGTTAAATATTGAAATATTTGTATCAAATATTAGAATAATTATTTTAGTCTTTAGTATGTTTGATGATAGTAGAGCTACAAGGTGTGTGTTTTCTTACCACCAAAGTTTACTAAAAATAACTTAAATTTTGTAAATCATTTTGTATTCTGTATTTTAAGTTAAGTATTTTAAAAATAATTTTTTTTTAATCCGTGCTTCTGATTATGATTGATATACAGTTAATTTTTTTCATTATTTTAGAGATCTACCTGATGCAAATACAATTCAAAACTTGGCATTAGCAGCTACAGAATTTGAAAGAAGATATCATATCAGTGTAGATACTCCAGAAACTGATAAAGGTGATCCTACTCGTAAAAAGGTAAAAGTTATTATTGAGATCATTATTTATAAAATGTATTTATTTCTAATATTAAGTAGCATGTTATCTCATCTATATTTTTTAAATGTAAATATAATAATTATTGTACAAATAAATACAAAATATTGAGTCCAGGTGTTTGGAACTCGCCTTATTTCTATGCATAAAATAGTAATGTAAACTATTATTAAAAATTTCTAAACATTACTTAGAACTAAAATTTTCTTAAAACTTTTTAGTAATTTTCATTTATTGACAAAAAAAAATTGAGAAAAAAAAACCTGTTCTAAATAAGGATTTTCTAGTTAAATTAAATTTTGGGATCTATTTCACTTTTTCATTTTTAAATCTTGAGTGAACATTTTATTTATTATGTTGAACAGGGATGGTCAACTGGCATACTGCGTATCTTTTTTTATTTGATGACTCCTGTTACATTTTTTAATTAGTTTATTCAATTTTAGTGTTTTTTTTGTATTTTATTGTATCATGTTTTTTAACATTAAAACATGTTGTAAATATAAATAAATAAATATAAAAAGTAAATATTATATTTAATTGACCTTTGTTACTTTACTCTGGCTGTTAAATTTTAAAGTTCTATAAATTGGCCTTCTGGTAATTATTTTGAGTTGCCCATCATTGATGTAGAATAAAATGTTTATCCCATATTTTTAGATAATTAAATTTATTAGAAGTCCTTAACAAATGATATCAACTAATTGTATATATAACATAATCTAATAATTGTTTAAATGATGTAAAATCATCATATCTGTTTTTAATTTGTATAATTTAAATTTTTAATAAGCAATAGTATATTTTTAACTTTTTATTTAAAATGCATGCTACTATGTTGCCATTGTATATATTGCATGTTAAAAGGCTGTCCAAAGTGATGCTGATGATGAGAGCGATGAAGGTTATGAAGAATCAGATCCACTTACTAACATTGATCGTCGACTTTCCAGTATATCAGCAACAGCCGATCAGAATCAGGTATGCCTGATGTTTGGTTGTATTTCCATATTGATTTTTTGGGAAATAATACTTTGTTATATGGTCTATGTAGAATTGTGTTATCTTAAATTCATTTAGATATATGTATTATTATTTTTAGCAAATTACATAAAGCTAAAACTATATTTGTATTAATATTTCAGAGTGATCAGGTCGATTCAAATGAACAAAGTAGTACCACTATAGTTCAAGAAGATATTCCTGAAGGATCTGATGGTCTGCCGAAAGGATGGTCTATGCAAGTCGCTCCTAATGGTCGAACTTTTTTTATTGATCATAATACAAGAGCTACAACTTGGGTTGATCCTAGAACAGGTAGAGCAAGTTCTATGCCTAATCAAAGCCAACCACCAGCGGCTGATCGTGTTGTATCTACATCAGCTTACAATGATGAATTAGAACCATTACCAGAAGGATGGGAAGAAAGAGTT
This sequence comes from Rhopalosiphum maidis, assembly GCF_003676215.2. NCBI lineage: Eukaryota > Metazoa > Arthropoda > Insecta > Hemiptera > Aphididae > Rhopalosiphum > Rhopalosiphum maidis. The sequence goes on from NC_040880.1 coordinate 29,544,936, forward strand.
CATGCTGATGGAAGAATATTTTTTATTGATCATAGTAAGAATACTATTTTTAAAATTTTTAATCCAAGTATTAATTTCTGAAGACAAGGAATATTATGGGGCTTACTATATTTTTTTTTGTGTTGTGTAAATAGTATTATGGCAAGATTGTTGAAAGTCACTAGAAATTAAGTTTAGATAGTTGTAAAGCTAATTTATTAATTAACTTTTCTAATGCTTTTAAAATTATTGAAGATTTTTTCCATAATTGAGTTTTTTAATACAATCATTTTGTCTAATTATTGTATGCGATAATTGCTAATGTGCAAATCACTGAATACATATTTCTTTTAAAACAATTTTCTTTTTTATGTGGTTATCAATATAAGATTTATTAAATAGGTTAGTGTACCTTCAAAATGTGGTTAGACTGGTAGAAAAATATAATACATTTTAGTTATAACTAAAGTTAGGCACTCTAAACCACTTAAAATAATGAAAAATGTTAAAACATCATTTACAATCAATTAAATTAAATTTGATGTTTTCATGCAAATAATTTAAATAGTCAATTTATTAATTTTAATTCAAAACAATTTGTAAATGATACTAATTTTATATTAATATTTTTATTTAGATACAAGAACAACTCAATGGGAAGATCCTAGATTAAATAACCCCAAGATCGCTGGTCCTGTAAGTTTTATTTTATTTTATTTTATTTCATATAATTTAACAAAAAAAAATAATACAATTTAAATATTTTAAGGCGTTACCTTATTCTCGAGATTATAAAAGGAAGTATGAGTCTCTCAAAACAAGACTGAGTAAAATGGTAAGTTAAGTTAGTCATTAAACGCATTTATTTAAATCCCAACAGTTATATTATAATAGATTATTTTCATCATAGATTATTTTGATACCTTGAATTTTTTTTTTGTTCCTTTGACTTCAAGATATAAATATCAACATATTTATTTTATTAATCCATACCATAATTATTAGGCTCATGGGCCACCTGCTAAAATGGAGATTAAAGTACGACGATCAAATATACTTGAAGATTCATTCCGAATTATTAATTCTATGCATCCAGATAAATTAAGAGCAAAATTATGGGTTGAATTTGAACAAGAAGTTGGCCTTGATTATGGAGGTCTAGCTAGAGAATGGTTTTTCTTGTTGAGTAAAGAGATGTTCAATCCATATTATGGCCTTTTTGAATACTCAGCTATGGATAATTATACATTACAAATAAATGCTATGTCAGGATTATGTAATGAAGAACATCTTCATTATTTCAAATTTATTGGAACTGTAGCTGGTATGGCTGTTTATCATGGAAAATTATTAGATGGTAATTATTACAAAGATAATATTGTTTTATATTTATGATATTTAAAATAAATATCTTTATATTATTTTGATTTTATAGCATTCTTCATACGGCCTTTTTATAAGATGATGCTGGAAAAACCCATTGAATTGAAAGATATGGAAAGTGTAGATTCAGAATATTATAATTCACTTTTATGGATTAAAGAAAATGACCCTTCTGAATTAGATTTAACATTTTCACTTGATGAGGATAGTCTGGGACATACATCTCATAGAGAATTGAAACCTGATGGTGCAAATATTCACCTAACACAAGAAAATAAAGATGAATATATAAGGTAAGCTTATAAATAATATTTATTCAATTAAAAAGGGTTAATGATATAAAAATCCTAATATTTTCTTTCTATGCTGATTAATAAAGTTTATACATTATTAATATGGAATTTGTTTATTGCATTTAGTTTAGTGATTCAATGGAGATTTGTATCTCGTATACAAGAACAAATGAATGCTTTTCTACAGGGTTTTGGTTCCATAGTACCATTAAGTTATATTAAAATATTTGATGAAAATGAAATGGAACTTTTAATGTGTGGTATTCAAAATATTGATGTTAAAGACTGGAAAGAAAATACTCATTACAAAGGAGATTATTCACCCAATAATATTGTCATTCAATGGTTTTGGAGGGTATGTACATTTAAACTAACTTATATATTTGTATGGAAAATAAAATATATTAATATAAAAACAATTAAGTATTAAATATATCTTAATTTGCAAGTTTCATATGAAGATAAATAGGAGAGTTTGAGAACGGCAAATGCTTGCAAGTAAAAATAATTTTCTTTGGATATACTCTAAAATGAGTGTAGTAAGAGATGAAAGGTTCTAAAAAATGATGCCATATTTGAAAATAGAAAAGTATATTATGATACTCTCTTAAAAATAAAATCACTGTTAATGTTAATATTTTTAGTATGAACAAGATTTGACTGGTGGTCTACCTGAAGGCTGAAATTCATAACATTCTCTTTTTGTATGGCAATTATTGTTAAATTGCTATAGTTACGTCATTATTATGATAAATGTCCATTTAATCTAAATAATATATAATGCTATACCAAATTTTTTTTTAACACATTTACTGCCATGCGACCGCTGTCTATATAAAAATAATTAGGTATTGATAATTTTTAGACCGCCGGCTGCCACATCATATCATTCGTAAGAGGCCATACGGCCGCGGGCTGCCGTAAATTAATTTAGATTTATATTATTAACTTTTCCGTGGCGCTACAATAATGATCTAGAAAATGTGCTGTGGCATAGCGGGAATAATTTTAATTTTTTGATGTAATAAACATAATTTTAACATTTTTTTGTATTTTTAATTTTTTTTTTCAAATTCAATAGTATATGTACAAGTTTAAAATGACACTAAAAAATGTCCTTAGCGTACCCATGATAATTATTCTTGTGGCCACATTGCAGTCGAAATGTTAGTTCTCTATAATTCTAAAGGCATGTGCATGATCTAAAGTATTTTCCAACAAGGGATCAAGATAATTTGTTGATCTTCTTTTGTTCACATTGATTCATTATTACGAGAAAATAACATTTGAAAAAAATTGTTATTATTTTCTCTAAACGTCATGTTATATCCTATAATTTTTTTCAAAAAAATTAAGATAACCATTTTATTTTCTTTAAAGATTTAATAAACATTCAATTTTAATTAGTAAACCTTACTAAGGTATTTTTATATTGGGTTTTTCATATATTATCTTAAAATTATTCCTGAGCTTTAACATACATGATAATATAATCATCTCATTTTTGTTTTCCCTTCATTACTCATAACAATATTTGTTTATATTTCTATCATTTAACTAGTGCTAAGCATTAATCTGTGATCATAAAAGTTGATATTATACTATGTGCTGGGGCTGTAAATCCATGTAAACGTCAACAATTGGTGAGACACTAACAAAGTATGCTATGCAAAAATAGAATAAATTGTAAATTATTATACATTGTATAATATTAATACTTATAAAATACAGTCAATGGAGAAAGGCATAATATTTCAGATTTTTTATTTAATATTTTGGCTTTGTTTCTATAACTACATACACTACTTACCACTAGCCTAGCCAAATAATTGTTGTAAATAGTATAAAATTATATTGTTAATGTACTAAGTCAATTTTGTAAGATTGTGAATTAGTATATTATAAATTATTCATTCATTTGTTGTAGGGTGTTTTGTCATTCAATAATGAAATGAGATCAAGACTTTTGCAGTTTGTAACGGGTACATCTAGAGTTCCAATGAATGGATTCAAAGAGTTATATGGAAGTAATGGACCACAATTGTTTACAATTGAAAGATGGGGCACCAAAGAAAATTATCCCAGGGCACACACCTGGTGAGAAGCAAAATTATTTAATATTATATTACCTATTTCAATTAATTTTTTTTTATATAGTTTTAATAGGTTGGATCTTCCACCTTATGAAAGCTATCATGAACTGAGAAACAAATTAATTAAAGCAATTGAAGGCTCACAAGGTTTTGCTGGAGTGGATTAATTTGAATTCTGAACAGTATATACAAATTATAGGAGTTACCTTCCTTACAAGAGTCTACCAAATGCAAATCTATGTTACAGTAACATTACCCCTCCAGTGATCACATGTGATATGACTATAACACTAGAGATAAATATAAATTTTTTTAAATAATAATCATTCCAAAATGTAATATTAAAGGATTGTAATGTTAGTATTATGATTTTATATAACTGTAAGAACAACATTTTTATGTCGCTTTTATTAGCGATGGCAATATATTTTTATAGATTTTTTTTTATTATTTTTATTGGGTTGAATTCATCATCAGGGTAGTTTAGAATAGCTATCAGTTGAATTTCTATAGTGTATATACATTTATAATTATTCATTTTTGTGTGACTTACAAGTTACAATCACCAGTTTAATTATAAAGACTTATTTGCTAATAAAATCTTAAGTTCTGTTATGTCCTGTTTTTAAGATGTGCAATTTTAAAAATCATATTTCTGTATACAAAATAATTATTTTTATTTATTTTACAACAAAAAAATAATAAAATATTTTTAATTGTTGATATATTACTGATTGGAATTTAGATGGAGGATCTGAACTTCTTGGCCTATAAATATTATACTCTTTTTCTCAGATTAGACTTATGAATTTTAATTGAACATATTTTAAATATTTAATATTAAGCCAAAGAAAGAAATGCAAATATTAAATAGAAATTGTGATTCATAAATAATATAAATAATTTTCAAATGGCAATTATTGTTTAAGAGAAGTATGTATTAGTAGAATACAAAACTAGTCATCGGGACAATTTGCATTTTACCAAAACAATTATTTGAACCTTGTAACTTATCATGTTTATCTAAACAGTATTCAAACGGTTAGTAACTTGTGTATTTAATTTAGTAATTGTTAGTTGCATTATATGAAGAAAACATTGCTGAGTAAAATAATATTTATTCCATTTTTATTATAACTATTTTATTTTTTAAATTGTTTATCATAAAAATTTGAAAATTTTAGTGATCCTGCATTTTTCAATATGTAATAGTGTTTTATAAAATTATTGTTATTATTTGTATTTTTTTTCTGAAGTATTTTTATACTTCATATTTATTATATATTTTTTTTTATTTTTGAACGAAATTATCGTTTTTATAAATAATATACATTTATGGTGTCACAATTATTTGTACCATGTGACTTGATTGATACTTTTTGTTAAATAATTGTACTTAAAGAAAACAAATTATATTCATAAACATACACAACACTTGTGTGAACCAAATTTATTATAAATAGTACCAGACTACAGAAATTGCACTGTCCTGATAAAGTTTTAAATATTTACTTAAATTCTAATTATTTTACGGATATATTTATGTTATTTATAAAGTGACAGAAATTTCAATTAAGTGAGCAAAATGATGATATATTTTATACACCTAATATGTACTATATTTTTTATTATTATTGAAGTTAATAATGTATAATATACACATTAAAGAACTAATCAAATATTATGTTTATTTTGTTTTTGAATAAAATGTACAAAACTCAAGGCTATTGCTTGTTTTATTGTTGTAGTCCTAAAAACTCATATACTCTAGTTTCATAACTATTAAAAAATATTTCTTTTCATTAAAGTATTTTATTATTCACTTGAATATATTTTTGTCTCTTAAAATGTATTAAATAGTATGTTAGTTAGCATTTTGTAGTTACGATATGTTGGCATTAATTAGGTGGTGAAGTTCCATGAAATATTATGAAAATAACTTCTAATTTCAGTGATCTACATAGACTAATTCATTGAGTGTGACGCATGTATAATTAAAAAAATACATACTATTTTTAGAATGGTTCAGTCTTACAGATGCAACTTTTTTTATTCAATGATTTTATACAAACTATTCATCACTATGAATATCACAGCTCCAAATTTAATTTTTCTTTTAGTAATTGCATGTAATGTCTGTTTATGTTTTTTTTACTGCAAAACAACTAGCTTTTATAACACCATTATTGGATTTTCGACAAATACCAAGAATCTACATTTTGCCTAATTTTTCAAATAATAATTGTATTAGTTACCAATACAACACTGCATTATGAGTGGTGTACAATAAGAATACCTAAACATGTAATGTAGAAGTAGTAGAACATATATTTTTAAACATTTAATAAAAAAAAAACTAATTGATTAAAAATACTTGATACTTTGATAATTTTTTTCTTACAGCTGGAGTACTTACTTGAAGTTCAGAAAATAGAAATTCAAAAACTAGCAATAGTAGAAAATGTAAACTGTAAGTTACTAGTTAGTGCATTTTACTTTAACAACTAGCAAATTTGCTTTACTTAACATTTTAACTCTGAAACAATATATTATATAAAAACTGAAATAAATTTACTTTATTAAAATACAATTTTAACATATAAATAGTATATGGTATTATGATAAATAAATAGATAATATTTATTAGATCAAGTATGTTAATACCATGAGCTAAATAATAAATAGTATAAAAATAAAATGAACATATAATTTTGTTATTTAATACTAATTGTTTACATTAATATTAAGTAATTGTGTAACAATCTAACCAGCTTAAAAATAGTGATGGTTAGTGCAATGTATATCAGTAAATAACATGAACTAATGTAATGTATTTAAGTTTTTGTTAGTATTCAACATAATACAGTGTACTTAACAAAAAAGCTTAAAAAAGAATCAATTATTTTAAAACAAAAAAATGTATTTATAATTAATTTTTTTCATGGACATTGTACCTCAATGTGTTGTCTCCATCTTAACATATCTAATGTATAACATACCAAATTTCATGATCAGAAGCCCTAGATATTATTCTTACATTTAAATTAATTCAATTGCATTAAAAAATAATATAGTAAACTGGATTTTTTTGAACAAAACATTTGTTATATTATGCAAAGTAGTAAGACATAGACCATACATTTGGTACATTATTCTCATAGTAAAAAAAAAAAAAAAAAAATAATATACAAAATATTAACTTATTTATTATAATACTTCCTCAGATGAGATAAATTTTTATTATAACAGACAATTTACTGTAGATCATTAAATACAAAATTATACAATTAATATTAATGGACAGATCGTTATATTTCTAGTGGACGGATTCGTTTTTATTTAAAATAACTTAAGAAAATAAATGGTTAAAAGTTTTATTGATCATAAAAGTTACGTTCATGAGGAGGATACATTTGCATTACTAAATTTTTACTCTCTCTTCTTTGATCATAAGCAATTCGTGCATCCTGAAAAAATATAAAAATGTTGGTCTGTAGTGATTCAATAAATAAATAAATAAATATTCAACAAACCTTAAACAAATACCATGAACCGTATGCATGCACAAAACCTGATATAATAGCAATATAAAATGACCATGATAGGTGATTATACATAGGATACATGAGCCAATCACGTCTCCAACAGTTGAATGGAAACAGGATTACAGTAAAAAATATCAATATAGCTGAAAAAAATAAGAATTTATATTATAATAAAATCAGAAGATTTATGAGACATAATAAATATTTTCAACAAACTAGAAGATGTAGCCGCTAAGAAACATGCAGCCGATAGCATGTACTCATATTTAAGAACGAGACGTTGTGGATATCTTGTTATAACAGCAGCAATTATTGCTAATGTTCCAAGTGATAACAATATTGCTAAAGTCATACAAAGTTCCAAAAACAATAGCCATCCTTTTAAAACAAACATTGTAAATCATAAATATTTAACCGCAAAAAAAATGTATATAATTGTACTTGAACTATGATTTAATATCAATTATTACTAACCTGGTAATAGCCATTCTCGAATGACGTAATATTCTTCACTAAAAACTGTATTGCAGCCATCAAAGAGCTTTTCAAATTGATAATGAGGGTATCGGAAGTGGTCAAAACAATATGTCCATAAGCCCATGTGCTTAAAATTTATGAATGCTTCATCATATGATTCCAACCAATAAGGGCTATAAATATACATTTTTTATTTTTAAATGAGTAAACTTATAAGGTTGAAATATTTTTTTAAGTACCTTATAAATGCAATGATTAAAAGAAATCCTCCAATGTAAATGATAACACCAGCATCACTAATTAGTTCTAGAATAGTATAACATTTATATTTTAATTTCAAAATAATAATAATAGGATATGTACGTATTTTATTAAACATTATTTATTATCTTGAATTTTATCATTCAATCATTTAGTAATGATTTTATATCATTCAAGGCTTAAAATATGATAAAACTATACACTCATAATAATAAAAACCCTTGAATCAAATCCAACTAATATTAAATATGGGAAGAAAAAAGGTAGCAATAAGTTGTAATAAATGGTAAGTACTTTATTCAATAGCATAGTAATTCATCATACAATGTGAGACTTCTTTTCATGCTATCATCTAATTTGTTTACACATTTATTTGTATTACTTTTATTAATACATTTTACATGGTTGTTTTATAAATTGAATTTAGTCACTTTTTTTGTATATGTTATATAAATGTAGAAAGTGAAACAAAAATAATTTTTATATATTTTTTTATATGTGCAGTGAGCACACTACTTGATTGTTTGAATACTTAACCAATGTAGTTAGATACTGTTTGTATGAAAATTACTATCTTGGAATAAATTAGCTTATTAAACTCTTTAATAGTGTTACAATTGGTTATTGGTTACTAAACCAACAAACAGTTTAAACTGGACATTTTATTTTATTTTATTTTAATAACAATAACATATAAGTTATAAAATTATAAGTTGTGACAAGTAACAAATAAAGTTAAATAAAATAAAAGCTAATATTATATTTTGTGTATGAGAAATAGGGAAACAAAATAGTTATAAAATAGTTTGCACATGTAACAATAAAGTGATCAATTTTCATTATAGTTAGTGAGACTTAGGGATGTGTAGAGGAACAGCATGAAACTTAAAAATGAAACTAGGTGTAGCATAATCATATCAGATATATTTAGAGCAATTTATAAAAATCAATAGGGTTTTGATACAAGAAATATTAAGAAATCGGTTTGTTGCTTTTAAAGAGGTAATAATCATGTATCAAAATAATACAATGAAATATTCATCATCACTGAATACTAAGACACATAAATTCTGTAAAGTTAAGATAACAGTATTAATAAATATATATCAAAAAAGGCCAGTAAGGATAGATGATTAGCTTGTGGGATACCAGAAAACAATTTGTGGGAAGGCATTCAACATGAATTTTGATCCATTTATTTTTATCTGAAATCAAATAACCAAACCAAGATAAAATAAAACTAGCCCTAAGCCACAATGAGCAGTTACACTAAATAGAACACCTCAGTTTATATGTCTTTACAAAGTTTGGTGTTAAACCATAATATTTGTGTAATAAAATCTAATTCTCGAACTTACTAATTATCAGGTATGATTAAATGGTTTAAATACTATGGTACTAATATGATGAAGAACTTACTGGATGCTTTTGGATAGTCAATTTTGTCAGAACTCATGGTAATGGCTGATTTAAAATACTTAGATTATTACGGTGTTAAATATCAACAGTTATAATATTTAATAAAAAAAAACGTAGAAAAATAATAAACGAAAACTATATAAACATAGGAATTAAAAGTTAAAATTAATTAAACATTGTTAAAAAAAAAATTATTATTGTTTAAGCGTCATGAGCGTTAGTTTTGGTTCACGCCTTAGATAAGAATTTTGTTTATACATAATAAATATACCTACAATATCACAGAATATTACCACTGTATTAGACAATTATCATAGTTACTATTATTATGCTATTATGTCTTCTTTGAAAATAATCAGCTGTTTCTGTTATCAGATCGCTCAAATTTTATTTAATAACTTTTTTAGTTATCCTTCAATGCTTATACAGCTTATTGCTTAATTCGTTCACGTCTCTATTTCTTAATAATTTATTATTCATATTAAAATAATAATAAAGATCCTTATATACTTTAAGCAGTAAGTATTCCTCTGTTAATTTGTGTAAAATTTTATAATAAAAATAATTATATTTTTGAAGCAATGGGTGGCCATCACGAACCTGAAATCCAAATACCGGATTACAGAATATATAAAGTTGATAATGTGCCGGAACTTGTGAAGGTGAAGAATATTCTTGCTACCGAAGGTCTCAAAGATCCGTGGCTAAGGTAAAGTTGCTTTTAATTTTTAATAAATAGTTTTCGTTTTACATAGGTATTTTAGTATATTACCTATTAGATCTATAAACACATCTAGTTATTTGGATAAAAATATGGGGATATTACTTCTTTACATTGTATTTATATATTTTATAGTATATAGGTATATAGATATGTGCATTCAAATTGTTGGTCAACCTAGAGATAATTGATGTCCTAATTCTGGGATTGTCCACCTAATTTTTTTTATTGATAAGCCACATAAATTTCTTATAAATTCATAATTAAGAATACATTCTTAAAACAAAAAGTTAATCATTTTTTATTGTATCTAATTATAACTACACTGCTACACACACACACATAATATACCGTGTGGCTGCAGAAACAGGACACTATCATTACCTATCTATATTACCCTTTAAATATTTTTCAATTCTGTTTGTGCGCATGCACAACACAACTTTTTTTTTTAATAGTAACCCCTATATTTAAATATCATTTTTGAATTAATAAATTTTTTTCAAGTAATTTTGATCAATCAACTAAATTCTAAACTCAAAATTGGTAAAATCAGAGCTAGGTATAATTTAAAAAAAAATGTATTAAATTTGATTATTTTTTGTTGTTGTATGTATTTATTTGTTCTAAAGACCATGATACATTTACATTGTACATTTATTATTAAAGTAATAAAAATTATTTACTTTTTGTGAATTATTATTTTATTTTATTGTTACACATTATCAAAATACATAATTTATTTTAAAAATATGTATTTTTAGAAAATAAAATTCTAAATTTCTATTTTTTTTAACAATACTATACATTTTTATTTGCAATTTAAAAAATAAAATTACACTTGTGTAATCTATTGAATGAAAATTAAATACTGGAAACAACTACTCATGAATGTCTACTTCAATTCTAGCATGTACTGTATACAATGGAGTAACTTTTGAACAATTTATGTTTGCATTTTTTATAAATTAAATTGTAAAAAAATATATAGTATTGATAAAAAAAAAAAATCATTAAATAATGTCGACAGATGATTATTTGCAAGTTTACTCTAATAACTGTTTTAATACAATATATAACTAATGTCATTATGTTTGGTCTTTAGGAATGAAGTTTGGAGATATCCTCCAAGTAGCGGTAGTCGTTATCAACAATATTTCAAATGTTGGTTCCGTGGTAAACGCGGGCTTACAATTGCTTTTGGATTAGCAGCCTCTATTATTGCTGTGGAAAAAACCTATGAACATTTTTATCCACCAGTTCATCATCACAGAAAGCCTTACTTTCCATCATCCAGTGTTTAATTTAAGATAACAGTACCGAAATCAAAGGACTCCAATGACGTGTCCAGAGAAATTATTAAAATTTATAAAATTGCAGTGCTATGATCTTTAGTTTTAGTATAATTTGTTTGTATTACAAAAAAACCATTTATAAAAATATGTTTTATAAAATACAAGGATAAATTTAATTATCATGTATAATTCAAATGTGAACAGCATACATTTTGTGTCTCAACTATATTATTTGAAAAATGGTAGTAATATATAAAAAAAATGACAGCATGGTTTTTGTTTGTGTTATCTCTAGATGTTATAACTTAATATGATCATTGTTTTTTTTTTTTTTTATTTCTTTAATTAACTTATTTATAAAAATGAGTTATGTTCCAACTAAATAGTTAATTATTTTGAGGGATGAGGTGGCACCCTTTAATTTATAGTTTTCACTCTTTTGATTAAATTATTTAAATATGCATTGCTTATAGATAACACAATATTTTAATATTATATAGAAATTTTAATAAATATGGTAATCCAGAATTAGATGAAGAAATTAAAATATAGGTTCCTATTTAATAATTAAAATTTGATTATAGTTTCATTATAAAATAATAAATACCTACAGTCGAGTTGCAATAACTCGAAAGTTGAAGGGAAATTTCTAGGGGAATTAAAAAAAATTTGAGTTGTCAAGTTTTTTGAATTACCACGACTTGACTGTATAATGTTTAAAAATAATAATAGTAAATAATAATAGAAATTTGGAATGCTTATATTTAAATTCACCAAAAAGTTCAACAAAATGCAAACATTTTTTTTTTTAGCGAGTGTTAATTGACACAAAAGTTAATAATTGTTGAATTGATTTTAGGTGTATGAATAAAATATCTAAAAACCTATTGATTTTAAAATCTATACATGAGTTTTGTAGTTTGGTATTGCACATTGGTGATATGCACTAATACTTGAGAAATAAATATAAACTTATTCATTTTAAATTAACAATAATTTAATCAATAAAACATGTATAATTACATTGTTTATAATATAATATAATATAATAACATTGTAATGTTTCTCATATAATAACATTTAAAATTAACTTTATATTAAATTGGCGAAGTTGTCCTTTCTGCTACAATTATTTGAAAATAAGCAGTTCATCAACTACGCTATTTGATCGACCAAGTCCAATTTGCCTTGTTCCCAAGGCTCCCAACAATTTTTGCGACGAAGTTGCAAATTTGGTCCTGTTTTCATGATATTCTTTGGCAAAGTGCTAAATTGAATAATCATTAATTATATAACAAAGTAATTTAATAATACTTAATTAATTATAATAGACACAACACACAAACAGATTATTATTTTTTTTTACATTGGATTTTGTAGTTATCATTGGTCACTGGTGTTTAGTAAAACATTTATAATTTACTTACAACTTACATACTATTTATACTCTATTCTCATTTAGAAGTAACCTAACAGTTTTTGTTTCATACACATAACTATTTCTCCAACTTAATTATCCATCAGTAATATAAATATAGAACAATACTATGCCCATGTGTTAAAACCCGGGTCGCTTTTAATCATGAATGAAGTATAGTATTGGAATAATACTATAATGGTAGTTTGTTCCTTATTGTTGGGTAGAAAAGAAGTGTAAACAAATTAGCACATCTCATTATGCATGGTCCACTAACATTAAGTTATTTTAATCTAAATTATTGTTGATGGATTCTATTATATTCATCGATTAATGAAAATAGGTATTTACTATATAAGTAAAAATATTTATAAAATGTTTTTATGTATCATCAGTATAGGAATAACTAACTATTAAGAATCAATATTAAATTCTGACAAATCCAAAATGCAGTTTACAAGTAGATATCAAACACCTATCAATTGATAAATATAGCATTTAAATTTTTTTAATTCAATTTAATTTCAAACGATTTTAAATATGTTTTTAAAAAATCAAATATGGTTTTCGCCTAAGAATTTGTTTCTTGAATTTATATTCTTATAATACACATCTACAGTTATACAAGTATTTAAATACATTTAATAACAATCAGTAAATATGTAGAGTTTAACTGTTTGTAAATTATATTTTCCATTTAGACTTTTGACTATTTATGCAATTAGCCAACTTTCCAATTATATTTTATTATTTATGTTATTTATAACAAATATAAATTTAGAATTTTAACGGAAATTTTTTATTTAGTAGGTGGGTAAAATGTATAAAATTAGGTGAATCACAAATGACACATTTAGTATCTATTTTACAGTTAAAACTTGAAATGTTTACCTGTAATTTGTAAGAATTAAACATGGTTTTTTCTCTTTTCTTAATCATATATTCTGTGGGTAACAACCATCTATGTTCATGGCATTCTTCTGCTGATGGTCGTTTCCTAAAAAATAAAAATTAATCAAAGTAAGAGATAGAAAAAGAAGTTATAATATAAGTTATGTATCTATTTTTTGCTATAAAAGATATTAACAACATTTTATTTCTTTAACTATTTATTTAATAAACTACTTACGTCGGCGTTCTTTTAAATAATAACATTAAAAATCTAGTGGCTTCCTGTGATAAGTCCTTGTATAGATATTCAAACCTATATCGAACGAATGTGATGTTTTGCCTGGTTTCCGTATCGTTTGATCCTCGGAACGGCGACATGCCAGAAAGCAATGTGTATGCAATCACTCCAAGCGACCAGATATCGGAGTATGGGTAAGCAGGTTCGTCGCACAAAATTTCAGGTGCTGCAGATTTTGAAAGATTAATAAACATGAACGAGTGATTAAAAAATAGAAATACAATGATTAGTGGTCAACAATCGGTCAAATTTGGTATTTACCTGTGAACTCCAAGACGCTGTTTGCCCCTACAACTGCTCCTAGCTTACTGACTTTCTGTGCGCATCCAAAGTCGATTAGTTTAATGTGTATGGTACGCACGGAAGCCATCACTATGTTGTCCGGTTGCAGATCCAAATGGGCATAGCCTCGCCAGTGTAAGTATTGCAATCCGTCTAATACCTAAAAATTATGTACAAGTATAAATTGGGCGGGTCGGGTTAAGATGGTTAGATTATACAGGTTTTAGTGTCTAAAAATACCTAACAACCTTGTTAAAATGTGTTCGTAGATATAGGTTACTATTATACTATAGCTTAACAGTTAGTAGGTAATTAAGACTTATTTTCTTTTTAGGACCTACTCGCTAGATCGAAGTATAAAATATTATTATTAATTTTTTTTTAATTATAATGTTAATTTATAATCCTATATAATATATTGGATTATAATAATGTATAGTATATATTATATATATATATATATATATATATATAGGATAGCTTTAGCCAAAATATGGGCGCAACCGCGCAACGAATGTTGGGAATGTTATTTTATATCATAGTAGTGGCGTATACAAGGGGGAAGTGGGGGGTCAGATTCCCCCCATTGGATATTTATTATTTTTTTTGTTTTTGCTTACATTATGCAGTATGCACTAAAATGCAATATTTTGTGATATTATTATCTATCGAGCTATTGAATTATGAAAATTTTCTCAATACTAAAAATTTTATTTTATTTTATTTGTAGCAAACTAATGTTTATTTAGTCGAAATGTTCAATAATGACTATGTTTATACTTTATTATAGCATATCTTATTATTTATAAAGACAATATTTTATATATAATAATATGTATGTATGCTCAACTAAAAAGGCTATGTTTCCACTGTGAGTCTGTGTTTAAAATGTTATCAGATATTATCGTTGTTATTACATTATAAGAAATAACTAAGGAGATCATTATCGCTATGGGTTTAGTTACGTACCTACCATTTATTTATCTGAAATCTAAAAAAAGACATTCACGGGATTGTTGAAAATGTATTTGTTACAGGAACGGCTAAATAGCCTAACACTTATGCCAGTTTATATTTAATTATAGCAGAAGTTTTAGACTAACTAGCAAAAAAAAAAAAATAGAAAACTAGATTTGTTAATTTAATTATTATTTATTTTATTTATACATTTAATGATGTAGCATTTTATAATACAGAAATTTTGACTTTATGGAGTATTGAAGTGAATAATTTACCATATTGTGTTTAGTGTGAATTTTAGATTAATTCAAATTATATTCATTCAAATTTCATTGTTCATCATTTGTTCTTATATTTTACTACCAAAGTAAAAAGTTTTGGGAAGGCGGGGGATTTTTCAATTTCCCCCTCCCATTTAGCTTTTTTTTTTCGATCCTCCCCCCTTTCAGAAATCATGTCTACGCCACTGTATCATAGGTTCGTAAACAAAGTACAAGAATAAGACTATCATTTTGTATAAAATTTAAAACATAATTTTATGATTATCTGTAAGGAAGTTATATTTTAAATAATACTCGACAACTCTCTAGGTCTCGAAACTTGACCCATTCAAAATTCCCGAAATTACTGTTTGTTTTATTTTCTGTTCCTTTTAATTTTCTCAACCCACAAAAAATGTAAATTATTACTTGAGTGACGATTGTAGCAACAGTTTGTTCCGAATAATTCTCTTTTGTTGATAAGTAAGTCAGTATATCTGCTCCTTGTAATTTTTCTTGAATGAAAACAGCTACAGGTGCATTTTCTAGCCTAATATTAAATAAAAATATTAAAACTAAAAGGTACTTAATGATAGTAATCGTAAGTAGTAAGAACTAACAAATACATGTGTAAGCACAATAAAACCATGTAGGTATTACAACAGTACCTACGTCAGTATTACAAAGTGCTATTTATGTTTGTAGTGTTTGTACTATGCAGTACAAAATTAAAATATAATGTTTTTTTTATGATATAAATATTTGATACTTGTTATTATTTTTCAATAGTTGTAATTATAATTTTATGTAGGTATAAAAATGAGTTGATTTTGGCAAGTCGTAGGTAGGCATTATAAATTATGTTTAATTAGATTTATGAATTTAATAAATTGTTTTTGTATATTGATTAATTTTATTCATGTATTCATTATTCATTACAATATTACTTTAAATATTGTATTTATAAAAAATTCATAATGATAGTGGTAGTATGATATTGCTTACTTAAAAGCCTCAACGAGATATGCTATTCGTTCATGTTTTAATGATTTAAGAACATTAAACTCGTGTGTAACTCGTGATTCAGTGTCGGGTGTAATCTCCAACAATTTTGCTACTACAATTGAATCATTTGATGTATTGATTCCTTTAAGTATGACGGAAAATCGTCCTCTTTCATAAGAAGTAAAAAATAATTAATATTTAATTATAAATAAGTAATAACTAGTAATTACGAGTTGAATTTATCTTACCTTGCAATTTCAGAAATAAAACGATATTTTTCAATAGGAGGCTGCTCAGCCCAATCTATTGGTTTATACTCAAGTGAATAATCTAAATTATTGCGAGGCTCATCACCAATTATTTCTCGTCCACTTTCAGTTATTATTTGCAGATTTAACATCGCCGGTGGAACTTCCAATTTTTGTGCATCTATTTAAAATCATTAAGTTTATTGGATTTTAAAGTTATACTTGATTACATTAATTATGTAAAAATCTTACCAGGGAAATGTGTTCGAACTATTGGTGAAGATGGTCCAGTTGGACCCCAAGCAATATGGTTCATTGCTGCTAATCTGAATTCATAATTTGTGTAAGGTCGAAGGTTTTGCATTAACCAAAATTCGTGATCAATATTTTTAGCCACCAATTCCCATTCGCTTTCTATAACAAAACATTATTTTATGGAATACGATTGAATTATTTAAATAGTTTAATTCATAATTATAATATATATATTATATATATATTTATAGGTTTTCTCTTTTTTTCTAAAGTTACTTGATATTCCTGTACCTAATTATGTATATACAAAAAAAGTACCCAATAATATGTAACCCTATATCCATGACTTTTAAGGATATTGTGGTTAATTTACTAATCAATTGTATAGAGTTTATTTAAGTTTTTTTTATACATAGATTACTATAAATTATCACAGTATTTCAATAAAAATAATTAGTTCATTATTTGTATATACAAGTGCAATACATTTCGTTTAACTTTATAACTTACCATTTTCTCGTACTTCTAATTGATAACATAATATTGGAGCATTTCCATCATGTTTTGGATGATCCCACCGTAATAAAATTTCAGTATCAGAATATTCTTTTACTATTGGAGCTTCCATAGGTCCAGGTTCATGTGCTAAGACGAGCCTTTTAAAGATTTCAATATAAGTATAAATATACATCAAAAATTAATAAAATAACTCAATTTACCGAGCTCTTGCTGTTGTTTGTCCAAATTTATTTCTAGCCACGACCTTATAAATACCTAGATCTAACTCAGTAGCTGGATCTAGTCTGAGGATAGATCTTCCATCATTGTCTTCCAACATTTTTATTCTATGACTTTCAGTTAAAACTATATCATTTCTATAAAATATTAATAGTTATTAATAAAATAGATTGAATTTACCTATGATATGTTCAAAATAAACAATCAATACTAACTTGAACCACTGGACTAATGGTTTTGGTACTCCCACAGCTAAACACATAAGATCAGCAGGCTTATCTGGTTCAACTGGTAATTTTTGTGGTTTTTCTCTAAAGAATGGCGGTTGTCCATCAATTCTTGATTCTAAAATTGCTTCTGCTTCTACATGAGCAGTTGGTCTAGAGCCTATTTCTTGTTTAAGTCTTCTCAATGTGTATATGTCAGCACCATATTTGCTGATTCTTGCTTTTTGTTCATCTTCAATTTCTTCATCCATGATATCTGTAAATTTTCTTCTTTCACGTATAACTGGAGCCTGAAATGATAATATTTTGGATATGGTTTGAAAACGTTATTCAAGATTTACTATTTAAAATAAATTATAATTATTTTAAAACTTCAATTACCTCCCAGTCTAAATGTGAATCGCTTCCTCCTCTATGTGTTAAGCTTTTACCGGCAACTTTCATATATTCCCTTAAACGCACTGGGAAATTTGTGTCTCTTAGTTGTAACAAATATGTATCGGGACCATATTGATAGTGACTCTCAGATTTAATTATTCCTATTTCTGTATCTATTGGCTCTTTGGATGGAAGTTTATCTTTCCATGACGGCAAATGTTTCTTTTGTGGTTTTGGTTCTGGTTCTGGAGTAGGACTAGGAGTGCAAGTAAAACCAGGTGGATAAATCATTTTTGATGGATGAGTGTACGCAGAAGATAAAGTACGGCATCTATACCAATTTCTACAAGATGCATTACTATACCAATCTCTGAAAATAGAAATACATTTTATAAAGTGATAAAAAATTAAATTTGAAATTAAAAAAAAATCATACTTCAAGTTATTGTAATAATTTCGAAGAGAATCTGTGTTTATTTGACTAGTTCCTGCGGGTATATCTTCGCCAAATTGTAACCAAGGATGTTGTAAGGCACTTATAACATCCAAACGATCATTAGGGTTGATTACTAATAGTTTTGAGATAAAGTCTCTAGCTAAATCGCTAATTTTTGTACTAAGTGTATAGGAACCACTTTTAACTCTATCCAAAGTATCAGCGTCGTTTACACAACGGAATAATGACATCCCAGTTAAAAGTAAATGAGTTATCACTCCGACTGACCACATATCGGATGAAAGGTCAACGCCTTCTCCCTTAGCTATTTCCGGAGAAATAAACTCAGGCATACCATAATAAACTGGTTCCAATTTTCTTCTGTTGATTTTTCTACTGAGTCCAAAATCACATAGCTTTAATGTATCGCCTCCTGGGTGAGATATCAGTAAATCTCCAGGCTAAAAGTTTAATATAATAAATAATTATAAATAATTAAATGTGTTCATAATCTGCATGCTAAGTACTCACTGTCAGTCCCAAATGGGCAATTTCAAAATCGTGCATGTGCTTTAAAGCCTTTAATAGTTGAATTATATATAAAGCTATATCATATTCTGTGAGGAAAGAATGTTTGGTTAGAATATCCAAAAGCTCACCACCTCCAGCACTTTGTTTTGAGTTAAGGAAATTATCAATGTTTTATATCAGTCTTGTATAAAATAACATAGCACTAATGAGAAAGATATAAAGGTTTGTACTTGAATATATTGCATTAATAAATATTCAATTAAGATAAAATAATTAGTGATATGGCTATTGTGTATTTTTGTAATCTATTATCGTAAATAAATTAAATAAATTAGTGATAATTTAGATATGTTAATACATTTTTGGAGAACTCGGTTCAATAATAAGTTTAACTATAATGAACACAACTGTAATGATTGAAACCGAATCACTACATCAGACTATGACGATGGTGGTTGTAAGACAAAATATTTAATCAATCGTTTAAAATATAAGTAATAAATTTTAACTTTGTTAATGGATACATCTTTTGTTGTATTTCATCAATAATGATTATTTTTAAATAAATAATTTATGTTTTCATTTTTAGAAAAAAAAAACGATTTTAGAGAATTAAATTAATCATTTTATCAATATAATTAATTATATTCAATATATTTAATTTTATCAAATTAAAGTAAGTATATTTCATTTTTTTGACGGAGCGCATTAATTGCGGAAAATGTTAATAAATTGTAAATTTTAAATTTCACATTAATATATAATATATATTATATCTTTTTTTTTGAAAAAATATAGAACATTTCTGTTTCCTAAAAATTCGTTGTATGTATTAGTGTACCTATTACAATCGTACATTTGTACCATACTTTATAAATATTAATAAATAAATAAAATATTAATAGTATAAATGCATATAAATTGTATTAAAGGATACAGTTCTGTGATAAGAGTGTATGTTCTGGAAGTCTGTAATGCATCATGAATACGAATAATTCGTCTATTGCTCAAGTCAGTCATTATTTTTAGTTCATTATCCATTAGTTTCGTCAAATTATCTCCTTTCGCATGCATAATCTTAGCAGCGTAATTTTTACCCGTTGATCTTTCTACTGCGTGGTACACAACACCTTGCGTACCGCGTCCCAACTCGTCTCCAATATCATATAAATCCGAAAAATCTTTTTTCTTCCATTTTATGTCAGTTTTACCGTTATATGAATAATCAGATTCTCGGTCTTCAACATGTATAGCCACTGAAGTAGATACTGATCCAGCTAAATTACGAGCGCTTATACTGTACAGTCCCTCATCTTTCATGATAACATCTTCGATGCGTAGAATACAAACATCTGGTTCTACTTGTTCAATCTATCAGTTTAAAACAAAATAAGATAATAATAATAACATCCATATACATTTTGCGAATTTTTCAATTACTTGAATTCTAGCTGAATCGACTAATGGTTTCCAATCTTTAAACCATTTTATTTCTGGATACGGGACACCAATCACTCTGGCTTCTAATTTACAGTTTTTGCGCAAAATTACATACATTTCTTCGGGCCTTTTTAAGAACTTCGGATATTCAGCAATCTGTAATCTAACTCTTTGTCTAGCTGTTCCATGTTCATTTGTAGCAACAGCTTCATATGTTCCTATATCTCGATCCAACATCCTTAAATTGAACATAGAATAGTTATTAAATATGGCAGTTTTACTTTAAATTTTATAAAGTGTTTACTTATTAATAAATAATGTGGCTTGGCCATTTCGTGTATAGCTCGAATCGTAACGACCACCCATTTCTATTAACTGATTATCAAAATAATATTGCATTTTTGGTTTTGGATATCCATAAACAAACCAGTATAAATTCACATTATGACCTTTAACACCATATTGTGTATCGTGTTCTTGATGTAAAAACCTGTAATTATTTTTGAAATAATAATAATTTAAGCCAAGAAGCAAAATATTAGAATATTTACCTTGGTGCTTGAGCATAGTTATCGTGAGGAGGTCTTTCGATATCAAAATCTCTTGGAAAATAAGGGGATGATTCTGGCTTAAAGTCAGTTCCTATTGGCAGATAAGGAGTGAATTTTGGAGGGTCTGGTTCTAACTTTTCTCTAAAAATTAAACAAAATAATAATTTTATAAGGTTAAATTAATATTTCAAAATTGTAGTGAATTTTTATCGCACCTGTATGTTAAAACAAATGGTGAGGGATCACTAATTCCATAGTTATTTTCAACTCTTACTCGGAACTTATAATCTCTAAATGGAATTAAATTATGTATATCGCAAGCACATCCTCGAATACCAGCTCTGACTGTAGTCCATTCGCCTTTTGGTTGTTCTTCCATTTCTACTAAATATGTTACCGGAGTCCTCGGTGTGATTGGTAATGAAGGTTTCCATGAAAGAGTAAGTCTTTTATCAGACATGCGAGTTATTGTTGGAGGATCAGGTAATGGTAATGGTGCTCCAGTTGCACGATATCGATCAAAGTCTTTGTAAAGTTCACCAACGGGACGTTTAGAACGCGAATCCAAACCATCTATAACATAATTAAATTTATTACTTAAGTTTTTTTATTTTTTATTTTATTTGTTACTTACTGTCAAACAAAATGCTTGCTTCACAATAGGCTTCTCCGTGTGGGTTAAAAATTCGTAATTTGTATCGACCAGAATCAATAATTGAGTCCGCGTGTAATATTTTTAATCGCAATAAACCAGAACCTTCTTTTTCCATTCTAATCCTTTCAGTTTCATATAATCTATTAGTGTCTAAGAACCACTCATATTCAGGTTCTGGCCATCCAGTAGCACATGCGGTAAATTTAGCTGTCATTCCATCAAACACTTCACAATCACCAATTTTCTTCATGAAGGACGGTGGTTCTTGTTTCCTAGATTCATCAACACTAAAAAAATAAATAATTTTAATTTCATATTTTATATTTTATATACACATTTAATGTACATTCGTGGAGCAATTGAAAGCTGTGCTTCACATGTAGCTGTTCCATCTCTGTTGGTTGCAATACAGCTGTATAGTCCCGCGTCATCACCATTGACATCACTTATAGTTAGACTACAAACTTCCCCATCACGTTTTAATTTGTACTTGTCCCCATTTGTTAATTGGTGACCATTTTTATGCCATATAATACTTGGAGATGGAACTCCGGTGACACGAGCATGGAATTTAGCATCTCTCGAAAGCAACTAAATTATTAAATAATAGAATAACAAAATAAATTTATAATATTAAACATTTATTTTTTCATACTTGTTGATTATGTGAAAAACGTTGCGTGAAAACAGGAGCTTGATAAAGTTTACGAATGCCAACTTGACATTCTGATTTGGTAGCACCTAGGTCATTTGTTAGAGTGCAAGTATACTGTCCAGCATCTCCTGTGTTGGTATCAAGTATTTCAAGTCCAACTTTATAACCATCACAGGTAAAATGAACTTTATTGCACGGTTGCAATATTTTTCCATCTTTTTCCCATTTAACATCTGGTATAGGATTACCAAGGAACGGAGCTAATAATGTTAATGCATTGCTTTCTTCAACTGTTGTATCTTTAAGTCCATGAAGGAATTCCGGTTTAGATTCCAATGAATCAGTGTTTATTTTTGCTGAAATTAAATTTCAGTACAAAATAATTAATTTAATTATATATATATGTATAATATATTACATTTCAATTAAATGAAAAATAAGTGTTAATTAAATTTGATTTATAATTTAAATAAATAAATAAATTCACAACTTAAAAATTAAAATTAAAAAATTTATGTAAGCACCAATTGTATATATTTCATAATACCGATTAAATTTATTATACTGTTTAATTTTTATAAATAAAGAAAAAACTATTAACTTACAAGTTACTGAAAGTTTGGCTTCTGATGCAGTATTTCCGTTGTCATTTGAAGCAATTATTGCAAGCTTGCCTGCATGTTCTGGACCAGCTTTTTCAATTAACAAGTAATGTAGACCATCGGGTTCATGTGCCATTTTGATTTTTTCTCCATCGATGACTAATGGCTTATCATTGATTGTCCTTGTTTAAGGTAATTTTATATATTAAATATGAATATTAATCACATAAAAAATTGTTTAGTTACCATGCGATTTCTGGAAGTGGAAAACCAGATAATCTAAAAGGCAATTTTGCAGGGAACCCTTCCACTACTTTAGAATCTCTTAAAGGCATAATAAAAGCTGGTACTGTAGCTGCCGGATTTACTTTAACTTTTATTTGACCATCTGCTTTACCCAGTTCATTCGATACAACGATTTCGTAATCACCAGCGTCTCCAAGCGTTGCTTTTTCAATTACTAGAGCTACATTTCCGTTGGGACCCATTACAAAATCAATCTGAGGACAAGGATGCAATACATGTCCATCTTTATACCATTTTACAATAGCATCTGGATACGCTACATATTGAGCTTCTATTTTTAAAATTTCATTCTCGTTGACGTCCACTTTGTTCGGGTGTTTAATTAGAATAGGCTTTTTTGGTAATTCTAGAAAAATATATTTGAATGTTAAACTAAAAAATGTAACATAGTTTACAAACATTTTAAAATTAAAAGCACAGTACTGAAAATATATTTTTTCATACTAATAGAATAAAAATAAATAAAAGTCATATATGTTAGATTCTGAGTACAGTGATGAATGTATTGACGTCACAATAATTTTTTTCTAGCTGTTATCATTTTTTGAAGCAATAAAAATACTTTGATTTTCAACTTTGGCGGTGGGCTTTAGTAGAAAATTTGGTATAGATTGTATTTTTGAGAGGTAAAATTTAGTTATTTTGTTGTGATTCAAAAATGTTCAGTTGGGTTCGAAAATTTTACATCTAAACTTTTGCTAATTATTCTATTTTTTTTTTATACATACTTTTTCAAAACATTTAGATTAATTTTATACTATTTATAATATAAATATCTTCACATCGTCTATGGTAGGGTCAGGTTGTATAGCAATAATAAATTATACAGGGTGATTCTTTTATCATAAAACACTCTTTATTTCAAAAAGTATTGATGTTTATGAAAACATTTTTTCACATAGTTTAAGTTGTTAAAAAACAACATTTTTATTAAAAAATTATATTTTTAAATATTTTTTATCCTTATAATTTTTTAATTTTTTACTTTTTGAATGACAATAGAGTTTTAATTTCATATTACAAAGCAAAATAAGTACTTTGATACATAAATATAGAATTTAGGACGAGTAGTCTATGAATTATACGTATTTAAAGTTTAGACAAGCGGAGTAGTGGACAAACATTTTACGGGGTACCACTCCACTGCGCGCATCAAAACTTTAAATACTTATAACATAATTTTTATGTATCAAAATATTCAGAAAAATATTCTACTTTTGGGATATGAAATTAAAATTCTGTTGTCATTCAAAAAAGTAAAAAACTTAAAAAAATAAAAGGATAAAAAGTATTTAAAAATGTAATTTTTTTGATAAAAACATTGTTTTTTTAACAACTTGAAACTATGTAAAAAATATTTTCAAAAACATGAAAAATTTTTGAAATAATGAGTGTTTTATGATGTAAGAATCGCCCTGTATAAATAAATATATAATATTGTATTAATTATAATGTATAGTTCAATAAATGCAATGTTTTAGAAAATAATTAATTTGACCTTGGTACTGTATTATTAAAATATATGTATAATTTAAATTTGACATAAAATACTATTTTATGTAGTATACTTTTTGTATGAACTTACCATTTACTACTAATGCAGTATTAGTAGCACTTGTACCAAAATTATTAGTCGCTATAATTTTATATGCACCACAATCTCCTTGTTCGACTTTATCAATTTTTATCATAACAGTTCCGTTTGGATTTGCTTCTAGGGTAATATGTTTTTGTTCGTCATCTTTGTTATCTCCTTCTGTATTTTTAAGCTCTTCTCCATCTTTATACCACGCAACATGGGGACGAGGGCTTCCAATAAGTTGTGTTTGTATTTCAATTGGTGATCCTTCAACCCCTTCTGTTATCCGTTCAAAAGGTTTTACAAACGACGGCATTATTTCCGCCATAGTTAAATTAGATGATGTTTCAGCTTCACCCATCATATTTACAGCTTTAACCGAGAACTATAATAAATATTAGACGTTAATCGATAATTAATTTAACAAATAAAATATAATCTTACTTTAGCAATATCTAAACCACTGAAATGGTCTATAGTAAGAGTACTTTTAACTTGGCCTTCTTCATTTGTATGTATACTGATTCTTAAGTCAGGTATTATGACTTCCCCATTTCTAAACCTATGTAAAAACGTTATTATATTCAATAAAATATTTCTTATAATTAATATTACCAAGTGATTTTAGGTTTTGGAATTCCATTAACTCGTACAGAAAGCTGTACTTCATCATATTCTTGTATTGTTAAATCTTCCATCAGTTTAACAAATGAAGGTTCCTCAGCTAAAGTTTAATTTTTATTTGATTATATAATTTTTAATAAAATAATATATGTAGGTTTACTTACTATGAAGTTTAAGATTAGCTATGGCAGTTGTTTCTCCTACTTTATTCCAAGCTTTAACTACATATTCACCTTCTTCTTCTGGGTTCACATCTCCAATAACTATCTTGAATTTTGTTATATCTTTTTCTAATTCTTCACTTGTAAGGTTGACAAATTCTCGTTCCGATAAATCTTTTCCATTTATTGTCCACACTATTTTTGGCTTAGGTACTGCATGAATAATTGCTTCAAATATCGCTTCCATTGAAGGTATTACAGTGACATCATGGAATCCTTCAATTTCCGGTTTCATAACTATATCTAAATGAGCGCTACATTCAGCTGAATCAAATTTATTAGTCGCTTTCACTCGGTAAAGACCGGTATCACTAAGTTCAGAAGTTGGAATTGTCATTGTGAATGTACATTCTTTTAGGCCATTAGCTATTTCAGATGAATTAACAGTAAAGTCAGCATTGACATTTTTACCATCACAAGTCCATTCTACTTCAGGAATGGGATCAGCTATGAGCGTTATTGACCATTCAACTTTTTGGCCTTTTATAACTTCTATATCGGAAAGTGGTTTTCTTATTTTGGGACCACGGAGCAACTCTACATCTTGCACGTTAAGTTTTGCTGATTTCATGTCTTCTCCAACTTCATTAGTTAATTTACAGCAATATGAACCAGAATCAGCCACTCTTAAATCTTGAATAGTTAATTTAAATGATTCATCTTCTTCGGAATCATTAATTTGGATATTTCTAGTATTTGATAATTCATTACCGTCTTTGAACCTTAAGTATTAAAATACATAAAATAAAATAAATATTATTAAAATGTAAGTAAATAAACTTTTACCATTGAACTTTAGGCTTAGGAGCACCACGAGCTTTTACATTAAATACTTTTGTAAGTGATTCATATGTTTCATCATCATCCATCCCAGATATTATTTTCGGAGGCACTAAATATTTCAAACAAAATAAATAATCATTTTTTTTTAAATTATTTTTTTTTTCAAATCAAACTTACCAAATTTCTAGGAAAAATATACAATATTTTCAAACGTATTACACACAAGCCCAAAAACCAAAAATTATATTTGTTATTAGTGATCAATATATCATGGATTAAATAGTACATAAACATCAAAATAGGTTAAAATAATGCAGTTTTAGGCGCAAGTGACTAACATAATATATAGCTTAAATAACCTGAACAGTGGCGATTGCTGAACGAACAAGAGATAAAAGACAACACTGACGTTATTATAACATCTGATTTTGTATACCTCCTATTTGTTTTACTCCACTTCTTTGCTTATCATTGTTTTCTTCCATTGATGTCTTTAAGGTTTTCAATTTTGACATATTTTCATTTTCTTTATTCGTACCATCTGGAGAATGCTCTTTAATTATTTGATTAACCTTCTCTATGGGTTTTCCAGTTTTGTCGTTGTTTATTTCGCTTTCTTTATTAATTAAAAGTTTTTCCATTGGAATATTTAAGTTTGTATCTAATATTTCTTTTGTTATTGAGAGATGGACTGAAGTATTAGGATGTAAATCTTGTGTTGAACTATCAATGTCATTTAATGAAAGAGAATTACCAGGTGATAAATCTGTGTTGTTGTTACATGCAATATCTCCTTTTTGATTTGTTGTAAGAGTTAACGTATTTTCATGTTTTTTATCTAATAAACTCAGAGAAGATTTTTTAACTATATCGCCTTCTTTATTTTCTAAATTTTCTAAGATAGGAGTTGGTAAATTATTTGTTTCTTTTCCTTTGAATAAAGATGAAGCATTAGGTTTTAAATCGTTCATTGAATTTTTAATATCACTTGATAAACTATTATCCTTTGGTAAAACTATATCCAAGTTACTATCTTTTGGTAAAGAATTAGATACTGAATGCTTTTCATTATTTAAATTATTTTCTTTATCTAACAAAAAACTTTTATTTTCATAATGTGAAACACCAGAATCTGCTTTTGTAGTAGTTAAATAATTATTCTTTAAATCACTTATTATTTTTTTATTTAACTCAGGTAATAAAGATTTTTTTAATGGTTCTGTACTTGATATTTCAGATAATTTTTTTGCTGTTAATGAGTCAAATGACTCATTATGAATTTCAGGTTCACGGTCAGCATCTAATTTAGATATTAATTTCTTTCCCAAATTAGTGTTATTTTCATCACATACGATTTTTGAGAAACTAGATTTTCCAGAATGAGAATCTTTTATTTGATCATTGTCTTCTTTAATTGAGTTCCTTTTTTGTTTATTACATTTATTATCTTCTGGTATTTCAGCACACATCGCACTTAAAGCATCACTTATCATACTAGATTGTCTTATTAATGATTTTCTACGAAAATCAGCTTCATCAGCTTTTGATAGACGGAAAGGACTATGTTCATTTGATTTATCATTGTCTAAAACTTTCGTGTAATTACTTTTTGGTTTATTATTTATATTGTTTAAATCATCATTATTGTCCAAAATACTAATTGACTCATTTAAATTATGTTCTGATATTGGTTTAAAGCTCTTGTCTAGTGTATCATTAATTGTTGTTAATTCATATTCTTCTGTTTTACCTTGAAGAAATGATGAGGGATAGAAATCTTTATTTAGTTCATTTTCCTTAACTATAGGTGAAGTAGATTTTTCCAATATAAAATCTTTTTTTGCATGCTCAGTAGAAGGCAACCTAGACAAAGATAATCTTTTTGGTATTTCAGAACATTCTTTTATATTTTTCTTGGGTGAAAAAGAGTTATCACATTCTTCTATAGAAGACAGTTTTGATATTGAAGCTCTATCAGTACTATTCAAAACAGTTCCTTCGCCTTTCGAATATTTTCCATCCGAATTTTCGCAACTATTTTCTAACGTATCAGTATATAAACTATGCGTTAAAACAGCTTTTTTCAGTCTATCTGTATTATAGATAGTGTCACTAATTAATTCTTTTGATGTATTCTCCGTTATTAATGAGGTTTCTTTTTTACTGTTTATACAAGTATTTGAATTGTCAGAAATTAATTCATTGATCAAAGTTTCAGATAGCTCATCCATCTTTGTATTTTCTTCTAATGATGATAACCTTGAAACTGATCTTGCTTTTAGTGTAGATGATTCACTTAACATGCTATTGCTTCGTGATAGTATATTTTCTGAACGATTTACTTCAAATTTATAAGGATTAATTATATTTTCCTTTTGGTTTTCTTTTTCCAATATATTTTCTAAATCATTTCGTTGTTTTTGAACTCTTTTTAGTAATTCTATTAAAGAATTATCGTCGTCTTCATCGCAACTATCTCCTAATAATTTTTGTGAGTTTTTATTTTCTTTCATTTTTTTAATCTCATTTCTTACTTCTTCGTGCTTTTTAACGCTTTCAATAACCCAAAGTGGCTCTTCTTCTTCGTCAGAAGCTGTGTGTATTGATATACTTCTGTCTATTTTAATTGGTATAATTCGTTCATCCCTAGGTTCTTCTACAATACCATAATAATTTTTACATTTAATAGAAGATTCTTCCCAGTTCATTTCCACGCAACTAAATTCTCCCGATTGACTGCTCATTATAAGTAAACTTTCTTCGGTTTTGATAGATCTATCACCATCTGTAACGTGTTAATTATAATAACCTAATTTAATGAAGGTAACATGAACATCATAGATGCCCTTGTTGACTCCTGTAAATATTTGCATACCTATATTTATTATCGATGAAATACCAATTTTTCTATCTTCTTCAACATTAATTTCCACTAATCTTTCCCTGCAGTTTTCCTTGCTGTTGATATTGATTGGCAATGTCACTAATAAATGTAATTACTTTGTTTTTAACATTTTCGTATGTCATTTTGTATACAAAAGAAACTAATAGCAAATTAAAGCTTTTAGCATATATAATTCTATTCTATATAAAATCCCACATATTTTGTAAATAGCTATATAAGTAAAATAGCTTCTATTTACACAGTTTTTTTATGGCTATAAACTAACCTTTTTCTTTTTTATCTACATTTTCTTCTATATCCTCATTTTCATTTTTAGCTGATTCGTTATCGTCTTCTTTGAAATCAGTTGAATGTTTAGCTAAGTTTTTCAAAGTTCATGCAAAATTACAACATTTTAAATTAAAAATTAAAACATTTAGTTCAAAAAGGATTGAATTAACATTTGAAAACATGCTTAAAACGCATTCCCTAAATTTATCCAAAATGTAATGAATTTATTATAAAAATAGGTTTCATACTTTATTAATATATATATATATATATATATATGGCCATGTTACTTACCTAGAATATTCACTATACTCTTAGTAACAGCTGTACCCATTTCGTTAGTAGCTCTAACTTCATATTCTCCACCATCTTCTACTTTTACAAGATTAACAGTTAGACTGAAATTCTCCACCCTTTTTTTGTCTTTTGATATTTTGATGTGAGCATCACTTCGTACTTCTTTTCCATCCTTAAACCATTTAATTTCAGGAGCCGGGCTTCCATAACAAGTCACTTGTAGTTTGAGCATTCCTCCTTCTGTTACTTCCATATCCCTTAATCCTTTTTTAAATGTAGGTTGTGCTATTAAATGAAAAAATGAGTGTCATTGAAGTACCTAAGTTTTAGTTTAAAACTAATATATCTTACACATAACTGTAAGAGTTGCTTCTGAATCGTAAGTTCCAATTTCGTTTGTTGCTCTACATTTATACGTGCCAGCTAATTTGGTTTTTGCTTCTTTTATAATAAGTTTGAAATTATCTCCATCTTCGAAACAAGTGAATTCTGTAGTTGTTTCTGTTATTTCTTCTTCTTCGCGGAACCTATTAAGTTAATATTAATAATTTATTTTTTCACATTTTTATTTCTATTATTTTACCATTGAACTGATGATTTAGGATAAGAATTTAGTTTTACAGTAAACTCTACATTTGTATCCCCTTCAATTGCTTTTGTATCTGTTAAAGGAGTTTCAAAAATTGGCGGACATTTGACCAATAATTTTCCCTCGCTCGTATTTTTTCCAAATTCGTTGCTTATTTCACATGTATATTTGCCTGAATCTTCCCTCGTAAGATTACTTATTAAAAGAGTATGAACGTCTTCCACGGCGTTAATTTTTATGTGTGTTTTATCAGCAATTAACAATTTGTCTTCAAAGTACCTGAAATATTAAACAATTATATATTAATTTGTTTCTTACGCGTTCATATTATTACTTTTTTTACCATTTTACTTGAGGTGGTGGATCTCCTTCTACTCTCACGCTCAAAGATACATAATCACCTTCTAAAGTTTCTACTTCTTTAGCTAAAGCACCAATAAATTGAGGAGGCATTTGAAGATTAATTCGACAAGCATCAGATATTTGACTAAATTGATTAGAAGCAACTACTGAGTATAAACCTACATCTTCCATTTTACAATCTTGAATAATTAAGGTATAGACTCCAGCTACTTCATCGGTGACGTATTTTATCCTATTCGACTTCTTTATAACTTTACTATCCTTATACCTAAAAAAAATATAATAATTTATTGGTAAGTTAAATTTTTTTATAGAAATGAATAATATTTTACCATTGTACTATTGGTTTTGGAGATGCTTCAATTTCTACTGTTAATGTTATTTCTTTTCCAGTAACACCTTCATAGTCAATTAAATTTTTTTTAAACTTTGGAGCGGCCTTAATCAATAAATTGATTGTTTCTGTATCAGATCCTAAATCATTTTTGGCTAATACTTTATATTCTCCTTCGTCTTCGACCTCAACATTTTTTATCACAATAGCAGCAATCTCATCTTCAAACATAAATTTTATTCGTTCATTTTCTTGTATTTCTTCATCGTTTTTAAACCATATTATATCTGGCAGAGGATCACCAATTACTTTAGCCTCTAAGATTGCTGTGCTTTGGATCTTTGTTTCAAATTCTTTCATGTCGGTAGTTACTCTTGGAGCATACGGTAAATTTAGTTCTTTAACAACACCTACAATTAATAAAAATTTAAGCTAAATCTATAAAGGTAAAATTTATTATATTTCTGTAGTTTTATGTTATTTAATTTACCTTGTACGCTAAGCTCAGCACTACATGATATCTTTCCGTGACAAGTAGAAGCGATACAAGTGTATAAACCAGCATCTTCTGGTTTTACATTTTGGAATACTAATGCTAATGAATCCTCGTCGTCCTTGAATAATACTTTAAACCGTTCTTCAGGGTTAAATGGTTTTCCATTTTTCAACCAGGTAAAGTGTGGAGTACCATCAGGTACTATCGTTTGCATTCCAGCCCATAAGTCTTTTTCATCTAAACAAATATATAAAGACAAATGTTAACCTTATTTATTACATAAAATAATTGCTTACTAGTAACTGAAACATGACAAGAACACGACTCTTCAGAGTATTTATTACTAGCAATCACTCGATATTCTCCTGCATCTTCTTGTTTTACATTAGGTAAAACCATTTCATAGAGACCTTTTTCTTTATTTACTTCTAATATTTGTATTCTTGTGTTTTCATCAGATATTTCTTTATCTCCTTTGAAACTAAATAAATATAAGAACAATTTTAATTAATTAAATTTATGTTATATAATAACCAAGAAATTTACAATCTCAATTTGGGTAATGGATTTGCTTTTATCTCAATCATAAATCTAGCATGAGTGTTCTCTAAAAGCTGAGTATCAGCAAGCTTAACAGCAAAAATTGGAGCGTTTGCTTTAGCTCTTGCTTTCTTTTCATCTGCTGAAACTGAAATTTTAAATTTAATACAGTTACTTCATAGTGTATGTTTATTTAATTAACCAATATACTGAGTAACTTACGATTTTCAACAAATAGTAACGCTGTACTCGTAGACTCTCCTAAATCATTTTCAGCTTTAACCGTATAAGTTCCCGAATCTGATATTATTACTTTATTTAACTGTAATTTATATAAATTGTTTTCTTTGTCTTCTGTGATGGAAGTTCGATTAGCAATAGTATTTGGTAATGGCATATTATTTTTCAACCATGTGACTTTTGTGGCACCCTCTATTTCACATTCAAATGTTGCATTTTCCCCGACTAGTATGATAAATAAAATAGTAATTAGTAAATAATTTAACTTTAAACATATTTAATGCAGCAATATGTAGTATAAAAGCAATTATTATTATTTTTTTTTATGAACACCATATCATATTTAAAAATAATTTTTCAATCTACTTTGGCTTTGGTTAAAATAAAAGCATATTTAAAAACAAATTTAAATTTGCGTTACTCTCACGTGTTTTCACCTGCGAGAGAAGATTCATTATTCATCGATCTTCCCGATTTAAATTCACCCTTAGTGTCCCACCATTCATTACACTCTTCAATAACACCTTTTCATTTAACGATATAGTTTTATCAATAATTTTATTTAATAAATTAAAAATACAGACTCTTCAGACACTATAATTTAATAAAATATGTGGTTACTAACCTCCACGACTTGTTCCTTTAATGTTGACGTGGAAATAAGGTTTTGAAACACCTTCTACATATTTTAATGGTTCGGATTCAATTTCTTCTTCAGCTGGCGAAGGAGACCTTTCAGGTGGTGGGGGCTCAGTTGGAATTGGTTCTACTTGTGGAGCAGGTACTTCTTCTTTTATTTCCTTTTCAACAATAACCTCTTTTTGCGGAACAGGCATTTCAATCACAGGGGGTTCTAAACAAATATTATTATATTAATATAAATATTAAAACTTTATTTGTAGGTATAGTTACAAAATTATCAATGTTTTAGATTTAAGAATTTACAAAATATTTTGGAATACATATAGGTAGGATGACCATAGCGATGGTGGTTATAGGTTAGGTACTTATTTATTATTGTTTAATAAATAACAAAGTACAAACATTATAAAATATATTTCTCAGGAAAATTACATATGCTTTTTCCTATATTATTTAGATCGCCATGTTAAAATTGTTAGTATTACTAACATATAATATATATAAAATCGTATTAAAATACAAAGTCTAGTCCTAGTGTAACTAATGGGTGAGTTTGTTCACAAATTGTCTTCGACTATTATTCTTATTACAGAGTAGTATTGTGCTTAAGTGCAAACAATGGACAATTTAAAATTGTTTGAATACTTGAAATTCAACATAGGACAAAAGAAGATATTTATACAAAAAGTAGCAATTTTTCACAAACGATATAAGTTAATTAGTTTTAACTTAAACTTTCAAACAATTTGCCATTTTGTATATTATTATTTTGTATACAAAATTATTTTTTTTATAAATATTTATATTAATTTTAAATCAGATACCATTAAGTTGTTTACAAAATTCTACGCAGTACATCGTTATTGACTAATATATATGACCTAATATTATAATCTATTTCATTTTATTGGCAACAATTAAATTAATTAAAAATTAATTAAACTTACCGTATAATTGATAGAAAAAGGTGTTTGAGGAAAAATAATTATTTTACAGGTGAATATCGAATGTCAAAAATATTTGAAGTTAAAATGATCATAAAAAATTATTTTGGATTTTCAGTAGAATTTTTTTTTCTTATATAGGTTGTAAAACTAATAAAGAACTTTTTATTAAATTTTTAAATCTTAAATTTAAAAACAAAAATATTTGTAAATTTTTAACTACAATATAATGTACATATTTTCACGATTTTTATAAATTTTGTTAAAATTCTAACTTTAAATGCTTATAAAAATGCTTGCCAAGTCAGAGATCGTCATGTAAACTTTCTTGATTTTCAATTTTTAGAATTGTATTAATTGTATGCATATGTATGTATAATGTATTTTATTTTCATTTTCATTTAGTAAGATAGATCTCTGAAATCAGAGAGCGGATTATGTTGTTTGGGGTCTTGTTAAATTTAAATTGGGTTGGAGAAGTGCAGTGAAGATTTTCAAAACTTTATATTTTATAATTTATTCACTACAGAGCTTAAAAAAAAATTAAAACACATTTTATTGGGAGTTTTTTTTTTATGTTTTCAGCTTTATAGCTTTGTAGCGAGTGACCGATTGAAGATAAAGTTCTGAAAATCTTCACTGCACTTTTCCTAGCTTATGTGAATCTAACAAAACCCAAAATAACAAAATCCGTTCTCCAGTTTCAGTAATCTACCACGTTAAATGGAAACCTAGCAAAAAATAATTATTTTTTTAACATGAAAAATTAAATAATTTTTTTGAAAATTTTTAATCTCACATTTTGTATCTACTTTTAATCTCTTCTTAATGAGCTATCAACCAACATTTTAGCTATAATAATTTTGAAGAAAAGTTAAAAAATACATATTTTGGAACTGTTTAAGCCGACGTTTTTGTGGATTCAAATCATTATATCGCTTGAGTGTGACTTCGGATCGCTCTCATTAATATTTTACGTTAAAACTAGCTTAATTATCCACCTACTCATTACAAATGAGTTACATTTTTATCATTTTCTTATTTAACACAAATTCTTGAAGTTTTAAAAATTCAGACTTTTTAATTTCAATTACCATACCTACTTGATTAAAAATCAAGAAAGTAAAAATATTGTGTCTATATATATTTTCAATATTTTTTGATTGAGAAATTCACAAATTAAAAGAAACATTATATTAAATTTTCAAGCATTTTAACCCCGCAAATAATTTTTAATCAACATTTTTAAAACAAAATCTACAAAATATTAAAAATTTCTTATGTTTACAAATAGAAAATAGCTGAAAACTAGTCAAAATATAAGTGAAAAAAAAGTTGTCAAAAATTGGATTTGCATAAAATTTCCCGTTTTTCTTTAATTTTTTGTTTGTTTTTCCTAATTATAAAAATCAGTACTAGGAGTTTTTAAGTTTGATCTCTTTAAAGTACAAATAAGATCTAAAACCATCCACACTTTAGAAAATTCAAGCAATTTATCGACAACTTATCTTGTACTACTCACACACACACACACACACACACACACACACAAAATACACATTACGGTATAATCAACACATCATTCATCATTTAGTATCTAAAATATATATTGTAGAGTATAAAGTTTTAGAAAATCATATTTAAAATATAAAAATTTAGAAAACTTAGATTATAGAACAGTGATTTTAGCTAGAAAAGGGTCAAATATAATTTTTTAGACGATATAACAAAATTCTTTGCTTGCTATTACTATACGAGTATATTATAATGATTAAATTAATTATAAACATAAAATAGAAGCAACGTAAGACTGAAGCTACTATAAATAAATTTATATTAAATATATTACTAAATAAATAAGTACAATAAAAATTAAAATAAGTAATTAAAATCTAAATTATGGTATAAATTATTTTTTAAAAACAATATTGTAATATTTTAAAGATAATAATTCGAATCTTATATATTATTAAAAAAAATTAAGTTTGCAAATAATAAGCGAGCAACAAATATTTTATAATATTCGGAATCCCAGATTGAGAGTGATGAATGAATGAGTTGATATTTGATTTAACAATTAAGTATATTGTGTAGTAATAATGTTTGTCATCATCTTATGGATTATTAATTATGCTTTAATTTTAATTTATGATTCAAAAATAAAAAGTGATTTTCCACCAAATATATTTCATGTTAACATTTTTTAGACATGATATAAAAATGTCATAATATTTTGGCCCTTTTAATGTTATTTACTTAAATAAACATTATAACCTTCGATTTTTTTTTTTTAATTATTTATTAAAAAATGTTTAATTAACAAGCAAGATTGAAAATTGAACACAAAGATAAAGACAAGGATATTCAAATTTATATATAATTATTATTTTTCTTAAAACAATGTTTAAAATTTAAAAAAATATTATAATTATAAAAGTTATAAACATTCGATTATAATTAAATAATCGTTTTCTTTACAATATAATGTAATTTTCAAAATATTTAAATTATTTTAAGTTAAATTTCAAATGGTTATTAATACCATAAAAAGAGTAAAATATTTCTAAAATTATCTAAAAAATTTCATTTTAATTATTTGGTATAAATTTCTTTATTTAGCCATTAAAATTATCTCCTCTTAGAATCTAAATTGTTAGGTTAATTACTTGGGTTTAAAAATTTGTGGAATAATATTTGTATATTTTGCACTCTCATAGATAATTTTTTTTTTATTATTATTTTAATTAAT
Organism: Rhopalosiphum maidis; assembly: GCF_003676215.2. Classification (NCBI taxonomy): domain Eukaryota; kingdom Metazoa; phylum Arthropoda; class Insecta; order Hemiptera; family Aphididae; genus Rhopalosiphum; species Rhopalosiphum maidis. The sequence goes on from NC_040880.1 coordinate 29,582,113, forward strand.
ATTCCAAAGGTATTCACTTTACACAGCGATAAAATGAACATAAAACATTTAAACATATCTAATTTATGATGGTATTTTTTATTTTTAAGTTATACGATAAAGAAGTAACTCATTGTTGACACTTTCATATTTCAATGAGAGTTAAATATTATAAAATTATTAATTCAATCATAGACTAACCTTCAACTTTGACCTCAGGTTCTGGGCGTTTCTTAGGTTCAGGTGGTGATGTGCATTCAAATATTGGTTCTTTAGGTGGAAGTGTAAGTGGTGGACGTTTTGGTTCCTCGACGTGCTTCAACGGTTTTGGTGCTAATCGTCTTTCAATGGGATCTAAACCTTCTTCAATTTCTTTAGAAATATCTAATTCGATACCTTTAAGTGGTTCAAATAAATCTTCATCCTTTTGTTTTTGTACTTTGATATCGTCACTGTTATGTTCAACATTTGTCACTAAAATATAAAATCATTAACTAAAAACTTATAGGTAGCTTACATAACGATACAAACAAAAAAGCAAGTATAGCTTATTCATATTTATACTAAATTATTAATAGCTTAAAACGCGCGTAATTTTTATTTTTTATGTGCGTAAGTTAGAAGCATTTTTATACATATAATATTAGCTATTTAGTAAATTGTACCTATTATTATTTTTAATCGTCAACGATTTATTTTACATAATCACAGCTTAAGCATACGCGTAATTTATTTTTATAAACCTGTTACAGAAGATTTAGAAGTTTCTGTTATAGATACAAATTCTCGCTCCCAAAATTGGTCTTGTAAATCTTCTTTTTCACCTTTTAACCGATAATCTCATTATATACATTATTTTTAATGTTTAAATTACTTTAACGTATAATCATTATCATAAAAAAAATTAATTAATTTAATACTTACGTAAATCGTTTCTATGTTCTTCGATTTCTGTAATCCACTGATCTCGACTCAAATCTTCATTAGCCCTAAAGGTGAAAGGATAATTTCCAACTTCTCCTAGTCTATGATGAAGTACCCATACACGCTTGTTGTCTGGTGCTGCTTTTACAGTAACTTCAGGTAACTGCATGTATGATAAAAATAATATTTTTAATAATTTATTATAATTATTTTAAATACTATTATATTACTCGAATTATATCCTTTAGGACGAAGACAGATTTATCTTCGGATATTCGACGAACTTTACAAACAAGGATTCTAGATTTGAATAAAAAGCAATAACGCTGGTGTCCTTTAGGGTCTTCGGCGTCTTGTACGTAATACCATCCCTAAAAATTTGTAATAATTGTGTAAAGTATAGTAAATATAAATGTTCAATTTGGTAAATATCAAGAAGTTATAAATCCTTCAATTCACTATTAAATTATGATATAACACACAAAAACACATGTTGCAAATAGATAGCAAAAATCCATGGACTGTAACAAAATTTGACCTTCGGTGATATTTATAAAACTTTGAAGATTAATGACGTCGTTCACTTACGTGTTTTAATAATCGGCCCAATTTATGTATAGTGCCATGAAATCCTTCTATATTTGTTAAAAATTTCGTGTCAGTAAATCGGTGTGGAATTGATAGCATCAATTCAAGAGCTCTTTCTAAGTCAGTGGTATCTTCTCCTATGAGTAATGAATATTTAACTAGTTCCTAATAAAATATAAAATAATAATTAATTATTTCGATGTACGTTTATCACAAATAAGTTGATAAAATTAATTAAAGGAAATATTTTCCTCTTTATCAAAATATTGCAGCAACTAAAAAATATTTTTAAATTATTAATTGCACAAATAACATCCCTGACTATGGTTAAGCTGAATTTTAATTTCTAAGAATAGCGAAAACACTATAAATTTAACAACGTTGTTTAAAGAATAAGAAATACGCTTATAAGTCCATATAGACAATTTACAAACTCAAATAACTTAAAAATTAGATAGTAAATGAGTATTGATACAATATAAAAGTCCAGTAAACAATTTTAAGATCAATTAAAGTTCTATAAGTAATGTAGAATATAAATGGGAACAACAATTATTTATATGACAAATCTATACTTCATTTTTAATAAGAGTAAAAAATATTTACATTTAATATATTTATATCCAATTTTTCATTGAGAAAAAAATAAAAACAAATAAAATATGACACATTTATTAAATATTTAAAAAAAATTATAATTTTAATCAAAAACTTTGTTTCATTAATCTTGTGTAATGTATTTTGTTAATATTTTATTTCTTCATTGCAGGCATCATAATGCATGTTTATGTAAATTATCCAGGTTTTTTTTCTGTATTAAATTATGTAAAGTGCTTAGTAACTAACCTTGAGTAGTAATTGATAATCGTTAATTCGTTGTATTGGTAATTTCAAGTGTTCCGAAAGAGCTTTATCATCACCAACTTTCAATCTCTCATCCTGAAATTGAAACAAAAAGTGAACATTTTATGTTATAGTTAACTTTTTTTCACTGGTGACCGAATTTCGACCCGACAACAGACAGTGTAAAAATATACTGCTGATGAATTTTCAGGAAATCGTCACAACAAGTGTGAGCGTTGTATGTATAAATAAAAAGTAGTCTTCACAGCTCTTCCGTTATAATCATGTATTTAAAATAGCGCGATTTAAAAATAAATAATCGCACACCAGTCCCCTGTGATCTATTAATTTTGTTAATTATAATTTAATTATATATGTATCTCATTTTATTATGATTATGTAATATATACGATTTTAAACTTTGTTACTTTCAAGTTGAATAATCTATTAAAAATAATAATATATAAAATATCAATAAAATCACTATTACATTCCAATAACTGTTTACAATGAAAACTATATCTATATTATTTTACCAACAAAAAATAAATTTAAAACATTTTTTTATTTTATATTTTAAATGAATTATTTTTCTAATTTATTCCTCTATCCCCAAATTACTTCAGAATCGAATTAAATCAGAAAACTTTTATTTGATTGTCATATAAATATTAAATACCTATATCATAATATATATCTTTGGTACGATATGTTATTTTTATTCTTACCATAAAATATTTAAATATATTATTTATTTTATCATATTTTATTGTCAATCAATTCTCAAAATTAGAAGCCCGTTTCCGTGTGTCTTATAATGGTAACCATAACGTAACCATTTTCACATATTGCAATATTACATTTTACTATTTAATTTATATTTGATCTTATGAATTGCGGTTTGCATTATTTAGAACAGTTGTAGGCCATAACTTGTTATTACCACTATAATATACACACATAATTATGATATACCTAGTATTATAATATCAAGTCTGCCAAAAGTGAGTGGCGTTCATCATTAGTAGATATTTAATCGCCTCCAAAGGGTATTTATAGTTTCACTTCAGAGAAATATGGTTTACTTTACCGATATTTTTTTTCATTTAACATTAAATTTATTCAACTCTAATATCCAGCAAGGTCTATTACAGAATATAGACAGCTTTCATTGTAATTTTATTATATGAAATATAATAAACATGGAATATAGATTATCAATGATAAATCGATAAATGAGGTATGTAGTATGTACTATACAGAATATTTGAATCGTACATCAATCGATCAAACAGTTTTAATACACATTTGATTTGTGTATCAGTTATTATCTAATGCATTATTATCAAACTGTAAGTGATACAAAAACATGGTGGAGGGGCAGTTCAAAATAAACGCTTCCGAGAGAGAAAAATTTTATTAACTAAATCACTATGTAATTTCAATTGCAACAAATAGTACATAAGCTGTTCATATAATTAATACATCTTAGTACCTTTATTCTACTTTCTACTTTTATAGAATATTAATAAATTAAAAAGTAATGTTAATTAGTTTACGGACTTACGAAAAGATTAACATAAAATGGCCTAATGTTATGCCCGTTGACGTATTTAAAAGATAATTTTAAAATATTTTAATCAACAATGGAAAAGTTTAGTGTGGCAGCATTGTAATGAAGGCCAGGCATTTGGCCAGCTTTTTTTGTTGTAAATTACTAGTAGGTAGTCCTATATATCAACTAGTAAGGCTCGTTTATATTGATAATTTAGACTATTTAGAGCTTAAGTTCGATTTAAGGTTGAAGCTTTAATTTGCAGGTGCAATTAATCGAATCAAAGAAAGTAAAAGATTTTTTAAGTCATTTAAATTAATTTTTAGTTAACTTAATTAAGTTAAAAGTTAATACATAGTATTTTTAAACATTTTACGAAGTTGAAAATTATTATTATTATTATTATTATTTGTTATTGTTTATGAGTTTATAATTATAACACTTGCCTATTTTATTTATTTACCAACTGAAAATTGTATAGTATTTATTCAGTATTTTTATATAGTATTTCTTTGAAAAAGAATTTAAACTTAAAGAAATATAATAGTTCTTATAATGATATATTATTTATATATTACATAATATTATAAATGTATTATTTTAATTTTTCTATGGTATTTTTCATAGTGAATATCACAGCAACGCCTTGCAATCAAATAAATAAACCATAAAAACCTAAATAATTTCATAATTAATCATAAAAACAAAAGATTTCATGTAAGTTCATAATTCACTATGTACAGTATAATACATATAATATATACCTATAAATAATATAGTAATAATATTATTATGGTAATTCTATTATAGTCACGTGAAGGACTTAAGTTTAAATAAAAAATTATAAACTATGATAATAATACATTAATACCCTTGAAGGCTTGAACCAAATGATTTTTGTTACGATAAATATATAAATAGAAATCAAGAAACAAAAAAATATTAAAGATTTGACTTGAAAAAGAGTTGGATTAGGCTATTTGGTTATTATGTACTATAGAGGAACTATTTCTTGAAATATTAATTATTAACAAAGTGAGCTTGTATAAATAAATAAATATATTATTATAAATATTATAAAATTATAATAATAATACTATATTATATACTATATATTAACTATATATATATATAGTATATATATTATATATTATATTTACTATATATTATAATTATTTTTTATTTTTATTTATTATTATAAATCCCTATATTACATAATTAACAGTTATGATTGTTCAAGTCAAAATAATCGTTTAAGAAAAAATATTATAGTAGTAACTTGATATCATAGAGTAAAGAATGTGCAGTGATTCGCGCATGGCGCATTAAAATAAATATTAAAAAACAATAAATACATTAAAATACAATAAATATTCATTTAATTACACATAATATCGATAAATTAAAAAAAAACATGATATGTCATTTATCCTTAAAACAAGAAATACTCATTTAAATATTTTAATTATGCCATAACTTATATCTCTAATTAATTAAAATTAGAGAATAAAATCACTAATTTCTGGTTATTCAAAAACATTTTTTTTAATAATCAATAATATTAAACCAATCACTAAATGTATCATTTTTTTTTTTTAGTTTAATTAATGGCTTAACTTTATCTTATCATTATTTAACTTATTTTGTAAATATAATCCTTATCGAAAAATGTATGATTTTTTTTTCCTGTGGGTGTATTATGTGTTTGTGGTATTTTGCACTATAAAAATCTTAAGAAATGTCATACTGTCTATTTCCAGCAAAAGGATTCTGCAAATGGCAGCTAGCCAATACTGTATAGTTGTTATATCTAATAACATTATATTTTTCTACATTATTTAAGAAACTATAAATGTTAATTCAAATAAAATATATATTAATGGAAAATATATTTCTACCAGTTAAATAGCGTTTATGTTCTTTACCTAATAAAATTTAACTTGATTAGTAATTAAATGAACAGGTATTAATATTTTTGCGTTCCTCGAATCAATCTACAATATGTGCTTTCATACTGAGGTATCTGCTGTAATATTATTTTATAATGAAGTATTTTGGCTTAATCTTTTGTATTAAAATTTACAATTAAGAGTATTTAGTTATATAAATAGATATATTTATTTTCTACAATTCTACACTATTTATACGTATAAGAATTTAATAAAACTGATTTTGCTCAAATAACATGATTGATGAGACAAGTATAATATAAAATAAATAAATAAAGCAGTAAATTCTAGCTACTAAACATTTTTGTGTACCTAATTAGAAATTACCTATAAATAAAACTTATCTAAATAATTATATAATATATTATGTTAATATGACAGGTATTATTTCATTAAATAATTTATTAATAATTCAATTGTTTACAATGTTTTTTTACTGATTTTATAGGTTATGTAATAATTTAAACGCACTATAATTGTACCGGGCTACATACAAAATGTATTAATTTAAAAGTTCACTAAAATTTAATGAATCGATCATTGATCACTTTTCACTAAATATTTTTAAGAAACCATTCTTATAGTCTACATATTTATCGATTTTAACTTCCTGTTTTAAAAATGTTGAATACATTCGTGATATAATATTACATCAAGGTATACGATGTCTATAAATATTATATATTTATAATGTTTAGTTATCATAGTATGATTTCTGTAATAAATAATTAAGATAATTTAAACAATACAATTTATAATTCACCTAGTTATAATGTATTATTTGAAAAACAAACATACTGAAAGTTTAGAGAAATAGAGAATACATATTCACATAAACGTATAGTAATTGAGGAACATTTAATAACATATAACAATATTTTATGCACATTAACAAAATATATATTATACATACCTCAAAATAATCGCGTACTTGATAATTGCATTCCAAAAAATCTTGTGCTTCTGGTTCTGTCTGACAATAATTAACATGCTTATCGAAATCTCTTTCCTGAAAATAAAGGTACATTATAATTTACGATGATTTAACGTTAAATTGATAACTTAAATATATATTAATAATGAATATTATTATTAACACGAGTAATAAGTAATAACTAATAAGTATTTTTTTTGTCTATACATTAATACAATAGTAGTGAACATACGGTTTTTTTTTTTGTTTAAATTATATTCATTATTTCATTAAAGATATGGTTTGATGTTAACTATTTTATGGAATTATATTATTAATTCTACCTATCGTTAACGTTATAATTTTTACACTTAACGAAAAAATCACCAAAACTATGACCTTAAAATTAGTTGTAGACTATAGTATATTATATTAATGATAATAAACAATAAAAGTAAAAAGAATATTTTCATTTATTTTATGTAATTATTCTTGTAGCTTTAGATGAATTATCAAAATAGGGACGTTTTAATCATATGTCGCCTTTATAATTTAAAACTTTAAAAGTGAATATTATTTGCACGTTTGATATGCCACTGTTGAGATAGTATAGACATGAGAAGTAACGTAGAAGAGAGTGCTTAGTTTCCGTATAATAAAAAATTAATTCACAATAAGAAGCGCTGAGATTTTTAGACAGCGATGCTCAACTGTTGTAGCTCACACCATTCTTTTTTAATTATGATTTTCTCAAAGAATTTTCTATCTATTATTAATTATATTCTATGTATCTTATTCTATTCAAAGGACATTTCCTATTAATTGTAAAATAAATAAATAATACCTTTGCCAGTTTAACTTGAGAATGCAATTAGTTAAGAAATTATAATTTTTTTGATATAAAATACTTATATTCCAAAAGATATTGTTTTTCAGGTGCTATTAATTTACATCTTATTGATTATATTGTATCCTGTTCAAATGATTTGTTAATATTATCTAGGTTCCAATATTGTATATTAATTAAAATTATTTTATCTTATGTATCTATTCTAGTTTACTAAAGTACAAATGAAGCATCTATATTATTGTCTAATATATTAACAGTTTTTATACTAAATAATATAATTTATTATAATATTTTTGTTTACTGTAATTGAGGTCTCGTCGGCGTTATATAAATAAATAAATAATTAATAATGATGTCACATAATTAATCTTTTATGTGATAAAATAGTCTGTAGTATATAATTTACCTTATTAAAACCGGGAACCCAAAAAACTTGTCATACTTGTTAGTATGACATAACTCACCTACTGATTATAATCTCGGACGCAAGTATTATGCACCGAGTTAAACTTCTATAATATATTGGTATTTAAAACTAAATGGGCGATGTCTATGAAAATATTTATAAATTTAAACTGTGTATAAATAAAAAGAATAAATATTTTATTAAATTTATATTAATTAATATTTTATGTTTATGAGTTATGACGTTTGCATAAATCCATTTTTATTCTTGGTGTGATTAAATTTTAAATGAATAAGAAAAAAATTATTTGATTTTAAATAGATACAGGTTCATGTTTGAGTAGTTAGGTGTATTAATAACTATTTTAATATTTTTACTTAACTACATAATAAGATTGATAATATAATCAGCAATTAAAAAGTAACTAAATATCAAGATTTGTTATAATAACAAATATATGTTTATAGAAGAACATTATTTAAGACCTATTTGTTATAAATAATAAAAAGGTTATTTTTTGAAGTTTTTAATAGCAAATTGTATTCAATTAGTTAGGGAGTATTCCGAAGTAAATCAAAAATCCTAGTATTTTTCAAAATAACTGGGTGGTTTCTATCATTTAAAAGTAGAAAACAATTTACAAGTTTTTAAAATAATCGATTTTATAATAGTACATAATTGAATAATCTTAAATACTTTATATATTCACCAAATATTTTTATTACAATTTTCAAAATATATATATATATTTTTTTATTGCTATTTATAGATATTTTAAACTTTCTGCTTTAAATATTTTTAAATTTTTGTATGATAAATAGGTATATGAATAAAAAAAATTGAAAATTGATCAAAAAAATAGGTTTAAAACTTCATTAGTGTTTCTTACAAATATGTACTACATTTTTTTTTTTTTAGAGGTTCAATTTAATTATTTGTTGAAATTGTATATTTATTTGTTGTATTTCAAATAATTTAATTTTTAGGAAATCCTTTTATTGAGATCCAATAAAATACGTAATATAAGTATACGGATATACCGAGTGTATTTTGTATATACGTGGTATTTTTTTGTTTTTATTGACGAGGAATTAATTTATCAGCAGCTTTATTAATAACTAATCAAAATTCAAATATATACTAATACATATATACTAATCATAACTATAAATATTGATTTAGTATAGGTACACTTACTAAACGAAGAAATGTTCTACCCATAGTTTTTGGTTCGCTAGCAGCATATTTTAATCCAGCAATGAGAACTCTGTGGAATTTTATAGAAAAACAAACAATTCATTAGATTTATAATATATTTTGAGGCATATTAATTAAAGGGTTATATTAAATAACTTACGTGTTATGAAATTGCGATATTTGTTTTAAATTGTTGAATATGAGATCTTTATTATCTCTCACTATTCTTGGTGCATCATTTAATTCTAAAGGATTTAAATATCTTTCTACTACTTCTTGAATATCTTGACCAAATTCTTCTTCAGTTTCTACTAATTCTGCGAGTACCACACTATAAAAAAAGTTTAATCATATATTCATAGAATTAAATTATATTAAATATGTATGTATCCATTGTTAATTGTTTTCATATAAAATACAAATATTAATTATTTTTTATAAAAAACCAAATTTTTACATATTATATTCAATATTATTTTTAAACTAATAACATAAAACATTGTTATTATAATTTTGTTTTATTTTTATTACCAAATAGGCCTAAGTTTAAAATAAAGAATAATTTAGTAAAGGAAAGACGATAGCTAATAAAGTTGTAGAGATAAAAAGATAAGACCAAAACCAAAAACTAGGATCATTGTTTACTATAACTACGTGTATAAAGTTGTACTGGCTAAAATTTTTTAAGGGAAATGAAAAGAAAATGGAAAAGAAGGTCTTGTTTAACGTAGATGGACTCTACAATTAAATTCTGATAAAAATGTTGGTGAATTTATTAAACTATTTATAAATTTGTTTAGAAGTTAGAGATTAGTTGTTTTTCTGTGGTTAGCAAAGATAGATAATTATAGGTGATGTAGGATCAAAGTATAATTATATGGGGGAAGAGGAGGAACAAGGTATATTCAAGAAAGTAAGAAACAATGTGCAAGACTCTTCGTTAAATGCGTTCAATATAATAGTAATAGAAGGAACAAAATTATTATTTGTTACTCGAATTATGGGTTAACAAGGGGTAAAAAGTGTTTCAAAAGGTAATTTAATTTTGAATTCAGATATTATTCTTTGGATGAAACATTTATGTTTCGATAGCTTTACAATTACAATTAATTTATATACTAAAATGTTCTGGGATATTTTTTCAAATTTTCAAATTTAAAACACTGTGTATTATGGATATAAAGATTCACGAATGGATATAATGTATAATGTAAATAAATATAATGTCGTAATCTATAATATTATAATTTCGGTCTAAACTATATTTATAAAGTTACTAACGTTAATATTATATAAGTAAATACAATTTTCGCAAAAAAATTGTATTTTAATTTTAAAATAGGTATGTCTTATTTTTAACAATTATTATAATTTTATTAAATTTTGGTCTTTTTGCACACTTAATAGAATTAATATATTTTGGTCGGGTTGTGATTGATAAATTGATTTAAATTGATTTAGATGTGGTCAGCATTTATACTGGAGTGAATAAATTAAATTTATGTTGTGCCTCATTAGATTGTGCCGAAAGCTGGTATCGTTATGAGACGTTAACCGATCACTCTACCTGTAAAAATATTTCTTAAATTGGTTTATCTTACTCTCTATTAAATTTTGCATCCTTTTTTGATAATGTTTGTCCTTCTGCTGGAACCACAGCAGTCGCTCTAACAGGAGCCGGTATTTTTTTTAGAATGCTATTAGGTACATATCCCATTTTAGTTGGCTCGTCAAGACTTTGAACCAATGACCTAAATCAATAATTAAAAATATTAATACAGCACATTTTTTATGTTGATAATAAAAATGATCAAAGCAATAATGCAATATTATAGCACTATATTAACAGCAATAAAAGCATAAAATAAATGTATACAATGTATGTATATGTTATTGTGTATTTAATACACTCATTGTATAATTATAAATAATTATTTAAAACACGCTAATACATATTAAAAGCATTATTTAAACTACTAAACTTCTTCAGTTAATGATTTTGTCTTTTAATATTTGATAGTCATAATTTTTTTATATAATTTTGTTTACTTAATACCAAACATTTATTTTTAAATACTTATCTATAATATTGTATATGCAATATACTAAAACTTGTGTATTATAGGTAAACATTTTGCTAAAAAATTTCGATACAAATCTGGCAAAACTCCTAAAGATAAACTTGGTGGGTGTATAATAAAATACATAAAAAGTACCTAAGTATATTGATTTATTTAGTTTTTACAAACGATTAAATCTATTATTATAGTAGTGCCACCATCACTCTATGATTATTTTTCACTACTATACTGTAGACTTGTTTATAAAATTTAAATAAAGACTTTGTTTATTAAAACCACGTAAGAGTACTATAAATAATAACAGTCTTAAAATTATATTTATGATTTTCGAGGAAAATATTATAAACTCTGCAGTTTCAAACATTTTATGAACATAAAACTTGTTGAGTATATATGTCATTGTATTCTTTAATTTAAGTGCAGTAAATAATTTAGAATTCAATTTATTATGTTAAGTATGGAAATTAATAATTTAATAATATTTTTTCAGAAAAAAAATAACTGACGGCCAAATTTATAAAAATATCTGCAAATTTATTGCTAAATATTTTGGCTAATTTGTCATTCAAAAACTAATAATCCTTAAGTTTCTAAATAGCATTATCTAATTTACATTGTTAACTCGTTATCTAATTAACATTAGATACTTTAATTATTTTTTTTCACTTCTAGTTGTATATAGAAGCGATAAATTTTATTATGTTTTGTTAAGTATCAGAGATAAACTTTGATTAAAATATGCTATTTTTGTATTTTCATATTTTACAATTTAAAAATGTAATTTCTATAAAGTGAAGGTTATACATATTTCAACTTATTTATGTGTTTTTACAATATTATAGTTGTCAAATTGAAATATGTAATGGATCAATTTGTTTTCTAAAAACTAAAGTTTTATTCACGGTGATATTTTTAATTAGACTAATTAATTAATTGCTATGATAATGATTTTTATGATTTGTTTTATATTTTTTTAAATAAAATGAGTAACTCATGGTTTTTAAAGTTTTAATTTTAATTTAAGTAGGTATAAACACTATAAACTCAATCAATCTATATTGAAAATAGGAATGATTGAAATGGTGGTTCCAATGGTTTGTAAATTTCTAATTTATGACCAGGTATTAAATATCATATGATAATGTGTAACAGCTTTTATTAGATAAACAATATTATTAAAAGTTATTGATATTCATTATAGAACTATAAATTATAAACTATATAAATATACGTTAGTTTTATTCATAAAATACAATAATATTGTCGTGCTAAAAAAGCAATACGTAAATATGTAATTTACTAATTTAGTACTTATAATCTCTAAGTAATCACTATTCTTAAAAGTAAACTAGCTTAGACCAATTACGTATTACGAAAATTAATAATAAAGACGACGAATCATTATTTTCTATTGAAAACACCTAGTATAGACAGTAATGTTTTAATGTTAAATGCTTTTATTTTAGAAACATACAGCAGGTATTATTTATTTGTGAAAATGATTGAATTTGAATAAACGGAGTAGGTATACAGTGATATAAAACAATATAATATGCATATTATTTCTATGTACGTGCATAACTAAACATATTATCAAATATTGTGATTGTGAATTTAACTATTTTTACGACGCGGCCCCAGTTCATTGTCCCTTCCATAAATATCTGCCATCTTCTTTTATATTATGATTTATAGTTGTTGTTTTCCAAAGCTGTATTTAACTTATTACTCATTACTCATTACTCGTATATTCCCATTTTCTGACAACAAAAATGATATTAGGTAACCGTTACATATCATGCATATAGTGGTTAAAATCCATAGATACTCGGATTAAATATTTTAATATTATTTAAAGACAATATTATGCATCATTAGGTAAAAACAAATGTTTTTTAATAATGTAGATTTTTGAATTTCTATATAAATTAATTTAATTTATAACAAAGTAGATTTTCAATATGTAATTTATTATGTCATAAGTTTTTAAAAATAAGTGACCTATTTTGTGTCTTGGTAAATAATAAGTAACGCAAAAAATAGACCGTTTAATGTTTGGTTCTTATACGTTCAAGTACCGTTCTATCACCCAAAGGTTTTATATAATAACAGCATTGCCTACATAAGTTGACTTCTACAAATAATAATTACTTAGGCCACCTAATAACAATTTTGGATGCCAAATCGTGTACAACAAGTCAACGTTTTATAAATTATAAATACACATACAAATAATTGTATAAAACTAAATGAATATTCAACAAAATGATTATAAACTTAAATTATGTTTTTATTGTACTAAACAAATAATTTTGATTTACTTATATATAATCACATTTTTTTTTCATAAAATGTTTTATTTTACAATTGTTTGTTTTAAAGACATATATTAAACTAATAGGTAATTACAAAAATTACTTAGATAAAATGTATAAAATCAGTAGATAATACTAATAAATAATTACACAGAGAAGTATATAATTATTATTAACTATATTTCTATAGCTAGGTAATGTAATTTTAAATATTTGAATATTGTGTTTTCTTACTGATATAATTTATAGCCAATTCGTGTAAATATAATTTTTGTTTATTCACATTATGACGTCTATTATGTCGTAGGTATAAAACTATAGGTATACTTAGATTTTAGTTGAAGTATACAGTATAATAATAAAATGCTGATTATTGTAAATAAACTTTTAAATTTTTTTTTTTAACGTATTTTAACATATTATAATAATATTTAACATATTAAACATATTTTTTTCTTAGATAAATATTTCAATATGTCTAAGAAATATTACAATCAATTAAAAATTACCTATGATAATTTATCGAATTGCATTGAAAATACAAAACAACAAAAATTTCCAAGTAAATGAATCTGTAAATGTACCATGATTTTATACTAAGTGTTTAAATTATTGAAACACGTGATAACAGATAAGAATATCTAGTCATATGGTAGTTATGAACTTAGCTTGAAATATAACACCACACTAATAGTTTCACATCAGTCTTTTCACAAAGATAAAATTTAATTAATTTGAATTGTAAATATTACTTAAAAGTAGAACTTTTAAGTTTCTAATTTTGTTACTAAGAAATAAAAATGTATTCATTAATACACTATATAGGTTATAACTAATGCATTTTAAATTAGTATTCATATTCTAAATATAAAATATATTAAAAAACAAACTAACTACAAAAAAGCAGTTGTTATTTTTTTTTTATGTTTCTATATACTTAAAGTATATTAAAATACAGGAAATACTTAAATTTCAATTCTATAATAATATAATAAAGCGTAACATCAGAGTCTTATAAGTAAGTACAAAAAGCAGCGTCAAGCGAGTAATAGCATCGTAAGTCAGCAATTTCAATATATGGACATATTTTACCCGTCTGTATCCAAGGGTTTGTGTTTGGTTGGATGTACTTTATTTGGTCGTACTGACATTTTATGTTTGGCCGCTGCATTGTCCAACAGTAAATTTCGTTTTACCTCGGCGCCCCTGATAACAAATTATATGTAAAGAACGCTTAAGTCCCTGCTTAGAAAACAACATTGGCCTTCATAGAAATAGTATTCGGTAGACCAATCATGATTTGACAGTTTGAAAACCTTTGCCAGAAATTCTCTAATTATAGGTTGTCTATTCGGCCTCAAGTCACTCAACTTCAAAATTATAAACTTAATTTGTAATATCTGCGGACAATGCGTACTCGCCAAAAATAATCAACAGTTTTTGTTTTTTCAACAAATTTCAATAACAGCGAATTCATGAGTGCGTTTTTAATATATATTTATATAATATATAATAACTTTTGTTAAATGGATTTTTATCGTTGTGTTTAAAACTTAATATCGATTAAAACATAGATACTCAAATTTAGAATATCTTTATTTTTACATTATAATATAATATGCTATAAAATGTTTGACAATTATTACTAAAAACAATAAATTGAAAAATGTTAACTAGTAGTTGCTAATTTTGATTTTGCTCATATTAACTTACATTGACGGGTCATCTTTTGATTGTTTTAGTACAACAACTCTATCACCGGGTTCTAAAATCAAATCATCTTCCTCATCAGCACCATCAACTGGTTCTGTTTCATAATCTTGAAGAACCTCGTATTCGTCTCCGCCCCCCTGTAAAAATCATGATTAAATTTATTTAGTTAAACATTAAACAAAATATTTACTTCAAATAACTAATCTAAAGTCCAATATTTAACCTCTCCAATTGTTAATTGTCTATCATCCAAACTAATTGAACTACCACGAGTAATCGTTCCCTCATCTTCCGTTAGTGTTTTTTGTACAGCACAATTATACATTGAATATCTTCCTGAGCTAAATGCACGAATGTTTAAAACATCTAGAACATTCATTGGTTCAAATCTGTGCATGCCTCTTTCATCCAAAACAGTGTATGGAACCTGCCCTGTTAAAACTAATCTGGCTGCTTCTCGGGGGACTACAGCTTGAAGACCATTTTTAATTATAAGTAAAATTCCCATTTTTCTCGATTTCACCATAAAATCTTCCATTGCTAAACTATTCCCAGGACTAAATAATTCAGCTGGAACATCAAACGATGTTTCAACGTTTGATTCTGGAGGAAGTAATAACACTCCACTTTCTCTGACTAGTTCACGTAATTTTGGATCCAATCTTGCTTCAATTGGGTCAATAGACATCCCGTTTAAAGTTTCACTAAATTCTGGCCGTCTTTCAGCAAGTTTCCTCATTACAGTCAGTCGTCTTAATATTTCTATTGTTATCTTATCTGAAGCTAATATATCAGCTGATCTTCGATCATCAAGAACATCCATAAGTACTGAAGCAACTTCTTTTAGTCCTAATGCTTTTGCAAGACCAACTGCATCAGATAACAAACGATTGAATTGTTCACTTTTATTGTCTTTTAACATTTGATTAACGGTTATTTCACTGTTTTTATTAATGACACTAACAATTGCCCATTGTAATGCCTCAATTGCTTCTTTTTCATTGTTTACTTTTTTCATGTCGATTTTTAATTTTACTTCTTTTAATAATTCTATATTTTCTTCTGCTATATGTTCAAATGCTGAACGTAATTTAGAGTCTTCTAAATCATTCAAAATTTCACTGAATGCTTCAGCAATATATTTAGATTCAAGTTCAGAACTATTCATTATTCCCTTCAAAATATTTACTTTATTAGGGTTTTTTAAATCCGTTACAAAACCATCATCAAATATTACTACATAAATTTCATTTAAAGCTGTTATAGGACTCGATTTAGCAGTGTTAAGTAGATTTTCAATAACTTCAGCTACATTTTCATTTGTTTTGATTTTCGGTAACTTGTTCATTAAGTTTTGTACTAACGGTGATCCATAATACGTATTTTTTAAATCTAACTTACATAATCGATTAATTATATGAGCTAATTTAATTGTATTGTCATTATTAAATTCCAGTTTTTCTGCAACGTCATACGCCACTTCCATTGAAGGAAGTGTGCGTACATCAACTTCTGGAAGTTCTGCAGGAACTTGTCTTCCAATACTCATACCTGCAAATGATAATTGTTCCAACATTTTTGAATCTAGAGCCATTTTACCATTTTGTGTATAATATGAAGTTTGAGGAAAATTGGGTTGAATAACTTGTAATTCTTCTGGCGACACTTCAAATCCTTGGACACTGAACTCACATACACCATCATCTGCATCTTGAAGATCTGGGGCAATAAATTTCAAACCTTCTGTGGTTTCGACTACTTGACCAGGTACAAAAGTTACACAATCTCCAGTTTCTACAACTCGACCGGGCACAAATCTTGGACCCTCTATTGTATCAACAACTTGACCTGGTACGAATCTAGATCCTTCTTCTTCTGTAAATATTATTTGACCCGGTATAAACGTTGGACCTGCTTTTGTTTCTACTATCTGGCCAGGTACAAATTTTATTCCATCTTTGGTTTCAATAGTCTGCCCAGGAACAAATTTCGAACCAGTTTCTGTTTCTACAACTTGTCCTGGCACAAATTTTGGACCCATTTGTGTTTCAATCACTTGTCCCGGTACAAACTGCTCTCCTCTATCTGTTACCACTATTTGTCCTGGTATAAATTTATTATCAACTACAACACCTGGAACGAATCTAATACCATTGTTTCGTATTAATTTTCCTGGAACTATTTTTCCAGCTGGTAAGATTGCTTGATCGCCTGGATAAAATTCTACCCCATAAGCGGTTTGTACCATCTGTCCAAAAACTTCATCTGATTTTTCACCTTTTGGATAAAATGAATCATTTGTCAAAATTCCAGATTGTACTTCATCAGAACAAATTACTTCCTGTAATGACTTTGCTTCTGTGAAGATTATTTTGCCATTTTCTGAATTTGTTACATGTCCCAAAATGAACTGTTTATTCCCATCATTATCCGATAAAATATTCCCAGATACAAATTTTATTCCATTTTCTGTTTCAATACTTATTCCAGGAACAAATTTTGTATTTCCATTGTTATCTAAAGTTGTTATACCCGGTATAAAAGAAGTATCATTATCAGTTTCGACTATTCTTCCTGGAATGAATTCTTCTTTTTCATTTTCGACTACTGTTAAGCCGGGTACGAAAGATGACCCAACACAGACACCGGGAACAAATTCCCAATCACCATTATTTTTTAAAACACTTTGTCCAGGAGTAAATTTGATATTTTCATCATTCCAAAACTGTCCTGGTATAAATTGTGGCCCATGAATAGTCATTACAGTCTGTCCAGGAATAAAATCTGATTCGTCACCATTGTTAACAACTTGTCCAGCCACAAAACCAATACCTTCAGGAGTTATAACTGTTTGTCCAGACACAAATCTTTTCTCGCCTTCTATTGTAATCGTTTGTCCTGGAACAAATGATTCCCCTTCTCTTGTCATAATATTTTGACCAACAATAAACATAAATTTTCCAGAGTCCTCAATAATTTGTCCGGGAAGAAATTTTGGTCCATTTGATGTTTGGACCATAACGCCATGTACAAATAATTTTCCATTAGCTGTGTCAATAATTTTACCAGGGACAAATTTTTCACCATCTTCAGTTTTTATATATTGTCCTGGTACATATTTTTCACAGTTTTTAATATCTAATTTAAATATTTTAGTTGTACCTTGACTAGTTGTAATTATTTTTTGTGTACCCAATTGAATATTTTCAATTAGTACCTTAATTTCATCAATTGTTAACAATTTATTTATATTATCTTCAGTTAATATTTCTTCAATTGCACACGAGTTGATATCAGGCAAAATTACTGGAAGTTTATTAAAGTTTTTTATCAAAGGTTTTATTGGTGATACAACTGAAATGATAGGTAAATTAGTAAGAAAAGTATCATTAAGAAATGTCTGATGTACCACTCCAGGAAATGCAGAACCGAGATCTATAATATTTGGTTCAATTGAAATTGGAGTAGGTAATATATCAGTTTGAAGTCTTAAATTATTATTATTTTCTCCAAGTATTATATTTTCTGTAGTTGGTTTAATAATATTTTTTATTTTTGAAACACTTAGGGATTTTGCATATATAATTTTTGGTATAGATTCAATAGATTCGATTTGTTTTCCTTGACCTGCTGAAAATGTTATCCGTTTTGATTTAAGTTCTTCTTGTTCTAGTTCAGCATCGCTTTCCTTTTCTTTATCTTCAAATATTTTCCTTCTCCAATCTTCCTTGACTGTTTTTTTCTGTTTGGGCCTGTTCCGAAACCCTTCGCCTTCCATCAACGTCACGCCAGATATTTCCATTTCTTTGATTTCTAACTCAACGGTTTTACCTTTACGCAATTTTAGAAGTACTGTATCACTGGTTTCTGACATCATGACATCTTTAACATCTCCATCTCTAACTGCTTTTTCTAAGCTCGTTGGAAATACGAGACTACATCTACGCTTATCCACAGAGTACACATACCTACGATCATCTGTACACTTCGTTTTTAATACATCAGATAACTCTGAACATCCATCTATTATTGGAAATACATACCGATATCCATTTATCTCTACATGTTTAAGATCAGACTTTTTTTTTTTTCGTCCAACTAACACCGGTATGTAATGATGCGCAGGCAGCCCATATGACTTTCCAGTTATGCGACAAAACCGTTTTGCATCTGCCGGAGAGATTGGTGGTAGCAATGGGAAATAATTTGGTTTTGGTAAACCACGGCTTTTGCCAGTAATACGACAGTATGTTGACATTTTAATATCATTATACAGAAATCATTAAAGAAAGACCATAACAAGTGACTTGTGTACGCGAGGCACGAACGCGCGTAGATGTAAAATGATGCGAACGGTTACTCGCGTCGGAACAGACTGTTTATACATTTGTGTGGTAATAATATGTTAGAATCGTCTTTCTAGCTAATTTCCACCTCTGGCACATGCCACCATCCGACACAGCACGAATCGAACCGAAATGTTAAAATTTTAATGGCCCAAACCCTCATATCCAATGGTGCCAGAAGTTGTAACTATGCCAAATAACGTAGACGCAGCCGATGAGTTTGAAAAAATACGAGTCACCGATTCATCATGGTTTCTTTTGTATTTATAAAAACTTTACATTTTTAAGAATGAAACAGAAGGACATTGAACAATTTAAAACTGATCTATTTTTAAAATTAACAAATCATTCTTTATAATCAATTTATTATAAATTTGAATTTGAATTAAAATTTTAGACAGCTCTTGTACAATTATTTACAAAGATATTTTGAATTAATTTAAAAACAGAAATATATCTATATAAACATTATATTTTCAAGCTTGTTACTAGAATTTACAAATTTATTTATATATTTGAATTTAAACCTTCAAAAGAATAGGTTATTGGCAATACAACAAATATATATATATATTTACATTTTAAAAACTAGTTTTTAACCTTATTAATTTAAAAAAAAATGAAAACGTTATTCTTTAATAAATAACTGTAGCGTTTAAGTTTGTTAAATATTAATTTATTTACTAATTGTATATAGTAATTAAATGGGTATATAATTAAATAGATACTTACTGCTCCTTTTTTCGCCAAAATAGAATTGAGCTCCGACACATAAGCTATAAACATAAAAAAAAACAATTATAAACTTATTATTGAAAAAGAAAATTACACATTTATACAAAGTATCATAATTTATAGTTATTTATTATCAGTCTTGTATAATATTATATAAAGTGGTGGACATGTATGAACCTAATTTATGATACAACAGAATTTTTTTTTCTTAAAAAGAACATTCCCAATTACAGTGATGAATTTTGTAATAACTAATAATTTTGATAAATAAATTCTAATTTTAATAAATTATAATCTTACTTTTAATACTAATATATCATTTTAATTATAATTTAATTTTTAAAAATAAATTAACAAAAACTTGATTTATTTTATTTTAAAAGACTAGTGAATATATATAATTTGTATTAGATATTATAAATGGTAAAAATATACATTCTCTATTTTAAGCTTTTTATTATATACGAGTATTTGATAGTTTTAAACCTTATATTATATTAATTTTTTCTAATATATGCAGAATAATAATTAAACTGAATTAATTAATATTTTGTGTTTTTTGAAAGTGACTTCCAATTAAATATATTAAGAACTTTTAAAAATATATATTTTAATAAAATAATATTTATAGTTACCTATATATAATCTACATTTTACTAATTTTCAAGATGAGTGATGACAGAACATGATAGTTATACTACAAATATTTATCTAAGTCTAATTAATATATTTTATAAAAATATCATCGTTTTTATCAGAGGCATAACTAAACATTAAAATAACTGTAACAAAAAAAAAAAAAAAAGGAAAATAAAATGTAGATTAGCCCTTTCATCGCTCGATTACCAGCGTAAAAAGTTATTCTATATAAAACAATATTATATACTATATAGGTAGGTAGCATGATAGTGAATCTTTACTTGCGTCGACTGTTGTGACATGGCTATCAACGAAATATAAAAATAATTTTTATATTTACGTAGTACTAGTTGATATCTTGTTCATATAACTTTTTTATTAATTAGTAGTCAAAAGCCTATGGAAATAATATGATATACTAATTTACTGGCTAGGCTACCAATGGTATGATATACTAATCTACTGATCATATACAATTATAATATTATATGTGTTTAAATATACAAGTCTTTCGTGTTACGATATTTTTTTATTAGTAAGTATAAAAATGAAAAAAAGAGTTTTGTGTTTAGATTCTAGAACAGTGTTTCTCAACATATGTATATTAAGCTCAAACAATATTAACTCTGTTCGCACTTAAAAAATCTAATATATGTAAATGTATTAACACATTTTATTTTAATTAGAAATATATAAATTAGAATAAACATTTTAATTAAAACGTTTGAACTATATAACATTTTCATTTTTTTTTTTTTTTTTAAAAGGAAAAAAACATTTAAGAAAAACTTGAGACTGATAACTAGTACATAACCTATATAGTAGGTTTATAAATATTAAAAACATAGTAAAATATTAGCAGGGTGAATAAAAAATTCTCTTTGACAGTTTGACGCTATGTTATCTTTCCATTTTTATTTTTTATTTAGTCTAATATTGAAAAAGCTAATTTTAGTAAACTTGAATATTCTTTTCTTTTTTTTTTAATACTCAAAATTCCGTTAATTTGTTAATTTAAGAAATGTCTTAATCTAAAATCTTTCAAAAATTATTATTTGAAGTGGGTTTTTAATTCCAAAAGTTCTTCGTCAACTTTTAACGATAGTTGTATATAGTAGCGTGCTACATAATAACTAAAATTGTATAACTTCAAATATAAAACATTGTCGAAATTTATAATTGGAACGTTAATAAAAAAAATTGTGCATGTATATTATTAAAAATTTTAGATTTATGTTAAAACTGCTTATGAGAAATCGTATTTTACATTTTTAAACTTTTTGTTTAAGTATAAATATTAAATCATCATTGAAAAAAAAAATGAAAATTGTATGTGCCTTACAAATAGATTCGATTTATTTATGTTCAAATTTTTATTTTTAGGTTTTTTTATTCTTAAAGTATTATACTAATTTTTTTTTTTTGTTATTCATTAATCAAACTTCATAATTTTGTCAATAAATAAATGTAGAAAATTAATATGGGTATATATATTTATTTATATACCTTTTATTTATAAGAGGTAAAAATTTATTTTTAACGGAGAAGTGAATTCAACAATGTAATTTGAGTAAATACTTTTGTTTGTTTTTTCAAACTAAAGAAATTCAGTTAAATTGGAATCTTACATAAACCAATGAATTCCAAAGTGTTATTTATCCCATTTTTTAGTCGATATATGTTCCATTAGTTCTATCTATAAAAATATAATTGTAATTGATTCGCATGTATTAAAAACTAAAATAAATACTAAATATAAATACTTTGTGAAAATTTCAAGTACCTATGTAAAGTTTTTTTAATAATATTTGTTAACTATAAAAAAATAACAAAATCGATATCGTCGAAAACTAAAAACACTATTGAATATCATTATATAATATTGTACTCTTAGTGACTAGTGGTTGGTGCAATAGGTAACAAAGAATATTACATTTTTGACTGATTTACCTAATATTATATTAACTTAACCTATACGATTAAGTAAGTTATGAATTGTATTGTACATGTAGGTTTTAGTAGTTTTAAAGTATTTAGTCACTAAGGTTAGATACATAGTAGCTGTAAAATTCCATAAAGGACATAATGTTATTTTTTTAGCTAGATTACAACGATTTGAAAAAAATAACTAGATAAATAATTACAGAAACCTTTAATTTGATTTAAAATTAATTCCTATGAGTTTCTTTGTAGATTCTTTAATACAAATATATAAAAATTAAAATAACTCATTGATCGATTTCAAAAGAAAAAAAGTATATTAACTCAACCTTTCATTTGTGTTTTAATATTTAATTATTTTATAATTTAGTTGAAAGTTTAAACGGGATATCTTATAGATATAAAACGTATTTGATTTATTGATTAATATATTAACAATTAGTAATTTTATTTCAAAATGTAAAGTAAATAATATGTATTTCGTATGTCTATGAAATAAAACCTGGGTAAAAAACAGTTTTCTTGAAAAATACGTTTTATAATAAATTAATATTTAAAATTAATCCAAAACGTTGACTTCTTTGTTAAATTATTGAGATGACAAATTAAGGATTACATAAACGATATTTCCGCCAAGAATTTGTCATGATGATAATACTGACTAAGTACAATACTATTTTGCCAAGTTTTAGTAGTATACTTAGATATATTTAACAAAATATTTGTGAGGTAATGTTCAAATACTATGGCTTTACTGTTAAATTTAATTAACAATGAACATAGGTATTTATTTTACGTTACTTTAATTTGTTATAATTTCTAGTACTGTAAATACTATAGATAAGCCGTATAATCTAAATCAAGGGAGAATATAATTATTCGTTTAATTGTGAAAGAAACATTTTTACACACCTATTGATTAGCATTTACAATAGATTACATTGTTTAAAATTGAAATAAATCAAAAATACTTAATTATTAATGAATAATTTTAACCTTGTCTACCATTTCCTAAAAAAATGTTGCTACTTAATATAGATTAACTACGTATAATTTGTTTTTAACTTTTGGAGTCTTATTTAAATGATTCATTTATTATTTAATAAATATTATAAAAAGGTAATGTAGGTAGCCTAAAATAAAAAGTGCAGTAAAATACAAAAATTAATAAACATGAGAACTTTAGATGTCACTTAGTATATATTAACAAATATAACTGAATCGTTTATAACGTTAATTTTGATTTGTCGAATAGAAAAACTCAAAAGTCTAAATTTTGAAAATAACTGATGAATAAAAAAACTACCTATTTAGATTTCAAATACATATTTAATTAAAGTACTTTTGCAATTTTGCATGACCCTGACGGTGAAAATAAAATAATAAAATAGATTTTAAATATTATATGTACCTATATAAAAACGATTTACACTAGCTAGAATCAAGTTTGCTTCCAAAATAAGGATTTATATTTTATTTATTTAATAAGGATAGTATTTTTAATTTATATTTCTTCATCTATTATATTAATTATTCAGCATTTAATTTTTTATTATTGAAACATTTAAAACGATTACTTATCGGTCATTTCTAGGTCTTACATATTTACTATCATCATTATTATCTTATTGTACATTTTTCGAAGCATCCATGAACACAAAAATATTTGGACGAGCATTATAGAAAATGTCGTTGAACTTTGAATGTAAAGCTTCACAGGCTACAACAATTATTAATTAGCAACGTAGATTTAATCATTAAACGGGCAACATAGTATAAGAAAGAAGTTAGAAATATCAATGATGATTATCATCTTTAAATGGTAAATATAAATTGGACCAAAATTTAAATTGTAATGCAAAAAATAATCTGAACAGTTATTAGGTTTAGATATTTTTTTTTTATTTTTTTGGGGGGGACACAACTAGCTATAGTATATACATATACTGGATGCAGACAAACAACAGTTTATCCATTTGTAAATATATTTAAATTTTTAAATTAAAAGTTAAAGTTGACAAATAATATATAGGTACTTGAATACATATAACATCATTTTTTTAGAGTTAAATGCAAACGAAAAGTCTATTTTAGCAATATCTACCTATTCAACATATGATTCTATTGAAAATACGTATATAGGTAAACATTTTCTATTAGTCGTATTAATTGCTTTGGGGTACAGTAATAATTCTAATTCATGCAGTTGAATAGGAATAATCAAGACAATTTTTTTTTTAATGGATAATACAATTTATTGACTCACTGCTAATTAGTACAAAGGGAAATACTGAAAAAACTATATGGCTATTGGCTAAAATACATTTGAATTATTAAAAAATATTATTTCAAATTTAGATTAGCAATTCATTAGTTTTCATTTTAAAAATGATTTTATTTGCTTTTTTGAATACATTGCCATGTGTGAAACATTTAATATTATATCTATTATATTAAAGTCATGTACTTATACACTATATATTTATCTATAACATATAAAAAATCATTTAAAATATTTAACTCGTCTGGCAAATTCGATTTTTATCTATGATATATTAATTTAAATAATTATAACCATAAATCATATATTTTTTTTATAAATTGCTAGATTATAATTTGACATCACAAAATTGAAATTTTGTTTTATATTTTTTAGATTTTATACAAAATATAAAATTATTTAAAAAAAAAAAAATTTCAATTAAAAATGTAATATTAAATAAGTTTAATTTCAAAGAACACAATAAACAAGTCAAAAATTAGAAGACTCGGAAATAAATACATTTTTATTTAGCTATTTACTATTTGACATATAGGTACTAATACCAATTCTAAAGGCTAAAATACAATTAACTAAGATATTATTGTCTTATCGATATGCATAAATTTAAATACCAAAATTAAATAATAACTAATAAGAAATGATCTCTTATTATAGTAAACTTATTTAAGAAAATGTTTAAAATTAAAAACTAAATCATCATTAACGATTCACATTTAAGACGTTCAAATTCCTTTTATGTTTATTTTTATTCCCCATTAAACGTTCCAAGATATTAAATATGCATTTGAAAGAGAACGTTGATACGATTTTAATGCCCAAGACCATTAAAGTTATTTAAGGTAAAATTAAAATAATTTATCAATTGAATTCTTATAAAATTATAAACAATGATAACATTGAATAAACATATAATCGCTAATTATTATTAGTTAATAATTTGTTATTAAATTTAAAAATCATAATTTTTAAATACTTACGTTGTTTGCGTCTAGGCATGTTGCTCAAATATGTGATGAAGTTTACTCCTAAAATAATACATTTATATTAGTATTAAAATTATAATGCTAAATTTATCTTTTTTTCAGTAAAAAGATTGTGTTATTTTTATTTAATTTATATATTTTATAAGATTTCATTAAACTAAAATTAATTATATATGCAACTCGGCATTAACTTAATAACCAATTCAGTAAAATAAAATGTATAATAAGGATTAATTGTTATGTATAAGTGTTTGGAAGATGAGAACGAAATTCTCTCAACTAGTTTCCATAGGCTCCAGAGGACTTTTTTAAATTACCTAATATTAAATAATTTACGTACAACCTGTACCCATTGGCGGAAATCGGGGGGAGTTGAGGGGGCTTAGCCTCCCAACATTCTTGCATACATACAAATTTTGTAGTTTCATTTTTATATATTATATTCTTAAAAACAAGAAATATAACACACAATAATTTTTATATTATAAATTTGTTTTTATAATATTTTACATAATATTTTATACGAAAATTAAAATTATATGTTGGAACACTGTCCTATAGTGATTTGTTTTATCGTCTGTCGAATAAAACAAAATAAATAAAATTATATTAATTTAGAAATACAATACACAGAGTAATTTTTTTATCATAAAACACTCATTATTTCAAAAAGTATTCAAGTTTTTGAAAACATTTTTTTACATAGTTTCAAGTTAATAAAAAAATAACGTTTTTATTAAAAAATTATATTAAATATTTTTTATCCTTATTTTTTTAGTTATTTACTTTTTTGAATGGCAACATAGAGTTTTAATTTCATAATCAAAAGCAGAATTTAACATAACGTATTTAAAGTTTAGACAAGCGGAGTAGTGGACAAACATTTTGTGGGATAAACCCGAACCACTCCACTCCCGTGCATCTAAACTTTAAACACTTATAACTCATAAACTACTCGCCCTAAATTCGATTTTTATGTAACAAAATACTCAGAAAATTTTTCTGCTCTGGAATATGAAAATAAAACTATGTTGTCATTTAAAATACCAAAAATTTTAAAAAAATATATAAAGATAAAAAATATTTAAAAATATAATTTTTAATTTTTTTTTTTGCCTATTGGTATTTAGTTACAACAGACCAATTATATTGTAAATATATTGTGTAGAATTTAAATTAAAAAATAATTATTTTTTTATCTTGTTATAGTAAATGTTAAATAGCGGTAACACAATCAGAAATATATTATTTTTAATTTTTATTTTGTACTTGTATTTTTATATTAAATATTGTTATTAAAATTCACATTAATACTGAATATGTTATAAATACTCAAAACAGAGGATAAATGGAATCCAGAAAAATACACCTCCCTGGCGTACCACTATTATGCTTTTTGTTTATCATTCCAAAATAGTTTTAACCTATATACTCGTATATACCATGTGTAGAAAGGCTAACAGGTATAGGTAATCCTTAAAAACCAAATTTTACGTGAGTCATAGGACTCAAAAAAAATAGTTATACCTTTCTTCTAAATTAATGTTTTTATATTATTTTTACTATTAAAATCTCTATCTTGTAATTGTATATTGTATACATGAATTGAATTAAAAGAATGCACATATTATTCATAATGTAATCACTTTAAAAAGAGGTACCTATTAGTGAACTATGTTATATGACATATGACTAGGGTACGGATTTGAAGCCAAAAGCCTTTTTTATAATAATATTAAAAAAATAATTTTTTTATAAAAATGTGAGTCATTCAATATATAAGACGATGAATGTATTTTTTTCCTTTTTTATTTATAATTTATAAATGCATTTTTGATTTATAAATGGGTTTTTGGGTTTAATTTTCAATTGATTTATTATAGTTTTATACACGACATGCTTCTTAATAATGATATAAATTGATAAGATCTTCTGAAGACGGTGCATTGTCGTTTGTCAATTATTTTTAATGGATTTTATTATCAGCTATATTTATTGATATTGCTAAATACTTTATGGAGTATATCTGAGTATGTGGTATGACCAGTTATAAAAGTACCCATACTATCTATCTATAGATTAAAATATGTTAATAATGCGCAGACACTAAATTCAAAATTGTTCGTCAGTCCGCATTACCGAAGACAGTTTATCGAAGTATAATATGGTAGTGAATTTTTTTTAAATGTACAAACTATTATACAAACTATTTAATTTTTTAATACATTTTGTTATTGCTTTTTTAATAGATTAAATGCTTTTTTGCCTTTTTGACATTTTAAATGCTTTTTTATTACCTTATTATTTATTATTTATATTACTTTTAAATGTGAACTCTACATAGGTATGGCATTTAGAGAGGTCTGTGGGTTACGGTTACGCTATTTTAGATGAGTTACGGTTATATTACTTTAGTTGGGTTACGTTATTTGACTAATGAAATTGTTATATTCAGTTTAAGTACTGAGATTTATGTTGAGCCTGTTGAGGGTTATTTATATATATTACTTATTATATTTCAGGTAACTAAAATAAGATAAAAATAATTCTAATTTAAGTATATTGTGTTATGGCATATTGGCATACATTAATCATCAAATTTTGTCTATAAGGATTTTTAGGTTGTGTCATTTTACTTAAAGAAAAATTCAAATTTGTATCTGAAAAACTTATTTGTGGGTTATTTTATTTGGCTAGAATTTGTATTTATGTGTCAAAAATATTATTTAATAATAACCTCGATTTAAAAAAAAAATGAGGATTACACCAGTTGGCCATTACACCGACGATATGATATATACCTAAATTAATGTTTCTTTGTTTCTTTGTCCTCTATATATTCAGAAACTACTGGACCATTTTCAATAAAATAAGTTGTTACATCAATAGATTCCTTGAGACTCTTAAGGTTTGTAGCTTATTTGTTTAACCTCTATCACTATCTAAGTTGCTATAAGGTGGCTCACGCAGTCATGCATGAATTTAGATTTGGCTTAGGAAAATAGAATTTATATTTTTTTATTTAAATGGTTGCGATTGGTTAGATTAAATTATTATTACAATAAAAAGAAATCGGCGCTATTTAATTCACAATAACGCAATAATATAATATGTTTTTTTATATTTTTTTAACTTTAAAATGTAACTCACAATAATATGTGCATTTTCATATAATTTTTATAATTTACTTAGTGTTCACCAATACATTTTTAACCACACCTCTTTTGAGACAGTTCTAAGTCTGTATGAAGTGGGAAAGAATTTGTGTTGTCAAAAACCGGAGCCGTTTGGGTAATTACCTGTTCGTAAAACCTTTTTTGACGGGAGTCGTTTAGGAATTTACCTTTTATTTAAAACTACGTCCAAAGAAATATGCCATTCATAAGAAAAAATATTAGAATAAATTGTGTTGTATGGGTATATAAAAATGATTTACGGATAAATAAGATTTTGAACGTAACATCGTTCAAGCAAAGTAGCAACAATATATATACTTAAAATATATTATAAAATAAAAAATAATATGTAAATTACGAACTCAACATATACGAAGTAATTTATAAAATATATAAATAATTATTTAATAAATTCATTTAAATAGATAAATACAATTTCTTTCAAAACTATATATGCAGATGAAACCGGGTAATTGAGCTATAATATCAATACTATAAAAATCAGAAAACTATTCGAATTCATTATGAACTATACTTATGATAAAACTATGTATTAATATTAATTTTAACTTTATACCAGTTTGATTAAAAATTCTTTAAAATTTTTATATTTTAAAATCAAATCTCAGAAAAAAATACGTTGAAATTTGAAAAATAGGGTTTATATATCTTAAGTTAACTTCATGCTTAATTCAAATATGTTTTCAGTTTTCTTATCATTGATTACTATAGATTTATTGGTATGATGAACAAGAGATAGAATATAATATATACGATAGACAAGATAAGAGAAGAAATTTTCATAAAAAATACGTTAGATAATCCCATTTATAAATGATAATAATGAATAACTCATATTATTTTACCATATATACTAATGAAAATAAAACAATAATACTATGATGATAAATGCAATGATACATTTAGATACTTTGTATGGAACAATTTAAGAGTATTTATTTATTTATTATAAAGTAAAATATTGTCATAAAAATTAATATTTTAAAGTCAAATAATCATATTTTATATAATATATGTATAGGTACCATGTATCCATACCAATAATGTTTACAAAAATTAGTTCAGTAGTTGAAAAATAATTTTAGCTTTATCTATTCTACATGCATAAATGCTTAATACGGTGTTTATCTAAGTTAGATACGCATAAGTACAACCATAATCAGTGACAATGTTATAATTTTAAAATACATTACCAGTTTACTACCTATACAAATTCTTAATGATTTCTAAAAATTAATAAATTGTTTTTTATGAAAAAAAATAAATGCTAATCATCATATTTTTTTGATTGATATTGATATTATTTGCAAACATCAAATTTAAAATACGTACTAATGGTGGTAAACATAATAAAATATACGTACACAGCTGTACACTATATATAAACAATTTGGGTATTTATATTATAAGAACATTAGGAACATATACTAATTTAAAAACATTATCAAAATTATAGGTTGTAAATTAAATAGAAAATAGATTATTGTTTATTTAATATAGTTACTGGCTAATAATAAATAATTTATATCAATTATTAATTTCAAAAGTTGACCTGACTATATGCCTATGGGTTATATGCCTACTGTTTGCAAAACTTTGATGCAACTTGTAGCCGTATTTTATTTACCTTTTCATAAATTACTTTGCAAAAATGTATAAGAGCTTCCAATTCTATGTTGGCAAGAAACAAAGATACACGGTACCCGTGTAATTTAGCAGGGCTGCCTTAACAGGATAAACAACATTATTTTTAGATCCACATTTTTGAATCGCTATATTTCTACTTGTATAATCTGATCGATTTTATAAATCATTGTTTTTCCTTATTGATTAGGTCATTGGATTTTGGGTCTAATGATAGGATTACACTAATATGTAAATATAAAATTAAATAACTATTATTTAAAATAATAGGTATCAATTAGAAGTTATACTAATAACTATTGTTATCTATATAGGTTAAAAAGTACCTACGCGTACTTCATATTAGACAAGACAAACAGTTGTCATTCATCAGAGTTTTATCCTGTATTTTTAATAAATAGGAATAATGATCAATACATTGTAAACATGTACTACGAATACATTGTGAGTAGACTACTAATAATGTTCAGTAATAAATTAAGACACATCAAAGTACACATTGTACACATTAAAATGTACACACTTTTAAATTTATGAATAATATTTATTGTAATTTAGTTGTTGTTTAACTTTTTGCCAACATGCTATATGTACAGCTTTATAATAATTATAAAAATATTAACTTATTTACTGTTTACCAATTGATAAAATAAATTATACTTGTGCATATACATATCGTATTGTATTTAAATATGTAAGCCTAAAACATAATAATATAATTTGTAGTAAGTAATTACATACCGAGTGAGGCGTCTTGAAAAAAATATGTTCAAGAGCTGTTCACATTACACTCACTAATACTGACAAAAACTAAAAATATAAATAAACTCAATAACAATTTTACATGAAATTAAACAAAATATTTACGTGTATAAACAGATATGTTTGACTAAATAAATTATCAATATAATACCTAATAAATTTTGAAATGTTTATAAGTTTATTTCGCGGAATATTGCGTTTTTGAGCAGCGGTCGACGATTGAGTGGTGCTAATAGCAAATGAGGGCGAATTGAAATATTTTGGTACAAAGCCAAACGTTGGCCAATATTAACCTGACAAATTTAGATTTTATACGTGAATATGTTCGTTTAAAAACGTCTTGTTCTTCAATCAATATCATTTAAAAGTGTATATATAATAGTTTGAATTTATTATACGTTTTTTGTAATTTATATATCTATATTTATTACTAAAAAAACAAACAAAATGACAACAGAAGTATGTAATATATGCAATCATTCGTTTACGAGTATTCCACATTATAGATATATATAATATATAAATTATAGGTACTACAATTTAAAGTAGACATATACACAAATAATAAAATAATGATCATAGTAAATTATTTTCAAATAATGTATATTAAATTATAATATATATATATATAGTACAATACATAATCTCGAAAAATAATATCCTAAAGAAAATATAATACACATTAATACCTATTTATACATATAGGTACCTACTAAGCAAAAAAAATAATTATATAATATGTTATTCTAACTTTTAACCAAAATCAAAAAATGCAAATATAATTTTTTTTTTATATACAATTAATACAATAACTAAATTAGTTAACATTTGTACGAAACTTAAAAACACGAGAGAAGGAAACATCAATATATACTATTTCCTTTTAAACTGATAAGTGAGAATTTTAGTATACAATATATATAATATACTCAATCATATTTAGACTATATATATATAAATACCCAATTACCTAACTTTAAATATCTCAAAAATGTATTTTGGAAATATCAAATATAAACATGTTTTTTTATTGCCTCCAATCTATGTTTTCTAATAGAAAAGCGATAAGTATAAGTTGTATAAATTCTTGTAATCACAGACCAACTAAGCTCCTCTCTGGAGAAACAAAGCTCATCAGTATATTGCAAACACAGGCCGGTGGGTGCGTGGAACAACCGGCCCGAGAATTGAATCAGCAAACGAGACTATACTTCTATAATTTGTGTATATTTTGCAAGTTTATGCAATATAATCTTCAATCGCTCGATGTGTGGTGTGTATGTGTATTATGTTTATTGTATGCATTACGCTATTTTAGCCCAATTAAATACGATGGCAGCAAGAGAGAGTATTATTCACACAGAGCATCGTCTGCTTATCAGCATCGGCGTAACTAGGGGGGTAAAGGGGGGATTATCCCCCATGTATTTGTATTTATCCCCCCCTATAAGGTTTATTTTTTAGCCTCAGCCTTCAAATTATTTTTAACTTTGATTTTCTAGAACTCTAGCCCCTGTAACTATTAAATCCTAGTTACGCCCATGCCTATCGGTTAATCAGGTACAAGAAGTTTTTATAATCACAATACAGTAGAACCTGGATTATCCGAACTAATTGGGAACATACCTAGTCGGAATGTTCAAGTATTGGAAATTAAAAAAAAAATTTTTAAACAGTTAAATATTTTGTATTATGTAGGTACAATGTACTTGGTACATACATATTTATTATTATTATTATTATTATTATTATTATTATTAATATTTTATTAGAACTACATACATTACATTATTAGAAATACATTAAATACATATAGGAACATATAATGCTTATTATATTTTTTTTTTAATTTACCCGGTGGTGAACCCGAAACCCGATACCTGCTAAAAATGTTCACCGGTTTCAAACCAAAACTCGCAACCCAAAATATCTTAACCCGTTTTGACTACCCATGTTTGGATACGCTAATTTATTGCAGTTCGGATAATAGAGGGTTCGTATAACGGAGGTTCGGATAATCGAGGTTCACCGTTGTTAAAATTTGTTAATACGAGTATTAGAAAATAAAATTCTTGATAACATTTAAGATTTCTTATAATTCTTTTTAAATGGTAATTGAAAGGTATACACAAAAATATGGAGTAATAAAAAAAAATAATGAGGTATAGAATAGTGTATTCAATGAACACTAATGTATATTATAAGATTACAGTAGAACCTCGATTATCCGTCCCACGATTAATCGTCTTTCCAGTGGCGGATCCAGAGGGGGGCGATTGGGGCGATCCCCCCCCCCGTTCTATCAAATAAAATAGTTTAAGTCCTTGATTTTAGTTTTTGACGTAATTATACTTCAAGGGTTACAAAATTTAGTGATATATTTTTTTATTACTATTATCTATTATAAAAAATACTTTTTTTGTTCTGTACGAGACTGTGGAAAGTAACATATGTATGTATCTAAATAAATACTTTATCAAAATTAATGTGCGCCCTTTAAAAATCGCCCCCTCCCCTTTGTTATCTTGGTCTGGATCCGTCCCTGCGTCTTTCTAAGTTAACCGTCAGGCTACACTTGCACGGACTATACTTACGCGTTGCAGTAAAATCTTATCACCTTGTGTACCTATGGGTAGGTTATAAATAATAATATATATATAATCCAAAATTTTCCGGCAATATCTACTAGATAACTAGATAAACGATAGGTACATATGTATATATATATATATATATTATGGGTGAGATAAAAACAGTTAATTGCGATAGTGATAGCATTTTGTTTTTGAATATTCAGTTAGTTATTGACTCTTTGTGTATAATACACTGTGTATCAATATGAATGTTATAATACTACTTTAAAAAAATAATAAATAATATGTATGTATGTTTAAAAAAATTTTTGTTGCTCGCTTAACCGTCTTTTCGATTATCCGGCAAAGCTCTACTTCCAGGACTGACGGTTAATCGAGGTTCTACTGTATTTTTATACTCCAAAATCAAAATACCTATAAGTAAATATATAAGATTTATAAAAATGTACAGATTACATTTTATTATATTTTATCTTATACATTGTAATTACTTATTTTATTTAACAGTTTTACAACTAACGTATTTTTTAAAAAAAATTTGATAGTTAATTAATTTAGATAATAAAATACATAATAATTATGGCTTATCGTTTTCACTTTACCCAATATTTTCCAAATAATCATAATATCAGAGATTATTAAAGATTTATTTTCATACTTGCACATGCAAATTTTATTTACCAGTTTAACTGTCTGGTCCAATTACCAGATTTTTGTCTGCTGTTTCAGCAGGGGCGTATTTAAGGGAGGGGCACGTGCCCCCCCAATTTACCGTATTTTATACTTATTTTTATTACATGAGATATTTTACAACTCAAATATATTTATTATAAAATAATGTAGATGTAGAATAAAATTATGATAAAATTAATAAAACATATAAACACACAAAACATATAAAAACATCCAGATTTCCTTATAAAACCAATTTATTTCTTGCTTGCTCTGAATCTAAGACTAATTAATAATTTGATAACTTCATTTATATTTAAATTTTTATCCTGTAAGATATATTAAAAAATATATATATATTGCTTTAACATATTGTACTATATTTTGCTGATTATTTAGTGTTGTTTTATTACTTTCAAAAAGGTGACCTTATAAGCGTACGCATGGGAGCAACAATCAAAGCAACTGCTTCCGTTGCAAAGTTTTTCGCTCCTGAAATTTTCTATCAAAGTATTTAACATTTTTTTAAAAACATTTTCAATAATAGGAATTATTCAAATGAAATAATAAAATAATATTGTACTATTATATAATTATTATTATATTTTCTTATTTTTAAAAAGAACACATATTAAAAACGTTTGTAATGTTTTATGTTTGAACGTTAGATAAACCTATAATCGTATAAATTAATTTATATACTTAACATGGTTTAAATATAAGTATAACCACATCCATAATTTTGTGTGAGGATTAATTTCAAAGATCGCTGTCTCACCTCAAGGCCATGCTGGAAAAAAATTCAGAAGGAACCCGAACGACTGGAACTCCAAGCTAGTATAGCCACAGAACAATAGCTAGTAGCTACTGCAGTATTGTCTTAAACTTATCATTTACTCTCGCTTATGATGAGGTTTATTTAAATAAAACGGTTTCCAAATTATCTATTTATACGATTATTTAGTTATCCATCTCATGCAGATGATAAAATCCCATACTTATCACAACTTTTCTTTATTTTTTAAAGTAGGGTTTATAGCCTTGTGGTCGATTTCTGAGCTTTTTAGGTTGTCACGATCGATCAAAAAAAATAGGTCATTAATAATCAAAAATTGCAATCGATTTGTAGACCATTTCTGCTTTAATATATGTAATACCTATATTTATACCTACCTATATAATAAATTATTAAATTATTATTTTCGTAAGTTAATCTGAAATATAATAAACAGTACACAAATACACATTTTTCATTTATTCAATTAACAATAAAAGTAAAAGTCTTATACTATTTTATTAAATTTGTTTGAAACTATACCTCTATAGTCTATACCTAAAAGAACTAATAAGATTGGTATTATTACCATAATATTTATTCAAACAATAATTGGTTGTAATTGTAAATCACGAATTAAATTTTTTTTTCGTTATTAGATTGTATTTTTGACTATTTAGACTTTTAATTTATAAACATTTTTCCAAAGATTATTCATTGTCTTATTTTTATATATATCTATCATTTATTATCTCTGTTGGATGATAATCATATTTTATTTATTTATCTTGTGTTTATGTTTATACATATTTTTATTTGTATGATTATGGAGTTTATCCTTGATTTTTAAAGCCAAGAATCATGTTATGGTTTGTCTTCTAAAAATAATATTACTAGGTCAGTGGGTGTAGGTTATATTGAATACTGTGCAATCTACATGTTCACCTGTCTTCATCTTCCGTATACATTATGTATTATATTTACACATGTACAATATATACATCACACATATACTGTAAAATTAAATTAAATTTGAATAAGGACATTGAAATTTTGTTGGCGAATAATCAATAACATTTTTTCAATCATAAACCAATGTGAGATCAATATAATCTATATGTAACGCAACTGATACCCGTAGATAATATATTCTACTATACGCTTTTAATATTTATATAATAATGTATCTAATGGAATCTTTTAATCTTCAATTCGAAGGTGGTTTCTGGTAACAAATTGGTTATAGTTGGTACATTTAAGATTGAAAGATCGAAGCCCGAAGGATAAAAGTGAAAAAGCTGTAAGTGGGTACCGCTGTGCTATACAGTAACTATATATATATATATATTGAGTGGGTAACTGTGTTGGATATGTTAAATTTGAATTCAATGATATTTTATCATTGAATACAGAAAACCATTCTGAGCGAAAAAAATCTAGTTAGAAAATTAATTGTCCCCAGAAAAATATTTCGTCCACGCTTATTAATTTACTCATTTTATTACCTCCAAAATCCTAGCTCCGTTAATATTATTAAAATGTCATCATTATTACAATAATTTTTTTTCTGTATAAAAAATATTGCTAATTTTTCTGAAATTTACAGAAGAGCGTAAATACATTTTTTAATTTGTTTTTTTTTTTAAATTTATATGATAATTAAGTAAATTCAAGGACTGAAATTTTTTAAATTTATCGTATTACGATGTTTAAAGTAATTTTGTTATATTACATACTTTCATATATATATATATATATATATATATATGGTGATTAGGAGGTTCATCTGTTATAATGTATTAAATAATAAAGTAATTTCAAAGACTGAAATTTTGTTTGTGATATTTTTATGTTTATAATACTTGAGATACTTATTATGTTGTCTAAAATAATCAGAAAAAATTGAAAATTATACTAACGAATTCGAAAAATTTACTATTTTTAAAAAACAAAATTATTTAGTGTTTTAATTCATTCCACACTCAGAGAAAAATTTCATTTAATTAATGAAAAACGCATGTTAAATCAATGAAAAACGGGTATGATTTTGATCCAATGAAGTCAACTCATTATATTCAGGTTATTATCCGGGTTATTAATTCTTGAAAAATAATAAATTTTCCATCAAATTAACTATAACTATAAACAATTTAAAAAAATTATTTCTTTCATAGTAAGAAATCATATAATAGAAAAAATTATTAATTGTAATACGATTAATACTACCACCTTTAAATTATAACCTTAATATCTTTAAACTAAAGATTTAATGTACCAGATAAAAGTAAATTTTCCTTCTATAAAATTACTTTTTTTTTTTTTTTAAATGCAAAAAATTCGAGCACCATGTTATTTAAGGCGTTGCCCAAATCCGTCGGAGCGGGATTCGTTCTTGTTACTATTGTACCTACCTATGCTTGGTAACCTAACGCTAATACCTATCAACTACAGTTTGAATTGATAATTTATGCCAAATCTTGAGCATTTAAGCCGTTATTTCTGAGCTGCTTTTTTTATTTTACGTTAAACATTGTTTAGGTATGCGATTAGTATAATTCATGTGTAATTAAACTTGAATATTCTTATTAATTATCTTTTTAATTTATTTACTATTTATCAACAATATCTGTTTATATTTTCATGTTTTTTATGTATTATATATTACTCTTAGCATAAAAAAATACAAAATATACAATATACAATATTTTAATATACCAAATTTATTTAAAGAATTAAATATTAATGCTTAGACCTGTTCTATATAATTTCAGTAAATACATTATAGCACCGTATAAACACTATAGTTTGATAAAAAAAAATGGAGGGGAGAATTATAGAATACTATAATAATAGGGTCTAGGTACTTTTTTTTAAAATAGAACAAAAGTTTTTAATAACTGCTTTCCATTTGTTTCAGACTTAAAAGAGTATAGAATAAATAAATTTACTAAACAAATTTAGTTTAAAATGTTTTAATGTTAGAAACTTTTTATACAAATAAAAGCTATAATAGTTTGCGCAGTAGTAATGTACGCGTTTGCTGCAATCTTACATAATATACCTATGCCATAAAGCAACGCCAAAACTTTTCTACTAATTGACTGATATTTTTTTATCTTAAACTATAAAAATATATTTTCGTCAATTTAATGAAAAATGCTATTAATTCAATACCATTTTACAGTTGTTAAATTGAGAAAAAACGAAATATTGATAATATTCCATTAACATTAAGATGTTTTCCTTAAAACTAATACTATTTTAGAAAACTCGAATCCGACATTTATTATAGGAAAAGTAACATTGATGTAAAGATTGATTGAAATGTATTTAATGTAATAAGCTATTGATTTTAAACCATTTTTTTCACAAATTAAGTACTATTTTTCATTAATACAACATCATAATTATGCGTAAAAATGAAGATACCTTTCATTGTTTCTAAGTCAGTTGAACATAAAATAAAATATTTTTTTTCTTTATTTTAAAGAAAACTGAATAATATAATCAATGGATTAGCTAAAATTTAATTGTATATTTTTATTCTTAAATTAAAGAAAATATCTTTGAATTGATTATGTTATCTTTGAAATGATGAAATTTGTCATACATTTTAAGAAAACAATAAAATAGTTGATCAATGAAATGAAATCATAGAAATTAAAACTATATTTTCTCTGAGTGCATTCAAAGGTTAATTGCACAGTTATAAAAAATACTATAATAAAAAAAGTTAATAAGTTATATTTCTGAATTATACTTAAAATGATAAACAAGGTAACAAGAATTCTAAAAAAGTATTTTTCTTAATAGTAATATAAATGCTTGATTTTTAAATTAAGTTCAAAGTTAGATAAAACTCAAAAATTGTTGCAAATCATCCTATTTTACGGTATATTATAAAATATTATTGATTATTTATAATAATTTCTTTTATTACTATATCTGTATTCTGTATGCTGTATTCTACATGTGCTATATCATTGGTACTTTAGGTACGTTTATAAGTATTACTAAAAGTTACAATATTATACGTAATGTAACTATGTAAGTGTTATTTTATTTAGTCCTAGAAATTACAATTTATAGCGCTCCCTTGTTTTTTTATTTGGCAGAGTTTGTAATAGTATTCATTTACACAATAGACTTACAATAGTTACATTATGATCTTATAGTTATAACCTATATATTTATTTAAATTAACTCGAGTTAATCACTTTGACTAATATAAATATATTTTTTTGAAACAAAAAATATACTGTGTTGTTAAAAAATCTAAAGAAAATTTTTATTAAGTTATTTTTTATTATATTCAGCTTGTAACTTTGACAGTCTACGACTCTAAAACAACAATAAAATAGTTGTTTTTTTTAGTTGATAAGGTCCCTGTCTATATTATTAGCTTTAATAGTTAAATTAAATTTCTTTCGTCTAGAACTCTAGAATTAGTTTCTTCATTCTACTCAGTAATTTGCCTGTCGTTGAAAATATGAATGATAATTTTTACTTTTTGCTCATTTACTGAACTATTAGTTATTACACAATCCTTGACATACTAAATTTTTTTAAGAAAATTGATTGAAATTGGAAATATTAAGTTTGAATAATAGGTAGGTACATTATTAAATTGAATGTGAAACTTTTTATTCTTTTAAGTACCTATTCTATTTGATACAGAAATACAGAACGTTCATAAATACATGTATGTAAAGGTATAAATTATTCAGAAATATTAAATAAATGCACTATAAAATATAAATGTGGCAAAATATCATACAAATATGTATCATTATAGTCATAATACGAATAGTAGGGTTATTGTATAAATGTATATTATAATCGAGTAGGCAGCGCTAGCGGTGGCAGTTAAGGTGTAATTTTTTCGGCCCACTATCATAACGGTTAGCTATATGGTATAAGTACGGTTTAAGATCTTTGTGAGATAGGTACACTGAAATAGATAACAATAATAATTATTAAAAAACATTAGATTAGAGAAGACAGAATAGATCACGGATTATTATGTTTAATAATATTATGTATTTCGTGATGATGGCAATAATTACTGATAAATAAATAATAACTAATAATTAGTGATAACTGATAAGTTTTCAAAAGATATCAATTATATTTTTATTACAATAAATTGTAGGACTTGGGTTTAATGGTTATTCGTATTTCTAAAATCATTAATACATCAGAACAAACAAAAAAAAATTTATATCAAGTAATATAATATGTTTTTAATAATATAATAATATATTATTATATTACATTATTTGGTTTACTTATAATTTTTTACATTTTACAAAGTATCAAGGTCTAAAAACTAGAAAAAAAATGGTAAGTACTATTATTTTTTATTGGATTGAATTTTACATAAATATGATTGAATGTAAATTGTTTATAACTTTATTCTCTTTATTTATGTGTACCTACAATTTATCGATAATATTAATTTATAAATAATTATAATCATATAAATAAATGTCGAACTGTGAATATAAAATATAGACTAAGCAAAAAATATAAAATATGTATATTCTGTTTTTTGTTAATTTTATTATTTTGATGTTTTATTGAATAGTTCTGTTATAATATAATATTTTTATATTAACATAATATACCTATTATTTATAATTATTTTGATTTGTATTTTTTTTTTTATTTATTTAATTCTAGTTACAAAAAGATGTGAAATTGGATAACACAAGCAAAACATGGGTTTTAAAGAAACATATCGATTTTTTACAATCATTTGGCAAAGAAAGACATCAATATGTAAATATTTATACTCTGTATTTTAACTCTAAAAATTTATTGTAACATTGTTAAAGAAAAATATATTTTAATTTTATAGGAAAGTAGTATGATGGAATTTCTTCGTATGTCTGGTATGTACTGGGGTTTAACTGCATTATATCTAATCAATGATGGAAAAATACCAAAAGAAGATGAAATATTTGAATATATTAAAAGTTGTGAACATAGTTGCGGTGGATATTCACCAGCCCCTGGTCATGATCCACATTTATTGTATACACTCAGTGCGGTTCAAGTTAGCATTATTTAATACAAATAATACCTAAGTACCTACTGTCTACCATATTTTCATGCATATTAAATTTTTTTCACAGATTGCTTGTTTGCTTAATCGAGAATTGGAATTACCAATTGAAAAGATTGTGTTGTATGTATCTAAACTTCAACAAGATGATGGCAGTTTTACTGGAGATAAATGGGGAGAAATAGATACCCGTTATTCATTTTGTGCATTAGCATGTTTATCACTTTTAGTAATAATACATTAAATACTATTTAATAATTCTAACTATTTTGTTATGTTTGATGAATTAATGTTTTTCCTAGGGTAAACTAAATGAGATTAATTTAGTTAAAGCCGTAGAGTTTATAAAAAGCTGCCAAAATTTTGATGGAGGTTTCGGATCACGACCCGGAGCTGAAAGTCATGGCGGCTTAATCTATTGTTGTGTTGGATCATTATCTATTGCTGGTAACTATAAAAAATAATAATGTAAAGTACTTTTCTATCACACATTTTATAACGTTTAAATGGTTTTTATTGTGCCGTTATAAATAAACTAAAAATAAAAATAGTAAACAACTATAGTTAATAAAATTTAACTAATTTAATTTCTAGTTTATTATGAAATTGTTAGGTTATCCTGATATATAATATTCCACTATATTATGTGTTTAAAACAAAGCTGTGCAAATTTATTATTTTTTTCAACTAGTCAAAGTTTAATTACTATTATTACTTTATTTATAGAGTTAGAACAAAAATTAATACTTCAAATTTCTTAACACGTTCATGTCCGCGTACATTTCAGAAGTCAGCGCTACCAGCCGTGTAAATATTGATAACATTACAGTTGTGACGACCAGGCAAATTATAAACATAAAAATGACAGGAAATCGAAACCAGCTGTTTGTTGTTGTTCTAATAGTTATACTGAGTGGCCATACTAAGTAAAATTATCGATCACAACCAGCCAAATATTTTAAATAACAAACAAAAGTAATAATTGTCCAATGATGACTACGGATCGTCATCGGCTTGTAGTGCCCGACATCGAATAACAACTATATGTCATCATCGGAGTTGAACGTGTTAATTTTTTTTAGTTTGTAAAAAATAATAAAAGTACCTAACTAGTTTATCTAAAATTTAAAAACCTATTTATTCAAATTTAAAGTAGGTATTACATTAAATTAATAATTATCTAACTACAATTATTTTTAATGATTGATAAATTGAATTGTTTAATAATTATTAATTAAGCATTGTATCAAATGTTTGGATTGAAAAACCTTAAGAACCTTGTACTATATCAATACTATTGTTTTTAATATTTCCTTTCTAATCTCAATTTTACTATTTTTAATAACTTTTTATGTATCACTCATTCTTTACAAAAAACTTGTTCACATTTTCTAGTTCTGAATAATGCTTTCATACAATTAACTCAACTATATATTCATATTATTATGTATTTATGTATTACACAATTTACAAATAATACTCATGTATAAACATAATATATATTTCTCATAACTCATACATTTTGTATTAGTGGTAAAATATACAAGATTTACACCTTCTAGAATTATATTATTAAAATAAATTGGAAAGGAGGTATAATTGATAATCCAATTGATAATCCTAACTGTCAATTATCATACCACTTTAAAATTAGTAAGCTTTAAAGTTTTAACTTTTTAATTGTTTTATTACCTGCAAATAAAATGTTTTGATTTTTTGTAATCTTACAAAATTATATTTACACTAATTAATTTTTGATTTGTTATAAATTGTCCAAACTAGAAACATTCTGGTTATATAAGCTTATAATAATTATAATTTATAGGACGATTAGATTTAGTTGATGCTGACACATTGGGCTGGTGGTTAGCTGAAAGGCAATTACCATCTGGCGGACTAAATGGACGCCCTGAAAAATTACCAGACGTTTGTTATTCATGGTGGGTGTTTTCAACATTAAACATTTTAGGACGTGACCATTGGATTGATAAAGAAGAATTAAAAACTTTTATTTTAGCATCTCAAGTAAAGCTTTATATCTATAAATCTCACTAATTTATAAATAATTTATGGTATATTATATATAATTTATGATCTATTAATAGGATAATGAAGGAGGTGGATTCAGTGATCGTCCTGGAGATGAACCAGATCCTTTTCATACTCTTTTTGGTCTTGCAGCATTATCACTAATGTCATATGATAAAATTTTACCAATAGACCCTACTTATTGCATGCCAAAAGCAGTTATTAACCGACTGGGATTAAA
This sequence comes from Rhopalosiphum maidis, assembly GCF_003676215.2. Taxonomy (NCBI): domain Eukaryota; kingdom Metazoa; phylum Arthropoda; class Insecta; order Hemiptera; family Aphididae; genus Rhopalosiphum; species Rhopalosiphum maidis. The sequence goes on from NC_040880.1 coordinate 29,626,334, forward strand.
ACCTCAAATTTTGTCCCGACCTTAAAACGTAAGGATTTTTATGGAATTCAAGTTTATTATTTTATTTAATATTTTATTAATTATATTATGCACAAATTTATAAAAATTAATATCTTGTAGATTCTGAAATAGATATATTATATTGTAATATTTTCTTCCTGTTCTATTCTGTATTTCTTCTGCATTATATTTTAGTACTAAGTTTTTATTTCAATTTTGTATAACTTTAATTTATAAATAAAATCATGTATACAATTTTTTTTAAGAATATATGTTTTAAAATAAAATGTGTTACAGTGATTATTTGTGAAATATTAATTTGAATTTATATTCATATTAGAAATAAATTTTATTGAAATATTTTGGATCGATTTATTTTGAATTCAAGCATGCAAATTGTTGGCACATTTAATTTGTTTAAAACGTAATAATTTAGTAAGTTATAAGAAAAAATATCAATAGCAGCTATAAAAGATAAATAGGCTTCATGAGTATCTATATGTTTTAGTTTTTCATTATAAATTATAAAATCTTACTATATAGATGATTAATCTTATCTGAAAACTTCTTCCTATTTTTATTAATATATAATTACAATTATATGAATCCTATAGGATACATTTAGTTTGATCAGAATGCAATTTAGTACATTTCGTAACAAGCTTACAGTATCCTTTGCCCCTTTGTATGTAAAATAAAAATAATAAAAATTCAAATATAGATTGAAACTTCCTCTAAAACATTAAAATATCAAACACTGGAAGTATCCAAGAATATTTTTGGTAAATGATTATCATATTATATTATACGCATAGGTCTATGATTATAAAATATAAATAAGTTTAATAAACATATTTTATGTTGATATAAAAAAAAAATATATAATAAAAGGAAATTATAAATTCAAAAATGTTGATAATCTATGTAACTTATGAATGAGTACTGAAACATGACTTTATAATCTCAACTATATTATACTTTATTTGTTGAAAGAATTTTTTAAAAGTTTTAAAGTTTGTATTTATCCTATTTAAAGCATATTACGTGTAGGTAATTTATTTAAAATACATAAGTAAAACAAATAAATGGTTAAATATTCTAATTATTTAAACTAAACATGGATTTTGATTTTTGTTTCAGGCAACTCATTGACATTGTGTATTTGGCAATATCTGGCATAGTGACATGTCAGTTATGTTCCCTGTATCCAAAAATTCTGTTTTTAACCATTATAATGTGAGTTTTAAAAGATTTACCCATCAGCTACATTGTAGAGATTAAATTCAATAAGTAATAAACAATTATTAATGTCCAGAATTTTATGAGGCATCTCCTATTTATATTCCTTACATTATGTTGAGTATTTTTTATTCATATTTTTATAAGGGAACTTGTAACAATTTTGGGGTTATCTAACTTTCCCTCTGCATCAATTAAAATTTATATTATGTTATTTTCCAGGCGCTAAGAGTATGGAATGTTGAATGTATCATGTATGAAAGTATTTAAAAAACACCTCATGTATTTATTAATACCAGATGATCTACCTAGAACCTATAGTAATACGTATAACTAAAAGTATGTTATAGTTTTACCATAAGAATTAGACAAAACTATTTTGCTTATTATTTTCTAAAGACAGCTTTACAAATAAAATACAATACATTATGGATTCAGTTATTCAAAAGAATAATTATTTATATTTTACATGTTTAACATAGGTAATGAATTAAGAAGCCGTAACACCCGCATGTGTTGTCTTCGTCTTACAAGTACGAAACATAGCAAATTTATACTCAGCAGATCACGTTTAGCTCCGTTAGTTTAGATTGAATCGACCTATTATGAAACTTAATACATAGTAAGAACATTATCTGTGTTTGTATGTTGGTTTTATACGATTATTGAGTTTTTAAGTGAGTTATGAGCATTTTTTATTTACACTATGTTATATACGCATAACTTGCTAAAAAATTGAACTATCGTAAATAACCAATATAAAAACACGGATAATTGTCTTACCATCAAGTTTCATAGTAGATCGATACACTCTAATTTTTAAACTAACGGAGCTAAATATGATCTGCTGAGCATAATTTGCTATTTTACGTACTTGTAAAACAGAGACGACACATCATCTTAGATCTTAGTTTTTAATTTTGATGATAAAGCAGTTTTTTAAAACTTAATTTCAAAGGCTGTAGCTGTAATAAATGTTGTTCATTAGTAGTGAAGAAACTCTTTAGTTGGTACTGATTAACTGATCAGAACTAATAAAGTTTTGTTGTTATATTATTGAAATAAATAAAAGACCTAACTTACAGTGTGCGACAGGTAACTTTCAATAATTTAGAGGCAATAGTCGACAAATATCAATTTATAAATATAAGTCTACAGAAAAATAACAATGCAATTATTTAAATTATAGTTACATACAATATATATGTATAATAATAATTATTTTATATGCTGAAAAATTGTTCTCAATTCCGTGGTCGGCATGGTCATAGTTTGTCAATTATGATACAATGTTTGAATTATATAATGCAATGTTTGTGCGTTTTTAGCTTTAATTTAGAAAAAAATTTTAAGTTATTTCTTAAAAATAAAATGTAGTTTCAGTTGACCAATTTATAGTAAATAATGCATATTGATTTTTAGTATTTGGTTTTGAAATGTTCGGTTACACACTTTAAATCGGTTTAAATACTCAGAAAAAATATCTGTGCAACATTTTAACTCTATATAGACAGTATTAAAAACTTGTGCCATAAAAGCATTGATTTTTATTAGACACGAGTTTTTCGAAATTGAAAATTTTATAATGTTTTAATTGGATTTTGTAATTTTAGACTAGTCCTAGGTATTAGATATAGTACAAATGCACATTTGAAGATAATATGAGAATTGACGTAAAAAAACTTTACTTTAAAAACAAAGACTAATTATTGTTATTTACATTTTTGTGAATAATTTTTCGTCAATTATGAGATACGTCTAGATATAGAAAGCCTTTGTTTTAAAATCGCATGTATCTACTATTCTACTGATCTGAATATAATTATATTAAATACGGATCGATTTAAATTAAAACGGGTTTGTTGAATGCTGTGAGCCTTGATACATCACGAGCATATACTATAACCGATCAAGGCACTCAAGCCGTATTCTGTATAATAAATAATAAAACATTGGTCTGCTTGTTTGTTGTAGGTATTTCGTTGTACGAGTATATAATACAAGTATGTAGGTACTATATAGCGTATATCAGTTAAATCAGCCACCCGGATACCGGGTATTACGATTATTATTAAAAGTTGTTTCTCTTAGGAAAAGACAGGTATCTATAGTAGTCGCATAAAATTACAAAATAGGTATGTATACACTATTCGAGGACGATTGAACACATTAATTGTTTAAATGATAATGAAGTAGGTATGTACAACAAATTTGACTAATCAATCTATGATACAATCAGTACTATATTCTAATACCCCAGTCTTCTTTAATCATATCCGCGCCCTTTTCGCCGATCATAATCGTCGGAGCGTTGATGTGCGCTGCCGGTACTTCCGGCATTATCGACGCGTCGATGACTCTCAGGCCTTTTACGCCGTGTACGCGCAATCTGGGATCCACCACAGCCGTGGGGTCACCCACCGGTCCCATTTTGCACGTGCCCGACAAGTGATAGATGGTGAAACTTATTTGTCTCGCCGAGCACTTCCAGTACGCGTCGGAATCGAACTTGTGCCGGGCGCAACCGGGCAACGGGGTGTCGAACAACGTGGCGTTGAGCTTCTTCATCGCGTCGGTTTTCAACATCTGTTGGAAAATCCGCACCCCGGCTACGGCCACGTCCAAGTCCGCTTCGTCCGCAAAGTAATTGGGATCGATCAGTGGATAGTGGGCCGGGTTTGCGTCTTTTAGCCACAGGCGGCCCTTACTCTTCGGTCGCATAATCATCGGAAACACCGTAAAGCCATCCATGTTTTCGGTTTTCCTGTATACTTTATCGTAGATTTCGGATTTCAAACCGAACAGCCTATGTGTGTAATCGTTGTCTGAAAATAGGCCCGAAATTAATAGCAGTTCCAAGTTCGGGTGTCCGTCCTGCGAATCCCGGTCGGTCTAAATCGAAAAACGCTAAGGCTTCCGCACCGCCCGGTATTGTATACGGACCGTTGTTATTCGCCGTATAGTCGTACATATTAAACGGATTTTTCAGTAACCGTTCGGTTTTCAATGAGATGGTATCGTTTACCAAAACGCTCAAACCTCCCAGTGCCACGTGATCCATCAAATTTTCACCAACCGGCAAGTCTTTTATCAACGGGATTTTTATGTCTTTCAGATGTTCTTTCGGTCCGATCCCCGATAACATGAGTAACTGTGGCGAGTTTATAGTTCCGCCAGAAACAATCACTTCTTTGCGTGCATACACTCTATATTTTTTACGGTTCGATACAAATTCCACTCCTATTGTCTTTTTTGTATCCTTTTCTATCATTATTCGTGTTACTGTACTTTGCTTTTTCACGTGTAAGTTCGATCTCTTTCTAGCTGGAAACAAAAAAGCTGTATTTGTACTATAACGACGGCCTTTCTTCATGGTAGCCTGAAAAAAATTCACAAAATAAACATTGTTTAGGTCTGTGAAGGTCAGTTTGTTTATAACACTATTTATATTTATATTTAATTCGAAAAATCTAACAATTCAAGGTCTTAGATTTATCAATAACTGCATAAATAACTAATCAATATTATATTTTATATCTAGGTAATATCCGTAGAGATAAGTTATATAATTGTTACATTATTAAGCTGGTAAGCTTATAAGTTATAAGCAGATATTTAATTAATTAATTAATTTAGACATAGGTAAATACTTTAAAGTACTGGCATTTAGAAATTAAGAATCTCCAGTATAAAAACCCATACATGTATCGCATCGTATCTAGTTAGAAGTAAATATTGTACCAACTCAAATAATTAATTTATATTTATTAATTTATGAAATTATGTAAAGTGTGAAGTGTTAAGTGGAATAAACGTTTAAAATGAAACAAATTATTTTTTATTTTGTTAGTCGTATATTATTCTGATCGGAATGTTTTGATTTTACAATGATGTGTCTGTCATCATATTTTGAAAAGTGTAAATGTTTGGTTCATTTGAACTTTAGAGGGAGGTTTCTGGCACCAAATTTAATATAGTTTTTATATATATATATAAAATAAAAAATTCACAGTAATTTTCAAAATTACAGGGGACAGTGCTAGGGTATTTCTGTAAATGTTAATACAGTTTTTTAATTGACATGCGGGTCATAGCCGTCATAGGTGACTGCATAAATGTTAGATAAGAATTAAATGCTTTACGTATAGTTGAAAGTTGAGACAGATTATTTTGGAAAAGCTTAACATGTTTGTAAAAGGCATTTCACTACCTTTATTTATTCGATAATAAAAATTAACAATTTAATACTTATGAAAAGAGGCTTTTTTTATCAAAAAAATGTGTGGGTGAGCGGAATTAACTTGTTTTTTGTTGTCTTTTGCATAATATAAGTTCACGCAGCCATTGAACGGGTGTATTTAAGCAAAACCGGTTTTCGACAAAATTTGTAGAAACATAGTCGTTGATACTTGAAATTTTAGACTTTTTATTTTTTTGATTTATTTACGATGTTAGTTAAAATAACCTTGGAGAGCTTTAAATACAAGGTAACTCACATACTCATAAGTTGTTCTTACCTCGATTAAAAAATTACTATTAACTTTTTACGAGATTCGTTAATATCACAAAAATACGTAAATAATTTTGTAGTTGATAAATTGATAACATTTTTAGTTTTAATATCTAAAGTTTGATATCTTTTTTCTCATTAGCTTCTGTACACAACTATTATAGCTCAACAATTAAAGTACTTACTTGATACTTAAATATAGAAATATACAATATATTAATAGAATGTAATGTTTAAATATTTAATATAAAATATTCATATTTGAATGAATTAATTATTCTTAAAAATATAGGGTGACAGACCGTCGTAATTCAGAATATTTTTGCATGTAATAATTTATCATTGAATTCAAATTTAACACAAATTACAGTAACCTACCCAATTACAAAGTAGGTATACTCGAAATCTACTTCACAGCTAGCCGAGTGATTTCACACCGGTTTGGATTTTAGTTATTATTTATCGGTTGTTCAAAATTATGTCAAAGTAGAACATGTTATATATATATATGTACTACGTATATATATATGTACTACGTATATAAAAAATGTTGTGCAATGGTTTTAATGTGACTTGAAATTTTGTTAGAAGACAATATCAATATAATGTTTTATCATTAATATTACAATTGTAAACTTGTTAGAAATATCTAAAATGTTTCTGATTAGATAGCAAATACCGGACATTCATAGTCTCAGGGGCGTAAACACAAATTAAACAATAAATATAAATATGTGATATTATAGTCTATAGATACATATTATAATGTATCATACCTTATGTGTGTATTATACTGCATATTATTGCAAAGTGGTTGTAATTGTCTTAACATTGTTATTTATTATGCATTCTAAGAAATGTTCTAAGACAAAATCGAATTTTTGCTGAAGTATGTAATATATCTTGTGAACGTGAAAAACGGTTAAAGTAAGTATTAACAAAATAATTTAATGGTATTATAATGAACGTAATGAAATTTTATAATAAACCTATTTTAAACTGTAAGAGAAATAATACTGATTACTGTTTATATAAGTCATCGTAATTTCCTACTAATACAAAACAATTATCAAAGTCCTGCTAGAATTTCTAATCGTATAATTTACGATTCTGGTAGTGATATCGAAAGTGTTCCTACAAAAGTTAGGAATGGATTATAAAAACGATTTATCAACATTAAAAAAAGGAACTCTCAAAATGTTTATACAAACTATAAACAAATTAATCGATGACCATATGAATGCGTCGTGAACAATGTGCAAAAATGTTAGCATTTATATTTTTTACAACAGTTCCATTTACGATAAAGTTATAGGTACAGCGTGTTAGTGTGTATTTCTGATGTATTTAATGTTGAATATCAATCTAATCCAGAGAAGGGGATAAATTCTCCTCTTTAATTTCATTCACCCCCTGACAAGTACAACTGTCAATAACAAAATATATTTAAATATACAATACTTGTTAACGTTTTATTATTATTATTATTATTTATTATCAATGAACACATTTTATATCAAAACACCGGCTAGAAATTATCTAATCGTGTTCAATAACATATAATTTATTTTTATCAGTGTTTCAATAATGCATACTTTTTATTTACCAAATTTGGGAGAAGATAAATTAAGAAATTATATGAAAATAAGTGTTGACGGCGAACAAAAGCTATTTCAAGAGTTCATCAGATGTTTTTAATTTGTATGAAATAAATAATATATTTATATAATATCCATCTAACATAACAAATGTAAAATGTCGAGAATTATATAGAATTAATCGTAATGAATTATAGTAATATAATTAAATTAAAAATTGTCTGGATTCAACATCATATAGGTATAATATATAGTATATACCTCATTAATTTACCTGTATATAATTAATCCCGATTTGGTTTTTCCCATTCAAATCGATGACGGGCAGTCCTATCTGTGATCCAGAATCCACAAAAGCTTTTGCTATGGGTGTCCTAAACGGTACGTCTGTCACTGACAACAACCCATTATACCTATGATAGTTCACATCAGAGGTAGATAGGTTAGCGTTTTCTGATTTAAGAAAATACTTCATTACGTCATCGTTGCTCCATCCTTACGTTTCAAAACATTTATAATATTATAAAAATGAATAACTCATATGAACGAAATTTGTCGTTTACTTCTTTATAATTACCTGCATTACCCATGTTTGCCCAATTATCGTAATCCTTTTTATTACCACGTGTATATATCATGTAGTTCAATACACTACTACCGCCCATTACTTTTCCTCTGGGAAATTTACAACGTTGTTCTTCGAAACCTATTCAATGTTATAAATATTATTAAAAATGATTAAATGTATAGGTACGTAAAATAACGATTTCTCACTTAAGCAAGATGTATTCATTGGTATAGTCCTATACTTCCAGTTGTATTCCGAGGCTTGTAACAATTGAGATGTTATGGGTACATCCATAAAATGTATTGCTTTTTTTCCAGCTTCGATTAATAATACCTTCCATTTTCTAATCTATTTATGAATAATATTATATTATACGAATAACTAATTTTAATTATAACGTTTACATTACTTCGGACAATCTACTAGCTACTACTGCTCCAGCACTTCCAGCACCAATTACGATAAAGTCATATTCTGAAAAAACTTTTTCTATATTTATGGGTTCCTTTGCTTCCCATTCTAAAGTTTCTTCCATGTACCCCCATGTCGATTGAAATAAAGGTGGAAATTCTGCATTTCTTGATACTGTTAGAGCTCCACATTCGTTAAAAATTATGGTTAAACACAATACTAACTGAAGTGATTTTGAAAACATTTTAAAAGTCAAAAATGTATTTATTTACTTTAATATTTTTCACTACTGTAACATTAGAACTTAAGTCATATACCGAAAAAAAAAAATCAAAAGTAACATCGAACAGCAGAACTGAAATCAACGAGACCAGTTGAAGTACTGTCGCGTGGTCTTACAGGGTTCTACACAAATCTCAAATGGTTACGAACGGGTGGGCGAAGAGTAAAAATATTGATATCCACCTCCATACAAATTTGCAATGTGCTGTGTAAATGTAGTATAATAAAGAAACGAATAGTGTGTTGAACTGTACAGCTAAACGGGAGTTGTTATTCATAAAAAGGGTGGGTACTGAATACTAAGATGCGCGTCGAGGTTGATTGTAAATTAACTTTACATATAAGTAATTTAAAGAGTGATGCTTCATTCATATCATCTCTATTTTTCAGCTAATAATAAATTAATATAAATTCTTATTTTAGAATTTCTGTGTATACAATATACGCAACATTAAAGACCTTAGATTTAAAAAATTACATTATATATAATCTATTTAATGAGTGTCCTGTAGCGATAAAAATTCATTATTTCAAATAAGAATCACATTTTTTCCTATTGACCTATTTAAGTGGGCGATTTTTTGAAAATATTAGTGTATTTAAACCAAAATTTTAAATTTTAATGAGTATTTTTTAAGTTACCTAAATAAATTATATGTTAAGGATATTATTGCCCTCAAAAATGGTTTGAAAAAATCATACATTATATTCAATAGGTATTTATAATTACGTGCTCAAGTATCATAATACACAGAACATTTTTACATAATATAAAATCCTAAATTCTAAATTATCCTTAGTATATAAATAAGTTCTGAGTAGATAAGTATACGAAATTAAATGTTACATAATTATTTTAGTCTTATAAAACTATTTTTAAGCCAAAATTTACTTCTTTAAATAGTGTAAAAAATCTAAGTATTTAAAAATAACTTTCTTGTATACTTAAAAATTCTAAAAACTCGAATTTGAATACATTCAATATTAAAGATAAATGAAAGTGAGAATGCTTAGTGGATCACCCTGTATATATTCTTCTGAAAGGGTTTAAAAATTGTATACAAATCAATATGGTTACTTACTTGAACGAAGGTCGTCAAAACTAGTTTTTATTTTATCCATTTACGTTTAAAGAATAATTACTGAATAAAAGAGCACCAGTTTTGGTTATTAGCTTTAAATTAATTTTGCTAGCCATCCAGTAATCCAGGCGTCCTTTTTGTTCGTCAGGACAAAAAAAAATTGTACTACAACTATTCCAAACAAATACACCAATGTCACATCTTAGCTACACTGCAGTATGAGTAATTTATATTATGCAGTGTTACAGTGTGCACCAATATTGTATATTAATGATAAACATCGATAGAAAATTAAAAATTATTATAAATATTTTCCGGCGTAGGCGTAAAAAAATTAACGTATTTTTTCGAATATTACATAGTATGTCCCAAAAGTGCCGTACCACTCTTGTATCTCCATGGAAAATCAACAGATTTAAATGCGATATCAATATATCATTTAAATTAAGTAAAAAAAAAACATTATAACTAAATGGCATAAGTTTAATTTTATAATAAAATTAATTCAAAAGTGTTAAAAACATTTTTATGCAATTTATAGTTTTTCAAGATAAGAAGCTATTATATCTAATATAATCAAAATATAATATTTTAATCATATTATTTAAAACAATTAAAAAATATATATTAAAATTAAGCGATATCAACCAAGTAAATTCGATTTTTTTAATTTTGAATATAATAGTTATTATATTAACGAAGCACGAAATGCATACTTTAATTAATTTCAATTGGAACGCGGATATACAGTTATACATTTTTTATAAAAGTGGATTCGTATATATATTTTACCTATAGGTAAAAATTAGTTTATGTACAAATATTAGATCCTTGCTTATTCTATGTAATGCCCATATATGTTACACACAATTTTAAACACCTTTCTTTATCACCTACGTGAAGCTGTTGAACCAATGTTGTTTCATATGACTTTATTTTATTTACTTTTTATATAACATTCAACGAACATCAGACTATTTGCTAAATCCAACATCCATGCACCAATGACATGTATGGATACTTATGGAGCTACAGTTATACACCTCCAAGAAAGTTAATAGTGTAATAGCCAACATTTGTTTCATTCTTGGACTATATCTAAGAGTTAAAATTATATGTAAATTAAAAATCAATGAAATAACTCAATATGTACTGCTGAATCATTCGCTATATAATATCTTTATTGTGCAATTTCACTGAAAGTGCCATCACTGGGTGGCTTCTTTCCCAAATTATGTACTTCATGCTTCTATTATTTTTTTTCTCGTCTATCTTATAGCACATATACTATGTCCATGTCATGATGATATAGATTGTATATTTTCTTGTAAAAAAAAAAAAATTATGCAATTTGGTCGATTTTCATTCAGTTTTAATACATATTTTTTAAACTGTTGTAAAAATTATAATTAAAAATAAAAGCTATCATGAAAATTTAAAAAAACAAATTATGCAACAAATATTTTTTGAAATATTTAAAATTTTGAAAAAAAAAATTTAATTTATGCTATTCAATTACAATTTCCTCATTAATTACTGTAAACAAAACCACGTTAAATTATATTATTTGATTGTGGTGATATATTAAAGGTGATACGGAACTTTTGAAACACATTATATATAATTGGAACGAATATGAGGAATTATTACTAAATGTTTAATAATAAATATGAATAATATTAGTATGATGTACAAAATATCTGAATACTTTAATTAACATGATGTTTTAGAGTAGGTCGCGACATAGGTTTTCCTCTCTCTTAAATATATGTCACCGTATTCATAACTTCGAAACTAATATCATATGTGAATCCTTGAAATATCTATAAGGGGCAGGGACGTTATATGTTATTTTATATAAAGCTCGAAAACCTGCAATATGTGCGAACTAACTTTATTCATGGGTACTCTACGTGTATGATATATTTATAAAATATTTTACTTTTAGAGTTTTTAAAACAATTAAGTAAAGTCATATAGATGAGAACTGTCTATATTATATCTATCAAAGGATATGGTTTTTATTTTTTCTACAACCTATTAATGGTGTTGGTATATAAAATAAATTTCAGATGTTAATTTGTAAACATTTGTATTACTCTACAACAATTTACTACGTTATGATACAAAACTATAAAATAATGATAAATTGCGGCCTATAGGTGTTGACGACCAATTATAAAAACGTTACGATGTCCCATGTACGAATACGTAGAGGAGAATACCTTCTCATGTTTTTGTTTCGGGACATATTTTGGATATTGCTTGTTATTATTAAACAACAATTATAATAAATGAACAACATATTTATAACACTAAACAGTGAAAAACAAGAAATAATTTATTTCAGTTTGGTTTTTTTGTGGAAGTAGTGCAGTAGGTAGTAATCGTCGCGGCGTGAATAACTCGTTTTTTAAGCCCCCGCTTAATTCGTGCGGTAAAGCACATAGGTCATAATATATTATTATTCGTAAAATCAGTAACACGTTAAAACGGGTTTGTACACAATTGCTACTATCTCGCATATTATGTTTAATGAGCGCATACAGGTGTTATAGTAAAATTTAATTATTCTTGTATGTATTTCTCGTATTTTGGTCAGTTGTGTAGGAATAATGCGCGACTCTGGTAGTTTGGTGTTTGTTATCAATGACGTATTCTCACCCATTAATTATGGATTTAATCGTCTATTTGTTAGACCTTCTAATTAGTAATTATGTTTTATATCATATTTAAGAAATAGCAGCTCTCGTTGATTTTTTGTGATTTTAATAATAATTAAAATAGTATATCACAACTCCAATGCTACATACATAAATATAGGTATATTTAATGAATACTAATCATTACATAATGAAATATATTATGTGCACGGAAATTAAATCTTCTAAATTATAATTTAAATTATCCAACTGAATAAAACTTTAAATAAATTTAAATAATTGGCAAACCATATATGTAGATACTTAATAATGTTAAATTAAAAAAAAAGGTACTCTGTATCCATTATAATAGATAATAATATATTATAGTAAAAATAAAATTATATTGAAATCAAAAACTGAGCAATTAAAAAGACAGTATCCTAATAGTTACGCATAGCTACAACGATAAACATTGATAACTTTGGAAAGCAATAATAATGTCTTAACCTCTTATTTTGATCTAGTTAAAAAATATGTTTCCTAACAACATTTGCATTAAATTATTACTTGAGTAAATCATGGTTGATTCATATTGCTTTTAAAGCTGTTATTATTACTATTCTAATTTTAAAAAAATGGAAGATATGCAGTAGTGTAGCCACCGCAGGGAGGACAGAGACTGCAGTTACCTCGGTGCGTACATTTGTTTGTACTCACAGTACTGTTTTAGTGACAAAAGTATAATTTCTATTATTTTATGATCGAAAAAAATATTTTGCCTCGGGGCGTTTTTATGTGTATTGTGTAGCTACGACAATAATGATGATATATAATAAACTTATCTTTGACATCTAACGACGCTATTAACGATCAAGAGACGTAGTGACTAATATTATGTATTATATTATCTATATCAAATATTATCGTATTGTGATGTGTATCACGACCAATCGATACTTCTACAGGCGCTATCCCATTACTACTGTGTTGCTCAATCGTGTGAAACAATGTTCCTCGCAGATTAGTCAATTAATGAATACTATTTAGATATGATAATACGAGATTTAAATAATTTGTAAATTATATTATAAATAAAATGTTTTTTCTGCTATTTTTATTCTTGTTACAGTACACGTAATTATGATTACGAAAAAAGACTATCAACGAGGTTATTGTATAAATGGTAACGTAGTTATATTAAAATATGTTAATCATCATTTACTATAAGCGACTTTACGAAAATATTCGATTATATAAAAAAAAAAAAACGAATAATTATATTGTACATCGGTTGCTAAGGGTGACTAGATACTATATAACGGTAAATTATAATACGTTTTAGCATTAATTTCCATATTTATTATTGTTTTAAAAATAAAAGACCGAAGATACCATAAAATTCCATCAAATATACTTAGGTATTATAATCTAATAGACATGAAAAAACTTTCAAAATATTTTAACACTTTTTATGCTATTTATAAAAATATTAAATTATTGATTTTTTTTAATTGAAGTATGTTAAAATCTTTGTTTTTTGAGTAAAACACTTGAAAATTGAGTAAGAAGTTTTTAGTGCAGTGTTTATTTCAGGGGAGTGACCAAATGGGGGGGTTATCCCTCCGGAGAAAAATGTATACCCCTGAAAAATGTATGACTTTATTACGTAAACTACATATTATTATGATGCGATAATATGTGAAACGAGTTATCGGACTATTGTCAGTTATTTTGTGCGTCATGACATGCATAATAAAATAAAATAAATTGTCAAATGGGACAAGAAAAGCACTGAAGGACCCTCAGAATTCGATGAAGATACTGTGAATGAGGTAATTTATTTGTAAGCACGTCAAAAGCAGCGCCGAATTCGTTTAGTTTTATTTAATAAACATAATAAATATTAAAATATATATGGCTTAATAAGCTCATAATGTCGAATTTCGAAATAATTATCGAAAATATAAAATCACAATTTTTATAAGCGTTAAAAATATGGTTTTTTACAAGATCATGAGAATTAGAGTTGTCCTTACTAAAATTAGATATGCGAAAAAATCTTTGCCACATACCCCTATATTGCACGCAGCATACCTATATACGAGTATACACAGTATAGGTACCTACTTGTAATGCTTTCTATCATTTAAATTGGTCGAACAACAAAGCCTGGCACTTAGTACCTACTATAAGCGCAAGATTTAAATTGTATAAGATATTATAGTGATATTACTATATATATATATATATATATATATATATATGTATTTATAATCGTGCATAGGTGTTAAGTACCAATAGTACCATATGGATATCTAAAAATTATCAAAAGGCCAATTAATTTTATAATTAAAATATTAATTTACAACTTTACAAGAACTAAAATTTAATTGGAAAATATTTGCACATTTTTGAATCGATACCAGATAATATATGAGAGACAACTTCTTGAGCATTCACATTCATACTACATTACTGCTACCCGTAATGTATATTTAGTATTTTTAATTTTGTAGAAAAATTTAATATTGTAATAATATTTATTACTGCGTTAAACTATCCACTATCCAGTATTCTAAATTTACAATATAAGTTACTCTTAGTTCGCAATTATTCTGCATTTTTTGGATATTATTTTCAAGTTTTCAATTATAGTTTTACATAATATATTTTTCTACATAAATCAATTGAACCTGGTTAGCTTTTTTGTTATATTGTTATCTACTAATTTGATGAAATCTTTTTATGAATTCTTAGAATCAATAAATATTAAATATTAAAATATCATTAAAAAAAAAAATTAAATTATAAAGTTAAAAAATATTGCTCAGTATTGGAATACAACTGCAAAACAAGAAAAAATTACATACATTTACACAAAGAAATTTTAAAAGTATTTTAAATATCAAAAAAATATCTGAATACTTAACAAGATTGTTAAGGTATAAATAATGCTCATTTTGACATATTACCCTTAAATTAGTAATTACTAAACGAAATACAACAATACTACATACACTTAACAAAAAACAGAATAAAATGTAGAATTGATACAAAATTAATAAAGTTTTTTTATCTAATTAATCACTTTTATTTTTAACCATGTCTTATTCAACATGACAACATCAATATTATTCAATATATTTTTCTCTGCAGTCATAAACAGAAATTTCTCTAATACATTGTAATATCAATTTATTTGTGTGCTGCTCACTATCAGTCACGGTCCACCGAAATAAGTCCCAATATCCCGCCGACATTATCTACCATTAAACACATTATGTTTGTCATAGTTTGGATTTGGATCTCCGTTAACAATGATATTATATATTATCAGTTTTCACTCAGCAATATTACAGAAGAAATTTAATTAATTTAACATAAACGGAATTATATTGCATAAATATTTCTATCGCTTTCCAAATTTATTAGGTATAGCCTTTGATATAGAAATACCCAAATTATGAGTACCTATATTAATTCTTGTAAGAAATTCTTTATTCAAAAACCGTGCAATTTTATTTTGGATCTAATATTTTTATATTTTATTCAAAAACCTTACTTGAATAATTATTATTTGTCATCATATTTTTAAATACATTTAATATGTAAACGGTAAGACTTTATTAAATCTTAGGCAAACATGTTAGTACGATAATTATTTTATGGAAGTACTACAGTAATATTATAAAATATAATACATTTAATTAAAAGTATAATTATTCTCTTACAGAATTAACATTTATCTAACATTTTATCTATACAATTAAATTAATACATTTTTGAAAACGCATAAAAAAAACAGGTTTTGGTGTAAAAAAAAAATTATAATAATAATAATAAATATAATTAAAATATTGAATAAAAATAATAATAAACAATTTCTATAATAATCTGTTAATACGATATACATTCTACACTATGTAAAGTGAAAACTAAAATCATGTTTTTCCAAAAATATTTAAGGTTTTTGCAATCATAACGCTTTTGTAATACAACAGCAAAATAATATTTTAGAAAAAATAACTTGTATGTTACACTAATATATTGTTTTATATCGTATTATCGTAAATGTTTACATTTATAAAATATACTTAAAACTATGTGGAAACGGAATTATGTTTTTAAAAATTGAATTTGTATGATTGTGTAATTGTGCTTTTATATAAATAATTTTTCAAATCTAAACGATTTCTTAATTTTGTTTGATTTAAGTAATTAACAAAAATCAATTAAATACATTTTTTTGTAAAACTAACACCTTTCAACTAATTTTTTTGTTTAATGAATAATGACTACTTTATATTCTAATACCCCAGTCTTCTTTAATCATATCCGCGCCCTTTTCGCCGATCATAATCGTCGGAGCGTTGATGTGCGCTGCCGGTACTTCCGGCATTATCGACGCGTCGATGACTCTCAGGCCTTTTACGCCGTGTACGCGCAATCTGGGATCCACCACAGCCGTGGGGTCACCCACCGGTCCCATTTTGCACGTGCCCGACAAGTGATAGATGGTGAAACTTATTTGTCTCGCCGAGCACTTCCAGTACGCGTCGGAATCGAACTTGTGCCGGGCGCAACCGGGCAACGGGGTGTCGAACAACGTGGCGTTGAGCTTCTTCATCGCGTCGGTTTTCAACATCTGTTGGAAAATCCGCACCCCGGCTACGGCCACGTCCAAGTCCGTTTCGTCCGCAAAGTAATTGGGATCGATCAGTGGATAGTGGGCCGGGTTTGCGTCTTTTAGCCACAGGCGGCCCTTACTCTTCGGTCGCATAATCATTGGGAATACCGTAAAACCGTCCATTTTTTCAGTGGGCTTGTATACCTCGTTATAAATGTCTGCTTTCAAACCAAACAACGTATGTGTTAAGTCATCGCCGGAATATAGACCAGATACTAAAAGTAGTTCCAAGTTCGGGTGTCCGTCTGCGAATCCCGATCGATCTAAATCGAAAAATGCCAATGCTTCTGCACCACCTGGTATTGTTAATGGGCCGTTATTATTTATGAGAAAATTGTATAAAGTAAGCGGATCTCTCATTAATCTTTGTGTTTTTAATGAAATAGTATCGTTTATCAAAACGCTCAGACTTCCCAGTGCCACGTGATCCATCAAATTTTTACCAACCGGCAAGTTTTTTATCAGTGGAATTTTTATATCTTTCAGATGTTCTCTCGGTCCGATTCCCGATAACATGAGTAACTGTGGCGAATTTATAGTTCCGCCAGATACAATCACTTCTTTCCGTACAAATACTTTATATTTTTTACGATTTGTTACGAATTCTACTCCTATTGCCTTATTTGTACTTTTTTCTATTATTATTTTTGTGACAGTGCTATGCTTTTTTACATGCAAATTCAATCTTTTTTTTGTTGGAAGCAAAAAGGCTGTATTTGTACTACAACGACGACCATCTTTCATAGTAACCTGAAATAATTATAAGTGGTATGAAAATATATTTTAGCATGGTGCTCAAGTACTGAATTAATCAATTTAGTACTTAAAATGCATTTACTAATCTTTCAGCTATAAAAAATATTAATAAATATTGATCATTATTACTAATTAATGTAATAATGTTTGTTTTTATAAAATTATAAATATATATATAAATAATTATTAACAATTACATATGTTTTGGTGTCTGATAGTAACTTTAACAGTACTTTAAGTAATTTTTGAAATATTGATAAAATCTTTGTAACTTTTATAGCTTTTTAACTTTTTAGTATAGTAAAACTTGTTAGCATATATTCATATACTAAGTTAGTGTAATAATATAATTATGTAAGATTAATTTAAATAATCTTAGTAAATAGAGATTATAATTAAATATTTATATATTTTTTTTTACAATTAATATTATTCAATCTATATCATTAGATACTACTCCGAATATATACAACAACAAAAAAGTATCACATTATTAACATATTTTTTATGTAAAGAATTGTTGCCCATTATCACTTCCTTATAAATTAATAGGTAGGTACTTTATTTTTCTCAATACATCGCGACGCTATTTGCGATTTAAACGTCTTTGAATAAGTAATTCATATAAATATACCTATAAGGGGTTGTAAATCTTTATAAAAACATTTAGCTTCGTCATTTTTTATTTTTTATTCTAAATCTGAAAAATTAGAGGTTTAAATATGAATTCCATTTATGTTAATTATATGTTATAATAAATGTATTTTAGTATTTATAAAACTATAATTTATTCGAATAATAAATTATTTTAAAGTACTTAATAATCCGATGTTTTATTTTAATTTTTTTCCGAATTATACTGACTCGTTCAAACATTTTAATCACTAAACTCAAACTCGCATCCAGTTCCTGGAAATTCTTCTAATCGTCTCCTAAGAAAATGGTGTTGAGATCTGTTAGACTAAATTAACCAATTATAATATTTGAAAAAATAAAAATATTTATGTCGGGTTATTTCATATACTGGATGACCTCCCTTCTCCACGTGTCATCTTTGTATTTTGTTGCCAAATTTTCTTATTATGCCTTGAAGCATAGATTGTAAATAATTTTCATTTATAAAAAAAAAAAATGTTTAAGAAGTTTATTTCTTAATATGTATGCAAATTAATGTAGTTTTATTATGTAATATTTTTCAAAATCACCGGTTTAGGTCGATACCCGCTAGCTATCAATAGTTGTAATTCTGACTGCAACTCATTAGAGAATAAAATCTGGATTAAAACTTGGTCTTTAACCCGAAAAATAATTAAACAAGATTTATGCTACAAATACGATTTCACCAGCTCCCGCAGAGTGTGAATACTTTTATCTTAGAATGTCCTATAGACTCGATTTTGAGCGGGAGGAGCTTTTGAGCATCCCTCATAATTTATCCAGCTATATAATTAGTATATTTTTATCTCATGTCATATAATAATTAATAACCTTGTGGTGGGTCAGGAAGTGACAAATGAGCAGTAAATACTTATTTTAAAATTTTCTTTGAGGTGCCATATTTGTCAACACGAAACGATATATATCTTTATTAGCACATGATTATAATTTATAAGTATTCGTTAACTTCAAATTACCTGTAAATAATTAATCCCGACTTGTTTTTCACCATTGACATCAATGATAGGCAATCCGATCTGTGATCCAGCGTCCACAAAAGCTTTCGCTAAGGGCGTCCTGTATGGTACGTCGGTCACAGATAACAATCCATCCTGTCCATGATAACCTGAGTCAGCACCAGACACATTTGTATCTTCTGATCTAATGAAATATTTTAGAACGTCATCATAGCTCCATCCTTTAATATTGAAATATGACAAAAAATATAATTGGTATAAGTATAGGTATAGGTACAAATAAGTATATATATATAAGAAGAGTTTCCTTTAAAATCTAACACGAAATACATTCTACATTGACAGTAGCTTTGAATTTAAATAGAGCCTCGCGAGAAGAACTTAGTGAAATATATATTTTTCACGAATTTTAGCCCTTTCATTATGCGCGTGTGCATATACAACATATATACTATGTAGTATACTACATAGTATTATATAGTATTACATAGTAGTACTACATAATATTACGTATTTTTCACGCCAAAATGGAAAGACCAAATTTTTTTTAAGTAGTCATTTAACCTTTTATAAGTACGGCTGTAAAATCAGAATGTATTGAATTACAAATTAAATTTTAATTTAACTTCATTAAAGGGGGTTACACGATAGAAATAGTTCGTGTTATCTTTAAATGGAAACATACTACAAATTAATAAATTGCCTAATATTTGTATACCTGTGTTGCCCATATTTGCCCAATTATCGTAATCCATTCTATTACCACGCGTATAAATCATATAATTCAATGTACTACTACCACCCATAACTTTTCCTCTAGGAATTTTACACCGACGGTCATCAAAACCTATCAACATATTATAATGTATAACAAGTAAAAACGGTTATTCATAACCATATTATGAACGAAATTTCGAAATGAACAATCGTTTTATATATTATATACATACTTAAGCAAGAATTATTCATAGGGACCGTTGTATACTTCCAATTTATAGACCTCGGCTGTAATTTTCCAGCTGCTGCTGGAATATCCATAAACGGTTCTTCATCTTGACCAGCTTCAATTAATAATATATTCCAATCATATATCTAGTATTAAAGGACCCAATAATAAAAAATTATAATTAATAATTTTATAAAAATTTCATACAAATATTTTTGGTATTTAATATTTTATTTGTGCACTCAATAATTTATCATTTGATATTTGTTGTTGGGTAAATAAATTTTTTGGTAAACTACTATTGTTAAATAAAAAAGTTATAAATATAATATTTATTTATGTTAATGCTTAATGTTTAAATGTTTTATAATGAGCAACTACATTAACATAAAAAACACAGACAACTATTGAGGTGTAATGTTAAACTATCAAGTACAAATTATTTTAAATAATGAAAAAATTATATTAATATTTATAAAGTATCTCTGACATAGGCATATAGCAATTTAAACTTCAATATATTAATGATTGTAGTACAATTGTACCTTATTAAACCAGGTATCATAATATGTCCCTATATACTGTATACATGTTGTAAATGGGTACGTGCTGTACCTATTCGCGTCAAAAAAGTCTGCAACTATACGGCCTATTAACAATACTGCTTGAAGTATACAAAAAATGTATACCAAGACCAAGGTTACGACCAATTGACATAATGACGTAAACTTAGCCATTTGAAGTTCAAATTCGGACAATATTTGATTTTTAAACGAATATAAAAGGGTATACGTGACACCTACTGGTTATTGTACTTTTAGTGAACCATTCGGTTTAAAAACCATTATTGATTTTATTATATTATAGTACAGACAGCAAGGGCGCCCATTAGGTGGTGCAAGGGGGTGACATGTCACCCCCCTAGAATAGAAAAATTAATGTTATTTTTTTAGTTATGAATAATAAATTAATTTTTGTAATGATAATATTACGAAAATTTACTTAAGATTATGATTGTCACCCCCCCCCCCCCTAGGTTTTGACAGATGGGCGCCCTTGACAGACAGTACAGTTTAATTTAATTTAAATTCTAAAAAATAAAAATTTCCAATAAATATGTAAATAATGTAATATATTAAAAATGTATATCTTATTCATAACGAAGTCCCTCCACTAGAAAAACTTCTTCAGTCGAATTATTTTTGTAAATTTTTGTTAATTTTATTTATTATATTTTTCATATTATAAACCTATGCAATAAGAAAAAATTAATTTATCAAACGATAGACAATCTTAAGTTGAATCGAGCTATTTATTAGAATATATTATATATATTCATACATTTTTTACAACGAGAATATTGTTTTAAATTACTTCGGATAGTCTATTAGCCACAACTGATCCAGCACTTCCTGCACCGACCACTATAAAATCGTATTTTTTTACAATCGTGATGTAATCATCTCGTTCCGCGGTAGTCTCTCGCTCCAGAACTGTTGATTCGGATTTGTGTAGAAAACACTTAATAAGATAAATAAATAAATATAAATTCGATTTCATTATTTAAAAAAAGAAGAAGAAAATACTAAAGACAAAATGTTATCCGCGTAGCTCTATGAAGAATATTGTAAATACGCATAAACCTACTAGTTAGTGAATACTAACTAGAATTCATCTAAATATATATATATATATATTAATTATAATTTATAATTATACCTACTTTATTCTTTTAAACTGAAGAAGGGAGAGTCATTTATCATGGTAAATATATTTTTATTTACATTGTTATTACTTATTTAGCACTCGATCATTAGTGTCACATTATAGTAAATATAATATATAATGATATTATTTGACATTTGTACATTTTTGATATAATTTACTATATAGTATAGGTACTAATGTATCTATCTATCTAAAACTACATTAAATAAAAAATAAATAAATAAACTATTATTCTATTAATTTATTTATCGCATTAATAATTATATTATTTATCACTGATCGTGTTCACATTCTAAGCGTATGTTGACTGATGTTTTTTTCAGGTGGTGGTTAGTAATTGGACCACATTTTATATCTATCTGATTTGTATTAAATAATTATTACATTTTATTATCCGGTTTATCGATTAAAAATGAAATAAATATTTTTTAAAGTATACCGGAAATTTTTACTATTACCTACGTAATTATGTATTATACATATTATCTATACAAAGAAGTGTTAATTATATAATTATAAAATCTGAATTTATTAATTTATTTTTTTTAAAAAAAATGTGAATAGAAAGACAATTGATGTCCCCGAAAATCTAGTTATATCAGTGGTCAAATTATAGAATTAAATAATAAAGAATCATTAAATATAAAGTATAATGAATAAGATAAACTTTTATAAAATAAATGTAAAATTTTAATGGCCCAATAACTGTATTTTGGGCATATTGGTTTTCGAAAAAAAATGTTCACTGTAGTCCAATAACTATAATAAGCGCTAATTTGTTCTTCTTGCATCATGCCATCTCGATTTGATGGTAATTTTAGCATTTATGTACTTGAAATATACAAATTTACCTAATATGTACTTGGAAGTTCCTGGTCACTTTGTATGGTTGAGTATTAAAAGTGCGAAACGCAGACACTTTGCACTATTATATACATAAAGTATACATATAATATAAATAAGTCTAAATTCTGATGTCATGATCATTTTTATTAAGTTTAAATATCATTTGGTAAATATAAGTATCTTCTAGATTTCTTCAAATCATATAGAACCAGTAGGCAGTAAGAACCTACTACATATTATATAAATATTGTATTATTATTTCTTAATTGTATATGTTTAAATAATTATAGTATATTTTTTTTTCAGCAATATATTATATTGAGTACATATATTTCACAAATATTAAACGTATAATAGTACAAAGTGTCCGCTTTATGCGTTTTTAACAATTGACCGTACAAAATGACTGCTTACCGTACTTTGAATATAATTTTAAGCTATTGATATTACGAACTTATTCACACCATTCTATGACAAGTGACGTCGGTTATCGATTTTGACTTATAACAAGTTAATAATATAAGATTATTTTTGGAAAAAGTTAATTTGATCTCTATATTTAATACAATTACTCTCGATATGTACTCTCATACATACATTATTATGTTGCTACACAAATGGTAAACACACTTTGATCTAGAAAATGGAATTGAAGAATCAACTACAAACAGTAATGCCAACAAAAGTATTTAATGGGTTGAAGCATCAATAACCATGCTCGATATGATTGTGTCAAGACCTCACTTGATTTTTATTCAAGTCACGAGTATCATTTTGTCGGAAGTATTTTATAATTAAGAAGATATTCTATAAGGTCAGAGTTTTGATATTATTGATATTATATGTTATCATCGATATTGTCGATGACAAGATTATCTCTTGCGGACAATACACGGCATTGTCTTACTATAAATTCAGACCAAAAATCAAATTATAATACAAAAGTAATGACATTTAACAAATTTAAAATATTGTATTCAAAAAAGCTCGATTGACTCAATAAAATCACTGCAGTCTGCAACTGCACTGTTAGTTTATTATCGAAGTACGGCGGGCAGAGCCTCTAGTTAATAATAGAAAGATAAATTACTAATTACCATATTATTTTATATAGTATAAAATATTAAAAATATATCTCCCTGGTTAGAATTGTTTTTCGTATAGGTACTTAAACCTATTTTTTCATTAAATTTAAATTTAACATCCATTTTAACTGTACTCGATAATGAGGTATGCTAGAGACACTCAATTGACATGTTCATTTTCATGTATTACATGCAGCAATAAGCAGATCGACTTTCCCAATTCTTTATAACTATATCAATTACGTGTAATATCTAATTTTGACATTTATTACACATCAAATGACTGTAGGTATATACACATACACAATCAATTAAACATTTTATTTATTTATGAATAAAATTGAATAGGTAATAAAAATCTATTAAATACTTATCCACGTAGGTATAATTAATACATAATTTATTCTATGCTTCGTTCTATTAAATATTACCTATACACAAATACTATTTTTAGCATTATATAAAACCCTTATCCGTTAATAGATAATAACAATTATTAAAAAAAAATACAAGTTCTTAAGTTAATATCCTTCGGTTATTATTGATGTTGGCTGATAGATTGACGTTTCCCTAAAACATACAATTTTATATTTAAATAAAAATATCCAAAATATATAGGTATACATAATATGAAATATAACTAATACAATAAGGTTATCATGTATTATATTACACTTATAATACACTTGATTGTATTTATTTTATAGTTTTTTTCTTAACTGAAAAAATTATAACTAACACAAGTCAGTATAAAGTAAAACTTAATTATTATCTCTTGATGCATTTTATAATTAACTATAATATGATAATTGTATTTCAATTTAAAAATTTTAGTTATCATAGTCCTAACAGTCTTATAGTAAACTATTTATATTTATTTATTATTATACTATTATATTTGCTTAACCACATTTATATTACACGAAATGTTATTGTTTCTGTAACTCAAGTATGTGCGAACAGAAACAATATTAAATTGCATAGGTGGTTTTTAGTAGGTGTAACTGGGTATTTGACAATAAATAAAGTTCTCAATGACAAATTCCGATAATATAAAGATTACATAACTTGTAATATTAATAGTTTCTCTTGTATTTAAAGTTATTACTTATGAGATGATTCATAGGTACAATGGGTTCATAATAAAAATACGAAAATACAATAAAATTTCTATACGCACATAATGGATTATTCAAGGGTAATTTAAAAGCTATTACAAAGCCAACTAAGTATACTCATATAGTCACTTAGGTGCGTAAGTAGGTTAGCCTAACCAATTATGTATCAACAAGAAACATATAGTACTAAATTGATCTATTTTCGTAAATAATAATACATTAAGTACCTACGTCATCAGTAATATGAATAAACTAATAGTAATAAGTAATAAACTAATAACCATCACACAAGTTACAATTAACTAATCAATTATAAATTGGTCAGTGACCAGATTTCTAGGCAAAAAATACGGTATAATATGCACAAAAATACTATAAAAATAATTTGAATTTTTAAATGTGTACAAATTGTGAGGTACTTTTATTTATTTTTTTACTTTATTATTATTATTATATTTTATTTTTTTTTTATATTTTATAATTGTATAAAATATTCAAAAAATAACTAAATTTTTATTTATTTGGCTGACCATTCCACTATTCATAAAATAAACTAACAAAAATTTAAATTAATTTAATTAGATAAATATGCAAATATTATGTTATTAACTATAAAAATATATAGTTTATGACTTACATATATTTTTACCCAAATATATAAAAATAATTAACTATAAAATCTACGCATCATAATGAAACGTCAATAAAATTAACAATTACCATATAACTTATATTTTATTAACAGTGGTCAATTATGTTTTTGTACTAAAAATCTAAAAATATAGGTTCAACTAAATCACCTAAAATTAATTTCATAAATAGATACTTAGGTAAAGCCAGCAGTGATGAAATTTGGTTTTACCAATGACACAGCATATCATACGAAATTGAATGGGTAATTACTAATTACTAATTTTATAATTTTATACATTTTAAATTAGTTAAAGGACGTAAAACGTTATAGTTAGTACTTTAGTAGAAGACGTTCTCTGGTGGTGAATATTTACCAACAACGTACCTACCTAGTCATTGTTTATGTTTCAAATATTATATTATCTAAATTGTTGACTATTTAGACATCTGTCATCAGCAGGCAAAAGCTGGTAAAACTAACAACTTGTAGTCACCAGTCACCATTGGTATTTAAAAAAATATAACTTAATAAAAGGCCATAAATCCATAACCTAATCACCGCTAATTATGGTTAATATAGGTACAGCTGTAAACATGCAAATCACGAAAATAAACGTTTAAATATATACATGTTTTTAGATTTTTATAAAATCCAAAAAATATCGTGTGGGACTGGAAAAACATTTATTAAATGTTAATTATTCGTATTAATAAGTTGTAATATTTTGAATGTATGCAAAACGAAGGAAATGTATGTAAAAATACTTGTTCTTTATTTTTAACGGTTATTTTTTCATCACTGTTTCAACATTTTTTAGCACGTAAATCTACTTAACTTTTTAATGGTAACATCTACATTTTTAATGAATTTTAGAAATTTAATGGTCAAATTATATCCATTTTGGTTCGCTAGTTTAGTAATCATGATGTTCTACTTAAGTTTAGTAAATTCATTAAATGAGATAAATGAATTACATATAATATACTAGATCTAAAATATATATTTTAGCTAACTTTTGATACAAATTCATATCTTTTTATACACTTAAATAGTTAAATCGATAATGTTATACTTGGCATAAAATGCACTGTGTATAATAGATAGTTATAGTATCTAGATTGATTTTACGACATATGAAAAATGGATACATTGTTATTTATGTATCTAATTTATTGTAGTTATTTAAATTTGAAAATGTTTTAATTCAATTCAATTTTTATTTAAAATTTTAAAATGTTGATTTTTTTTTTGTTTTTGTTTTATTTATACAAAATTTGAACCGAAATTATTGTAAAATCTATTATAACAAACGATTATTTGTAAATTGACTTCAAACTTTTTATTTGTTAATCTGATAATTTTTACTGAATATTAAATATATTAGTTATTACGCAAATCATAGTTTTGTCGCAAAAATCTACACACGCAATTCGTCTTAAAGATGGCTAAATAATAAATTTTGCACACAATTTTAAAACATTGATTATTTTATCAATAGCTGTAAATATTTTCAAAATAAGTGCAAAACAAGTTTTCGCAATATGTTTGCTATCCCAGTTATCCCACAGATTTTAAAATTAAACCCATCACATCGCTACTACAATTTGTTCTAGCTACCCGTAAGTACATATAATTATGTATTTGTATTTTGTGTAACTCGTTTCCTAAATATTTTTATAAATTCAAAATATGACGAAATTACCTGAGTTGATAGTCATGTGCATAAAGCGATTTGTTTTGATTAAATATCCTGTGATAGTATGACAGCGTACTTTTTTGTTTTGCACAACACATCATAATTCCCATTGTAAATGGTACCGCCAATATAACACCAATTAATATTCCAATTAACAATACTCCATCTCTTTCGGGGCGATTATTGTAGAAATCCAAACACCGCATATGGTAATGGCGATGATCCAGATCAAGAATCGAAATTCCACTCATTTCGATTGGCTCTTGACAACTAAAATGCAATTTTTATAAAATGTGTTATCAGTTTATCACGCCGAAATTATATGCTTAAATAATAATTATTACGTGAAATCATTTAGAAATTCTGGATGTCTTGATTCTGCCATTGGAGCCAAAGTAGACACGAGCCATTGATTTACACAATCACATATCCACTTGTTGCCTTGTAAGTTCAATTCTTCCAAAGTGTCCCATCTACTCAACAAACGGCTATCTAAGTATCCTAAAGCGTTGTAACTCAAATCTAACTACAAATAAAAGGTGATAAACTTAAATAGTAATAGATAGGTAATAGGTATATTTACTTTGACTATTTGAGGCCACATTTCGCCTTCTAATCCATTATTTAATTTGTAGCTAAACGCAGTCGGGTCTATAGATTTGAGTTTATTATTATGCGTACAACGAAACTCTTCAAGAACAGTCAAAAGACTGAAAGCACGTGGTCCGATATTATTTAGTTCAGGCATGTGCGATAAATGAAGCACTTTTAATGATGCCATTTTTGGGAAATTTCTTAATAACAAAATTAATATGTACAATTTAAAGTAACGTCATACCACGAGGTACGAGTAGTAGAATCAAAAATAAAATATACTCACAAGATACTTTTTATCGGATTAGAACTAAAATCTAATCTCTGTAACGCATGTACTTCATTTAGTCCTTGTGGAATTTGTGTAAATTCATTATTTGACAAATTTAATATTTCTAAAAATCGAGGTGTGTGTAAAAGATGATCCGGCAACTCGTGTAAAGATGTATTAGACAAATTTAATACCTGATAAAATTGTAGATTTTTAAACGAGTATTACCTTAAAATATAAATGTTATTTTTATACTTTTAACATGGGTAACGAAGATAGTGCAAAACTAGTTGCTCGGTCAATGACTGTTAAAGGATTTCCTGCTAGTGTCAATGAAGCAAGGTTACTGAGTTCTTTGAAAGTGTGCGGTAACAGTGAATGAATATTATTGTAATCAAGACGTAAATGGATCAGGCTACCCGGTCTAGAAGTATCTTCGTTATTAATCTATAAAACGAATATTAAACACAATATATAACGATATAATTTACATACAATTCCGTGGAATTAAAAAATCAAAAATATACCAACCTTGAAAATATCGGGATTTAGACTTTCCGCCGTCAAAGAATTGTAACTAAGGTCAAGCTCTAAGAGTGACTTTAAGTTTATAAATGCCTTTTCATCTATTTTGTTTATCTTGTTTTTTCGAAGTGATAAGTATCTAACTTTAGACGGTGGCAATTGTTTTACATGTACAATGCCATTATTATCAAAATGCATGAGGGTTGCATTCTTTAAGACATCTGAATAGTCCCATAGATCTAGAATGTCTATCAATCCATTGTCTGTACAGTTTATTATGGAATTTTTACATGTGCAAGTATCGCATAATAAACTTTTACCACTAACCACACAAGTTACTGCGATAATTACAATACATGATGCAACGTCTTGCAAGAACCTGAGAAAACAGCATACGTTTGTACAATTAACAAAAAATATTTAATAAATTTTGTGTTGTGATTAACTGTAAACATAAATAAAAAAATATATACTAACATGTTTATAAATACAAAAAAACTACTATTAATTCTGGTCGAATTCCAATTTCTGAATAGAGGCGTTGGTATAAGCATTAGTTCATGTAGCATACAAAACTGAGTCAACAATTTCGAGCGTAAGATAAATAAATAAATCTTATCATAAAACAAACATTAATTTAGATACGCCATTGTGTAACGTAACGCAAGTAATTCCATGCCTACTTTAATTTTAGTCAAAATGCATATAAGTATTGTTAAGGATTAATACCTAATAATAAATAATAATAGGTTAGGTTACTCGTTGTTACAACATATATGTATATATTATGGTGTTAGTTTTTGCTAAACTTTGTAAGCCTTGCCTTTAGAAATACATCGCTCGTTGTTATAACTATATTACCTATTATTGTAATTATTCAAATAAACACTGTGCCTAAACACACCAACTATAAATTGTCATAATCACGACTTGAACGATAGAACGAACACGGAAAGTTATCGTACGAGTATAATAACAACAAATAATTATCTCGTATTCTCGTAGACATTGGTTATACCATAATAATAATTAATATTTCATAATCGACGCCAATAGATTGTAAAATATACATAGGTAATGAATAACGAGTACACGAACTGTAATTGTAATGAGTGTTGACAGATGAGGCTAGTTCATCTCACAGTTGTAAGTTTGTAATGAATCTACTAAAATATATCTTATTATGATTAAAAACTCAGATTATCAGGTTTTTGTATAATACCATTAATAAGCATATGTGATTTTATTAGAGTAAAAATGTAGGCAATTTGTTCAACACAAATTTAACAAAATAAAGTTTATTTTGAATAATTGAGACTATTCCGTATGGAGAATAATTAGTTTCTTTGGAATATCTTAGAATTTTCTGTAAATGTCGAAAAAAAACTTAATTATTTCAATTTATGTTGCGATTTTAATTGAGAAACATAGGTCAAATAGGTACAAAAATAAAAATAATGTTTTATTTTTTTTCGATTGCAATGAATTTCTGTTCTATTTTTATAATTATCTATTGTTCGTTTCCATTTTATAATAATTTGTGACATTTTCAAAAAAATGTATCTTTTTGTTTCATATCCGAACTAACGTACGTGGTTAAATTTATTAGTAAATCTTAATACAAGTATTTCAACAATTAGTTTCTACGTTAAAAAGTTATTTATACAACACTGAAAAATTTAGGCGTGACAATATTCAAAACTAATCAAAGGTTTCATCATTTTCTAATCACGTACTGTATTTAATAAAACTTACTTAGCTTGAGATTATTTCCTAAATAATATAGCCAATAATTATTTATTATTGATTTACTTTATAATTTATTGTTACCCTTTGTTGAGGCCTTGAGGGGAGACGCTTAGACGCTTACACTACACTAGTCTACATAATACACTATGTTCCGCTGCACTGCTGCAGTATATTATACCTATAAGTTTTTATTACCTAAATAAAATATACTAAGCAAAAATATTAATGCAAAATTCGAATACTAAGTACAGATGATCTTTGTAATAAACGATTGATTTACTTAGATGTTTATTAACATTTTTTAAAAAGTTACCTACATTTTTAGAAACTTTTTTTAATGTATATTTACATAAGCTAACTAATTATTATGTCTAAAGGTTATCATATTGGTTTTTCGTATTCATACATACCTATTCGTAAAGATTTAAATTGGCATTGATTCAAGACTATCGCAAAACAAATCATACTACATTACTACCTTATATTATTACTTATAGGTTGCTAAGCAGAGGTATACCTAGCATTTACCTATGTATAAAATGTATATTCTAAACATATTACATTTTCTTTACAATTTTCTAACACTATTTTTTTTAAGTGTATGTTATAGGCCAACGTATATATTTATGGTTCTAATAAAATTAAAGTAACAATAAAAAACTTAAAATTGTAATTTATTAGCAAGTATACAACAGGTGATTGCGGGTAGAGACCTAAACTGTAATATAATGTACAATATACAATATACAATGCAATTTCAATAGTATTTTTATTAGTTAGGTATAAAATTGTTTTTTAACATTTCAAAATGTATATATTTTGTACTAATTATTACCAAATTTGCCAATTATTTTTAATTTTATGGATCTCTTATAATTATCTATAATTATATTATCTCTTTTAATAATTTATTAAAAACAAATTTTGGTACCAATTGGTATTATGTTAATGTCAGTGTATTAACTTATTTAATAATCGGAAATTATACTAATTTAGTAAAATAATTAAAAAACAAGTTGTTTTAGGTTTTCATAGTACCTACTTTCTCTGGACACGGTGAAATATGAGTATTATTAGTACTAACCATCAACATTCATTGAAAAACTTTGAAGATATAATAGTTTTTTCGTATACTCCCATTAAATATTAATAATTTTGATATTAGAATAAAACAATACTACAATAATCTCAACTTTTTATCTTTTACACACAATTATAATGCACAATATTAATAATTAGTATGCACTTATATCTATTATCCAATATTAAACAAATATTTTAGATAATTACCTACTTAAATACCATGTACCAATTAGTAACTAATACACACTTTACAAAGTGTTTTACTGCGATTAAAAAAATAAATACATCTTTTCATTAAATAATCTACAAAAATAAAATAATAACTTAAATAACTTCTACTTACTTCCAACAATTATTTTTAAATGTACATAATACCAATACCTACTTTATAGAGATCATTAACTCAACTTTTTAAATACATAAATAAACTATAAACTCAAATATTCAATAAAAATTTTAACAGGTTAACCCAGGTACATGGTTGGTTTTCATTTTGGATTAAACCAAAAAGAGGTGAACATTCATTATTTGCTACGGACATTAATTAAAATTATTATTTTTTTTTTTTTGATTTTTATACTTAAAAAATTGAATTTATAAGATATCAATACCCAATGGGCTGGTCAAAAATTTGTTTGTTTGGTGGGCTAAGAAATATTTTCCTGTGTTAAAATCGTATTTACGTGTACCATAATAGGTACACATAACACTTTTTTGCAAACACTGAAACACTCCCCACACTCCCGTGTACCAATAATGATACACAAAACTTTATTGGCAAAACAACAAGTGTACCAAAACTGGTACACGTAGCTCTTTTGGCCATGTACCGAAAAATGTCGTAGCGGTTAACCTGCATGTTTTAAAAAACATAAGTTAAAAATTATTATTCGCTGAGAAAACAAATATACTGTTTGTGTACTCCCTAGTGATTAGTCCCTATTTATTTTGATAAATCCAGTATTTCTAACAAACTCAAAATAAAAAGAGCAACAATAATATCTTAGTAAATCCGTACAGAATAATTTTCATCTTACTGGTTAAAACGTAAATAATATCTAGTTATACTATATTGACCAATTGTATTAAATTGGTATAAAAATAAAGTTATGCAAATATGTAATGTTTCATATTATATACATAGGCGTGCGCAAACCTGAATTTCGGGGAGTGCCTACAATTTTTTCGGGCTCTTTTCTTAATTTGGGCCCTCTCTTAACAAGACATGTACATATTTTAATAAATTATAATGCCTGAATAAACATTACTTAAATTATAGCACATATTAATTAGTAGTATTACTAATACCAAGTTATATAATATTTCATTAGATAGTTGGATCTAAAATCTATTTTCAAGATAATTGCAATACATTTTATTTATTATTTTTACTTTTGTAGTCAATAACATCTAGCTGTTATAATCATAATAAGTTTTATCACGCAAATTTAAAATATTTTAAGTTGTATTATTTTTTTTATCCCAAAACATAATTTTTTACAACATATTATAGAAAAAATATCATTTTTATTCTAGTAACAGTAGCAGCATTAATTTAAATACGGACCCATATAAATGCTATAGGACATACATGTCGAGGGGTGCTCAGGCACACCCGGAACCCCCCGTGCGCACGCCTATGATTATATAATCATAAAAATATGCTATTCAAGAATAATATTGTTGAAACCTATTGTCTTCATAATACATAAAATATGTTTATTAATTAACTTGAAATGTCTGCGGAGTTTCAGTCGTTTCAGAACACAGTAAAATTTCAGATAAAGGCTTAACAATACAATACTAAGCTAACCTAATTTTTTAAGTTCATAATATATATGCTACATTTCAAAGGAAAATGTCCAATTTGATGTTATTCCTTTGTATAATGAATTAACAGTTAGAATAACTAATTATATTGACCATATACCCATATGTTTTTATATACAGTGCAGAGTGCAAGATAAAGAATTTCTAAATTTTGATCAGAAATAATTAAATTCTACTACTTAAAAAAAATTGAAATAACTTGGACTAAAATGTAAATAATATAAAAAGCCAAAGTGCAAACATAAATAATGTTTTCATTTTGTTTGATCATAGATCAATTCACACAAATATTAAACTTAACATTTAACAACACATGATTGCCGATTGGTTCTGAAATCTACTGGTTACAAATAATTACACACGAGTCAGTGAGAAAAAAAATAATATGTTAATATCCTCTTAAGAGGACTGATTGTAATTACATCATTGAAATTAAATTATCCATTATCTATTATAACAATTAAAATATATAGAGAATAATATTTTTACCATAATAACAACAAAGTAATCACAATAAGTAAAATGCTGAGAGGTTGATACATAATATGTGTAAGAGGGGAAAAAAATTATACTGGTAATTGATATGTCTTAAGAATAGATAATACTCTCCTTTATTATTTATTGTAAAATATTCTGATAATTTTAGTATTAATATAGATATCTTTGTATCAATTGTGTTCTGTATTTTTACAATAATAATTACTGGTAATAATGCCTTAAATTAGCATTATATAAGTATTAAATTCATTACTCTAGATTAAAATAAAACAGCATATTATATTATGTTGGAAGTAATGAACCTTATTATTATAACTTTTATTTTTGACAGTACCAAATTAATACACAACATTTTATAATTACAAACTTAATAAATAAGAAGAATAAGTCGATAAAACCCAAAAAATAAACATAGGTTACATGAAAAACTATTTTAAATTTACAATCTGACCTCCAATATATAGATCTTTTTAATTTGTTAAAGGTAAATATTTAAAAATTTACCAAAAACTGTTATTATTAAATGTTTGAATTATAGATCATACATAAATAATATTACACAGTAAACAATTAAATGAAACAGATGAATATTTTAAAATTAAAATCAATGATAATTTATTTTTCCATTAAAATTGGTAAACAAAAGTTAACATTAAATTTTCTTTATAGTTAAGTAGTTAAAAATAAAAAAAATTTACATAGAATTTGAAACAACAAACATTTTGTCTATTTTATATAATCCCACTATTACTTAGCTATTGTTCTAGTGTTTTGCTCTGCCAAAGGTTTTTGTCCTCCCCTTCTTCTTGATTTCTGAGCAGGCTGATTTTCATTTTCTCCAACATTCTACAATAAAAAATACTTTAAGTAAATATCCAAGATTTGATAAAAATTTCTTATATTCTTTAATGTTTAATTACTTGTCCTTGTGCTTGAGGGTTTGACTTTTGAGGTTTTTGAGATTGTCTAACACCCACTTGCCCTGTTGGAGGGGGTACAGCTAACACATTGCCAACAGCTTTTGTCCTACCTTCTCTAAATACCAATCTTTGACCGGGTCGTAAGTACTCTGGGTATTTAATAAATCTAAATCTTACTTTTGCTTTATCCCCAGTTCTCAAACATTCTTCAGACATACTAAGAATAGATGCTGTTTGTCTAATACTGCCACAATGAACTATATATAAGAAAAAAAATAGCAACAATAAATTAAATTATTGAACATAATTGTTGATAAATTACCCATAGCTTGATATCGAGAACTAATAGTAGTTGGATGATGCAATACAAGTATCTCTCCGTCAAACTCCCATGTAGCAGATGGATTGAGTGATGGAGAAACCATTACCATTCCTTTTCGAATTTGTGATCTTTTGATTTTCTTTAAAGCAAAAGAAGCAGTTTGTCCGGCTTTTACTTCACGTACAACCATTCTTTTACGGTGTATACTTTTTACTGTGATTGCAACAAACTGGCCGACAGGATCTGGTCCTAACATTAGTGTATCATTTAAACGAATTGTTCCACATAATGTTGTACCAGAAACTACTGTTCCAACACCCTAAAATTAAAAATGTATTTTTAACTATTTTTCAATATATTAAACACAAGTAGTTAATTATGCTGTACAATAAATACATACAGGCACAGAATATGTGTCATCTATTTGAAACTCAGCTGGATCATTATCAGTAGACATAACTCGGGTAGTTAAAAGATTCAAAAACATTTTTAATAAATCTAAATTTTCGCCATTTACATTAGAAACTTGAAATATTGGGCAGAGTCTTAAAAAAATATATTAATTAAATTCAAAATCAAATAAATATATAATAATTTTAATGTTACACACCTTTGAGAAACAAAATTTGTAGCACTCACAATGACATCATCCTTGGTCTTAACCATTACTGGAACTTTTCTACAACCTGGTGACTTAAGTATACGAACTAATAATCTCAATGTATCTTGAAGTATATTAGGAGGACACATATCAATTTTTGTAACAACTACAAATACTGGAACACTAAGAGCTAATGCAAGACCTAAATGTTCTTTGGTCATTCCAATTATCCCAGCATTAGCCCCAATCTAAATAAAATTACAATTTTAAAACTTATCATTGTGAAATTCAATTTAAAATTACCATTAACATGCCAAAATCTGGCATATGTCCAGTCATTCCAAATACAGTAGTCTTTAAGTAACGTTCATGTCCAGCTAAGTCAATAAAGGTAATTACTTTGGTCGATTTCTCACATATTTTTACCCAATCTAATGATCCATGTTCTGGTCTATTTACTACTTCTCCAGTGCTATCAAAACCAAGAATATCATTGCCTACAGAGCTTGTGCGCCCTGATTCCATTTCATGTTTGTGTCTAAACAATTTTAACCTTGCATGACCTCGACCATTATCTAATTCACCATGAGTCAAAACCCCTAACAGCGTTGATTTTCCAGCATCTACATTTCCCACAACCGCTACCCTAAATGAAAAGTTATATGAATATTCTTTTATTTGTAAAATGTTTAATCATTAATTACCTTATTTCGAGAAAGTCTTGAGATTCTAATCGTTTTCTAACAAGATACTGTGCTGTACTAGTTCCACCTTCTATTCTTTCTCTAAGAAGAACACAGTCTGCATCCTGAGTTGCTGCTAATGAATGTAGTGTAGCCACAGAGGCTTCAAACTCGTCATTTGTTAAGCCGCTACCATCATCTCCAATGCCCACGTCATAAATAGTTTCTCCGTGACCTTCTTCAATTAGCTCTTTAAGCCTATGCTGCAATATTTCAAATTGCTCTTCTGACGGACTAACCAAACTTGACTGTAAACATAAAGATGAAGAGGCAAAAATAATTTCTTATACTATATTTTACACATCAAGTATAAAATATTGGATATATGCATTGTTATAAATAAAAATTACAATATATCTAATTATATTAATTAAGTTTAAAATAATGGTTTTTCAATTATTGTAAAAACTACTTTAATTATAAGTTTAATATTGAATATAAATTAAACTAAACAAAATTACCTTTCCTCGAACAATGGAATAATCAACTTTTTTTATTTCCTTTTCATCTAATTGACCTCCGTTCAACAAGGAAATCGCTTTGTCCGCTGTATTTGGAGTTTGTTCAACTATGTTCGCCATTTAAATGTACTACAATTGGACAATTATTCTCAAATCTTATTTGGCCAATAATATGGACAGGAACGCCATTATAAGTCAAAATATCGTTCTACAGCAAAAGCTATTGGCTGTAATTAGCAACAGTTATTTCAATTATTCAAACTATCAAACATAAAAATGTATACCTAATTCTTATTACAAAATGTCTCGAAATCGAAGGACGGCCAATACCAACTAAGTAGATCCGAATCTATTGCAATATCCTACTGGCGTACAGCTACAACCGTTAAACAAAATTAGTATTTACTATTTACAAAGAGTAAGTTGTTCTAAACATAAATATTTTGACACCTTGTCAGTTGTAATTATTATTATTATTATTGTCGAGTTGTTATCAGAACGTTGTTCGACTATGTAAACGTAATAGTATTTGTCAGTGCAGGTCGCAATAAGTAGAAATAACGAAAGCTCCCCGCTATCGGTACCACACCAAAATTAAAATACTAAATAAATATCCTTCAAGTTTCAAATGTCACAGTTTTTTTGGTTGCCAATAGTTCTCATATTGACCACCGATTTAGACGAAAATGTTCAAATGTGACTAGTGTAATTATTGTTCGATAACGATATGATACCTATAACCAAATATCTTAATAAAAAATATAATCTACAAAATATTAAAATTCAATATTGAAAAAAACATGGTAAGTTAAATTTATACAAATCATTGAATCATTTATAAATCAGTGTAACCACATTTAATATACGTAATATAATGTATTTATGTTTCAAAGACTACGACGTAACATTAATGTAGTTCCACAAAACATTTGTTCCATTAGTCTTTTGTTCTAAAACAGATAAGAAAAAATATTTTATTTAAAAAGTAGTTAGGTACTTGTAATTAGTTACTGTTACTACTTACTGGAATAAATATTTTTTAGAACAAGTAATACCTAGTTGAAAAATATTTTTATGGGAAGAAAGGTATTGGAATACATTTAATTTGAAATATAACTAGTGGAAGAAACATCTATTAACTTTACTACTTTAGTGTTTTGATTTAATAACTAATGATTAATAATTGTGTCAACGTAAAAGATAATTCTAAAGGGGTTTTATGCAGGCGTTGTTAACAAAAATTTAAAAATTAAATATTATATTTAAATACTATTACTCAAAGTAATTTACAAGTGATCCCATATCTCTAATATTTAAATGTTTGTACGTAATCCAATTATTTAAATTGAAATAATAAACACAAAAAACATATCATCGTGAAACCTATATTTACCTAATGAATGACTCCACTAAAATTCTAAAATTGTTAATATTTATCAAAAAGACTTTAAAATAGGATATACGATATACTTACACTTTAATAAATATAGGTACTTAGAAAAATGTCCATACTTTTCTATAAATCTGTTAGATCTATTTTATAACAATCTAAAAAAGGGTAAGAAAGTGAATACCGCTGTCCGCTATTACTATTATAGGTACAGTAGATCATATAGATGTCGAGTGGATATACTATTCTGTGAGTATTATATTTGAATTCAATGATATAGGTATATAATTATTGTAAACAAAAAACGATTTTGTGCAGAGTAGAGACGATTGGTCAGCTTATATTAGATACCTACTAAGTAGATTTCGTGGTACCTATGTATTTTTTTTATAAAGTTTATGTATTTATTTTACCTTTGTCTTTTAGTATTACGGTAGGTTGATACAGTTTTTTCTGAAAATATTGCATTTATTATATTATTAATACCTATTTAATTATTAAAATTATATAAATTTGTACCATTTTATAACATATAGTTCAATAAAATCTTTCTGTTAATATATCGTAAAACCGTAAAAA
This sequence comes from Rhopalosiphum maidis, assembly GCF_003676215.2. NCBI lineage: Eukaryota > Metazoa > Arthropoda > Insecta > Hemiptera > Aphididae > Rhopalosiphum > Rhopalosiphum maidis. Next base: position 29,665,365 of record NC_040880.1, read on the forward strand.
TAAATTCATAGTATAAATAATAACATAATAACATAATAATAATATAATATATATATTATTATACCTAATAACATCTTAAAAAAAAATCAAAAATGTCATTGCGCAAGCAAAATTCATAATAATATAAAATACGCAAACGGTTCAAGTATATATATATGTTTTTAAATTATAACAAAATATTTAATACATAGTTAATAATTATTTAAACAAGTAATTTTATATTTTCGTCCAAATTTAAGCTTCAAAAACATATAAAAAAAATTGTACTTGTGTATTTTTAATATTTTTACACAGATTTAAGAACAACTATAGGGAATTTTGTAATAAATTTTTAAGAATTTTGATTCAAAGAATAATTTTTTTCAACAATTATTGAAAAAAGATTGAAAATTTATCATGTCTATAAATAGCTCAAAAATATCAAAAATTATTGCAAATATGAAATTATAATTTTAAAATTTAAATTACATCATAAAAAATCAGATTTTTATCAAAAATTGAATTAGTGTAAAAGTTCCTGTTTTTCCTATATTTTATTTTTTTGTTTTCCCTGAAAAAAATGTGCGGGGAATTTTTAATTTTGATTTTTCCTTAGTACTAACTAGATCCAATTGTCTAATCAAAATCACTCTTAAAATTGGGTCATTTATTTGACTATTTATTGTGTACACATACGACGTACACACAAAAAGTATTATAAAAATATTTTGAGTTTTAAATGTCGATGAATAAAAATGATATGGTGTTTGTATTTCTATACTAATTTCTTTATTTTCCATTGTTCATATGGAACATAATATGTCCAATTCTTTGATAAAAAATCTATATGGATTATAAATAGTCGAAATGAGAAAATTTTAATTTTTTCATTGTTGACAGTTGATACCATACTTCAACACTAGTTCTCTGTGTTGATAGATGAAAAATAAAAATAGGTTTTAAATTAAATTTATTTATTTATTTTTTAGTAATTTCAATAACATTACGTAGGTACTTAAGAACCAACTTTTGATAGTGTTTGACGACATTCACTATTTATTATTTAATCGTTCTATGAGCAATCGTCATCATCACTACTTTGTAAAATTAAATTATTACTCGAACCAAAGTCGAATAGAGGATAAATGGTAATTCATTTCAGAAGATCTGGATAGTAAAACATGCATTTATTTTAATGTTAACATTTTAAGTTCTAAGCCTTAATGCAAGCATTGTGATAAAATAATCGATTGATTGTTTTTTTTAAAAAATATTAATTTAAAATTACATTTTTCTATAAGATGCTGTTGATCAATTTTTTAAATTTTTTAAATAATGGTTTTTTAACATGATAATAATATATGATTTTAATCAGTAGTTGATAAGGATAAAGATTTGATAAAATGATTATTATTTTGATATAAGAGGGGACTGATATTGTTAAAGTTAAACGCATATTATATTAATTTCATATTACAATACAACCAGTTATTTATTTCTAGTATTTTTTTTTGTTCGCTATTGATTTGTTACTCATCTAATTTGTAATCGTAATTTTTTGATTTTTTAAATTATTTTTTTTGTTATTAGCTTATTTTGTAGGAAAAGTATTTTGTAAGTTATAATAATTGTGTGGATACATTTTTTGATCATTGTCATTTTCCGTTTTTGACTCATGGTTCATACCTCGTGTAGGTACGGTATCGAAAATCCCGCAATATTATTTCTCTGTAGAAATGCAAATTTAATCCATCGAAAATTTCCATCAGCTCTAGCCTCTAAGTGCCTGCATTCTGTTCTCTAAAATCATTTGTCTTTTGTGTTTAACAAAATATCGATGGAGGAATATTCCGAAGAAATCATTTGTTGTTCTCAGTGGATTAAAAATGGAAAATTTGAAAAAGTAATTTAATCTGAATGGTTATCCTGTAAATGTTACTTGTAACATTTATATATAAGAATATTTTTCATGTTGTATTGTGTACATAGGTATGCATTCAATTACCGGACTACATGTTGTGCAAAAGTGTATCAATTTCATCAGAATTTGAAAGACTGCTGGATCGGCGAGTATATATACTAGGCGATACTTCTTATGGCAGGTGATCACTAATAATATTGCTGTTCATCCTAATACTATTGCTTTTTATACAAATACTAATGCTTTTTACACTGTAAAGGTAGTCTCATTTGATTAAACCATTCCTATTTTTATAACAATTTCAGCTGTTGTGTTGATGAAACAGCTGCTCAACACATAGCTGCTGATTGTGTTGTTCATTTTGGAAAATCATGTCTGACACCAAATAGTCACCTTCCTGTCTATTATATTCTTCCTAAGCAGCCATTAGACTATATTCAATGCGCCAATTTGATAATCAAAACCTTTGAAACTGAAGAGGGACTGGTTTTGGTACTGTACGATGTGGCTTATCATCATATCCGTGGTAAATTTTTAAATTAATATTATTTTTTACAATTTACTATAGTAAAAAAAAAATAATGATAATAATGATGTTTTTTTGTTCTAGACAATTTGGCCAAATCATTATCATCTACAAAGTCGATAATATTATCCGATATAGATTTAAAGGAAGACAAAAAAACTAGTTGTACTGTATCCAATGACCATGAATATACAAGCATATTTGGAAGACGATTTCTTAATTTAAATTATAAAAATATTGTTTATATAACTAATGATAACTATATGAACAACGTCGATAGATTTATATTAGAGAAAAAAGGTATAAACATTACATTTTACTATAATTTAGATAATTTACAACTATTTTATATGTATAAATTTGTTTTACAGAATGTCAAGTATACATTTATCAAAATAGCTGTAATGTGTTAACACAACGAACCTTAACATCAGTTATAAAAAAAAAAAACTTTATTAAAGAAAAGATAAAAGATTCTACTCATATTGGAATACTCATATGTAGTTTAAGCATTAAAGATTTACTTGAGCGTATTAATAGAGTTAAGTGTTTGTGCAAAAAGACAAACAAAAAATGTTATATTTTTTCTGTTGGACGTCCTAATGTTGCCAAATTAGCCAATTTTCCAGAAGTAATATATTCCATATTAATGATTAACTGTATACAATGACTATTTATTAATATATTTATTTAGATTGAAATATTTGTGAATATTACTTGTGCGGAAGGAGTCATAGAAAATCAAAAAGAATATATGCAACCAATTGTTAATATTGATGACATTGAATTGGCTTTGGAGTCTGAAGACACTAGTGGTATTTATATAGTGTTTTAATTTTTATACAATAATTTAGTAATTTATCTATAGCAATTTATTTTTACTTTAGATTTACCCGATATATCTTTAGTAACCAACAAATTAAGAAACATTACAATGCCTAAAGAGGAAATTGAGTTGTCTTCAGCATTAAATGTCAGAAGAGATATGTCATTATCGATAGTCACTCAAAATAGAACATGGACCGGACTCAATCCACATGATACACGACCACCAATTATAATAGCAACAGAAGGAAGAAAAGGCACACCGAGCTCTGGATATATCACATCTGATTCAGAATACCGTAGCTAAAGAGAACATTTTATGAATGTTTTTCCAAAACATTAACATATTTCTATTTAAGTTCAAGAACATGATAAAATAATATTGTTCAAATTATTAGTAAAGGATTTGTTATTAAATAATAATTATTGGTAATAAAGTAATAATAATTTCTTACTTTCAAAATAAATATTTTGATATATATTTTTTATTTATTTTATAAATAATTTATTAAATATACAAAAATACTGCCATTTATAATAGTTGATATTTATGTTATTATAGTATACTGAAGTCAAAGTATCTTCTAGTCATTATTAAAAAGAATAATATTTTAATTCTGTATTTGTACATCAATGGCATTTTTAATTATATATGAAATGTAGAAATTATTACTGTCTTCTTTAGTTTTTATTAAAATTGATTTTACAATTAAAAATTATAAGTGTATGAATACAATTTTAATAGTTGTCAAGTTTTGTATTTTTCCAAATACGAATACTATTTTGTTTATAAAAAACCATTTTAATTATTTAATAGGATAACATATTTAATAATTTTATCATATTTTACCAGATGACCACATTAATTATAATATGATACATTTTATTTTCTTCAAGTAAAAATGTTATTACTCAGACATTTGTTTTACACCTAAAACTATTTACCAACATTTAAATATTTTTCATGTAAAAACCTCCCAGCTATAAAAACATTAATTGAATGAATATATTCGTACTATTTAGTGACAGTGTATTAATATTGAATTATATGTATAACCCAGAACTCCAAAGAAAAGAAGCATGATTTTATTTTTGTAGCATTAATCATTAAACAATTAGTCAACTATCTTACCAAATTGTTTCTCTAAGTTGTCTATCATAGCTATTGAAAGAAATTTATGAAATGTTCTAGATAAAGAAAACATTTTAAATACATTTTCTGATAATGAGCACGGAGCGGAGGCATAAACTGTAATTACTAATATATTTATTATAATGTTACATTTAAATTTCACTTATATTTTAAGAAAATTAAACTTGAATTCATATCTAAAATAATACTTAATAATACCTATTTTAATCATTTAATTACCAGATTATCACTTTTTTATTTGTTCTATACACACAATAAAATATGTCACACACACTATAATAATTAAATAATATTCTAATTTTAACGATTTATTTAATATGTCATGAGTGAGGGCGACAGAACCAGGCACGTATACAGAAGGGTTTGGGGGGTCCCCCCACCCCCGAATTTTATTTTTGTATACGTGCCTGGACGAAATCCTCAACTTTTTTAATTCTTTTGAAAATGATAGGGTTGGAACCTCCCTAACTTTAAGATCTAGTTATGACTATGTTTAGATCCTGAATATTTAAAACCTTTTAATAGTCCAGCCCATTATCAAGAGAAATTAAAATATAAAAATATCCTACATTCCTAATAATAATATAGTATTTGTTTAAAAATTAAAATATCCATACAAGTTGTTAAGTTGCAACCTACAAAATATAAACACAAAATTACAGGAACGAACTCATTAGTACATTAAATATAAAATAAAAATAGATATAATAGCTTAAATAGCCGTATAATATATGGAGAAAAAGTATAGCTTATAAAGGTATCCAAGCTATCTAGCCATCTTAGCCCTTAGGTAGTGTAGTTATCGTAGAATAGATGAAATTTATATACGTACTACGTACATTTAATACGTTGTACCACTTACACATACATGTTGATAATAATTAATAATTTTATTTAAGTAAGTTACAGAATAACTGCTAATGAAACGATAGCTTAATTGCCGAGAGCTGCATACCTGCAGCAATGACCTATTTTTTTCACTTTCAAACATTTGTGCGATATATATCTAGTCAAAAAATAATAATTACATAATGGTATGTGAATGTGATTTTCAGTAAGTAGGTACGAGATTTTTAAAATACCGTTAACAGTATGTATATAGTAGGTATTTTTAAATTTATTATTATTATTTAGCTTGAGTAATTAATTAACACTTATAAGTATTAAATTTACCATACCTACTAAGTAAGTATAGTCACATAGATAAATGTGTGAATGTAAAATTGTCAAGACCGAAGTCTCTATAAAATTACTCTTAAGTTGCCATAAATATAAGTATATAGTTACATATATATATATATATATATGGCTATGTAACTATGTAAGGCCATTAACACCTAATATACCTACGTTTATTTTTAAAATAATACATTTTTACACGTCCTGTACTTAACCAGTGACTTATAACTTAAAAGTTATAACACATTTTGAAAATAAAAATGTATAAATGAACACAGGTCACTTTTTCCACTACTCACCCCCCCCAAAAAAAAAAAAAAAATTACCACTAAATTACTTAAAGTAAAAAAGATATAATATTATTTGTTTCCAACAAATAAAAGTGTGATAATTTCTATAATATTGAAATAAAGATTATAAAGAATACAAATGGTTAAAGTTAAAATATATTTTTTATTGACATTTTTAGACCCGGAAGATGTTTCTGATTGCTTTATAAAAGTAAAAAATTATGACTACATAATCGTCATAACCAATGGGGGAACAGCATAGATAGATATTTTATATGCTACTATTAAATAGATATCCAGAATACTCGATAATTATATTTTGGAAGACTGCAGGTATTTATATTATTTTATGAATCTTGTAATAGTTTGTTATAAAATTTAATATTTATTATTTTAACTGAAATTCAATTATATATTATTTGTATAATATAGTTATATGGTCATATGGATTGATAACTATACAGAAAGGGGACAATAATTTTAACTTGAAAATTTCAAATTATATAATTTATATATTACCTATAGCATATATAAATACCTACCTAAATTGGTAGGTTAATATCATTTTTTCTGAAAATATATTTATATTTACCATATAATTAGCACGAGTGCACTATATTTATATTTATACCGTGTTTTATTAATTTTATATAGTTAATAGTTATGTATAATATATTATAAAACACAATTTAATAACATCTTTCTGTATGTACCTTAATTTAAATATTTAACGATAAAGCTATAATATTTATACGATATATATAAATTTTGATTTGGACTCTACATCAAAAAAAGCACAATTTCTATTGTAGAAAGTTTTCGACCGTTTAAACATTTTATCTCTACATATAGAAATAATATTACTAGATATCATAATATTAACGTAATGAAATGCAATTATATATTAATAGATCATATTATAATACGCGATATATACACGTTGCGTATATACAAATTATATACAGTCATCATAATTATTATGCATTTATGCATCAATACTGATAAACTAACAAACTAGGTACCTAACGGTAAATATACGGCGTATATCTATACATAGGTATACGTCGTACGCGCGTAATGGTGTTTGACGCAGAGGTGATTATTATCATATAGGTACTTCCAGTGCTCGACTTGGCAAAATTAAAGTAGGGAGGATTCTGTTAACTTTAAAAAAAAAATGCGTCCCCATCACTTGTTAAACGTTACTTAGCCCTCTTTAAATCATATGAAAAATATTTATAAATAATCAAACTAAAAATAAATTACTGTAAATATTATATTGTATATTTTAGTTATAACTAATATTATAACAAACTCAAAACTAACTAAATAAAAAACAATTCATTTTAACTACTTATAATAAAGTACATAATTTGTTATTTGTATATATAAAATAATATATCATTTAAGTTAAGTCATGGTATTTATGGAAACTATTTCGAATCGCTCAGAGCACTCGCTTTTATATAGAAGGTAATATACATATCGAGCGTAAAAATATAATTAAAAATCTAAGGGCTAAACATATTAATTATTATAATTAACACGTATTAACATAATTTATTATATTTACGAGATTGTTATAGGAAATATTTGGGGTTGAAAAAAACCACCTTATTAATTAAAATATAACCTTCATCTTTTCCAATATGAATATTAATATATTTTAGGTATGCGATATACCTGCATTCTCAAGTCTTAAACTCAATACTTCACAATTTTATTAAAGAAATGGAAAATAATTTGTTATCATGACATAGTCGTTATTATCGTTATTCAAGTACTTACAAACATTTTTAGTAAAATTGTATTTGTGTAAAAATTTCCCAATTTTTCTAAAGGCTCTGGCTTTATAATACTCTATTTCTATACAGCTGTACTACAGTTATATATTCTCTGCAAATTTGTCCAATATAGTTTTTTTATTTTTTTGAAGACACGCGTATGCCGTACACTATTTGTCATTGTTAAATTAATAATATTCTTAGACTTAGAGCGTTATCAGAAAGTCCTCATGAGCGGAACTACGGCCTGGGCCAACTGGGCCACGGCTCGGGCTAATTGACTCGTATTAATGCATACATTTGCTAAGAATATATTAATTTAAATGTAATAAGATAAATTAGGTAAATACGAAAAAAATTGAGAAATTAATTATACGTAATAAATAGAATAGCTTAAATGTTTAAAATATATTTAGCATCTGTATTTCACATGTAAGATTTGTAAAAGTGATACAATTTTAGATTTATAAGTTTAAAACATTTATAATTACTTATGTTATACATTCGTATTATAATTAAAAAAACATTGGTGTTTCTTATCTTCCTTCACTCTTTCCTTTGGGTATGATAGGTGCAAAATGACTCACATAAATGGCCCAGTCTAATGAAAATGTTTAGTTCCACCTATGAAAGTCCTCCACAGACTAATATATCATATTGGTATATTGCTTGATAGAGGTCCAAATATACAAATCGCATAACACGAATATGGACTGATACAACTTAATTTAACTTATAGAAACAGACATTTAGACTACGAAAACAAATAATTATAAATGATTTATAATATGCACATATTCTACCTTAGGTGATGTTTGTCAAACCTAAATATTGGACACCTAGACACAAAGATACTCAAATTAATTTTTACAAACTGAGCTATTACACAAAATATTTTTTTTACAGAAATACATACGGTTAGCTCATTAAGGTTATCTGTAATATTTACTATGAAGTTCATAAACATAGCTTTTTTTTTAATTTATAGATAACCTCCTGTCTTACAAATTTAACGATCATTTTGGATTCATGGGTTGCTTTAGTATTCACATCATCCCAAAAGTCACCACAGAAAAGTAATCAGGTATCGAGATATCATCTGCATATCGCATATGCTATTATTGGTCCATCAATGTCCAAAAACTAAAAACACATACTTCTTATTTATATACAAAATAAATAAAATTTAACCCAAAACACTTCCTTGAGGAACATCACAGATCACTGACATTTGACAAATTATCGTATGCAATTCCATTAATACTTAGACTTGTCAATGTAAATACCAAAATTAGATAAAATATTAATTGATTATTTATAATTAATAAAATAAAATGCAGAGGCGTCATTTCACATTTTTTTTCTACGAGTAAGTTTTTAAGCAGGTCATTTTGAAATTTCACCGGCTGGGCCATATAAAAATAAATATACGTTTGTGTTCAATGTACATTATCCTGCTTTTAATTATTTCCATATATTATGTACCAAATCATTGCATCAAAATAAATAGTAAAAATCAATTTAAAAACTAAAATATAATAACAATTGATAGCACGATATTTGTTTTTAATTATAAACAATGTCATTTAAAGTTGTAATCATGATTGACAGTATACCAATATTGATAAATTTCAATATAATAATTAAAATACAATTTAATTTTAATTATATTAATAATCATGCATTATTTAATCAGGACGCAGATCAATTGAAACTATTTTAAAAGTAAGAGATGTAACCGCACACTCTGATCACCCCCCAAATGACACCCTTAATCAAACGCTCTTTGGGCTGATCAAAAAAAACTAGCAATTAATTTCATACTATTATGAAAAGCGCTATTTTTAAAGTTTGTTACGCTATATAAAAATGTATAATTTTAAATTATCATAGTTTAATTTTGCTTATTATGTATACCTTTATGTAGTATTGTTGTGGTGTGTGTAATTTAATTTATCGCATAATGTTATAATTTTGTTTACTCGTTGTAGGTATCTACATCACTAATAAATTGGAAACATGTGCCTTGACCGGTTCAGTTGATATTATCAAGTAAACTAGTTCATAATATTATGTCTGTCTATAAAATAGTTGATAAATATTGATAATATTTAGTTAAGTAAATAAATAAGGTATTTATATGCATTACATAATATATACGAGTATACATGTAATTAGTTGTTTACTGTTTACTACCTATTATATTACTACGTATTTATGTATTACCTACAATTTCGATTAGATTATTAGATTAATATTAATATATTATACTAACTAAATTATTATTATTTATTTAACAAATTGTATTTGTTTTATAGTATAATAAAATGTGCATGTTTGTATTGTAGTATAATGCAAATCTGTATATTTGTATTATAGAATAGTGTTTGTGTAGTACATTTTTTTAAAAATTTTTAACAATCTTAAATTTCAATGTTAAAGAGAAAGAGAATGGAGGTTATAGAAACCTTGAACTTACTGAAAAACATTTTTACAAGTCGGTTCATTCACACATTAACGATCACGAGACGTCGAGACATAAATAAATAAGAAACAATATTAATTCATAAATCATAAATTAAATATCTGAGATGTGACCAAGAACCGACTATAAAATTGGCATTCTGTGTCAAATATAATAATAGTATTATTAGTGGATAACATCATACATAAATGCAGTCATAAAAAGTATGAAACAATATTTTATATAACTAGGAACTAATCATATTAACTTTACCATGAACATCGTTGTTTAAAAGTTTTAAATAATAGTTTTCAATAACTATTTGATAGTTTATTTGTTTATACATGTTTATAATATTCATATATATAGACAATAGACGACAATAAACTGGAATTGACGTAACAAAAAAATAGGTAGTAAAAAGTAGAAATGTTCACAAAAATTTGTTATTTTGTCTAAATTCAAAACCATATAAAACAACAAAAATGCATATTTATAAGTATATGCACATATTTTTTTAAGCGTACAACAACATTATTTATAAAATTCGTTAAAATCAAAAAAATTGGTAAATACTAAATTATTTTGTAGTTAAGAAGTCATAAAATGAATAATTTTAATACCTAGACTTAAAACTTAAAAACAAGATTCCTCATAAAATATAATCGTAGGAATTAAAAAAACAGTTAAGTATAAATCTAAATAAAAACATTTCACATTTTGATTACATTACATATTTACATGTGTAAGTATATCATCGTATATTAAAAAAAAATAGAAAATAAAAATGAATATTATGGATCTCCCCAGTCCCCACCATGATATTTCAGCTTCCGCAACTTCCATTATGTAACATGTTCGCGGTTTAAAAAAAAATACTTATAAAATTATAAAATAACATTATTATTATGATTTATATACTAATATACTACCGCGACATTGTATTGTACAATTTTATTTTTGCAGATAAATATATATATATAGAATATACAAAACACGCATTCTTTATTTGCATATACATAATTTACAATATTTGTAGTAATACTTAAACATCAAAGTGGAACGTTTTATAATTATGTATAGATATTTTATTATAAGATCGTTATTCGTTTATTTTAAATCATTGATAAAAATCAATAATACAATTACTTGATTGTTTAATATTTTTCCAAAGAATAACTGTAATACTATGATCTCGTTATATTAAGTTGACTAATAATTAGAAATCAGAGTCCGTTTTAAGCGTTATAGTAATTGTATATACATTAAAGTTAGTACTCGGTGATGATAAATAATATTTGTGAAATTGATGACTTCATTACAATAAATGCCAATTGAAGAAAAATTTTTCAAAACGTTCGAAAATTATAATTCTTTTCATTATATTACTAATTATTGTATCATCTCATTTTTCAATTCTAAAATTATTTTCGAATCTTATAATAATCTACATCAAATAAAATAGCTGTACCAGTTTGACAAAAAAAAAAAAAAAAACAACAACATTATTTGTGTTATTCGATTTTTTAAAACATATTATTTTATCTATCTAAACCCAATATTAATGTTACTAATTCGTGTCAAATTATAAATATATACAGTTATAATAAAATCAATCAATAATATTATTAATTTTAATAAATTTTATATACATAACAAATTTATTTTATTTAAAGAATTGAATAAACTTAAGTCTTATAATAAATAAAATAAATATATATAAAATAAGTTGCTTATCTGATAAATATTTTTATTGAGAAACTATTTTCATTTCATCTTAATTCAATTTCACTTTAGAGAATTTTACTATGCTCGTGATTTAGGTATGTATAATATAGTATACCCAGTGTGGGACTGGCGTCAAAAGGCCCAGTCTGCAATCTGATCAAGAGGCCCTTAGGTTATACTAAAAATTGTTAGCTCCACTCTTTACTTGTTAATTTTTGTATTTAATTATGATAACAATTAAATGTAATGAAAAAAAAATACATAAATTATATAATAATAAAAATTATAGAAAAAAAATGTAATACTTTATATAGGTACACCGTGCACTTTAAATAATATATATAGGTTGAATAAAATTATTATTTATAAATAAAACAATTTATAAAAATTTGTTCGACCTTAACAAACATGAAACAATTAAAACAAAAGGCGTAAATAAATAGCTAATTAAAATTTTAAATTAATTTTTTTTTCATAATTCAAATTTAAAACAACTAGTATTAAGATAATTCACTAGAACTCTTTCCAACAGTATCAATTACACTTTCTTTATCAATTTTATAATTTATTTCAATATTCATCAATAACAACGCTTTCATTGTTTCTTAGGAAATAGCTGATTTTAATTTTGTTTTATTATTTTTTAATTTCGAAAATATTCTTTCACAAGTAACTTGGGTACATGGTAATGTTAATACAAAGTTATATGCATAACATACATTGTTAAAACAATCCGAGTGTTGAATTATTTCATGTAATACATTGAAGGCACACCGTAAACATGCAGTTATTATATATTTTACAATTAATAATTATTGAATGAATCAACAAATGATACTTAGTCTTGGTCTAAATCTAGTTCATCTTCATAAATAGGAGGTTGGGACTCTTCAGTTAAAAATATGAATGTGTCTTTTAAGTTTTAGTAATAGAATTAAACTGTAAAGCGAATTATTGTAGCTAATTCATATATCATATGCTAGTGTATTTCTATCAATAGTTGTTAAAAGTGTAACTAGTGTAAGTTCTAGTAATGCATTTACACTTTGCAGGTACTTCATTTTTTATAGAACTAAAATTTTTGGATTCAAGCAAATGCAACTACTAAGTAACTTTAAATTACTTATAAATCTTTTTTTTAATCTACTAGGGGCTAGTGAAACTGAAGTCGTCGCAATTTTTTAAATGTATTTTATTAGTTATTACTCATTGTACTTAGTACGTACCGCAGTTTAACCATTGTCTAAAGATTACAAATATTTGCTTCCTTATTATAATACAACAACAACAACAAATAATAATTATAGATAATTTAATTCTGTACCATTTCTTATTCTAGTGTCTAGTAAATAGGTATTTAACCTATTTGCCTACCTAGACTAACCTAACCCAAGTTTTTACGAGGTTGAGAATTATATTTTTTAAATTATAGGTAATAATAATCAATAGTATTTTAATAATGTTTCCATCATGAATTAATATTTTTGCTTATATTTAGGTATATTTTGTCAAAACTTTTATATTATTTTTTAACTATTTTAATTATTAAAATCTTTCAAATTAATCAATTAAAAATATAGATTACTAAAAATCAGGAAGTTAATTAATTTGTAGTGGTTTCACTAACAAAAATAAAAGAAATCTATTCAAATTTTACAAAATATAAATTTCATATAGGTATATAGGTATAGTTTATGCTGCAGCATAGACGCATAGTACGCTATACATTTATATAGTTATATTTGTATTATATTCATAATAATATACGAGCACGGAATTATTATGTAATATGTGCTTGTAGGCTGCAGTTTGGACAATAGCTAAAATGTGACGATTGCCTAGCTTGCTGTGTTTAATAATTAATATTTTCACGGGTACCTAAAATACAATAATAATAATATATATTATGTATACTTATATTTATTATTGTATAGTAAAAGGTCTTATTACGTATATTATTATTAGTAGTAGTATTATAAGTACCTATAATAGGTAGGTAAAGGTAATGGTAACTAGTAACTATTATATTATGTGTCTTAGTATCTCACATTATTGTATGGTAGCTTCTCTCTCACTCTTTCACCACGGGTGGCGGCGACAACGTACTGCCAGATACTAAGTCCGGTATATTATGATCGAGACTGTGAAATTATTACATATTATTTTTATGATTACGCATTATGCGACGATATATGATATACAGAGCGCTTTTTATTATTATTGTATATTACTTATATGCTGACTCTACTTACCTGTAGTATATAGGACATAGGTATGGTTGTTTGTAAACACACACCCGTCGAGACCAAACCACCTTGGCCCACAGACCCAGTAGGTCATACATCAAGCCGTAAACACAATATGTGCGGTAAGTCGCAGACGTCATTGGTTTATAAAATGTTCTTATAATTTACAACTCCGTATTGATATGTACGAGTGTACAACAAAAACGAAATCAATATTCAGTGAAAAATAAAGAGCCAAGGGGAGTGGAATGTATTTAATAGATCGACTACGAAAAATCAAAAATGATTTATGAGTTCATAATGATTATTAAATAGTCTAAACGATTTAGGCGAGGCTGTGAGAGGGAGTCAGAAAACTTCCTAATATGCACCTTTAACCACTGTTGAAATATACAGGAAGACATGTATTCGATCAACTTGCATAATTATGACGTAATATAGTTATAGGAAATAGCTATAATAGTGACTGACTATGTTGTACTGTTGTAGTATACTTGGCACAAGTTTAATTTATTTAAATTTTATAAATAAAAAACCGGGTAGTTCACCGTTCTGCCTTAGAGTAAGTTTCGAGTGGTATACTCTTCATTATTTAGTAGATAAATGTAAATAGATGTGTTAAATTTGAATCCAATTATCTAATATGATAAATGATTGTACCTAAACGGATACGAAAAAACGATTCTGATCGAAGGAGATTGAAGGATCAACCATACATCGATAATGATAGTTTATATTATTATTATAATAATAGTGTTTTCTTTCAGTATTCGTACCTTTGTATTTTTCATATTATTTTATTGATGTATGAATCTCTTGTAAGTAAAGATATAGTAATATTACTCATACCTATAATAATGTGTTGAATATGTAAAAATAAAATAAAACATAATAATAGTATTGAGTAGTAGTCTAACGACGATTGTGATTATTTGAAGTTTTATTTTCAAGTATAAAAGTCTAAAATTAAGGAAAATCTTATAATTAGCTAATATTTAGAAAAGTAATACTGAATAAAGTAATTGAATAGCTGATTTTTCTTGAATAACATAGGACATAATATAAAAGCTGTAAAAAATATTATCATTTAACCAAATAGTTTTGGTAAAATTTTAAAGTAATGATATACAATATCTATTATTTATATAAGCTATACAACCAATTTTTTATCTAGTTACTTTTAAGTTGTTGACTGCAAGCTTCTTATGTAAATTTAATTTCTGAATAGTAAATAAATAAATGTAACCTTTTTTATAAAATGTATCTGGAAATTAAAATTTTAATTTTAAACAGTAATATACGGCTCGCATCAAGTCAGAGAACGTACTGGCATCATTAAAATAAAAATAAAAAGAGATAATATAAAACTTTTCCAGAATACCATAGTCGTATTACACTCATACAATTGATCCGATTATTTATCGATAACAGGTGTTGATAACATATTAGTAGTACAGCATAGGCGTGCGCAGACCTTAATTTCAGAGGGTGCCTACAATTTTTTCGGGCCCTTTTCTTAATTTGGACCCTCTCAAAAAGACATGAACATATATTAATAAATTATAATGCACGAATAAACATTACTTCATTATATCACATATTAATCAGTGGTATTACTAGTACCAAGAAATATAATATATTTCATTAGATAGTTGGATCTAAAATCTATTTTCAAGATAATTGCAATATTTATTTATTATTTTTACTTTTATAGTCAATAAAATCTAGCTGTTATATAATCATAATAAGTTTTACCACGCAAATTTAAAATAGTTTACGTTGTATTATTTTTTTTTATCCCGAAATATCATTTTTATTCTAATAACATTAGTTAAAATACGAACCCATATGATATATGCTATTGTATTTAAATTTTAGGGCCCCAATTACATGTCGAGGGGGGGGGGGTGCCCAGCCACACCCGGAACCCCTCGTGCACACACCTATGTAGTACAGTTCTACAGTAAGTTCTATAATATCTATTTAGTATCTTAATGCCTATGATGATACTGCTAATTATAGTTAATATAAATCCTATACGTGTAATATAATGTAATATAAATGCTGAATATGCAACATACATAATATGATTTATTACAAGAAAAAAAAAATAAGTGTTTATAAAATATTGATAATATTTAGCTAGACTAATGTAAATTTTAGTACAAACGATGTAAAATGCATTACCGAACTTATCAGTTATACAAATATATATAAAGAAGTTACTTATAACAATATTCCCTAAAGATTTTTACTTGAAACGCATTTTAAACCTCGATGTTCTAAATTGGTAAGTATAATTGGTAAATTAGCTTATGATTTTTAAAACTAGTTTAACATTTGTTTGATTCAAATTTCAAATACCTATACGACTATACAGTAAATGTATTATTAGTTTATTACGAATCTGTGACGTGTAACATACTAACATAGAGTCCAATAAGTATCGCTCAGGCAGTTGCAAGTTGGGTGTAAATATTGATAGAAAAAGAATTGATAGATTTGATAGAAGAATAAAATATGAATGATATTATAAGAGACTATAAAGACTAAGTGATTTAATAGTAATTTTTTAAAAAAGATACATTCTACTAGGTACAGACTATAAAGCAAAAGCCTATCTATTAAATTGCATTAAATAACACTTCAAATAAAATAACACATAAACAACATTTATAAGTATTTTGTTACATACGCCGCAGTTTACAAACCCTAGCTGGTCATCACTCATTACAGGCACGTATACAGGGAGTTCAATTCCCCCCCTCCTCCGGCCGTTTCCGAAATAATGTCGAGTAACGGAGAAAAAATTGTTTTATTATGTCACAGCACAATTTGTATCACTTTATTTTGTAAACCCTCCCGAAATTTTTTTTGTATAAGTGCCTGACTCATTACATAGATTATTATTATAATCGGGCCTAGTCATAAATAAAGATCGTAGTAAGAATAGATAAATTACACTCATATAACTTTTTAAGTCATTTATATTATACAATTTTTAAATAAATTGATTAATTAATTAAAAATGAAATTCCATAGTTAACTATTAAAATGTTGTTATATTAATAATATAATATTAAGATTTTGCAATACAATTTTATATATTTAAATATTAAGCAACCCTACTCATATAGTCATACATAAATCAAGAGACTCCCGTAATATATTATTAAAAATATTTTCATTAAAATAAAAATATTATTTCCATTAAAATTTAAAATAAAAATATTAATTCCATTAAAATTTAAAATAAACCTGTAGGATCACGTAAACAAGAAAAACAAGTATGACATAATTACGTATAGATTATTAGTTGTGGCACCAACATTTTTTCTAAGAAGTTAATAATATATAATATAATATTAATATATTATGGTAGGCACGGAGTACAAACACATGGTTGCTTGTGCATTAGCAGAATTTTTTAAAGGGAGGTACAGTGCTCGATTTGGGAGGGGGGCGCAGGGGAAGGAGTACCCCGACTAATTTTTCAGAAATTTTAGCGTACCCCTACTTTTATTTTTAAGGGGAACGCAGGGGACACTGCATCATTCTGAATTTTTATCAAAACGCACGTGATAACATCATAATAATTTTTCTTACCATAGATTTAATAATTATTAAGATATTTATTATTATTTAACTAATTATCTTAAATCATCACAACAAATTGTGCCACAAAATATTTGTTCCACATTATATTTGTTCTAACTACTATTGCATTCTAGAATATACGTCTTATGATAAATTATGGAACTATTTAAATAAATAGTTAAAATGAATTGTTTTTTATTTAGTTAGTTTTGAGTTTGTTATAATATTAGTTATAACTAAAATATACAATATAATATTTACAGTAATTTTTTTTTAATTTGATTATTTATAAATATTTTTCATATGATTTAAAGAGGGGTATTGGGGCCGTGGGGGCGTAGCAATACTGATCATATGACCACGTATACACGTGATGAGTACCTGCACGGCCGGGACTGTCCAACTTCCCAAGGCTTATAGTCTATAGGTTATAATCTATAAATTTTGGGAGACTGTCTACGAGCGTTCTATGTTTTGTTATCGATATTATCGATAGTAAAATACAAAAATTATTTTCACTGTCCGCAGGGGTGGATTTAAGGCACTGCAAACTATGTGGCCGCACAGGGCGGCACATTTTGAAGAGCGTTAAAATTGTATTAAATATTTATTTTGTTTTTTATGTAATAAATTTACATAATTTTTGATTTATTTTACCATTTAAAAATTTTGAATGGTGCATTTGGATTTTGTATTCGTTTATTTTTTGTAAAGCAATATTAATTTTTTCCCAGGAACTTGTCGATGACGTCGACAATTGTAATTTATTATAGCTTATCTAATTTTCTATAGAATATAGGTACAATACACTCCGAATATTTGTCTCAACACCAACTACTAACTATACCGTCGAACGTTCGTTTTCCATTTTAAAAAGAATGAAAAATTATTTACGATCAACTTATTTACTATGCTGCAAGAAACATTAAATTCTTTGGCCATATTTATTAATAATTATGGAAATTGACATATCATTATTCATTAGGATATGGAGATATCATTGAGGACTTTTCAACAATGAAACCTAGAAAAAAACAAAATCTATGAACAGTTAACATTAAAATCACCTATATATTATTACTTATTAGTAACATTTTTATTTATTTTTAATTGATTATCTATCATATTTTTTACAATACACATCTATACAATATTTGAGATTACTAGAATAATTTAATAATATTTACAGTTTATATACAATAAAAAAAAAAATAATAATAATTTAAACTTTATGCTTATTATTCACAGTTATATACCTAGTTTTTACGACCCGACTGATTAGTATTGTAATTTTTTTCCACTGCGTAAGTTTTAATTTTTAATTTCTTCTTTCTTTTCCCGATACAACGACCACCGGCCGTGAACGAGAAATGACGATGACGACGTTGCTATAATATTACTATTTGATAACAAATTACGGCACCGCGTCAAAATCCGAACCGGTGGCAGTCGCAATCAGACACTCGTTGGAACAGTCGCTAATGTGCGTGCACGCACCAATGGATTACCCGACACAAACTTATCTAAATAGTGACAATAATTTTGTAGGTGTTATAAATAATATTAAATGATATCGGGTTACACATAACGTCCACATTCAACATTTTGGAATACGTTTTTTATTTTTTAAATTGAAAAAATATAATGACTACCAATATGAACCGGTGGAAAGGCAAAGTAGCATTAGTGACTGGCGCCAACGGAGGTATAGGGATGGCGATCACTAAGAGACTGTTAGATTTGGACCTTGCAGTCGTGGCCATCGACAAGCAGACCGAACTCTTGTTGGTAAGTATCCACATTGACTAAACTGCAGCAGCTTGCTTGTTGATTCGTGATGGTTTTCTTATATATTATATAATTTATATACTAGGTATACAGAAGAAATTTTTAACCCTTTCTCCGTAATTAGTAATCTTAAAGTAAAACCACGGGGCTCTCACATTTATATTAATTAAAATATGTTAGGACGTTAAAAGTTAATCATTAAAATCAATACCTGGTATATCTCGTTTGCGCACAAGTCCCCAAAACGTATGTCATCAAAAAAATTGAATTAGTACAATAATTAGGTACTTACTTAAAAACATTTGAAGCTACTCTATGAACCTTTGGCTCTGAGTCACCACCCAACAAACCACTAATTAAGTTTGAAATATGTTTATTGTTCGTCGTATATTATTCTTTGTATATATTATACAGTATACTAAATTTGCAGCTATGTGAGATTGTGAGACAACACTGACAACGAGTCGTGTTCGTTTAAAATAAACAATATGGTATAGGTTAACTTGTATTGTTTAATTTTAGCTAAAACAATATTTTCATTAACTTTGCATTATTCAATAATATATGACAATTTGAAACAACATTATTGTTATTGATAATAAATACGATTAGAAATAACATTGGTTTGTAATTTAGTATTTAGTAAATAAAAGTAAATTTAAAATATAGGTATATATAATTATAATAATATATTATATAGTGCCTATAAAAAGTGTTTTTGCAAAACATTAATTGACATTTTTTTTTTCGACCTTTTGAAAAACGTCAAATTTCTCATAGTAAAAACAGTGGGTAGGTATTTTTTTTTTAATAAGACTCGATACTCATATAGTAGATATTCTAATCTTTCAATGGGTATCTTTAGATTTATTACATAATTATTACTTTCTGAATATCTACAATTGGAAGCCCAGTGTGTTGTATTGATACTCGAACAATTTACCTTCGACGTCCTGTTAATGTAATTTTTTCAGTGAAGTAATGATTGGAGGTATTTTTGCTATCATAATGCATTTCACTATTTAAAATTCAAAACAAGTTTTTATTAATTGTTTTTACAACAAATAGGCGAAATTTTTCTTATTTAAGTATTAAAATTTGACTAAATCAATTTTTTTTAAATATTATCATTAGTTTTTAATATATATTTATGTATTATACTATTAGTACATTCTAAAAGTTCTATCAATTACACTAATATAAATATTCGGTTGGGACACATACAACTTGTGTATTGAATTTATTGAATTTAACTAAGACACTTTAGACACCTAAACTATTTAGAAGCTTAAAATAATAAATAAAACAAAATATAGATGCCAATAGCTTTTAAATATTAATAGAATTATCGAAAAATTAATAAGTACAAATAAAATTTGTTAAACAATTGAGTACCCGCGCAAATATTAAGTTATTTATTTTTAACTCAGTGTTTAAGACTTTTTACTGTATAATATATTATTTACAAATTACAAAATACAAACAGCTTCAAAATGTGTAATAAATTAGTAACTAACTACTGTCTATCATAGTAAATAACAATGTTTAAAAAAAATAGAAAAATGGAAAGTAAAGACATAATTATATTATTTTTTTAATTTGTTATCACTTATCATATAATTTTTATACGCGAACACTATCAACACTTTACTGATACCTGTTATGACATGCCTTCTTGTTGGATAACCGGTTAAACGTAATACATATGAGTTGCTACAATATTTCATCGCAACTATTTTGATTTGCATGCCAAATTTTTATTATGTCAAGGATAAAGATTAATAAAAAAATCATTAGTAAAACACATATCAAATATGTGTTTAGGGAGTAGCATGAAATTCGTTTTGGTCCCCTGCGGCACTAGGGCTCACGCTTAAATGAACGTGTTTCTATACTTACGTAAGCCACGTATAGTATTATGTGAGCACGCATCGTATGAACCGAGGAAAAGTAAAATCTATCTCGAAAGAATCTGGTTCCATCGCTCTTCTTCGTTTCATTTTCATAATATTATATAGTGTACCGTTTCAGTGTTTCTATAATGTAAACAAGACGTCTGTTATAGAGGTTGCTACTTACTAGTTACCGCAAACAACCTATACGATTATTGACTATATATATATATTCTATATATTGCATTATTGGTACATATTAAGTTAAGATATTATGTTTTTATATATAAAGTCATATATAGGTATATGTTGTGCATTCGCAACGTGCATAAAGACTACAATAAATGTGCCGACGTTTAGTAATGGTTTAATAAATTATATATTATTTTGATCTAAAAAAACAATTATCTTCATAGAAATTGCAGTGGTACAATAGACTAAATAGGTAATAGCTTATAGGTATAATATAATAATACGTATGTATTTAATTATTTATTTTTAGTTAATTGAAACTATTATAATTTATAACACAGTAATTAGATTATAAATTAGATAAAATATGATTAAATTTAAGTTTAGACAAATACACACACACAGACACATTAATTTTATACTTGGGTAATTTTTCACCAAGTAGGTATTTAAGCTTGTTGTTTCCTACATTAGGCATACCATATAGATTAATCAATCATTGTAAATTTAAATATTTTGTAGATTACGTTATATGTTCACATATAGGTACCCAATAAATACCTATTATATGCCTATATTAGATCCGAGTACGATTAAACGGTGTAAAATAAAATAACATGTGCTTGATATGAACATAATATTATATACTGTTTAGGCAACCATTTATAATAGGTATATCAATAAAATCGGTTTATCGACTAATTATAATTATATGTATAATATATTGTATTGGTACTATACATTTGATAAATTGATAAACATGTAATTATATATATGATGGTTTCAATCAATGACGTGTTGAACAAGCGCCGTACCGAGCCATCTTTTATCCTGAGATAGAACTTTAGTTATGCGCCACCTGGGTGATGGGGGTGACACTCGCAGTTTTTAATATTTCTTAATAAGATACTAATAATATAATAAGATACTAAAATATCTAAAAATTAGTAACTAAGTTTCGAGCAATACAAGAAATACAATTTTTAGTCACAAGTATGTAATTCTGAACATTATATCTACGGATCGATGTCTTGTATTATCAATAATATTTTTTCTTAAGTAGCATCATTTACGCCCTCCCCTCTAACATCAGGCACCCAAGGCAAGCGCCTCCCGCGCCTCACCATAGTTACGGCTATGGTGTTGAAGTAGACTTTTTGAGGAACTTGTCCTCAAGATCAAAATTATTGGGTTTTTAGTTGGTCATATCAAATAGTCCGAATAATAATGGATTTAGTGAGATAAAACTTTTTAATAATAATATTTTTTAATTAAAAGCTGTTGGTGCATGGGCGGTAAAATGGTAGCTTGCATCTGTTCTGAAAATTGTTCAGCACGCTATTGGTTTCAATAATTGCGTGTTAGATATGACATTGATTTTGTACGATATTAATTGTTTAAAAAAAATTAAAATAAAAATATTATTAAAGTAATAGGTACTGATTGAAGTCTATGTAGTGTATTATTTACTTATAATATTTGATAAATATGTTTATCTATAATTGCGTATAGGAACTGAAAGATGAAAAAAAAACTACGAACCTCTACCCGTTAAACGTGGATCTATGTCACGAGGAAGAGATCATACGAGCGTTTCAATGGGTCGAAGAAACGTTCGGTGGCGTCGACGTACTCATAAACAACGCTGGTGTCGGCGGACGGTCTACACTCATAGGTATGCATTATAACTATCAAACGATGTCAACAATATAATATAATGAATAAATAACTATTATTTTTAATCAATATTGATACCTAGTTACCGCTTACCATCCGCAACTACTTTATAAGATCTAGGTTGTGACCTAATAGTTATCTTCAAAAATGCCGTCAGTAATTTAAAATACAGTTGGTAGCGCATATTGTTATGAATGTTATGATGTCGTATATGAGTGGTTCAGCCGATGCAGGAGCCATAGGCGCCCGTAAAAAATTTTCTAGGGCGGGGGAAGCAATGCTAGAATTTAAGGAGAAATATTATAATTTTACTATATAGGTAATCAATTATAAATCGACTACAAATAATCTAACCTAATGTTTTTATAATGATGGTAACCTATTATTTATATAACCAATTTCAATTTGTTATATATAGTAAATAGTAATTTATCTTAAAACAATCAATTAAAAAATAATTTTGAAAAAGCCAAATGCCCCAGCTTGCCCCCTCCGGGTGCCAATGTCAGGAGCTATGCTCGTGCACCACTACTGGCACTACTACTCTCTTGTAGTTTATTATTATTATTATTAAAATGATGAAGGTGAGAAGGAGACGTCTGCTAAGTACGAAGTTGTTCAATAATATTTTACTTAACAGAGTCGAATCTCCTATACTTTATCAACCTTAGTAAATTTTAAAATTCCTTCTCATCTTACACGTTCTAATACAATTTTCCATATTCCTAGAGCCCCCACAACTTACAAACAAAACAAACCAATCGTATATGTCAAATTACTAATGCCAACCCTACCTTCTTGGATTTTCACTGATGATTGTTGATATTCTCTTTGTACATAATTTTATTTTTCTAAAATCGTAGCTGTTCTGAAGCTTTTTATAGGTATTACTTGTTATTGTAACGGAGGTGGCACTGCCGCCGGTGACCCCCTGGATCCACCCATGACCTATACAGCTATAATATAATAATTAATACAATTGTCTCAAATGTAAAATGGCAAATCCCATATAATTAAATAAAATAAAAAATAAAAGTATAAGACGTTTACTGGGAAACACGGCACTGTAGAACGAACGAATAATTAGAATTGTGAAATTAAAGTTTATCGACTCGTCGAGAATTTAAAATAATTTGTTAAGTATAGATTATATTGTACAGCGTTTGAATGTTTAAGTGTTTAAATACGCTATTGAATATTTAGGTCGGGAGTGAGTGCCGCGTGGGTAGTATGCATAAACATACTCAGCTGGTTTTGTATCGAAAATAATATTATATAGGTACTGCAACTGCAATGTGAAATATTTAACACGCACGTGTCATAATAATATAATTATATATACTATTAAAATGTGAATGTCTATATAGCTGTATTGATTTTCATCTCTACTACATAGGTACCTATAGCTAAACCGGTGTACCTACGTCAATTGCAATATAAGTAGGTATATGAGTTTTGATGATGATGATAATAATAATATTATTTTCACACTTATTTGCTTATAAATATTGAATTACGTAGTCGCCACTTATTGGATTCATTATCTCTTATTGTACTAATTTATTTTTTCGATTTTATAAATATTTTAAAGTCAAAT
Source organism: Rhopalosiphum maidis (assembly GCF_003676215.2). Lineage (NCBI taxonomy): Eukaryota > Metazoa > Arthropoda > Insecta > Hemiptera > Aphididae > Rhopalosiphum > Rhopalosiphum maidis. The sequence continues at coordinate 29,690,203 of NC_040880.1, forward strand.
GTAAAATAACATTTTTGATGAAAAAAAAATCATTTCTATTTTTATTTTCATGAGTCGTTTTTTTTTCACATAAATATACCTATATATGTGTATAGTGTATACAGTATACATAATGAAATTTTTAGATAAGAAATTTTAAAATTATTGGTTAAATTACATTTTTATTACAATGTATACCCAATGGATGTATTTTTTTATTCCAATACTCTCTTTGTCTTATTGATCCATTTATTTAGAATAGGTTTGGTTAAATACTCGTAGTAGATACTCTGGACTGGAAGTGAGTCCAATAACCAGTGACTATACGGGCAGTCGGTAATTGGGCCACATTTTATCAACTTGCTTCATATAAAATATTAGATTACCTTTTACTACCAGGAAATTAGGCCACAAATTAAATCTATATTTTTAAATTGTACCTGGAGATTAGGCCATAAATGTGTAGGGCATGAACCAATTGCGCTTAACACAAAATTTTTGTTTAAGGTCAATATACCAATTTCGCTCCTTAAATTTTAGGATAAGTATATCAATAGCGCTTGTATAACACTTACTAAAATACTTGAAAATTAAAACTTATTCATTGATCAATTGATTATTGGTTAAAGTGACTGGGTATAATACAGTTTATAACAGTATCGGCCACTAGTTGGAATTTTATAAAACGAATTATAATGTATAATGTAACTGGTATTTCATTTTGAATAACTGACAAGCAAAAGATAACTTGTAAAATGCAAAAAAAAATTATTAATTTATTTTTATTATATTATGTATTAATACAAAATTATATTATGTTTATCATATGATATATCTTATACCAAAGATGTATCACAAAAAAATTGCAGGTTAGTGTTTTCATTTATTATATAATAATTATTATAAATAACTAATACATTTCCTTAGGTATTGTAAAATGTACGAAATATATACGAATATTACATACAATAGACAAGAATGTACGACAACACTCATATAGTTCGTACTTACATAATTTGTTAATATCTAGGTATTGGGTGGATATACCGTGCTAAATAAATTAAGTTCATATAAAAGTTAGTAATGCAAAATCACTGTTCAGTTTTCAGAAAGAAAAAGCGAGACGATTGTGAGATAATGGAGATTGACTCGAGAGTAGGTACTCTAAATCTGTTATTATTTTTGCCCTACATAACCATTATATACCAACGTATTATTATACTTTGGCGCCATCAATATAATATCATATAATAATAATATAATACATTAATAAGTGATACAATACCTATATCATATTATTCTAAGTAGACACCTAGATAATGTGCTGCAGGTTACCAGATATATATGTATATAAGTATATTAACTCTGTACCAACTGTAACCAATTTGGCAATTGTTGCGTCATAAAATGTTCCATAGCTTGTTTTAATATAATATAAGCACTCTATAAATGTATTATGTATACCTAATACATTTATAAATATATACGCGCCATAAAAAGTTAAATTTACCATATATAATTTATTAATAATCAGGAATAAAATTCGGTAGATTATAGCGGTGTTTACTAGTTGCGGTCAAAATCAAAAATTACGTACTCCCTAGTTGCGGTCAACCAATTAAAAGGTTACCTTCTAATTGTGATCACTGTTTGCGCTTTAATAACTCAATAGTGAGATAAAAGCACAAAAATATATTATATTATATTATATTATATTAAATATATTTCAAAAACAACAGTGATCGACTTCAGTTAACAAACTACTGTGACGGTTAATAATCATTTAAGATTACTATACAGTATATTATATAGTATAAACTTACATCTAATGGTATTTAATGGCTCTAAAGTCAACTCTAATATAAAATCATGGAACTTGTACATACCAACAAAATTTCCAGATTGGATTACTTATTCAGCTCAAATTTCAAATTAAATTTTTTAGGTACTCATTATAATATCATACTACTATTATATAATTTAAATTCTAAATTTTTAATTCATTTTATTATCAGTGTAAAAGCTCAGTCCTTGCTGTGACCGCAACTGTTATATGTGCTTATCTCAAAAATCATCCATGGCCGCAACTAGTATACAGCCGATTATAAGTAGTTAAGTAGGTAGTAGGTATTGGATACCGAAACACATCGAATTTGCCAGAGTTATATCGTTGTATGATTATTATTATAACTAGGTAAGAGATGCCTATAATATATCGTGTTAGGATTTGTACCTATACAGGTAATGGTAATACAAATTCATTAGGTAGGTAGGAACCTGAAGAATCTTAATAACTAGACTATTAGAGAACGGATTTTGAAGCAACAAAAAACTAAAGAAAAGCACTTAAAATAAAGCAAAAAGTATGCTTATACATAAAGCTCTATAAATCTTCCAAAATAGTTTTAAAAAAGTATTAAATTTATACCATTAGTTTATTAAATAATTTTAAAAAATGTATAATAATAAAATAGATTTTTACTCGCAAGTCTGTTGTTTTTCTTCTTCCACAGTTAATTTGTAGTTCTGTTAATGATAATTTATAAAAAATAAATGACTGGCGCACGACAAAAAGTTGTAAAGAAATGGCTGGCTGAACTGTGAACAGGTCCCTACTTTTATCGGTACATCGTACATCAATAAATTAAATTAAACATAAGGATAAAATTGATTATTGATTCATGTCCTGGAAACACATTATATAATATTAACAAAGAAATAAATATTAACTTTTTAAATACTTTACGTATTATGTAGGTTGTAAGTAAGTATATAATATAGTTATAAATTTATAACTTATAAATATAATTTATAATTATATATTATATATTATTATTTATAATTTATTTATCCACCGTTGTAACTATAGTGATAAATACTTGCGTGCTAAAATTTAAAAATTATGGATAGGTACCAATCGATTTTTAAAGTTATAGATATTAGGTAAACATTTTAACATTATAAATTCAATTTATTATTCTTATTTTTAAAAATCAATAAATAATTATAATTATAATCAAAGACTTCACTAAAAAAATTCTCAGTAATAAGTAGGAAACCTATGAAAGGTTAACAATAAAAAACGGAGGTATTGTGTTCGATCTTTAATGTTATTGAAAAAATAATAATTAACACTACCTATAGAAGTAGACAAAAATAGGATTTATTTATTTTATTTTAAAATAATAGATGTGTAACTATACCTAAACTATAATTAATTAATTAATTACTCTACATAGCACTGTTAATTCATCAATTTATAGTTGGCTTATAAGTAAATTATCAGTATTTATTTTAATTAGAAAAAAATCGGTTAATCTAAATTTATATTTTGTCTTTTTAATATAGATGGTACTGTATCGGAATGGAAAAGAATATTGGACGTTAATGTTATAGCGTTAAGTGTTTGTTCACGTGAGGCGGTAAGATCCATGAATAGTCGTAATTTAGAAGATGCTCACATTATTCATTTGAGCAGGTACAAAAAAAAAAAATGATAAGAAACCGTTAATCGTACATTTATACAATTTAACTCACTGTCTTTTACTGGTATATAGTAATCTGGCGCATTATGTTCCTTCATATGGTCCGTTTCACTTCTATTCCGCGACTAAGCACGCTGTACGAGCACTCACAGAAGGGTTGCGACAAGAATTAAGAGCGTTGAAAAGTCCAATCAAGGTCACGTGTCTCAGTCCTGGTCTTGTGAAATCATCAATTTTCAAGAACTCCTTGGGAGAAAGCTTTGATAAACATTTATACGAAGCATACCCCAGTATTTCTCCAGCAGATATAGCATCAACCATTGAATTTGTGTTGGCTACTCCTCCACATGTACAAGTAATATAACTCCTCACAATTTTATTTTTTATAAATTAATTTTTTTTTATAATACTAAAATCTTTTGATTTATAAATACACTCATTATGTCCATAAGAATTTTTTTAATATTCATTAAATTATAATCAATGATACAACCATACAATTCAGCTTATTTATTATTTAAACATTTAAAAATTATAAATTTTAATTTTATTGCCAGATATTTAAGTAAATAGTTTTTTTAATTTAAAACAAATTATGATAGGAAACTGTATTTATTTATTTTAATTTTGGCCATCACAGAACCATTACAAAATGTAAGTATTCCATAAAAAGTACAATAGTTCTGGAATCAAACAACAACCTTCTTTTAACTGTTGCAATTTAGGCTCATTAATTCTTAAAAACTAACACAATTTTCTTACAATGAATTTAAAAATACATTTTACTTTTACTTATTCATATAATGATATACAAAATGCTTCTATGTAATAATTTCAATCACTCAAAAATATATAATATATATATTATATAAAATACAATTAACGTAAAATAGTAGTAAAAGAAACGACAATTGTTTTAATAAATAATAATGAAAAAAAAATAGTATAAAATGGTTTTCAGAGAAAATAGTGTATATATATATATATATATACACACATGAGATTATAAAAAAAATAAAAATGATTTATAAAATAATATGTCATAATGTAAGGAAAACAATACAATTAATGGATGATTACAATCTACAAGTCTTCTGTACAGTGATTGATTTTAATTAAGTAAAATGTAAATTTAAAGTGAAAATGTATAACAATACAAGAATAAATCGTATACTATAAAATATAATATAATATATTATACAAATGTTATCACAGTCACAACACAGAAGACTAATAATTAACATGATATCTTGCAAACACATTAGTTGGCATACAAAAAAATTGTACGCATTAAAATAAATACAAAGCTTCAATTTATCATTAAAATGTATGTTAACTCTTGGAGAACCATATTCCAAAATATTCATACATCAGAAAATAATAAATATTCAATGTACAATTTTTTCGTAGTTTAATAGTTAAAACAATTTGTTTCAGGTGCAAGATATAATCATCAAACCTATAGGTTCAGAGGCGTGATTGAAATGATCCTCAAATCACAAGCACAATATATTATAAGGTTTATCTCAAAATAAAATAAAAATGTATTAGTAAATCATATTTATCATTAAATTACAAAGTCTATGATTTATTAATATAAATATGTATATATAATATATACATACTATATATATATATATATATATATATATATAAGAAAAAGAAAAAACAATAATAAAATAATGATTCTTAATATTACAATATTTTACTTGATATTTACAAAAAAAAAAAATTAAATCAATAGTTAGAAGAAAACAAAATAAACATTGATGTTCATATGATAATTTAAACAAAATATGTAACACATAAAGTAAATCACAGTTACTAAACTCGTTCGTAGTTAAGTTATTTTGTAAGTGATATCCTTATATGTTGATGTTATTTATAAAAATGTTTATTTTGTATTTTATACATCCTACAGTTCATTCACATCTATTCATTGGTTTTATTACCAGCTGTTATATAAGTTATGCATACATAAAATAAGTATATGAATACAGAAAATCTAAACATAGATAAAGTTTGTTTTTCTTCTCTTTGTTGTTATTTTTTTTTTTGTTTCTTTCAGTTTACCATACTAATCCAATCAAGTAATGAATAATCCTGTAGTGAGCATATGATGATGCAATAAAAAATAGATGTAATATAAGGAACCGTACACAATCTTGTTGGATAACAGCTGTTTGACGTGATCCTTTGTGACTAGGGAATTCACCAGTAGAATAGAATGTCTCTAAAAGACGTTCTTTTTCTTCCCAACGATCAAACAACCACTGAGTCATTTCTTCTTGTTCTCTAGGAACCTGAAAATGTCAATTTATTACAACTAATGCAATCAAAATGTTATTTTAAAAAATCAACATACAAGTGAACTGGGAAATAATCTATAGTACATATGTGTACGGCAAGCTCTTCTTTGACCCATAATAATAGTGGGTAAATCTAACGGTCTTCCTTCAGAATATGCAACTGTTACATCCAAAATCCATGCTAATTTGTCGGTATTTTCATCTACAATAATGTATTAAAAAATAATGTATTAGAGTTGGTGAAAAACAATTTTATTCTATATTGGTAATAAATAATAATAATTATAAATATTTTTATGTAATAATTTATAGTATGAAAATATATTTATATAAAAATTAACGGAATTGCTTACTGAATTCGGTATTATTGTTAGTCACACCACCATATTTTGTTTGTTTTGGTGAAAGTTCATCAATGATTGCTGAAAAAGCTCCTAATCTTGGTAACGTAACATGTTCTAATAAAGGTAAATTGTTTTTCTGCGCATACCTTTAATTAATAATTATTAATCAATATTTATGTGCTTAATAATCTCATTATTTAATTTATTTACCTTTGACTAGCTTCTCGTCTTTTTCTTAAAAATCCGCCTTCTGGAAATAAAATAATTAATTTTCGCTGACGAGGCAAATATGATCCACGAATATGAGTCCTTAATTCTCTAACAGCTTGTTCTCTTTGATCTTTACCCTAAAAAAATTAAATAATTAATAATAGATTTTTAAAATTTGAAAGAATGAAAAAAACAACACTTACTGATAAGATAAAAAAATCCTGATGTATAATAGAAACAATACCAAAATTAGTAAACTTGAATATCCTGTCCATGATCCACATAATATTGGGCAACACTCCAGCCTTGGAATTAAAATTTGTCATCAGCATTGGCACATCTGCTGTAGATTGGTGGTTAACTAACACCAGTGTACGATCATTCAAACATAATCTAATATCATCACCCATTTCAACAACTATAAAAAAAATAAGCATTACATTTAAATATGTTTAACATCTGAAATAAAAAACATATCAAATATTATAAATTTTAAAATTAGTCAATTTTATTATGTTTAAAACAACTAAAATTATTCATGAAAAAAAAACATTTGCAATCTATACTAATATTAGCACAATATAAAAATAATAAAAAATAATGAACTGGAACAAATATATATGAAGACATGAGAGAGGAGATAATCCAGCATCTCTGAAATAATGGGACAAAATTAGGGTATTTAAACAAAGTGAATTTTTAATAAAAAAAGATATTACTTACTGTCATAACCAGCTGACCAAGACCACATAGAAACCATTGCTAATAGCCAATGGAAAAATAAACCTTCAAGTTTCCAATATAGATTTGGATGAATCTTCCGCAAAGGGAAAAATATAATCATCCAAACACAATATGTTGGTATACAATAGATGTTGTTGATGAGTACAAATAATATACGGATGATTACTTTGCAGGTTACAGTAGCTCTAAAAATAAAAAATTTTCTAATTTAAAATATAACATATTTTTATAAAAATACAAAATTTAAATACTTTTTGTTAAAAGATATGACAATTTTTATAGAAATTTCAAACGAAACCTTTATTTCAACAATTAAGGTAATATGTGATAAAATGAAAGGAGAAAAATAAAATATATGAAAAAAATAAAAATACATAATTTATCGAGTAGATTAATATAGATAGAATAAGATTCAGTGAAGAGTTTCGACTTTATGAAAGAGGGCGATAATATTTTATTTAACAGTGACAAATGTAAAAATTGTTATTTTATTATTATAATTATTGTTAAAATTAATAAATAAATAAATTAGTTTAATTCCATAGTTGGACCTCAAAAAATAAATAAATAATATTAGTATATTTAAAATTAAATAAATTATTATCATAGTTTTTTTTGGCGGGAGTTTGACAATACCCGTTTAACTATCCTTTGTTGAGGATCTATAAGCCTTTGTGCAATAGTCATCGTCTACCAACTATGAAAATTAATTTGAACAGGATATTATTATATCTTAAACTTTTTTATTTAGCTTTCAACAAATTGAACAGATTAAAACAGAAATGATTATTTTCAAAACAATATTTATAATAGAAAAAAACTTTGCATATTAAATTATTATCTAATATAACTTTTAAAGTAAGAAACAAAACTAAAAAAAATACAAGATACTAGTAAAGTGTATTTAAATATATATGTGATATGTATTATATATTGAAACTAGAGAATATTTTATAAAATGTAAAATAACAATAAATAATAATAAAATACCTAATATAATCTTATTTAATGAATCAATAGCAAAACCATTGATTTCTTAAACATAATTATTTAGTAACCACAATGATTCAATTAAATTCATTAATTATTTATGCAACTTCGAAAGACAATTTTATACCTAGTTTAATTTGTAATAGTTTAAATGCAATTTTTGTTTATGGTACAATTGGTAAATAAATTACATTTTAAATGAAATGCATAATTGAAGATATGTATTTATTTTATTCATAGTAAGAGCCAGATTTAAAACTAGGTACCAACTAATAATAGGTACATTAAGAGGATTCTATACCCCTATGTGTTGTCTACGTCTTAGTGTCTTACAAACTTACAAATAAAACAAATTTGCTTTCAGTAAAATCAATGTTTTGTTGTTATTTTTAATTTTAGAGCAAATTAAACTATTATCTAACTTAAGGGTAAAAACATATGTTATCTGTCATCGGTTTTTAATATTTTTAATTTTTAAGCAAGTTATGAGTATGTTACAATACACAAACACAAAAACGCTCATAACTCGCTTAAAAATTAAAATATCATAAGAAACTGACAAGAGATAAGAGATAATGTCCTACCTTTAAGTTTGATAATAGGTCAATTTGCTCTAAAATTAAAAATAACAACACAACATTAGATCTACTGAATGCAGATTTGCTTTATGACAACATGCAGGTATAGCATGTTCTTAAAAAGAATATACAATATTTAAGTTTCTCTAATTATGATAAATAATGATATAAAGAATTTTTAAGGTCCTAAAGAAACATAAATAAATGTATATGAATATTAATACTTATTAATAATTAAAATATGTACCTTAATACAAATAATTAAAAATCATGGGGTGCCAATAATACTTAACTATAATTTAAAAAAAAATATAATAATTCATAGAATTATGAACAAGGTTATAGCAGTTTTGCAAAGATAATTAAAGTGTAATGCACAGATTTTAATACAATTATTTAGCCTTGAACATCCTACATATATTTTAGTATTTTACCTATCTATTCAAATTATTGTAAATTGATAAAATCATTAAAACTTCAATACATTTCAACCATTTTTAAAACAGTCATTTTGTATATATAAAATTTAAAAATAATCCATACAACTTATTTAGATTGGTAAATTCATAGAAAAAGTTTGGGAGTTTTGGTACCTAACACTTATTTCCATAAAAAGCAATAATAAAAATTAGTCATATACCTAAATATACAGATATAAATTTCAAGTTGTACCTAACCTAAAGTAGATAAAAAAAAAATAATTTTAGCAAATTTATTATGGAATTATTAATCATGCTTACGCCTACCTACATGGCAATAAAAGTAACAATCTCGTAAACAAGGACAGATAAATTATTTCAATTTAACATATCAATGATGACTAATAATTAATAATAAACCAATTATTTTGATAATAAGTAATGCAGAGTACAAAATATAAATTTATTCAATTCCAGATCCTCTCCTGTGCGAACATCATATTTTAAACAAGTCACAAAACTATGTACAAACCTGTAACCAAATTTTTTCAGCCGTCCGTCTGGCATCTCTATGCTTAAGTCGGTTTTCATATCGATTACACCATGCGAAAAAAAATTCAAAAAATGAAAACGGAACGTTAAACTGGAGTTGCTGAATGTAGGTGACACACGTCGGTTCGTTTGGAATATTATTTTATTAAATAAACGAAATACAAAGTCACAACAGCGTCGGATACTCGAACAGACGCGTAGACTCGCGTAAAGGGAGAGGCACTACCGCCCAATGAACAAAAAATTGGCTTGCCGACGGCCGCAGCTCACATCATTTTCACTCTTCGTACATCTGTAATCAGTGGGTGGGAGGATGACGAGCGGGTGGTAGCGCGTGCCGGATAACGTGTCGTTTGAGAAAAGTTTTTCACGTTCAAGAGGTGGTCGGGAAGGTGGGACACGGTTCAAGCAATCTCGTGTAAGGGTTGTGGAAAACTTTCGACGAGAGGAGCACTTTCGGGTGTAATTCACTACGAATGAGTAATAAGTAATGACAGTAGAATTTCACTCGCCTATCCACACTCTGACGAACGTTTTTACAAACGATGAGCAATACGCACAGACTACACAGTACTGACTAGTGAGTAGTAACACTAGTAACTACTGAGTAATGAGTGTCGATTGTCGAAAATAATTAAAACGTATTATCTACAAAATATAACATAGAGGTGCTACTAACTGTGCAGACGAAAATAAATGACCTTAACGTTAACATTTAACACACTTTAACAACCGCACGACTGGTAGCTGATACCTACTACCATGGTAACCAACCGAATGGGAACCACCGAATTTTTTATTGGCGCGATTGTTGTTGTTGGTTACAATATCTTGGTTAGTTCGTTGATTAATTATTATTAATACTTATATATGATCTAAGATTAATTATAATTATAAGTGATAACATGCACGACGCTGACATTGAACTCTATACGATAATGTTATCATGGTTCAATCACAGAATAGGAGAACTTACTACGCCACAACGGTTAAGAATGTATTTACCAATTTACCATGATAAAATAAGTCTATTTACTAAATACTAAATAGCATTAAGATCGTTGAATCCAGTATCTACTCGATACTACCTATACAGTTATTACTTAATAATTTAATATTAGCATTAATTATAGAATAGAATGAACAGATTATTAAATATTAGTCGACGCTAAATTCAAGTTAAATTATAAAAAAAATTTTAAATTATCGTAATTCAGTCAATTTTTACTTTAAAACATGTAGTTCGTACAGTTGGGAAGTAACTATAATTTTTAAAAATTCACCTGCATGATATATCTAAAAAAATTATAATTTATATTTATAATAATACGGATTTTACTGCGTGAATAATAATATAAAAATTATGTCCAAGTCCAGTATATTATATTATACGCATACATGAACAGGAGAGTAAAAGTTTTAAATGTTCATATAAATGTATTTTTAAGTACCAACTACCATTTTTTCTAATGTATAATTAGTTCGTGAACTTAAGTACCTATTACTTGAAAGAAACATAAAACATACTATAAACAGACAGTATCATATTAACTAAAATAACCAAATAAAACAATAACTAGGTATAAGCAAATACTTTAAAATTTAAATGAGTCATTAGACATTTGCTTCACTCATCAGTAATGAACTAATGACTAATAAGTAATAACTAATGTAGTAATAATACCTTTATCATGGAAATATGATCATGAAAATTCTTCATCATGTTATCAATGAACAATTAACTGAATTAACATTATTCAAAAATCAAAGTTAATTGAATAACAATTTTTTTTATGGTACCAATAATTAATAATTTTTATTTGTATTTTAAAATTGATATTTAAACCCACTCATAAAACAAACAAGAAATTTGATTAAATATGTTATGTAAAAATTAACTAAAAATATTTTTTGTTTTGCATTAGAATATAGCCTACAAATTTTAAATTAATATTTTAAATGCAATTTAAATATTAGGGTTAGCTTCAAGTAATGTAAATCAAAATTTGTTAAATAAATTCATTTAGCATCATGTGATAAACCACTTTTGTTTTATTTAATTATTAAACAATTATTGAGTTCATTATAAGAATATAGTTTTTATTCTTAATTGTATCCTTATAAGAAAATATATTTTATCAGAAAAATGTTTCCACATTTAATTTTATGTCTCTTTGCAAGGCAATTTAATTATTCTTCTCTGAGACTTAAACTTATTACTTGAGCTCAATTAAAGTTTTTTTAATATGATAATGACATAGGGACACCACATGACCAACCAATAACCATTAACCAGTCACTTGTATTCAGAGCAAACTCTATAGCAGACAACAGTTGATTTTTCTTACTAGAATATTAATATTATATATTTATTAGTTTAATAAAAAATTCCAATCGACCCTATCCAATAGTTGCATGTATTTTTATGACTACGAAGGAAAAACATATTCTCATTTCTCAGTTTAACTTTATCAAAAAGTTTGACCACCCCTGGACTCTAAAGGAATTAGACATATTTTTAGTATCCTAGCAACCGCTTAAAAGAAATAACAAACAATTATTTATGTAATAATAAAAGTTTATTAAGTATTATTTAAAATATGGCTCCATCTTTACATTACCAAGTTATTCTTTATTTTAATCGTTATTATTTTTTGTTGTATTACATTCTTGAGATGATAGTTTGTATTTTAAAAACTTATAAATTACCATATCCAGCCAGGATAGCAGTTGTTGAGTGGTTCATTCTTGCATTATTGTACCCAGTACAAAGAAGCCGTATAGCTTTGGGCAGCAAAGGAAACCTTACTGATAAAGCACCACCTATTGTTATATCATCAATACTTAACATTACAACAATCTTGGGTACACTACATTTAATTAGATGGCAAACATATGTAATTTATTTAGAATTAATTATTGGTTATATAGAATTAACTTTTGAATCAATTTGTTTTGTATTAGGATTTATTCATTTATTAACTCAAAAATCAAACATGTATTGAAATATAAGTAATACAACTTATTATTTTGTATGTATAAGATAATTTTTTTTTATAATTTGTATTATTAATAATATTCTAAAATTTAATTTGAATTTAAACATTCATCTTCTGATGAATCCGTGATTGATGAATTTGTGTCACAATCCATGTTTGACGAATTTGTGTCACTACTGTAGTAGGAAGTACCAACACCACTATCTTCTACAATTTTATCAATAAACAATTCTTGTAACTTATCTATTTCTTCATTAGCTCGTCTATTATATGCATTTAAAATTACATGTAGTTCATAATTGGATCTTTTAACTAAGGCCGTATGTAATGTAAGTAAATGAATTTTTTCGACTAAACACTTATAGTTAGGTCTATTAGAAGTAAAATCTCGCTCAAAGTCTGTTAATCCATCACAAGCTGTTTCCCAATTTATTTCAAGTTTGCTTTTACGTAATTTCCTAAAAACGATAAAATATATAAGATAATTTAAAACAAAATTAACAATAAAATATATTTATATTAAATACATACTCTTTTAAATGAATTTGTTCTTCTTGTTTACTATATACCAATTTTGGATATTCTTGTTTACAACTTATCAATTTTTCAGTGTATCTAAGGAATATGTAAATCGTAATAAAAAATATAAAATAGATTTAAAATATTCAAAATTATCAGTATAATATCATATGATTTTCATATCAATATTACAAATAAAATAAATCCCTTGAAAATGTAATTGTATTTGTATAAAAATATATGCTTCTATTATGGACATACAGAAAGAATTATTTTAACTTTTTTATTTAATATTTATGTGATATAAATATAGTTAAGTAGGTTTGTATAAAATTAAATTTTATTTTATGGTAAAATGGAACCTGTTTTATTTTTTTAACTGTATAATAGGTTCCAAATTACGAGTGAAATTTAAATTTTAGTTTTTAGTAAAACGTATATAGTTTTGTTCTAGTTTTTAGTGTAAAATTAAATTAACTAAAAAATATTTGCTTAAGAAATTTTGTTAAGTTTAATGCAATACTCACAATTCAACAAGTATAAAATAGTTGAACATACTTTTGTATGCTTAAAAAGAAGATATAGATGCTGTTTATCAATAAGTAATAACAATTTTTTATTTTTTTGTTAGAATTATTAATTATTATTTATTTACATCCTTACGTATTGAAAGAATCTTTTTAATATATTTTTAAAAATAAATTTACTAAAAAAAATTAATTTTTAGACCATTTTCAGGCCTATAGTTTTTATCCAGGGTCGGCCTGGGTACCTGAGGGTCCAGGCAGGAATTATTTTCTGGAGCTCAATAATAATTTTATACTGTAACACAGTATAGTGGCCCGGGAACTATAATACAGCAAGGGTCCAGGCAGGAATTCCGGGCCTCCGACCGACTCTGTTTTTATCCATCTACTCTAGTGTTTCACAATAAGTGTTTGTTTAATTTTAATAATTTTATGTCTATGAAGTTAATGATATTGAATTATAATAATAATCTATAATTATTAATAATATTAATATTAAATAAAGCAATAGTCTTAACCAAATGAATAATTGGGATATATGCTAAGGACTTTTAATACAGAATACAATGTAACTTTGCTAACATTGCATATATTCTATAATAAAATCAGTTTTTATAAATTATTTTTAAAAACGCCATATATTTTTACTGTATGAAGGTCCGTGGTTTCAAAATATAAACTTACTCTTGTAATACTAGTTTTCCTTGACCACCAAATAAGCTTGAATTAGAAAATATATTTTCTTTTTCTTCGTTTACCCAATGCATATTCTTAAACAGTTCTAATTGTTTTTCATGATTATCTGGAATGTAGATTTTATATTTTACTAAATAGTTCAAAATACAAATATATTAATAATTGTAACATTTCCAAGAAAGTACCTTCAGTTGGTTTTGGGAAAAAACTAGAACGGCGTTTTCGATTGTCAGACATTTTTTAATGTTAAATTAAAAATGATAATAATATTTTGTTATAGTCGACCAGGGGTAGTATTCATGCAATCAACTATGCTTTAATACCAATTATATAAATCAATGAATTCATGAAAACAATACTTTGAAACAATAATATTTATTATTAATCTTCGATGGATAAAATGCAAATTCTAATTTAAAATTACTGTTACCAAATTATTATTTACTTTGCCAATATGTATCACTAACGATCGTCTAGAACATGATATTAATTTGTGGGTTTTAGGTTAATAATAAATGGTTTTAAATTATAACTTATAAATCTAAATTTCGAACTGAAATGCATGAAATTGTAGTTTAACCAGTAACTGTTATCAGTGTTATCAACATTATTTTTATAACGGTTGACGAAGAAAAATAAAAAAATGAATATTCTGTTTGAACCATAATAAACCGTCTATAATCATGGTTACATAACATTTTAGTTCATGGTTTAAACCGCCTTAGTTTAAACACTGAAATAAAATCTAAACATTCGAAACGGCTACTTTTTTTAATAGCAATAATCATAAATAGTAAATTGTTAATACTATTTTAATTAATTGTCAACAATATGATACGAACATTCATATACTTTTTTATTTAAATATCAATAGTTGAGATAATCCGGAAGCACTACAATTACATTTTAAACCAGTGTTGCCGAACAGCATTTTTTTCGGCGGGCTACTACGAAAGTTATTTTTAGCTAAATGCGACTTGTAGAATAGGTTTGGCACATAGAGTAATTAGAGTAAGTCTTACTCTATAGTTAGGCATCATATTTTTTTGTTCCTTATGTATATATATTAATTTATAGAAGTTTCCATAGAAATATATTAAGCAGATAATGTAGGTCTCTACACTGTTTTTAATAACAATTCACAAAGATTCATTTGTATCAAAATACATTAATACAATAATATAAATTGAAATGGGCTACTATAATTTAATTCCAAAGAAATCAAGTACGTCGTTACCTAGTATAAAAAAGAAGATTCATGTTAATTCAATAGTTACATTGGTACGTTTTCTTCTAAAATTAAAATAATTAAATATATTTTATGTCAGCATATAATATAGTATTTGTTGTCTCTTTCCTACCCACGCGTTACATAGATACATAATAATTTTCTATTCAACATAACTAAATTGTTTTATCCAAAACTCCAAAATAATATAAAAGTTAATTAAACTATGTATAAAATATTATCTGTATTTTTTACGTTGGTTTTTTACATTATTCAACTGAAATTAATGAACATTTTTAGATTTTAATATTATACAGCCTTTTATAATTTATAATATTTTTATATTTTCTAAATAGTGCCATTGTATTATTGTTTTCTTTTGGATTATTTGTACTAGCCCGTGGCCAAGTGATTTTAGAGGTAATAATAATACCTTCATTTAAAAATACTTTTGTTATTAATATGCTATAGATGCATAGATGAGTATTATAAAAATATTCATTTTTTTTTGTATACCTATAAAATATAGATCAAGGTTCTGATGTTTTATGGAATTTGTTGATATATTTGTTTATTATTAATTTATTGAACTGTTTGTTCTTGTACGATGAAGTGAGTAAAATATTACAATATTGTATTTTATTTTTAATTCGATTTTTAATTGCCTACCTGATTTTCTACTTAAAGATTATTAATTTTGTTACTTAGTTAGCTACATTAATAAAAAACAATTTAATTGTGTATTTAAGCATATAGATAACACAACGAGTGACCAAAAATATGGACCAGTATTTAATTTATGTAAGACAATTAGACACGTACTATTTTGGATATACGGTGTCTTTATACATGGATCGGTGATTATAATTGGGTTGCAAAAATTAAATGTTGCGTAAGTTTATTTAAATATTTTAATGATTTTTTCAAGGGTGTAAGATCATCTTTGCAGGTCAAGAAGTACCTATCAGAGTTTTGAATTAAATATTATAAAAAAATGTGTAATTACTGGTTATCATAAACAAAACCTATATTTTATTTTATTAAAAAAAAAAAAAATATTATGTAAATTGTAGGTATTTATATAATTGTATTGAGTTTTTATTTTATACAATTTTAATTTAATTTAATGAAATTATAATTATAAAATATATTTACTTACTGATAAATTTAACGTATGTGGTGTATGTGATCAATATAGATATGCACCCTATGATGCTTTGTATAGGACACTATATGTATAACACTCTAATTAGTTACATTTTCTGACATCACACGTAATAGCTATCTTATTAACCAATAAGCAATTATAACAATATTATAGCACATTAACATCTCTAAAAACATTTAAATCTCATAAATGATTACTAATTAAGTTTAATAACTGGTTGATTGAAATTATTGAAAGTAAATCCTGCCAATTTACTTTGATATTTCACACTAATATAATTACCCAACCATCAAAATAAAAACATATTAATCCTGAAAGAAACCAAGTATATCTTAATTCTTGGTATAATTTTAAGTAAGAGCCTAACTTAGAAATCTCATAATTTCCAAAACAAAAGGAAACTTTTTAAAGCAGTCTTCTAAAATTCCAAACTAAATCTCAAAATTAAAATGTTTGGTATTTTACAATATAATAGTTAGGTCTTAGGCCTGTCTGGTCATATGTCATTCAGATTTTACGGCCAGTCAAACCCTCCAACATCTATCCCAAAATATATACTCCAAAATATATAGCTTTTTGTATACCTACTTAATAATATAATGTTCAGAAATGTAACCAATGGGTAACCATTTTAAAAAATGTTTATATTTATTTATATATAATATATAATATTTATAATTATATAATTATGTATAATATATATTATATACAGTGTGTTTCCTTTATGTATTTATATTAACGGGTGGAGCCCTATACCATAATTTAAGACATAGAAAAATTTACAATTAAATGGAATACAAAATATTTCAGTCTAGTAATCTCAGATTAATATGGGGTTTTGGGAAGAGATAAAGAATACCCAAATACACATTTTTTAATGGCTGATGAATATGTTGGTATAATATATATGACTCCAAAACCAGGCTCGGATCCAAGGGGGGGTAATGAGCCATGCCCTCCCCCCCCCCCGTAGACTAGCACACAGGTAAATTTTAGGATGTCTGGTTTTGGCAGCCGATATAATACGATATGCACATAGTATTGCCCCCCTCCCCACGTAAATATGTTCTGGATCTGCGCCTGCACTATACAAAAGTTAAATCGTAAAATTCGAGGATTAAAATGAGACTCTTCGTAATTCGACAGAATAACTAAATATATAACTTTGGCAAAAATATAAAAATATTTAAAAAAGTGGCAAAACCGGAAAGCACGGAAGCGTGGAAACACGCATGTAAAGAAACGACCATTTAAATATAGAGACTTTAGTTTTTAAATATAATTTATTATAGAATTTTGTTGGGTATTTATAAAATAAACACTTCGTATATTCAAATTGGTTTAAAAACAAACTGAAATATTAAGTAGGTATACTTACATATTATATATACGTACTATCTAGTATCCGGACTACTTATATCGATTATCGGTTGAGAATTTACTTTACTACCATTGTTTTTAACGCATACAATATTTTTGATTTTACCTCTTTGCTAAAATATTGTACTATTTCTACTAAGGTTTATTATACATTTTTATATACAAAAGCAGCGATACCTTGTGACAAATCACAACGAAATTTAGATTTTAGAATACCTATAGAAATAGAATCTAGTTATTGCATTTATTTTATACTTACGTACCATGGACACCTCTAATAAATTCTCAAATAATTCAAGAATAAATTCTTTTTTATAGTTATAATTGTTTTATGTGTATAATAGTATTATATTGTATGTTTGAAATATATCATACTATAATATGTTGTTAATTTTGTTTTTTAGTTTGAAATTTGAATTGGTCAGATTATATGTACCTCGAGTGTGTTTCTTAATTTGGAGTTTAATATTTCTTTGTAAGTTCACAACTTAACTATTATCTATCTGCCTTTATTCTTATGAAATAATATCAATCATTCTATCATATTAGGAATAATATATGCTCCAATATTTTTAATTTATTCTGTGATTTTTACTTAAATTATAGCCATTGACGTATATTGGCTAATGAAATCTTGTGTATATCATCAATTAATTAATGCAGAAACGCCAGAACAGAAAATAAAAATCAATGTTTAATAATAGTCAAACCAAATAAATAAAAATTGTATGCTAAAATAATGATTTAACTATTATGAGTACATTTACATATTTCAAGATCTTATATTTATATTTTATTTTCATCGCATCAAGTAAAATATGCAAGTATTTTCCATGAACTTATATAATAGTAATACACTGTTGCTGCAGAACAGACAAATAACTTATATATAAGCATAAGGTATATAAAAAAGAATATATATTTGTGTAGTAAAATATTATTTCAGCACCTTGTCAATAAGTGGGTTTTTGATTAACCTGCAATTAAAATAATAAGTAAAATAGCTATAACAAAGTAAATTTAAGAGAACATTATTTTTATTTAATTTTTACCTACTCAAGGCATTCAACTTTGCTTTAAAATGATCTATTTTGCTATACTATTATTTTCACAATACAAATCATCCAATACATCAGGTAAGGTTTTTGTTTGAAATAACTGCTTAAAAAACTGTAATGATTTCTTTGGATATCTAGAACGATTCTGGTCATTGAAATCAACTTTATATATTCCAAATTTTTCCCTAAAACATTAAAGTATTTTAACAGATATTTTGTTTTAAATATTATAATATTGTTATTATTTTTTAGTTTTCATAAGTAATATCGATAATTTTTTTTTTTATTACATTCTGAGATGAGCTCAATGTATCGATTTTATAATAATGTGTTTTGCTTTTTGTCTTTTATCACTTACTTTGTATCTGTAAAAATGCTTAAATTTTCAAATTTGGAGGTAGTTTATCATAGAAAATTATATTAAGGTTGGTACTTAAGGGGGAGAGAGTTAACATTTCAGTACCTTGATTATTAACTAAAAAAATAAAAATAAAAAAAAATTGTTTTTTTAATAAGAATTGTTACACTAAACCAGTTTTTGACAAAACTGATTTTTATAAAACGAATAACCGTAGAAACTTATAATTTTTACAATATTTATATTATTATTTCTTAAAAATGGTATAATTTTCAAAATAATTTGACCTTTTTGAACTATTTATAGATAATTAAAATATTCATTTTTTTTCATAAATGCTGATAGCAAAATAATTTATGATTGATTAAAAATGTTTTAAAATATATTAATACAAGGTTCTTCAAAAAATATTCTTTTACAATAACTAAAACATGTCGACAATTATAGGAGATACAATATTTTATTATAAGGTTTTTAAAGTTAAAATTTTGATCAGTTCTCGAAATAACAAATTATTATGTTTAATTTATAGTATAATATTGATATTATCATATTTAATTAGTTTTTTATGGCCCTTTGAACTTTGAAGTTTAAATGTTTACCCGTAAAACAACTGCTTAAACAAAATTCGTTGATATCACAAAAAATTGCAAACTAATTTGTAGTTAGAAATTTATAAAACAATTTCGTTTTATATCAAAATTTTAAAAATTGAACATAACATTCCTCATAAGTAGACAAGTAGTTCATACTAAAACCATAAAATCTTAAAATATATTAAAACTTAAAAGTAATTATATTTTAGACAATTTAAGTTAAAATTTGAACGAAATTATTAATTTACATGTATAATAAATAACGATGTAAATTATTTTGTTATAATTTAAAAATATTATTTGTAAATCGTAAGAACTTATAACTTTTACGTACTTACCTAAATTATATTATTATGAATCTTACTATATGCAATGACATTTATGATTTATTTTAAGATAATATTATCTATGTATATTTATACTTTGAATCTATTTTTACTGTGTTCAGTATTAACAGAAAGTTGTTATTAAATTTTGAGTTTTAGTTGATATAATTATTAATTTGGTATAAATATATATTAATATAATAATTAAATACTAATAATATAATAAATGTAGTACATTTTCGGATAAAACTATAACATCAACTTTGAACTCATCGTAATATTGTTAAAGTAAAATAAATGACTTTAATAGCTGTATCAAAAAAAATATCACGAAATTTGTTTAGTAATATAGATCGTTTCCCCCCAGAATCGTAGAATCGTTACTCGTGTACAATGATATGTCATTTAATTCAAATTTAATAGTTTAATACACCTATTACAGTGAACCATTCGATTATTCGACACCTAATATATAACAGAACAATACCCAATTGACTATCTCTTTTTAGATGATTTTAATAACTTTACCTATATCCAAAAAACCACTCAAATGAATCCAAAAATGACCAGACTTCATAACCAATCACATTACACCCATCTTCGTATATTGCATTGAGAACAGCACTCAAATAACCCTAAAAATGCGATATTTTAATTTTATTTAGGCGTATATAGATAGTAGATACCTATTATATTTTTAATCTTATATTATATTATATTTATCTAAACAGTAAACTTAATTTTAAATGTTAATTAAACACATTTGTATTATAAAACAAATGTTTTACTAAATTTCTTTTTTTTTAATTTGAATGAACTATTTAAATTTATTTTTACATAATGATATCTTATTTTAATGAATGTATCCTCATCTTCGTTTCGTCTTTTGTTTGAAACGCCGTTTTCAGTAATAATAATCTTAGGATTTCCATATGTATCTCTAATCCAACACAACAAACTACGCATGCCTTTGGGAGTTTCCTAAATATATATATTTATAAAGAAATAAAATAAAATTATATATTTTCAATTCGGTACTTACTTTTATCCACATGGGATTTGAATAAGGAAATTCTTTAATTAATGATAATTCAAAATTAGAATCTAGAGTCTTTAATGGTTGGTTCTGAGTTGACTGTAACTTTGTTGCATACACCGAAAAATAATGATTGATACCCAAAAAATCTAATGTCCCTGGATAAAAAATAAAATATTAAATTAATTGATATAATGATTTTTTAATCAAATCTCAAAAATAATAATTCACTTATTTATAATTATAGGTAGGTATACTCTGTAATTTATAATAGCTATAAGGGATCAGAGAAAATTTTGTTGACTGTACCCTAACTTAATCTATTCAAAAATTATAAACATTCCCACCAAGCACGTTTTTAGGTCGTGGCGGTAGTTCAATCAATTCGAAATATTTTTAACAAATATTATTTTACGACATAACATTGTAATTTCATAAGATTAATTACGTATATACACATATAGGATTTATTTAGCATTATCAATTAAATATAAACAATAAAACTGTTCAGTATTTTACTTATGAACCTAACCTACCTCAGAATGTGTTTCTCTGTAGCTGTCTGATTATTATACTAATTTGATGTAATAATTGTATATATATTGAAGTAAATCAACTGAAGAAAAATGATTGCATATAAGTATATTGAAAGCGAGCACAGAAATCACACAGGTAAAGTTAATGCGTAAACAGTAATATTATGCTTTTATTAAAATAACAAAAATATTTTACTCCGATCAAAAACAATCAAAAAAAAAAAAAGTGGAAAAATAGATAACTGCTATAATATTACCTATAGTCTATACTGTATACAAAGTGTCGAGTGTACCTCGTCATTAAGTAATAAGTATCTAGTAAGTAGTCATTATTAACTATTATATATTCATATGTATTGTATGTGTTGAATTTGAATTTAATGGTATATATTATTGGATATTATATAGTCTGATTGAAGACCGTTTGTCAGCCAATTTCACTTAATATATTTTATGGTATATTATAGTAATACGAAAGTATTATATTAATTATTAATTTCTATAGAAAACTTTTAATTTAAAAATATTATTGTGTGTATAAAATATTATAATTTATAATATATGTTAAATAATGTATTTTATCTATATTATACATAAGTATATTTAACACGATTGTTTTCAATCTTACGCTGAATGCTAAATAAATATAGGTACCTATATCCTATTAGGTATTTTATATGTAATTAAAATTATAGATTTTTTTTAAAACATTTATTGGAATATATACATTATATAATCTGTAATGGAGTTTATAATAAGCATATGTGCGTAATATAACATCGACATGAAAAAATGTGAATAGAGAAGTCATCCAGCAGTAACACTCGGACTCGGGTACAAACGAATAACGATTAAATGATTAGACTAATTAAAATATGTATGTATTACATACATGTTTTTTTCTTTTCTATTGTTTTTAAAAGGCCTAATCCAATAATAACACAATTTTGTAAAAATATTGACATACTGATATTATAAATATTTTGTATTATTACTATTATTAACTTATTATAGTCAAATAGTTAACCATATTATTATAATAATTTCAAATCTCATTTGAAAAATATTTTTTTAGTCGTTAGCTGCCACAAGATTATTATATTTGATGTGGTTAACACTTACATTTTTTTTTTAAATAATTCATATTATTATATGTTTCAAACAATTAATAAATATTATTTATTAAATAAGTACTCATAACATTCATATTAAATACCTTTGATTTTATGTCTTTCGTTCTCACTAAAATCAAGCAGTCGTTTCATTGATATTCCATTAGATTTATTAATTTCCATAACTCCTTGTTTTACATCTTCAGGATAGTCACCGAAAAATAACGGGTGGGCAAACACTCCAAACTGCCACATACGAGCTCGGTGGGCAGCGTAATGATCTTCTAAGGAACTTATGTTTTTTGGAAAATACCATTCCATATTTAAGCTTATACCTATTTGACCTACAATACTATTCTAATTAATAATTTTGAATAAACATAATATTATAAAATAGTTAAAATAAAACTATTTATCATAAATAGGGCTGTATAAATAGGATATAACGAAAAAGAATTTTTTTTTAAATGCTTGTGGTCTTATCCTCTCAATCTTCAAAAACTTTTTTCTTACAATTAATAATATATTTTTATATTATATAATTGAAACTTGAAAGAATAATTGAATAATTTACAATATTATGATTGTCATTAGCCATTAGCATACTGATGACTAGTGATATTTCTTTCTTGGGTAGAAAATTCCTAAATGCTGTCTGATTATAATTATATACCTTTTTATACTTAATAAAAGGACTGTAGTCGTTAGTCATTTTAAAAGTAGCTAATTAGACCTATTAGCTTTCTAAAATACCAAACCTGCACGAATTTATAATGGAACCAAGTTAAGACAATGACCAGTTTGGCCAAATAACTAGTTTTGTCCCATGTTGATTATTGATTATCGTCTTAACTTAGTCGCATTAAAGTTGGATTGATTTTAAATTTAAAAACGGATTTATTAATACAGTAAACTTTCTAATGAATTAAAATCTGTATAAAATCAATTTTCCTATACTTGGCTCCTTAAAATACGACCGATTACAGTCTCCCCCAGCCCTTAGTCGGAATACTAACCATTTTGTAATGGTCTAAATTCTCGATTGTATATATGGTAAGCAGCTGCGTGTGCTAATATTGTATGATGTATGGCCAAATAATCCCCAAAACCACTTTTGCTTAATGCAGGTGCTCCGCTTACATTTCCATAACTTTCTGATACCAAGTAAGGTTCATTGATAGTTATCCAATATTTCACCTAAAATAAAGTATGTTTATTAATTAGAAACATTATTCTTAATCGTATCTATAAATTAAAAATTTTTTTTACATACACGATCACCAAATGTTCTGAAAACTATTCGAACATAAAGAGTGAAGAACTCTACTATTTGTTTGTTACACCATCCTCCCAAATCTTGTATACACTGAGGCAAGTCCCAGTGATAAATAGTCACCTAAAATGGTTATGGCGTTTAAATGATTTTTAATTTTCATTGCTATTAGTCTATCACTAATATACTATATATTTATATATATATTCTAAAGATGTTATATGTTTTAAAAGAATTCATACATTCTGCAATGTCAATAACCTGAGTAAGGACTAACTTTAGACTATATAGCACCAAACTTTAAGGGGTGCCATCAAAATTTTTCATTTTTTTTATTTATAGAAATAGTATAGATATTACTTAGGTAATTACCTCTGTATTTAATATTAGTTTATGTTTATTGTTTACCATATATTCGTATGAAGTATAGATGCAAAACTATCCTTAGTTTTAGGTAGTCTTATTGTTACATATTTTTATTATAATATCGTTAGCTTAAATGTTTATTTTTGTAAAATAGTTGTGTGCTATCATAATAAATAATAATACAACTGAGAGTAATCTCTGTTGCAAGTATCTATTATTTATTGGCCATAGTACCTACTATATAGCTATTATATTTAATATAATCATAATAATAATTTGTTTATTATTATTTATTATCCATAGGTACTAAATATCTGCATATGCATATGCAACAAAACTTTACAGTCATTTGTGTGCTTCTTATTTAAAATACTCTCTAAAGCGGTTATCTATACTTATCTATACTAATATATAAAATGATACTATGATAGCGTTTGTTTGTATGTCCGGGATAAACTCCGAAACTACTTATTCATTTGTCGTACAGTTTTTTTTAAACTGAAGAGGACATCACAGAGAATGACATAGGCATAAATCTAGTCCGATATAATTAATAAATAATTAGTTATTATTAATTAAAATAAACATATAAATTGTATACTTATATATATTATTACGGCGGCCCGCGGGTTTCCAGTTACCTGTAACCTGACCTTTTTTCTTTTTTGTATATTTTATCGGGGAGTAGATATAAATAATTGTTCCGAGAAGTAAAATACTTTCCGTACCATGTTATTTCAACAATTTTACTATCATAGGTCCTATATATATTAGATACTAATATTGTTTTATTTAAACATTATACTAGCATGTCTGTTTAGTTAACAAAAACCACTCCAAGAGACGAGTTCTTTGGTATGACTATAATGTTTCGCTTATACTAAAATGTTAGCATGGAATTGGTTATTTAATTAATCCATACTAATATATAAAATGATGGCGTTAGTTTGTATGTTCGGGATAAAATCCGAAACTACTTATTCAATCTTCGTGCAGGTTTTTTAAATTAAAGAGGAAATCATAGAGAATGTTTTAGGCATACATTTAGTCCGATAAAGTTAATAAATAATTAAAATCTTAGGCGGAGCAGAGACCGGTATGTAGTATTGAATATAGTCATAAAAATGTTTACTTTAGATATTTTTTAGATATTAATGTGTTAATTTTTGAGTTAAATGAAGTTAAAAAAATCT
The DNA here is from genome assembly GCF_003676215.2 of Rhopalosiphum maidis. Taxonomy (NCBI): domain Eukaryota; kingdom Metazoa; phylum Arthropoda; class Insecta; order Hemiptera; family Aphididae; genus Rhopalosiphum; species Rhopalosiphum maidis. Next base: position 29,716,184 of record NC_040880.1, read on the forward strand.
GTAAATTTAAAGAAAATGTTTTTATCAATAAATTCTCAAATTCAAAATGCCTACCATTAAATTAAGTGGACAAAAAATTACTAAGCTAACAATATAATTTATTTATTTATCTTATAAATAATCGTATAATAAAAATATACATAAGCAATAATATTCAGCAATATTTTTCTTTAAGTGTCTTATTTTTTACGCAACATTAGCATTTTACAAAACTAAGTAAATAATATTTTTAGTAGGTATACTTACTACGGGTGTAATATTGTTCTCAATCAATTTATCAATAAGTCGATTGTAATATTGAATACCAGCAGGATTTATGTAACTATCTTCGCCTCTTGGTAAGATACGTGGCCAACTTAATGAAAATCGATATGATTGAACCTAATAAATGTATAATTTATTTTTATAAAAACCAATGAGAACACACGTAATACAAAGGTGCTTATTGGCGTAATTTAAGATTTTACTAGACAAAAGCAACACTTATAAATAATTTATTTCAACAATTTTCCGTTTGATAAAGATTGTAAATCGTAATGATATCATACTAACATTTTTACATTAAAACACCTAATCCTATAACTATACGCCTAGATAATGGGCGGGGCAGTGGTTGTACATTTTTCCTACACATCATAGGACATTCGACAGATAGGTATATATCCGCAACCAACGAGTTCCCAGCTATTGAAAAGTGTTCATATTTAGTATTAGAAATAACTATAGTAATTTAGTCGTTATACGAGGATATACTTGTGATAATAATTTAATTTACGGTATATTAAATTAAAAGTTTAGACTGTTTTCAGCACCTTTAGCTAATTATAGTTGATGAAATACTTACCTTCAGTTCTTTAAGAAGCTCAACGTCTTCATCAATTTTATAATAACTATTACAAGCAATATCTCCAGTAATAATTGTACGGCCTTGTTTATGGTTTACTTTATTGTACATAGGTATTCCTTTCGATATACACAAAAATGAATTTTCTGAGATCATATCTACCTTTGGAAAATTTGCATCTGACTCTAATTCGTCCATAAATAATTCTTGCTTAGTGTGAGCGATTCGATCCCATATACTCTCTGTTTTTCCTTTTCAAGTATATTACAAAATTAATTTGGATTTTCATCTTAATTAATAATTTATCTAGATATTAAGATAAAGTTTAGTAAAAAATATTTAAATTTATGATGAAAATCTCTGAAAACCAATCTTAAAGTCACATTGTACACATACTAAATTACTAAATAGTAAAAACACTAAAAACATATATTAACATTCTATCCGTCATGTAATATTAATTTTTAAATTCTAAACGATACAAAGAACGTATAGTTTTATAACAAAGTAAAATATTTTATTTTGAAGTTATTTATGTATTTTTTTTTTTTTTTTGTAATATAAGAATTAAACATACCATCATCATTCCACGCACCTTCGATTTGATATGCCGAAGAAGCAGTACCAAGCATAAATTCTCCAGGAAATTGTTTGTATTTACATTTAAAATGTTCTAATGAGAGTCCTAATGCAATAAAGTAAATAAATAGTTTAGAATGTTTAGATAATGATAATAACAATTAGATACATATGAAACACTGGTATACGAAAAACGATTCCGAACGAAAATGATCTTTCAGTCTAGGATATATCATATTATTATTTATTATCTATATTTAAATTGTAATATATCGTTATATTTTACGCGATTTCATAAAAAATTAAATTCCATACGCTCTTAAATTTTTTTCTATATTGACAATAGAATTTTTTTTTATAGTTACTTGAAGAATAAGTTATGGAAAACCTTGTGTTGGGTTTTTTAACCTTAAGTAAAGTGAAGTAAAAAATAAATGCACTATTATTACTAGAAAACGTGATGACAAAAAAAAAAAAAAGATACATCATTGTAAAATCAATACATTCGTCACTCCGTTCTGAATCTAAAAGCTTAAATTGTAGAAAGTACGCAACAGTGGCGTATCGTGAGTACTGAGTATAGTTTTATGTAGCAAACATCATACTCATATACTATTATACTGTGTGTATACACTATAGTACTGTACATACTACATAGGAACACTTCAAAATTAGCCATGATAATTTTATTTTTGCTATTTTGTAGACATTATTCCATTCAATTTTATTAGTTGGTTTAATATTGAACTACAGTAAACCACAAAGATACAAATAAAATGTTTACAACTTGTTAAACTTGTCATTTTTAATCCGAAATATGTTAGTATTTTCATTTTTCATTATTCCTCATCCTCAAATATTATAGTTGAACTTGAGCAAATTTCATTTTTCAAACCATGTGGAATCAAAAAGTTATAAATTATTAAATACAACATAAAATATTGCCATATCGGGTAATTTTATTACCTAAATCTACTAATCATTATAATGTATTGATTTTACAATGGTATATTATGTTTTTATTTTTTTTATTTTTGTGTCTGTCATCAATTTTTGGAGTAGAAATAATACTTTGATTTTTGACTACAGCCCATCTTTGAAAAAAAAATTATTTAGTTATACTAATTCGGGCTTTTTGGGGGGAGGGGGGTTCTGAAGTAAAATGAATTCTAGTAGTTTTCAAAAGCGTCATGAAAAATCCTAAAAAAGTAACGAAAAAACGCAAATTTTTAAGCATAATCAGTTTTCGCAAAATCGATTTAGAAAATTGAAATTATCGATTTTTTTAAGTTTTTTTTTTAAAATGCCGATAAAAAAATTTGGTATTCTAAAACTTCTTTAAAGTTTAATAAAAGGTTTATTATAAGTTGTACTTATCGTAGTAAAAAAAAAATTAAGTTTATAAGCATTTAAAGTTCAAATATTTAAGTAATTAGTAAGTAATTTTGAATTTAAAAATTCATAACATTTTGTGATTTATACCTAAAGTTAAAAAATCCAATACAAGGTTCTCCATAACTTTTTCATCAAATAACTGTAAAATAAACCAGTGTCAAAATAGAAAAATTTTTTGAGCGCATGAAATTTAATTTTTTACGAAATCGCGTAAAATAATGATATATTACAATTTAAATATTGCTAATAATAATATAATATATCCTACTAATTATCCTAGACTGACAAATCATCTCCATTCAGAATTGTTTTTCGTATGCAATGATACCTGTCATTGCATTCAAATTCAACACATCCATTAAATACAGTCATGCACCCCGCGAATCGTTGTAAATTTAATGAGTATTCGCAAAATAAGAACTAGAGAAGTTTGTAGATTTGTACGCTAATGATATATAGGTCTAGCTAGTATACTACTAATACAAAATAATAAACAATTTATAATTCTCAAAAAATACTATTTTTATATTATAATCAACAATGATATACTTACTATCAAATTGAAAGTTTCGATCGACCATTTTTCACTTCTAACGAGTAGATAGCCTAGTTAGGCAACAATTAAACAATCTATGCAACTGATAATTGTTATTTATAATATTTATTTCAGACTATCCTTGATAACCCCATACAGATATGGTCACATGGACGACAGTTTTAAACTAAAAAAAAAACTATTCATCAAAGTAGATCAAATGATCAACTTGAATATAGCAAGTGTACAGACGTAGTCCTTGAATTAAGACCCAAGTTACATTAATTTAATTACCTATTATATTATATGTTTTCTTGGGTTTCTTGTTACTCATAGGTACCTATATACTTTCTTAATTTCTCCATTGATTACATGATAGATCGATATGTAACCTTGGCACCTTGCATACAAAGTAATTAATTTGAGTATCTAATTCTTTCGAAAAGTTATAACTTTATAGAAAATATTAATATATTTTATCATTAGGTACAAGTTAAAGATTTCTTTATATAATTTAACATTTTACAATTTAATTTCAAACAAATAGTTAATTATTGTTATAAAAAAATTTACAATTTGGAGTTCAGATAAACAAACTAGCCGTAAACGAAATATATAAATATAATAGTAGTACCCGCAATTAAATATTTGTTACTAATAAACTAACTTCTTGTAAATTTAATTTTTATGTATTGAAATACTCCCAAAAAAAATTTTTCTGCTTCAGCACATAAAATTAAAAATGTATGGTAATATCCGTAAAGTAGAAGCTTTTTGAATTGTAGAAGACGATCTGGAGAACAGTAACGTGGTTCAACCGTCAGGTAAAATTTTTACATAGTCTGCATAATGCACATAAACTTTGATCCATTGGCATATTTACAACTTTTTTATAGTATTTTTTTTTTTTTATTTGTATTTATATAGTCAAACTATAAAACGAAATCAAATTTTCGGTTCTTATTTGAAATCATCAATCCCTGGAAGGAGGGGAGTAGAACTCCCACCCATAAATACGCCACTGCTTTGATCAAGTACTATCATCAATTTGAAGATGAGAAAAATTGAAAATTTTGGTTTAAAAACGACAAGTTAAATAAGTCGTAGACATTTTAGCTGTGACTTGTTGTCGAATATGACGTAATATACTAATAATATTAAATGTAATAACGTCTACAAATAATAGACAGTTATTTGTTTGTAAATTAACAATTGTACTTTAATTAATTTTCGAAATCTGGTTATAACGTCACGGCCGATTATGTATAAAATATTAATTCTGAACAATATTAATAAATTGACTACCTACAAACTATCATACATATTTTATCTTTGTAAACGTGCATTTAATTATAAAATGCACAGATAGATAGATATATTCTAGATTATTTAATACACATGTTATGACATATGGAGTATCAATAGGACGATAGCTATACTACAAATATTGCAGTATAGTTACTACTTACTAGCACCTGTAATATAAATTCCAATCAAAAATAGTATCTCAAATTCTCAAGCAAACCGTAAAAGTTGGTATTTACTATTTGATACCATAAAATAATATTAAAATGACTTATTTAGAAGTTTAAAGTCTATATTTATACTGTACAGTATTTATATTATGCATACCCTCACATACTGCACACTTTCTATGTACCCGTGATTTAAAATAGATTCATAAATAACTATCAGAAATGCTGCTGACTGCACCAATATTAGATTCCTAAAATTAAACTTTTAACTAAAATATTTACCATGAAACAATAAATTTGAATTTAAAAATATATAATATCAAACATACTAAAACCAGTAATAACTTTACTTATATGTACATCCAAGGTATGTTTATAAATATCCCTTAGATACATCAAAATAAAGTTTATTCTAATAGCATAAAAATGATAAAAAATAATATAATATAGCAAGAAATAAATTTACTTATTTAATCATAATCTACCTTGAAAGTCTTGTTTAATATCATTGTTAATGTAAAAGGACAGTAACACAATCTAATTTAGCCTTAACAGGAAAAAATCCATAATTAGGTAACTATATTACCTATTGATAATGTAATGACATCCTTAGTCTGAGTCATTATGGTCGTTATATTATAATAATTAGAGTAATTAGAGTAACTTATGGCACAAATAATTGTGGAAAAATAAATAAAAGCAAGAGAACTGATTTAAAATTTATACATATAATAGATTTACAAATAAATCTTTAATGCCACATTTTGAATTATATACTTAATATACTTAATGATGTGTGTATATATTTTTTAATTGGATTGTTACAGGTTTTGAATCTTTATGTGAATCAAAGATAGACAAATAAGAAATACTAAACTTAATCATAAAATATTATAATATAATATTTAATATCATTAGATTATCATTTTTTTTTTTTTTTTTTTTTACAAGGACAAGGAATTGTACATTATCAACAAAAAAAAAAAATAAGCAATACTTAATTCAATAAAAAAATACAATAAATGATTCATGAGAATATTCATAAATTATATTTATGTTTTTAAAATGAATCCTTCTGAATTTAACTAATATAAAAGAAATCTACAAATTACTTTTATTAAAACTATAATTTATATTCTTGGTTTCATACACTATGTTAATAAAAATAACTGAATATATTATAAAAATCAATGGTTCATAACTATTAGTTTTATATATAACTTGAAAAAAAAACAGATTAAATGTATACAATTTACTTTTTACAAAATGAATAGTTATTAGTTATAAGGGTTTTTTTTTT